>NC_132913.1:77765638-78965638 GCF_047675955.1 Chlorocebus sabaeus
GCTTGCATATTTGCACAGTGTTTTGCAGTTTTTTTTTTTACATGCTGTTCAATCTTTTCAAAACTTCATAGTATAACCAAAGCAGTTATGACCACTCCTGAGAAAGTCCACCTCAACTATGCATGTGCCCTGGATGCCACCACCTCGGCCAGTGGGCAGCATATGCCCCACCATGCTGCCCATTTTAAAACCAGATTAATTAGCACTGTTTGTGAAAGCTTTTCATTTGACCTCAACCACTGGAAAAGCAAATAGTGATTCATGAAATAAAGTAAATGAGTAAATATGATCAGAGTAGGCTGTACAAAATGCAAAGAGTCCTCCTCTAGGGAGACAGCCTCACTCTGACTCTCCAGGCCCAGGGAAGCTGCCAGTGGTGTCACACACTCTATTGCTGATCTAGGGAGGAAGTGGCTCTGTAAAAAAATACTGGCATTCTTTACTCAAGTTTGCTTGATGTTGGAGTTGTAAGTGACCTTGAAGGGCATTTTAATGGGCTGAATTGTGGCCCCTGAAGATTCATAACCCACACTACCTCAGAGTGCAACCATATTTAAAGTTAGGGTCTTTAAGGAGGTGTGAAATTAAAATCAGTCATTAGGGTCAGCCTTCATCCGTTATGAGCAGTGTCCTTGTGAGAAGAGGAGATTGGAGCCACAAATAGGCACAAGCGAAAATAGGAAATGACACAGGGAGAGGATGACTTGTCTGCAAGCCAACGAGAGGGGTCCTGGAGAAACCAACACTGCCAACACCTTGATTTTGGACTTTTGGCTCCCAGAACTGTGAGAAAATGAATTTCTGTTGTTGAAGCCACCCAGTCTGTGGTATTTGTTACAGCAGCCTTAGCAAACTAATACAGTCCTGTAGGCCTAGCTTCACCCTAGTTTTAGATTCCCTTCCCCCATATGCTCGACAAATGGTTATTAGCCTTTGCTTGGCCACTTCTAGAGATACAGAACTTGCTATCTCCAAAGGCAGTGGAGGTCACTTGAGACTCTTTCAGTGGAAGTGGCAAAAAACCTTACCCAGAGTAACTTAAGTAAAATGGGGACTGTATTGTCCAATTGAGAAGTCCAGCCAATGACTGCTGGTGTAGCTTTAATCGGGTTTCATATGATGCGATCAGAATGCATCTCTCCCTCTATTAGCTCCATCTCCTTTTGGGCATGCTTGCTCATCTCCCCTAGTTTCTGCTTAGCAGAAGGTAAAACAACAACATCTATTGTACTGGCTACTTCTGCTTAGCAGAAGGTAAAACAACAACATCTATTGTACCGACTGCTCCCAAGTCTGACATAGAGAGTGGGTCCACTCCCTCTTCAGTAGAAAAGCCCTTCCCATCCTTGAGTCTCACCTGCGGTTTTGCTTCTCCAACTCCCTAGGGGTTTCTCCCAGAACATCCTATCCAAGACTCTCCTTTTTCCTCCCTCCCTATTCTGGCTCCTTTCTCTTTTGTTTTCGTCAGTGATCTCTTAGGATGTGATGCCCTTAACTGTACCCATTCCTGCCATGTCTGGCCACAGTCAGGAACAGTTGGATTAGTATCTGCTTTTTATTTGGTCGTGACATTCCTTCAACCTGAGTTTTGATGAACTTGTTCAGCTTCCTCAAATTTAACTTAGGGTCAAGTAAAATTCTTGAGGCCTTTTAAAAATTAACTGCTATGCAAAACGTCAGTGATTCTTCTCAGGAAATTATAGTGTTTGTGTCATATGTATACCTAAGCCATATCCTAGGAAATTTTTAAACAAAATTGTGGGGTGTGCGTGTGTGTGTGTACATTCAGTCATTTGACTAAATAGAAAATATAACAACAAAACAGCATATTGTGTCTTCCAAGTCGTTGAGTTCCATTAATCAAGGTTCTATTTTGCTTTAAACATCTCTACTTTTCTACCTGGAGATACATGCAACTTAAGAAACAAAACAGATAAACTAAAATAACAATAGAGAGATATAAACGTGGTCACAGCCCAGTGACCAGCACAGTGATCCTGCTGATGGTGACCACAGTTACACTCTTAGCTTATCAGTCATTTTAGAGAGGAAGAATCTGAACACAACAAAATGATTTTCGGCTAGTAGAGACTCAGACCCAAACTACTTTTACCTTTTCTTTTTCTATCAGAAACAATAGAAGGAAGTATTAGTAGCTGCAGAAAACATAAAAAGCTAAATATTATTTCTAATTCACTCTCTGACATACAGTGTGATTCTTATGCTCTGTTCTACAAGGTTGGGTCAGTGGCCAGCCATACTTGCTGGCTGATAAAAGCTTGGTGGCTCCCAGGATCTTCTTGGTGATCCCTTCAGCTATGCTGTGGGACTACCACTGACTCTGAGCTTTGTGGCTTGTATCCTAGCTCTTACTCTTCTGGTGAGATAGGCTTGTGGTGAGCAGAACCCCGTTATCTGCTCAGCACATGTGCTGAAGTTCCATTGCACAGTGCTTCAGGATGCTCCAAATAAACCAATTGTAATCAGCTACCCATTGAGCTATTTATTGCTTGTCCACATAAATGAAAAGATGTATTTTCAACCATAGCCTATTAATGTTAGTCAAAAATGTTGCAGAATATAGACATCTATTTTTAAAATATATTTATAGGCCTCTTTTCTAAGTCCATTCATTCTTTCACATACCCATCACTTATTCCTATACCATAATCAGATATCTTAAACGTACACACACTCATGTATGCATGCACGTATATCTGCATAGTGTATATCCCTAGCGCTTAGCACAGAGTATGTTCAATAAGTATTTGTTAATTGATATTCTATTTGAAGTATTCATATTTTCTCTCCAGTTTGGGACTATTTACCAAGTGCCTGGTATGTGTCAAGCACTGGGGATAAAACTGAGCCAGCATAATATGAAAGTCCTCACCCTGCATAGGGAATGCGGTCAGGGTGTAGGTGCACTGTTACAACCAAGATAAGTGTTGTGAGGAGAGGCACGTGATGCTGCAATCATGTATTAAAGGGGATGGACCAGGCATGAGATGGAGCTGGGTGAGAGCTGAAGAATATCAAGACACAGAGACAGGTGGGGATGGTGGCCCAGTGAGTCCATTTGTCATCCCTGTGAGTGGGAGGACTGAGAGCTAGGCAGTGTTGTGCCAGACAAGGTGACAAGGAAAGATATTTTATAATAGAATCTTCTTTATGTCAGCAATTTTGATGCAGACGTTCCTACTGTGTTACATAGACTTTCTGATGATCCATGCAGCTCTTGAAGCAAACAGGGACTCTTGTTTAGTCTGACACAGAACACCATTTTCTTTGTCCAGAAAGAAAATGATTATGGCAACACTATTTCCTGTGCCTTTCTTAACTGTTTAGACAACTATATGGTTTACTCACACCCAATCTCCCAAGAGTTTCAAAAGAAAGGAATAATTTAAATATGAACTAAGCTAGAATGTTGTATGGTTTTGAAGCCAAAGTAGAAACCCAGACAGTGATCCCTTCAAGTTGAGAACCAGGGGTCAAACATCACACATCATTTAATGTGTCTGTTTATACTGCATGAAACACAGTGACTTGATGTCTGTTCATTCTTTGAGAAAGTAGACATGCAATCTCTCCCCCACCCCTTGGGCAGTCCCCCAGTTCCTCTCCTTAGAGACCATCCGTTATATGAGGTTCTAGTGTTGTATCCTTTTAGAGATACTCTGTTCATGTGTAAGTATGTAGCTGTATGTGTCACTTCCTTTTTGTGACATAAATATTACAATATTATACTTACTATTCTGCAATGTCTTTTACCTTGCTTTAAGTGACAAACAGTTCTGGAGGCTGGGAAATGCAAGATCAAAGTGTTGGCAGGTTCGGTGACTGGTAAAGGCCTCGTTCTCTGCCTCCCAGATAGCGCCTTGAAAGCTGTGTTCTCTCATGGCAGAAGGCAGAAGGGCAAAAGGGGGAAACAGCTCCCTCACACCTCTTTTACCCACTCATGAGGGCTCCACTCTCATGACTCAATCACCTCCTTCATACTATCATCACATTGGTGACTAAGTTTCAACCTATGAATTTTGGAGGGGATACAGACATTTAAATTATAGCATTTACAATCTGTGATTTCTACCAGTTTTAATTTTTTTTTTTTTTTAGTGTGGAACATGAACCTTAAGATACTTTCAAAACAATCTGAGCAGAAGTCTTTTAATTTAAAAATTTAAAGGTTGCTTTTCCCATGCCTAATTTGACAGTAGTTTTTTCCCCACCATTTAAATCTTTATTATTATGTGATTATTAAAAAGTACATAATTGGCTATGCAAACTCAAAATCTACAGAAATATACTCCTTAGGCAATGAAGGGACCTGTCACCACAGATTTCCAAGTTATCGTTGTTCATGATTTGCTGTCTGTCTCCTTCTTGGTTTGTTTTTGTATTAATATAATGTGAATATGGATATTAATTGATTCCATATTGAATACACATGCAGACATTTTATGGAGAAATGGGAACAGAATAACCATTGTTTTAAGAGATATACCTCATGGTTCTCAACAGGGGCCATTTAAAAGTGTGTGTAGGAGCTATTTTAGTGTTTCAGACACTAGCATTTAGCACCCAAGGGTCAGGGATTTTAAATATCCCACAGTGAATGGTGGATCCCACACAATAAAGAACTGCGCCATCCAAAATGATAGTAGCTTGTTGAGAAATACTGTTTTCATAAGAATAATGCTTCCTTTTGCCCTCATATTTTATCACTTTATATAAGATTATATTAAATGATGTTACAGATTCATGGAGTACCTGAGCAAGGCAGGCTCTTTTTGAGTACAAAGAGGAAGAAGACAAAGCCGTTGCCTCCCAGGGACTCAGTCTTCAGTGTGCAACAGAGTGTGATGAGTCTTCTAATGGAAACAGAGTGTAGCGGAGGAACGGGGGGGGATAGGAGGACTAATTATACCATTATACCTGGAGACATCTTGGGAGGCTTCTTGGAAGGGATGATCCCTTTCAACAGTGGGACTCTCAAAATCAGAGGTACCAGTGCCCCAAGTCGGATCTTGGAAAAAGGGTGAGAGATGCTGTCAGCCCTGCTACTTCTAGGTAAGCGCTTGGTCTGAACTTGAGCTGTGGCAGCTCCTGCCTGTTGCTCAGGTCATTGATTCTGTGGCCATGTCTCCTCTCCTCTCTGGCCACTCTTGCCACCATTCTAGCATTAGAGGAGTGTACCATGATGTAACTCAGGCCACCTTCTTAGGATGGGAATCCCAAGGAATGCCAGCTATGATTCTTTCAAACCAGCCAGTCCTGGAGTGGGACACAGGATGCAGGAGATGCCATGGAGAGGACGAAAAATGGGGAGAGAGGATGACAAGACTCCAGACAGTTACAGCAAAGCCCTATTCTGCTAGTCAGGGACAGAAAAATCCTGGCAGGATATCCATAGTAACATTATATCATGGAAGATAGCTGGGAGGAGGGGGGACAGTTATGAGAAAACAAATTTTCTAGACTAAGATTTAATTCTTTCAAGGCCTAAACCTTATATTTTAATTATTTTCTAAAGAGTTTGGATATATATTTTCTTACTCTCTTAAACTGACAATAGAGAACATCATCTTACTTAGGTCAACAGTGTGAATCAGTGATTATGTAGAAATAAGCTTCATTCCTGGGGAGGAGGGCACATCAAGTGCTTGTGCTGAGCACAGGAGTCTCCACTCTTAATCAGCAGCTGATGTCTGCCCACTCAGCCTACTCTAGGAAGACATCAATAACAATTCTTAAAAAAAATTTTTTTTTAGGGACAAGTTTATATAGGCCATAAAAGGATAATCTGGGACCAGATGAATGGCTTATGCCTGTAATCCCAGCAACTTTGGGTGGCTGAGATAGGAGGATTGCTTGAGCCCAGGAGTTCATGACCAGCCTGGGCAACATAATGAGACTTTATGTCTACTAAAAATCAAGTTAGCTTGGCGTGATGGTGCACACTTGTAGTCCCAGCTACTTGGGGGGCTGAGGTGGGATCACTTAGGCTCTGGTGGTCAAGGCTGCATTGAGCTGTGATGATGCTACTGTGCTCCAGCCTGGGCAACAGAGCAGGACCCTGTCTCAAATAAATAAATAAATAAAAATTAAAAATCTGAGAATGATGGAGCCCAACCTAAAGGTGTACCATATACTGTTTACCATACAGAAAACTTAATCCAGTTCATATATGAGGCAGTTCATATATGTAGACTGTGCTCCAGGGATCTGGTGTCAACAACCAGCTCTTTTCATTAGGAAATCTAGTAAAAACTCCAGCCAGGTATAGCTGAGGAAATTGCCCAAGTGGTCTGTGACCTGTTTGAAATATTGCTTTTTGAATCTTGGTTTGTTGCTGGTCTGTCTTCATCTTCCACCCTGGCCTTGAGCAACCTTGTATGCATTGGTTGGTGTGCGTGCATCTTTGTGTGAGGGCCTGCAACACAAATTGTAGACAATTGTAAGTCTAACTGCAAATATCCAACTTCCAAGTGATAAAAAACAATCTTCATCTGGGGGCTTTCATTTGTATCCAGTGTATTATTATAATTATTTTGGGAAGTTTTGTTTCTCTGCCAGAGGTTTTGCAAAATGCTTGTTGCCATCAGTCATTAGATGAGTATAGGTTCTCTGGTGGTGCTGCTCTTTTGCCTCTCAGATCTGGGCATTGTAGGATAACTCCACTTAGGTCTTTCTTTGCTGGTCACACCCTGTGTTGTTTCTGGAATAATATCCAGACTGTATCTGGACTGGAAAAGTTCTTTCTTCAAAAATCCTTAGACTACAATCCTTCTTGTGTCTTTCAATCACCCTGTCTGGCCACAGATGCTTGATATTCTATGGTGAACCCTTGTTCACTTTGTTTCCTCTGCCTGTGATGCTCTTTCTGCCCTCTTTGGCCAACCACTTCTAACTCAGGTGGCCTCAACCCCAGAGTCAGCTAAGGGTCTCTCCTGTGTCCCATTGCACTCTTTGGATATCTCTTAGTGTATTATATTTAACTTATTTGTTTATGTGTTTGTCTCCCCCACTAGGCTGTAAGTCCCTTGAAGACAAGGTAGATTTCCTCTTCATTTTTATTCCCCTCACAGTATATGTTACATAGTGGCATCTTAATAAATGTTTATTGAGCAAAATTTATGTTCATTGTGGTTTTTAGTGCCTCTTGGTGGGAGTGGGGGAGGGTGGATTTAGCCATATTATAGTTGGTTAAATTTAGAAAAGTAGGGTCTCACAACTAACTACACTGTTAGGAATTACAGAATGACTCATCATTCATTGTATCTATATCTTAACATTCTTGAAAAAACTACCAGTTTTATTATAACCACAAATCAGCTTAAACTGCTAATACTGTGAATTGTGCTTATATAAGAAATTAGAATCTGTAAGAATTTTTTTCTCCTACTCTTGTATTTTGCTCGAATACAGGATAAAAATGACTGGCAGGTGATTTGGGTTTTCCACAGTGTAGTGTTTTCTGCTGCATCATTTGCTTCTTATCAGTTGTGTTCCTCTTTATAGATAATTTCACTTTACCAACCACGTGTTCTAAAATTGCCTTTGTTTCTTGTCTACTTTTATTACTACTGACTTCCTATTCTGAAATAGGACAGTCATGTTGTTTTTGAGTTTTATCATTATAGGTGTTCAGTAGGTATCTGTATCTCGTTGAGAGACTTTTTTTTTTTTTTTCCAGTGTCTTGTATTTCCAGACATCAGTGCCCAGGAAAATTCTAGGACCCTGAACACGTGCTCATATTCAGCATAAAAAGGAATTTGATTGTCTAGAAAATGATCCAGTAAAATACACTTTAAATTCCTTTGTATTAGCAAATCCCTGACTTTATGAGAGTGAATGTGTTCATTTGCTTGGGTTACCATAACAAAGTACCACAGTCTGGGTGGCTTAAAAAACAGAAGTTTATGGCCGGACGTGGTGGCTCACGCCTGTAGTCCCAGTACTTTGGGAGGCCGAGGCAGGTGGATCATTTTAGGTCTGGAGTTCAAGACCAGCCTGGCCAACATAGTGAAAGCCTATGTCTACTAAAATTACAAAAATTGGCCGGATGTGGTAGCATGCACCTGTAATCCCACCTGCTTGGGAGGCTGAGGCAAGAGAATCACTTGAATCCGGGAGGTGGAGGTTGTAGTGAGCCAAGATCATGCCATTGCAAAGCAAAACAAAACAAAACAAAACAACTGGAAGTTTATTTCTTCACAGTTCTGGAGGCAAAAAGTCCAAGATTGTCAGCAGGGTTGGTTACTTCCGAGGGCCTCTCTCTTTGGCTTAGGAGTTTTTACTTCTTCCCTTGTGCCTGTTTGTGTCCTAATCTCTTCTTGTAAAAACAACAGTTATATTGGATTAGGACCTATCCGTATGACATCATTACCTCTTCTAAGGCCCTGTTTTCAAATACAGTCACATTTTGAGATACTGAGGGTTAGAACTTAGGAATTCAACACATGAACTGGGGGAACACATGGTTCAGTCATAACAGTGCGTACTATGACAGTTTAAATACCCCATTCTGATACCGAAGTACTTTTCAGTAACTATTCAATAAATATATGTGTACTTCTTTGCCTTTTCATAGATCCAAATGCTGCCTTTCTTTCTGCTCACAGTTGTACCCTTGCTGATTTCTTGAAGCCACTGGCTTCCCCAAAATGGTTGGTGAATAAGGAATGTGAATGCTCCTGTCTTTTGGAATACTAGGATAAAAGTTTTATCAGAAACCAAAGAGTATTTACTTGGATACCTTAAGATGATGATGATGAATCAGTTTTTGAGTGCTTATTTTGGGCGAATCATTGTGTCGTTTTCACAACAAACCTACAGAATACATGTTTTTATCCCCACCTGATATATGAGGAAACTGAGGCTCAGAGAGATGAAGTAACCTTGACCTGGATACTTCCTATTTTGTGTTTTATTTTTTAGGGTACCTGTTTGCTCCTAAAGGACTATCAATTGTGAAAGTAGAAATGTGGGAAAGAAGTGAAGGCTATAGGAAGTTCATAGCCACTCAGCTTGTTGGTGGCAATCTGAGACCTAAGGGTCCCAGAAGTTGTGAAGCAGTCACTCTAGTAACTGAATTCCATCTGGGGAGAGGTTTGAAGGCAAAGCACAATCTACCTCCTAAACTGGATCAATTGACACTGGGTTATTTTAAGCCAGGAGTTTTGGACTATGGCCTGGATTGAATTACAGTTGTCATGGTAACCCTGATTCAGAGGTGGGCTCAAAAGATAGCTTCAGGATAGGCAATTTGTGAACACTAGGAAAGTGGATTACCAAAATTGTTTTATGATGGGATTATATGACAGTGTTACTAGGGACAGCTTGGAATGAGTTAGACCACTGGTTTTCCACCGTGGTTCAGTAAGAGAACAACCTGGAGAACTTTCAAAATGTCTGGGTTTCAACCGTGGAGATCTTTATTGAGATAGGTGTGGGCCTTGGCATCGGTAATTGTAAACAGTTACTAGAGTAAATCTGATGTCTAGGCAAGGTTAAGAATTAAGGAGCTGGCTCATGCCTGTAATTCCAGCATTTTGGGAGGCCGAGGTGGGCGGACCACCTGAGGTCAGGAGTTTGAGACCAACCTGGCCAACATAGCGAAACCCCGTCTCTACTAAAAATACAAAAATTAGCTGGTGGCACATGCCTGTAATCCCAGCTATCAGGAGGCTGAAGCGGGAGAACTGCTTGAACCTGGGAGATAGAGGTTGCGGTGAGCTGAGATCATGCCACTGCACCCTAGCCTCGGCAACAGAGCGAGACTCTGTCTCAAAAAAAGAAAAAGAATTAAGGAGTGAGGCCAAGTCAATGGCAAGCTGTGGCCCACTGACCAAATCTGGCCTGCTGCCTGTTTTTATGTGGCCTGTGAACTAAGAATAACAGTTTCTACATTTTTAAATGGTCGAAAAAAATCACAAGAAGAATAAGATTTTGTGACACATGAAAATTATTTTATGAAATCTGCATTTCAGTGTTCATAATTCAGCTCTCGTTGGAACATGGCCATGCTCATTCATTTACATATTGCCTGTGGCTGCTTTCATGCTATAGCAGCAAAGCTGAGGAATTGTAACAGAGACCATGTAGCTTGTGAAGCCTAAACTGTTTTAATGTGTGGTCCTTTATAGAAAAATGTTTGCTGACCCCTGAGTTAGGCTAAAGAGAGGCCATCCACAGGGCTGGCTTAGAATTTGTAAAAGGAGGCACAGATTTGTGTAACTTGTGTGTTCATGTAGTACATTTTGCATTTTAATTTCCTGTGGCTTTTTTCGCCCCTAGCAGAGGGAAATTGATGAATCTATAGCAAGTTTGTTCAATAAAATTTTCATTAAAGCAGATTGAAACATACTTTTCTCCTCAAAACACGCAAGTACAAAGAACATACTGTCCATAGAACAAGATGACCCAGATTTTTTGTAATACTTCACTGAGAATCTGCTAAATCTCTCTAATATCTATTGCCTATTTCCTCCTTGCCCCTCAACCTTTTCTTTTTTGTATTTTTTTCATCTTTCTTTTTCATATGTGAGATTAGTGATAGTGGGGTGTCTGAGAGCATTTCCCTTTGTCGATTCAGTGTTGGGAAAAAGGGAACAGTGTTCATAGGAATGATTTTTTTTTTTTTTTTTTTTTTTTTTTTTTTTTTTGAGACAGGGTCTTGCTCTGTTTCCCAGGCTGGAGTACGGTGGTGGGATTATGGCTCAGGGCAGCCTAGACCTCCCAGGCTCAAGCGATCCTACCTCAGCCTCCCAAGTAGCTGGGACTATAGGTGTGCGCCACCAAGCCTGGCTAATTTTTTTTTTTCTTGGTAGAGACAGGGTCTCACTATGTTGTCCAGGCTGGTCTTGAACTCTTGGACTCAAGTGATCCTCCTGCCTCAGCCTCCCTGGGTGCTCAGATTACAGGCATGAGCCAACACACTCAGTCAGGGATGATTTTAACATAAAAAGAAAATACCACTGATTGTCATGTTGGCTTATTTCTTTTACCTTTTACTTTTCATCAAATTGGATTCAGAGAACAGAGCATTAAGGTTAGGAAAATTAACAGAAAATAGAAAACAAGGGAGAAAGATAAATCCCTACCATTAGGGTGTGTTTTTGTGCAGAGAAGTAGCCACTCTTTCCTTCCAAACCAGCCCATCCAGTTCAGAATGAGAGATTGAAACCTTGTGCTTGGGTGCAGCACTTTCGGCCTTTGCTTATTTTATTTCTACTTATACTTTTGGTAGTGGTAATGGTGGAGGTGGGAGAATGCAAGAGGTTGGTGTATATTTATTAGTTTTGTAAACATACGATACCACAGATTTTTTAAAAGATGAACATGTATCCATTGAACTGATAGGAGAAACTATTTGATTTCCAAATAGTTGATAGTAGTGAATGAATGATCGTTTTCAATGACCTTGAGAGTCTCCCTGTGAAATTGCTTGGTGTCTTGGGTACTGTGAGCGAGGCCACATTCATGTTTACATATTCTCATTTTTATCCTTCCTTCCCCCATTGTAATGAAGTGGCTACAATCCCAGGAATATTTCTTCTACAGCCACCTGGAAGGAAGCCAGTAATGTCATTACAGATGGCAGTGTGCCCAGACTATCTTAAAAAAGCATCATCTCTGCTACGAATTAAGTTTCAGGAAGGTTGATGTTCGCTTTTATATTAACAAACATTTTGAAAAGGCTGAGGGCAGATATGTTAGAAGCAATCTTCTTCCTAAATTAATGCTTAAATGTAATTGTCCTTCAGTTTTCCCACTCCTGAGTTTGGAGTCTGCTGGATGATGGGAGGTTTGGGGAAGGAAAAGGTAGGTAATATTTGCTCGTTTTGTATTCATATTAGATTTTATATTAGGGCCTCAGTTTATTTTCCTTTGCTTTTTTTTTTTTTTCTTTTTAGGGTTCTGTACATTGGTCTGGCCTGCAATACGGCTCGCTATATTTATATTTCCTACCTGGAGAATGCCTGGACTGTTCTCCCCATGGAAGTTCTTCAAGGTAAGTTAACAGCTGGGATTGAAATTATTTCTCTACCTTCCCTGAGCTGTGGCTAAAAGCCCAGTGGCCTTCAGCATCTGATTCTATAAAGGAAGGGCAGGCCTACTGTTTCATGTGATTTTGAAATGGTTGTTAAGGAAGAGATGACATCAGGAGGGATGGTTTCTCGGTTACCTGAGTGCTGCTCTATGTTGAGCCAAACAAAGCTGGACTTGACCCACACCCTTGTGATTAAACAATGGAAGAGGAACTCTAGAATAAACTCCTGTGCACAACTGTTAGACATGGACATCCAAGGGTGGTTTTAAAATATAAAAATATTTATCTTTTAAAGTTGTTGGTGTTTTTAGTTTTGTAGGTTAACTATACTTACTGAAAAAAGATTGTTGTCATAATTATTTTATCTCTTCAGTTATTTTTATCACATCTGGTGACTTATAACTAAAGCTTTATAGCCACACTGTTGTTTTCCCATGAACTTAAAAAAATCTCTGGTCAAATGCCCTGCCCTGAATGCTTCTCTTTGCTTCAGTGTACTGTTTCCCATCAGGACACAACTGAAAAATTTCTGGAAGGCTCTCGCCATGTAGCTGAAGAGTGCCAAAGAAATGGATTACTATTCAAAACTCATTGCCATGTTAGCTCATATAGTAATGACTACATCCTGAAAAGTCCTGATTGGCATCATGATTAAAATAAAGGTTCAGGACAAGATCGCTGGAGTTGAGTGACAGCCCAGGCTACTAAATCATTAATTGCACTGAACAGTCTGTGATTATATACAATTTCATTAGCTTTATAGATTGCCATTATCATTTTCCCTTACCCTAAGGAGACAAATACGGTACAATCAATGTAATTAATTTCTTGTCATGATGAAAGATTGAGGATTTCAATCTTTTAAGGTGAAAGATTAATAATTATACATCTAAACAGAATGTACAAAATGCCAGCTCATTCATCAAATTCCATCATAGCAATGAAAAAAGAACTTATCCTAATTGAAAGGAGATATAATTTATATTCACATTATAATTATAAAACTCAAGTGTGTGTGTATGTGTGTATATATATATATATACACACACTTGAAGATGCTTTTCTCAGATTTGATACAATGGTGTAGCTAGTGAAAGGAGATTTTGTTTACAAATATATAGAAAATGGAAACTTGGTCTTATAATAAGAAATTATTGTTTCTAATAATTAGAACTCTGGATGGGTCTTGAGGAGAGGCACACATCTCAGCTTTGTGTCATTTAAGAATAACAATGCATTAAACAGGAACTGCAGGTAAGAATGATTCAATAACAAGGTAATATATGCAACACAGTTCTTAGGATTTCCCACCTCTGGTTCCTGTTCTATCCTGACCTGGCTTAATCGCTTTGTTTATTGGTATGCTACAGTGTGCAGACTCTATAAATAAAGATTTGTATACCTACAGAAAAGAAACGACTATATATTGTAATAATACATACATATAACTGTTTTATCCTTTTAGTTTAAAATGAATTAGGTGGAAAAGGACAGTTTCCGTAAGTGACTCAGGAACAGAGAACACCCATGAAATGGTTAAAGAACAACAGAATAATTTTATAAGAGGAAAAAACAAATGCTGTGTGAATTTAAAAATGCATTTTTCCTGTTAATCTATTAAAGATAAATTAAATGGTGACTAAGAGCCAGGCAGTATGCTGGGTGCTGAGAATATAATAAAATATATACATATATTAACTCAGGCCCCAAGGTCTCACCATCTGTTCTGGAAGCCAGATGCGTAAACACATAACTATACAGCATGTTAGATGGAATCATAGAAAAATGTGCTAGGTAACAGATAAGGAGCTTACCCTAAGGACAATAATTAACTTTGTGAAGCAGGGAGTGGGAGGATGAAGAATCACATAAGCCAGACTCTGAAGGGCAAATAGGAATCCACCAGGTGGCCTAAAGGGAGTAGGCATTCCAGCATGGGGGAAGAGCTGTGTGCGAAGACACAGAAGAGGGCAGAATGGCCTCTTCAGGGAGCATAAGTGGTGTGCCAGGGCTAGGGCTTGAAGCGTTTATCATCTCAAGCTGCCAACGCAGGACATGTTTTATAATAGTTGTATGCACCTCAGGGGTATTATCCCAGGATTTAGGGAGCTGACCATGCTCTGAATCTAAACAGGAATTCTGCTTCCTAGGGCAGGCTACGATACATACTTCTGTGTTTCATTTTTTGCTCCCCTATGCCAGTAGAAACCTAGTTACTGATCTGAAGCCAGCGAAGAGGATCTGTAAATACAGCCTTCTAGTCCAACAGAGGCCTCTGTGACCAGTTTCCACAGAGCTCTTTGTTTCTAATGCTGGAGGAGATGGTTTCATTCCCTGGCAGAAGTGAGTGCTGAGTATTTTGACTGTACAACAAAATCAAAATCACTTGCCTTTGTTTGACCCATGCCCACCCCATGGAAAACAGTGGATTATTCATGTGGAATAAATCCTGCATCACAGGAATACATTTCTGACTGAAGAGGTTTGTATTGCTAGTTTGGATTTGTCTGCCTTTACAAGGCTTGTCCAAATGGCTTTCAAGTCCCTGTGCTTAAAGGAGACTCTATTTAGGATGCAGTAAGGCAGGACATGATTACAACAAAACACTGAATGATTTCATTATAGGACAAGCCCACTGTCATAATCTATAGCCCTTAATTCCTTGACTAGAAATGTTACCTGTTAATTGCCAAAGACCTAGTCTGGGGAAGGGGAAGGCTGGGGAATGGGATATTGTCTGTCATCATTGGGCATCTTGACTGAAAAATCAGCACTTCTGTTTTTTGATTCCCAGCCAGAACCATACAAGAGGGTCTTCCTTAAAAATAATAATAATAATAATAATAATAAGCAAAGTCTGTCTCTTTATCCTACCACCCTTGCTTTATACCCAAAACACCATGAGAATTAGTGCTATCTAGTGGGTAGCTGAAAGGGAGGAGACAAAAATGTGCCTCATTCTATAGCCCCCACTACCCAGCCCTTCCTCTTTGGGGTTGCATGTAACTGCTGGTGGAGGATTCCTTGTTATCTTCAGTCTTGGAGTTTCTTGATTGTCCTCTCAGGCCATGTTGGTAATAATTAGCAGATGGGTTTGTGAAGAAACAAATTTCCTCTTCCCCAGGCCTATAGGAAGGAGGCTATTCAGGCCTTTATTTGGGGATCAAGGTAAGGACAGTATCCAGCGGGATGCTGTTTGGAATTGTGAGGTTATTTCTTTCCCATGATCTTTCTCATGTTCAGTAAATATTCTCTTGCAGCCATATCTTTTTAGCAATTCAGCTACCATTTGCAGCAAACATGTTATTCAGTAGGCAACTGGTAATACCATATAAAGAAGCAGAAACCATATTTCCTCTCTATAAGAAATCTGCAGTGTATTTAAAAAAGAGACAGTGAGTCTAAGTGCTTAAAAGCATTGCTGGATGGTGGTGGTGGTGAATAGTTTATATTTATTTCTCAAGATCTCATTTTAAAAACCCATAGGAATTTTCTCCTTTTATTGTGTACAAAGAACAATTAAACATTCATGATTTTGATCAAGAATATAAATATTTGATTAAAATAAAGCCCAAACTTGTTATTCTCCTTCCTGTATGGGTATTGGTTGCAAATCCTTGCAAAACTCAGAGATGAGTGTTAGTGTTAGTTCTGAGCAAGAATCAGAATTACCCTTGCTATTAAAATGTATTTGAGGAGAGTAAAGCTCTCCTAGGGGCTGCTATAACTGAAGAGGTCCTTTTGAGTTACTTGAATTAATGACTCCAGCACTGAGGAGTGAAAACGAGGTCTGGGTCAGCTCTCTCTGTGTAGGATGCTCTATCAGTGGGAGCCGGGTTAAGATTTTGATGAAAGATGGTTTTTTAATGTCATCAGGGGGACTTGAGCTGACATTTATAAAGTGTTATTCTGTTTGTCTTATTTAGCATGCTTATTCAGCCAAATAAGAACCATGCTTTCAGCATGGGCTGAAACCCTGTCTCTACAAAATATTTAAAAATCAGCTGGGCATGGTGGTGTGCACCTGTGGTTCCAGCTACTGGGGAGGCTCAGGTGGAAGGATTGCCTGAGCCCAAAAGGTTGAAGCTGCAGTGACCTGTGATTGCAGCACTGCATTCCACCCTGGGCAACACAGTGAGACCCTGTCTCAAAACAACAACAAACAAAGCACATTTTCCTCCTTCTATGCTCTGGAAGAGCATGGGGAAGAAATACCAGTTTTATTTTCTAACTTAGTTTAAACCCTTGAACTTAAAGACCATGCTTATACTTTTTCAGTTCTCCAAAGAGATGTACGTATAGGAAGACACACTATTAATGCTTGTTTAATTCATTTTTCAGCCCCCTGTGTCATGTACTACAGTTAGTAGCTTATAATTTTTAAATCTTTTGAATAATATAAGAAATTCTGTCTCAAAAACTTATAAATATCTGAAGAAAATTTGAAAATTAAATTTAAAGCTGAACCTTCAGTATGATAGCTCTTCCTAGGATGACATCTTGCCATCCATAACACATCTGTAAAAACATCCATGTATTTTAATTAGTACTTATACCCTCATCTCACTCTATAGGTTAGCTGAGGCAGATGATCAAAATATGCAATAATCCGGAAACCATAAAGTGCTAAGGCTTGAATTAGACTATCTGGATTTGAATTCTAGCTCCCCTACCTATAGGCTCTGTGTCTTTGGGCAAAATGCTTAATCTCTCTGAGCCACAGACTCTTGAGTTATAGGAGAGGTTGACATGAGTATTAAATACACTAATCCATGCAAAGTATGTAGCACAGTACCTGACCCACAGTTAGCTTCTGATAAATGTTAGAAAGCACTCAATAACAAAAAAGTAAAATAAATTATAAATATAGATCAGGATCAGAGAAAATATCATTTAGAAGATTCTATTCTAAGGAGTTAAACTGCAATTATGCATTAAATCCTAACCATGAATTAAGATGAAGCCTAATGACCAAAGCGTAAGGGAAACATGACTAGTCAGTGCACACTGTTAATAAAGTTATCTTTGGGGAAGGTAAGTGAAATTTTTATTGGCTGATAGAAAAGCAGTTCTCATGTGTGGCTTCAGGTGGGAAAACACTGGGCGTGTAGTCTAATGTTGCCAAGTCCTAACATTAAATTTCCTCGGTTTTGGGTGGTAGCCTCCTAAAACCTGCTTAAAGGTATGCCAAAGGCATAATGCCAGCACGTAAAATTCACAAGGGCCCCCAGAACATTGTTGCATCAGTTATAGACTTTTTCTTTTTAAGTAACTCATGTATTTTTTTAAGTTTGCAAGCTAGAGCTTATAGAAGAGATCTATCTTATTTCCTCTGTCCACTTTTACTTATATATGGGATTTGGAAGTTTTCTCCAACCCTACCCAGGGTACCTTTTATCCATAAATGCTTTCTTTGTCATATCCCAGCATGCAGACCACTGCCTACCCTGTTTCAGTTCAATGTCCTTTTGTTCAGCTGCTGTTACATGTCAGCCCTCTGCTGGGTGCTGGATATGTCTGTTCTCAAGGAGCTTAATCTGCTTCCCCTTTAGATAAATCCTGCCCCCTTTCACCTGCCAGACTATAAGCTCCTTGGTGGCTAGGGACATTATTTTGCATATTGTCAAATATTCAAAGCCTAGCAGGGTATCTGGCACATAATATAGATGCTCAGTAAATACTGTTGAATGCATAAAGGGGATTCTTACAGTCCTGTACATCGATAGGTGTGGGAATGTTGGCTTTTAACACAAATTGTTGCATGTCTTATATAAAGTCTCTTTCGTGCAGCACACAGAAGATCCATGCTGCTGCTGCTGCTGCTGCTAAGTCCGTTGCTCTTTGTAGGATCCTCTGCCATTTGCTAAGTCCATTGCTCTTTGTAGGATCCTCTGCCATTTGTGGAAGGTCCATTGCTGATAGTAGCCCTAACTCTGACAGAGAGACTGGCTTGCTATTCACCATCTCTGTTTCCTTTTCTTTGTGGACTTGCAGCTAGACTCTATTTCCCAGCCTCCCTTGCAGTTAGGTATGACCATGTGGTTAATTCTGGCCAGCAGAATAAAAGCAGAAGGATAGCACATGGGAATAAAAGAGGGAAGAATAAAAGAGGGAAGGATAGCACATGGGAAATTGTATGGGTCAGGTTTAGAAGTGTGTCACTCCCTCCTCTGTCGGCTGGATATTGATACCTAGGGTAAGCAGGCATTGCAGATGGCAGATTCTCTGCAACCTGGATCCCTGAGTGACTATGGAGCAGAGCTGCTACTACTCCTGTCTCCTGTTCATTGAACTTTGTGTGAGCAAGAAAAGAAAAACATTTAATGTGTGAAACCACTAAGATTTCCAATATAGACTTTTTCTTTTATTGCCTGCCCAATGGAGGCCTTTCCTTAGGAAGAATAGTCTCTTACTGATTTTCACCAAGTTGATCTTTCAGAAGCTTTTTTTAAAATCCCAGAACCAATTGCAATGCATACTTTGGTCTATTCGTGGAAAAGGTTTGTCACAAGTGATTCTGTGTGCCAGTGCTAAAGGGATAGTTATGTTTTGTTCAGTAAGCTTAAGTCAGTGGCAGAAGCAAGAAAAAAAAAAAAATCCCAGTTCCCTAGTACTGTGTCAATTCTCACTCCTCCCAGCCACTATAATGTGATTTCCCCAAGCCAAGCAACATTTTACAAAGAGCAGCTGTCTCCTTAAGAAGAAAGGACTTTTTTCCTGTTCATACATGCCATTTATTTCAGTAGAGCATTCTTGTGGGCCAAGACTGAACAATTTTGAAACGCGTGTTGTAGAATCAGATACCAGTGTTGAGTGTTATAAGGTAAAGACTTATTTGGGACATTTAAAAAACAATAAATGATATGTCAGCTCTTCAGAAAGGGTGGAGAAGAGTTATTAAGAATATCATCTTTTAAACTGGTAGCTTGTGGGCCATGTTTGATAGTAACAACAAAATCTCTCAAAGTATTCAGTTACATTTACTATAGAATACTTCTAATAATTGTTCTGAGAGCATATAGTATAATATTTAAGCACCCAGGCTCTGAACTTAGACACCTTGGGTTCAAATCCTATTCAACAACTCTGTTGTCTGTGTGACTCTGGACAAGCCATCTAATATCTCTGTGTCTTGGTTTCCTTTATGGAAAATGAAGAAAAAATAGTACTGTACCCATTGGAGGAATAGATTCAATATCTGTGTAAAACAGCACAATTCCTTGTAGAGTAAGCTGATGTGATAATATTAACGAAAACAGAGCTGGGCACAGTGGCTCACACCTGTAATCCCAGCACTTTGGGAGGCTGAGGCAGGCAGTTCACGAGGTCAAGAGATCGAGACCATCCTGGCCAACATGGTGAAACCCTGTCTCTACTAAGGGTACAAAAATTAGCTGGGCGTGGCAGCACACACCTGTAGTCCTAGCTTCTCGGGAGGCTGAGGCAGGAGAATCGCTTGAACACGGGAGAAAGAGGATGCAGTGAGCCGAGATCATGCCATTGCACTCCAGCCTGGGCAACAAGAGTGAAACTCCATCTCAAAAAAAAAAAAAAAAATTAATGAAAACAATGAATGTTACTCCTAATTATTTTTAATGATTCTAGGTTATTCAAATGTAATGTATCCCAAAGAAAAGTCTTGGCAGTAAGTAGGTAGTGTGGATATATCTCTTGATTTTCATTGTGCCTCAAAGTCAATCCTGGGGGATCCCAGTAAAGGTAAGAAAGGACTGAGAAACTGAGTTTGTGTGGACTACTTGGTCTCTGAGAGTCATTCATTCTCAATCAATATATTTAAGCACCTGTTATGTGAGTTGGTATTGGATTGCCACTGAAGGCTCACTGGTTTTATGACAAGTAGCCATGGAAGGGTTAACACATATTGCAAGGAGAGTCAGCTCCTGTGCCCTTGTTACTGTTGTCAGTCAAAATAGCTTTTATTTTGACTGTTTGATCTACCACCTCAGTTATCTCACACTTAAAAAGGTTTAAAAATTTGTTACTCTAGTGTAAACACATTTACCCATGCCACTGAGTAAATGTGCTTATTTCATCACCTAAAGAATAATCATTTGCTGCTTTTTCACAGTTCTCTAATAACTAAGAAAGTAGAAGCATTTTTATTTTCCTAGTTTATAATATCTTTCATCCGCTCTACTTTATAGGAATGTTGTTTTTGGTAGCACAATTCCTAAGACTTCCTAAATCTTGTCTTACAAATATGGGAAATTGTGGAGGGTTTTCAAGTTTCTAGGTTGCTTTTTTTTGTTGTTATTTTAAAACTAGAGAATCAGAATACAACTGTCGTAAAAACATTGGCAAGAATTTCAGATTATTAAGATTAGTAGAAAGTTGCATGTTCCAGTTTATGAACAAGAACTGCAACTCCACAACTGTCTTTTGTATACACAGATGATGTTCTAATTCAGTCCCTTCTTATGGATTGCTAAGTTTTGCCGGTTTCCTATCTAAGAAATGAAATGAATTTAATTGGTTCTTCCACTTATACGATATCTTAAAGTAAGTTATTTTAGGGAAATCAATTTTAATCCTATATCCTCCCTGGAAAATGTCAGAGCATACAAGCAGAGTGGCTTTCATTCTTCTGCTTTTAGTATCAGAAATTTTGTTTTTGTGCTTTACTATTTTTTCCTTCAGTTAATGCCCGAGTTAAAGAATGTAATTCCCAATTATCTAATCAGTCTCAAAAGCAATATAGAAACTAGAAGTCTAACTGTAGAAAATCTTTTACAACTACCACTTAATACTAGTCAGTAAATTCTAAGAATAGTTTAAAAGCATCCTGACTTAAGTCATCCCACTGGAAAATGATTTAATTATCTTAGAACACTCAAAGTTTTAGAAAATGATTAGAATTTCTGAGAGAGGGGAAAAAAGAGACAAACCCTATTGTTGGAAGAGTTTGTGTGTGCCCAAGCCTTCACACTTAAAAGAATAACTGCTAGAATTGTTGTTTTTTTTTTTTTTAATCTAGAATTATACTAAATATATTTTAACGTTTTGGTTGCTTGTAAATCCTACAATTGATTGCTTAGACATACACATAACAATAGGTTTGGCATCAGCATTGAAGTTAACCTACTACCATATGATGT
Source organism: Chlorocebus sabaeus (assembly GCF_047675955.1). Classification (NCBI taxonomy): domain Eukaryota; kingdom Metazoa; phylum Chordata; class Mammalia; order Primates; family Cercopithecidae; genus Chlorocebus; species Chlorocebus sabaeus. The sequence continues at coordinate 77,786,814 of NC_132913.1, forward strand.
GGTTTCAGGTCTTCAGTAATTCATCTTTAAGAAATGATTTCCAAATCTATGTTGGATTTTGCTATTGAATCTAATTAATTTTGAATAAATTAATTTTATTTATTGGAATATTTTTTAGTTTTTCCTCTAGTGTGGTTAATGAAAAAAAATCTGCATATCTGAAAAGAAATGGACTTAGAATCATCTTTAATAATAGAAATGACAATACTTAAAATTATTCCCATTGTGTACTATGGTATAAATACTCATAATTAAGACTATCCAGGCATTATTCAATTTTGAGAAAGCTGGCATTATGTAGGGTATTGCAATTGTTTTGCCGGATAAAGCAAACACATTATTTGACTTTTTAGGAAATTAATTGTGTATGCTACTGCTAATCATCTAGTCCATCTTAGTAGTTAAAAAAAAAAAAAAAGCCTGGTTAAAATGATGACTGAAACATATATAAAACCTAAGAAAGTTATTTTAATGTTTCTCAGTCAGCTGTGAGGCATACAATCTAATGTGCCCAGTAAAAACAGTGTTTATTCCATTATGGACCGACTTAAGTAGTATCATCCCTGATCATTTTTTTATTGTATGCCGGACATTGTGAATGGTACCTGGTTGGGTGTTGGCTATTTCTGTCTTCCTATAAATGTTCTCGAGCTTTGTTCTGGGACACAGCTAAGTTACTTGGAAATAGTGTGATCCTTTTGGGTCTTGCTTTTAAGATTACGTAGATGAGACAAGAGCAGTGTTTAGTCTAGGGCTAATTATTTCATAATACTAACAAAAGACTTTGTTCAGACTACTCTACCAGTCCTAAGAATCATGAGTTGTTCCAGTTTGGCTGGTGGGAAGAAGTGTTCCCCACCTTGTGTGGGTTCTGGGTATTGTTCTCTGAAATGGTTTTGGGTAGTTCTTTCCCTCACTCTGGCTAGCGTCTGCACATGTTTTGCTGATCGGTACTCTGCTGAATACATTAGGGGAGCCCTCTGTAGATCTCTGGAGTTTTCTCCCTATGATGCTGTCTCCTCTCTGGCATTCTGCCCTGGAACTCTAGCCACCTTGGCTCCCTAGACTCTTGGCTATAGTCTTCAACTTGGCAGTTCTCTTTTTTGCCCTGCACATTTCAGACTCTCATCAGTCAGTAAACTAAAGCTTTTTATTTGCTTCCCATCTCTCAGGGATCACTGTCCTTGTTGCTGATGTCCCTTGGGAACCACTGCCTCATATATTTTGTCCAGTTTTTTAGTTACTTGAGGAAGGAGAATAAATTTAGTCCCTGTTATTCCATTCTGGTCAGAGGCAGACTACTGTCAGATCAAATTTTAAAAGAATTTTGATCTTTTAGTTTAATTTTCCAAAATATGAGTTAAGAGTCTCTTATGATATTATCTCCAAATGAGACGATTTCTCAGGGAATAATCTAGATGGAACCAGATGATTTCTTAATCCCATCTAGCTATAAAACCTGTTGTGACAATATCTGGTTTTTACATTTAAAGCAGTGTCTTAATGAAGATTTTAATTCAGACAGTGCAGTTACTGCATAATAATGACCATTTTTCCACCTGTTATCTCCATCTTCCTGTCATTCCAGTAAATGGTGAAGATATAAAACTGGTAATGGGATATGGTAAATTGTTTCTGCACTCATTTTTTTTTTTTTATTGAACTATATACTAAAAAGCATGGCTGGGTGCAGTGGCTCACTAATCCCAGGACTTTGAGAGGCTGAGGCAGGCAGATCATGAGGTCAAGAGATCGAGACCAAACTGGCCAACGTGGTGAAACCCTGTCTCTACTAAAAATACAAAAATTAGCTGGGCATGATGGTGGGCACTTGCAGTCCCAGCTACTCGGGAGGCTGAGGCAGGAGGATCACTTGAACCTAGGAAGCAGAGGTTGCAGTGAGCTGAGATTGCACCACTGCACTCCAGCCTGGTGACAGAGCAATACTCCGTCTCAAACAAAACAAAACAAAATATAAAAGTTGTTATATCCTTTGAATCATTAACCCCACTTGTTTGGAATTATAGCCAATGTAAATAATCCAAGGTATATAAAAAGCAATGTTAATCATGATTATAATGGAGAAAAGTAGAAATAATCCTAATGTCAAAGTAGGTGCCCTAGATGGGATGAATGCCCAGAATATATGAAGAGCTCCTACAACTCAATAACAAAAACCAACCCAACTAAAAAGTAGACAAAGGACTTGAATAAACATTTCTTCAAAGAAGATACGGATAGCCAATAAACACCTAAAAGGTGCTTGACATCACTAGCTATTAGGGGAAAGCAAATTGACAACATGAGAAATTGCTTCACATTCATTATGATTGCTATTTTAAAAAAATTATATATATATATATATATATGTTCTGGCAAGGAGGTGGAGAAATTGGATCTCTCATACATTTCAGGTGGGAATGTAAAATGGTACAGCTACTGTGGAAAAAAGGTAGTTCCTCAAAGTGTTAAACATATAGTGACCATATCACCCAACAATTGCATTTCTAGTTATATACTTAAAAGAATTTTTTTTGAGACAGAATCTTGCTCTGTTGCCAGGCTGGAGGGCAGTGGCGTGATCTTGACTCACTGCAACCTCTGCCTCCTGGATTCAAGCAATTCCACTGCCTCAGCCTCCTGACTAGCTGGGACTACAGGTAGAGACGGGGTTTCACCATGTTGGCCAGGATGGTCTCGATCTCCTGACCTCATGATCCGCCCACCTCAGCCTCCCAAAGTGCTGGGATTAAAGGTGTGAGCCACTGCACCCAGCCACTCAAAAGAATTTAAATCAAGGACTCAGATACTTGCATACCAGGTTGATAGCAGCATTATTCACAGTAGCAGAAGGAAACAACCCAAATGTCTATCCACAGATGAAAAGATGAACAAAATGAATGGGAGTCACATTCATGAGACAGAAAGTAGAATGGTGGTTGTCAGGGGATGGGACAGGGGGTGAGTGTAAGTTGTGGTTTAATGGGCACAGAATTTTTGTTTGTGGTAGTGAAAAAGTTCTGGAGATGGATGATGGTGACAGCTGTACTTGTGAGTGTACTCAGTGCCACTGAACCGTACATTTAAAAATGTAAAAATGGTAAATTTTTAATGTATATTTTACCACAACAAATCTTAAAAATAGGTGCCTAGTTAAATAATTCACATTTCAAAACAGAGTAGCCTAAGAAATGCTAACCAACCAATCCCTCCTGCTCTTCTTCCTCTCCAGGAGTGACACACGCAGCCATCTGGGCAGCATGCATTTCTTACCTCAGTGCAGCTGTTCCCCCTGAGCTGAGGACATCTGCTCAGGGCATCCTGCAGGGCCTTCACCTGGGTTTGGGAAGAGGCTGTGGTGCCATGATTGGAGGCGTGTTAGTCAATTATTTTGGTAAGAATGGCTTTCTCCCGTTTTTTTCTTTTCTATAATTAAAACATAATTTTTTTCCAGCAATACATCAATAAACAATCCAATTATTACTGAAGATTGCCCAAAGCTAAATTCCAGTATTTATAATCTCTTTCTAGATTTCATGGTAGTCATAATTGTAAAGCAGCATGCTTATGTTGTTAAGCTGATTTGAGCCAGCCTGTAACTGTCCACACTTCTCTGGACAATCAGCTTAATGAGATGCTACAGAGATCCCTCAAAGGAGCCAAACAAATGAATTAGCATGAGTGCTTTTAGTCTAAAATAAGGTACCTTAAACCTGCTGATAATAATCCTAAAGGAAATAAAAGTCATCATTGTTACTCCATTAGGAGATTGTGAACCAGAAGAATCTAACCATATGCTGGCTTTGGTAATGCTACTACATTTATGATAATAAAATCTGTCTGTCTTGTCATATCTTTCTTATTAGAAACATAGGAGCTGAAATAGGAATGAGATTATTCTGCTCCAGGAATCTTAACTGCTCAGTCATCTATTAATATATAAGGTGGGCCCCAGGAAATGTGTGCATTTATAGCATTATTTGAGCACTGCTGTTCCAACTACAGATTAATAGCGCTGTTAGTTAATAATTGGGTAAATGGTCTTTTCATATGAAGAGGAGAGCACCATTGAATCGTATGAGTCATGATGAAAGGTACTGAGAAATAATCCTATATAAATGCAGTTTTATAATCGATCGATGGCAGATCCAGTATCAGCCCTGGGTCTCTTGACACGTACCCAGCCCTGTGTTTTTCCATTATGTGGAGCTAATAGCCAAACCCTTTTCTCTGGTTTGTCCCAAGCTGTGCTTCCTTTGCTTTGATCTTTAGAAAATTGACGTAGATGAGCGCTATCTGCATTTCTTGGAATTACTCTATAGAGAGTGCTGTTTGTTTTTATAGGGGCTGCTGCAACCTTCCGAGGAATCGGCATGGCCTGCTTGGTGATCCTACTGCTCTTTGCCCTGATCCAGTGGCTGGCAGTGCCAGATGAGGAAGAAGGTAATTATTTCCATTCTTTCTTAATATTCCTAACAGTTCAGGCCATGGGAAATCAACACATGCCCCCAGAGAAGCCTAGAAGTGGTACAGAATGTATAACAGGCCTACTTGGCTCGATTTTCTGAGTGGCGTATCGATGAATTCATGTGGACCTTTGTTAAAGAGATCCACCTACTACATAGAAAAAGTATTGTTTTAAGTAGCTTGGGGTTTTCTTGTTTTTTTGTTGTTGTTGTTTTTTGTTTTTTTGTTTTTTTTTTTTTATAGTGCAAGGTCCTAGGGAAGTATTAGTTTTCAGTTTCTCTGGTATTCTAAAGGTATGTCAAATGTAAGTCAAATACATATAAGGCTATACAGTCATTTTGCTACTAGGGATAGGGAGTGAGTGGTAATATTCTCTATGCCTTAACTTCATTTGTTTAAAAAAAAAAAAAAAAAAAGTCGAGACCTGAAATCTGACGGTTTCTCTGAACCAGGGATGGCCTGTATTAAGATTGTTCTACAAAAAGGAGGTTATATCAAATATTAATGTGTAGATGAGAATGAGCTGACTGAACTTTTTATGAAAAAGGTCAACCAGGAGGATGAAAATATTCTTGCTCAACTTTTTCGCCCCAGAACAGGGCTCATCTTCTTTGGGTGTCCTATCCTTTGGGAGCATTAGCCTCAGGCCCTGAAATGCTTCTGTGAAGAGAAAAACTTGCTTGTTACAGAAGCTTCAGAGAGAGATTTTAATCTCAATGAGTTACTTAGAAAGACCAATACTTTTTTTTCTTACTTTTGTTCTTTTATAATCCTAAGTGGATTCTCTCTGTTACACAGCCTCAGTCCATGCCTCCTGTAAAAGACCAATAAAAATAGCTATCATGGCTCTCCCAAAGTTATAAGATGTAGTTAAAGTTGTATTTTGAGAAAAATTTATGGACTTGAATATCTTCGCTATTAATCACAAAAAAATTAAAATCATTAAACATTCAATGTAAGAAACATAAAAATAAGCAATCAAATTTTAACTCATCTTTGATTAGTGAGAATATGGTACTGGGTTAGTTTTTAAAACACTTGTGTTCTGGAGAGAGTGTTATCAGGAAAATGGCGGATAGGAGGCAGGACTAGGTTGCAGCTCCCACTCAGATGGACAGAGTAGCATGTGGAGACTTGCATCATGCTTTTGCTCCAGAACTACTGCAGGAATATACCAGGAAAGCTGAGAGAATACACAGACCCTCTGAAGGAAGCGGATTGTTCCTGCAGGACCTGGGAGACAGGCCAAATATTGGGCTGGTATCCAGTTGAGGGACCTGAATGAAGATGGTTCACATCACAGGACTCTATGCAGACAGCCCCAGTACCAGCCCGGAGCCTGGTAGCCCTGTTGGGTGGCTAGATCCAGAAGAGAAATGACAATCACTACAGCTTGACTGTCAGGAAGCTACATCCCTCAGAAAACGGGGAGAGTACTACATCAAAGGAACACCCTGTGGGAAAAAAGAATCTGAACAGCAGCCTTCAGTGCCAGCTCTTCCCTCTGCCATAGCCTACGGGAAGGAACCAGAAAAACAATTCTGGTAATAATGACAAAACAAGGTTCTTTAACCTGCCTCACCAAAATCACACTAGCTCACCAGCAATAGATCCAAACCAAGAAGAAATCCCTGATTTCCCTGAAAAAGAATTTAGAAGATCCATTATTAAGCTAATCAAGGAGGCATCAGAGAAAGGTGAAGTCCAATTTAAGGAAATTGAAAAAAATGATACAAGAAATGAGTGGAGAAATCTTCAGTGAGATAGCATAAATAAAAAACAATTACAACTTCAGGAAATAAAGAACACACTTAGACAAATGCAAAATGTTCTGGAAAGTCTCAGCAATAGAATTGAAGAAGCAGAAGAAAGAACTTCAGAGCTCAAAGACGAGGTTTTTGAATTAATCCAACAAAGACAAAGAAAAATTTTAAAAAAATGAACAAAGCCTCAAAGAAGTTTAGGATTATGTTAAATAAACAAACCTAAGAATAATTGGAGTTACTGAAGAAAAAGAGAAATCTGAAAGTTTGGAAAACCCATTTGGGGGAATAATCAAGGAAAACTTGCTAGAAACCTAGACATCCAAATACAAGAATCCCAAAGAACACCTCAGAAATTCAGCACAGAGATCATCACCTAGGCACATTGTCATTAGTTTATCTAAAGTCAAGAGGAAGGAAAGAATCTTAAGAGCTGTGAGGCAAAAGCACAAGATAACCTATAAAGGAAAACCTATCGGATTAACAGCAGATTTCTCAGCAGAAACCCTACAAGCTAGAAGGGATTGGGGCCCTATGTTCAGCCTCTTTAAACAAAACAATTACCAGTCAAAAATTTTGTATCCAGTGAAACTAAGCTTCATAAATAAAGGAAAGATACAGTCTTTTTCAGACAAACAAATGCTGAGATAATTTGCCACTATCAAGCCAGCACTCTAAGAACTACTAAACCAGAACTACAAGCATTTGCCACCACCAAGCCAGCACTACAAGAGCTAAAAGGAGCTCTAAATCTTGAAACAAATCCTGGAAACACATCCAAACAGAACCTCTTTAAAGCATAAATCTCACAGGACCTATAAAACAAAATACAATTTAAAAAAAAAAGGTATACAGTCAACTAATAACACAATGATTGGAATAGTACCTCACATTTCAATACTAACGTTGAATGTAAATGGCTTAAATGCTCCACTTAAAAGATACAGAATTGCAGAACGGATAAGAATTCACCAGCCAACTATCTGCTGCCTTCAAGAGACTCGCCTAACACATAAGGATGCATAAATTTAAGGTAAAGGGGTGGAAAAAGACATTCCATGCAAATGGACACCAAAAGCAAGCAGGAGTAGCTATTCTTATATCAGACAAAGCAAACATTAAAGCAACAGCAGTTAAAAAAGACAAAGGGTGACATTATATAATGATAAAAGGCCTTGCCCAACAGGAAAATTTCACAATCCTCAATATATATACACCTAACACTGGAGCTCCCAAATTTATAAAACAATTACTACTAGATCTAAGTAATGAGATATACAGCAACACAATAATAGTGGGAGATGTCAGTACTCCACTGACAGCACTAGACAGGTCATCAAGACAAAGTCAACAAAGAAACAATGGATTTAAACTATATCCTAGAACAAATGAACTTAACAGATATTTACAGAACATTCTACCCAACAACTGCAGAATATACATTCTATTCATCAGTGCATGGAACTTTCTCCAAGATGTATGATAGGCCACAAAACAAGTCTCAATAAATTTAAGAAAATTGAAATTATATAAAGTATTATCTCAGACCACAGTGGAAAAAAACTAGAAACCAACTCCAAAAGGAACCTTCAAAGCCATGCAAATACATGGAAATTAAATAACTTCCTGAATGATCATTGGGTCAACAACAAAATCAAGATGGAAATTTAAAATTCTTTGAACTGGCTGGGCACGGTGGCTCACGCCTATAATCCCAGTACTTTGGGAGGCCAAGTCAGGTGGATCACGAGGTCAGGAGATTGAGATCATCCTGGCTAACACAGTGAAACTCTGTCTCTACTAAAAATACAAAAAATTAGTCGGGCGTGGTGGCGGGTGCCTGTAATCCCAGCTACTCGGGAGGCTGAGGCAGGAGAATGGTAAGAACCTGGGAGGCAGAGCTTGCAGTGAGCCGAGATCACACCACTGCACTCCAGCCTAGGCAACAGAGCAAGACTCCATCTCAAAAATAAAATGAAATAAAATAAAATAAAAATAAAAAATAAAATTTTTTGAACTGAACAATAATAGTGACACAACCTATCAAAACCTCTGGGATACAGCAAAGACAATGATAAGGGGAAAGGTCATAGCCTTAAATGCCTACATCAAAAAGTATGAAAGAACACAAGTAGACAATCTAACGTCACACTTCAAGGAACTAGAGAAACAAGAACAAACCAAACCCAGCAGAAGAAAGGAAATAACCAAGATGAGACAAGAACTAAACGAAATTGAAAGAAAAAAATACAAAAAATAAATGAAAGAAAAAGCTGGTTGAAAAGATAGAATTGATATATCATTAAGATTAACCAAGAAAAGAAAAGAGAAAATCCAAATAAGCTCAATTAGAAACAAAACAGGAAATATTACAACTGATACCACAGAAATACAAAAGATCCTTCAAGGCTACTATTAACACCTTTACATGCATAAACTGGAAAACATAGAGGAGATAAGTTCCTTGAAAGATACAACCCTCCTAGCTTAAATCAGGAAGAATTAGAAACCCTGAACAGACAACTAAGTAGTGAGACTAAAACAGTAATAAAAAAAATTGCCAACAAAAAGTCCAGGACCAGATGGATTCACAGCTGAATTCTATCAGGCATTCAAAGAAGAATTGGTACCAATTCTATTGACACTATTCCACAAGATAGAGAAAGAGGGAATCCTCCCTAAAACCTTCCATGAAGCCAGTATCACCCTAATACCAAAACCAGGAAAGGACATAACAAAAAAAGAAAACTACAGACCAATATCCCTGATGAACATCAGTGCAAAAATCCTTAACAAAATACTAGTTAATCGAATCCAACAGCATGTCAAAAAGATAATCCACCATGATCAAGTGGGTTTCATACCAGGGATGCAGGAATGGTTTAACATATGCAAGTCAATAAATGTCTTTCACCACATAAACAGAATTAAAAACAAAAATCACATGATCATCTCAGTAGATGCAGAAAAAGCATTTGATGAAATCCAGCATCCCTTTATGATTAAAACCCTCAGCAAAATCAACATACAAGAAACATACCACAATGAAATAAAAGCCATTTGTGATAAACCCACAGCCAACATAATACTGAACGGGGAAAAGTTGGAAGCATTCCCTCTGAAAATTGGAACAAGACAAGGATGCCCACTCCCACCACTTCTATTCAACATAGTACATAGTCCTAGCCAGAGCAATCAGACAAGAGAAGGAAATAAAGGGCATCCAAATCAGTAAAGAGGAGTCAAACTGTCGCTGTTTGCTGATGATAAGACTGTATACCTAGAAAACCCTGAAGTCCTCCTAAAAGGCCTTAGAACTGATAAATGAATTCAGCAATATTTCGGGATACAAAATTAATGTACACAAATCAGTAGCTCTGCTATATACCAACAGTGACTAAGATAAGAATCAAATCAAGAACCCAACTCCTTTTAAAATAGCTGCAAAAAATAAAGTATTTAGGAATATACCTAACCAAGGAGGTGAAAGACCTCTACAAGGAAAACTATAAAACACTGCTGAAAGAAATCATACATGACATAAACAAATGGAAATACATCCCATGTTTATGGATGGGTAGAATCAATATTGTGAAAATAACCATACTGCCAAAAGCAATCTACAAATTCAATGCAATTCCCATCAAAATACCATCATTCTTCACAGAACTAGAAAAAAAAATCCTAAAATTCATATGGAGCCAAAAAATAGCCTGCATAGCTAAAGTGAGACTAAGCAAAAAGAACAAATTGGGAGGCATCACACTACCTGATTTCAAACTATACTATAAGGCCATAGTCACCAAAACAGCATGGTACTGGTATAAAAATAGGCCCATGGACCAATGAAACAGAATAGAGAACCCAGAAATAAAGCCAAATACTCACAGCCAATTGATATTTGACAAAGCAAACAAAAACATAAAGTGGGGAAAGGACACGCTATTCAACAAATGGTGCTGGGATAATTGGCAAGCAACATGTAGGAGAATGAAACTGGATTCTCATCTCTCACCTTATAAAAAAATCAACTCAAGATGGATCAAGGACTTAAATGTAAGACCTGAAACTAAAAATTCTAGAAGATAACATCAGAAAACCCCTTCTAGACATTCGCTTAGGCAGAGATTTCATGACCAAGAACCCAAAAGCAAATGCAACAAAAACAAAGATAAATAGATAGGACTTAATTAAACTAAAAAGCTTTTGCACAGCCAAAGGAACAGTCAGCAGAGTAAATAGACAACCCACAGAGTGGGAGCAAATCTTCAGTCTATGCATCCAACAAAGGACTAATATCCAGAATCTACAAGGAACTCAAAACAAATTAGCAAGAAAAAAAAAAATCAAAAAGTGGACTAAGAACATGCATAAACAATTCTCAAGCGAAGATACACAAATGGCCAACAAACAAGAAAAAATGGTCAACATCAGTAGTGATTAGGGAAATGCAAATCAAAACCACAATGTGATACCACCTTACTCCCACAAGAATGGCCATTATCAAATGATCAAAAAATAATCGATGTTGGTGTGGATGTGGTGAAAAGGAAACACTTCTACACTGCTAGCAGGAATGTAAACTGTACAAACACTATGGAAAACAGTATGGAGTCTCCTGAAGAACTGAAAGTAGAACTACTATTTGATCCAGCAATCCCACTACTGGGTATTTACCCAGAGGAAAAGAAGTCATTATATGACAAAGATACTTGCACATGCATGTTTATAGCAGCACAATTCACAATTGCAAAAATGCAGAACCAACCCAAATGCCCAGCAATCAATGAATGGGTAAAGAAACATACATACATATATATACACGAACATATATATACACACACACACACACACACAATGGAATACTACTCAGCCATAAAAAGGAATGAACTAATGGCATTCACAGCAACCTGGATGGGATTGGAGACCATATTATAAGTCAAGTAACTCAGGAATAGAAAACCAAACATCGTATATTTTCACTGATAAGTGGGAGCTAAGCTGTGAGGATGCAAAGGCATGAGAATGATATGATGGACTTTGGGGACACAGGGGAAAGGGTGGGAAGGGGGTGAGGGATACAAGACTACTAATTGGGTTCATTGTATACTGCTTGGGTGATGGCTGCACCAAAATCTCACAAATCACCATTAGAGAACTTATGTAACCAACTACTACCTGTTCCCCAAAAAACCTATGGGAATAAAAATTTTTTTAAAAAATAACTATCATGTGGCTTTTCCTGTTTTGATGCCTGTCTTTTAATCATAATCCTGTAAATGGGCCTAAGGCAACACTCATTATAACCTATGCCCCACTGATGTTCTAAGTTAAATGAAAAATAGATTTCTTAAGTATATATGTTAATGTCTATTAAGCCCTATAAAGAGACCCAAAGATAAACATCACGTTCATTGATTCAGTACTTGCACCGAGTAATGAAGTCATTGGTAACCAGCAATTTATTAATATTACCAAGCACTCTGGAATGGGCATATGGGATTCTTGGTTTATTTATTTTTACCTTTGTTCAAACATGTACAAAATGCTGAAAAATAGTTTAAACATTATTTTCTCTCCAGACAAGACAATGTTGGCAGAAAGAATTCCTGTTCCCTCTAGTCCTGTTCCTATAGCAACCATCGACTTGGTACAGCAACAGACAGAAGATGTCATGCCACGCATTGAGCCCAGACTTCCACCCAAGAAAACTAAGCACCAGGAAGAACAGGAAGATGTGAATAAACCAGCCTGGGGAGTCAGCTCTTCTCCCTGGGTGACCTTTGTCTATGCACTCTACCAAATTAAAGAGATGATGCAACTCACAAGAGACAACCGTGCTTCTGAGATACAGCCTTTACAGGTACAGTTCCTTTGCTGGGCTAGCAGTATTACCTGTCACTCAAGATACCTTAACTGGGCTCAGTTGTTTTAATTACTCACTTCTCATTCAACAAGATTTATTGAAAGTCTGGTGGGGGAAATAAACATGCAAACAATTTCAGTACTCTGTGAACACTGAGTTAAAGACGGTGTATACAAGGTCCCATAGAGAGAATGTTCTGCCTTATGGAGTTCAGGAACACTTCAGATGATATGATTCTTTCACTTCTTGAAAGAAAGAAAATAAATAAATCCATTCTTTCATTGTATATTTGTTTTACATTTCAGTATTGACGGTTGCCAGTTGAAAGGAGAATACATGGTTCATGCCTTCAGGAACCATATTTATTAATCTCTGTAATTCCAAAATTCTAGTGAGGGGCATTATATATTACTATTATAGGACCACAGTAAATATGTATTGAATTAACTGAGCCACTGTGTGGGTATGATAGGACACCTCACTCAGTGGAATTATGGCTGTGCAAGTGGCCTCACCTGAAAAATAAGTCTAAAAGTGTGATTTTTCTTGTCCCCAGAGGAGTGATCTTTCCTGAGTAGTTAAATCATGTTGATAGAAGTGTGGATAACTGTACAGGTGTATCTCGACTTTGGAAAATGAGTGTAACTTCTATAAATCATTTAGCCAAAGAAATAGACCCAGTTCCTCCATTTTATAATAATCACTCCCTTTTACTTGATAAGTCATGTCAACTCTGTCTGGAGTAGCTTCAGAGGACACATAAAAAATAAAGGGGAAAGATTTAAAAATAAGGGTAATTTGAGTAATTACCCTTTCAGAAAATTTGTTGAACTAATTAATCTTAACTTTGTAAGCTAACATAACATCTTTGTGAAATTTTAACCAAATCTGGTCCTTTACTGATAGCCATATGCATTGCCAGTCCACACATGATCCTATTTGTTAATTTATTAAGATAATAAACTCATATCATTCCTCTGCTCAGTCAAGAACCAGACATTTGTGGTGGGAGAAGCATATACAGGATTTTAATACCTTAAAGCAAGAAGATGAAACAGGAGAAAGGATGATTTTAATATCTGCTGCTTGAGTAGCAATATTTTCATTACTTTGTGTACTCATCCTCATTTTCACAGAAGCCACATTAAATTTTTAATGTGGCTTTTTTTTCTGGTATGTTAGGATTAATCAATTTTTTTTCTGGGCTGGGCATGGTGGCTCACGCCTGTAATCCCAGCACTTTGGGAGGCCAAGGTGGGTGGATCACAAGGTCAGGAGATAGAGACCAGCCTGGCCAAGATGGTGAAACCCTGTCTCTACTAAAAATACAAGAATTAGCTGGGCATGGTGGCGGGTGCCTGTAATCGCAGCTACTCCGGAAGGCTGAGGCAGAGAATTGCTTGAACCCGGGAGGCGGAGGTTCCAGTGAGCCAAGATCACGCCACTGCACTTCAGCCTAGGCGACAGAGCGAGACTCCTTCTCAAAATAATAAATAAATAAATAAATAAAAATTTTCTGGTATGTTAGGATTAATAAAAACTGGCAGGTATGCTATAGTTATTCCTAGAAGTCATTATACTAAGTTTCTTTTTCTTACATTGTAGAACCACAGAAATGAACATTTCTGTTGGGTACTCAGCTAAAAAGTGATAGGTACTAATTTGGGGGAGAATCTATTTAAATTTTTTTCTTATTTGTACAACCAATATGGCATTTATGGAAATTGCTGCTGGTGATGTTATACTCATGGTTATTTACAGTTGGTTACACAAGTGCTTGTTTACATTCACTTTTTTATGTGGATGTTCTGTCTTAGTATCTAACTTTTGGTGCACATTTTGAAATACCAAATATACATCAGGACTCTTAATTACAGGACATTCTCTCCCAGCTCTGCCTCCAAGGATGAGGATGAGAACCCCTTATGTCCTTCCTGTTAGACAAAGTGTCTTCTGGCTCTTGGATTCTGTGGTCTTAGCAAGCGAGTTTCAGTTATTCCATAGTGCTTGCCCAGCGACTTGCCACATGGCCGGGGGGCTCAGCAAATATTTGCTGATGTAAACTGTTTACCAAGTACTAACAGACATTTTGGTAGTAATGTTCCTTTTTCCACAAGACACGTCTGCTTATAGTGTTTGTGTTTTTCATGCGGCTCTGGCAGTTGCACATAGGAAAGGAGATGAAAGGTAAGACATTCTATCCTTATTCCTCTATTACTTGGTCCCTGAAATGGGCACTTCCGGATGATCTCCCCATGTTTCCTATCTTACTTAAAAGTATATATAAAAAGTTGGATTTATTTGCTGTCACTGATCATGGGGCATCTCCTGTTTTCTACCTCCAGGGGACCAATGAGAACAGGGAAAATTCTCCTGCTGGTAGAGCCCAGCCTGTCCCATGTGAAACTCACTCTGACCCATGTAGAAACCTGCCATCCCCTGACGCAGCAGCATCTCAGACACAGACCAGCCCTGCTCACCCCAATGTGGACCCGCGCACAGAGCAGAGTGAAGAGCAACAGGCTCAGCTGGCCGCAGGAGGACACTGAGGGCATCCTGCTCATCTCACACCCTGCATGGAATCAGGCTCCTCAGCCAGGACACAGGGCAAGGCCCCCCAGCCAGGATACGCCTTCCCTGGAGGAGCACAGCACTGCATATGCTTCTAAATATCTAAACTCATTAACATGGAAACACACACACAGGAGCTACAGTACATATTGGCAGGAAAAGGTAAACTTTCGTAATCCCCTTGGAATTACAAAAGGGAAATGGAGTTCAGTGAGGACTTTCAGTTCTTTGCTTGGTTAGGTTAAGGATGATAGAATTTCTCTGCCAGTGCAGTAAGAGTTGAAACCAGCAGTTACACTAAGTAAGTGAAGGGAGTTAAAGTGTTTTGAGGTGAATGTGGATATAATTTCCCTCTTCTGATTATTTATTCTTATTATTTGGTTCTTAATACAAACTGGGAAGAGATAGAATTCATCTATACTTTCTTTTTTCTTGAAGAGAACCATTTAAAAAATTACAAGATGTATTTAAAAAGTAACCAGATAAAAGTTAGTAGCACATGTGCTTTTGTTAAAAATAAAGTTAAAAGTTAAAGTTAAAAAATGAAGTTAAAAGTTTCATCAGAAACTTTACATATCTTTAGCAAATATATTTTTATATGTGTATGGTATATAATGGAAATAATTCTTTGAGCAACAGAAGCTATTATTGACTACTGCAAGCTAAGCTGAGCTTAAAAATGCCTTTTGTTTTAAACGGGCTTTGAGGCAAAAAACAGAAACGGGGGATTATTTCAAATCAACCAACCAACTCAGTATCCTGTGGCTTGATAGACAAGAGTTTACTACATATATTGATAATGTAAATAGCCTGTCTTGCTATTTACTATCTTATAGTGATTCAGGCTCTAATTAGCTGAGGGAATGAAACACACACAAAAATCACTGAATTCCTAAGAGTTCCATTCAATAAGCAGTACTATTTACAAATCACAGTATAAGATTTAAGTGCCTGGGGAAGGGATACAATTTTTAGAAATTACATATTGGGTCAGTTTTGTTTTGTTTTTGGTGAGGAAAAGGTGGTAAATAGGAAACCATGAATGGGAAGGATGGCAATAAGTAGCAACTGTACTTTCCAATGACTAAAGAAAGAAAATCTCAGTATATTCCTTCTCATGAAGACACAGTCAGACACTGGACAATGTAACGTATGCAACTGCAAACGTTACAGCTGCAGCCAGAACAATGGCTGCGTGGATCACATGTAAAGCTTGCCGTTCAAAATCAAAGCAGAGGTTAACAGGAAACCTGGGGGGAGTATGGAAAAGGGAACACTGCTTTAGCTGACTAAAGGTGAATTATATAATTTATAATAGCTGTGGATGAGCACAGGCGAGAGAGGAAAGGAAAGAACAGTTAGAAATGAGCAACTCACCTTACCCTGTTTAGACAGGATCAATTGTAAAGTGAGGGCTTCTCCATGACACCATAGTTCTGCCCAGTACTGCATTTGGGATAAGAAATTCTACACTTGGATGTCTAGCTTCACCACACAGCTTAAAAATAAAATAACTGAAATAGAATTCAGCAAATAGTTATTTTTTGCACTTGAACTGAAACGTACTGTACTGTAAATTATGACTCATTTTAAGTGACCTTTAAAATCAGATGTATTTATTATGCTTGTGTAATTATAGAAATAAATGGGTGACAGGCTGAACCTCACCTATGAATGTACAGTATGTGGATTTGTGAAACTGACTGTAGGAAGTCAAAAACTTATACTGTATCTTGTGTTTACAGTTCTGATTTATTCCTTTGAAAAGCCTGCTGTTTTGGAAATGCACAGTTGACATGTTGAAATATAAATAAATACCATTTTTAAATGTTTCTTAAGTGATAAAGATGTGACCAAACAAAAGTCCTTTACTCTGTAATCAATGAGACCAAATTCAACATGCTTTTATTATGGAACATTTACTGTGACAGCAGAATCTATAATGCAGTCATTCCCAGCCTTGTCAGCTGACACCTTCATGGGTTTGTGGACTTTGTGACTTTTTCTTCCTGTCCCCAAAGTGCCATATGCTACCTTAAAAAATATTAAAGTGAATTCAAATTAAATTTTGATTTGAGATTTTGTAACCCCTCTTGAGATCCCTCAGCACACGCAGGGGTGTCACAGAGCTCAGGCTGGTAATCACTGCCTTAATGACTTACTTCCTACTCTTTCTCCTATGGTTGTAGAAACAGTAAATTACCCAAGTTCTGAGCTTGTGTGGATCCAAAGTGGCTAATTGCTAATTATTACACTAGTCCTCAAGTCTTAGGAATAGATTATAATACATACATTGTCCAGCAGGCAGTAAACCTCATGAAAAGCGTTAAGGAATTCACAGGAAGAGCAACGCTGCTTTACTGGCTTATTAATCTTGCCATGGGTCACATGAAGTGGATAGTTGGCTAATAGCTTCCCTCTAATTGGCAATTCCTTCCAGTACTGCTGAGGTACTGAGACCATTACTTAGGCAATATTGCTCTCCACTAATTTGGAGTTAAGCAGGGAATCTAGGAAAAGGGAACCACATCCGTGGATATTGGGTGCTTGTAGTGTGCTGAGATTATCATTTTGCCCTTAACAAAAACTGGAAGTGTTCCTATCACTATCCTCATTTTAAACAAGAGAATTCTGAAGCTAACAGTTTAAGTTATGAGATCAAAGTCACAAAGCCAAGATTCAAACTCAAATCTTCCTAATGTCAAAGCCCTAGTCCGCTAAGCACCTTGCCCCACCCCAGGAGGCAGGGAGGCCATTCCCTGCATCTGTTGTGGCAGAGGAAGCCATAAAGCAGCCCAGCCTGAACCATTACCATACATGCCTGATATGTGTATATGTGTGGTTGTATTTCCATTTAGGATTTCCGGGTATTCCTAGATTTATAGAAATCCTTCAAATTCCTGATGCTTTGTGAAATGTAGGTACACCAGACCCTTTACACTCTGCAAGTGAGTTGGCTGGACTGATAACTGCACAGGAAGCCCAGAGGTTGGTAGGGACTCTGGCCAGGGCCATGGGAATCAGGAAGGGAAAGCAGACACACCCACAGCTCTGTAACCAAGGCGATGGCATCGTAGAATAGCACTGTCCAATAGGACTTACTGGGAAGATGGGAAGTTCTCGATTTACACTGTCCAGTATGGTAACCATAAGCCATACGTGGCTAGTAAACAACTGACATGGCTAATTTTCTGGGGAATTAGGTTTCTAATTTTAAATAGCCACACGTGGCTCAAGACTACCATATTGGACAGCATGGGTATAAAGGAAGAGATCACCTTTGGGAGATCTCTGGGCCTGTTTCCTCAGCTTCAGTGTGAGAGGTTAGAGCTTAAGATTATGTTAATTCTGTGAAAATGAGGGTATGCTTTGACAGTGACTATACGGAAGAAAGAGGTGATTTTCCATTTGGAAGTTCTTCAGCCCTTTGGAGCATGGAGACAAGACAAAGGCTACTTTTGAAGCCCCAAACCACTCCTGGGCTTGTTTAGCAAAGCCTTGAGAATATCTGGCTTAAGGATTCCAAGCCATGGAGCAGCTGGGAGAGAGGCTGGTGCCTAGGTGAAAGGGGGAGTGGTTTGTCAGATCTCAGAAAGTAGTTTACGTTATGCCAGGACAAACTGTGGCTTTTTATAAGGCAGTAACTGGAAACTTGCTGATGTCTAACATGGGGGGGAAGTGAGCCAGTCCAGCTAAGTGCCAGTCCAGCTGGGTACCTAACTCTCAACCAGCTGCCATCTGCTTCAGGCAGCTAATATAGGACCACTTGTCCCCCACTGTGGCTCCAGGAAAGTCCCAGTTTTCAGATGGCAACCCAAGGACCTTACAATGGTGGGGTTAGGAGTGTGCACTCTGGAGTCACACTGTTTGCATTTGAGTCCCAGCTCTGCCAGTGAGAACTTACACACACATATAACATCGCTGGGCCTCAGGGCCCACCTCTGTAGAACGGAAGTGATTACAGTAGGTATGTTACAGGTTGATGTTTAAAATGAGTTATCTGAGACACAGTGTGTGCTCCATAAATACTGCCATTGTTGTGTAGCAAAGCACTCGGGGCAGGAGGAGTGCTGTCTCATTTCCCCAACCAGGGTCTAGTTCTATTCTTTTATTACCATTTAAATCTATAATCATATTCCATTCTCCCAATGTACAGTGCCATACTATACATATTTACCTATGTCTAGTAAGCTGTACAGTAAGGCATTCAATTCCAACATGCATTGTAAACATTAAGTGGTTGGGGATATGAGTTAGTTAAGAGATAAAATTAGACAAAACATAAGTGGAGGAAGATGGAAAAAAATGATGACGATGACAATTCCATAAAGTACAAAAGTCTGCTGAGAGAGGTTATAAATTCCATAATTTTCATTTTTCTTTTTCTTCTTAGAGGTGTCAAAAAAAGTAAACAATTTTATAATCATTTAACAAATTATATACCATACTCTCTCCAATTGTCAGCACAGAATGCCATTCTTCTAAATTGTACACTTATATTTGAAAAAGGTCAGGATTTTTTTTGTTTCTTGAAAAGATCAGTGGCATCTTAGAAAAATAACATGTAGACCAGTGCTACTCAAAGTGTGCTCAAGGACTGGTGCTGTCAAACTACTGCTGGTATGTGACAACATAGAAATTAGACGTTTCAAAATATGTATGGCAAGTTGACATTGTCATGACATGATCATCGTGCTTATATTCCGTATGTCTTTTCTTTTAAAGATTATTTCATTTTTCTAATAATTTAATGTATCTTACAAAAGTATTACTTGTGATGAACTAGAGGGAAACTGGTCCATCACCCCAGATAATCTGAGAAGCACTGACAAGAGCCACAGACTACAGTGTCCATCGCTGCGGGGCACAAATGACTGGTATGTGTATAACATCAGCAGATGTAGTCACCTCTTGAATGCATTATCCATGGGGTCATTTCCTTAACTTTCTTAAAAACATGGTAATAAAGGAAGTAGAATATGAGCCCTAGAAGCAGACATATGGGGCTCGAATTCTGATTCTACCACTTTAGCTATATGTGTCCTTCAGCAACTTTCTCCTATCTTCTCTGGGTCTTTCCTCATCTGTAAAATGAAAATACCAAAACATGTCACAGAGTGACCATGAGTTGCAAATTAAGAGGTATCGAAGGCGCCTCATGTAGTGCCTGATGGATCTCTAATCAATGTTGGTATTCTTCTCCTTTTCTTTTCAATCAGTCTTTTTTGGAAAAAGGACCAAATCTAAAAAAACTTATCCCTCAAATTATTTAAATAATAAAGAGAGCTGCCACTAACTGCATCTTCTAAGATTTATCGTAGATAAATATAGTATTCATTTCAAATCTCTGGTGACTTATTAAGGTTTCACATTCAGGGATCATAACAAAAAATACAGTTACTTTTAAAAGATAATCCAACTCCTAGGCCAGAGAAAGACTAAAGATTTTAACATATCTAAGTAAAACTATGCCCATCAGAGGGGGTGGAATGTTGGTCAATAATGATTAGAAAAACAGCAGTCACAGAGAGGAAAAAGTTGGCAGGACCTGCATAAAGGAAGGGGTGGTCTTTGTCAACAGACCTGGTATCTCATCCCATTAACAAGGCTAGCCCCATTGGGGTGGGGGGTGGCATCTGCATTAAACTCTTTGGCCTCATGACATTAACCATGTGAATTATATAACAAGCTCCCTTTGTTTTGTTTCAGTTTACCAAGTAGCCTCCTTATTATAATTTGACCCCTTGTAACTCTGTCTTCTGAGAGAGAATCTGCTGGTCATATCAGTTCAAGTGTTTTTATCCTCATGCTAGTTATATTTTTGGTTCTGAATCACTACCTGTACCAACTATATGAATTGGCTAACAGGAGACAAGTCTTATGGTGCAATAACAAAAAGCAGGGTTCTGAGTCAATAAGGCTAACAGTTACACCCAAATAGTTCACTCTTCAATGTCATGCCACCCAGCAGGCTCTCTCAGAAGGCAGCTTGCTCCTGTTGTCACCTGAAAGTACCTCTCTGTCTTCCCGCAGGTGTCTTCAAACTTCCACGTCCATTATGTTGTCTATCTTGCTTTCAGTTGGACAAGAAAATTTAATTTATAAAATTGTACATCTCTAACTCTGGGGAACAGTCACATACAGAATAATGTAAGAGAGCATTTGTTTAGTTGGCATCACTTCAGGATCGTAATTCCTCCACATATTTAGATATTTTTATGTAATCCATCATCTATTCCAAACCCTCTTAAAATCAAAATATCTGAAATTTCCAGATCTTTTTTAAAAAGTCATAAATTGAAATATTGTCCTTCATGTCAGATGGACATTCCCCTGTAATTCAGCCCTAAGTATTACTGGCAAACCATACAACTAATTCACAAAGCATTTTTTTGTGATATGTAAAATGTGTTTTAAAACTTTTTAAAAGTAACACTTGAATGATACAATTGTTTAAGCATAGCCACCTACACTATATCTCACCCACACATCTGGTGTCAAACAGTCCAAACTTGATAACAACAGTAAGCTTTTGTAGGCATGAAACATAAGCAATAACATAACAAAGGGATCTGTTAGGCTCCATAATTATACACCTATGGTGTGTGAAGCACAAAGTCAACTTCCAACCACCTGTGAAGGGCAGAGCCATTTTATTTAGTGGTCATTTAAACTGTTCAAAGGACTTTAAAAAGGGAGGAGGAGAGGATAGAGGAGGTGAGGGAGAAAGAGAAGGGAGGAAAGAAAGGAGGGAAACATTTCTTACAAGAGTTATCTGTACATTGCTTGATGGGGATTAGAATTGTGATCAGTACTATAATATACCCCCAAATCAAATGAAACAACATAAATACACTAAAAATATCACAAGTAATGCTTTTAATTGTTTAGCTTCTCATAGTAGTCACAAAGCAGAAACTGACAAACCTATGATTTCTTCTAAAAATAAACATGGAAAACAATATCCTGGAGGACTGCTGTTGTTCTTCTCTTTGGCTGTTCTTATTGTGATGGTTACACCTGGCTAGCTGCCCATGAAGAGCTGCTTCCTTCCCTCGGCAGTACCTCTTCCCCCTGGCCCAGTGGCTGTCTTGGCTGGGACATACCTGGCAGCCCCAGCAGATTGTTTATGTGTTATTTACTCATACACATATGTTGTACCACACAAACTGCCTCTTAGGAGACGAACTGGGTGAGCACAGGCACTGATACATCTGATACATTTATATCACCAATAAATATAATTATAAAAAAACAGATTAAACCATAAGAAAAATGTTCAAACTTCTATTTACTCATAAAATAGTTACCATAAATCTGAATGGGAAATACATCCTTTGGTTCTTTAAAAATCCAAGTCTATATAAAGGCAGATTAACTTTAGTGAATATTACAAAAAAACAAAGTTCCTAGTATGAAAAGATGTCTGGCAAAAACAGACCTGTAAATACTTCAAAGAGGAACTATCATTTGAAAATCAATCTAGAAAGTTCCAGATGGATAGTCATGCTCTTTTTTCATGATTTAGAAAAACTACTAAATTTGGCTCAGGAAAGCAGCAGTGCCAAAATTCTGTCTATCCTTCCCCCATAACCCTTGTCCTGATAAAAAGACTTTTATGATCCCATCAGAGGAAAAAAAGCCTGATTTTGATTCTCAGAATCAACTAAGCAACATCTTAACCCTAAGATTGTCTTGCCATGTTTAAATCTTTTCTCAGATCTATGTTTTGGCCTTCTTTCCTCAGGGTCAAAGCTCACAGCCCTTCGTTTCTCTCTGGAGTTTAATATCATGACTCAAGAAAAAAATTGTTTTGTAAGAAACTGTTATAAACACATATAGTTAAACAATTTTTTAAATGGATCAGTCAATTCAAAATGTCACAAGAGGTTAAATGCCTTCAATTTCAAAATACAACAAAAAAAGTAATCATAGTATCTAATCCTTAGGTATGTATATAAAAATCTTACGTATGTATAAAAAACTTTAAAATGTCTTAAGAAACATTTCCCTTTATCACAGTTAAATAGCAAGCTGGCCATTATTGAAAAATAGAAAGTAAAGCCACCAACATTGTGAGGCCCATGGCTTTGGAAGATGGCTCCTAAGCTTGCACCTGAAGATCTTATCTACCTGAGTCAAAGGATACACCAGGGCTGGATTTCTACCAGTGCTGCATCTCAGTGTGGTCTTGCACAAGTTGTTTAACCTCTCCAGAGCTCAGTTCCACCGCCATTAGCACCTTCCAAACATGTGTTCCAAGGAATATTAATCTCATGAAAAAGAGTTCTGTGATCAAATTAAGCAAGAAACTGCAGCACACACTTTCTCCTCTTTGGGAGATTCACAGTGCACATGAGCATTATGAATGACTGAGAGGTACTGAAATACATTAGTTTAACTTTATATCAATCTTAGCTGACCTCAGAATACCTTTACTGACCAACAGTCGGTAGTATCCTGTGAGCTGTACTTTGGAAAACACTGGTCCAGCATGTCTCAGGTCTCTTTTAGGACTTATACTGATGAAATATAGGAAGAGTATTGCAGCATCTTCTGACACAGGTTCAGGGGATTAAGAGCGGATTTAGGGCCCTGGTGTTGACAAAGCACCTGTCCACGCTTATTAGCCCCTTGAAGAACAACGCCATTCCCCTGTTCCTAATGAAAGCCTTCATTCAAGGAAGGTGGTAGTGGCTGTCACAGAATCTTGGTATCCACCTACATACAGTACAGTAAATAGCAGAACTCACCAAGAATGCTAAGTTATCTTCAAAATGGGTTAGTTTTCCTTTCCAGAATGACTTTTCTCCACAGCAAATGTTTTTGCCACTGTTCACTAGAACAGTTCTGCCTAACTTTAATAGAATCCCTGCCCTTTTCCCACTTCCTTGTCCAGAATGAAGTCAACTTGAAGGTCGCATGTCAGGCAGTACTCGGGTTAAAGAGCTGCTCTTCCAAGAAGGCACCCCCAAGGCCATACTGCTCTTCATGCAGACTGATTTCTTCAGGTGACAAGTGGCTTCCTCCAAGAACAAAGTCTGCAAATCTAATAAGTTTTTTGTTTTAAATAAAGTTAATTTTATCTCAGGAAGGTTTATTTGAAAGATAACATGTTCCCTTGCTATTTATCCCCTTTAATTAAATTTGGCTTTGCATCAATAGAGGGTGGTATTTACCCAGTGGGTGTAAAAATGGGAATGGCTTATGTGATCCCTCTAAAGACAGCTATTCATGGAAAGGGCAGAGAAGTAGGGCAGATGTATAAGCACTACGTGAGCCAAATGTACCCACTCCTGTTTTCTAATTCCTTCTTGTCTCAATTTTTTATTAGTTTGAATTTATTATTATTCATTATTTTGTGTCAAATGCTTTCCCCCTTCCATCTTTAATTTGAGGGCACTGTTATTTGGATAAAGTTATGAGGAAGAGAAAGCAATAAGGAAAAATGTTGGGACAGACGTCTTTCTTAGTGAACTTTAAAAATGATTTTCCAGCTGGGCGTGGTGGCTCACGCCTGTAATCTCAGCACTCTGGGAGGCCAAGGCAGATGGATCACAAGGTCAGGAGTTAAGAGACCAGCCTGACCAACATGGTGAAACCCCATCTCTACTGAAAATACAAAAATTAGCCAGGCATGGTGGCGTGCGCCTTGTAATCCCAGCTACTCAGAAGGCTGAGGCAGGAGAATGGCATGAACCCGGGAGGCGGAGGTTGCCGTGAGCTGAGATAGCACCATTGCACTCCAGCCTGGGCGAAAGAGCAAGACTCCATCTAAAGAAACAAAACAAAACAAAACAAAAAAAAGATGTTCCCCACCAATAGGATGAGAAGCAGGTCACACATCCTATTCCACCTTCCCTTCCCTATAAACATAAGGAAGTTATGTTTATAGCCTTCCCTATAAAACATCAGATAAATATTTATTCTGACATCAGCAGTTCTACTGTGCAAAGTCACAGTACTGAGGAAAGGGACTTCTGACAACTTCCACATCATCTGTTATCCAAGGAAGTAGTCTATTTCCACCCTGAAGTGCCTGTACCAAACCATCATATTATTTTTAAAATCATTCTCAACTAAACCATGGTCTGAACAGCAGAGCAGGACTTACTTTCTAGGAGTGTGGAGTCTGGAGACCACCAGCCATGAGGGGAAGTCGGGTTTTCGGCAGACCTGGCGCAGCTCCTCCAGAGCGCTGTTCGTTTCAGCATCAGCTTGCTCCCTATACTCGTCTTCCGTAAGATACTTCACCACTAGCTCTTTCGATGTAAACCACTGCTGTATTTTCCTAAAACGTGGCATGTGGTTGCAGGATTACTGCCTAATTCAATCCTTAAGATTTACAAAAATACATTTCTTAGATTGTAACAGTAATAATACTTCTTAACTTCCTCCATATCATATCTATATTTTTTTATTGCTGTTATCATTACTGAGGTATAGAGGACATGCAGTTTGGGCCTAATAGTACATTTCCCCATTTCCTGAACTATCATAAATAATGTCCTAAGGCATTTGAGAATTAATTTCTGATACAGATGTTAATTGTATTTTTCTTCCTCGGTGATTTCTAATCACACAGGCAATTAAAAGCCTGTTTTGTTCTCTTTAAGCCTGTTTTTTTTTTTTTTTTTTTTAAATGCTTGGCCTGTTTATTTTATTAGGCACTAATAGAAGCAAGCTTTTGAGATGTCCTTTTATGCAGACCCTCTAGAACACTGACCATTTACTCTCCACACCAAGAACCTGGGAGGATTTGTGGGATATCACTTCCACCTAGTGGTGGTGATTCTGACTAATCCTAGAGAGAAAGAGCAAATATTGTACAAAATTTATAGTAATTCTTCCTTTATTACATGACAAGCAGATCATGATTAGAACTTTCTTTTTCCAACCAAGAAAATCCTAAATCTCATAAAATGTAGGGACCTAAAAATTTAGGAATCTAAGAATCTCATAAAAATAGTAACAATAATAAGGTTTTAAAAACTTTTATTTATTCATTTTATTTTATTTTATTTTTTTGAGACAGAGTCTCTGTCACCCAGGCTGGAGTGCCATGGCACAATCTTGGCTCACTGCAACCTCTGCCTCTGGGATTCGAGCAATTCTCCTGCCTCACCCTCCTGAGTAGCTGGGATTACAGATGCACGCCACCACACCCGGCTACCCTCCTGAGTAGCTGGGATTACAGATGCGTGCCACCACACCCGGCTAATTTTTGTATTTTTTAGTAGAGACGGGGTTTCACCATGTTGGTTAGGCTGGTCTCAAACTCTTGACCTCATGATCCACCCACCTTGGCCTCCCAAAGTGCTGGGATTACAGGTGTGAGCCACCGTGCCCGACCTAAAACATTTGTTTTATTTATAATGAGTTTTAAAAAATATTTTGGGGTGATTTTTAAATTTAACCTGAGATTTCCAAATATAAATGAACATCAGAATTATTTGAATATTATATTTATATAATATATATTTCTCTCTATATATATATATTTTTTTCTTGAGGGTTGGGACTGAATAAATCTATTATCTTTTAAAGATTTCACAGTTGATGAGCTAGATCAAGGAACCAGTGACATCATTTCCTTTTCCTTTTCTGAATACCTGTGCATGGTTTCCCTGGAGGAAAAACCCTGGATGCTGAGCCAGAAGACCTGGACACAGTCCTGGCTTTGAGGTTTATTCACTATACGAACTTGGGGAATTCCTTAACAGTTCAGAGCCTCACGTTGGTCATATGAAAAAAATAAAAATAAAAGCAATAATATCTACTTCATCTACTTCATAGGTCACCGTACAGGTTAAATGAGATATTTTGTGTAGGGTGCTTAGCACTGTAAGTGGCCTATAGTAGGTGTTCAATAAGGATAATCAAAAGAGTAGTTACCATATACTATTAAAAGTAAACAGCTCTTTGCAATGAGAAAGTACTATACAAAATCAAGGTATTATTTCTCTGTTGTGTTATTTAACCTGTAAATTCCTGTTTCATTCCCTAGTTCTTACTCACTAGCAAAATTTTAAGTTGAGGAAGTTATAGTACATTTTGATTATTATAGAACACAGCTAGTGCACAAAAGAACCATTGTGCAGAACACACTTTGCTCTTGGCAGGGAGTTGGAGGGTTAAAGAGAAGGAAGAAGGAACTTTATCCTGAGTTCCTCAGGCCACAAGCCTGGCAGAGGGCCAGGGACCTGGAAGATGTTGGGGGGCCAGCCTTACTGACAGAAGACTGGTGTTCCCATTCACTGTCTGCCTCGGGCAGCTGGGGCAAAGAGAGACCCAGTCAGCATTAACCCTCCAACCCTGCCCTGCTGCCTTTCAGCCCCACCAGCATCTTCTGTGTGGGCTCCCTGTCCTGTCACTGGTGCAATTTTAACCCTGTGTTATTGCCACACACACACAGTCACCAGTTCCATAAACTACCAGTCACCATAGTGTCCTTCCTCACAGCCAATTTTACCTCTTGAACATTTATTCACTCCCTCTTCTAGCCTTGGTCTCATGGTCCTACCCTAGGCCCTCATCATCTCTCGCCTGGACCACTGTGATGTCTAATAACTGTTCTCCTGCCACAGGGACCTCCCCTTTGTATCTGCCTGCTGTGCCAGAAGACAGATGGGCCACATCCCACCGGCCAATGAGTATTTATAGTCTCTGCTGTGATTTTTGTTTGTCCAATGTATTTTTATTTTTAATTATTTTTATTTTTAAATGCCAACATTTTAAAATGCTAAGATTTCACATTCTAATTGTAATTCCCACTTCCAATTTTTCTAGAAAACCAGCAGATCTGGCAATACAGGACTCATATTCCCACACGAGAGCAATCAGCTCAAGCTGAGTGTTAACTGCCCCGTTTTCAATGAGGTTGCTTTGCAGAATTTCCCACACTCCTCCTGGTTACTGCTGCCTTACCCCTGCTCAGCATCACTCACCATAGTATCTGCCTGGGTCCTAACCAACTGGTTTGATAACTGCTATACAGGCAACAGTCAGAGGACTAACTAAAATGTCTCACGGTTAAACCCCACTGTGTACAGGACTGGACTAGATTGCTTAGCGTGGCTGCCATGCATCTGGCCCATGCCCACCTTGTTTGTTGCACTGACAACACTGCCTGCCTCCCGATGGTACCAAACTGGGCTTTCTATCAGGAAAGCCCTCCGTGTTTATTCATCTGGTTATTTTAATTCATTCTTTAAGATTCAGCATAGTAATATCTCCTCCAGGAAAGCTCTCCTGGCTTTCTCTATATACCCTTGGTCCCTGGGCAAGTCTCTATTTTAATACTTAAAAGAGATAGAAATGTATGCTGATGTCTAGCAAGTATACCTCAAGGGCAAGAACCATCCCCATCTGTGCACCTGACGTGAAAACAGCTGCTCAGACTCAATGACCAAGGAGAAACATAACAAAGCTGTGACAATAGAGGTTACTTCATTTTTCTTTTTATACTTCAAAGGCCGTAAGCCTTAACTTAAAACCTAAGAGAAAAGAAAGTTCTAAATGCAAATAATACCTTTCAATCATTTATGATTCATTTCTGTTTCCTAATTCGTATCTCATAAGGACAGCTGATACCACTAAAGTAGTCTTTGGCTCTAATTAAAGAAAATGTTGAATAAAAGAAGATATTTTAGTTAACCCAGAGTCCAAGTACTTCTGTCACTGACTCTAGTGAATTCTGAGTGAGCTCTAATTACCTGGTAATTGGTGGTACAGCTCTGAACGATTAATGAAGACTAGCCATGAAGATAGGATCAGACGCTTGGAGCTCTCTTCCCCCTCCACCCCCAATCTTGCTCAGAATGAAATCTCCAGATCAAATGTAATTTTGAGATTAACATGATGTGTGCAAAAACTCTCCTAAATAATAAAACCAGAGCTCAAAAAGTCAAATTTGCTGGGGGGAAAAATAATACATACCACCTCATATAACTGAATGCTCTCAGTGGGTAGTGCAGACTCCAGGAGGACATGAGGAGGATTATGGCTGCATAGGCAAACTGAGGCACGGCCACACCAGCATAGACCAGAACCAGGGAGAGGAGTCGTAGTGTCCACATCAGAAGACTTCTGCTCCTGTCATCTGTAAGGGGCCCATGCTTGTAACAAACAACAAAGCTGAAAAATCCAACTATCAAGACATAGCCTGGAAAAGTGGAAGAGGTAAAATAATACAAATTTGAATTTCAGACATTATGTGAAAAAGCTGGCAGAGCCTTGACTTAAAGGTAAAAACTATTGGAGAACCTTAATTTTTGGTTTTTTTTCCCCACAAAGTAAGGTTGAAAAATGTACATAGGGTGTTATTCCTTCCATATGAGATACTAGGCTGACTTTCGCAAAAATTTGGGATGTACACTCATTATTATGATGATACATAAGTATATCTGTATTTTAGTCCGGCACCTTCGCTGGATTAAAATGTTATCATGGTTACTCTGGCCAGGAAGAAGTCATAGTTATATGTGACCATTGGCTACAAACCCTATTTTTTATTTTACCTTCTAGTCATAAAAGGAAAAGGTAATTTTACAGTGGAGGGAGTCATCCTCTGAATCCAATGTTCAGTCTCATCATTACGATGGTGAGACTATAAGGTATGCTGTGTCTCTGAGTATGATTCAAGGTGAAGTGCCCATCACGTCTTAGGTATTCTATCTTAAGTGTTTATATCTAACCAAGCCTTGAGGTCTAATTTCCAGTTTACAGAAAATACACAGAAGAGAAGAACATGTTGAATTCTACCATAAAGGGGTCATCAGATAAATCTAGAAGGTGGACATTCTATAGGACAAGCTTGGTCTCTTTAGCATATCACTATGATGAAAAAAAACTGCCATGGATTAAAAGCAATTTACAGGACAAAACAGATACTAAATGTGGTTCTGGACCATATCCTAGTTTATATAAGCCATCAAGAATGGGAAATTTTATCATGGCCTGGGTAATAGATGATTTTATGTAATTATTTTTCAGATAATAATTAACAGATTATATAGGAAAAGGCTCTTTTTTTTAAGAGATGAATAGTGCAGTATTCAGGGGAGCATACCATGATATCTGTAATTTAAAAGAAGCACAAAAAGAAGAATGAGCTAAAAATACACAGTTTTCAAGTAAAACAAAAAACTTAATTGCTTTTCTTTTGAGGGAAGTGAACTTATGTGAGAAATTTGGTGCTAAAGGTGCGGAGAAAATTCATTCTCTCATTGTCCATTATTTTCTCGTTAAAATAATAAAAACATCTATTTTGTAACGAAAAACAAGGAAAATAAATGGTTTCTTAGCCTCTCTGTTTCTGAAAAGTCAAGTTTTCATTAGTCATTTATATTTAGGATTTCTCACCTTTCTTACTGAATACTTGAGAGAAAGAAATAAACAGTCGCTTTTCAGAGAAGCTTTTACATTACAAGTTAGATGTGGTTAGAGCTTAACCACAATTCAGAAGCATGTGCATTCAAAAGGGACAAACACTTTTTTTTCCTCTTTTGATCATTACTATAGAAAACTAAGAAACATGTCATAGGGAAATCATCTAAAATGAGATCTAAATGAACTGAAATCACCAACAATGGGAATAAAATAAACAAAATATTATTTTTAGTAGCACCTTTCCTTAGTTCAAAATGAAAATTTAGATGTTGGAGAGAAACATCTATCAAAAGAAGGCCTCTAGTTGTACATCTCAGTTTTACCAATCACAGAGCGTATTGCTTTTCTATTTACCTACCTAATACATATATCCTGTTTTCATACCACAGCCACTTCAGATCTTCCATCAACTGGCACACAACATAAACTGAAGCAAACCAACAACCAACCATTAGAGCCCAAAAGGTGCTATACTGTGTGTGGAAGAAAATAAATGACACATTTTTTCGTTCATTCACTCTCATAAAAATAAAAGCAAACAAATAAACCTTTTGTATTAGAAACTCCTACATCAAACTGAATTGAAGTCAATTTAAGAAACTCCCTAGGGTCTTAAGGTGTGGTCCACAAGTCAGCAACACCGGCATCACATGGAGCTTGCTGGGTTGACAGAGTCCTAGGCCGCACCGCAGACTGCTGAATCAGAACCCGCATTTCAACAAGATTCCCATGTGGCTTGCATGTGCACTGAAGTTGGAGAAGCACTGTTATAAAGAATAAATTTATCTCAAAATAATGCTGGTGTTGTAAACTTTAATTAGTGTAACTGCAACACCACCATCCTGAATTATTTATTTATCCCCAACTAAGTTCAGTGTGTTATTTTATTGAAGGTCTGGCTGGGCACGGTGGCTCACGCCTGTAATTGCAGCACTTTGGGAGGCCAAGGCAAGCAGCTCGCCGGAGCTCAGCAGTTCAAGACCAGCCTGGGCAATATGGTGAAATCCTGTCTCTACAAAAAATACAAAAATTAGCTGGGCATGGTGGTGTGTACCTGTAGTCCCAGCTACTTGGCAGGCTGAGGTGGGAGGCAGAGGCTGCAGTGAGCCAAGATCATGCCACTAAACTCCAGCCTGGGCAACAGAGCAAGACTGTCTCAAAAATAAATAAATAAATAAAAATAAAGGAAGACAGTGGATTGGGGAACTAATAATAATAAAGAAATTCCCAGATGTAGTAGTGCTGTTATTCAAGGCCCCAATGGTTCAGCATCATGAGATTCTCAGCTCTATAAAGATAATAGAAATTTTCACTCAATATAGAAATAGCTTCCTATTACTCAAGAAAAACACATTACCTAGAAAGCAAAATGATCTCAAAAAAAGTAGCACCAAAACTTATACTACATATAGTAATAAATAAAATCAGGAACTCCAGAAAAAGATACATTTTAGAGCCAGTTTACATAATGAAGAAACATAGTTTAAATTAGAACCTATCATAATGTGAATTAATTTTGATTAATTTTTCATTTCTGTAAGATCATGATTTCCATTTTTTACTCATTTACACATAGTATGCCTACCTTCGGAATGAATCGTTTCACCAACAGCAAGACAAAGACTAATGTCATTAGAACACCTAGCACAGTTCCCGAAGAGTAATAGAAAGTAGGGCTTCTGTCAAGATAAGCAGATACAAGCCATTTAAATGCCAAACAGCACTTTGAGTATGAAAAGCATGTTTAACCTGGCAACGTCGGTCATAAATAATACTAAGAACAAAAAACTCAGATGGCAGCTCTCATTATATCCTATACTCTTAAAAAACAAAATGGGTACTTGAAATTTATGGTAAGTTGCTTGCCACTAACTCAAACCAGAATGCCTGAGTTATTTTTCATATTCAGGATCTGATCAGACAATAATTACTAAATACCTATCATGTAGCAGGCACTTGTCCAGGTTTTAGAAAGGAGAAAATTAAGGCACCAAGAAGTTAAAAAATCTTCCCTAAGTCAGTATCTGCTCACCGGAGGATTAGGGATTACAACCCAGCTCCTCGGAGTCCAGGCTTTGTTCTGCATGCTATGTATGCATCATCTGGCTTATAAAGTTCATGGATGACATTAAACACACTTGGTAACACTATAAGGAAAAGCTTCAAAATGAACAATGTTAAGAAGAGCTGACGAGTATTGGGTACTAACCTAGAATCCACAAGCTAAGAATAAAATATTGAAAAAAGATTTCTTTCTCATGAGAGAATTCCAAGAAACAAAACATCAGAATAATATGTTTCTCAGAAGAGAATATGTCAGTAACAAAAAAGAAAATGATAATACGTTTCTCTAAGAGTCAGATATTTGCTATATTCAGCCTTCTGTATCAGGGCCATAAATCTAGGAGGCGGCTCTAATGTAATAGAGCAAGGTGTGTGGACCAGAAAACCAGGGAACAAATCTCCAGCCCTGATAAGAACTAATAGTGTGATGAAGGATGTTGCTTTTCTCATCTATAAAATGAGAACAATAATACAGAGCTTGCATAGTTATTATCAGGATCTAATAAAATATGTTAATACATAAAATATGTGAAAGCACTTTGTAACATATACATATCACGCTATACAAATAACTGTTACTGTTTTCAAAGGCCTTTTCAACACCATCTTCTGACCTATTTGCAAAACCTAAAGTATGCACTACAAATGCACAATAATGTGAAAATACTTAGCATGTGGTCAAAAATGATCTAAACCTCTTTTCATTCACAAAGTTAAAAATATAAAAAGAAATACTTACTGACTCAGGGTCTCTGCATAAAAGGAAAGAAAAACTCCTGCCACAAACACAAGGAAGAGTTTGAAATCCATGACTGGAGTAAAAAAGACACACAAACACATAACAAAAAGACTTTTTATCAATGTAATGTTGGTAAAAGAAAAAAAGTCAATTTATTGAAAAGTTACTCCAGAAGAACCGAATCCAGAAAGTCAAGTATAATAAAATTGGACTTACTGTTTCGATTCACATGTATCATATAGTTAAATATCTTCCTGACAGGCTCCACAGAAAAGCACACAGTCTCTCCATATGGATTGATGATTATGGTTATTTCATTAGATTCTTTCGGTATCCAAAAGTTATGAATCACACATTTGATAAAAGATAAAATGGTTTCTGGATATTGGCAATTATGTCTTTCTGTGATATATACAATTCTGAACAGGCCTGAACTGGTAATTTTCACCTGTAAAACAAGAACAAACAAATCCATAAACAGAATAACTTCTCTTTGTTGTTGTTTTGGAGATAGGGTCTCTCTCTGTTGCCCAGAATGGAGTGCAATGGCAGGATCTCTGCTCGCTGCAACCTGTACCTCTAGGGCTCAGGTGACCCTCCCACCTCAGCCTCCCAAGTAACTGGGACCAGAGGCACATGCCACCTGCCCAGCTAATTTCTGTATTTTTTATAGAGATGGGTTTTCGCCATGTTGCCCAGGCTGGTCTCGAACTCCTAGGCTCAAGCTATTTGCCTGCTTCAGTCTCCCAAAGGGCTGGGATTACAGGCGTGAGCCACTGCGTCCGGCCAAAACTTCTTATAAGCTTCTTAAAAACATGAGCAAAGGAGTAAAGAGAACTCAAGGTCAGCTGAGTAAAGAATACTCAAGTGCTAAGGGTAGCGTTCTATGTTCTGATCCCAGAGGTAGAATCAACAGATTTGTATTTAGTCCAAACACACACTGAACCACAGACATTATTGAAAGTGAATGCTTCTCCCCACAAGCTGTGGCTGACTTAAGTCCCTCTTCTAGCAAGTTATTGTGGCCAAGAGACATTAAAAAGGATGAGAAGAATGTACAGGCATACCCATTTTATTGTTTTACTACACTGTGCTTTGCAGATAGTGCATTTCTTACAAATGAAAGGTTTGTGGCAACTCTGTCGGGCAAGTCTACTGGCACCATTTTTTCAACAGCATGTGCTCACTTCATGTCTTTGTGTCAGCATGTTTCAGCAATAAACTGTTTCTTAAATTAAGGTATGTAGGGGTTTTATTTAAAGATACAATGCTATTGCACCCTTAACAGACTAACAGTATAGTGTAAACATAACTTTTATAGGTACTAGGAAACCAAAAAATTTGTGTGACTTGCTTTATGGGGTATTTGTTCTATTGCAGTGTTCTGGAACCAAACCCACAGTCACATTATCTCTGAAATATGCCTGTGATCGGTGGCAAAATATGTGAGTAGGCATGGTTTGAAAATAGGGTTTATATCTACACCATTTTCTACTGTGATTAAGAAAAAGCACTTCCTTTCTCTGGATCAGCTGAGCATCTATAATTCATGCTTCTCTCACCATGCCTACTGAAGGACAAGATCCCAACCTCAGGTCCTATTCACATCATACAACAAAGCACTGGCTACAAGCCGATGGTGACAACCCAGTGGTCATTAAATGACAATTTTGCTGCTGCCTTTGTCCATTCTTCTCTCTATTATTCTTCTTTTTCTAAAAGTAGGGCAACCTGAAAGGGGAGTAAGAGCACCAGCTCTGAATCTCAGTCATCAGGCAATATCACCCACTATCTATCTACCAACCCCCACATTTCTCTTTGACTTTGGCTCCTGGCTCACTGTTGCTCTCTCTCCAATACTATTTCCTGTCATTCTTCTTAGGTATTTCAGTGTATACAATATACACACCAATCCTTCCAATATCCTGGCCTCTCAGTTCCTGGGATTCCTTTCCTCTTATGCTCTTGTCCTCCCTACCTCAGCTCATCACTCCATGGCCATACCCCGGACCTTGTCAGTACCAGACTGCAGCCCCTCCATACATCTTATTTCATGCCTCTCACTGTGTGACCACCATCTCCTATCTTTCCAGTGTACCCATCTAGTGCCCCAACCCCACCAAGGATCTGAACATCCTTCTCTTCTCCTGCTCCTTACCCTCTTAATATCCTCAATCTCTTTTTAGCCAGCTAAACCCTATGATCAATTATTACACACCATTCCCTGGCACATACCCTTGACTCCTTTGCACCCCTCTTGCTTTGTCATGCTCACTCACAAAATTCAACTCTCCACCATTCTACTCCTGCATTTGCATCACCAGTGTGCTGGAGAAATGCACACTGGTCTCACTTCAAATCCATGACTGTGAACTCAGAGAGGGACATGAAAGCTGCAGTCATTCATACCACATATTACTATTCATTCATTCTTCTACCCTCTGCAATAAAGGATTTCACAACTTCTTCCTCAATACTCAACAACTCCTCCCCATCCTCTTCTCAGCTGTTGATCCTTCCTACTTCACTGAAAATGGAAGAAATCAGAAGTGAATGTCCACCAGCTCCTATCTGCAAAGCCCCCTACCTGTCAGCACCTGCAGGCACATGCTCCGCTTCCTGCCTGTGGGGAGGAAATTTCTTCCAGAGGAAATTTGCAGGCTCCATAAAGGCAAGTCCCGACTTGGGCATGGGATCCTATCCACGTTTGCCTACTCAAGGACATCCCAGCAGCACTTCTTCCCTCTCTACGAGATCATTTCTCTCAGCATACATTTAAAAAAGAAAAAACAACCTTCTGTGGACTCCACTTTTCCCTCCAGTTACCACCCATTTCTTTGCTTCTTGTTGCAATAAAATTCCTTTAAAAAGCTGCCTGTGCCTGCAGTCTCTAGTTCCTCTCCTTCCATTCTCACTTCAATCAGGATTTCATTCCCAAAAGGCTGCCCTGACAAGGTCACTGGTGCTTCCATGTTGCTAACTGAAATGCCCAATTAATTCTCAGTCATCTTATTTGATCTGTCAACAGCACTTGGCACTGCTGGTTATTCCCTCCTCCTCATTACACTTCTCCCCAGGGCTTCCAGGACATCTCCTTCTTCACTGTCACTCCTTGTGTTTCTCCTCTGCTGGCTCCTTCCTTCTCCCTGAACTCTTTTTTTTTTTTTTGAGACGGAGTCTCGCTCTGTCGCCCAGGCTGGAGTGCAGTGGCGCAATCTCGGCTCACTGCAAGCTCCGCCTCCCGGGTTCACGCCATTCTCCTACCTCAGCCTCCCGAGTAGCTGGGACTACAGGCGCCCGCCACTGCGCCCGGCTAATTTTTTTCTATTTTTTAGTAGAGACGGGGTTTCACCATGTTAGCCAGGATGGTCTCGATCTCCTGACAAGACTGACCCAGGCTTAGCCACTGGTCCTCTTCTCTTCTCCATCTAAACTCACTCGATTTCATGGCTTTAGACACCATCTATATAAATATGCACCGCTAATTACTTTTGCCAAAAAAAGACACAGGAAAGATATACCAGAAACTCCTTAAACTGATTGTCTACAAGGGTTGGATAGGAATTAATAGAGGTAGGAGGGAAAGTGACACTTCTCTGAAAATACCTTTGTATAGAGTTTTAACTTTTAAGCCATATTAATGTTGTAGATACTCATAAATAATGATAATAACACAGACATAAAGATGGAAACAACAGACAACTGAGGACTTCAAAAGGTGGTTGGGAGGGAGAGGAGCAAGGGTTGAAAAATCTACTGATTTGGTACTATGGTCACTATTTGGGGGATGGGTTCAGTAGAGCCCAAACCCCAGCATTACACAATATATCCATGTGACAAACCTGTACATGTACCCCCAAATCTAAAAAATTAAAAATTAAAAAGGTTTTTTAAAAAATTAAAAACAAAATCTCATTTAAAAAACCCACTATGATCTTTTCTGAGAATAAAAAGGTAAAGAAAACTTGTAAACCAAAAATAAAATTCTAACACCCCCTACCCTGCCAACCATCTGAATGAAACCCTCTTCTCAGCCAGGGCACTCCAAAGTTAACCTGAAAAATTGGTTCAGGCTATGCCAGGAAGCAGGGGTTGGACATGCCTCATTATGCCCTCCTCCATTTTGGAATTCAGGGAAAACCAACCAGTATTTAATATCAATACAGACCTTAAGTCCGATAAGAAGCACTTATAATCTATTCTCTCTGAAGCCTGCTACCTGGAGGCTTCATCTCCAGGATAAAACTTTGGTCTCCACAATTCCTTATGATAACCCAGACATTCCTTTCTATTGATAATAACTCTTTCAACCAATTGCCAATCAGAAAATTTTAAAATCTACCTATACCCTGGAACACTGCACCCCTCTCTGCTTCCAGTTGTCCCACCTTTCTGGACCAAACTAATGTACGCCTTAAATGTATTTGATTAATGTCTCATGTCTCCCTAAAATGTGAAAAACCAAGCTGTGCCCTGACCATCTTGGGCACATGTTCTCAGAATCTGAGGGATGTGTCACAGGCCACTGGTCACTCTTATTTGGCTCAGAATAAATCTCTTCAAATATTTTATAGAGTGACTTTTTGTCAACAAACTAAAAAAATAAAAATAAAAATGATAAAATTGACCAGGATGGGTGAAAACCCTGAAATTGAAACAAATAAAAACAAACTATATTTTGAATGAATAGTATAACCATACTGAAGGGAGAGTGGACTGGGATGAATTAACCTAAAAAACACAACCTCAGAAAAAGATTTAAAAAAAAATGCTATAAATAAATATTGAACTCCTGTTATTAGGTTTGTGTTTTGCAATGGTGTGACTTTGCAATTCTGAAACTACTTTTAGTGTATTCTGGGATTAGGCAAATAAATAAATATATTTGAGGAAATGGGAATCAAGTTTCTCATTATCAGAGAAGGGAATTACAAATACAAAAACTGGAAAACTAGCCTGAACCCTGTGGTATTGGAGATCTCAGAACTCACAGTTTCTAATAGGTAGATACAGATGTATGTACAGGTGTATGGGTGTGTATGTGTGTGTACACACATGACGCTATGCAATGAACACACCTAATGTTGACTGTTCCTTGGAAAAAATGTATGATTCCAGAGCTGAGTCTATGATATTACACAAGTCTAGAACATCTTGTTTGTTAGAAAGTAAAGTAGTGCTCAAAAATGCTAGGCACGTGGCAGAAGGACACAGGAGCTAGTTGAAGGGGCTCTGACTGGCTAAATCCAGGACAATTTGAGTATCAAAATAAATAATGAGAGTAATGGATTGTAGTTTCCTGAAATAATTGGCAATGTGTGAGACTACATGGATATAAATAAATGGGGGGAGGAAAATCTCTTCCTTATAGTAGAATGCCAATGAATGTAAATGGAATAATGATGTCAGGCACAGCGGCTTGCGCCTATAATCCCAGCACTCTGGGAGGCTGAGGCAGGCAGATTGCTTGAGTCCAGCAGTTCAGTAGACTCATGGGCAATATGGCAAAACCCCGTCTCTACTAAAACTACAAAAAAAAAAAAAAAAAAAAGGCCAGGTGTGGCAGTGCACACCTTTCAAGTAGTCCCAGCTACTTGAAAGGCTGAGGTGGGAGAATCACCTGAGCCCGGGAGGTTGAGGCTGCAGTGAACCAAGATCGCACCAATGCACTTCAGTTTGGGCAACTGGAGTGAGTCCCAGTCTCAAAAAAAAAAAAAAAAAAAAAAAAAAGAATGGATATAGAAAAATTAATATTTGATAAACATCATCATGATTATTGATTCAGTAAAGCATCATCAATGAATGATAAACTAAGGGAAGAAAGTTTGATGAGGAAGAGGTTATCTACACAGTCTCAAATTATCACCTCAAAATATTCATTAAAGGGAAGAAAATACTAATTTTAGTGGAAGAACCTGACAAACACTACCTTAACCATGTGATCAAAGTAGTGCATATTATCAGCAATGGCATCAATCGACATCAAATGCTTGCTGATACAATTTTCCAGCTATTCTCTCAGCCTTGAACACCCTTCCCCCCAGTACCTTCTTGGGTAACTCACTCCACTGAAATCTTTCTCAAATGTTACCTTCACAATGAGAACTACCCTGGCCAATTTGCTCCCACTTCTGTCATCCCATTGATATTACTCTACATTTTCTTTTTTCATAGTACTTACTAGTTTTACCATTTTAATCTCTATTACATTTATTGTTTACTATTCCCCACCCTAGATAATGTAAATATCCACAATGGCAGGGATCTATTTTGTTCATTGATGTATCCTAGGAGCCCAGAAATAGTTCCTGGCACTTAATAGGCACTCAATAAATATTTGTTAAATGCTGAATGAAAGAAAGTACTAGGCAATTGAGAGCAACTGCTATCTTGGCCATATTTGGGATCAGTGGTTATTCCAGAATTTCTATTTGGAGGGGCTTTGGATAGCAATTTTGGAAAGTAGGAGGAACATGTTGTCTTTAGACTGCTGTATACATTTAGATAGTATATTCATTGGGAGTGGCTTGGGAGGGGCTGAGGGAGAGTATGAAGGAGTTAGTGTCCTCTTCTCACACTGCCCACCCATTGAACCACTGTGTGTGATCCTCAAGTCAGCTCTCATAGTGATACACAGACCTGTGTCATACCAAAAATACTTTCTATTCCTGAAATGGTGCATTTCCTGTCCCTAGAACATGGTAATTCTCTGTCCCTAAGACATGATTTAAAAGTAGGCCCTTACCTGCATAGTCGACCATATGTATTTCCACTCCACTTGGGAATTTTGATTGTAGCAGTAACAGTCTGACTCAGACGTTCTAATTAAATCTTTTTCCTTCAAAGCTTTACACCTACGAACTGAGAGATGAAAAATGGAATACATTTTCTAACTGTTTAATTGCCAAGAATCTTCTTTTAAAAAAAGTTTTCAGGGAGGTAACAGTAGCAGTTTTAACGTTCTATGACCAATAAATTCTCCTATATCATTATAGTCCTTCAGTCTTTCCAACCAAGGAGGAGACAGACAGAAAATACTATAGCTCAACATTTATGACATTGGAGGGCACTATAAGAGCACAGAGAACAAGTACTTCTTCAATTCTGAAGCAGAAGACAGAATTATGGGCACTTTCCCAGAAAAGACAAAAATATGAGTAAAGGGCTGAAGGGCGAGGTAGAGGCAATAAGACAAAAATTAGGAGGTGGGAGTGGAGGTGGACAGGACCAGCAAGTGTGTACAGAATCATGAAGATGAGATAAATTATGGAATTAATTCAGTTTAGAGATATTGGATTTTTATATTGGTGAGGGAGCATGGATGGAAGGTACAGGGATACAAGAAGACATTTGAACACCTGTAGCTGGAGTGGTAAACCATGACTACTACTATACCATGTGGACTCCATCTTGAAAGCAGAGCACTGGAGGATTTTAGATAAGTATCAGTCTCAGCAAGAAACCACTGACACTCAAAAGGATTTAACTGAAAATAGTTCAGTAAAGATATGGACAGGCTTAAGGCACTAATAATAAGGCACTATGAAGTTCTCAGGCACCAACAACAGCAGGAAGCTTTCAGCAGCCCAAGTTCCAAAATGGCAAGGAGGATCCCATCTTACTAGAGTCACTGGAACTAGGAGGACAGTAGTCTAAAGGAATGCAGTCACTGCCAGGACTCCCATGGAATGCAGGGTGAAGGTATGGGTACCTCAACCTGTCTCTTCCGCTGTCCCCTCAGTGCCCTGAATCAGCCAAACCCAACAGGAAGACAGACAGCAAAGAAGCCCATATAATGCAGTCCATAGAGGTTAGCTTCCAGGCACTAAGCGGAGAAAAGAAGGACTGAGAATAGACCTACAGCAACAAACAGGGAATACCAGCTCAATAAGGAAGTGACAGAAATGCATTTGTATTTTAGAAAGAACATTCTGTAGGTAGTGTGCAATATTAAAGAAGAAGATTGAAAGCAGAAGAACCACTAAGGAGGCCACTGAAGCAATCTAAACAAGAAATGGACTAAGAGAGGTGGGAGAAATAACAGATTAGGAAATGAAATCAACAGGCTTTACAGATTCATTTTATCAAGGAAAACAAGAAGATGATGTAAAGTTTTCTGGTAAGTGGAGAGATAGTGAGGCCCTTTACTCAGACAAGAAATACTAGAGAAAAAGCAAGTTTGTACAGGGAAGTGGTGGTGAGTTCAATTTTGGATATACTGAGTTTTCATTGGTGGGATTCTGTGAAGATGGACAGATCTTCACATCTCCAGCGAGGAGAAATTTGGCTGAAGACAGATGTAGATACATAAATATATATGTATGTTATATATAATATATAATATAATACAACCCAACATAACTGAGAGAAAGAGAGATATATATTAACCCTCTGTGTTACAGAGGGTTAATGTAAATGCCACAAGAAAACTAGAAAGTAATGATGTTCATTTTCTTCTGTGGTCGTTGCTGTATTTGAATTTGAAATGAAGTGAAATGAAAGTCGTAAGTTCTTCTGGATTCAAGATAGAGTGTCACTTCCACATCTGTCCAACAGGAAACAGGAACAAGGAACACTTATGGGTACACACAGAAATGGGCTTTACACCCAACCCCTGACTCCTTTAAGGAGAGTGTGGTCAGTTGTTTCTCCTGAAAAACCTGAAATGAAGCTAGAACAACTTGCTACACCAAAGTTGGGGAAGGACTGAGTAACCAGTAACAACTAGTAAACAATCACATCCATGTAGGGAATAACACTGAATATACTCAGACAAGTCCCTGGTCCTGGCCTGAAATATCCTTAGCATTAAGTTGGAGAAAAGTGAAGACAGACTTTGGGAAAGGATCCTGGGAATGCTCGCCATCTCCCAAAACACAACTCCATAAAAGGGAGGGTTCTCCAGTGGCCACACGAAGCAGCAAAATTACACAAGGACCCAGTGTATTCAACTGTGACAGTCAAATCATTCATCTTTACTCTTCACATTATGATGAAATGCATATGTTTCTAAATATATCAAAAAATTCGCAGAGTTTGAGAGTCCAAGATGCAAATACAAGAATCCAGGTTAACCATAAGAAGGAACCTCCAGAGCAAGGGTCCCCAACCCTGGGGCCAAGGACCAAGACCACTCCATGGTCTGTTAGGAACAGGGCTGCAGGAGGTGAGTGGTGGGCGAGGCGAGTGATCATTGTCACCTGAGCTCCACCTCCTGTCAGATCAGCAGTGGCATGAGATTCTCACAGCAGCATGAACCCTACAATGAACTGCACATGCTAGGGATCTAGGCTGCATGCTTGTTATGAGAATCTAATGCCTGATGATCTGGGGTGGAACAGTTTCATCCCCACACCACCCCCTACCCTACTCCTATCCCGTGGAAAAATTGTCTTCCACGAAACTGGTCCCTGTTGCTAAAAGGTTGAAGACCGCTGTTCTAGAGGCTCTCTATTAAACACAGGATACTAAAAATGAAAAATGTGCTCTTGCATGCTGTTTCCATGCACAAGAGCCAAAAGGAGAATTCACAACCAAGGCTATGAGCACACAAAGCAACCAATGCTGAGGCACATTTTTTGATATATCTGAGATGCAAATGACTTCTGGCCAAGGCAGCATAGGGGGAGGTGCAGTCCCAGGGATATCAAAGGGCTGGCAGCTACCTATAAAAAATATGAATGTCAAGGAATGTAGTATATAACCTGGAAGACCCTGAGCAACTGCAATGAGAAGACATGAGAACACATTAAATGCTCCCAGCTAGTGAGCAGCAGAAGTGGGGGGAGCAGGTCTCTGGATTCACCTTACCATGTTCTGCCTTTGGGGGGTCTCTGAGCACGGCTAGAGTTGAGAACTTTATACTGGGAGTCCTCAAATAAAAGGGATTCCTACCCATCATTGGAAAGGGAGTGCATTCCAGCAGGGCAGGTGAAGAGCATGAAGTCTCAGGGACACAGAAGCAGCAGCCCAAACTACGATAGGAATGTTTACTTCCAGACAG
This sequence comes from Chlorocebus sabaeus, assembly GCF_047675955.1. Lineage (NCBI taxonomy): Eukaryota > Metazoa > Chordata > Mammalia > Primates > Cercopithecidae > Chlorocebus > Chlorocebus sabaeus. The sequence goes on from NC_132913.1 coordinate 77,829,677, forward strand.
GTCTTTCTTTACCACCCATGTGCTCGATGCTAGAGGGGCTTTTCTTGTGGGTGCCTCCAAGGGCCCCTCACTGCAATTCTTCTCCTAGAGAGTGCTGCTACTTCAAGGGCTAAATCAGCTCCCACAGAACAGTTCACTTTTGTTAATGGTCTGAGGAAACAGCCTTTTGGTGGGGCCTGAGTTTTGCAATCAAATGCTCTCTTAAAATAAGGTTCTTTCCACTTGGTCCTAAGACTGTCCCCTAAATCATTCCAAATCTGGAGCTCTTAAGAGCAAGATGGTGCAATTTAAGTATATTGTATACTGTGGTTTCAACACAGGAGTAAATGCTTCTCTCTTACCCAAGCCACATTCCTCTTGCACTAGGATGATTGTAATAGCCTTCTATCCAGCTGGTCTCCCTGCTTCCTGAATTGCCCCCCACCACCACATTTTCCTCTACAACCTACTCTTCAATTAGCAAATAGATCTTTTTAAAAACATGAATGGGGCCCAGGTACATTGGCTCATGCCTGTAATCTCGCTTGAACCTGGGAGGCAAGGCTGCAGTGAGCTGAAATCGCGCCACTGCACACCAGCCTGAGCGACTGAGTGAGACCCTGTCTCAAAAAAAAAGCAACAAAACCAAAAACAATCAAACAAACAAAAACACGAATGGGAACACATCATTTACCTGCTTAAAACCCTCCAATGGCTTTCCTTTACATCATTAATAAAATCCCCCTCCCTTCCAGGGACCTGAGTGCCTCTACGACCTTCCCTCCTCCACTTTCCCTCCCAGCCCGGCTGCTCCAGCCACACCTGGCCCTCCTGTCCTCAAGATGCCAGCCAACCCCCACGTAAAGTTTCCTCAGTCTGCAACCTTCTTCTCCCAGATCTTGGCAGAGCTCATGCCTTCCAACCACTGATGTATTCTATCAAATGCTACCTTCTTATAAAGGCCTTCTTTGACCCCACTATCTAAACAAACACACCCCAACCACTTCCACCTGCTTTCTTCTTTCTTCGTATTACATATGTATTTATTAGCTTATACTCTGTCTCTCCACGAAGTCAGGGACATTGCATGTTTATTACTGTAACCCCCAGAACTTAAATATTTGTCTTTTGTGTGTAGCTTGTGGTTCGAGAGGACTACTGGGTTATTTGGGCATATGTGGCCTACCAATGGAAATCCAGCCAATCTTTGTAAGAGCCTAGTCAGGGCTAGTCAGCACCATAAAGGAGGTGCACTCTGGCCCTCCCTTGGAACCACCTGACGTAGTAGGATGCCCTTGCCAGTCTGTGCCATTGCCATCCCATCTACAGAACCCACAAAGCATGAGGGCCAGTCTGGAAGCCACAGGCTGAACTTCCCCCTTACCCTACCCCATGGTCAATACATCCATAGCTAGAGGGTTGAGTACTGTAACCCTTAACATCCTCTGGGCTGGGGACCACCTTCTTGCCCCTCACTGGATAGAGGAGGGCAGAAAGAATAGGTGGGATTAAGCTTCTTTTATTTGACTCATATATGATACATCAGTGTATTCTGTGTAAGGGATCTGCCAGTTAGAAGAAAATAACTTGTTCTGCATTTCCCCTCAGCCTTCAACCAGATTAAAGACAGCATAGAAGGAAGGACGTTGTCCTGACTGTTCATACCTATAGACACGCTAGTAAAAGCATGTTGCAAACAGTGTTTTCCCTCGAATTCTCCAGAGTGGCCTCTGGCTTTTGAGGTGAAGCTGATGTGGAATTTACACAATTCATGAGATTTCGCAGACAAGGTGGCAGTGCTTCATCATGTCCTCTGGCTGCCCTTTTCTCTTATCACCTCTCTCCCGAGGTGAATGAGTCTCAACCCACATAGGAATTCCTAAATATGTAAGGGACCAGAAATTCAGCCATAAGAAGCCACAAGCCTAGCTTCAAGTCAGTTCATTAAGCCATGGGCTAATTGGACTAGGCAAAAGACAGTGATTGTCACAAGACTGTTATCACAGCTGGCCCATCGCCTTCCTAAAGAGAACAGATCTTCCAATCTTTGATTATACAGGCTTTCTTAGGTCTCTCCTCCCTTTAGCAATCTTCTTCTAGAGCCACTTCAATTCTCAGTTTCAATCATGTCCAGCAGAAATAGGAAACAGAGTCAGTTTGACTGCTTATTTGAACTCTATCGCTGAGTACGCCCTGACACTGAAGGCTGTGAAGCTGCCTGCATGTCTGCGGGTTTCATTTATTCATTAGGCCCCAGTTATTGCTGGTTAATTCTACTGGGATAGAACCTGCTGGTAGCAGATGTAGGCAAACTCAAATGTATCAAAACAACAACAGGCCGGGCGCTGTGGCTCATGCCTGTAATCCCAGCACTTTGGGAGGCCAAGGCAGGTGGATCACTTGAGCCTAGGAATTTGAGATCAGCCTGGGCAACATGGTGAAACCCTGTCTTTACCAAAAACGCAAAAAATTGGCCAGTCTCATAATCCAGTCTCAAAAATAAGTAAATATACATTTAAAAATTAGAACAAAAACAATAATCCCCTTACAATGCAATCCAGGAAATGAAACAGAATTTCTAGGAATTTTTAAAAATCTAACAATAATCATTCATTTGGTCAAAAGGGAACAATACCTGCCTAGGGAAAGCTACTGCTTCTACTTGAGGCTGAGGTATTTAATATGTCCGTACCCTGGAAGGTGCTCCATAACCTAGGTAATCACTTCCTCAAGCCTGAATCGGATCAGGAGAAAGATCTGGGATTGTAGGCTATCCCAGGTTTGCCTCAACTCCGAAGGACTGAGGAGTATCTGTGGGATCAACCCTGAATGCCATCCTTACTATGGAAAGACAGGTTTCTAAGCCTGGAAGGGCATCATTTTCCTTAACTTCTTGCAATCCTCAGCAGGCTCCCTTGATCCTTTCAATTATACTGACTTTTAGAGAACAGTATATTTCTGGATAGTTGTGCCCAAATCACTAAGACGCTACAGGAGGCATTAATTATTTACATTACCAAAGGATTCAGAAAGTCAGGGGTTCCTTTAACCAATGAGATAAGATTCCTTAGTTCACTTTAAATACCACTCAATTTATAAATATTCAATTAACCTAATTTTAGAATTACATATCTAATATAAAAAAGGGACAGCTACATATCACCTACTTTAATTAAAATTATCTTCTTTGTAGTACTTTCGTCATGTATTAGTTTTCCCAAATGTAAGTATATGTTTAAGTTAAAGAGTTGAGTCATATACACAGGAAAAACAAAAACAAAAACAAAAAAACCTCAGTCAAAACATCAGAAAAGAGCAGGTAGTACTACTTAAACCTACTTACAGAATATGCTAAAAATAAAAAGCACAAACACCTTAAATCTTAGCAGAACCTAACTCCCAACATAAAAATATCTCACCAATGTTCCTCCTGAAAACTGACATGGCCCTCATATGGGGAAAAAAAATATCTTCAGATGAAACTAGAACGGAATCATAATATAAACACTACATTATATGACAAATTTCTCCATTTTCCCTATAACCGTTTTTCTTTGGGAGCAAGGAAGGGGAGGGAGAAGAGTAGGAAACATGAAAAGCAAAAAACGAACAAGTCTTAACTTGTGAGAAGTCAAATGGACTCAGGATTTTTCTATGTTTTTTGTAAATTCATATTTTCAAAGGAGTTAACATGAGGCATCAAAATGATAAAGGTAACTATTCTCTTAACCTCAGTTTTTTTTTTTAACCTGAATATTCATCTTTTTATTTCTCCAAGAATGTGAGAATGAAACTGGAATTAGTACATACTAATGCACACTCAGGTCTTTGACTTCAAGCCCAAATCTTCACAGATGAATTTGAAAGCTGTGATTTCAAATGGACTGTTACCATGATTTAAGCCTGAAAAGCCACTGCCAGGGCCTGAACTTCATCTCAGGACAACACATGGTTTCTAGGGACCTTACTAACTGGCTGAACCTCTTGAAGTTTCTCTTCCTCTCAGTGTCAACTGTCTCTGACTTTCCTCCAAATAGTTACAGAAAGCTGGTGTTGGTCTGAATGTTCCCCATTCCATTGAAGGGTGTGTTATTCAAGACAAAATTTTAGAATAGGAAGGTATCTTAAGTATCACCTAATCCAAGCCCCTCGCTTAAACGAAGTACCAGCTGTTTCCTCTCAGGGTCCTCATGAAACCATAGACTTTTAAAGAGCAGCAATGGTTCTTAAGCCTAGTCTAATCCAGGGCTGCCAACACAGTGTCACTGGCACATTACCAGATACTGGGCGCTTCACAGTCCGTAATGGAAAGCCTACTGGAATGGCAGGCATCCCTGTAAGGCTACAGAAGTTGCCATTCTTCTTAGCTGTGGACTAGTTTTATCAGGTCAGTGGGCATCCTACCTGTCTCAGGCAGAACAGAAGCTCCAATAAGTATTTATGCGTGTCTTTGATTAACAAAGCAAAGAAGCAAGCTGTTACTATTACACTAAATGCGGTAACATAAAAACTTTAAAAACACCAGGTTTACTGAGGTGAGGAAAATACTGGAAACTCTTCAGTAAAAAAATCTTCATTTTACTCAAGAGAAAACTACGGTTCATAAAGACTCTGTGCCTGGACCAAAGTTTTACCACAAGTTATGGCTGAAGGTAGTGAGTGGTCTAGAATCCAAGGTGCTGGGTGCTGGTCTAAGGCTACTTCTAATTTTCTCGCTGTTGCCATGCCCAGAAACCTTCCTGCTTAGACAGATTTGTGTTTTAATTTTTCACTGGCATAAAATTGTTGTATTTCTTACTACCAAGCCTTTGTTTTCTCATCTGAAAAATGGGTATAAAATGATGCCTTCCCCCATAGGGCCTCTATGGGTATTAAATATGATAGATACCGCAGCTAAAGCACGTATAACACTGCCTAGCACATAACGAACACTCAAAAAATTTCTGTTCGATGAAAACCGGAATCCAACAGTTCCCCAACATATAACTCACCGCAAGATTCCCTCAGTTGGGAGCTGTGGCAGAATCTGATAATGACCTCATCAACATCCAGTCTCTCATTCATCCTTAGATAAAAAACCGCGGTATAACTGGAGGGAGGGCCATGCCCAGCTAAAAGAATACACTTGGCAGCCTCCCTTGAAACCAGGGTAGCCAAAGCAAGGAAGAGAAGTTGGTAGAGAGTGCATCCAGGAAATCTTTTAAAAGATTTTATGAGAAAAAGAAACAGAAATGTGAAGCTCATGGTAAGTTAGCGGCAGGTCTGGAGTTGGAACTCTGGGTTTCTGACTTCCCCAGGTGTCCTTCCCAGATCCTTCCCCAGTGTGCCAGCATCTTGAGCCCACTCCGTGGCGAGCCCCTAACGCTAGCAGCCACTACCAGTTCTTGCTTCCTGTGCGCCAGGCATTGTGCACACCAACACCACAAGAACCTTGTGAGGTCTCATTACCCGCGACTCACGTGGGACCCGTTATGTTTACTCGCTCAAGATCACAACAGCCAGTCAGTGGCAGGAGAATTTTCGCTACGATTCTGAAGCTGAAGCTGTTACCTTCTCTACTCTTGAGATCAAAGGAATGCGAGATAGCGAAATAACAAAGATTTCAACACGCATTGATGTACTGTACAAAAGGCCTTGTGCTGAAAGTCTGGAGACTACGGTCAGCTGTGCCAGTGACAAGCTGTGTCACCTTGAGCAAATCAAAACCTCTCTGAGTTTCGGTTGCTTCTGTAAAACGAGGGAATTGGGCGACTGGATCGCACGGTTTCTAGTCCTAAAATTACAAAATGTCCAATTGCCAAGAGAGAGACCAAAGAAGCCCAAGAAGACAGGAAGGGCGGACGGGGCCTGCCCGGGAGACCCCAAAGGGAGAAAAGGGAGCGCCCACCCGGATCGGCCTCGTGGTGCCACCCGGGCCAAAGGGCGCGCCCTCCGGGCAGTCGCGAAGCCGGGGAGCGAGCACGCACGCGCGCGCCGCCGCCGCCGCCGCCGGGTCCAAGTTACCTGACAACGCCTCCGCCGCCGCCTCCCCCCGCACGGGCAGTGTGGCCAGGGGCGGCAGCCAGAGCAGCAGCCACCACTGCCCCTGGCACGGCCCCATTTCGTTAGGGGTCAGCTCCGTGCGACCCCGAGCCCTAGGGGACCGGCTCCGCCGCGAGGAGCGGAAGTGGCGCGGGGCCTCAGAGAAGGCGGAGGGGGGCGGTGAGCCCCGAACGCGGGAAAGGCGGAGACCCCGCCTCCCCGGGGCGGAGGGAGAGTTGGGCCCGTTACTCCAGCCTCCGCCCGCGGCCTCGGGGCAGGCTGGCCCAGGCCGGAAGAGCTTTCTGTGGCGCGACCCCGGTGGCATGCTCCCGTCCTCGGCCTCGGCCTCCGGGCCTCCAGCGCTCGCGGGGCGTCCAGGGCCTGATCTTCCCTTGGGGACCACCCGGCAGCGTCCCGGCGCAAGGGTGGGAGTTGCGGAGAGGAAGGGTCGCTAATCCGGAGTGTTTCTTAAAACTTGACTGATCTGTGTGACCTGCGGGATTTGGAGGCTGAATTCTCAGAGCACCTGTGAGTGACAGCCCGTGAATGGGAAGGTCCTTGGGCAAACGCCCTTTTTGGGAATAAAATACATAAAAGCCAGTTTCTTTATTTTACCTTTCTGTTTTCCTTTTTACTTTCATTTGGTAACAAGCAATAACAAATTGGAAACTTGGCCGCTTAAGTAACACTGACTTGTATGTCTAATCTTGGACACCACATTTCAGAGTACAGAGGGACTTGTAAAATGTTCCTTCACCAATATGACAATCAAGCTTCTCTTAAAATTAGCTTATGTTAAGAAAATAGTTTTTTAATGTAATATGTTTTTAAATTAACATACAACTCGAATGGTCTTAATACTGATAATTAGGAGATATATTAATATATATTTTAAAGAACATTCCCTCCACAGGCCCTGAAACCCATTAATTTGACTCAATATTCCATACTTAACTAGGACAGTCTTCTCTAATTCTGGTCTTTTGGTGAGATAGAGAACACAAAGTAACAGAAATTATCCTTTTTAAAATAGATAAGCCTCATTTTTCCTAAAAGTCTGAGTAGAATGTACTAGGCTTTCCTTGCCCTCAAAGGAAAATTTAAACAACTGCCCTTAAGCACTTGGCACCATGTGTACCCCATGTATGGCTTTTAAAAAGTTAAGAAATTTCCTTGTAAGGGACTTTTCAGTGGGATGATTTTTAAAAATAAACCATCATTACTTGAGTGAAGCCTGTCTTCAGAGAAACAGCAGAACCCTGATCCAATTCTTCCCGATATTCCCAGGTGAGGTGCGCACTTGCTTCTTGCGAGACAGCTTTTGTACCTAACCACATTCATTTTGATTTGGTTTAATTTTGGATGGCACTATGGAAAGTAGCTAAAATAAACAGGTGGATTGTTGAATGATGAATGTATTTTCATACAGATATATCTGGTAGAGAAACAAGGGCAGGCAGCAATGTACTGAATATTTAAAGTGCTATTTATATCACAGATCATTAGTAAATATCTGTAAAGAAGCTATATTGAAACACTACATTTCACTCTATAAGCAATAAATATTTTTCCGGAGATAAAAAGAATATTAGGAGGTGACAGTTCTGTCACTGGGGGACAATCATAAAATTCCACTTAACCTCTCCAAACCTTTCTTCTGTATGAAAACCTTATCCACTGGGGGAAGGGCAGGAAGCATTACCACCAACAGGATCCTGGCAAAGACCCCTGCTTCTGGAGAAGAGGTAGAAGCACAAACCTTCTGCCCTTTGGGGAGCAGCAGGAGCAGGAAACACTAGGGCTCCGTGTCCTGAACCAATAGAAAGTTGAAGTTGGCTACTGCTGGGAAACTCTCACTCAAGACTCACCACAGATAAAGGAAGGATTTGGCTGCAATGGAGAAGTATCAGGAATACTGAGATAGCCCCACATCTGAGGCTTAGGTGCACAGGGCCTGCCTAAAACCAAGGCAGGACCAGGAGTGTGAAAAACCCCTTTTCCCCACTACAAGCCAAGCACCAGTGACACCACCAGTCAGCTAGTGAGGAGGAAAAAGAGTGTGGGGAGAGACCTCTCTGTAGCACAGTCATGCAAACATTGCTAAAGCTGAGTGAAGGGCACTGAGAAAAAGTCCCCAGCACTCTAGGTTCCACACTAAAACAATGTAATAGTAACCCCCTGCTAGAGGAATCTGAATGAAGCCTGTGGTACAGAGTGAAGGCAATGACAACAACAATAAAACCCAAATTCAGCACAACTCCCAACTAGATTGACTCAACTACCCACATTATTGACTGGACAGAAGAGACTTATTTCTGGACATTAATATTATTTACCTTAGTCGTTACTATTCTCCTACATGTGATAGCCGTCACTTGATCAAAAATTAAAAGACACTCAAAAAAGCAGAGAGGAGAAAAAATCAAGAGGTAAAACAGAACCAGATTCAGAAATGACCCATATACTGGGCTATAATTACTATGCTTAAAAAGCTAGTGGAAAAGGTGAATAACATGCATGAATATATATACAGAATTTCAGCGGAAAGAGGAAAATTACTTAAAAAGTGAAATGGAAAGGCTAGAAATTAAAAACACCTTATCAGAAATGAAGAATTCTTTCAGTGGGCTTATCAGCAGACTGAACATAGCTGAGGAAAGAACCAGTGAATTTGAATATAAGTTGATATGGTTTGGCAGTGTCCCCACCCAAATCTCATTGAATTGTAGTTCCCATAATCCCCACACATCGTGGGAGGGACCCAGTGGGAGGTAACTGAATCATGGGGGTTGTTACTCTCATGCTAGTGAGTGAGTTCTCATGAAAACTGATGGTTTTATAAGGGGCTTTTCCCCCTTCAGTCAGCACTTCTCTCTTGCCACCTTGTGAAGAAGGACATGTTTGCTTGCCCTTCCACCATGATGGTAAGTTTCCTGAGGCCTCCCCAGCCATGCAGAACTGTGAGTCAATTAAACCTCTTTCCTATATAAATTATGGGATCTGTGGAACTATGAACTTGAGAGAGATGATTTAGGGTATCTCGTGGAAGAAATTTCTAAGCAGCAAAGCATTCAAGAGGAAGCAGAGCATAAAGGTTTGGAAAATTTGCAGCCTGACGAAGCAATAGAAAAAAAACTCATTTTCTGGAGAGAAATTCAATGCAGCTGCAGAAATTTGCATAAGTCACAAGGAGCTGAATGTTAGTCAACAAAACAATAGGGAAAATGTCTCCAGGGCATGTCAGAGACCTTCTCAGCAGCCCCTCCCATCAAAGGCTCAGAGGCCTAGGAGGGAAAAATAGTATCATGGGCTGCACCTAGGGCCCCCCTCATACCCCACCCCCCCCGGTTCTATGAAACCTTGGGACATGGTGCTCTGTTGTTCCAACTGCTTCAGCTCCAGCCTTGGCTAAAAAGGGGCCAACCTACAGCTCAGGTCATTGCTTTAGAGGGTGCAAACCCCAAGCCTTGGCAGCTTCCACATGATGTTGAGCGTGTGGGTGCACAGAAGTCAAGTATTGAGGTTTGGGAACCTCTACCTAGATTTCAAAGGATGTATGGAAACACCTGGGTGTCCAGGCAGAAGTTTGCGGCAGGGATGGAGCCCTCATGGAGACCCTCTGCTAGGGCAATGCAGAAGGGAAATGTGGAGCCAAAGCCCTCACACAGAGTCCCCACTGGGGCACTGCCTAGTAGAACTGTGAGAAGAGGGCCACCTTCCTCCAGACCCCAGAATGGTAGATCCACCGACAGCTTGCACTGTGTACCTGGAAAAGCAGCAAACACTCAATGCCAACGTGTGAAAGTGGCCAGGGAGAAGGCTGTACCCTGCAAAGCCACTTTGGACTTGGACTTTTGAGTTAATGCTGGAATGAGTTAAGACTTTGGGGGACTATTGGAAGGGCATGATTGTGTATTGAAATGTGAGGACATGAGATTTTGGAGGGGCTAGGGGTAGAATTATATGGTTTGGCTATGTCCCCACCCAAATCTCATCTTGAATTGTAGTTCCCATAATCCCCACATGTCATGGGAGGGACCCAGTGGAAGGTAATTTAATCATGGGGGTGATTACTGCCATGCTGCTGTTTTCTGATAGCAAATGTGTTCTCATGCTAACTGGTGGTTTTATAAGGGAATTTCCCCCCTTTTGCTTGGCACTTCTCCTTCCTGTCATCATGTGAAGAACATATTTGCTTCCCCTTCTGCCATGATTGTAAGTTTCCTGAGACATCCCCAGCCATGTGGAACTGTGAGTCAATTAAACCTTTTTCCTTATTGTTCTGCCTGGGTGGGATTCTGACTTAGAGGCATTCAGTCATAATCCCACAGATGGTAGCTTCACCCCATTGGCTCCTCAGCCAAGCACATACAACAAATGTCTGAACCTGTGGTTCCTCTTATACTGAGCAGGATTACCATGGCAACCACACATCAACAGTAGGGTGAAACTAACCTGTCTCACGATGGTCTAAAGTGACTAATCCACTCTAGCATTCCAAACTAAAACAGAAAGGAAAAAAAGGCAATCTCTCTTCATCCCCTCCCACCTTCCCCTTACCTCTGGTAACCACCAACCTACTTTTTATCTTCATGAGATCCACTTGCTTTTTAGCTCCCACATATAAATGAGAACATGTGATATTTGTTTTTCTGTACTTGGCTTATTTCACTTAACATAATGACTTCCAGTTCCATCTATGTTGCTGCAAATGACAGGATTTCATTCTTTTTTTATTGCTGAAAAATATTCCATTGTGTATATATACTATATTTTTTAATCCATTCATCTCATTGATGGACACTTGGGTTGATTCCATGTTTTATCTATTGTGAATAGTGCTTCAATAAACATGAGAATACAAATATCTCTTTGATATACCAATTTCCTTTCTTTTGGATATATACCCAGTAGTGGAATTTCTGGATCATATGGTAGGTCTAGTTTTGAGGAACTTCCATAGAGTTCCCATAGAGGCCATGCTAATTTACATTTCCACCAAGAGTGCACAAGTGTTCCCCTTTCTTAACATCCTTGCCAGCATGTTATTCCCTGTCTTTTTGATTAAAAAAAATTAAGTGAAGTGAGATATCTCATTGTGATTTTGACTTGTATTTTCCTGATGATTTGGGATGTTGAACATTTTTTCATATACCTGTTAGCTATTTGTATGTCTTCTTTTGAGAAATGTCTATTCAGATCTTTTACTCATTTTAAAATTGGATTATTTGGGGTTTTTTGCTATTCAATTGAGCTCCTGATATATTCTGATTATTAATCCCTTGTCAGACAAGTAGTTTGCAAATATTTTCTCTCATTCTATGGGTTGTCTCTTCACTTTATTGACTGTTTCCTTTGCTATGCAGAAGCTTGTTAGCTTGATGTAATTCTGTTTGCCTATTTTTTCTTTGGTTGCCTGTACTTTTGTGATCTTACCGAAAAATCTTTGCCCAGATCAATGTCCTGAAACGTTTTCTTCTAGTAGTTTCATAGTTTCAGGTCTTAAATTTAAGCCTTTAATTCATCTTGAGTTGATTTTTACATGTGGTAAGATATAGAGGTTAGTTTCATCCTTCTGCATATGATTATCCATTTTTCCCAGCACATTTTATTGAAGAGACTGTCCTCTCCCCATTGTGTGTCCTTGGTACTTTTGTTGAAAACGAGTTGGCTCTAAATGTATGGTTTTATTTCTGGGTTCTGTATTCTGTGCCATTGGTCTACGTGTCTGTTTTTATGCCAGTACCCTTCTGTTTTGATTACTATAGCTTTGTAATATATTTTGAAATCAAGTGGTATGATGTCTCCAACTTTGTTCTTTTTGCTCAGAATTGGTTTGGCTGTTTTGAATCTTGAGTGGCTTCATACAAATTTTAGGACTTTTTTTATTTCTGTAAAGAATGTCATTGGTATTTTGATAGGGATTGTATTGAATCTGTAGATCACTTTGGACAGTATGGACATTTTAATAATATTAATTATTCCACCATGAATCTTAACTTTCTTTCATCAGTGTTTTATAGTTTACTTATACATAGATTTTTCACTTCATTGGTTAAACTGATTCCTAGCTATTTTATACTCTTTGTAGCTATTATAAATGGGATTGGTGTCTTGATTTCTTTTTCAGATTGTTTGCTTTTAACATATACAAATACAACTGATTTTTGTATGGTGATTTTTTATCCTGCAACTTTACTGAATTCATTTACTACTTCTAACAGGTTTTTTTGTGGAATCTTTAGGTTCTAAGTAAAAGATCATGTCATCTGCAAATAAGGCTAATTTGACTTCTTCCTTTCCAATTTAGAAGGCTTTATTTCTTTCTCTTGCCTAATTGCTCTTGCTAGGACTTCCAGTATTATGTTAACTAAAAGTGGTGAAAGTGGACATCCTTGTCTTGTTCCAGATCTTAGAGGAAAGGGTTTCAATTTTCCCCTATTCAGTATAATGTTAACTATCGGTTTCTCATCTATGGCCCTTATTATTTAGAGATGTTTTTTCTATACTCAGTTTGTTGAAGGTTTTTATCATAAACGGATGAATAATTTTATTGAATGTTTTTCCAGCATGTATTGGAATGATCATATGGTTTTTGTTCTTTGTTCTGTTAATGTGATGTATCACATTCATTGATTTGCATATGTTGAACCATCCTTGCATCCCTGGGATGAATTCCATTTGATCATAGTGAATGATTTTTTTTTTTTTTTTTGAGACAGAACCTCACTGTATCACCCATACTGGAGTATAGTGGCATGATCATGGGTCACTGCAGCCTCAACCCCACCCCCCAGGCTCAAATGATCCTCCTGCCTCAGCCTCCTGAGTAGCTGGGACTACAGGCACATGCCTCCAAGCCCAGATAATATATTTTACTTTATGTTTGGTAGAGATAGTGTCTCACTATGTTACCCAGGCTGGTCTTAAACTCCTGTGCTCAAGCAGTCCTCCTGCCTTGGCCTCCCAATGTGCTGGGATTACAAGCATGAGCCAGCATGCATACCCAGCATGCATGATCTTTATATGTGTTGTTGAATTCAGTTTGATAGTATTTTGTTGAGGATTTTTGGGTTTGAGGTTTATTAGGGATGTTGGCCTGTTGTTTTCTTTTTTGTGTGTGGGTCCTTATCTGGTTTTGGTGTCAAGGGAATGGTGGCCTGTTAGAGTGAGTTTGGAAGTAATCCCTTCTCTTTAATTTTTAAAAAGAATTTGAGTAGAATTGGTATTAGTTATTCTTTAAATATTTGGTAGAATTCAGCAGTGAATCCATTAGATCCTGGGCTTTTCTTTGATGGGAGATTTTTTATTATGGCTTCGTGCTTATTATTCATCATTGATTTGGTGAGGTTTTTAATTTCTTCAATCTTGGCGTGTTTTATGTGTCCAGGAATTTTTCCATTTCTTCTAGGTTTTCTGATTTGTTGGTGAATACTTGGTCACAATAGTCTCTAATGATTCCATGTATTTCTGTGGTCTCAGTTGTTACGTCTCCTTTTCATTTCTGATTTTATTTATTTGGGTCTTCTCTCTTTTCTCAATTAGCCTGGCTAAAAGTTTGTTGATTTTATCTTTTCACAAAAACAATTTCATTTAAATATATAATTATTATTTAATATATAATTATATATGTAATAATATATATTATATTATAAGATATATGTAATATATATTAGATAATATATAATATATATTAGATAATAATTATATATTATATCTATAATATTTATTATGTATTATATAAATATAATATATATTTATATATAATATATAAATATTTGGTCTCCATTTTATTTCGTTCTGCTCTGATATTTACTACTTCTTTTCTTCTACTAATTTGGGGTTTGGTTTGTTCTTTTCTAGTTCCTTCAGGGACATTGTTAGGTTGTTTATTTGAAGTCTTTCTACTTTTTGATATAGGTGTTTATTGCTATAAACTTCCCTCTTACTACTGTTATTGCTATATCCTATAGATTTTGGTATGTTGTATTTATACTTTCATTTGTTTCAAGAAATTTTTACATATCTTTCTTAATTTCTTCATTGACCCATTGGTCATTTGGAAGCAAGTTGTTTAATTTTAACAGATTGATGTAACTATTATTGTTTTTCATAGATTTGTCTTTTGGGCTTCACATTAAAGCTGTTAGTAGATTGCACACCACAATTACAGTATTAGAGTATTCTGGGTTTGCCCACATACTTAATTTTAACCACTGGGTTTTAAACTTTCAAATATTTTCTATTTGCCACTTAGTGTTTTTACCTCCCAGATTGAAGAACTCCCTTTAGCATTTCTTGTAAGATGGGGCTGATGGTGAACTCTGTGAACATTTTTCTGGAAAGGATTTTATCTCTTCTTTATATTTGAAAGATCACTTTGCAGAATACAGTATTCTTGGATAGCAGTTTTTTGTTGTTGTTGTTGTTGTTGTTTCCTTTTTCAAACAGCACTTTGAAAATGTCCCATTTCCTCCCGGCCTGTATGGTTTTTGTTGAGAAGTCTGTTGCCAGACAAATTGGAGCTCCTTTGTATGTTGTTTCTTTTCTCTTGCTGCTTTTGGGATCCTCTCTTTGTCTTTGACCTTTGAGAGTTTGATTATTATATGCCTTGGGGTAGTCTTAGTAAGGTCAAATCTGTTTGGTGTTCCCTGACCTTCCTGTACCTGGATATTTATCTCTTTCTGTTTTGGAAATTTTTCTGTTATTATTTCTCTGAATAAGCTTTCTACCTCTTGCTCTTGCCCCACTCCCTCTTGAACACACATAATTCTTAGATTTGTTTTGTGTTTTTGAGGTGGAGTCTTGCTCTGTTGCCCAGGCTTGAATACAGTGGTACAATCTTGGCTCACTGCAACCTCTGCCTCCCAGGTTCAAGCAATTCTTTTGCCTCAACTTCCCTAGTAGCTGGGACTACAGGAGTGCACCACCACACCCAGCTGAGTTTTGTATTTTTGGTGGAGACAAGATTTTACCATGTTGGCCAGGCTAGTCTTGAACTCATAGCTTCAAGTGATCTGCCCGCCTTGGCCTCCCAAAGTGCTGAGATTACAGGTGTGAGCCACTGTGCCCAGCCCTGATATTTGATTTTTGAGGTGACTGTCTATATCTTGTAGGTGATCTTCTTCCTTTTCATTAAAAAAATTTTTTTTTTCCTCTGGCTGTGTCTTTTTAAATAGCCTGTCTTTGGGCTCACTGATTCTTTCCTCTGCTCAATCCATTCTGTTATTGAGAACCTCTAATGAATTTTTCAGTTTAGCAAACGTGTTTCTCAGTTCTAAGATTTCTATTTGATTTTTAAAATTATTTTAATCTCTGTTAAATTTCTCTGATAAATTTCTGAATTGCTCTTCTGTGTTATCTTAGAGATGACTAAGTTTCCCTAAATCTGCTATTTTGAATTCTTGGTCAGAAAGTTCATGTAGCACTGTTTTTGTAGGTTGAGTCACTGGTTCCTTGCTTTGTCTGTCTGGAGAGGTCATGGTTCCCTGTTTGCTATAGTTTCTTGTGAATCTATAGCTATGTCTTTTTATTGAAGAATTCGTTACTTATTTCAGTCTTCTCTATCTGGCTTGTTTGGGTTTTTACTGTACATGTTTGCTCAGAGATTCTTTGTAATTTATCTATTGATAGTCTTCCCTCCACCCCCGACTAGGCTGCTATCTTCTTTTCAGCACTGGATGGTGCCTTAAGCCCAGTTTGCTTGGCGCTAGTAAATAACCAGAGTGCCACCTGTCCCAAATGAGGGAGGTCCCAAAGTGTGGTAGCCTGCTACTGTGAAAAGGCTGGCTAGGAGTTTGTGCCCAGGGGACCTGTGGAACAAACCTATAGTATGGTGCTGTTGAACTGTCACTCTCATTTGATATCTCTTTTGGCCAAGTCACTGAGCAGAGTTTTTAGGTGGGATGGTTGTCTTCTCTTTTTGCCCCTGTCTCTGGCTGTTCTCAAGGATATTTCTCCCTGGCTCACAGTTTTTACACCGGAAAAGTGAGATTGAGGTGGACAATCAGCTTTCTCACCATCTTGGGTTCCCTGGCAGGAGTCCTGTTCTTGCCTCAACCCTTGGGAAGTATCAGCAGTGCCTGAAATGCCACACACTTGGTGACAGGCAGATTGAGGAGAGGTGCATTGTAAATATGTAAGTTCAATATTCTTGCCATCTGCTTGTAACTTTTTCACTTCTCTGTGGCTTTAGGAACTGTCTTATCCTCATACTGGAGTTCGGGAATTTTGCTGGTGATAATCTTAGGAGCTGTATATTTGTTTTTGGATTTCTGTAGAAAAAAAGTGAAGCCAGCTTGCTTATATACCACCATTTTGGAACCAGCAGTCTCATAAATTCTTTTAATTCCATTACACTACTTCCATGTGATGTGAAAAAGATGACAATTCAATTTTCAGCCTCTGCATTTTTATTTCTAGGGTTCTTGCTCTTTATAACTAATTAATTTTCAGTAACTGTCATGGGCTATAATCAGTCACTATGAATCAGAAGTAAAATTCAGCTCATGTGAGAAATTATTTAGGAGCTTTCACTTAGTTTTTAGGTAGAGCATTTAATTAAATAAGTTAAAAGAAAATAGGCAAAGTTCTACTACTTTAGGTTGTTTCATAAAGAAAAATTTGGTCTGTTACTGCAATAATACCAGCCAATGCCATAAAGATTACAGAGGCTATGTGTCATCATTTCTTTCTTTCAAAAATCCCGTTTTAGAATTTTACACATTAAGAGAAAAGACAGAGTATCCAAGACTTCTCCATAAAAGAATAAAAATAGAAGTTGATTTGTTGTATCACGTTTTCCTTAGTATATTTCATTTAGAAAATATTTTGAAATTGACTTGCCATATACTAGTTCAGTAATTTTAATAAGTCATATCAAATCAAATAAATAGATTATTTCAATAAAAATAAACATTGGAAAGGATTATAATAAATATAATTTATTAAGAAAAAGGTAGTATGTCCTCTATAATAAATTGCTAAAGCTCTTGGTAAAAAAAAAATGGTTAAATTCCTGTAAGTTGAGAGATGTGGAATTTTTTTAAGTCGTGGTTCTCAAATTTTGGTGTGAATGAGAGTTCCATCTCTAAAGATTCTTATTCAGTAGGTCTGATATATAGCTTGGGGATTTACATTTATGATTCTGAAGCAAATATTCTTTTGACTATGTATTACTGGTGAGAAAAAATACTCAAAAGTGATTGGTGATTACTAAATCATGGCTGGAAAATAATATTAATGGGAAAAATAGTATAATCAGTTAATCTGAATAAAGCAAAGTTGAACAAATACAGTGCATCTAAGAGTGCATTTGAGGTAACTAAGATGCAGGAAACTGGTCACCAGTTATTTGTTATTTTTAAAAAAAGTAACCAGGTATGGTGGTTCATGCCTCTAATACCAGCACTTTGGGAGGCCAAGGCAGGAGGATCACTTGAGCTCAGGAGTTTGAGACCAGCCTAGGCACCATAGTGAGACGCTGTCTCTACCAAAAAAAAAATAAAATAAAATTAGCTGGGTGTAGTGGCACAACCTGTAGTCCCAGCTACTCAGGAGGCTGATGTGGGAGGATCACTTGAGCCAGGAGTTAAGCCACAGTGAGCTATGATTATGCCACTGCATCCCAGTCTGGGCAACAGATCAAGACCCTGACTCAAAAATGAGTAAATAAGTAAAACAAAAAAGTAAAAAAATGAGAAAAGATTTATTTTTCAGTTAGTAAGTTTAGGATTACACTATAAATAAAATTTCCCAGCATTGAGACTCTAGTTTATCTCTTGCTTTGAGACCATCTGATCCCAACACTCCACTTCACTTGATTCCTAAGGAGCCTCTGCCAAAGTTTTCTTTGCAACTAACACGCCATTAGGAAACAGCCATTCTCTACAATCTAGCATCCTCTTTTTTTCCCCCCACTGGGGTAATTTCTTTTAAGATGATTTACAGTGACCGAAGATGAATTATATTTCAAAGGTTATTTTCTTTCAGGGAAACCTACAAACAGCAGATACCCTTTAAGTTTAAGTTACTTAACTGCCTTTCTTAGTCATTTTTTGATAATGAAAGAGATTTATGTATGATTCAGGAGCCTTTCAATTCAGTTAAGACATTGGGATTGTCTCTTCTAGCTTCCAGTTCTTGAACATACACTTCAGAATATCCCCAGCAATCACAATCTCTGCAGAAAATTCTTCAATCTATTTTCTTTCATGTGTTTTTGGAAAGAACTCAAATATTTTTAAAAACTGGTGGGTGGAGGTTGGGGAACAGAGATAAATATAACAGTGTCTCAGATTTTGTTCTGCTTGTATGTTCTCTCTCTTTCCCTCTCCCTTTCTTTCTTTTTGTTTTTTAAAGTCAGTTCTCCAGAGCCTCTGTTTTCATTCTTCCTGTCTCTTTGTACTCCATATCTGGCTACATTCAAGTGTGTTATGGAGTCTTTATACAGATCTTTCACTCCCTATTTTTCTAGCTGGTCATAGGAGTGGAATGTCAAAGAAAATGCAACCCAGTGTGGGAAATAAATTTTTAATCTAGATACTCCTAGCATTTTATTTTACAAAGAAAACTGACATAACAGAATCTATTTGTTCTACACTGTTTCTATAACAAAATCATAATTTCTAGATTAGTTATGTTTCAAAAGAGACCGTGGAAAGTGGAATGTATAAATAATTCAACAAATGCACAGTCAGCCCTTCTATAGCTGTGCGTTCTGCATCCATGGCCTTACTTAACCACAGACAACATATTTTTTTAAAATTTTTATTATACTTCAAGTTCTAGGGTACATGTGCACAATGTGCAGGTTTGTTACATATGTATACTTGTGCCGTGTTGGTGTGCTGCATCCATCAACTCGTCAGCACCCATCAACTCGTCATTTACATCAGGTATAACTCCCAATGCCATTCCTCTCCCCTCCCCCCTCCCCATTATAGGCCCCGGTGTGTGATGTTCCCCTTCCCGTGTCCAAGTGATCTCATTGTTCAATTCCCACCTATGAGTGAGAACATGCGGTGTTTGATTTTCTGTTCTTGAGATAGTTTGCTGAGAATGATGGTTTGCAGCTGCAGCCATATCCCTACAAAGGACACAAACTCATCCTTTTTTATGGCTGCATAGTATTCCATGGTGTATATGTGCCACATTTTCTTAATCCAGTCTGTCACTGATGGATATTTGGGTTGATTCCAAGTCTTTGCTATTGTGAATAGTGCCGCAATAAACATATGTGTGCATGTGTCTTTATAGCAGCATGATTTATAATCCTTTGGGTATATACCCAGTAATGGGATGGCTGGGTCATATGGTATTTCTAGTTCTAGATCCTTGAGGAATTGCCATACTGTTTTCCACAATGGTTGAACTAGTTTACAATCCCACCAACAGTGTAAAAGTGTTCCTATTTCTCCACATCCTCTCCAGCACCTGTTGTTTCCTGACTTTTTAATAATTGCCATTCTAACTGGTGTGAGATGGTATCTGATTGTGGTTTTGATTTGCATTTCTCTGATGACCAGTGATGACAAGCATTTTTTCATGTGTCTGTTGGCTGTATGCATGTCTTCTTTTGAGAAATGTCTGTTCATTTCCTTTGCCCACTTTTTGAGGGGGTTGTTTCTTTTTTCCTTGTAAATTTGTTTAAGTTCCTTTTATATTCTGGATATTAGCCCTTTGTCAGATGAGTAGATTGCAAAAATTTTCTCCCATTCTGTAGGTTGCCTATTCACTCTGATGGTAGTTTCTTTTGCTGTGCAGAAGCTCTTTAGTTTAATTAGATCCCATTTGTCAATTTTGGCTTTTGTTGCCATTGCTTTTGGTGTTTTAGACATGAAGTCCTTGCCCATGCCTATGTCCTGAATGGCATTACCTAGGTTTTCTTCTAGGGTTTTTATGGTATCAGGTCTAACATTTAAGTCTCTAATCCATCTTGAATTAATTTTCGTATAAGGAGTAAGGAAAGGATTCAGTTTCAGCTTTCTACTTATGGCTAGCCAATTTTCCCAGCACCATTAATTAAACAGGGGATCCTTTCCCCGTTTCTTGTTTTTGTCAGGTTTGTCAAAGATCAGATAGCTGTAGATGTGTGGTATTATTTCTGAGGGCTCTGTTCTGTTCCATTGGTCTATATCTCTTTTGTCTTTTTTTTTTTCTTCCTTTTTTTTTTTTTTTTTTTTTTTTGTGGAGAACAGGGTCTCACTATATTACCCAGGCAGGTCTCGAACTCCTGGGCTCAAGCTGTCCTCCTGCCTCTGCCTCCCTGAGAGCTGGGATTACAGACGTGAGCCACCGCGCCTGGCCCATTGGTCTAATCTCTGTTTTGGTACCAGTACCATGCTGTTTTGATTACTGTAGCCTTGTAGTATAGTTTGAAGTCAGGTAGCGTGATGCCTCCAGCTTTGTTCATTTGACTTAGGATTGTCTTGGAGATGCGGGCTCTTTTTTGGTTCCATATGAACTTTAAAGCAGTTTTTTCCAATTCTGTGAATAAAGTCATTGGTAGCTTGATGGGGATGGCATTGAATCTATAAATTACCTTGGGCAGTATGGCCATGTTCACAATATTGATTCTTCCTATCCATGAGCATGGTATGTTCTTCCATTTGTTTGTGTCCTCTTTTATTTCACTGAGCAGTGGTTTGTAGTTCTCCTTGAAGAGTTCCTTTACATCCCTTGTAAGTTGGATTCCTAGGTATTTTATTCTCTTTGAAGCAATTGTGAATGGAAGTTCATTCCTGATTTGGCTCTCTGTTTGTTTGTTACTGGTGTATAAGAATGCTTGTGATTTTTGTACATTAATTTTGTATCCTGAGACTTTGCTGAAGTTGTTTATCAGCTTAAGGAGATTTTGGGCTGAGACAATGGGGTTTTCTAAGTATACAATCATGTCATCTGCACACAGGGACAATTTGACTTCTTCTTTTCCTAACTGAATACCCTTTATTTCTTTCTCTTGCCTGATTGCCCTAGCCAGAACTTCCAACACTATGTTGAATAGGAGTGGTAAGAGAGGGCATCCCTGTCGTGTGCCAGTTTTCAAAGGGAATGCTTCCAGTTTTAGCCCATTCAGTATGATATTGGCTGTGGGTTTGTCATAAATAGCTCTTATTATTTTGAGATATATTCCATCAGTACTGAATTTATTGAGAGTTTTTAGCATGAGGGTCTGTTGAATTTTGTCAGAGGCCTTTTCTGCATCAAAAAAGAAAAGATAGCTGCATCTATACTGAACACATACAGACTTTTTTCCCTTGTTAGTCCCTAAACAATACAGTATAACAACAATTTGCTTGGGATTTACATTGTATTAGATGTTATAACTAAACTAGAGCTAATTTAAAGTGTATGGGAAGATGAGTGTAGGCTATATACAAGTACTTACTGCAACATTTTATATCACATATTTGACTGTCTCTGGATTTTTGTATCATGGGAGGCCCTGGAATAAATCTCCCACAGATACTGAGGGATGACTGTACTTCTAAGTTTTGCTAATGTCATTAATCATATTTTGCCAATAAAGTCCATCTACCTGAAATTAGATATATTTTTGCTTGCACTATGCAAAGTCTCTAAAATTAGATGAAAATAAATAATTATTATTATTTGGTACATTTCAGTTACTTCCCCTACCCCCCCCCCCCCCACCATTCTATTACATCTGTTTACTGTGATTTATAGGTCCTGTCCTTAGCAATAGAGTCAAGAAATCTACCTGCATTGTCAAGGTATGTATTGACTAGGATATTTCCAACTACAAGTAACAAAATTTGTAACTAAAAGTGTCTTAAACAAAACATTTATTATGTTGTGTGCACTGAAGTCCCAAAGCCAGTTGATTCAGTAGCTTAAGCATGCTCCCAAGGACCCAGGCTGTTTACAACATTCTGTTCCACCACTCTCCACTTGTTGGACTTTGTCCTTAAACTTTTCCCTTCATAATTGAAAAAGGCTGTCCTTGCTGCTGACACTGGGTTCTCACACAATCACAACCAAATATAGGGAGGACTATCTCCCTTTTCATCTCTTGAATGGAAAGAAAAGACTTTCTTGGAAGCTCTCACCTTCACCTTCTCGTCAGACTCCTCAGACTTTCTGGTCCCATGTATTTTGGTAGCCCATACCCTTGCTAAAAGTGGTGGAGCAAGTGTCTGGTATTTTTAGTGTTTATAGTGGGAAGTGGTTTCATAGAAGACAAAAACTAGAATAGTAATAGGCAGTGGAGAAAATCACTATGGTGATATTTTTGACAGCTCCCCAGAGCCTTCATAAATGTGTGAAAATGGTAATCTGAAATTTTATGGTGACTTAATAAATGAGTTTTATTCATTATTCTAAACTTTGACAGATGTGTTTTCTATTTTGAAATATACACACTGACTCAAAATGGGAGTTGTTTCTATACCAATTATGTATTTTTTCCTCTATTAATCCTGTTGAATAGATTGAGATAACATCTTTATTTTAAATTATTCAATTTCCTAAACAGCAAAATTGCAAATACTTTTTATTCTTTTGTTTTTGAGATGGAGTTTTGCTCTGTTGCCCAGGCTGGAGTGCAGTGGTGCCATCTCGGCTCACTGCAACCTCTGCCTCCTGGGTTCAAGCGATTCTTGTGCTTCAGCCTCCTGAGTAGCTGGGACTACAGGTGCACGCCACCACGTCTAGCTATTTTTTTTTTTTTTTTTGTATTTTTTTAGTAGTGATGGGGTTTCACCATGTCGGCCAAGCTAGTCTCAAACTCCTGACCTCAGGTGATCCGCCCACCTTGGCCTCCCAAAGTGCTAGGATTACAGGCGTGAGCCACCATGCCCATCCACAAATACTTTTTATTCTTATAATAAAAGAAGAAAAGTTAGACAAAGGAGGATGGGTTATCATGAGGAAAGTAAGGAAAAGATGATAGGAATGGCAGAAAAAGAAAGAGGAGATAAAAAAGGAGAGGTGGGGTGGAAAGAGCAGTGACTAATCCAGATGGTCCAGTGTGAGAAAGCTCAGTTATCTAGGTCACTTGCCGATTGGAATGACAGGCAGGACAAGCCATTAAGACAGTGGAGCAAATAGAAGGAAAGAGGGAGGATGTAGACTCCTTTCTCAGGCATGCATTCTGCAGGTTAGAATTTGTCTCTCCTAACCACATTGTGGGTGTGTCCCTGGAAATGCATGTTCATATATCTTGGCATTAGGATTCTGATGGCACTCCTTTTTTTTTCTTTTCACTTAAAGATAATTTGCCTGACACTAATATTTAAAACAATCCATTTAAATTTTAACCCTCTTAACTTATTTCAGCAATAATTAAAGCAAGGTTAGAACAGGCCAAGGAAAATTTTATACCCTGAGGTTCAAAGGGCCAGCCCTTCTAAGTAATAAGGGCTTCATAAATATATATTCCTCTATGTAAAATCTAACCCCACTTTAGGGCAAACAGCTCATCTAAACACACTAATTTTCTTGGATTTGTTTTAAGATTTAGAGGTTACTCTTCTTCCCCTCCATTTCACTGTTTCACCTGATTCTTGCCTTTTCCTAGTTTTCCCTCTTTCTACTTTTTGCTGTATGTAATAAGCACTGAAAATATTATAGGTACTCTCAATCTTGAGTAATACCAATGAGAGAATCTTGTTAAAATTCTCTTTGTTGTGATAGCAATCTTTTATGTTAAACAGACTTTTATTACTCTTAATCTTTATATCTATCATGAAGTAAAACAGATTTAGAAAGCTATACCAAAATAAACGTGTGCTCTAATGGGTTATTATACAGTAAACATTCTGGTAGCCATCACCCAAATCAAGAAGTAGAATTTTCCAGCTACTCCAGCTCTCCATGTATTCAAACCTCTCCCTCCTCCAAAAATATCCACCATCCTGGTTTTCATAATAATCACTTTCATGTGTTTGTTTATAGTTGTATGAACCAAGTGTACATCCATAGACACTGTATTTTTGCCCATTAATAATTGTTTTGGTTGTCTCTTAAGTCTCTCATATCTACCTGTTCACCCTTCCAATTTCTCTTTTCCTCATGATATATCTATTGAAAAACTAGAGCTGTTTGATATGTAGTTTCCCACAGCTGGGTATCACTGTTTTCATACTTATGGTACAGTTTGGCATGTACCTGTGTTCTCTGTATTTCCTGAAAAGTGGCAACTGGATTCAAAGGCTTCTGCAGACTTGGGTTTTATTCCTTTCAGTGAGGCTATAGGTTTTGTGTGTGTTCTTTCATTAGGAGGCATAAAATGTCTGGTCAACTCTCTTTTTGTGACATTAGGAACTATTGATATCTAGATCCACTAATTCATTGGAGGTTGCAAAATGTTGACACTCAAATTCCATGATTTCTTTTTCACGTATTAGTTGGAATACTTTTATAAGGAAATGGATCTCCTCATCTACCATTCGGCTACCCAGTGGTGCAGTTCATGTAGAAAAGGCAGAATAAGTGATTGGTTCTTTTCCCCTAATTTACCAGTTTTCAAGATAATTAATTGGTTCCTTTTCATCCTCTGAAGCTGAACAGTTCTTTGTTTTTTTGAATAATAATATCATGAACTCATGGATTTCTGTATATTTAATAAGATTTCAATGAATAGCAATTATTACTTTTTTTTCCTGAAGCTCAAATTATCCTATCTTCGGCTAATAGGATTCTCTTCAAGTTGGCTCCTGAGCCCTTTTGACATATCCTAGTAATTTTGCTAATTTCTTTGATATCTGATAGCAGATGTTACAGGCTCATTTATATGGTTCCTTCCCTAGACATGGAATCCGTCATGTCTCCAAAAATTTCTGATATCTCTGAAATTAGATTTCAAAGCAAAACCTTTGGGAAATAAAATTTCAAGACCACAATCCAGGCATTAATGCTTGGTTCTACCTGGTTGGTTATTGTTTCTGCAACTTTTCAGTAGCAGAACTAGAAAACCTGTCTACTGATATTTCTAATGAAAGTTCAGGACTATGGGTTTTTTTACTTAGCTTTCTTTATACTACATTGCAATCTCTTTTCCCCATATCAAGATTCCTAGTTCCCAGGTATACAGTAGATGACAGTGTCTTAATCTGTTTGGGGTGCTATAACAAAATACCATAAACTGGATAGCTTACAAAGAACAGATACTTATTTTTGACAAATCTGAAGGCTGGGAAGTCCAAGATCAAGATACCAGTAGATTCCATGTCTAGTGAGGGCCTGTTTCCCAGTTTATAGATGGCTCCTTCTTACTACAGCCTCACCTGGTGGAAGGGGTGAGCAAGCTACCTGGTGCATCTTTTATAAGGGCACTAATGCCATTCATGAGGGCTCTGCTCTCATGACCTAATTACCTCCCCAAGGCCTTACCTCCTAATACCATACCTTGGGGGTTAAGGTTTCAACATATAAATTTTGAGGGGACATAAACATTCAAACCATAGCAGATGAAATTAGAATATCTCATAATTACTCATTAACTTTATTCCACATTACACACACAACAAGATCAGAATAATAATACACATACTACTACCAACAGCATAAGTACAAAAACAGCTTAAAATACTTTTTTCATATGATCTCCCTTCTCTGACTGTATTTTTTAATAGCAATGCTATATCTGCATCATGTGCAAATGTAGCCTTTACATGTTATGCTCTCTCTTAACTCACACTTATTATTAGTTTCAGGTAATTGTCTTTAATGTATACCACCAGTCCTCATGCTGATATCTCTTTTAATGATCTGAAACTCATTGACTAGTAGAGTCTTTAGGAAGGGCTAAAAAACAATATTCTCAAAGTTTTTGTCTTCACTCATTTGTGTGGATGCCTGGTAACCTAGTCATTGTAAATATTGTTCAGTGGCTTTTATAGTTGACAATTGTAATGTTGGTTCGTATTGTAGTCCTTGAGTCTCTTTAGTATGTTACTCTGTTTTCTTTTGGCATAAAGTATTGTTGTAAAAAATATGATGGTAATCTAATTTTCTTACCCTTACAAATCACTTGCTGGTTTTGACTTCATAGCCAATGAAATATTTTCTTTTTTTTTAAGTTCATCCATCTTACTAGAAATACATCTTAGTGTTAGTTGTTCTAGGTCAATATTCTCAGCTACATAGTATGCTTTTTCAACACATAGTTTCATATTATTGTTTAGGGAAAGTTTTCTTCAACTATAGTTTTAAATATTTGTTTTGTACCCTTATTTTACTTTTCTTCTTCGGAGATTCTGGTTATTTATGGTTGAATCTTCTTCATCCGTCTTCAGTATTTGTCAGTTTCTCTCTAATGGTTTTTAATCTTTTTCTTTATTTCTTTTTCATTTAAATTTTTTTTCTTCTTTTTTCAATCTTCTATTTTTCCTAGGGCAAAGTTTGTTTTGTTTTGTTTTTGCTATTCTGTTTCTTCTAGTACAGTTTCATTTCTGAAAGAATTTTCATTTTATTTCTAATTGTCCCCTGAGTTCTGCCACCTCAATTATGAGTTTTTAAAATTTGGATTAATGTTTGCATTTCATTTCTTGCATCATTTTCTTAATGTATTTTACCTGCTTTTGAAATAGAAAGTTATAGTTTATGTTTGTTCTTTGAGCATGTCTTTCTTGTGGAGGGATTATTCTGCTCATTTTTTTCCCCTTAGGAATAACTGCAAGAGATTTGGCCTCAATACTTTTCTGTTTTAAATTTTTACGTGAAAGTGGCTTTCCATAACTGTTAGTAGGACTGATTCATGATTTTTGGGTAACTTCTTTAACTTCACACAAACTCCCTCTTCTGTTGTTTTTAATGTATTAAAAAGAGTCAGTTTGCCTTATGAGATTTCCTAGTTCAGTTCCCTCCTCCCCCTTTATCTGGGCCTCTTTTATCAGTTGTTCTGTTATCCATTGTCTCTGTCCAGCTCAATTTTGATTCCACTTAGCATTTCTCTTTAGTGTGACGCTGTCCAGGAAGGGAATCCTGGAAGGGAGCCCCGGCAGGTCACGTTTCTAGAGAGAAGCCATAAGGTCTAGATTGCTTAAGCACTCTCAGTCTTTGTAGCAGACCTTTTGCACTCATAGTCTGTGGGTTGGGCAAGACCTACCCACGTGCTTCCCAGTAAAAAGTCGTTGCTGTTTTGGGCTTCCTTCATTCTTAAGTCTGTCAAAGTCTGTCAAGTTTCATTGCTTCCCCGCTTGCTTTCTCCTGCTCAGTTGCTGATATGATTCAGGTCTTGTGGCTGTTTGGTGGTTTGTCCTCATTCGTCAGTGCGGATGCCTGGTAACTAGTCATTGTAAATATTGTCTGTGGGTTTTTTATTTTGTTAGGTAGTTACTCTGTTTTTATGTTGAGATTTGGATTTTTAAATGTACTGCTGCCACTGTCATCTTCCCAGAACCCACTGAATAGATTAAAAACATTCTCCTCTTTGACTGGTCAGGGTGGCTTCTGCCTGTAATCCCAGTGCTTTGGGAGGCTGAGGCGGGAGGCCAGGAGTTCAAGACAAGCCTGGGTAACGTACCAAGACCCCACCTCTACCAATTAAAAAAAAAAAATAGCCAGGAGTGGTGGCACACACCTATAATCCCAGCTATTTGGGCAGCTGAGGCAGGAAGATTGCTTGATCCAAGGAATTCGAGGCTGCAGTGAGCTATGATCCCACCACTGCATCCAGCTTGGGCAATAAAGTGAGAACCTACCTCAAAAAAAAAAAAAATTCTCTTTGCTACATAGAATCCCCATTTTCACAAGAAGCAGAAATGGTAAATTGGTATTAACTTTCTAAGTTTTCTAAGTTTTGATAATTTAATTGTAACTTCAGCAGAGTTTGGGGAATGTGTTCTCAATGTTATAAACTCCTCTAAGAATTTTATAGCAGTGTATTTTTTTCAGTCTACTTCTGGTATGATTAAAGAGAGAAAATATCTGTGTCCTAGAACCAGTTAAAAAAAATTAAGTGTTCCAAGTATTAATGGAAACCAACTTTACACAAAACTTTGGTACAAAGCAGTTCGTAAGCAGAATATTATAAAAATAACTATTTTTTTGTTTTTTATTTATTTGTTTTAGTGAGAGGTTTTCCTGGAAAACCTGCTAAACAAATTCTAAAAGAGCTGTAACAAAAATAACAATTCTTATTATTGTAGAGGAAGAGGTCTATTTACACAGTGTTTTCACATGCACTACCTCATTTAATCCTCAAAATAGTCCTCTTAGGGAGATATTGTTATTATGCGTTCCATTCTTCATCAGAAAAAAAATTGAACTTAGAGAACTCAAATGACTGGATTTAAGACTGTAGCAAGAAGGACTTCTGCCACCTCTACCTGCAGAGTGTTCACTTTTCCACGAAGGACTCAGCTTTGGTGAGATCCCTGTGTAGCATGTGGAAAGAAGTAGAAACCTGCCTAGTCAGCTCTATCAGTCATATACTCCCAGAGGACCCACAGGGTGACAGGTGCTGCAGACAGATCACTCTCATGGTCTGGCTAAAAGCTTTGTCTAGCACTTTAAAGCCTGTAAGTGACAGGAGTGACATCTGAATTGAGGTTTTCTGACTGTAAATCCTCTGGTTTGCTTTTTCTTGATAGCTAACATCCGCTTCAGCAGTGAGCTTTGTGGAGTCTGTAGCTTGAGCAGCTCCAGGTGGCATCACGAAATCTGCGTGTTGCTGAACGTGAGTAGCTTTGATTCGTAGTGGGTATGAGAGGACCATGTGAGAACATTTCTGGTGATTGTGGCAACATTTCTCAAATGTTTACTCGTGAGTGCTCTGAGAAGCAGAGAGAAGGATCCTGTCCTATATCTCCATGGACTCTTTTATTACATGCTAATATTTTTACCTTCACATTCATGTGGAGAGATTGCTGGCAAGATGGTTGAATAGGAACAGCTCTGGTCTGCAGCTTCCAGCGAGATCGATGCAGAAGGTGGCTGATATCTGCATTTCCAACTGAGATATCCAGTTCATCTCACTGGGACTGGTTGGACAGTGGGCGCAGCCTAAGGAGGGTGAGCAGAAGCAGGGTGGGGCATTGCCTCACCCGGGAAGCACAAGGGGTCAGGGAACTCCCTCTCCTAGCCGAGGGAAGCCATTAGGGACTGTACCATGCACTCCAGCCCAGCTACTGCGCTTTTCCCACAGTCTTCATGACCCACAGACCGGGAGATTCCCTCCAGTGCCTATGCCACCAGGGCCCTGGGTTTACAGCACAAAACTGGCCAGCTGTTTGGGCAGACACTGAGCTAGCTGCAGGAGTTTTTTTTTCATACCTCAGTACGCCTGGAATGCCAGGGAGACAGAACTGTTCACTCCCCTGGAAAGGGGCTGAAGCCAGGGAGCCAAGTGGTCTGGCTCCGCAGGTCCCACCCCCACGGAGCCTAGCAAGCTAAGATCCACTGGCTTGAAATTCTCGCTGCCAGCACAGCAGTCTGAGCCCGACCTGGGACTCTCCAGCTTGGTGGAGGGAAGGGCATCCACCGTTGCTGAGGTTTGAGTAGGCAGTTTTACCCTCACAGTGTAAACAAAGCCACCAGGAATTTCAAACTGGGCAGAGCCCACTGCAGCTCAGCAAGGCCTCCATGGACAGACTGCCTCTCTAGATTCCCTCCTCGCTGGGCAGGGCATCTCTGAAAAAAAGGCAACAGTCCCAGTCAGGGACTTATACATAAAACTCCCACCTCCCTGGGACAGAGCAGCAGGGGGGATGGAGCGGTTGTGGATGCAGCTTCAGCAGACTTAAATGTCCCTGCCTGGCAGCTCTGAAGAGAGCAGCAGATCTCACAGCGCAGAATTAATCACAGCACAGTATTCGGGCTCTGATAAGGGACAATGTGCCTCCTCAACTGGGTCCCTGACCCCTGTGTATCCTGACTGGGAGACACTTCCCAATAGGGGCCAACAGACACCTCATACAGAAGAGCTCTGGTTGGCATTGGGCAGGTACCCCTCTGGGACGAAGCTTCCAGAGGAAGGAACGGGCAGCAATCTTTTCAGTTCTGCAGCCTCTGCTGGTGATACCCAGGCAAACAGGGTCTGGAGTAGACCTCCAGCAAACTCCAGCAGACCTGCAGCAGAGGGGCCTGACTGTTAGAAGGAAAACTAACAAACAGAAACGAATAGTATCAACATCAACAAAAAGGACGTCTACTCAGAGACCCCATTTGAAGGTCCCTGACTTCAAAGACCAAAGATAAATCCAGAAAGATGGGAAAACCCCAGCGCAAAAAGGCTGAAAATTCCAAAAACCAGAATGCCTCTTCTCCAAAGGATCACAACTCCTTGCCAGCAAGAGAACAAAACTGGATGGAGAATGAGTTTGATGAATTGACAGAAGTAGGCTTCAGAAGGTGGATAATAACAAACTCCTTCAAGCTAAAGGAGCATGTTCCAACCCAATGCAAGGAGGCTAAGAACCTTGAAAAAAGATTAGAATAATTGCTATCTAGAATAACCGGTTTAGAGAAGAATATAAATGATCTGATGGAGTTAAAAAACACTTTTTAAAGAACTTTGTGAAGTATCCAGAAGTATCAATAGCCAAACTGATCAAGCAGAAGAAAGGATATCAGAGAATGAAGATCAATTTAATGAAATAAAGCGACAAGACACGCTAAAAAAAAGAATGAAAAGGAACAAACAAAGCCTCCAAGAAATATGGGACTATGTGAAAAGACTGACTCTACATTAGATTGTTGTACCTGAAAGTGACAGGGAGATTGGAACCAAGTTGGAAAACACTCTTCAGGATATTATCCAGGAGAACATCCCCAACCTAGCAAGGCAGGGTAACATTCAAATTCAGGAAATACAAAGAAATTGAGGCAGCAATTAATAGCCCACCAACCAAAAAAAGTCCAGGACCAAACAGATTCACAGCTGAATTCTACCAGAGGTACAAGGAGGAGCTGGTACTATTCCTTCTGAAATTATTCCAATCAATAGAAAAAGAGGGAATCCTCCCTAACTCATTTTATGAGGCCAGCATCGCCCTGATACCAAAACCTGGCAGAGACACAACAACAACAACAACAACAAAGAAAATTTCAGGCCAATATCCCTGATGAACATTGATGCGAAAATCCTCAATAAAATACTGTCAACCGGAATCCAGCAGCACATCAAGAAGCTTACCACCATGATCAGGTTGGCTTCATCCCTGGGATGCAAGGCTGGTTCAACATACACAAATCAATAAATGTAATCCACCACATAAACAGAACCAATGACAAAAACCACATGATTATCTCAATGGATGCAGAAAAGGCCTTTGACAAAATTCAACAGCTCTTCATGCTAAAAACTCTCAGTAAACTAGGCATTGATGGAACATATCTCAAAATAATAAGAGCTATTTATGACAAACCCACAGTCAATATCATACTGAATGGGCAAAAACTGGAAGCATTCCCTTTGAAAACTGGCACAAGACATGGATGCCTTCTCTCAACACTGCTATTCAACACAGAACTTCCAATAGGAAGTTCTGGCCAGGATAATCAGGCAAGAGAAAGAAATAAAGCGTATTTGATTAGGAAGAGAGGAAGTCAAATTGTCTCTGTTTGAAGATGACATGATTCTATCTTTAGAAAACCTCATTGTCTCAGCCCAAAATCTCCTTAAGCTGATAAGCAACTTCAGCAAAGTCTCAAGATACAAAATCAGTGTGCAAAAATCACAAGCATTCCTATACACCAATAACAGACAAACAGAAGCCAAATCATGAGTGAACTCCCATTCACAATTGCTACAAAGAGAATAAAATACCTAGGAATACAACTGACAAGGAATGTGAAAGACCTCTTCAAGGAGAACTACAAACCACTGCTCAAGGAAATAATAGAGGACACAAACAAATGGAAAAATATTCTATACTCATGAATAGGAAGAATCAATATCATGAAAATGGCCATACTGCCCAGAGTAATTTATAGATTCAGTGCTATCCCCATCAAGCTACAATTGACTTTCTTCACAGATCTAGAAAAAACTACTTTACATTTCATATGGAACCAATAAAGAGCCCACATAGCCAAGACAATCCTAAGCAAAAAGAATAAAGCTAGAGGCATCATGCCACTGGTCTTCAGACTATACTACAAGGCTATAGTAACAAAAACAGCATGGTACTGGTACCAAAACAGATATATAGACCAATGGAACAGAACAGAGGCCTCAGAAATAATGCCACACATCTACAACCATCTGATCTTTGACAGACCTGACAAAAACAAGAAATGAGGAAAGGATTCCCTATTTAATAAATGGTGTTGGGAAAACTGGCTAGCCATATGCAGAAAGCTGAAATTGGATCCCTTCCTTACACCCTATAAAAAATTAACACAAGATGGATTAAAGACTTAAATGTAAGACCTAAAGCCATACAAACCCTAGAAGAAAACCTAGCCAACACCATTCAGGACATAGGCATGGGCAAAGATTTCATGACTAAACACCAAAAGCAATGGCAACAAAAGCCAAAACTGACAAATGGGATTAATTAAACTGAAGAGCTTCTGCACAGCAAAAGAAACTATCATCAGAGTGAACAGGCAACCTACAGAATGGGAGACAATTTTTGCAATGTATCCATCTGACAAAGGGCTAATATCCAGAATATAAAAGGAACTTAAACAAATTTACAAGGAAAAAAGAAACAACCCCATCAAAAAGTGGGCGAAGGGCCGGGCACGGTGGCTGAAGCCTGTAATCCCAGCACTTTGGGAGGCCGAGACGGGCGGATCACGAGGTCAGGAGATTGAGACCATCCTGGCTAACTGGGTGAAACCCCATCTCTACTAAAAAATATAAAAAACTAGCCGGGCGAGGTGGCGGGCACCTGTAGTCCCAGCTACTCGGGAGTCTGAGGCAGGAGAATGGCATAAACCCAGGAGGCTGAGCTTGCAGTGAGCTGAGATCCGGCCACTGCACTCCAACCTGGGTGACAGAGCAAGACTCTGTCTCAAAAAAAAAAAAAAAAAGTGGTCGAAGGATATGAACAGACACTTTTCAAAAGAAGACATTTATGTGGCAAACAAACAGGAAAAAATGCTCATCATCACTGGTCATTAGAGAAATCAAAACCACAATGAGATACCATCTCACACCAGTTAGAATGGCGATCATTAAAAAGTCAGGAAACAACAGATGCTGGAGAGGATGTGGAGAAATAGGAATGCTTTTACACTGTTGGTGGGAGTGTAAATTAGTTCAACCACTGTGGAAGACAGTGTGGTGATTTCTCAAGGACCTAGAACTAGAAATAACATGTGACCCAGCAATCCCATTCCTGGGTATATACCCAAAGGTTTATAAATCATTCTACTATAAAGACACATGCACACATATGTTTATTGCAGCACTGTTCACAATAGCAAAGACTTGGAACCAACCCAAATGCCCATCAATGATAGACTGGATAAAGAAAATGTGGCACATATACACTACAGAATACTATGACGCCATAAAAAGGATGAGTTTGTGTCCTTTGCAGAGACATGGATGACACTGGAAACCATCATTCTCAGCAAACTAACACAAGAACAGAAAACCAAACACTGCATGTTCTCACTCATAAGTGGAAGTTGAACAATGAGAACACATGGACACAGGGAGGGGAACACCACACACTGGGGCCTGTTGGGGGGTGGGGGGCTAGGGGAGGGATAGCATTAGGAGAAATACCTAATGTAGATGACGGGTTGATGGGTGCAGCAAACCACCATGGCACATGTACACCTACGTAACAAACCTGCACGTTCTATATTTGTACCCCGGAACTTAAAGTATAATAAAAAAAATTCATACCAACTTTAAATTCTATTTTGTAATATACCTGTGCTATTTAGATACTAAAAGAATATTTTGCACTACTTGCCAGCAGGTAAAATTGTCATAGCTGATAATAATACAGAAGGTAAAATACAGAAGGTTTATCCAGTGGCTCTTAGTATCTGCTGGCATACCACCACGTAACCCTAAAATGTTGCTCACTTTGAAAGCAAGAGAAGGAGTGAGAAGAAGTAGGCTGCAGACTCATGATGGGAGTCTGAAGATTCTGCTAAACATTTGGGCTTTATTATGTCCAAAAGGAGGAGCCAACAAAGTATTTAAAATATAAAGTAAACTGATCAGATTTGTGTTTTAGATGAATGGCTTTTGAACTTTGATCACCATCATCTATTAATAAGGAAGACACTTTACATGCTAATTCATACACAGATTATGGATAGCATATATATATATGTGTATATATGAATATTATATGTAAAGAAAATATGATGAAACTTTTTTTACCCTTATATTTTCCATTTTAATCTATTTCATCTAGAAAAGTTAATGTGATTCACTAAATTGGTTGCACCAAGGGTGGCATAAACAACAGGAAATTTATTTTCTCACAGTTCCAGAGGCTAGAAGTCCAAGATCACGGTGTCAGCAGGTTTTTCTTCTGAGACCTCTCTCCTTGACTTGTCTTCCCCTACTGTCTTCACGTGGTCTTTTTCTATGCAAGTCTATGTCCTAATTATAAGGAAACCACTTGATTTGGTCTAGGGCCCACCCCTAATGACCTCATTTTACCTTAATTACCTGTATAAAAGCTCTGTCTCCAAATATAGTCCCATTCAGAAGTCCTAGGGTTTGGATTTCAACATACAAGTATTAGCAGAAGGGATGGGGGAGGGGGGTTGGCAGGAGAGGTAGGAAGAGTTCAGTCCATAACACCATATATGTCTATCTTTTTAAAAAATCAAATGCAGGCATTTATATATTCTGCAAAATAAATGCCAAAATACCAGTACTGCAATTAATATCACAGTTATTCTCACAACATAATGAGTTCAGTTGCTTAATTGCATGGTGGAAAAGTGGATTTTCTATTTTAATGGCCCCTGGAAGAGTCTCACAGGCTACCAACTTTTAAAATTTTTTTAGGTAAGAGGATCTTAACTTTTATTTTACTATGTAGTTACTGTTGCCCAACTGTTTCATCTTGGCCTTGACTCGATATTCCTAATACATAGAAGTGTAAATGAAAAGCTAGTTTTCAAAGGGTAACTAAAGGACTTTGGTAAAAGGGAAGAGAGCAACAAGAAATATTTGATTTAGGATGACTTGAATGACTGAAAAGAGAAAATTCAAATAGTTATTTCCCTCTTTGGGTAGTCGACCAAGAAGCAAGCTCAGCATCTGAATTAGCTCAAAGGGAAAACAGACCAGTAGAAATGGGGTGTGAAATCCATAGCTAAGCTCTGGTCTGATAAAGTGACTTCCTAGCCAGGAAGCTCACACTGTTACACAGTGAGCTAAGTGTTCCCAGTCCCCTCCTATCTGCCCATAGATATGTACAGCAGCACCAGCGTGGGGCTCTTTCTATTCTGCATCCAGCTGTGCCAGCCCACAGAGTGCCTCACTTCTCCATGGAGTCATAAGCACTCCCTAACTGATTCTTCCAAGTTTCCCACATTGCATCTCCCTGGAGGCTGCCATGGGTTGGGGCTGGCACCTTTGCATTCCATCCATGTTTGCTTATTGATGGATCAATTGATTGAACAAACTTTACAGATTTTCCGTCCCAGCCCTTGGACGAGTCCTTTTAAGCTCTCTAAATATCAGTTAATTCATTCTGCAAAATATGGCAATTCATAAAGATGGTCTCTTTTTTGCCCTAACTTTATATAAATCTGTGCTACAATTTCAGATTTTAAGGCATATTTTTTTAAGTATAATGTATAACTACAAAAGAAACTATGAATGCCATCAACTAACACACGAAAAGAAAAGTACCCTTTTCTTCCTAGGGTCTTAAGGCTTATTTTAGATGGGAAATTTGAGTTTACCTCAACCTTGAGTTTTCAACTCATTCCCCTGCTCTGTTTTGGGCCACACTTGTTGATAGAGGTAACTCTGAGATCACCCTAAAACTATGCATAAGCTGAAATATTAGTTATCAATGTCAGTGGCAGGTTCTCCTCCAAAGATCAGGCTATCAAACACAAATATAATTCTGAAAAGCAAAATTTTATAAACACAAAATGACTATCTATATGATAGCATTATCAGCAAAGCTTTGCTCTTCCTCTTCTGACTAGAATTGCTAATTAAATGTTTTCTAATGCTCTTTTGTACAGCCCTGTGGAATATTTCCTTGAGACATTCACATGCAAGGTGGCTTTGTGCTGTGTTCTCCTCCCACCCACTCATCACCCACACGCACCTGCCCTCCTGCTCCCCGCTGACTCAGCGGCCCAGCCTCCTCCCACACAGGCCCAGTGACCTGGCACCCACTCAACCACCTTCTTGTTTGTTCTCCCACAAACCCACCCACTCATCTTCTTTCCTTCACACAGGTAGACGTTTTCACACTCCCACTGCTCAGCAGACAAAGCTCAAGAATGTGCTTTGGGTGGCAGTGGCGGGACGGGGGAGAATAATTTTTTTCTAATGACCATTATGTTTTTTTCCTTGATCAACAGGCTTATCCACAAATGAGTAGTTGATAAACAGTCATTTTTATGCTTAGATTGTTTTTTCAGTACTTCCTCATACTCAATAATTGGATTTTCTATTTTTGAAAACTGTACCACAACGAATATGTATACACTTTGAGCACTGTAACTTGTTTCAGTGAAAACACATGCCCCATCTTTTGTCTAAATTGAAATATTTCACTCACATTTTGAAGTGAACGGGTGCACCAATGAGATAATGGTTCATTGGGATGGTTATTTGTAATGATGGTGTCTGAGCTATAGCTGGAATCAATAGGCTGCCTGACAAGATTAATTGGCTGTGAATTATGCTGGAGCAATTCCAGAGCCAATACCAGAAACAAGGGCCAGCCCACTCATCAAAGCCCTGCCAAGGCCTCCTTACTCTGTGGGGCTGGCCCCAGGGGAGGCGGGGAGGCCAACGTCTGCTACTTGTTTATGTTTTTAAGGCTACTAGAAAAGTTTCCCCAAATCACCCTAATGTTGCTATCCTGATGTTCCAGAATTAAAGTCACTCCTGAGTCCTCTGAGTATTTAGAGTATGAAGAATTAGAAAGATATTGCTGCAGTTTCTTCCCATTCATGGCAACTATTTTTATCCTTTCAAGGAGCTCAGATCATATGCCACATGGTGTGAACAGAATCTATTCTGCAATATTATGAATTCAATCTTGAAGAGGAAGTGTGTGTATAACAGTGGATTTTAAGTAGTGGACTACTTAATTTGTTTTTATTTATTTATTTTGCTTTTTAAATATCATAGCTGATGTGAACTCCAGGAACAATTTGTCCTCTTTTATCTCTCCAAGGTGAAGCACAGTGCCTGACATGTAGTAGCACTCAATCCA
Organism: Chlorocebus sabaeus; assembly: GCF_047675955.1. NCBI lineage: Eukaryota > Metazoa > Chordata > Mammalia > Primates > Cercopithecidae > Chlorocebus > Chlorocebus sabaeus. The sequence goes on from NC_132913.1 coordinate 77,866,981, forward strand.
TGGCTGGAAACTTGCTTCAGATACCTGGCAATTTATCTTGTCAGTACTAAGCTTTAGGGCAAATTTTCTTCAATTTTATATGTACTAGTCTTTTGCTCTTGATTTTGAATACAACTACTCTTTCCTTTAAATTTCCACAAAAATGTGCTATGCCCTCTTACGTATTTTATCACTTTCTCTCTTGAATCATATTTAATCTTAAAGCTCTTAATGGCTCATGAGGACTTTTAAGACAGATCTATATGATTTAACTTTGTATCTCTACCTAAAGCAAAGCTTCTCACATAAAAATCTCCACATATAAAGAGGTGCAAGCTGGGTGCAAAAGCAAGAGACAAGTAAGTACCTCTTGGCTCATTCAACTGCCACATGGTGATAGAACTGCCACTAAGTTTCTAGTTGCTGGCTTCTCGCTAAAGATGGCAGAATGAACACAGGCATATCTCTTATATCTCTTCTCTCAATAGAGAACAGGAGATGGGGTGATGAGTAGATAAGACATTTCATAAATATTTGTTGGAAAGAATGGAGGAGGGTTAACTGATGTAAAAAGAGAGAAAGCCATTGTCTAAAGTGTGTGCAGTGGGGTATACTGAAGATAAATAAGACATTTCACCTTGAAGACCTGAAGGAAGCTCAAGACTTGGAGTCAACAGTCTTGGCAGAGAGAGGGGGTGAGGTACGGAGTGCAAAGTGTGAGATAAGTTCAAAGCTTATGTACGGAACAGTCGACTACTCTTGTGCCCCAGATACAGAATATCAGCAGCCAAGGTACTCCCTCCTGCTCCAGGAGGAAATGAGAATTTTTTGTTAATCAAGAGACACCCAATAGGAATGGCCTGAGCATCAGAAAAACCAAACCTAATAGAAGAAAGAAGCCATGAGGACCAAAACAGTCAAATGAATTGCAAGTCTGCACTGGGAATGGTTGGATTATCTGTGCTCTTTCCCCTGCTACACAATCAAAGCACTATTAATCAGGCAGCAAACCCTTAGGCCAGTGTTTCTAAATTGTGGGTTATGAACTCAGTTATGATTAGTGGAGTATAAAATCTGTTTAATGGGTCACAACCAACATTTTCTTGGGTTGGGTTCTTTGAGAAGCAGGCTTTGAGGTGGACTTGAGAGTTCAGAACATTTATTAGGGTTTGTCCTTGGGACCAATATCTGTGGAAGGATATAGAATTGGACAAAAAGAGAATGTGAGCTGTGATGCGAGACCCAATGACTATTTCACCCAACCCCACAAGGAGCATTGAAGCTAGAATGAGTTTCCAGAGTTGTCCCACATCAGGCCAAGATGTCCCGGACTTTATTCTCTCTCATAGGCTGAATTGCATCTTCCCAAAACTCATATGTTGAAGTCCCCATGTGTCCGGAATTAGTGGGTTCTTGGTCTTGCTGACTTCAAGAAGGAAGCCGCAGACCCTCGCGGTGAGTGTTACAATTCTTAAAGATGGTATGCCTGGAGTTTGTTCCTTCAGACGTTCAGATGTGTCTGGAGCTTTTTCCTTCTGGTGGCTTCGTGGTCTCGCTGACAGCAGTGAAGCTGCAGACCTTCGCAGTTGAGCATTACAGCTCTTAAAGGCAGTGCCTCTGGAGTTGTTCGTTCTTCCCGGTGGGTTCATGGTCTCGCTGGCTTCTGGAGTGAAGCTGCAGACCTTCCCGGTGAGTGTTACAGCTCTTAAAGGCAGCGTGAACCCAGAGAGTGAGCAGCAGCAAGATTTATTTCAAAGAGCAAAACAACAAAGCCTCCACGGTGTGCAACTAGACCCAACCAAGTTGCCACTGCTGGTTCTGGCAGCCTGCTTTTATTCCATTATCTGACTCCACCCACATCCTGCTGATTGGTCCATTTTACAGAGAGCTGATTGGTCCGTTTTGACAGAGTGCTGATTGGTGTGTTTACAACCTTGAGCGAGACACAGAGTACTAGACAGAAAAGTTCTCCGAGTCCCCACTAGGTTAGCTAGATACAGAGTACCAATTGGTGTATTTACAAACCTTGAGCTAGACACAGAGTGCTGATTGATGTATTTACAATCCCTTAGCTAGACATAAAGGTTCTCCAAGTCCCCACTAGACTCAGGAGCCCAGCTGGCTTCACCTAGTGGATCCTGCATCGCCGCTGCAGGCGGAGCTGCCGGCCAGTCCCGAGCCGCACCTGCACTCCTCAGCCCTTGGGCAGTCCATGGGTCCGCCGCGGAGCAGGTGGCTGCGCCCATCAGGGAGCCCACCGTGTAGGGGGGCCTCAAACATGGCGGGCTTCAGGTTCCCAGCCCGGCCTCACGGAGAGGCCGCCGAGGTCCAGAGAGAATTCTAGCGCGGTGCATGCGCCCGGCATGGGGAACCCGGCGCAACCTCCGCAGTTGCTGGCCGGGGTGCTAAGCCCCTCACTGCGCTGGGCAGGTGGCGCCAGCTGGCCGCCCCCTGTGCGGGGCCCGCCTACTTCGCTCAGGCGCCCGCCGGAACTCTCCCTCCACACTTCCCCGCAAGCAGAGGGAGGTGGCTCCCGCCTTGGCCAGCCCAGAGAGGGCCTCCCATAGTGCAGTGGTGGACTGAAGGGCTCCTCAAGCGCCGCCAGAGTGGATACCGAGGACGAGGAGGCGCCGAGAGTGAGGGCTGCTAGCACATTGTCACCTCGCACCAACACAGAAAACCTCAGAATGTAGCCTTATTTGGAAATATGCTCTTTGAAAAGGTGATTAAGTTAAAACAAAGCCATTAGGATAGGGCAGTAATCCAGGAGTATTCGTGTCCTTGTAAGAAGAGAAAGACACACAGGGGCACCCATGTACAAAGAACAGTGAGACTTCCAGCCACCAGAACTGTAAATTTCTGTTGTTTAAGCCACTGAATCTGTGGCGTTTTGTTATGGCAGCCCTAGAAAACTAATATATCCACCCCCAACCCTTACTGGATGTGGCCACAGGAAGTATGACCTTGGGCAAGGCAGCTCTGCCCTGAAGCAATCCCTGAAAAGGCTGACAACTGAAGAGTCCCCACCAGCAGCGGTCTCAAGAGTCTGGGGCAACTAGTCCCTTCACTGCAGTGTATCTAATTAGTATATCATCGTCCATCACAAACATTAAAGAAAATAAAATTCAGTAGGCTAGATAGAGAATGTCAGAGAGCATTCTATGTAGAGAAAGTAAATATTGTTTCGCAAAACGTTTTTGTCTTTATATATATATACACACACGCATATATATATATGTGAGTGTGTTGACTGGGACTTGATGGAAAAGAATTTCTTACTGTCAGATAGACTCACTGGGTACAGTGGGTCATGCCTGTAATCCCAGCACTTTGGGAGGCTGAGGCAGGAGGATTACTTGAGCCCAGGAGTTTGAAACCAGCCTGGACAGCATGGCAAAACCCTGTCTGTACTAGCAGTACAAAAAATTAGCTGGGTGTGGTGGCTGAGGTGTGAGATCACCTGAACATAGGAGGTCGAGACCGCAGTGAGCTGTGATTGCAACACTGACTCCAGCCTGGGCTACAGGAGTAAGACTCTGTCTTAAAACAAGAAAGAAAAGAGAAGATAGGAAAGGAAAGGAAGAAGGAAGGAAGGAGAGAAGAAGGAAGGAAGAAAGAGAGAAGGAAGGAAGGAAAAAGAAAAGAAAGAAGATAGAAAGAAAGGAAAGAAAGAAAGAAAAGAAAGAAAGAGAAAGAAAGAAAAGAAAGAAAGGTTCTGAAGTCACTCACCTAGGAAATAAACTAGAGGTTTTTTTCCCGGAAAAGTTAAATATACAACAGACAAAATGTTTTCTCTACCATCCAAAAGTGAAGCCCATCACTCTACACACCCACACAGAGCTCTTCATCAGCTTTTGAGTGCTCTATTCTTAAATATAAGTCGGCAAAAAAATACCATGGGGCATGTAAATCATACCTCTAACCTAAAGGAGAGGTTGCAACATCAAAAACAGAAAATGGAATACAAAGGGAAACTGTAGAAAATAGAAAAATACTGTTTAAATGCTAATTTATAGCCTCAAAAATTATGAGATTTGTATCTATAAAATAAAAGCAGAATGTGATGATAAAAGAACAATTAGAAAAAAAAAGGAAGGAGCTCTTGGAAACTAAAAATATAATTTTAAAAACTTCAGTAGTAGGAGTAGGAGATAAAGTTAAGGAAGTCTGCTGAAAATAGAACCAAAAGATGAGTAGATTAACAATAAGAAGACTATCTATCCAGTAGGAAAAATATCTGACTACAAGGAGCTCAAGGAAGAGAAGAAATGGAGGAAAAAGTATACAAGAAAATATCTCAGAACTGAAGGCTATAAATCTCAAAATCGAAGGTACCAAGTACTCAGCACAACAAATAAAAAACAGCCCACACTAAGGCACATCATTGAGATGTGTCAGACCATTAGGAATAATGAGAGAATCCCAAAAGCTTTCAGAAGAAGGAAAAAGAACGACTCTTATGCTAAGAGTAGGAATCAGAATGCATCAGACTGCTTGATCAACTACAATACTGGACTAGGGAAAGCAATGAAAAATGCCTTAAGAATTATGAAGGATAATTTCATTTATTTATCTATTTATTGAGATGGAGTCTCACTCTGTCGCCAGGCTACAGTTCAGTGGTATGATCTTGGCTCACTGCAACCTCTGCCTCCTGGGTTCAAGTGATTCTCCTGCATCAGCCTCCCACGTAGCTGGGACTACAGGCACACCCCTCCATGCCCAGCTAATTTTTGTATTTTTAGTAGAGACGGTTTCACCATGTTGGCCAGGATGGTCTCAATCTCTTGACCTTGTGATTCGCCCACCTCGGCCTCCCAAAGTGTGGGGATTACAGGTGTGAGCCACTGCACCCAGCCAGGATAATTTTTTTTAAACCTAGAGTGCAATACCCAGCTAAACTATCAATGAAGTGTCAAGGCAGAATAAAGATAATTTCAAACAGAGGAATTCAGAAAATTTATGTCTCATGTATCCTTTTATAGGAAGCTACTGCAGAATTTTATCTAAGAAAACAAGAGGAAGAAAACAAGAAAGAGGAAGACATTGGATCCAAGAAATAGGGAATCTATCACCTTACAGATGAAAAGGGAATCTACCTGATCTTTGTGAAGGTGATTTGAGCATAGCAGCTCTGCAGGAAACCTGGAGAGCAACAAGCTGAGATTAATACAGGACACAGGGCTCCAGTAAGGATGTCACCAAGGAAACTAAAATCGTTTGTTGTAGAGTACATTATGAATCTGAATGCAGTAAGAGGAGGTTTACACTTCTGGTGAAGAATAGGGAATGAATTTGTGATAGGCATGTAGAAAATTAAGCAAGCAAATAAAATAATAATCAACTCCTGGGAAAATAGGAATTTGTACCAAAAGTATCAATATAATCTTTTATATATATATATATATGCCTAAGCCTTGAATAATATTTGTCATTTTAATTATGTAAAAACTGAATAATTATTGGTCAGGCACGGTGGCTCATGCCTGTAATCCCAGCACTTTGGGAGGCGGAGGTGGGTGGATCAGCTGAGACTGGGAATTCGAGAGCAGCCTGACCAACATGGAGAAATCCTGTCTCTACTAAAAATACAAAATTAGCTGGGCGTGGTGACACATGCCTGTAATCCCAGCTACTTTGGAGGCTGAGGCAGGAGAATGGCTTGAACCCAGAAGGTGGAGGTTGCTGTGAGCCGAGATAGCTCCACTGCACTCCAACCTGAGCAACAAGAGCAAAACTCCATCTCAAAACAAAACAACAACAAAAACCTGAATAATTACTAGAGAAAAACACTGTAATATAGCTATACTGAAAGAATAACTGGAGAATATAAGAGACTAAATCTGTATCTCCCACAGAAGGGAGTCATAGATAATAGTATCTGGAACTGAAAAAAAAATCAAGAAACAGCAGATAAAATGTGGAGATGAACACCAAAAGAAACAGCTGATGCCAGGTGTGGTGGCTCATGCTAAAAGACTTGAGCACATTTCCTTTTGGGAATGAAATGGAATTAGAACGTGCAGGTTGTACAGGAAAAAGGGCTGCTCTTTGTCTTTTAGACTTTGAGGAGCTATTTGGCTTTTTAAAAATTATTATTATTATACTTTAAGTTCTAGGGTACATGTGCACAACATGCAGGTTTGTTACATGTGTATACATGTGCCATGTTGGTGTGCTGCACCCATTAACTCATCATTTACATTAGGTATATCTCCTAATGCTATCCCTCCCTGTACACAATAGGACCTGGTGTGTGATGATCCCCTTCCTGTGTCCAAGGGATCTCACTGTTCAATTTCCACCTATGAGTGAGAACATGTGGTATTTGGTTTTCTGTTCTTGGGACAGTTTGCTGAGAATGATGGTTTCCAGCTGCATCCATGTCCCTACGGACCTCATCCTTTTTTATGGCTGCATAGTATTCCATGGTGTATATGAGCCACGTTTTCTTAATCCAGTCTGTCACTGATGGACATTTGGGTTGATTCCAAGTCTTTGCTATTGTGAATATTGCCATAATAAACATATGTGTGCATGTGTCTTTATAGCAGCATGACTTATAATCCTTTGGGTATATCCCCAGTAGTGGGATGGCTGGGTCAAATGGTATTTCTAGTTCTAGATCCTTGAGGAATCGCCACACTGTTTTCCACAATGGTTGAACTACTTTACAGCCTCACCAACAGTGTAAAAGTGTTCCTATTTCTCCACATCCTCTGCAGCACCTGTTGTTTCCTGATCTTTTAATGATTGACATTCTAACTGGTGTGAGATGGTATCTGATTGTGGTTTTGATTGCATTCCTCTGATGGTGAGTGATGATGAGCATTTTTTCATGTGTCTGTTGGCTGTATGAATGTCTTCTTTTGAGAAGTGTCTGTTCATATCCTTTGCCCACTTTTTGATGGGGTTGTTTGTTTTTTTTCTTGTAAATTTGATTGAGTTCTTTATAGGTTCTGGATATTAGCCCTTCGTCAGATAAGTAGATTACAAAATTTTCTCCCATTTTGTAGGTTGCCTGTTCACTCTGATGGTAGTTTCTTTGGCTGTGCAGAAACTCTTTAGTTTAATTAGATCCCATTTGTCAATTTTGGCTTTTGTTGCCATTGCTTTTGGTGTTTTAGACATGAAGTCCTTGCCCATGCCTATGTCCTGAATGGTATTACCTAGGTTTTCTTCTAGGGTTTTTATGATTTTAGGTCTAACATTTAAGTCTCTAATCCATCTTGAATTAATTTTCATGTAAGGAGTAAGGCAAGGATTCAGTTTCAGCTTTCTACTTATGGCTAGCCAATTTTCCCAGCACCATTTATTAAATAGGGAATCCTTTCCCCATTTCTTGTTTTTGTCAGGTTTGTCAAAGATCAGATGGTTGTAGATGTGCGGTATTATTTCTGAGCGCTCTGTTCTGTTCCATTGGTTTATATATCTGTTTTGGTACCAGTACCGTGCTGTTTTGGTTACTGTAGCCTTGTAGTATAGTTTGAAGTCAGGTAGCGTGATGCCTCCAGCTTTGTTCTTTTGACTTAGGATTGTCTTGGCAATGCGGGCTCTTTTTTGGTTCCATATGAACTTTAAAGCAGTTTTTTCCAATTCTGTGAATAAAGTCATTGGTAGCTTGATGGGGATCGCATTGAATCTATAAATTACCTTGGGCAGTATGGCCATTTTCACAATATTGATTCTTCCTATCCATGAGCATGGTATGTTCTTCCATTTGTTTGTGTCCTCTTTTATTTCACTGAGCAGTGGTTTGTAGTTCTCCTTGAAGAGGTCCTTTACATCCCTTGTAAGTTGGATTCCTAGGTATTTTATTCTCTTTGAAGCAATTGTGAATGGAAGTTCATTCATGATTTGGCTCTCTGTCTGTTACTGGTGTATAAGAATGCTTGTGACTTTTGTACATTAATTTTGTATCCTGAGACTTTGCTGAAGTTGTTTATCAGCTTAAGGAGATTTTGGGCTGAGACAATGGGGTTTTCTAAGTATACAATCATGTCATCTGCACACAGGGACAATTTGACTTCTTCTTTTCCTAACTGAATACCCTTTATTTCTTTCTCTTGCCTGATTGCCCTAGCCAGAACTTCCAACTCTATGTTGAATAGGAGTGGTGAGAGAGGGCATCCCTGTCTTGTGCCAGTTTTCAAAGGGAATGCTTCCAGTTTTTGCCCATTCAGTATGATATTGGCTGTGGGTTTGTCATAAATAGCTCTTATTATTTTGAGATACGTTCCATCAATACCGAATTTATTGAGAGTTTTTAGCATGAAGGGCTGTTGAATTTTGTCGAAGGCCTTTTCTGCATCTATTGAGATAATCATGTGGTTTTTGTCTTTGGTTCTGTTTATATGCTGGATTACGTTTATTGATTTGCATATGTTGAACCAGTCTTACATCCCAGGGATAAAGCCCACTTGATCATGGTGGATAAGCTTTTTGATGTGCTGCTGGATTTGGTTTGCCAGTATTTTACTGAGGATTTTTGCATCGATGTTCATCAGGTATATTGGCCTCAAATTCTCTTTTTTGGTTGTATCTCTGTCAGGCTTAGGTATCAGGATGATGTTGGCCTCGTAAAATGAGTTAGGGAGGATTTCCTCTTTTTCTATTGATTGGAATAGTTTCAGAAGGAATGGTACCAACTCCTCCTTGTACCTCTGGTAGAATTCGGCTGTGAACCCATCTGGTCCTGGACTGTTTTTGGTTGGTAGGCTATTAATTATTGCCTCAATTTCAGAGCCTACTATTGGTCTATTCAGGGATTCAACTTCTTCCTGGTTTAGTCTTTGGAGAGTGTAAGTGTCCAGGAAATTATCCATTTCTTCTAGGTTTTCTACTTTATTTTCATAGAGGTGTTTATAGTATTCTCTGATAGTAGTTTGTATTTCTGTAGGGTTGGTGGTGATAGCCCCTTTCTCATTTTTTATTGCGTCTATTTGATTCTTCTCTCTTTTCTTCTTTTTTAGTCTTGCTAGCGGTCTATAAATTTTGTTGATCTTTTCAAAAAACCAGCCCCTGGATTCATTGATTTTTTTGGAGGGTTTTTTGTGACTCTATCTCCTTCAGTTCTGCTCTGATCTTAGTAATTTCTTGCCTTCTGCTAGCTTGTGAATGTGTTTGCTCTTGCTTCTCTAGATCTTTTAATTGTGATGTTAGGTTGTCAATTTTAGATCTTTCCTGCTTTCTCTTGTGGGCATTTAGTGCTATACATTTCCCTCTACACACTGCTTTAAATGTGTCCCAGAGATTCTGGTGTGTTGTATCTTTGTTCTCATTGATTTCAAAGAACATCTTTATTTCTGCCTTCATTTCGTTATGTACCCAGTAGTCATTGAGGAGCAGGTTGTTCAGTTTCCATGTAGTTGGGCGGTTTTGATTGAGTTTCTTAGTCCTGAGTTCTAGTTTGATTGCACTGTGGTCTGAGAGATAGTTTGTTACAATTTATGTTCTTTGACATTTGCTGAGGAGTGCTTTACTTCCAATTATGTGGTCAATTTCAGAATAAGTGTGATGTGATGCTGAGAAAAATGTATATTCTGTTGATTTGGGGTGGAGAGTTCTGTAGATGTCTATTAGGTCTGCTTGGTGCAGAGTTGAGTTCAATTCCTGGATATCCTTGTTAACTTTCTGTCCCGTTGATCTGTCTAATGTTGACAGTGGGGTGTTAAAGTCTCCCATTATTATTGTATTAGAATCTAAGTCTCTTTGTAAGTCTCTAAGGACTTGCTTTATGAATCTAGGTGCTCCTGTATTGGGTGCATATATATTTAGGATAGTTAGCTCTTCCTGATGAATTAATCCCTTTACCATTATGTAATGGCTTTGTCTCTTTTGATCTTCGATAGCTTAAAGTCTGTTTTATCAGAGATTAGGATTGCAACCCCTGCTTTTTTTTGTTTTCCGTTTGCTTGGTAGATCTTCCTCCATCCCTTTATTTTGAGCCTATGTGTGTCTCTGCATGCGAGATGGGTCTCCTGAATACAGCAAACTGATGTGTCTTGACTCTTTATCTGATTTGCCAGTCTGTGTCTTTTAATTGGACCATTTAGTCCATTTACATTTAAGGTTAATATTGTTTTGTGTGAACTTGATCCTGTCATGATATTAGCTGGTTATTTTGCTCGCTAGTTGATGCAGTTTCTTCCTAGCATCAATGGACTTTACATTTTGACATGTTTTTGCAATGACTGGTACCTGTTGTTCCTTTCCATGTTTAATGCTTCCTTCAGGATCTCTTGTAGGGTGGGCCCTGGTGGTGACAAAATCTCTAAGCATTTGCTTGTCTGTAAAGGATTTTATTTCTCCTTCACTTATGAAACTTCGTTTGGCTGGATATGAAATTCTGGGTTTAAAATTCTTTACTTTAAGAATGTTGAATATTGGCCCCCACTCTCTTCTGGCTTGGACAGTTTCTGCCAAGAGATCTGCTGTTAGTCTGATGGGCTTCCCTTTGTGTGTGACCCGACCTTTCTCTCTGGCTGCCCTTAACATTTTTTCCTTCATTTCAACTTTGGTGAATCTGACAATTATATGTCTTGGAGTTGCTCTTCTCGAGGAGTATCTTTGTGGCGTTCTCTGTATTTCCTGAATTTGAATGTTGGTGTGCCTTACTAGGTTGGGGAAGTTCTCCTGGATAATATCCTGCAGAGTGTCTTCCAACTTGGTTCCATTTTCCCTGTCACTTTCAGGCACACCAATCAGATGTAGACTTGGTCTTTTCACATAATCCAATATTTCTTGGGGGCTTTGTTCATTTCTTTTTATTCTTTTTTCCCTACACTTCTCTTCTCACTTCATTTCATTCATTTGATCTTCAATCGCTGATACTCTTTCTTCCAGTTGATCGAGTTGGTTACTAAAGCTTGTGCATTTGTCACGTAGTTCTCGTGTTATGGTTTTCATCTCTATCAGTTCTTTTAAGGTCTTCTCTGCACAGATTATTCTAGTTATCCATTCGTCCATTCTTTTTTCAAGGTTTCTAGTTTCTTTGCACTGGTTACGTAGTTCCTCCTTTAGGTCTGAGAAGTTTGATCGACTGAAGCCTTCTTCTCTCAACTCTTCAAAGTCATTCTCCATCCAGCTTTGTTCCGTTGCTGGCGATGAGCTGCGTTCCTTTGGAGGGGGAGATGCGCTCTGACTTTTTGAATTTCCAGCTTTTCTGTACTGCTTTTTCCCCATCTTTGTGGTTTTATCTGCCTTTGGTCTTTGATGATGGTGACATACTGATGGGGTTTTGATGTGGGTGTCCTTTCTGTTTGTTAGTTTTCCTTCTAACAGTCAGGACCCTTAGCTGTAGGTCTGTTGGAGTTTGCTTGAGGTCCACTCCAGACACTGTTTGCCTGGGTATCAGCAGCGGAGGCTGCAGAAGATAGAATATTGCTGAACAGCGAGTGTTGCTGTCTGATTCTTGCTCTGGAAGCTTCCTCTTAGGGGTGTACCCCACCATGTGAGGTGTGAGGTGTCAGTTTGCACCTAGTGGGGGATGTCTCCCAGTTAGGCTACTCAGGGGTCAGGGACCCACTTGAGCAGGCAGTCTGTCCGTTCTCAGATCTCAACCTCCATGCTGGGAGATCCACTGCTCTCTTCAAAGCTGTCAGACAGGGGCATTTACCTCTGCTGAGGTTTCTGCTGCTTTTTGTTTAGCTATGCCCTGTCCCCAGAGGAGGAGTCTACAGAGGCAGGCTGGCCTCCTTGAGCTGTGGTGGGCTGCACCCAATTCGAGCTTCCTGGTGACTTTGTTTACCTACTTAAGCCTCAGCAATGGCAGGCGCCCCTCCCCCAGCCTCGCTGCCACCTTGCAGTTAGATCTCAGACTGCTGTGCTAGCAATGAGGAAGGCTCCTTTGGCATGGGACCCTCTGGGCCAGGTGTGGGATATAATCTCCTGGTGTGCCATTTGCTAAGACTCTTGGTAGAGTGCAGTATTAGGGTGGGAGTTACCTGATTTTCCAGGTGTTGTGTGTCTCAATTTCCTTTGGCTAGGAAAAGGAATTCCATTCCCCCTTGCACTTCCCAGGTGAGGCGATGCCTCGCCCTCCTTCAGCTCTCACTGGTTGAGCTGCACCCATGGACCAGCGCCAACTGTCCGACATGCCCCAGTGAGATGAACCCAGTACCTCAATGCAGAAATCACCCATCTTCTGTGTCACTCATGCTGGGAGCTGGAGGCTGGAGCTGTTCCTATTTGGCCATCTTCGTTATTTGGCTTTTAAAGCTCTGTGCATTTTAACTTAGATGGAAAATATATACAATTTTAGAAAGAAAAATGACAATATATGTATTTTTGAGATATGGAGGCAAACATTCTGAACACTAAAAAGAGAAAAGCTTGAGAGTGGTTTCTTTTGGGGACCAGGACAGGAGTTGATTTTCACTGTAAGTATTACTAAGCCATTTGATTTTATAGAGTTGTGAGGACATTACCTTGAGACAAATTTTAAATAAAAAATAAATAAAGGAAAGTCCAGGAAGGAATTCAGGCATGAGGACATTTAAGAGCTTTGCATTTTAGTTCTGTTGCTTGTAGTTTCCCAATTTTAAAAATCTTTAACATCTTCCATACCAAGGGGTGAGCAGTAAATGAGAGAACACATTTGGAAGCTCTTGGTAGACTGAAAATAACCAAGGAAGGTTCCCTTCTTTCCTCTTACAGATAAAACCAGGGTCTTGGTTTTCAGTAGTATAAACTCAATCTTTGAAAAACCCACCTCTTTCCCTAGACTCACAAGGGTGGTTCCATGACATCTTGGATATAAAAGGAATACTTAGTGTACATGTGAATAATTAAGTCATTTTTTAAATGCCCTATGTGAAATAAGAAATGACCTCTGTGTAATTCAACTAGTCTTGCAATGAGACCCTTTCTCCAACAATAAAGTGCAATAAATAATTTACTCACATGACTTTTCTCAAGTTTTAATGATTTTTGAATAAGTCCCAGATTCCATTTTTATTTAACAGTAATTAGAACCAGTCCACTCATTGTGGAATGCCATCAGAGCTGGGCTGTGGTGAATGGGTTAGGAGTAGGGAATTAAGAAATCGATCCCCACAGCTCTTGGGGTAGGCAGCCCTTCTGGATCAGTAGGCTCTGGACAAGAGCAACCAAATTGTTTTACCCAGTGTTGTACAATTATGATTCTCTTTGGTTGCCATATCACAAAAAAGGTTGGGAAGCACCGCCTTGAACAGTTGCCATAAAAATCCCTTATAAGGACTGATAGTCTCATAGTCATATAGGTAAAGTCTTGTTCATTTGTTTACTTACAAAATGGGTAAGAACATTTGCATATCTTTAAATGAGTTTTTGATGTTTCCAAATCTGAATGGAAACATGTAACATTAGGTTTGTGAATGAGTTTGAATAAAGTTCAACTACAAGTAACTTAATAGAGACCCCAGTATAGTAGTTGAAACAATTTATATCATTATTCTTTCCTGTAAAAAGAACTCTGGAGAAAGCCAGCCCAAGGGTAGCATGGTGGCCTCATTGTCTTCAGGGATCCTGGTTCCTTTCAGCTTTTGCTCTTACATGGCTGAGGTAATCTTCTTAGCAGGAGGCTAAGCCTCCTCCTCAGGGAGCTGGGAGCCAGTATGTCCTCACCCCAAAGACAGGATGGAGCAGAAGGATGGAGCAGCAGGATGGAGCAACAGGATGGAGGAGAAGAACAGTGCACCCTTTTCTGGGGAAAATTCCCAGAAATCACCATTCTATATCCATTTGGGTCTCCCTAATCACATGACCACACAAAGCTGTAAGCATGGATGCAAAATGTGTTCTTTTAGCGGGATAGTGCTATGTCCAGCTTAAAATAGCAGTACTATTAGTTTGAGAGAGAAGAGGGAAAAAGGATATTTAGTAGGCACCCATGTCTTTACATGTTTTAGTAACTGCCATGTAATTTACTTCAAACAAAAACAATCTGTCCATTAGTCATTTTATATACACTGCTAGAAAGGTTAACATAAGCATTAAGGAAGACCAATTAGCAAATTCATGGTTTGGAGTCCTGATTACATATTTTTGTTGGATTTAATAAGTAGTGATTTAGGCACTGTGGATAGAGGATAAAAACTCAGATTCTAAAGCTGACTGCCTGGCTTCCATTTATTAGCTGTGTGACCTTGGGAAAGTTGCCTGAATGCTCTGTTCCTTGGTTTTATTTTCTGCAAGACGGAGATAATAGTAATTGTGCCTGTCTAATAGAATTTTGGAGGATTACATGAGTTAATACAGTACATGTAAAGTGCTTAAAATAGCTACTAATATATCTTTCTCTTGAATTAAAACCTTTTCCTTGGCCAGGAACCATAATCACGCCTGTAATCCCATCACTTTCGGAGGCTGAGGCAGGTGAATCACCTGAGGTCAGGAGTTTGAGATGAGCCTGGCCAAATGGTGAAACACTGTCTCTACTAAAAATACAAAAATTACCCAGGCGTGTTGGTGGGCGCCTGTCATCCCAGCTACTCTGGAGGCCAAGGCAGGAGAATCACTCGAACTCAGGAGACGGAGGTTGGAGTGAGCCGAGATCCTGCCACTGCACTTCAGCCTGGGCGACAGAGTGAGACTCTGTCTCAAAAAATAGAAAATAATAATAATGAAAAACCTTTTCCTGTAGACTCATAAGTAGCTGTGACAATCTGATTCACTCTCTTAAGAATTTCCAGGTATGCAGTATTTTCTTGGCTTTGCATTTGTAGATATGCTGATCCCTAGAGTCAGACCACAGGGTTTTACTTGAGCTAATAAATGTTCTATCCCATAGGAACATTATGAAAGGGAAAGGAGTTGGCATTGGTCAAACTGAACAATAACTGGTTTGTCTCTTTTCCCTCCCCTTCTCCTACTTCTTCCTTTTAATAGACTGTACTAATGAGATCACCTCCCTGCCCTCCACACACACAGTCTGAGATTCCTGTTGCCCCAGGGCTGCACAGATTCTTGGTCTCTCTACCCTCTCCACCTCTCCCCTCCCCATCCCCTGCACTACAGCGTGCCTTGCCCAGAGCCCTTCTCAGTTATGCTCCCTAATCATTTCTGGCTGTTCAAAATGATGAAATTGCCTAAACTGGGGCCATCCAAAAAGCCATTTCTATATGCTGCTTTATTATTTTCTGGGTTTTTTTTTTTAAGTTTCCTCAAATGTTCCCACAAATAGAGATGGTCTGTTTTCCTTCCAGAAAAGCATTTGTTTAAGATAAATTTTGATGATTAGTTGCATTTAAACTATAGCTAGTGTACTTTCTCAGCTTTTTTAAATAATGAAAGTAAGAATAAAGAAATCTCAGGAAAAACGGAAAAATGTATCTTTCCATTAACTTGTGACTTTCATCTTTGGGCCTAAGGCAACTGCTTCAGTTACCACTCTTTCCTTTCTAGGAGGTAGGGGTAAATAAGGCCTATAGAACATGTGCCTCAACATGTTTTTTTCTGGGCAAAACTGGGAAGTTACACACATTCCTTCTGCTCATATTCTATTGACAAGAATTTAGTCATATGGCAATAACTAGATTCAAGGGAGGCTGGAAAATGTAGTCCATAGCTAGGCATCCCTGGGAGGTAGGGACTCTTATTACTAAGAGGAGGAAGGGGGAGCAAATATGGAGCATGTTAGCAGTTTTTGCCATACAAATGTATCACACAGTTGCAATATAGTAAGATAATTTTATTTTGCTTTTTACTTACCATTATATCAAGAGCTTTTTTCCCATGTTACTACATGGTCTTCAGAATTACAAAGTAGTGGCTTTGTGATGATGTGTTGAGTGTATAATCAATAATTATTTAATTCTTCCTGTTGTCAAAAGTATAGATCCTTTCCAGTTCTTGACTATTACAAACAACGTCTCAATAGATCTTTTCATGCGTTTATATATATATATATATGTGTGTGTGTGTGTATATATATATATATTTTGTCTTTTGGGAATAATTCCCTTAGGATGAATTCCCAGAACTAGGATTACTAGGGCAAAGGGTATGTAAACATTTTATGGGTCTTAATGTTTTTGTTCCAAATTGGTTTCTGAGAAGGCAGTTACCAATTTGTTCCCAAAAGAAAATGTGCACATTTTCCTATAAATGTGGGTGGAAGACACATTCACACATTCTTGTAGGTAGGTTGTTTTCAGTTTTCAGGGTCTGGCTAGAAACAGCACAAGGCAGCACAGGACTTGAGTCCAAATCCCTTGCTCTGTCACTTCCTAGCTGTATAGCTGCAGGCAAGTACTTACTCTCCCTATGTCTCCGATTTCTTATTTTAAAGTTGAGGAAACAAGTAATTCCCTCATAAAGTTGTGTGGTAATCATAAGGCTGTTGACAAATGCTCTGTTTTCCCATCTTCTATGCACATGTTAGAAATGTAATCTGTCTCTTTGACGACAGATACGACCTTGGGACTTGCTTTAGCCAGTGGAATGGAAGCAGAAGTAACGTGTAATTTCCAGGTATATGTTTTAAAAGTCTGTGTGTAAATTTGCTACTCTTCTCCCCTTGCCATATGCCTAGTTTGTCTCTTTGCCCTCCCCTTCTCCCACTTCTTCCTTTTAATAGACTGGAAATGTTCCAGATAGTACCAGCTCTTTAAACCTGAGTCCTAGAGTAAAGATGGCAGAGTGGAGCCCCAAGCCAATGTGTGACAGATATGTAAATAGACCAAAAAATAAATCTTTGGGTGTTTTGAAGCACCTGAGACTTTGAAGTTGTCTGTTATTGCAACATAGCCTACCCTGACTGCTGTAGGTTTTCTCAAGATTAATGAGATAATATGCATAAGATGTTGGACTAATGGTAGAGCATTTATATGGGTCCTTTTGCAATAATATTAGGTTGGTGCAAAAGAAACTGTGGTTTTTGGCATTAGTTTCAGAGTTATTATTAATACCATTTATTCATTCAATGCCTTCCATATGCCAGGCATTTGTGTACTTTATCACTAATCTTCAGGATAAATTTGAAATATTATAAAAACCTCCATTTTATAAGGGAGAAAAAACAAAGCTTGGAATGGTTAGCATTCTGCCAAATGTCATCCAGCTAGGAAGTTGCAGAGTTGGCTTTCAAACCTCATGCGTTTCTCCCTCTTTCTCTCTTTTCCTTGTCTTTGGAAGTTTATGTCATTATTTTATTTTATTGCTATTTACATCATCGTGTGAATTCCTTTGCAACAGTTGTTTATGAAATTCACACTTATTCTTGCAACAAAACCTCTATTTTCTTAAATTTATTGCAAGATGAACAGAAATAAATTGAGTCAAAGGTAGAGTAGCTTACAGTTCAAGCCCTTGCTCCAGAAAGTTCATGAACTCAAGCACCTTTTTCATTTTTCTTGACTTGAATATGCCCGAAAGCAGTTAAGATATATGTGCTTATGAACGGAAAACAAACCAAAAAAAGTGTTTCACAATTGGAGTGGAGTGAGTCAGGTTAGAATGAGTTAGATTCCATAAATTCTCAAACCCCAACATTTACATTCTTTCTTTTCAATGGATTTATTGAGATATAATTCATACACGGTACCAGTCACCCATTTAAAGTATGTAATTTAATGGCTTTTAATATATTCACAGAGTTGTGTATCCGTCATCACAATTGATTGTTGAATATTTTCATTATCTAAAAAAAAAGCCTTATATCCCTCAGCCAACACTCCCAAACCTTCTCATCACCTGACCCGTCCCCCAACCCTAGGTAGCTACTAATTACTTTCTGAACTTTCTTTTTTTTTTTCTTCCTTCCTTCCTTCCTTTCCTTTCTGTCTCTCTTTCTTTCCCTTCCTTCCTTCCTCTATTTCCTTCCTTCCTTCTTCTTTCTATTTCCTTCCTTCCTTCCTCTATTTCCTTCCTTCCTTCCTACCTTCCTTCCTTGCTCCCTCCCTCCCTCCCTTCCCTTCCTTCCCTCCCTTCCCTCCCTTCCCTCCCTTCCCTCCCTTCCCTCCTTTCTTTCCTTCCTTTTTCTTTTCTCTTTTCTTATCTTTTCTTTCACAGAGTCTCGCACTGTCACCTAGGCTGGAGTGCAGTGGTGCGATCTCAGCTCACTACAGTCTCCACCTCCTGGGTTCAAGCGATTCTCCTGTCTCAGCCTGCCAAGTAGCTGGGATTACAGGTGCCCACCACCATACCCGGCTACTTTTTTTGTATTTTTAGTAGAGGTGAGGTTTCACTATGTTGGCCAGGCTTGTCGTGAACTCCTGACCTTGTGATCTGCCCGCCTCACCCTCCCAAAGTGCTGGGATTACAGGTGTGAGCCACCGCACCCAGCTGACTCTGTTTCTTTTCACAGGAGCTCCCAGAATGCCAGTTTCCCACCATTCCAAACAAGTGGTTCTTCCTCCCTCCCACTGCAGTCCCACTTGTAACTCTGCAAAGCTTTGCTCAATTATTTTTAATTCAAAGCTCAAATTCTAAAGTATCTGATACAATAGACTATTTTTTTTCTAATTTTTTTTACTTTGCTAAACTTAGAAATTCCTTGTAGTATAATACTAAAGGTTTAAAATAAAGTGTATTCTTTTTAATGCTTTCATCTGCTCATGATCTGATTAGCCAGTCTGTGGCATTTTTACAAAATCTTTTCTTTCCTTCATTGTCCTCTTTTGAGCCATTTCACAGCTTGTTAGTACTTCTGATAATATAGTCAAATAGATGAGATTAAATTAAATTTGCTCTCACATACACCTTTGGGTTTTAAATAATATTGCTTAAAGAAAAGGTAGGAGGCCAAGGCAGGCAGATCACTTGAGGTCAGGAGTTCAGGATCATCCTGGTCAACCTGTCGAAACTTCATCTCTACTAAAAAATACAAAAATTAGCTGGGCATGGTGGTGCATGCCTGTAATCCCAGTTACTTGGGAAGCTGAGGCAGGAGAATCGCTTGAACCAGGGAGGCGGAGGTTGCAGTGAGCTGAGATCGTGCCGCTGCACTCCAGCCTGGGTGACAGAGCAAGACTCCATCTCAACAACAACAACAACAAAAAGAATTGAAATTAATAGTTAAAAAGAACATTACAGATCATCTGTGAATTTTAGCGACCTATATTCACGAGTACTGTGAAATATTTCTGGTTTACTTTTTTTTTTTTTTTTTTTTTTTTTTGAGGCAGAGTCTCGCTCTGTCACCCAGGCTAGAATGCACAATCATGGTTTACTGCAGCCTTAATCTCCTGGGCTCAAGTGATCTTAATACTTCAGCCTCCTGAGTAGCAGAGACCACAGGTGCACACCACCACACCTGGCTTATTTAAAAAAATTTTTTCTAGAGACCAGGTCTTGCTGTGCTGCCCAGGCTAGTCTTGAATTTCTGTTCTCAAGCAATCCTTCTGCCTTAGCCTCCCAAAGTGCTGGGATTACAAAATTGAGCCACCATGCCCTGCCTGCGTTACTTTTTGTAATGTTTATTGCCATGGAAAATTATTGACAACTTGAATCAGGTTGTATTTGTTACTACGAGATTCTTAAATTATCTGAACCAGATGGTTGGAAACAATGATTTTTAGAACTAGCACCAGCTTTCAAGGTTTGTTGATGGAAGAGAGTACTTAAGCTAATAAATTTAACTTGTTAAATGAAACAGGAAACATCAAAATGCAGCTAAGCATTAAGAAAATGAAAGAGAGAAATGGTTCCCTAGGAGAGAAGAAATTAATGAAATGTGCATCTTAATGTATCCCTGAAGATGGTATTTCTGCAACATACTGAATTGAGGGTGAATTTACTAGTTTATGCCGGGGAGGGGGCGGCGGTCTGGTTCTGTTCTCCACTTGTGCTGTGCTGACTTGTTTCCTGTGTGTTTTGGATACATGTGGTGACAGCAACCTGTTAGTCTTTGGTAAAACCCAGTCCAAAGATATGTGAAGCCTGGACATGTGAGGCTGAATGAGGATGTCCTAGAGCCATGAAATACATTAACATTGTTGGGCAGTTATGGCAACGGAAAAACAGTGTTAATATAGGGAGTAAGTAGGCACTTTATAGGCAAAGAGGACATGCCTTTTCTGTATGCAATGAGCTTTGCAATTTCTAACTCCGCCCTAATTATAACTGCCTTGTTCTCATGAAGTTCACTGTCAGCAACTGTTTATTCACCAGGTACAATATTATGAGTAATACACTGGACTGAGAACTATGAGGGATACAATATAGAAACGACAGGGCCCCTGGTCTCATGATGCCATTGAAAAGCACAGACTGTGTTTGGGAATCAAAAAGTCCAGTCAGTGTGTGACGACAGCATTAGTGGGGAAAAATGGAATACAGAGTTGAAAGGTGTATTGGACCCAGATTGTTAGGTTTTTGAAAGCAAAATTTATGTGTTAGGATGCTATTATTTGGAAAGTGGGGACTTACTCAATTTTTTTTAACATTAAAAGAAAATAACTGAATCTGTTTCTGGCTATTTATTCACATTTTTTGGTCCCATTGATATCTTTTTTTAGATGGTAAATTTTCAGTGAACAAAAACAGTATCTATTCTGCTTAATGTCCAATATAATGTCATAGATTATGTGTAATATTTAGGTTCATGTAAATAATGGCTTTTCTTAAAAATTCATGTGTTCTTATTATGGAATGAATAAAGGACCCTAATTTTCCTTTATATTTTTTTTAGCTAAACTATCATCCTCCTCACCAAGGAGTAACAAGAAACCTAGGCAACTGCAGCAAATTATTTGCCCAGGAGGATCACTTTTAAACCCTAGTGAAGCTGGATGCAATGGCTCACACCTATAATCCTAGCACTTTGGGAGGCCGAGGCGGGCAGATCACCTGAGGTCAGGAGTTCAAGACCGGCCTGGCCAACATAGTGAAATCCCACCTCTACTAAAAATACAAAAAGTGAGCCGGGCATGGTGGTGCACACCTTTAGTCCCAGCTACTCGGGAGGCTGAGGCAGGAGAATCGCTTGAGCCTGGGAGGTGGAGGTTGCAGTGACCAAGATTACATCACTGCACTCCAGCCTGGGTGACCGAGCGAGACTCTGTCTCAAAAAAAAAAAAAAAAAAATCTTAGTGAAGCTATCAGGTATTGGAGAGCATGGAAATGCTATAAACCAATACGTTCTGTATTTTATTGATTCAGCATTTTTTCAATGTTTTGTTTACAGATAGATCCTAGGGGATTAACATATATTTAAATTATCTAACTTTCCAGTTGGACATAAACAATCTTATCCTTCTCTTTCATTGTCCTTTATATCTTCTGTGGGGTCTCCTGGGCTTGTGTAACTTGTCATAATGGACAGGACGTGAGGGATGCTACCATAGACAGACACCATATTGTAAATATGAAGAATGGACAGAGGGAAACTTGCAACAGAATTAGACGAAAGAAGAAATGATGGTGACTCTTGCAAAGCCTAGAATGGTTCCCTTGGGAATTTAAGGAGGGAAAACAAGAGTTTCTGTAGTTTCCAGAAATAGAACTGCCTGCCAGCTTCCTTCCATCCTC
The DNA here is from genome assembly GCF_047675955.1 of Chlorocebus sabaeus. Lineage (NCBI taxonomy): Eukaryota > Metazoa > Chordata > Mammalia > Primates > Cercopithecidae > Chlorocebus > Chlorocebus sabaeus. Next base: position 77,888,413 of record NC_132913.1, read on the forward strand.
CCTCTTAGCCTAGCTGCAGGAGAAGAACAGGCAGGCACATGCAGGCTGATGACTTTCCTGCTTGTGACAGCTCCAGATTACAAATGTGCAGAACAAGATTACAGTGCCAGCATTCCCAGACCCAGGGAGCAAAGGCAGGTGGGCTGGGATGAGTTGAAGGAAAATTAAAATGAAATAAAATAAGTATGGGTGATAATGAAAGGAAGAGGAAGTATGGGGTAGTAGATATAGTGTTAAGATGCTAGAAGACTGAGGGCATGAGACAGAAAGCCCTGTACTGCCTGGGCGTGTATCTGAGAGATATGTGGGTGTGTTTGCAGAGGAAGTTGTGGGGGCATGTGTGTGTGCAGAATGTATGTTAGGGAGGGGTTTTATTGGTATAGGAGTGGGAGGGTGTGTGCAGTAGGGTGTGGAGTGCGGGGGTGGAGAGAAAAAAAAAAGCGGAGGGAGGGAGGACTTTTATGGAGTGCCAGGAACACCCATTTCACAAAGGAAAATTGCCAGCTGCCAGCAAGTCAAATCTCCTTTGTGGGAACGGATCGGCTCCCCACAGTAGATTCTGGCCTCCGATCTGACCCCAGGATGTTTGCCAGATATTTGACCCCTGAAGGGAGGGACACAGTTTCTGTATTTTTACCACACCCTGATCCATGCTGTTTCCCAGGGACTGATGTGTTTGCTTATATATTATCAGAGTGTTGGTCACAGGGCAGCATTGCTTGGCAGACAGTCTAGTGAATAGAACTGTAAGTTAGAAATAAATGCTTTCCAGTCTTGGGGGGTGTGTGTGTGTGTGTGTGTGTGTGTGTGTGTGTGTCCTATCTGATGTCCTTTGAAACCCTACGTAGTATTTCTGTGCCTTGGTTCCCAATTTTTCTAGTAACAAGAAAGAAAACATCAGCTAGATAAGGAAATATAGTGTAGAATTAATAACTGCAATGAACACATAATTTTAAAGACAAATGGATGACAGATTTTAATCTAGTATGAGAAATAACTTCTACTAATTAGAATTGTTCAAAACTAGGAGAGGTTAGCATAAAATGTGATATGTGTCATATTATTCTACATATTCAAGTGGAGTGAAGATGACCAGTTGTAGGGTGTTTAGGGGGAATTCCAGCAGCAAATAACAGTATACTTAAGATACCTGAAGAATTACACAAAAGCTCTGCGATGTTATGATTCTAGACTATAGTGTGCTTACGCAATACAGAATTATCTTGAATATTTAAGTGTTATAAATATGAAATAATCAATACAAATCAAATCAATACAAATCAAAATGACCAACGAACAAAATGTACACTGCATGATTAGCACCTTTATTGGGCAACCAAGATGTATGGCATATAAATGCGGAAAGAACTTGGGGCCCATGTCTTCCACAGTAATCCCAAAATAAACTAAATATAGAGAAAAAAGGCTATGTTGTGTAGCAGGGAGAAGTATTCAATAAAAACAGGCTAGAACTCTTATCAGTCGTTCCTGAATAGCCTCTATCTACCTCTATGAGCGATCCAGTCCAACTTAGTGGAGAACTGAAAGAATGCTAGAAGTGTTTTCTTCAGTGGTTAAAAACTTTCAGATGTTCGTTGACCACCGAGTTCACACACACCCCAGGTCTCTATTTGAGAAATGGTAGCGAAGTCTTCAGAACTTCCTTAGCTTTCCAAAGGCTGTTAAGACTTCTCAACAGTCTTGTTTAGTCTTAGTGTTCTCATTCAGTCTAATGTACTTTGAATCACGTGGGGGTCTATTAAAAGGTGATTCTGATTCAGTAGGCCTGGGGCGAGGCCTAAGATTCTGCACTTCTAAGAGATGCTGATGACGTGTGTGGACAGGCCACTCACAGAAGCAAGGCTATAGGTGAAAGCAGATAGGAAACTCTAGGTACCCTGGGCAAGGGCAGACAATGCATCAGGGGAATGAGATCAATACTATCCCATCCACAGAATCAGAAAATTAAGAGTATAAAAGGAGAGAAGCCTTGTGATGCCATCTAAAAATCATCATTTGGCTCTTTTTAGTGGTGAATATAAGAGCTCTGTGTGGGCTGAATTGGAGTCTCCTTAGGGTAGTGATAATATGGTCTGTTAGGGTAAATGTCAGGGACTTCTTAGAAATTCCAGGCTCTGCTGTCAAGTAGATAAAGTTTATTTTGGTCCCGTCTTCCCTACTGGTCTCACACTTCTTAAAACATGTCTTTTCCTAAGAGAAAACTGTGATCTTTTCTTTAGGACAGACCACAACAAATTGTCTTAATTTCCTCTACAGAATCAAATGGGAAGGAATTTAAGGTGTGGCCTTTCCCATGGAAGTCTTTAAGACTCCAGATTTTCAAGACACTACAGGATAAAGCTCTATCAGCAAAATGCCAAACTGTGACAGGTAGAAAAATATTGTGATGGGTGGGTTTGCTTAAATGGCCTTCTGATTCCTCCACAGACTGACCTTACCCAGGATAACAGGAGTAGGGAGAAGTGTCAGTGTTGGGAAGGACTGTAAGAAGGGTCTCCATCTCATTCTAACTGATTAGAATTGAGAAGGTTGCAGGATTAAAATATTGGTGCAAAGTAAAGACGTTTGAGGACATGGAGTAGCTAAGGTTGTTAACCATTCTCCAAACGCTTATTTATTTTACTTCAATGAATCAGAAATAATTGGATTCCACCCTGTTTCTCTTCTCAGAACAGATAGTAACTAATGTTGTACCGTATATTTTAAACTATACTAAGAATATAAGAATTACTTGCTTCAACCATCTACAACTTAGCTCACCAGCAGTGTTGTCCATCTGGAACATAACTAAAAACCAGGAATTATGCAAAAATTTTTGTTCCCTGAGTAGACAAAATAGATGTCATTTTAAATTCATGCACTAAAGCTCATAAGAGCTCAAGGTTTTAGTATTTATATAATCAACATTTCCCACTTAATGGCAGTAATCCGTTACTGAAAATCACATGTTCTACATTTTAAAAGCTGACTAGAAACCTATTTCCCATTATTTGGAATGGAAAAAATTACAATGTGTTACACATCAGCTTTAAACCAACAAATTTCTTAAAAAGTAACTAAAACACAGAAAAGTGTGTATATGTAAGTAACAAACTACCATATTGTTATGTAAAATGATCAAACCATGTTTGCTGATCATCTCAGGACTGATACAGTTACTAGGGACTTTATATGCTGTGATGTCTCTGTTAGTGCCAGTGACAGAGAAACTTACCTTTGTTGATAATGTACACTTTTTAAAGTGTGTGCACATGATTCTGACATTCTACTAATTATATCTCTTTTCTCATGTATTGCTTTGTTAAAATTGTTCTATTGAGTTATAAATATGCAAATATACATTTTTTTCCTATAAAAACATAGCCAAAAAATGATATATTGAAAGATGTATATGTCCTATGAAGTTGGCTATTAAAAACCAATAAACATTCTATGAGAAAAATGTTAACTGGGGAGATATTTGCAGTACATGTCTAGTGCTGTGCTGGAGCCCATTTATGTTGGTTCCCAAGAGATGATTGTTAAAGTTTCAGGAATTTTGCAATTCCTAAAAAGTCATATTAGTAACTTGAAATTGGCCATGATGGGAGTATTTACACCACAAAAATAGGCAAATGCTATAAATCGGGGATTCCCTCCAGCTCCATGAAAGCTGGTAGCGAGGCATTTATCAGCATTCCACTGAGTATTCCTATACTTTATTTTATCAAATGTAAGAGGTCACAGGTTGCTGGATGGACTGTATCATAGTGAGGATATGCCAGACTTGTGTTATAATAAAAACAACCTCCTTACACAACAAAAGTTTATTTCATGCTGCAGTAAGAGTCAATTGAGGCCTCTGCTCTACTAAGTCACTCGGGAACCATAAGCTGATGGAGGCTCCATTATCTCTATAAGAGGCTTCAGGGTTTACTGTGGTGTGAGCAAAGACATCTGGAATTAAGAGCTAGTTTTCCTATGCTTTGGCCCACAAATAACATAATTCGCTTTCCATCCACATCCCTCTGGCCAGAACTCATCACATAGCTCAGCCTACCTATAAGAGCACTGGGACACATGAGGGAACAGATGGAATATTGGGAGACCACTGATACTCCTTTTACATATACCCCATTATTTTATATGCCTCTAAGGAATAAAAACCCACTATCAATTAAACTATGATATAAGGCTTTCTTAGAAATAGATATTTGGACATAGACCTTAAAAAGTCGTTTACCTCTCTTTTGCCTACCAAAGAAGGTAAATTAATGAAAATAAATTGGTTGAAGTGTTCTTCAAAACTTCTGCACATTTGAAGAAGGTTGACTTCTGATTCAGAGTGGCTAGTATGTGCTTTTCTACAGAGCATCAGACTCTGTACAAGCAAGAGCATGGGTGAGGAAGCATTTCTTAAAAGAGTGCTCTGTGACAGTCTCTAAGACTTTTGTCTAAGCCATGGTCACCATTATGCAAGTTTTAATTCTGGAGCTTTATCGATCCTATGAAGATGTTCATGGAGGTTTTCTAACAATAACAGATCCTCACTTTTTCCTCAATTGACCTCAAAAGTTCCATTGTTTAGAGCTTTGCAGCTGTCTGGTCAGGCCCTGACACTAACAGCCAAGTCACTATATTTTCAGCAAGGTTGTTATTTAATGGACTAAATTCTCATATAAGTAAAAGGCAACTATGTCATGAATGCTTCTTGGCTAAATGTGATTGTTAGAAGTCATAGATTATAAGACCTATCCTGAAGTCAGAGATGTTGAAATGTAAAAACAAATAGAGAGTGTTTTGGAATCTATTAAATGTCATACTTACCTAAGGGGAGCTTGAACTGATATGCAGCCTTAACGATTTTTAAAAACTTGATGGGCAGAAGGAGAGAGGGCAACCCCTGTGATTTGAAAGTCACAGGTCTTTTTTTTTTTTTTTTTTTAAATCCCCAGAGATGACATGTGGCAATCCCTTTTAGGGAAGATTGTTCTTTCATTTTGAGAAAATGATCAGAATGAGTCATTTAGATATTCAAACATAAGTGAAGGCCTTGTTCTGAATTGGTGATTTTCAGCCAGGGTGACTCTGCGTGGTTAACATCTGTATTTTAATTCAACAGATTTTAAATGCCTGTTTTGTAATCTATAGGAATGTATCTCTGCATGTTGCATCTTCCTTAGATAAATACTGATTTTCTTCAAAGTATAAATTTGGATTATACTGGGACTTAAACTACCACATATTCATTTGGAGATTTGTGTATATTCTTACTTAGAAGCAAAATCTGGTGATTTCATGTAGGATGTGCAGGCAAGATTTGCATCTCATGCAATCAGACAGACCACATAGAAGAGCAGAACTGGGACTTGGTAGAGCTCAACCAGGCCTGGACTGTCAATGTCTGTGAGCCATATCAGGTTGAACCATCTACAATGTATTGATGTTGGACTGTTGTGTTTTCATGCATTGTCCTAATGGGTGCCATGGGACAGGTTCATGGTTCTACTGGTTTTGTAATTTTAGGAAAAGTACTAAGATGCTGGTGCCAATAAATGATGAGTGAAGAAGTAGGCCCTTCCCTCTTTGGAGCCTGGCCATGGATCTGTGCTTGGAGTTATAGATATCTTTGGCCTGCTTCCAAGGTTGGGTTGATAGGGATGGGAACTAAACAGGCATATCCCTATTGAGGACTGAGAGTGGGTTCCAACCTCTCTGGGTTCAGGAGTAAGCTAGCAGTAGTAGTACCAAAATGTGCTTCTCCTCTGTTATTCCTCAGCCTTTAAACTTGTTAAAAGTGCAACTTTGTCTCTGGGGGCTAGAATGAAGTAAGCAAAGGTCTGTTTCACACTGAGATGACATGACAAAGTGGAAAGTAGAATGCTTTCCTCTGAGGTCAAAGAGGTAGGAGTGGCAAATTAGGAGTAAAAGGTTTTTTTCTGCAATCACATTCACAATAGGGAATATGGAAGCCTGAAGAACATGGAAGACCAAAAATTTTCTTTGAAGCAAGCATAAACACTGAAAGAAATGAAAGGAAAAATCCACCATAACTCCCTGGAACAAGGTCATGGTCAAATAGTGCCACAAATCTCAGCTGATGTCCTGGGTCCTAAGAAATCATAGCTCAGGACAGTTATGGGTGTTCATCATGACAGCTCCAAGTCCTCAAGAAAATGTTAAGTTTGTCAAACTTGTGTAAGAGCACATAAAAATTCATGCCACCGGTGAGAAAGACTTTTAGACAATTCGTTAATATAAAGAAAATATGGCCAGGCATGGTGGCTTATGCTTATAATCCCAGCACTTTGGGAGGCCCCGGCAGGAGGATTACTTGAGGCCAGGAATTCAAGACCAGACTGTGAAACACAGCAAGGCCATATCTCTGCAAAAAAATTTTTAAAAATTAGCTGAATGCAATGGTGCACTCCTGTGGTCTCAGCTACTTGGGAGGCTGAGGTGGGAGAATAGCTTGAGTCCAGTAGTTCAGGGTCACAGCAAGCTATGATTACACCACTGCTCTCCAGCCTAACTGACAGAGTAAGACTCAATAAAAGGAAGGAAGGAAGGAAGGAAGGAAGGAAGGAAGGGAGGGAGGGAGGGAGGGAGGGAGGGAGGGAGGGAGGGGAAAAGAAAAGAAAATGTAGTAGCTTAACTTCCAGTCACTTGGAAACCTTGGTTACTGTGGATGTTGATATCCCTGAGAAAGCTGGATAACCAGAGATTTGCTGTGTTCAGTCCATGGCACGGGCACTGCAGGACATTTTGAAGACAAACATGGTATTTTCCCTGAAAGCATTTGGAAATGTTCCCTGTGTGTTTCTAACAATGCTCTAGCAGCTCATATGAATCTAACAAGGATGAATTTATCTAAGTCTTTCTTTATCCTATTTATATTTGTGGACTATGCAACATCTTGAGGATAATGAGTTCCATATGTTTACTACCCACTGTATAAAGTAATGCCATCTTTTATTTATCTTTAAACTACTTTCATAGAATTTCAATGGGTGCCCCTGAATTTCAGCATTCCAGGATTTGAATATGTTCTCACTTTAGGGCTGCCTCTAGCCCATACAGGCCTCTATGAAGATAAGAAACAGCACCCACTCTGGGCGCTTAATTTAGAATGGGTGCTCCCTCTTTCAGACAGACACAGCCTTATGCCAGGGGCATGGCTCAGTGAGTGGAGCATGGGCTAGATTTCAACTCCAGTCTAGTCCCCCACCCCCATGTCATGCCCTTGGCTAGGTGCCCTTGCAAAGTATAACTGGTACAGCCATATACAGCAGCCAGGCCTCACCACAGAGGCCCTACAAAGAGTACAGATTTTGGTTATATCCTCTCTCAGGTATCATCTCCCTAAGGGATCATAGTCTTTCTGTTGATTCCTAATTTCGACCCTATTGATCCTTCTCTGCCTTCCTCGAGATATGGGGCTCAGGCTGAGGGGCAGTCCAGGCACTTTGCACTGTCCTCGGGACCCTCTGGATCCAGGGACAGTCACCAGGCTGTTGGGCTCTAAGGCAGCTACAAAACAGGGGCCAGAGGAACCAGTCAATAATGGATTCCATTAGTAGAGCTTCAAACAAATAACCCAGAGAGGATCATCTTATAATCATAGCTCAGTTTAATGTCCCCTAGACACACCGTTTGCTTATTGCCCACACTGAAGAGTTTTCGGAAACTTTTCTATCCCTTGTCTAAGCTTAGTGAGGTTTTTCTTCATTTTCTCTCCATCAGTTCAGAACTGAACCAACTGCCACCTATCAGAATTTGTTCTGTATTCCCCTTTCAAAAACATTCAATGCCTAAATCATACAATAACTAGCAACAATATAAGGACAATACAACTTGTAAAAAATACTGAAGATCATGATTTTTAAAATAAAGTCTAACCCTATTCTCTTTTTAGATTCACTCAGCTAGCACAGTGTCTGACACATGACTGATACTCAATGAAGAATGAATGGCTAGGTACCCTCAAAGTCAGCTTCGTTTTGGTTTTGTTTGTTGTTTATATAAAAATAGTCTGTTGTAAACACTTGTAAGACCTGCATTCTCCTTGTTCTCTCAGTGATCACTGGAACTTTAGTGATACATGGATCATGTATTAGATCCTTTTAGCATGTTGAGTATAGCACTTAGTCATCTAGTGAAATTTAATGTGATTGTCTAACATTCTTTCATCTCAGGTCTTTGTCCCCATATTTAAAATATATCAAGTATTTCTAAAACAAAACTTTCAGTTTTGATTATATCAGTAGATAAAATGTTTACATATTTTTCTTCTTTCTACTATAGTAAAGATTTTCGTGGAGAGAAACATTCAACACCAACCCCAACTAAGAGGTTTTTATCCTAAGCACCTTCTCTTCAGTGAATAGTTCTGCTACTTCAAATTGTTTAGTTAAAAATGTTTTAAAATTTTATTACAAAAAAATTGTAAACACATAAAAGCAGAGTTAGGCTGGGCGCGGTGGCTCAAGCCTGTAATCCCAGCACTTTGGGAGGCCGAGACGGGCGGATCACGAGGTCAGGAGATCGAGACCATCCTGGTTAACATGGTGAAACCCCGTCTCTACTAAAAAATACAAAAAACTAGCCGGGCGAGGTGGCGGGCGCCTGTAGTCCCAGCTACTCGGGAGGCGGAGGCAGGAGAATGGCGTGAACCCGGGAGGCGGAGCTTGCAGTGAGCTGAGATCCGGCCACTGCACTCCAGCCTGGGCGGCAGAGCAAGACTCCGTCTCAAAAAAAAAAAAAAAAAAAAAAAAAAAAAAGCAGAGTTAAAAATAGTAAAAGGAACTAATAGATAGTTCCTTTTTCAACAATTATCAATAGCGCTTGAACTTAATCTATTTAAAAAATATATGCCTTGACTTCTATTGTCCCTCCGTAGGTGGAAATTTTCAGGTTCTTTCTCCTCTTGTGAGGATTTTCATTTTCATTTCTTGTGGAAGGTTGAAAATTTATTTATGTAATCACATAAGCTCTCACCACCTCCATGTACATCATACACATAATGACATGAGATGCTAATTCAATTCCCAGTCACCTGCTGTTCAAGTGCCACTCCCACAGTGCTGATAGACAGTTCTCTGTCCTGATGGAGACACTTTTCTGTGCATCTCTCATATTTCTACACATCTTGTGAGCAAAGCACTGACTTTCTCTTTCTTCCTGTAAAGGGATGTTTGTACAGTGAAAAGCCTTGAAAGGTGGAGCTAGTGTCTCTCTCTGGAGCAAAGGGCAGGCGTACTTACTGACCATTATAAAAGATTCAGTTTCCCTAAGCTCAGGTTCTCCTCCTGTAACCTGAGCTGCTGCATGGGATGATGTCACCTGACCCTCTGTGCCACCTGTTGGAATTGGGACTTGAGGAACAAAAGCAAAAACACGGATACTCTGGCTATTGCTATTGAATGAAGAATGAAGCCATTCTTCATCGCTGATCTAGGAATCTTGGGTTTTCCATGAAACTATGGTAGGCTAATTTCTTGGTTTGCAAGTAGGGCAAATGTCAGACTCTTCACAGTTCTTCACAGTTTGGTAATGATGGTGAGATGCTGACAAAGACCTGGCTTTCTGGAAGAGGAAAGATGAGTGGTCCACAAGCCTATTAATAGGATTTGGGGAAAGTCATAGGACTTAGTAGTGAACCGACCAAATTGTATGGCCAGCTGGGGAATAAATTGTCCTCTACTGCTATTGCTAGTGAGAAGGAATTGAGAAGGTAAACTGTAGGAATTGCAGGTTGAGTATCAGGAAGTAGGCTGAGAAATAGTTGTTCAACTAGTGCGCTGCTTGTTGCTAACTCTCCTCTGGGTAAGGGAACTTCCTCACCAACTGAGGGGTCAACCTCAAATCTCTCCCACTGTAGCAGCTAGCACTAAGATTCCTCTCTTTCAGACAAGTTACAGAGACACACATCTACACTGAGCATGAAAGGAGGAAAATCTACCTACCAGTGTGGGCAAAACCCAGACAAATCATTGGAACTCTGGCTGGTTTGCTCAGCAAATGAGGTGTTGGGTAAGTAAAGCTTATTAAGACAAGAATGGCAAAAACTGGGCTTTTTTTATAGCTCAAAACCTCCTGTAATCTCTAATGCAGATCTTAAATCCAGTTGGAGATGACAGTAGAAAGTCTCAGACATTTTTGCAGTGGGGCCCTGGTGGCTAAAAGGGAACTTTGGCCTTCTTTGGAAGATTTTCCTGGAAAAGAAAAACTCCTGTGGGGAACCACAGATGAGGCATTGACTAGGATCCAGGCTTTTAATGGCCTAGATTGGTTTTATAGTATTGGTGGACAATAATGAGAAAATAATCTCTCGATCTTTCTGTCTCTTTCTCTTTCTTCCCTTGATCTAAGCCAGGTTAAAGAAAAATGATTAGAGATGGGGCCAAGGTCTTCCTGTCCTCAAGGGGAATGAAAGACCGTACACATTCATCCCAGTATGGTGGGGAATCTTGGAGAGAGAATCAAACTTTTATGACTCTGTTGGATACAGAACCTACCTAGACCTGTGGGAGGAAAAGACATGCAGATTCAGTTAGGGGTGTTAGTCAGGGTTCACAGTAGGGAAAGAAAGCTAGCCTGACCTTGTGGGTGGGGTCCTTTGGGCCAATTCAATGTGTTGTTGCTGCTGCTTCTACATTGCAATGTAAATAGGAATTGATGCTTGTACTTGCCTGTCCCATAAGTGCCAGAAAAGAGATTCTCCTAATTGAGAAGAGTTGTCCAAAGCCCTCATTATATATAGATGACAGCTTGTTGATTGGCAAGTCAGCAGCCTCAGCTTAGTCACCCTTATCGGAGGTGGCTGATAAACTGACAAAATTCAGGGGCCTGTTGACCAAGAAAAGTTTCTCAGTACTATGTGGTTGGATACATATCACTCAATATCTTTTGTAGTCAAGGAAAAACTGCTCTCTTTGATCCCTACTACCAAGTATTAGAGACAGTATGTACCTCACTAGAGAATTCTGTTTGAGTATCTTTATGTAGGCTAACTTTCAAATCAGTATCCTCTGAGTGGGACCCAGATGAATAAGCTGCATTGGAAGCTATCCTGCAAGTTATAACACACTCTCTACTTTGGGGCCCCATAACCCTAATTACCCTTCTGGACTACAAGTCTCTCTGACTGATGATTTTGTTGACTGGAGCCTCTAGCAAAAGGAGGTCGTTTCTACCCAGAGATTCCCCTTTGAGGTTTTAGACTCATCACCTCCCTGATGCAGCTACCAGGAATGCCCTTTTTGAAAAAGTGGCTATTAGCTTGCTATGTGCTCTTGTCAGCACTGAGTGCCTGACCCTTGGAAGCCTTGTGCCTTTCTGAGGTGATATTCCTATTTTGGGGTGAGTCTTTTGGATTCAATGACTAACAAGTGGGGAAGGACCCAACAAGCTTCACTAGTCAAATGTGATGAAATGGCACATTCAAGAACACAACCAGCATGGCTTCAGTAGCATCTAGGCTTTACCAGTAAGATTGGTACCTATTGCTTTGGGGAAAATACTCTTATCCACACTGCCAACTGAAGCAAAGTCACTGGTTCTACAAGGTCTTCAATTCACAGCCATTTCCCTAGAATCCTGGGCCTGGTTGGTTCAATTAAGCTGAAACCTGGTGGTATTCACTGGGCTGCTGTGGCTGTTCGACCTCAGTGTCAGTAACACAAAACCGAAAATGAAGGAGGCTGCTCCACTCCGTGGACAGAACTCAAGCTGTTCTCGTGGCTCTGGCCAATGCTATCCTTGAAGAACCTGTTATATTTTTTACTGACTCAAGTCATTGCCAATAGCCTAGCTGTTTGGTCTGCCACTTAGAAACTAAAGACTGGCCGATTCAAATACCCCTATTTAGGGCTGCAAATTGTGGAGATAAATTGTGGCTGCTGAAGGAACTATCTAGATGAAGCCTATGACAAGAATCCAGTCTCTGATGAGAGTGCCAGGACTCAGGTTGCTGATTAAGCCTGTTCTGCCCAGATTGCCTTCACTGCTGTCTGGGTCCATCACCATAATGGATGAGGAAACACATCCACGATCACAGACTGGGCACAAAGTAAAGGTCTCTATGTTCCTGATGCAGACACTATGACTGCATGACAGACTTGGAACTTCTGCCACAAGTTGCAACAAGGGAGGACACATCACACTGGGCATTGACCCACCTGCGATGGCAGATTGACATTTGACTTTTGATTCCCTCTCAGGGCTGTCCACAGGACCTCACGGCTGTGGACACTTTTCCAGATTATGGTGTTTTTGTTCCAGTTGATCAACCAATTCTGGCCCCACCATTATGGCCCTTGAAACTAATCCATGCCATGTTTTGGGCTGTCTGAATGATCTGAAGTCTGACACCAGTATGCCTTTTATCACAAAAGTCATTCAACAGTGTGTTGACATTCAGGTTATTTGATGAACCTTCCATGCTCATCAGTTGAGCCATCTGTGGGCATCCGGTATTGTGGAACATTGGAATGGTCTCCTCATTAACATCTCCTATTCCTCTTCCCTCACTTTCTCCTGATCCACACACCTTAGTAAGACAATTGATCATTCAATGCCACTCTTCTTGGGAAGGGATCATTTTCTCTCAGTTGCTTCCTGGGTAATGATTAGGAGCAAAGAGGTAGAGAGTTATATAGACTTATTTTAAAAATTCAGGACTCTGCCCAAATCATTCCTGGGTATGATGTTTTTATTTTTCTCCTAATGGAAACTCCAAGCCAGTCTGGTTGGTTCATCTGCTAACTGTTGTGAGTAATAAAGCCTTTTGTCTTAACCAGATTCTTATTCTTATTTTCTTATTTCTTCTACTGGAATTCATAAAACTATGGTGGGCTAACTTGTTAGCTTGCAAGTAGGGTAAAATATCAGACCTTTACAGTTCTTGGCTATATTCCCACACTGAAAAACAGCCTGGATTATAAAACATGTACAGCACAGAGCTGTGCAGAATGTGACTTGCTTTTTATTTTACCTTTCTGCCTAGTGCTGCCCAAACTGACAGTGATAACTTTGTGACATGTGCTCTTATGGACTCAGCAAGATCATACTAAGAACATTTTGACAAAAAATGGAAATAAGTAGGATTCAGGCACTATTTGTTCCCCCTTGTATTGCCATGCAGGGGGAGAAATTTTGTGTTTTCTTTGCCAGTTGCCATCATACTTAAATGGTCCAGGGTGTGATGACTTATAGGAGAATGTGCCCTTTAATGACCCTTCCTCAGTAGCGACAATGTGTACAACAAAGAAACTAATTACAGTAAAGATAATCTGCAGCTCAAATCAGGGTTGCCTAATTGAGTCTAATATCATTGCTGATAGCTATGAATATGTTCAAAGAATTTGTTGTGAAAGCGCCTCTCATGTTTACTATTGTGATTCCACCTCCATGCAGTGAGATAACAGTTCAGAAGGTTTCTGGTACTGTAGGGATAATACTAGCTTGCTCTGTGTGTGTGTGTGTGTGTGTGTGTGCGCGCGCGCGCGTGCGTGCTGCCCTTCAGAACCTTTTCAGGCACTCAAACTCAGGTAGAGTAAAAGGGCTGTTTTCTCATTTATTAACAAAGGTTTCTGTGGTTAATAAAGCATGACCTCCAAAAGTGATTGCTTATACTAGTCAATATGTGACAGTTCTGATATACAGTTTTTCACATGTCTTCACACATGTGATAGCTACTGCTCATGGAAACCTTGTGAAGATTTGGGCCTGGAGACTAAAGAGAGCTCAAAGACAGACCTGAAAATTGCCATGGCCAGCAGCCCAGCAACTGGACATAACACATTATTGTTGTTAGGGAATTTGTGGATGATTCAATAAGCATTTGTTGAGTGTCTACTATTTGCAGGTATTTTACTGGACACTAAGATACACAAATGCTAAAATGTTTGCCCATGAAAAGCTAGCAGGCTAGTGGGAGCAACCATAAATAGGCCTATAAACCAATAACTACAAAATGTTAAATGGGAATACGGAGGAGGAAATGATTAATTCTTCTTGCAATTAAAAAAAGAAAATTGAGAATGCAAAGTGCTTTTGGGGTCCTCTACTATGTTTAAGAAGGTTGTATATAACCCTGTATTCTATGTACTCTGAGGCTCAGATCCCCCCCAACCCCTCCGCCAGAGGTGCAGGGGGGAAAGGTAAGCTTTGGAGACACACAGCTGTGGGCTTGAATTTCAGCTCTGCCATTAACAACAACTTGGTTATGTAACTGACAAGTTTAACCTCTGTTGAAATCCAGTTTGACAATTGAAATGGTATCACCTCATTGAGTTATGGAAATCAAAGGAGATAACCAATCTAAAGTGTATGTATAGTAGTTCCATAAATGTTGTTTTCCCTTCTCTACGCTTCATTCTCATCCCTACATTGAGTGATGTAGAAAAGTCAAGTTATCTGTTTACTGGGAATAATCACTTGATTGCTCTTTAAGGGGATGCAAGGCAGATTTCAGAATATTTTGGAATGTGAAAGCCAAATAATTGACTGAGTATAGGAAATCGAGAAACTAAGAGTAACAACAACAATACTTTTTGCTGGGGGATTTACATATATTCTCTTTTTTAGTCTTCACAAAAACTTCATAAGGGACGTATAACTTCCTTACCTACTGTAATATTTAGTATGGCTTAATTCATTTCATGTTGTGTATGTTACTCTCTAAAACCTAGAGACAGGCTCTTTTTTTTTTTTTTTTTTTTAAGAAAGGCTCCCAAATTTTGGTATACTGCAACCAGATGAGAATAGTTGGCTGTATCCACCCAACACAGATGGCACAATGAAGCCTAGCATAAATGTGCTTGATTGATTCAGAGCTTGGTATATTTTCCATATTTGTATAGTGAAGACCTAACTTCTGTATTAAGAGTAATTAATTCAAACCGTAAAATTTCTTAAAAATAACTGGTATAGAAAATAAATCTGTTATCTTTTAGTTTATTTTTCACAAGCTTAATGTTATTCAGAGTTCATGATCAGACTGTTCCTTTATTACTCATCCTGAGTCTTAGCTGAGAGTGAGAACTCTCCCAAGGCTTGGGTATGGCCATAAGGCTCCTGACAAGATTAGTATCAAAATAGTTTTTCTCTCAGTTGGTTACGTCTTCTCCTATCTCAGGCAAGAGGACATTGAAAAGAAGACTTTTTCGCTTATCTTTTTAAAACTCCTGATCAGCCACAAAGGCATCCGCCATGCTCTAGCTTCTCTGCTTAGATGCTTCCGTTGGCTTTCCCATATTACTTAGTGTACAGAAGAAGTGGTTCTAACCAAAAGATCCCAGAATACAGCATGACTTGAAAAAGAAAGTTCATTTTATCATGTGATATAGATTGAAGGTGAGCAATGGAGGCCAGCCAGAGGGCTCTGTCCCATGAAGTCATTCAGGAAAGCAGGTGCCTCTGTCTTCTCCACCATGCCCCAGGGTATTTTTCTGGTCAAAGCTGGGTTGATGCCATGTCTGAGTTCCAGCCTGAGGGAATAGTGAAGAGTCTTCTCTCTTGTGGTTGTGTCCCTCAGGAGATGGCCAAGAAACTGCATACATTACTTGTCTTCATTTCCCAATGGTCTGAGCTTAGGCATCAGATCATTCCTTTATAACCAAATGGCCATGTGTCTAGCTAGAACTCAGAGAGTTCCAGGACAAAAGTTAGGAAAAAATGGACACTGAGAGATAGTAATCTCAGCCACTCCCCCTAAGACAAAAGTCAAAACAGAACCATTGCTATATAATGGAAGACTGGAACTTCCCGGACCCTTGCTTTTTTGTTCCCAGTTGGGAGGTATTTTTCCAATTTTAAAGTTTTTAATATTTCTCTCCCACTATCATTCTTCTTACATGGCAACTTCTAGCTGTGTCCTCAACAGCATCCCAATTGGCATCCTGTCTATACTCTTGTTTCCCCAAAATCTACTGTTAACTCAGAAGCCAGTGGGATCTTTATTAAATGTAAACTAGGCAACATCACTTCTCCACCTATAACTCACCAATGACTTCTCATGCGATGAGAATCAAACTAAACTCGTTGCCATGGCCTGAAGGTTGCCCTATTGGCTCTCCTGACTTCTCTTCCTTCTCTCCTCTCTGCCACTGTCTTTTGTTTGTCATTGCTTTTGTTCCCTGAATATAGTGAGCTTGCTCCCTCTTGCTATTCCTTCTGCTCGAGGTCCTGTCAACCCAAAGGTTGAGGCCTGAATATTAGAAGGAGGCAACTTTGTGAAGACAGGACTTCATCAGAAGTCACAAATATTAGAAGAAGGCAACTCTTCAGCCAGGACTTCCCATGGCTACCGTAACTAAAGCAGCCATACCTCCCCCACCCAGTGACCATCTGTAATGTTACCCAAAAGTATCTCCTTTAAAACATACATCATGATCATTATTACTTCTTATTTGGTTTACATGTTTATAGTATGGAAACAAGTCTTGTTTGACCCTGTATCTAGAGCTCCCAGCAGCTCTAAAGACATTATAAGCACTCGGTAATATCTGTTAATGGAAAGGTTTGATCTTTGTAAAATGGCAAAACTATTTATCTAACAGCCATTAGCACAGGGCCTTGCACAGGGTAGGTATTCAAAAAATATTTGTATTTTTATGTTTCTTTTTCTTTTTAGAGATAGGATCTTTCTTTATTGCTCAGGCTGGAGGGCAGTGGTGTGATCACAGCTCCTTGAACTCTTGAGCTCAAGAGAGCCTCCAGCCTCAGACTCCTGAGTAGCTAGGACCACAGGTGTGCGCCAGTACACCCAGCTAATAAATGTTTATTGAATGAATAGAGCTAGCTGCAAATCCCAGTGAATCAGAGGGACAAGGAGTGCCATCTGAGAAGTCTTTACATAAACATTTTGTGCTTAATTAGTACTTTTTCTGCATATTAAAGTAAATAAGCTGTGTAAAAAATACAGAGAGGTATAAAGAAAAGTTCCACTTCCAAATAAATATACAAATGTATTAACATCTTGGAAAGTATTTATACAGACTTATTTCCTATATGCATCCACACATACAATTTTTAAAAATTGGTATCATATCATATATGCAGTTTAAATAGAAAGCTTGCCGAGTACACTCGCCAAGAAATAATGCTTATTTTAAAGTATGGAGATGTACATTAAAATAAATTAGGTTGTCATCTGATCTTTGACAAACCTGACAAAAACAAGCAATAGGGAAAGGATTCCCTATTTAATAAATGGTGTTGGGAAAACTGGTTAGCCATATGCAGAAAACTGAAAATGGACCCCTTCCTTACACCTTATACAAAAATTAACTGAAGATGGATTAAAGACTTAAACCTAAAACCTAAAACCATAAAAACCCTAGAAGAAAACCTAGGCAATACCATTCACGACATAGGCATGGGCAAAGACTTGATGACTAAAACACCAAAAGCAATGGCAACAAAAGCCAAAATTGACAAATGGGATCTAATTAAACTAAAGAGCTTCTGCACAGCAAAAAAAAAAAAAAAAAAAAAAAAAAAAACCTATCATCAGAGTGAACAGCAACCTGCAGAGTGGGAGAAAAATTTTGTAATCTACCCATCTGACAAAGTGCTAATATCCAGAATCTAAAAAGAATTTAAATGAATTTACAAGAAAAAAACAAACAACCCCATCAAAAAGTGGGGGAAGGATATAAACAGACACTTCTCAAAAGAAGACATTTATGTGGCCAACAAACGTGAAAAAAAGCTCAACATCACTGGTCACTAGAGAAATGCAAATCAAAACCACAATGAGATACCATCTCACACCAGTTAGAATGGTGATCACTAAAAAGTCAGGAAACAACAGATGCTGGAGAGGATGTGGAGAAATAGGAATGCTTTTACACTGTTGGTGGGAGTGTAAATTAGTTCCACTACTGTGGAAGATACTGTGGCGATTCCTCAAGGATCTAGAACCAGAAATACCATTTGAACCAGCAATCCTATTACTGGGTATAAACCCAAAGGATTATAAATTATTCTACTATAAAGATATATGCAACCGTATGTTTATGGCAGCACTGTTCACAATAGCAAAGACTTGGAACCAACCCAAATGTCCATCAATGATAGACTAGAAAAAGAAAATGTGGCACATATACACCAGAAATATTATGAAGCCATAAAAAAGATGAGTTCATGTCTTTTGCAGGGACATGAATGGTGCTGGAAACCATCATTCTCAGCAAACTAACACAGGACAAGAAAACCAAACACTGCATGTTATCACTCATAAGCGGGAGCTGAACAATGAGAACACATGGACACAGGGAGGGGAACATCACACACCAGGGCCTGTCGGGGAGTGGTGGGCTAGGGGAGGGATAGCATTAGGAGAAATACCTAATGCGCCTAATGTGGATGACAGGTTGATGGGTGCAGCAAACCACCATGGCATGTGTATACCTATGTAACAAATCTGCCTCTTCTGCACATGCATCCCAGAACTTAAAGTATCACAATAACAAAAAAAATTAGGTTGTACGCACCACCACTTACATATTTTAGGTGGTGATTATAGAAGGCACAGAATAAGGTTTGCATAGACACATCTATCAGCAGCTGGACCTGTGCCCCATGTCAGGGGCCCTCTGCAGAGCAGGGGGAAAAAAAGAATTCTCTAGAAAAGTTTGTCAAGCCTGTGATACTACTTATTTTTATTTAGATCTAAATCTTCCTTCCCATAGAAAAACATTGGTTGCTTGTCTTTTCATCTCTTCTAGCAAAGGTTGGTGAATATTACTGGAAGGAAACTATCAAGATACATGTATTTTTACCTTTATTATAAATTTGTGTATAATTCAACTCTTCTGATGAAATTGTATGGTGATGTCAGGGGTACTGCTGTCTCTGGGTAGTAAGGGAAAACAACTAGATTTGGAAATCTAGTATACAAATGCATATAAATATACAAATGACATTTATAGATCCCAACATACTCATTCACCCATGAATATATATATTTGGCATCAAGTCACTAAGCATAAAAACGTTGTGGGTATTTACAACTTTTTAAGAAGGCATTATTTGCATTTTCTTTAAAGTTTTCTGGACAGGCCGGTGGCTCACGCCTGTATCCCAGCACTTTGGGAAGCTGAGGCAGGGAGATAGCTTGAGCCCAGGAGTTCAAGACCAGCCCGGGCAACATAGGGAGACCCCATCTCCACAAAAAAAATTTTTTTTAATTAGCTGGGTGTAGTGTTGTGCTCCTGTGGTCCTAGCTACTGAGCAGGCTGAAGTAAGAGGATAGCTTGGGCCCTGGGGAGTTGAGGCTGCAGTGAGCCGTGATCATGCCACTGCATGTCAGCCTGGGAAACAGCAAGACTCTGTCTCAAAAAAACAAAGAAAAGAAAAGAAAAAGCTTTCTAATTTCTAAAATAGACTGTGTGAAGAGTTAGGAATTTGGGCTAAGAGATAAAGGGGAGGAAAAAAAAGCCCTGGGAAAAGAATTGGAAAAGTGTGAGTATAAATATAGCTTTTGTACTTTTGGCTGAAGTGTTTTAGAGCTTGTGAATAATAAGGACTCCATTGCTATCCACAAAATAACTTTCTTGGAAAAAAAATGTTACCTGAAAATTACCTGCTGTGTTGATGAGGGCCTGGAGAATGATAAGACAAAAAGAACATCTAACTGAAAGGGGTGGTAGAAAGAATGTCCATGTAGCGATCAATGTTAAAATGTACAGTAAAAACTTCCAGGACAGAATAAAAAGCAAACTGATGGAGGTGCCCAACACAGTAGTCGCGAATCCCAGGCTAAGGCATGGCTATACTTCTAAAACCTTGGAATAAAAGAAACAGTGCCTCTGATTATTTATCACAATGCTTTCTTCAGAACTTTTACTTGAGGAGATGGGGTGGGAAATAATTAAAAAAAAAAAAAAAACACCTCTTTCTGAGCGTTCCTTGCTCATCCAATTTGAAAGTGGAATTTCTCTACTGGAACTTGATTTGTAAGGCCACCAGTTTACATGGGTTTCAAAGGGCTTTAAGAGTTCAGTTATGAAAATATTCTACTTGTTCATGTGCCAATACCACACGCACACACACCCCCATCCCATTTATACCTCTAGGCCAGTGTTTCTCAATCTTTGAACTATTGATATTTTGGGACAGATACTTCTTCATTGTCTTCTTCGTTGTAGGGCCATCCTGTGCATTGTAGGATGTTTAGCACCATCCCTGGCTCCACCAACTAGAAGCCCGTAGCACCTTCCCTCTCTCCCTACCCACAACCCCCATATGACAAACAAAAATGTTTCCAGACATTGCTAAATGTTTCCTGGGGAAGGGAGAGCAAAATCACCCCTGGTTGAAAAACCACTGTTTAAGGCCGAGATGAAGACCTTTAGTGAGAGGGAAGAGAAGACTCTTGGGAGAATAAGGAAAATGAGGGCTTCCTCCAGAACTCAGATATTTATTCTCCAAATTCTTCTACATATGGAAGTCACTCAAAGATGCTTACAAGTGTTTTTAGGAAACTGATCTTATTCCAAGGCAAGCCAATATTACAAATATTATTTTATTTATTTATTTTTTATTTATTTATTTATTTATTTTTTTGAGATGGAGTCTTGCTCTGTAGCCCGGGCTGGAGTGCAGTGGCCGGATCTCAGCTCACTGCAAGCTCCGCCTCCCGGGTTCACGCCATTCTCCCGCCTCAGCCTCCGGAGTAGCTGGGACTACAGGCGCCACCACCTCGCCCGGCTAATATTTTGTATTTTTAGTAGAGACGGGGTTTCACCATGTTAGCCAGGATGGTCTCGATCTCCTGACCTCGTGATCCGCCCGTCTCGGCCTCCCTAAGTGCTGGGATTACAGGCTTGAGCCACCGCGCCCGGCCACAAATATTATTTTAAACTGTAACTTATAACTGCTTTTCTACATGTCTTAATGGATATAAGCCTTTGTCTTAAAGAATGCTATTGATTCATTCATTGTTTTCATAACTCGTGGCGCTGCCAGCCTTCCACTTGGAAAGGCATCAAGTCGTGTTTTGCTTTCATCCCCAAAACTTCGCAAACTACTTTGATGCATTGCTGAAAATACATTTTAGTGGAATAAGTTAGGCTTTACTGTGATTCTCAAATTTAAGAACCCATTTTATCTACTAGCTAGCAAAGCAACCATTTTAAATTGGAATGTAATAGTTACCTAGATCCATGTTGCCATGTTGCTGCACAGACTTAACATGTTTTACTACCAGCAAAATTGTACTTTGCCTATAATACTAACCTTGCCAAATAACCTTATGACCAAACTCATATCTTAAGAGTGACTAAAGTTAATATACCTTAATCTGAAGTTTAAGAATACTCCCTTATTCAGCGTTTACATCTCATCTTGATTTACATTTTTCTCCAAAGAATAGAAAAACACTGCAAATGGTGTTTCGTTTTATTTTTAGTGGTTCTCTAGGCCCCTTTTTCTCAATTTGTTTCAACTAACATTTATCAAACATGGAGTATGGGCCAGGACTTGTGCCAACTTTAAAGATATTTTTATTTTAGTCATAAAATCAGATGTGTTTCTTCTAAAATCATGCTGTAATTTATCTATTCTCCATTATTTTGATATTAGTGAAGATTAACTACTGCAACAGTTACCAGTTTCTCCATCTATAAATAGAGGACAGAAATCAGGAAATAGAAGAGAGAAGCTATAAAAGGCAGGCTAGATTTGTACAAAACTAAACATCTAGCTTATATGACTCAAACATGTGGTGAGAATTCTGTTTCCTGTCACTTTACTACTTGGCATCAAGTAGATGAAAAAAAAGCTGAAGCTTCTGGGCTAAACTTTTATTTTCATCTGGATAGAGGGCAGGCCTAGAGGAACATCACAGGTAAAACTCTTGAAATGTCTATAACTTCAGATGAGTTATGGGCAAAATAAATAGTTTCTGGTCTATAATTTGTTCACTGTATTTTTCCGTATTTGCTACTGATTTATTAGTAATATATTAAGTATCAGTCAGTAGGAATAGTATTAATATTACCAATGCATTTAAAATTTTTAATTTTAACTATAATTTTTAGTTGCTTTTTGATTCTGTGTCTTTTACTTTAGGTGCTGTGCCCTTAGTCAGGAATCGGTTTACTTGGCTGTGTAGGAGTTATGTAAAAATTTCCAAATGATATAAGCCAGGTGTTCACAGCACATTATGCATCGAGACTACACTGGAAGCTTTCCAAGAGTAGGTGTCTGCGACCTATAGCAGGGATGACAAAGATGGCACGTGGGCCTATTTTCACTGTCCCTTAGGCAAGTCATCTTCACAAACTCATCGACCTTGCAGTGCCCCATCCTCCCATCCCAATCATGTTCCCTCTCCCCAGTCACCTGGGAGCACCATCCTTGGCAAGCGTTAGATCCAATGGCCTCTTCCGGCACTGCTGTGAAGAGTTATTGGGAGCACAGCGGGCTTCGCACACACTCTCCTGCTGTGCGGGCCATCCTAGCTGCCCCTGTGTGTATCACTTCCTACATCTCTAGCTGGTCTGAGCGGCACAGAGCAACTAGAACCTTAGAAAATTACTTTTTGAAGGTTTATCTTAGTTCTGTATGTCACAGTACACAACACACTTGCCATCTTGAAAGTGGTATTTTACAAACATTCTCTCTTGCTCTTCCTCTCATTCCTTTTTCTGTTGTTTCTAATTCTCATTGTTTGATTATTGGCTCTTCAAGGAGAAGGAAGAAATAGGTTAAAAGCCAACTAGAAGATACTGGGGGAGGAAAGGGGACTCCCTAGAGTACAAGGGGAAAGTTATCAGCATTAGTCTTGGAATGAGGCTAGTGCTGCCAGACTAGAAATTATTTGTCTGGCGTGTGCTATTGTTTGAATGTCATTTGTCTCCACCAAAACTCATGTTGAAATTTAACCCCCAGTGTGACCCTGTTGGGAGGCGTGGCATAGTGGGAGGCGTTTGGGTCATGGGTGTGGATTCCTTATGAAGAGAAGAATGCCCTCTTGGGGGTGGGTGAGTCCTTGCTTTCCTGGAGAATGGATTCGTTTCTGGGAGACTGGATTGTAAAAGAGAGTCTGGCTTCCTTGGTTTCTCTCTGGCTTCCTCTCTTGCTATGTGATCTCTTGGCGTGTGCTGACCCCCTTTTCACCTTTTGCCATGAGTTGAAGCAAGCTGAGGCCCTCATCAGATGCAGACGCCCAGTCTTGAACCTTCCGGCCATCAAAATTGTGAGCCAAATAAGCCTCTTTTTTCTGTATACATTACCCAGCCTCAGGTATTTTGTTATAGAAATACAAAACGGACTCAGACAGTGCAGGAAATGTGCGGCAGCAGCCATAGCCCAACATGTGGTTGGGTCTTAGTTGTGTGTTCCCCAGCCCTGGCAGCCAGCTTCCCTGCCCACTTGTCACACGGTGCTAATGCCTCCTGAGAAGGCTGCTCAGAAAGCTGGGCAAGTACAAAAGATTGTCGTGGGTTGAACTGTATCTCCCTAAAATTCATGTTGAAGTCCTAACCCGTAGTACCTCAAAATGTGACCCTATGTGGAAACAGGGTCATGACAAGTGTAATTAGTTAAGGTGAGGTTTTACTGGAGTCAGGTGGACCTGTCATCCAATATGACAGGTATCCTTATAAAAAGGGAACATTTGGAGACAGTCACATATAGAGAGAGAACACTGTGTGAAGATTAGAGTTATGCTGCCACAAGCCAAGGAACCACCAGAAGCTAGGAGAAAGGCCCAGAATGATCCTTCCATAGTGCCCTAGGAGGAAGCATGCCCTGCCTGCACCCTGATCTCAGATTTCTGGCATCCAGAGCTATGAGGCAATAGCCTTCTGTTGTTTAAGCCACTCGCTTTGTGGTGCCTTGTTATGGCCACCCTAGGAAATTAATGCTGTGTAACAATGTGGCAATGGCAGGCCTATGTTCGTCTTGACTCAAAGCTTCTGGAAGGGTGCTGGTTTGATGGTGCTAAGAAATGTGTACAGTCCAAATCCAAACATCTAGAATGAAACCTATGTAAGCTGATAATAAACATATACATATAAGGAAATAAAAATACAATTTCCGACCAACTCCATGAAAATAATGATTGCTGAAACTACTTGTTGTGGTACTTAATGCAAATGACAAAAACCCGTGGTCACTGTTGGGCTGCTTACATGCCAAAGAATCTGTTTCTCCAGGTACCAGGGCAATCCCAGGAGCTAAGCACTCCAGGCCATCTCCCTCTATAACTCAGCTCAACCAATGTTTACTAACCTGACCAAGTGCTAAGAATTCTAAGCAATAGCAGTAGAAATAAAAAACATCAGACACAATCCCTGCCATTAAGTAGCTTGTTGCATAGTAAATAATAAGGAAGGTAGAATTTTGGAAGAATCTTTCACTTATTAGCCTATAGGGAATTCCATCCACTTACACCTAGGACTGTTGAAGACTCTTAGTTACAGGTGATGGAAATACAACTCAACCTAGTTAAAATGAACACACAGATAAAACCCTGACTAATTTGAGGATGAAAATATGATTTTATTTAGTATATTAGTCAGGGTTCTCTCGAGAAATAGAACCAGTAGGAGAGAGTGAGGGAAGGAGAGACAGAGATAGGGGGATGGGGAGAGAGGCAGAGAAGGAAGGAGAGAGAGACGGAAAGAAAGATATTTATTTTAAGGAATTTGCTCATATGATTGTGGCACCAATTTTTAGGGCAGGATGGCAGGCTGGGAATTCAGGTAAGAGTTGATGTTACAGTCATGACTCCAAATTCTCCAGGGCATCAGGCTGGAAACACAGGCAGCAGTTCTGTATTGCAGACTGGAGGATAATTCCTTCTTCTTTGGGAAACATCAGTCTTTGTACTTAATGCCTTCAACTGATTGGATGACACCCATACACAATTTGGAGGGTACCCATAATCTACTAATTTAAATGTTAATCACATCTTTAAAAAATACCTTCACAGTAACATCTAGACTGGTGTTTGACC
The DNA here is from genome assembly GCF_047675955.1 of Chlorocebus sabaeus. Classification (NCBI taxonomy): domain Eukaryota; kingdom Metazoa; phylum Chordata; class Mammalia; order Primates; family Cercopithecidae; genus Chlorocebus; species Chlorocebus sabaeus. The sequence goes on from NC_132913.1 coordinate 77,913,386, forward strand.
AAACAACTGGGTTCCACAGCCTATGCAAGTTGACCCAACCACGACAGGTTGAGTGGAACCCAGGGAGTGCCCTTCAGTCACCAGGAATCTACCCCTCCCCATCTTTCCACTCTACTTCTTCCTTGGTGAAGGCTGTGACTGCCCTGTCTTCCTGTACATGCCCATGCCTGAACCAGTCATTGTGGCCAAGGGAGTGCAGTTTTCTGGCTGGGGCAGAGAGTGGGGAGAGAGGCTGTTGTGTTAGAAGAAGGGATGTCAGGCAGGCAAAATCAGGAGCTGTAGGCAAGTATAGTTTTGAAGGAAACAAAAACATTTTGTGCAAAACCAGCCCTGGGGTACTGAAAGGTGGGAAGGAAGAGGGAGGAGGGAGAGGCTGTCTGGGAGAAATGAAGAGTCCTTGCTGGAACGCCTTACATACTCCTCCTGCTGGAGATGGGCAGTGACATCAGTGGTCACTGGAGACCATATGTAACTGATGGGCTTATATCCATTAGCTTGATTTAAACCGCTTTGAATCTCATGAAATTTTCCTTTGAGGAAAATTTAGTTTTTCTTATCGATTTTATGTCAGTAATTTCTGTTCTCTGAGCACAGAATTGCTTTTAATTATAAATGTATGACATTTAAAATTATTTAAATACAAATATTTTTACACCAAGGGGTGTGGAATGTGGGGTGTGGGATGTGGGGATGGAAGCAATGAATTTTTTCCTGTGCAAAAACCCTGCTGGAAAAATATTTTCCCTTAGTCATTGTTCCAAAAATCATCCCTCTCAGAGATGCTTGTTATTTAAAATTAAATGGAATTGACATTCAGAGATTTTTGAATAATTTAGCTGAACTTGTTTCAGTGATTACGTATGGTTCCAAATGGATCAAGGCCCAGGTTATTTGTGGGAAATAATAAATATATTTGTTTCTGTGGCCATTGTTCATCTGTCTCCCTCATCCTCATCTTCTCCCATCCCCACAGCTGCTTCCTCTCTCTCCACGCTGGAAGCTCCTTGAGACAGTGGCTCCCTTTTATCTATCCTACTCCTGAGGCAGTGTCTGGCATCTAGTATGCAATGCATCAGAGTGTGCTGAATTGCACTGAACATTGACACCTGGGGAGCTCTGGCATTTAGGAAAGTAGAGAGAGCTATGATTGTTCTGTAGACTCTCAGAGAAGAAAGCCTTTTAGAGCAAAGTTAACAACAATTATAACAACAGCTTCACAAATTTCTAGATGCACAGTTGCCACTGTTGGCAGCTTTTTACAACAAAAATCTTACATGCAGCTAATGTCTGTCAAATATTGGAAACAAACACTGGACAAACTCTGAAATGTGTTTTCTGTGTTCCTACTCTTTACACCCCCCACCTTTTTTAAACAACCCTCCCAACCATCCATACATTTTCCATATTCAAATCTCCCCTACTATTTTCATTCTTTCTTCTAATCGAAGTAGGAAAGGACCTCATTTTAATCATTTTTACTTAATGAACTGATTATAATTTGAAATCAATGAATGTCGTTTACTTCTTTCTCTATTATAAAATGAAAGAATGTGTCACACCTGAAAGGGAATCCAGGCGTGAATAAGCAGATAGGGATGGTCTACGTGTCCATCAATAGGTGCCTCCTTCCTTCTCTCCCCTACTTTACTCTTTCTTGGAGAGTGAGTGGGAAAAGGGCATAGACAGGGTTACCCTGAAAACTAACCCGAACAGCACAATGATTTCATTCCTTTGAGGGTGACTAGAGGGATCAAATGGAAAAGGTGGTATGGACTTTTCCCTACCCCAACACCTACTTCTGGGACCTGAAGATCCCTTTTTCTGGGGATAGTAACAGCACCTTGCCTTACTGCAGGCACTTCTGGCAAATAGTCTCTTCCCTTTTTTCTACTGAACACAGGTGAGTCCACTTCCTCACCTTTAACCCAACCCTTTCCATCTGTGTGCCTGAACAACAGAAACCACAATATGCCTACTCAGCCCAGCGCCACTGGGAGTTTGCATACATTATTCCTAGTCTGAACACAACCTTGAAGACAGATTAATACTGCCTTCATTTCACATGTGAGATTCAGAGAGAGTAGGTCACAGTCTCAAGGTCACAGCATTAAGTAGCAAAGTCAAGAAGCTTGGGTTTCTTCAGTTCCAAAACTCATGTCCACTGTACCCCTCTGCCTCCCAGATGTGTTTTAATGTTGTCCAGCAGTCCAGCGTTCATTTTTTAAACAAAATATTGTTATTCTGATCTCTCCCTAACCTGACTTCTTGAGTCACATTGTCATGCCTCCTATATCATTTCTGCCTCCACAAAAATGTTCCTTTGGCACTTCACATGCCTTGTGACCAAAACCGAATGCAAACTGTTTCTGTTCCCAGTTTTTGTTAATTCAATTTAGTCACCTAGTTGCTTAAACCAGAAGCCTGGGACCCTTGACTTTTCCCTTTTTCATGCTTTCCTGTTTCAGTTGGCCACCAAGTCCTACAGATTATTTCTCACATACATATCCGTAAACATAAACACATACATATACAGGGCAGGTCTACCCCGGGACTCTCATTTTTCATTTTGTAAGAACCCTAAGTGTTCTCTCATTCAAACCCCCATGTTGCCATTAAAGTAATTTTTCTAAAATACACATCTAATTTTGTCATTCTCTTGCTTATAAATTCACAGAATAAGGTCAGAATTCCTTGGCATGGTATAGAGGACTAACCCCTCACAATGTTGTCTGCCCCCCACCCCCCTCCCGTCCCACTATTCCTTGCCATGACCCCAAATCCTTTGCTTGTTCCCAATCTACCATGTCTTTTTTTTTTTTTTTTTTTGAGACAGAGTCTCACTGTCACCTGGGCCGGAGTGCAGCGGCGCAATCTCAGGTCACTGCAACCTCCACCTCCTGGGTTCAAGCGATTCTCCTGCCTCAGCCTCCCAAGTAGCTAGGACTACAAGTGCACGCCACCAAACCTGGCTAATTTTCTTGTATTTTTAGTAGAGATGGGGTTTCATTTCTACTAAAGTTGGCCAGGTTGGTCTTGAACTCCTGACCTCAGGTGATCCGCCCGCCTCGGCCTCCCAAAGTGCTGGGATTACAGGTGTAGCCACCGCACCCAGCCCTACCATGTCTTTTGAGTCTATGCTTTTGCAGCTGCTCAACTTTTCATTTCTTGTTCCACGTGGCCATCTTCTATGCACGAAGGCCAAGTTCCAGTGTCAGTTCTCCCGTAAAACCCTCTCAGATTTCTCTAGAAAACTTAGCTTCTCTGCACTTTCACAGCTCTTAACACATACCTAGATTATAGAACACATACCATTGTGCTTGGAGTGTCTGTTGACAGTGTACCTCTTGGCCCCACAAAAGTGAGAACTCCTTATGGGCAAAGACCTATATTATCTGTACTTGGAATTCAGACATCTTGCACTGTTTCTGGCACACCATAGATCCTCAATAAAAGTTGTTGGTTGAATTCAATGGAATGTATCTGAGGAACAAGAGTTTCACAGTGTCCACCTTCCAGTCTTGTGCTTGTGATTTAAATACCCACTCACAGTTAAGCTGAGGCCTGACCAAAACAGGGAAGATTACAGTTTGTCTTTTCTGTCTGTGGTCTTTTTTTCTAACTTCCTTTTTCCTATTAGTTACAGCCCCTCTCTTCCTTTTAGATTCCCAGTGACCTAAATGTTTCCTGTCCTCTTCCCCAAATCAGGAAGGCTCTGGAAACATCACTTGTATACCAACTGAAACTCCCAGCTCTGCTGCACACTAGCTGTGATCCTGGCCAAGTTCACTTGTCTGAAACTAGTTCTTCATTTCTAACACGAAGAGTATATCTGCCTCCTAAGGTTGCTGTGAAAATTCAACAAGAGGCTGCGCATGGTAGCTCAAGCCTATAATTCCAGCACTTTGGGAAGCCAAGGCAGGCAGATCACCTGAGGTCAGGAGTTCAAGACCAGCCTGGCCAACATGGGGAAACCCTGTCTCTACTAAAAATACAAAAATTAGCTGGGCGTGGTGGCGCACGACTGTAACCCCAGCTACTTGGGAGGCTGAGGCAGGAGAATTGCTTGAACCTGGGAGGCAGAGTCTGCAGTGAGCAAGATCGTGCCACTGCACTCCAGCCTGGTGACAGAGCAAGACTCTGACTCAAAACAAAAAATAAAAGAAAATTCAACAAGAAGCTCCAAGTAAAGCATTAGCACAATCCCAGGCATATAATAATAGCTCAATTAATGTTTTTTTTAAAATGCCTTATTTATACTGATATGCTAATTTTTCCCAATGCATTTACTTTAAGAATTTCAATTTAACTGCGGAACAAATGATATCTTATTAAAGAAATCTTATTCAACTAAGACCTACTGGCAGCTTCCTTGGTGCCTGGCTTCCTACCTTGTACCGGGAATGCAGGGAGGAAGATTTGATCCCTGCGCTGGTAAGCGTGCTGATCCGGAGTCCTCGGTATAGGTGCTGACATGTGAGGTATTTCCAGAGTTCAGAGTGGAGGCATCTGAACAGCCCATGGTGGGTGCTGAAGGCAAGTTTCCTAAGAAGGGGTCCACGAAGGCTGGAATCAGTCAGAAGAGGGCAATCTTGTCAGCGGAAACATGAGCAAGGGAATAGGAGTCAGGGTTTGATAGGAGAGGATAAATGACAAGTCATTTGGTTCAGCTGCAGCTTGGGTATGTGTAGGAGGGAGTCAGAAAGATGAGGCTGGAAAGATAAGCAAGTGGCCCAATCTCAGGGGCAACAGCAAGTGGGTGGGAAGGAGTGGGCTGCGGTTCTTCTAGCCCAGTAAGGCTCAACTGTATTTGCATATTGGAATCAGCGGGAGCTTTCAAAAATACCAAAGCCACGACCCTAGACTATTACATAGGAACTACTATGGGCAGAACTGAAGCATCATTTTTTTTTTTAATCCAAAGTGATTCTAATACAAAACCAAGATTGAGAAATGCTACAGTCTAATCCCTGAAATCACACCAACCCAGATTTGGCTGCCAAGTAACTCAGAGTAATCGTGGACCTTTAGCATGGGCAGGAAACCAAAAGCATATCCAACCTTACTCCTGTATTTTTTTTAATTAATTAATTTTTATTATAGTAAAATTACACATAACATAAATTTACTATTTTATCCATTTTCAAGAGCACAGTTCAGTGGCATTAAGTACACTCACTTGCTGTGCATTCATCACCTCCAGCCATTTCCAGGTAAAATTACTTTCATTTTGAAGTCTGTTTTTCTTTTGTTGCTCATGCTTCTGATAGCATAACCTCTGTATTTTATAGATGTGCACACTCATTCCCTCAGGGTGGGCTTCCCTGGAAACAGACTCTGAGATGAAGACTGGTGTACAGTAGTCCCTCCTTATTGGTACTTTTGCTTTCTGCAGTTTTAGTTATCTATGGTAAACTGCAGTCCAAAAATATTAAATAGAAAATGCGAGAAATAAATAATAAGTTTGAAATGTGTGACGTTCCCAGTAGGGTATAAACTTTCAAGCTGTCCTGCTTTGTCCCACCCAGGATGTGAATCATCCCTTTGTCCCACGTACCCACACTGTACACGTTCCCCATCCGTTAGTCACTTTGTAGCCTCTTGGCTATCAGATTATCGCAGTATCGCAGGGCTTGTGTTCGAGTAATCCTAATTTTACTTAATAATGGTCTCAATGTGCAAGAGTAGTGATGCTGGCAATTCCAATATGCCAAAGAGAAGCTATAAAGTGCTTCACTTAAGTGAAAAGGTGAAAGTTCTTGATTTAACAAGGAAAGAAAAAAAATTCTATGCTGAAATCAACAAAATTTATAAGAACAAATGTTTTACCCATGAGATTGTAAAGAAAGAAAAATATATTTGTGCCGGTTTTGCTACTGCACCTCAAACTGTAAACGTCATGGCCACAGAGTTTGGTAAGTGCTTAGTTAAAATGAAAAGGCATTCGGTTTGTGGGCAGGAGACATTAAAAGAAATGTGTTTCGATTGGCAACATGTTGCACCAGAAATCATTGAGCCTATATGAAGATAAGCATTGATCCCTACAGCAAGGGATCCCCTGAAACGAGTAACACCAAGCCATTTATTGCAAGTAAGGGATAGTTACAGAGATTCAGGAATAGGTTTGGACTGAAAAATGTATAAATTACTACCAGAGAGGCTGTGTCTGCTAATGGAGAAGCTGCTGCCACAGGAATACAGAACAATAGGATATTTTGAAAGAGAGAGCGAGAGAGACCACATGCATATGATTTTATTGTAGTATGTTATTATCATTGCTCTATTTTATTAGTTATTATTGTTAATCTGTTAACTGTACCTTATTTACTAAAAAAAATTTATCAGAGGTATGTATGTATAAAAAGAAAGTATATATAGGGTCTGGTACTATCTGTAGCTTTAGGCATACACTGAGGGTCTTGGAATGTGTTCTATGAAGGAGGACTACTGTATAGAGGGGATTAGGGCATGCTCTTGGCATTGTTCCCAAACCAATGTGGCAGTTGGGCTGCTATTTCTTGTGGCCCAATAATGAGATGCAGATGAACTGCAGATGAAAAGAGTATTTCTGTAACCGGTTACAGGGAGAAGGCCTGGAAATTGTCACCAGACCAACTCAAAATTACAAAGTTTTCCAGAGCTTATATACCTTCTAAGCTATATGTCTATGTGTAAGTGAGTGAATTCATCTAAAGATATAAGTGATTAACTTCTTTTCATCTATAACTCAGATCTGAGTCCCTGAAGACCTTCTTCTAGAGCCTCAATAAGTTTACTTAATCTAAATGGGTCTAGGTACTGGGGTGATTACCCTTATCTTGTCCCCTGCTAAATCATGGAGGTTTGGAGAGTTCCTTTAGATCCCAATAAACTTGTTTGCGTAGGACCAGGGAGTTTCTTCAGACCCCCAATAAAACTTGTTTAATCCTAAAACGGTCCTGCTAAGAATTCCTTTGTTATCTTGTCAAGCTTCAAGGCCCAGGAAAAGCCCGGCAAAACTCTTGGTGGGCTCTTTGTTACATTCCAGCCTTTGTATAAGGGCACTGGCTCAATCAACTTTTAATGTTTAACCTAGCTACTCAGTCAGAGATGGGACAGTTGTAATGGAGGCCTGCATTAGTGAGACCTGGGCTGCCACAATCCCCACTGTCAATTTGTGCATGATTTCTATTATTCTTGCATATTTATTTATCATGAGAATCATAAGGATATGGGGCATCATAATCTTTCTGGCTACTTCTGACTGAGAGAGGGTCATGATTATGGGGCACTGAATCCAGCACTGGAGTGGAGAAGGTTGATTTGTTCCTTCTATTTGCTCTATTTTGGGGGCTTAGAATAGTATGCAACAGCAACACATATAAAGAGGTTGCTGTTGTTTTCTTCTGAAGTTTAAGTTGTCTAGTCTTCAGTTTGCAGGGTTTTAAGAAAGCACAGCTCAGGTTTCAGTGATTTCCAGTTAGGAAGAATGGGGAAAAAGGAAAAGAAAAGGGGAAAATTGAAAACATTATTTTGGAGACCTGTAGCCAAAAAAATTAGAATTTAATCCAAACTGTAGAAAACAATAAAAACTGGAAAACATCAGGCAAGACTAGAATTTAACAGGTGTACTATAGTTTTGAAACATAATTTTTCTCTCTCCAGTTTCCCATTTTTATTAAAAGACAAATCATGGTAGGACTGGTTTGCTTTAGTATACTTGGCCAGATTAACTGTATAAAGTTCAGCAAGAATAATTATTTTCACATAGGTCTTTTAAATTGGCTTGGATGGAACTTTGTTCCATAGAAGGAATCTAAGATGAGACCTTTTTAAAGCCAAGCCCAGCCATGGATTTGTACCATCAAATACCTATGAGTTGGGTGAATTCCTCTCCTCTTAAGGTTCCAAGATAACTTGGGGTTCCTGGCCTCTCGGAAAGTGACATTGTTTACTTACCACAGATCAGAAACCCTGTACGGGGACTATGTATGCAAAATATGAGGCCAGTTTTCCAAGGGCTTTATTGGCTCCATAAGTCAAGTTTGATTCCTTAAAGGAGAGCATACCCTTCCAGTCAAAGCCTTGGTAAAATAACCAGTTTTTCCAACTATATCCTGTTACAAAAGAAAACAGATTCTTATTGTACTTATGCAAATAACTATATTACCATAAATTAAGAATTCTAACAAATAGTTTCCAAATTTTGGAATCAGGTAGAGAGAAACAAATATGCTCCAAATTTTGTTCATAGGAGTATAATTTACTTAATTGTTAAAAGCTGTTAATAGCTCAAAAGAAAAGTTTCCTTGACTCTGAAAAGCAAAACAAAGGATTAGCAACATTTTAAGCAAAAAGTCACAAAGATCACTTCAGTCTCTTATTAGTTCAGTTCATGCAGTTAATTCCTATCCTGCTTGATATTAATGAACATTTTAACTCTTCAAGAGTCCTGAACGTTTTTCCTCTATTCTGATGTCACAGTCTCCAAAGTTATCAGAAACCTGTATTCAAGAACACCTGTTAGAGTTTTATAACTGATTATAAAACCACCTTCTAAAGAGGACCAAAACAAGACAACAATTGATTTTGGATGACAAAAAGTTTTAGGGTAGCCATAGTTAAAGACACAATTGACAAGGATATCTGTTACTTCTGTAGCACACAATAATTTAACACAACAATTATAATTATTACTGATAACGTACACTAAGATGTATCAGAATTATAGGAGTCTCCCATAACTTTGGAACACATACCAATAACATACATATACAAACATAGCCCAAAGAAAGCCAAACACCATTTCATATTTGACAATGCTTTCTGTATAATATTTATACCAAATAAACCAAATTTCACCTTTACATTAGTGTACTACTAATGTTAAACCCAATTCTTAACAAATCCTTATAGACAGATTTTCCCAATTTTAATGTTTGACCATAAGGTAAGAATTTTTATAGAACTTTTATAACCCTTTACAATTTTTGTTAAAGAGCAGGTTAGTGCTCTAAGAGAAACCCACTGTGCTTTTAATGTTCAATTTACAGAAAAACTGGATGATACCCCTTTAACTTTAGCCAATATGTTTACACACAAAATGTCCTTTATAATCAACCTTCCACAACTTATTTAAAGCTTCCTCTTTATTTTATCCAACTTAAAACAGTCTTTTAACCTTTTAATCTTGGCAAAAATTCACATTCTCATGCCTCCTTATAATCTTTTTACTAGAAGTATATTTTGCTTTCCTTACACACCTTGCATGTAAACTGTTTCTTCAATAGTTTTAAATACATGTTACACTGTTAACTTTTAGCAATCTTTACTTTTGGTGAAAACCTTGGTAAGTCTGGCATTTTAATTATGTACTAGGTGTGGAGCCTAGGACCTAGGCAGAAGTGCAGATAAGGTCTGATTTATTCCAGTGTCAAACTCCATGTGTCCCAGGCCTTACCTAGCTGTAAAGCAGGCAAGTTGTACAGCTAAGAGTCTTAGTGGCATTTTTATAAACATTTAGGAGGCCTACTCACCTTTAAATTGTACAACATTTCTTTCATAAATTCCCTTTCTTAAATTATTTCATGACTACACAGACAAGCTATGACATGCCTTGACTTTCTGACTTGTCCTAAACATCCCCCCACTTTTTTTTTTTTTTTTTTTTTTTTGATATGGAGTCTTGCTCTGTCACCCAGGCTGGAGTGCAGTGGTGCAATCTCAGTTCACTGCAACCTCTGTCTCCCAGGTTCAAGAGATTCTGCTGCCTCAGCCTCCTGACTAGCTGGGACTACAGGCACGTGCCACCACACCCGGCTAATTTTGGTATTTTTAGTAGAGATGGGGTTTCACCATATTGGCCAGGCTGTTCTCAAACTCCTGATCTCTCAACCCACCCACCTTGGCCTCCCAAAGTGCTGGGATTAAGGCGTGAGCCACTGTGCCCGGCCACATCCCTCTTTTTAAACAACCAATTATTTTACTTTAGGACAAGAATTTACCACACAAGATCCTTCATTATATAAAATATCTTTTCTTTAATACCTTTTTGCATAGCTAGGGGCATGGCTAATTTCATGTGTCTCCAGGCCTTATTTAGAATTTAACACTCCAAAATAAATTGAACAATTTTTTAAGTCAAAAAAGCAGTTTATGACCTAAAGCATTTAGCAAACTTAACATTTGACCTGCATAATTTAGACCAAATTTTTACATTTTTGAAGATATTTTTATTTTACCAATAGACTTTAAAACTCTTTATTTTTATAACTTACTTTACATCTTATTTCCTTGTTTCTTTTACCTTGTTTTTTATATATAAAACCTTTAAATAAGCTTTGAATTAGACAAAAATTATTTACCCTTTAAAAAGGACACAATTTTTAGAAAGAACGTTTTCCTACAATATATTTTTATTGGAAAATACCTAAATAATGAAATATCTGTTGTTTAACTTTAGATTCTGCAAATATTTGTCCCATTACATTTATCTAATTATTTATTTTAATTGTTTACCTAGGTTATTTATGAAAACTGTGATAGTCATCATTTAAAGTTATGAAATCACCATTGCAAAATTATAACTGAGAGAGTGAAAATGATCTGACCTAATTAACTCCATCTTGCTTCTTACCTCCAAGCTATTCTTATTCATAACTAAGGTTATAGTTTAGTTTTGAAACAGAGATGGTAACAGTCCTTTCCCAGGATGAACTTTCTCTATGTCTATCGACTAGACTGCCTAAGGCCACAAGATTAGGGTATTTTACTAAATAATTCAAGATGTAGCTATCTTCATTAAACCAATATTAATGTTTTATTTATTGAAAATCACACAAGCAAAGATCATTCTGTTTTGGGCTGAATTATAGTTTTGTAGCCTCTACACCAAATTTTGACACCTTATAGTATTTGACAGTGCTAAGTATGAAGTTGCTCGATCAATAAATGCAAACAAAAATGTATGCTGGCAATTCTTAAGACATTTCTAATATTACTTCACCAATTTTTTTTTTTTTTTTTTTTTTTTTGAGATGGAGTCCCACTCTGTGGCCCAGGCTGGAGTGCAAGTGGCAAGATCTTGGCTCACTGCAACCTCCACCTCCTGGGTTCAAGCGATTCTCCTGACTCGGCCTCCTATGTAGCTGGGATTACAGGCACCCACCACCATGCCTGGCTAATTTTTAAAATATTTGTAGTAGAGACAGGATTTCACCAAGTTGACCAGGCTGCTCTTGAACTCCTGACCTCAGGTGATCTGCCCGCCTCCGCCTTCCAAAGTGCTGGGATTATAGGTCCAAGCCACCGCGCCCAGCCATTACTTCACCAATAATTTTTAAAGCTAGCTTATTAAAGATTTTACTTAAGTCATATACACTTGAGAAAACATTTAACTAGTCTTTCCTTTCTTCTGTTGGTGTATTTAAGCACTTTTAATTTTCTCTGAGCCAATTAATTAGAACTCTTTTATATATTTTCAGTAGTGAAACATGGTGTACACAAGACATAAATACACAGACATATTAGGCATGCCAGTAGAAGTACATTTATAGATTCATAAGACCTCATTTTTCCTATCTTTTAACTGGATCTTTGAGCTCTGGACAGAGCCAACACTGCATCCTGGGTTTTCAAAAAGGGAGAATTATTATGAGGCTAGACCATGTGGTGCCTTTACAGTGCACTTAAAAAAAACCTTTTTTTTTTTTCCAAACAAAGACATTTCTAAGTGTCTAAATTACACTTTTTCTTAAAAACCCCCGAGTAGCTTCTGTTGTAACAGCTATTAATAAAGAAAACACAATTCAGTCAACTGAAAAGAAAAATAAAAACTTTTGCTCAAAACAAGGTCCTTGGAGAGAAAAACAAAAACATGAAGGCCTTTTAAATACAAACATGCACACACGCACACATACATAAACACATCTTGGATGTTAGCTTTTAGTTAAGTTGACTCTCAATCATTGAGCTTCTAAAAAATACTTTTCCTTCCCAGAGGCCTCTCAGCAGGAATGGACCCAATATCTCCCATTTTCAAGTTTACATGTTATGAAAGGGAATAAGACAGATATGCAAATAAGTGGAGGCAAAATTTGGACAACACAAGTGGGGAGTGCATTTAGGGAAAACAGACTCAAAACCAACTCAAAACCTGATCACAACCAAAATGCAAAGCAGGTGTATGAGCAAGCCCTAATGTTTCCCTTAGCGGTACCAGACAAATGACTTAACAAGACCAGGTAGTAAAACAATAGGCTCCCGGCATATGACCCAGTTAACTCACCCTTTGAGTGAGTCTGCTCCTGATCTCCATTCTTCCTCGATAGTGAAAAGGACAGGCACTTTTGCGCAAGGGACAGCCTTCAAGAGGGTCCATGGGAAAAATCTCACCAGCAGCTGCTGGAATTCTCCTAAAGACTGTCTCATCACAAGCCGCTGGCCACTCAACACAGCACTGTCCTGGTCTCTCCTGGCTGGCAAACCAAATTTTGTTCCCAAATCAAACTGAAGATCGGGCTGCTATTTCTTGTGGCCCAATAATGAGATGCAGATGAACTGGGGAGGAAGAGAGTTTTTATTTCTGTAACCGGTTACAGGGAGAAGGCCTGGAAATTATCACCAGACCAACTCAAAATTACAAAGTTTTCCAGAGCTTATATACCTTCTAAGCTATATGTCTATGTGTAAGTGTGCATTCCTCTAGAGACACAAGTGATTAACTTCTTGTAAACTATAACTAAGGTCTAAGTCCTGAAGACCTTCTTCTGGAGCCTCAGAAAGTGTACTTAATCTAAATGGGTCTAGGTACTGGGGTGATTACCCTTATCTTGTCTCCTGCCAAATCATGGAGGTTTGGGGAGTTTTTTAGACCCCAATAAACTTGTCTGTGAGGCCTGGGGAGTTTCTTCAGGCCCCCAATAAAACTTGTTTAATCCTAAAAGGGTCCTGTTAAGAATTCCTTCATTATCTTGTCAAACTTTAAGGCTCAGGAAAAGCCTAGGCAAAACTCCCGGTGGGCTCTTTGTTACATTCCAGCCTTTGTATAAGGGCACTGGCACAATCAGTTTTTAATGTTTAATCCAGCTACTCAGTCAGTGCTGGGACAGTTGTAATGGAGGCCCGTGTTAGTGAGACCTGACCTGTCACAGCATCACCCCCTGTGGAAGGGAAAGAAAGAAAGCATGAGCAGAGGGAGAAGTTGGACTGTGACAAAGTCTCAACGAAAGCCTCAGCTGACCCCATAGCAAACTCTGAAGCTGAGATGAACTTTCAGAGATGTCCTTTCCTGGAGTGAGGTGATGATCTTTATATTTGACAGGTCACTGAATACAAGGTGCTACAAAAATGGAGTGTGACCATGGGCAAGGCACTTCCAAAGACGGCTCCCAGCTCGGGGCTGCCAGCCAGCGTCACTCCTGGCATCTGGAGGGAATGGGGTTTAAGCCGTGAAGGAGATCTGGGTGACATATAACATCATCCATTACAGTTCCAAAGAGGTCTCTTGTATAATAGGAAAGCAAACTGTTTTCTCCTACTATGCTCTCAAGACACAGGACACTTTCAGTCACCAAAATGTGTGTGGAGTTTTCTCCACATTGACCAATTCTCTGACACCAATTAGGTTTCCTACAATTTAACTCAATTCTGATATTAACTGGAGTTAGTTTGGCTCCTACAGGTTAAAGGCTCAGTCCCACAAGACTTCCCCCAACTTCAGATGCCAATCATAAGCTCCAGGTTGGCACCTGTGCTCCTGACCGAGCAGCTATGGATCGGAGGTTCCCACGACTCCTTCCTCAGGTTTGATCATTTGCTAGAGTGGCTCACAGAATTCAGGGAAAAACTGACTTATGTTTACCAGTTTACCAGGGAGATATTTACTTGTATTTACTGGTCTATTATAAAGGATATTTCAAAGGATACAGATGAACAGCCAGATGGAAGAGATGTCCAGGGCAGGGCATGTGTGAAGGGCACGGAGCTTCCATGCCGTCTCTGGTGTGCCGGCCTCCCTGCACCTCTACATGTTCAGCAACCTGGAAATCCTCCAGACCTGTCCTTTGAGGTTTGTATGGAGGCTTCGCTACACAATCACTGGCCATCAGTGACTGAGTCAACCTTCAGCCCCTATCCTCTCCCCTCCCGAGAGATGAGAGGGTGAGGTTGAAAGTTCCAAACCTCTAATCACTAGGTTGGTTCCTGTGGCAACCAGCTAGCATCCCTAAGCTTTCCAGGACCCCCTAGTGATCTCATCAGCACACAAAAAGACACCTGTCACTGACAAGAGTCCAAGCATTTCAGGAGCCTCAAGCCAGGAAATAAGAGAGACCAAATATATCTATTTCTTATTACGGCACATCACCTCTTGCTTGCTTGGGTCTCCTGGTGCCAGGCTGTCACTGCCACTTTCATATAATTTAGAGAAGAATCTAAGGTCTCCAGGAAGCCCCAGCCTATTCTCACCAGGCCCACTCCCTCCTTCCTTCCTCGTTTTCCTTTCTGCCTCCCTAGTTGCTCTCTTCCTCATCTACAACTTTGTCAGGTAACTGTTGCCCTTCTGTTAAAGTCTGCAGTTTAATTTCAGGCCCGAGTTCCTGCCACTTCAAGACTTCACCACCTGAGACAATAATCAGGAGCAAGGGGAGAAAGCAGCTGCTCAAATCCTCCAGTATGGGTGGATGGAGTGAGGAGGGATGTTGGGATAAAATACTTAGAGAAAAACCGCAGCCCAGGGGCATGGGCGTAAATACTAAGGGGCAAAACCTGAACCAGAAGCACCTACATGATGAGAAAGTTAAGAGAAAAAAGGATGACAGTAAAATTGGGGACATCATAAAAACTGACCTCAGTTTTAGATGTTGAAGAAATGACAAAATGAATAGAAAAATTAATAGAGTTAATATTTTTGTCTATTATGCAGTATATTTCTATATATAATGTGTTAATAAAACTTAAATGTATTAAAACTAAATTTTTCTCAAGTTGTATTTGATTAGAACAGTAAACTCTGACATAACAAATAATGAGCTTCATAAACAGTGGCTTACACAGCATGGAGATCTGCTCACACCCAAAACATCAGAGGGCATGCTCACTACAATGCATCCTCTTTTGAATAAAAGGAAACTATACCTTTGGATCCCTCTCTTCCCTTGGGGCTCACAGATACAGGATTCATGCTGAGTTCCTAACCTAAACTCTAAGACTTGTTTCTCATAAAAATTTCTCTTTAATAGTTTTCTTGCTATACTGTAGTCATGTTTTATAACATTTTTTCCTAATTTTTTTTCCTGAAGAAAAGAATATTTAGGCCAGATGTGGTGGCTGATGTCTATAATCCCAGCACTTTGGGAGGCCGAGGTAGGAGGATCACTTGAGCCCAGGAGTTTGAGACTGGCCTGGGTAACAGAGCAACACAGCATTTCTACTAAAATTAAAAAGAAAAAAAAAAAGCCAGGTGTGGTGGCTCGGAGCTGTAGTCCCAGCTACTTGGCGGGGCTGAAGGGGTTGGATCGCCTGAGCCTGGGAGGTCGAGGGTGGAGTGAGCCCTGATCACGCCACTGCACTCCAGCTTCGGCAACAGAGTAGGACTCTGTCTCAAAAAAAAAAAAAAAAAAAAAAGGAAAAAGAAAAGAAAAAAGAATATTTGAAATATTGAATTTTTAATTTTCCTAAAACATATTTACATCATTGAATTTATGAACATTTCTATTCCTACCTCATAGGTAACTTACTACACTTCAGTTTTCATTAAAGTCCACTACCCAGGGTCTTCCCAAAGCTTTTGTGTCATCTGAAGTCAAGGTCTATTTGGAGGCTGAGCGACTTTTTTTCTGAGAAGTATTCTTGAAAAGGTCTTATCTATTTGGAAATTCTTTAGGACAATCAAAATGGAGGAACAAAAGTTGGATTTTATATTCTTCCTTTCCCTTTCGAGTCTCTTCATTAAAGAATACCAGGATTTCTCCCACCCCTACCCTTCCACCTCCCACATTGTCCCTGCCCAAAATTAAATTACTCCTTTCAGAGAAACTAGAAATATCCAATGGATTGAAAAACATTTCACCTGCAGAGAGTTTCCATTTGACCTCTATGTAATTTCTGAGTGTCATTTTCATTTCTTGCTCCAACCCTATTTATACTCTCTAAATCCCCAGACATTTCTCTGGGGAAATTTACTCAGAATAAACCCACAAATGCAAATTTTCTAGAAAATAACTTAACAAGATTATATATTTTTTAAAAAAACAAGTTTTGACATTCCCTTTGGGTTAAAGCCTCATTTCTCTTAGGGAATCCATGTAGGAATTCAAATTTCTTTGGTTGCAGTAGTCATTTTTAACCTCATTACCACGATTACTGCTATTAAGTATTTAGCCTACATTTTTATGATTCAATCTTGGAAATGGTTTTTAGGGTTTCATGATCATTTCCTTAATTGTTTCCATTTTTCAGGCTTTTACTATGACATTAGCTACTGCCCATTCTTTAAACTGCCTGAAAATGAGGACTTGAATTTTATTATCAAGTAGCTAAATGGAAAATCAGTCTCCCAGGATTCTTAGAGGGGCGTAGGAGAGACCTCTGAGCGTATTCTATCTCATTACAGAGCTGGCTCAGAAGTCCAAGACCTGAGCAGGTTCTCTACTTTGCTTGCAGCTTATCAGTGTGGTAACTCATCAAGGCCTTAGCAAAATCATCCTGCCTTTTGGCTGTTTGCCTCACTGTGTGTTTAGTGTAGACTGAGTTACAAATCAAGTCTTATCTTCCTTTGCCAATCAGTTATTCCCCTTTGTCAGGTGTTCTAAGCAGTTTCTTGCTTCTCACTGTCAGTTTCTAGCAGTTCCTGGACTCTCCAGGTCAGCATGGAGCACTACAGTATATCTCTCACAAGGATCAATGACACTTTATAAGAAACACCTAAACTCTCCCACCAAAACTTAAAAAAGATAGAGTACTATTGTGACTTTTCATGTATCTCAGTCCCTTCCGCTTCTCCCATCTCTCCTTCCCTCTTTTGACCAAAGATAAATTATTAGCTAGGGATAGATGATATTATCTTTGGACAAAGAAGATAATTCCTAATTATCTACCTTTTTTTATTTTTAATTGAGACAAGTCTCACTCTGATATTCAGGCTGGAGTATAGTGGCACAATTATAGCTTACTGCAACCTCGATCTCCCCGGCTTGAGCAATCCTCCTGTCTCAGCCCCTCAAGTAGCTAGGACTACCGGCACGTGCCACCACACCCAACTAGTTTTTTATTTTTAATAGGCACAAGATCTCACTATGTTGCCCAGGCTGATCTTGAACTCCTGGACTCAAGTGATCTTCCTGCCTTGGCCTCCCAAAGTGCAGGGATTACAGGTGTGAGACACAGCACCTGGCCTGTCTAACTTTTTTTTTTTTTTTTTGAGACGGAGGCTCACTCTGTTGCCCAGGCTGGACTGCAGTGGCCGGATCTCAGCTCACTGAAAGCTCCGCCTCCCGGGTTTACGCCATTCTCCTGCCTCAGCCTCCGGAGTAGCTGGGACTACAGGCGCCCGCCACCTCGCCCGGCTAGTTTTTTTTTTTTTTGTATTTTTAGTAGAGACGGGGTTTCACCGTGTTAGCCAGGATGGTCTCGATCTCCTGACCTCGTGATCCGCCCGTCTTGGCCTCCCAAAGTGCTGGGATTACAGGCTTGAGCCACCGCGCCCGGCCAACTTTTAACATACTCTATAATTGCATTATTTTGTCATCTGAAATGAAAGAAGATTACTTGCTCTTTAAAAATTATTTTTTTAAACTTGTAATTCTTGCCCAAAATGCTGAAGTTGGTGAAATGGAAATAAGCAAAGAATAATCTCTCTTCTATCAGAGAGAGCAAAGCTACTTCTCAACTCAAACAGCAGAATTGAACTTGCTATTAAGACTCATAGTAGGACAGGTATGGTGGCTCACAACTATAATCCCAGTACTTGGGAGGCCAAGGTGGAAGGATCGCTTGAGCCCAGGAGTTTGAGACCAGCCTGGGCGGCATAGTGAGACTCTGTGTCTACTAAAAGTAAAAAATTAGCTGGGTGTGGCGGTGTACACCTGTAGTCCCAGCTGCTTGGGGACTGAGGCAGAAGGATCACTTGAGACCAGCCTGGGCAACATAGGGAGACACCTGTCTCTACAAAAAAAAAAAAATTTTTTTGCCAGATGTGATGGTGTGAGCCTGTAGTCCCAGCTATCTGGGAGGCTGAGGTGGGAGCATCCCTTGAGTCCAGGAGTTTGAGGTTGCAGTGGGTTATGATTGCATCAGTGTGCTCCAGCCTGGGTGACAGAGTAAGACCCTGTCTCCAAAAAAAAAAAAAAAAAAAAAAATGGCTCACAGTAGCAACCCATTTGTTACTTGGCTCTGAAATTACGAGATGAAGTTAAAAAAAATTTTTTTTAATGTTATGTTTTGCTTTTCCAGTTGTGATTGTTATATACAAATAATGCAAGGCTGAGCAGAGTCAAACCTGGAGTATGTGCATGGTCAGTTCCAAAAATCAGGAGACATGATTTTTCATTCTGCTATCTAAGGGAGGGGCTCATGGGGCAGCCAGGGGCAGAACTTACTGGCCCCTAGACATTATATAGTACTAAAGGCAAAGTGTCAAAAGTTGACTGTAGGAGATTGAATATAGGCCACTGAGGAAGATGGCAAGCTACGAAGCAATAGGAAGTTGCCAAATGGTCACCAAAGCCATTCAATGAATCCTGCCATACTGTGTTTTCCTCGGCTCAGACTGTTTTCACCTCAGTGGCCAGCCCTGCATTGGCTCTTGGGTCTCAGCTTCTTAAAGGTACCACCTAGCAGCTGGTAGTTCTTATTCTGTAAATTGATGCTGTATCATCATTGTCATCAAATCAGCAATTCTTTTCCAGGATGTAGACCATGTCCTAATTTGCTTAATTTCCCCCGGGGAACTAAGCTCTCAGTTGGATGTGATAATGTCTTCTCTTCTTAGAAGTTAGTCGAGACAGTTTTCTAAAGTTGACACCTTTACTGACTTCCTGCTGTCTATTTTATATAACAGGCATGGCATATGCACCATCAAAATTCATGCACAAACATATTGCATGCTACAAGCATAAGGGTAGAATGGAAAGAAGCTATTATATTTACCCACCCCAATCAGTTGTTTGCTCTCATGTGGTGGGAGATATGGAAGAATGCTCAGGGGAAAGGAAAAGAGAGAGAAAAGTTTCTTCTGCAACATCCAGCCTTTTCCAGGAAAAGCAAAAAAAACAAAACCAAAACAAAACAAACAAAAAAACAGAGAATCTGTCCCCAGTGGGCATTGTTTCCATACCTTATTACAAATAATGATAAGGACATAAAATCCCAAATGAACTTTCAGATCTCATTTGTTTTAACAATTCAGCCCTGACCACCAATGGCACTTAAAGAGAGTTACAGAAGGAAATTTAATGAACTGATTAAGATCATCTACAGAAACCTCACAACTAGCATCACACACAATAGTGAAAGACTAGATGATTTTCCTTGTCCAGAAAAAGACAAGAAGGCCCACTCTTGTTGCTTTTATTCAAAACTGTACAAGAAGCTCTAGACGAGGCAATTAGGCAAGAAAAAGAAATAAAAAGCATCCATATTGGAGAGTAAAAAATGAGACCATCTCTATTTACAAATGGCATAATATTGTATACAGAAAATCCTAAGGAATCCATTAAAAAACTATTAGAAGTATTAAGAAATTCAGAAAGGTTGCAAGATACAAGATCAAAATGCAAGTATCAATATAATTCTATATACTAGGAATGAACAATATGAAAACGAAATTTCAAAAATTCATTCATAGTAGCATCAAAAAGGATAAAATAATACATTTAACAAAATAAGTAAAAGATCTAAAAGATCTACACCAAAAAATACAAAATACCAAAGAAAGAAATTAAAGAAGATTTACATACAGTCATAAGTTGTTTAATGATGGGATTATATTCTGAGAAACGTGTTGTTAGATGTAGGTGACTTTGTTGTCATGCGAACATCACAGAGTGTGCTTACACAAACCTAGATTGTATATAGCCTACTACACACTCTGCAGCTCTATGGCATAGCCTGTTGCTCCTAGGCTACAAACTTGTACAGCATGTTACTGCATTGAATACTGTAGGCAACTATAACATAATGATAAACATTTGTGCATCTAAATATATCAGAATATAGAAAAGGTACAGTAAAAATATGGTATTATAATCTTATGGGATCACCATTATGTATCTGTCATTGACCAAAATGTCATTATGGTGGTACATGGCTGTAAATGGAAAGACATCCTATGTTCATGGGTTGGAAGACTTAATATTGTTAAGACTACTGTACTCCCCAAATTGACCTATATATTCAGTGCAATACATATAAAAAATTCCATCTGTCTTTTGGGTTTTTTTGTTGTTGTTGTTTTGCAGAAATTGGCTCATATATCCCTATTTCAAAACTTACTACAAAGCTACAATAATCAAGACAGTGCAGTAGTGGCGTAAGTATAGACATAAATATCAATAGAACAGAATTGAGAGTCCAGAAATAAACCTTCACATAATGGTCAATTAATTTTCTACAAGGGAACTTGTCAAGACAATTCAAGGAGAAAGACTATTCTTTTTAATAAATACTGCTGAAAGCTGGGCATGGTGGCTCACGCCTGTAATCCCAGCACTTTGGGAGGCCGAGGCTGGTGACTCACCTGAGGTCAGGGGTTCGAGACCACCCTGGCCAACATGGTGAAACCCCGTCTGTACTAAAAATAAAAAATTAGCTGGGTGTGGTGGCATTCACCTGTAGTCCCAGTTACTTGGGAGACTGGGGCAGGAGAATCACTTGAGCCTGGGAGGCAGAGGTTGTAGTGAGCACGCCACTGCACTTAAGCCTGGGGAGTGAGACTCTGTCTCAAAAATAAATAAAGTGCTGAGAAGCTGGGCATGGTGGCCCATGCTTGTAATTCCAGCTACTCAGAAGGCTGAGGCTGGGGAATCACTTGAAGCCAGCAATTCAAGACCAGCTGGGCAACATAGCAAGATCCTGTCTCCAAGAAAATAAAAATTTAAAAAATTAACTGGGTGTGGTGGTGTGAGCTTATAGTCTCAGCTACTCAGGACATTGAGGTGGGAGGATCTCCTGAGCCCAGGAGACTGAGGATGCAGTGAGTATAGCCATGTGACTGCACTCCAGTCTGGGTGACAGAGAAAAACCAAGGCTGGAGTGCAGTCTCTTAAAAAAAAAAAAAAAAAAAAAAAAAGAAAGGCTAAGACATCTAGATATTTGCATGCAAAAGAAATAAGTTGGATTCTGACCTTTCATCTTATAGAATAACTAGCTCAAAATAAATCAAAGACCTAAGTGTAAGGGTAAAAATTATAAAACTCTTGAAAAAAACATTAAATATCTGTGACTTTTGACTGGACAGTGGTTTCTTAGATATGACACCAAAGCACAACAACAAAAATCGGACATCATCACCATAAAAAAACTTTTGTGCTTCAATAAAGAGAAAGACACACCATGGAACCTTATCTAACAAGGAACTTGTATCAGAATATACAAAGAATTCTTACAAGTCAAAATAAAATCAAAAATTAAAAAAACAATTTAAAATGGCCAAAGAATTTTATTCAAAATACTGGAAGTCCTAGGAAGAGCAATTAAGCAAGAAAAAAATAAAGAATATCCAAATTAAAAATAAAGATGTCAAATTATAATGTTTGCAGACAATATATTAGATTTAGAAAAATCTAAAGACTCCACCAAAAAACTAGAACTGATAAACCAATTCAATAAAGTTTCAGGATATAAAATCAACATACAAAAATCAGCAGCATTTATATAATATGCCCACAGTGAGCAGTCTAAAAAATAAATCAAGAAAGCAATCCTATTTACTATACAAAATACCTATGAATAAATTTAACCAAAGAAGTGAAAGATTTATGCAATGAAAATTATAAAGTACTTATGAAAAAATTGAAGAGGACAAAAAAAAGGGAAAAATGTTCCACGCTCATGGACTGGAAGAATTAATACCATTAAAATGACCATACTGCCCAAAGCAAGCTACAGATCTAACGCAATCTCTATCAAAATACTAATGACATTCATCACAGAAATAGGAAAAAAAAAAACCCTAAAATTCTAATGTAACCACCCCAAATAGCCAAACCATTCCTGAGCAAAAAGAATAAAGCTGGAGGCATCACACTATCTGACTTTGAAATATATTACAAAGTTATAGTAGCCAAAAGAAAGTCTACTGGCATAAAAACAGACACATTGACCAATGGCACAGAGACTCAGAAGTAAATCCATGCATTTACAGCTAACCCATTTTCAACATAGGTGCCAAGAACATATATTAGAGACAAGACGGTGTCTTCAATAAATGGTGCTAGGAAAGCTGAATAACCAGATGCAGAAGAATGAAGCTAACCTCTATATCTCATCATATCAAAAATCAAATCAAAGTAGATTAAAGACAAATCTAAGACCTAAAACTATGAAACAACTAGAAGAAAACATTGGGGCAAATGCTTCAGGACACTGGTCTAGGCAAAGATTTTTTGGAAAAGACCTCAAAAGCACAGGCAGTCAAAGCAAAAATAGACAAATTGGGTTATATCAAGTTTAAAAGAAACACAAAACTTCTGCAGAGCAAAGGAAACAATCAGCAAAGTGAAGACACAACCTAAAGAATGGGAGAAAACATTTGCAAACTATCCATCTTACAAGGAATTAATAATCAGAATATATAAAGATTCAACTCTACAGCAAAAAGCAATCTGATTAAATAATGGGCAGAGCCAGGCACATGGCACTCATCTGTAATCCCAGCTACTTAGGAGGCTGAAGCAGGAGGATTGCCTGAGCCAGGGAGTTGGAGACAAGCCTGAGCAACATAGTGAGACCCTATCTCAAAAAAGGAGTGGGGGGCAAAAGACCCAAATAGATGTTTCTCAAAAGAAGACATACAAATGGCCAACAGGTATAAAAAAAAATGCTCAACATCATTAATCATCAGGGAAATGCAAAGCAAAACCACAATGAGATATCATCTCATCCTAATTAAAATGGCTTTTATCAAAAAGCCAAAAAATAACAGATGGTGGTGAGGATGTGGAGAAAGAGGAATGCCCATACATTGTTGATGGGAATGTTAGTATACTCACTATAAAACACTATAGAAGTTCCTCAAAAAAATTATAGAGTTACCATATAATCTAGCAATCCTACTGCTAAAGACTTATTAAGTCTTTAATCCATTTTATCCAAAAGAAAGGAAATCAGTATATGGAAGACGTATCCGCACTTTCATATTTATTACTCTATTCACAATAGCAAAGATATGGAATCAACCTATGTGTCCATCAATGGATAAATGGATAAAGAAAATGTACATATACACAGTAGAATATTATTCAGCCATAAAAAATCCAATCCTTTCATTTACAGCAACATGGATGGACCTGGAGGTCATTATGTTGAGTGAAATAAGCTGAGCACAGAAAGACAAATACCACATGCTATCATTCACATGTGGGAGCTAAATGTGGATCTCATGGAGGTAGAGAGTGGATTCATGGTTACCAGAGGCTGGAAATAGTAGGGATGAAGGAGAGACAAAGAAAGGTTGGTTAGTAATCACATGAAAAGATTCTCAACAGTATTAGTTATTAGGGGAACGCAAACCAAAACCACAAGATACCACTTCACATATATTAAGTCATCTATCATCAAAAAGATAGACAATAAAAAGTGTTGACAAGGATGTGGGGAAATCCGAATCCTCATTTATCGTTGGTGAGAATGTAAATGATTCAGTCACTTTGGAAAATAGCTTGGCAGTTCCTCAAAAAGTTAACCATTGAGTTCCCATATGGCCTAGCAATGCCAGTGCTAGCTATACACCCAAGAGCACTGAAAACATGTCTACACAAAAACTTGTACACTCATGTTCATAGAACATGATTAATACTAGCTAAAATGTGGAAACAACCCAAATGTCCATCAGCTGATGAATAGACAGAATGTGTTATAGCCATACAATGGAATATTTGGCCATAAAAATGAATAAAGATGGATGGACCTTGAAAAATTACACTGAATGAAAGAATCCACATAATATATGATTCCATTTATATAAACTGTACAGAATAGGCAAGTCTGTAGAGACAGAAAATAGATTAATGGTTTCCAGGGGCTCCAGAAAAGGGGAATGGGGGTAACTGCAAATAAGCATAGGGCTTCTTTTTGGGATAATGAAAATAATCTGGAACTGGTGTCAATGGTTGCACAACTTTGTGAATGTACTAAGAACGCTGAATTGCACACGTTGAAAGGATGCATTTTTGATATGCGAATTATATCTCAATAAAGCTGTTATTTTATAAAAGAAAGAAAGGAAAAGAAAAAGCGAGCTATACAGAAAAAGATAGCTAGACAGCTATCGATGACGCTTTAGGCCACCATCGTCCCTGGCTGCTTCAACGCTGTCAGGTATTTACATTGATTAGCTTCTGTTTAGTTGTGCTTTTTGTCTTTTCTTTTTAAATTTTGAGGCTTCAATCCAAGTCATCTAGCCAAATAAATTCCCAAACATGTGTTTCTGACACATGGCCAAATAATCTAGATTTAGAGAGGAAATCATGAACAAATTAATTTTAGTCATAAATTAACAGACAGGCAGCTTCTAGAGACCCAAATATGTCTCTTTTTCAAACATGGTGACTGTCTTACTCCATTCAGGCAGCTATAACAAAAATACTATAGACTGGGTGGCTTAAACTACATTTACTTCTCACCATTCTGGAGGCTGGGAAGTCTGAGATTAAAATGCAGATTCAATGTCTGGTAGGGACCCACTTACCAGTTTATAAACTGTGGTCTTCTGACTAAGTCCTTACATGGCAGAAAGGGGTAAGAGAGCGCTCTGGGTCTCTTTTATAAGGGCACTAATCTTATTCATGAGGGCTCTGTCCTCATGACCTAATCACCTCCCCAAAGCCACACCTCCCAATGCAGCACAATGAGGGTTAGGATTTCAACATATGAATTTCTGGGGGACACAAATATTCAGTCCATAGTAGTGACCTAGAATCATTAAATTAATGGGTTTCCTTTAGTGCAAGGATAAAATCCTGAAAATACTAATTAATTTAAAAGTTAAAATGATTAACAAATGGAATGAAACACACACAGACATTTAAATGCACCCTGAGGAATGCCCTTTTATATTACCATATTAAGAGTGTCAAAAGAGAGAGAGAGAGAGCTTTACCTGTGGGTGTATAATGATTTTGGGTAGTTAAGCAGCACCCTTCTTTTGGATTGCTCACAATGCTTTATAGCATTCACTTCAATGGTGACAACACTCTTGTGGGTGGCAGGCATTGTACTAAAAGTGTAGTACAGCTGCAGGTCAGACAACCCAGGGACACACAGTTATCACATCAACAGTTTATAGCACAGGTGGGTGCAGAGCCCATAGGGTCGGTCCAGTCATGCCTCATCCACATCTGACCAAGGTGGCATCTTCTTGGACTGATAAGCTCTCGAATGAATAATAGTTTTGAGTTCCCATTATTCTGGGTTTCCCAAGTGTGCCTGCCATATCTGAAACAGATGGTCAGTATTACAGGATGATGACTGTTTTTAATTCTAATAGGAATCACATGATTAACACTTCCTGAAAGGAACTGGATTACATATTGAAAATTGGACCTCTGCTCTTAAAAAAAAAATTATTTGATTTCCTGTCTCATTTCCAGAAAATCATAGGAATACTGAAAAGTCTGTAAAGAGTATTTTGAAATGGATTACCATCTACACTTGTTTTATGTCACACTGATCTCTTAGGCCCCATCCAACTATTTACTTATTTGGCAGTTATGGTACTTTCTCTGCACAGCCAAAAGCCTGGGGAGGGACATGCATGCAGGGACAACATCCGTTTTCTTTTCCCGTGTCGTCCCATGCTTAGCACCGTGCCTGGCACATAGCACGTGCTCAACAACACTTTTTGAGTAAATAAATCTTGCATTTTTTTGCTTTATAAGACTTTTCTTTGACTATATGGCACTCCAGTTGGAGTTCTATTTATGATAACAACCCCTTCTAGCAATGCTTTTGTTGCATGGATAATGTGTTTTTATTTTTCCAGATTTCTTTGATTTCTGATTTACTCTGACCATTCACAAAAGTATATTAAGATTTTAAGATTTCCAAACACCTCTGGTGAGGGAATTTCTATAAGTGTTCAAATGTTTCTTGACTACATGTTAAAAGATTATTTATATCTGCAGTATTTTTGGCACTTAACAAGTAATAACATATTCATATTACATCAACACTTACTTCATTGTTTTTCCTTTAAAAGTTCTTTAAAAAAAAAGAACCTTAACATCTTCCCAGATTGTATTTCCCTCATCTCCATTAGTTACCAGTGTTGACTCTATTCTTTTTATTGCCAATATTCCTGCAGAAAACTTAGAGATGACCTATTTGTCCTTGATTTTTGCTTCCAAAGATGCGCCACCAAATAGGAATTTCTTACAGAATGCATACGCTTTAGGGGCATCTGTCCCTGTCTTTAACTTTACAAAAATAAAATAATAAAGTTATGTGTTTTCTTCACACATTTGAAAACCAGAAATAGATTCAAACGTACATTTTTCTATCCGCGTGCCAAGCTAATAAGTCGAGCGCAACAGACTGCAGCGCACAGGCCACCGCGGCTCCGCCCTCACACAGCGCTCTTCCTCCTCCCGCACCTCCCCCGCGCCTCCTCCCACTGGGGCCCGGCCGGCCAGCAGCCCCCCGCAGCCCTGCCAGCTGCTCTCCTGGCAGCTGCACGCTCGCCTCTGGGTCTCTCGTGCCGCGTTATGTTCCTGGGCATCATTAAAATCAGAATCACTGCGTTTTAGAGCCGAGTGACTTTGGACTGGCTCCTCTGACACCACCGAATTTCTGCAGATCATTTACTCCATTTTAGACTCTTAACACTTCACCATCTGGAAGGTCTTGGAGAGGGCACTGGGACCAGCGGAGTGTCTGCTGCGTCATGTGGGGCACTTTTAGTGACCTCCTCTTGAAGCAGACGTCAACGGGAAGTGTTCTAGGTGCCCACAGAGAGGGGTCTGATGGAGGACGCCTGTTACTGCTTCTTCACCCTCAAAGGAAGGAAACCTTCTAGACTTCTGAGGAGGTAGAACTCAACAGTATACATGCTTTTAACTAGCAATATGTGTGGTACACGTTCTTCATTTATAAAATCAGTTCTGCAATGCCTGTTACTCCAGTCTCTGTTATCTCAGGAACTCTTGAGTGAAGACTATCCCCTGACCTAAGCTGGGCCGATCAGAATCTCTCGGGGGAGTCTGGAATTGGGACAGAAATGCTCATCTCTGTCCTGGTTTCTCCAACAGGCAGGATGTGCATGGGCAGCTGGGGATGGGCAGTGTTTGGGGCTGTGTACCTTGAGGTAGTGAAAACAGATCTGCTGATCCTGCAGGCAGTGAGAGAGAGAGAGAAAGAAAAAAAAATCTACAGTGAGAAAAATAGACATGAGAAAAAGCCAGCTTCCCAGCTTCCCAGAAGCTTCCTGGCTCGTGGTTCTAGTCCCCCAGGAGACTGGGCTACTTCCCCGCCTGGCCTAAAGTTAGTTTCTCTTCCATGCAACAAAAATACTCTCCTAAGATGTTGACTCCACAAGGCTTCTGACCACAAAGCACAATCATAATCCTTTCATCGAGTTTAATTATCCAAAATCTCAAGAATCTCAAACGCAATTAAGAACCCAGAAGTAGATAGATGACATATCCAAATAGTGAAAGCTATGTTTTTGGTCCAGAATTGTGCAGTGTCAGTCCTAGCTGCCCCTGGCCCTGCTCACTAACTCCTCCTCAGAAAACAATTCATCAAATTTATCTTGCAGCTGGTATATGCTCTGCACCAGGTCAAATGCTGAAGTTTTGAAGGCCATCATCACACAGTCCAGTTCCCATGCTTTCAATCTAGCGGGGAACTCAGACAAGCAAAACACATTATACAAGGGGTCTTTAAAAAGTTCACTGAAATACGTATTATGAAAAACTATGCATAGATGTCAAAAATTTTTGCACCAAAATAAACTTGTACTAACTTGTTATAACATGTCTGAAAAGGATCTAGTTGGAGGCACTAAGATGAGACATCAGTTTGTAAGGAGTCCCTTATCAGAGCAACGTAAATTCTGCTAAAATTGAAGCAAGAACAAACATTAAATTTTTAGTGAAGCTTGGTTGGAAGAATGATGAAATCATTAACTTTTAATGAAAAGTTTATTGGGACAATGTGCCCCAAAATTAAGCAGTTTATAAATAGAATAATTCATTTTAAGAAGGGGCGAGATAATGTGAAAGGTGAAGCCTGCAGAGCAGACCATCCACATCAATTTGTGAGGAACAACTCGTCTTGTTTGAGCCCTAATTGAAGAGGACCAATGATTAACAGCAGAAACAATAGCCAACACCATAGACATCTCAGTCGGTTCCACTTACACAATTCTGACTGAAAAATTATAAAGTTGAGCAAACTCTCCACTTGATGGGTGTCAAAACCGTTGTGCCCAGATCAACAGCAGACAAAAGCAAAGCTTTTGATGGCAATTTTAAAACAAGTGGGATCAACAATCTCACGGCATTTCTTCAAAGAACTGTACAGCAAATAAAACATGGCTTTGCCAGTACAATCCTAAAGACAAAACACAATCACAGCAATAGCTACCAAGAGGGGGATGTGCGTCAGTCAAAGCACAAGCAGACCATCAAGAACCAAGGTCATGGTGAAGGTTTTTCTTTTTGGATGCCCAAGGCACTTCGCTCATTGACTTTCTGGAGGGCCAAAGAACAGTAATATTTGCTTATTATGAGTGTGTTTTGAGAAAGCCAAAGCTTTAGCAGAAAAATGCCCAGGAAAGCTTCACCAGAGAGTCCTCCACCACAACGATGCTCCTGCTCATTCATTCCTCTCATCAGACAAGGGCAATTTTTGTTTTTGTTTTTATGACGGAGTCTTGCTCTGTCGCCCAGGCTGGAGTGCAATGGCACAATCTCAGCTCACTGCAACCTCTGCCTCCTGGGTTCAAGCCATTCTCCTGCCTCAGCCTCCCGAGTAGCTGGGATTACAGGCCCGCACCACCACGCCCAGCTAATTTTTGTATTTTTAGTAGAGACGGGGTTTCACCATGTTGGCCAGGCTGGTCTCAAACTCCTGACCTCATGATCCGCCCGCCTCGGCCTCCCAAAGTGCTGGGATTACACCGTGCCTGGCCAGAGAAGGGCAATGTTTTGAGTTTTGATGCTAAATGATTAGGCATCCACCTTACAGTCCTGATTTGGCTCCTTCTGACTTTTTGTTTCCTAAAACGTCTTTAAATCTTTTTTTTCAGTTAATAATGTAAAAAAGACTATATTGACCTGGTTGATTTCCCAGAACCCTCAGTTCTTTAGGGATGGACTAAATGGCTATTATCACTTATAAAAATGTCTTGAATCTGTTGGAGCTTATGTTGAGAAATGAAGTTTATATATCTTTTAATTTCATTTCTTCATGAACCTTTTGAACTAGTAAGAGAATTTTCTAATTTAACTTTACTGAGTTTAAATCTCAGTGTTGTTCAAGAAATGATAATACTGGCCGGACACAGTGGCTCATGTCTGTAGTCCTAGTGCTTTGGGAGACTGAGACAGGAGGATTGCCTGAGGCCAGGAGTTTGAGACCAATCTGGCCAACATAGTGAGACCCTGTTTTTCTTTTTTCTTTTTTTTTTTTTTTTTGGAGATGGAGTCTCACTCTGTCGCCCAGGCTGGAGTGCAGTGGCACAATCTCGGCTCACTGCAAGCTCCACCTCCCGGGTTCACGCTATTCTCCTGCCTCAGCCTCCCTAGTAGCTGGGACTACAGGCGCCTGCCACTATGCCTGGCTAATTTTTTGTATTTTTAGTGGAGACAGGGTTTCACCGTGTTAGCCAGGATGGTCTCAATCTCCTGACCTCGTGATCCGCCTGCCTTGGCCTCCCAAAGTGCTGGGATTACAGGCGTGAGCCACCATACCCTGACAGTGAGACCCTGTTTCTAATTTAAAAAAAAAAAAAATCTGAGTCACATGGCAGAAAAAAATATATAAAAAATGATACTACTTTGCAGATTTTATCTTTTTAATATTTCAACAGGCCAAGCATGAGTATCAGCTATAAAAATCTCAAGAATTTTAAAGATATGACAAACTTAAATTATTTGAAGATGTTGTATGAGACTTGCAGAGTTCTAGATGGGGAAGAAACTGTTTCCAAGATGCTTACATATCCAACCGAATGAAGTAGATTAGAAAACAGCAGGATGATCACATAACACAGCTTCACTTTGCTGGTTGTGTGGAAAGGGCCTTACGGGACACCATCGACTTTGCTACGATCGTGTTGCATTTCTAACAAGGTCTCAGTGTTGACAGTACAGCAAAGCCCTTTTGGTCAAGGAAACAAACTTTAGACACTGTCAGAGACCAGTTACAAGATCAAGTGGTTTTATAAGATTAATGTAAAAAAATCTTTATATTAATATTTTACTACTTTTATTTTGAATATGTACCAAAGAGCATACATTATATTTTAAAGCTAATTTGGTAATTTAGAATAAGACTTATAAAAGCAACTTTATCAGATTATATATTAACACATGTTGATTGCAGAATATTTGGATAATATAGATCAATACTGTATGACCTAATCCACAAAACCACTTTATTGTTATAGTCATGACTTTTATTTTTGTAATTAATTTCTCAAATCCTCACTTACCCTATCAGGAGAAAGTCTAATATAGACTCTCCCCAAATTGTCCAAAGACACTATGGGCTAGGTGTGGTCGCTCACACCTGTAATCCCAGCACTTTGGGAAGCCAAGGTAGGCAGCTTGCTTGAGTCCAGGAGTTCGAGACCAGCCTGGGCAACATGGCAAAACCCCATCTCTACTAAAAATGCAAAAATTAGCTGGGCATGGTGGCACACATCTATAGTTCCAGCTACTTGGGAGGCTGAGGTGGGAGAATCACCTGAGCTCAGGAGGTAGAGGCTGCAGTGAGCTAACACCACTGTACTCTCTCCTGGGCAACTGGAGTAAGACCCTGTCTCAAAAAAAAAAAAAAAAAAAGAAAAGAAAAGAAAAGAAAAAGACACTATGGTCTTACTGGGTCCAAAGAGTGACAAGGGTGAGTTGTGTTTCCATTGCTAGGTCTAGAGGGAAGTGGGAAGCTTGACCATTTCACTAGTGCTCTCCTTCCTTGCAGCCTCACAGGCTCTCTCTAAGTATGGTCCTGCATGGTCCATGCTGTGGCAAATGCCCTTGCTGCATCTGAACCTGCCTAGCCATGGTGGGGCTCCAACCTGGGGTCCTACAATTATAGCTCTCTTGGCGTCCCTGTCAGTCAATGATAGTCACCATTTCCCGTATTCTCAGCATAGAACGAGAGTAGCTGGGTCCCAAGAAGCTTCTAACTTAGCCACGTGCTGTGCTTCCTCCAAGAATGCCTAGGCCCTTAAATTTATCCCAGGATGTCAACTTAGGTTTGCTGATTCCTAATGATAATTTTATTTCAGGTCCTCATTACTGTTCTCTGAGAATGGGCCTTGGCCTGGTTACCCTGATCAACCTTGAAAGAGCAGGGTAGAAAATGTGTCCTTGCCTTTCCAGATGGTCAAGGCTCCATCCTCATATTATCCAACCACTTCATCGGGGACCAATTTTGTTTACCCTGAGTTTCAGAGAATAGCATAATACCAGAAGGATGGGTAAACTCTACTCCCAACATTTCCATAGCTAAGGGGGCAACTGGAATGACTTGGAAGGCTACAAATGAAATCCTCTTATGTCAATTAAAAAAAATCCATGACAAAGCAGTAATATGTGGTCACTGCAGAATATATAGAATGTACAGAATATTACAAAGAAGAAAATAAAAATCCCTCATAATCCATCCACAGATAACCCGTTAATGCTCTTGTCAGTAAGGACTCTTGTCCTAACTTGCCTTCCCACCCACCCTTGCAGTACTCTCCCATACCCATCCAACAATTCAGACAAGTTGCTGCTCTGAACACTCCATTCTTTACTTCTTTGTGCATTGTACCTCCTTGTCCTGCAATGCCTTCCTTTCTATTTTTGCCTGTTGAAATCTACTTCTTTTAACTTCCAGATTGAATGTCACCTTCCTCTTAAATGCATTCTGCTCACACCCTCTGAATGAAGCTCCACCTACTCGGACCACCCACAATTTGTACTTTACTTGAGACACATATATCATGCCTTTGAATTGTACTAATTTTTGCAATAGTGTCAACTCCATGACTAAAGTGAAAGTTTGAGAGTAATTCCTACTTGAGAGTAAGAATTTTGTTGCACTCAACTTTTCCTTTTTTTTTTTTTGAGACAGGGTTTCGCTCTTGTTGCCCAGGCTGGAGTGCAATGGCGCGATCTTGGCTCACTGCAGCCTCCTCATTTCAGGTTCAAGTGATTCTCTCGCCTCAGCCTCCCGAGTAGCTGGGATTACAGGTGCCCACCACCATGCCCAGTGGAGATGGGGTTTCACGTTGGCCAGGCTGGTCTCGAACTCCTGACCTCTGGTGATCCACCTGCCTCGGCCACCCAAAGTGCTGGGATTATAGGCATGAGCCACCGCACCCAATCTGTATTCAACTTTTCATCTCCCATGTCAACTGGTACAGTGCAAATAGTTATACACTCAGCAAATGCTTGTTAAAAAATACATGTGTGTACCTAGCAATAGAGAGATAACATATCAATTAAGTTGGCCTAGTCAAATTATTTAACTTTATTAAAATAAAAAATGATAGGGCCAGGTACTGTGGCTCACACCTGCAATCTCAGTGACTCAGGAGACTGATACAGGAAGATCACCTGAGGCCAGGAATTCAAGACCAGCCTAAATAACAAAGCAAGACCCTGTCTCCACAACAAATTAAAAAATTAGCCAGGCATAGTGGTCACATGCCTATAGTTGTAGCTGTTTGGGAGGCTGAGGCAGGAAGATCGCTTGAGCCCAGAAGTTTGAGGTTACATTGAGCTATGATTGTGCCACTTCACCCCAGCCTGGGTGACAGAGCAAGATTCTGTGTCTTAAAAAAAAGAAAAGTATCAAATGTCTGTTATATGGAAGACTCCAGGTATTTACTGTTTCAAACTTTTCTTAAATTTATTTTTTAAAAGTTCAGATGTACAAAATTACAAATAATAATATAATAAACACCCACATACCCAGCATCCATATTAAGAAACAAAACATTACCAATATAACTGAAGTCCTGTAAATTCCATCCTTAACGCACCCCTTTATGCCTCTACCATAGTTAGGCAAATCCTGAACTTGGGGATTAATCTTTCTAAGCATTTATTTTTATTTTAACCATACTACACATGTATTTATAATGTGTGTTTGTTGGATTATTTAAGAATATTCAATTCTGCTATACAAAATAAGACAAACACATAGGGAGAAAAAAATGAAACTAAGAATTGAAGCAAGTAGCTTATGAAACAGGCAAAATTCCTACAAAATGTAGTATCGCATTTGTGTAATGAACATAATTAGAAAGAGATGGAAAGAGCAAGAAACACATAATAGTCATGATACATGAGGCCCTGAATCATCCAATTTTCATGACGTACTGAAGATACTTAAGGCATATCAGGCATTCTCTATTCAAAAGGTTTTAATTTGGCCAACCATTGGCTCCTCACATCCTCTGCAAAAGAAATATAAATAAAATTCATAGCTGCTGATGAGGTTAACTGACAAGCTACCGCCGTCAACCAGACCTACTCTGCTCCCAAGACTTTAGGGCAAGTGTGTGTTTTGACCCCAAACACCCCTTTCTGTGGGGCTGCTTTGGTTAAATCTCAACTCTGATCTTTGCAAGCAAACCCTTGGTTAGGAAGGCTGATGTGGCAAGGAGAGACAGGACTGAGGATTCAGGTGTTGTCATCTTTCCACCCTGCTTCCTGTGACACATCTTAAATGTGTTAACCCACTCCATGTCTTTCACCTAGCTTCTTATGGTGTGTTTTAAATTGATTTAATAAGCCAAGTGATTTGAGGATTTTGTTTTGGTTCATGAGCCTTTCTTGTTCTACGATCCCTTGAATAGCTTGCCTGTTAGTGTACTCACAGGCTACCATTGCAGCAACAATGGTTGCTGTTTCCCACACAATAGCATTTGCAAGTTTTTAATCTGGATAGAAATATATTCTACACATTCAACAGAAATTTTTTTTTAAGAGACAGGGTCTTGCTCTGTCACCCAGAATGGAGTGCATTGGTGCAACCATAGCTCACTGCAGCCTACAACTCTTGGGCTCAAGGAATCCTCCCATCTCAGCCTCCTGAGTAGCTAGGACCATGGGCATGTGCCAGCAAGCCTGGCTAATTTTATTTTTTGTAGAGCAGGGCCTTGCTATGTTGCCCAGGCTGGTCTCAAACTCTTGGCCTCAAGAAATCTTCCTGCCTTGGCCTCCCAAAGTGCTCCCAATTTACAGGCATGAGCCACTGGGTCTGGTCTTGCAACCTGATTTTTGGTCAACTTCATCAACATCTTGTTTGTGAGATTCTTCCATGGGAGATATGCATAGCTATTTCATTCATTTTCATAGCTATATTCATTGAATATTTAACAATTTACCCATAAATTCTTCTGTTGATCTAATGTACATCATTTCCAATTTTTTTCTATGCTGCTGTGAATATTCTTGTATGTATCTCCTTGGGCACAGGTAAGAGAGCTTCTCAGAGAATATACCTAGGAGCGCAATTTCTGGCTCACAGAGTATGCACAGCTTTAACTTGACTAAATACTGCCAAATTGCTCTCCAAAGTGTTTGTGCTAATTTATACTCTTACCAGAAGTAAGTTCCTATGTTGTTTGTTTTTTGAGACAGGCTCTCATTCTGTTGCCCAGGCTGGAGTGCAAAGGCATTATAGCTCATGGCAGCCTTGGACTGCAGACTTAAGCAATCCTCCCACTTCAGCCTCCCTAGTAGGTGAAACCACAGGCGTCTGCCATCATGCCTGGTTAAGTTTTTATTTTTTGTAGAGACGGGATCTCACTATATTGCTCAGGCTAGTTGCGAACTCCTGGACTCAGGTGATCCTTCTGCCTTGCCCTCCCAAAATACTGGAATTAAAGGCAGTTCCTATGTTCTTAATCCTAACCAACACTTTGTGCTGTCAGACTTTAAAATTTTTACTGATCTGATGAATGGATGAGCTCTGCTCACAAAGAATCATCTTATGGCATTTCCTCAGTACTTTAATTATGAGGAAAAAAAATCTGTGCAAATTTTGTGTCAGATTTTTGGATTTTCTCATTCTCTGCTTAAGGCCAAGTAAGGTTTCCTCTTTCTATTTCCATCACTGTCAGCACCAAAAGAAAAACTTTGCAACAAAACTTGTTATATTTTTTCAGAAGGATTAAAGTTTGGAAGAATACCATATTGGAGGCTTTAAGTCTCAAAAATATCCCTCTGATTATACAGGGGCATAAGAAAATGAATTTAACTGCATCCATGCAAATCAATCATCACTAAGCGTATGTCGTAATGAGGGTAGGTCAGTAGTGGAACAACTATGACTCACAGGCTGAGAATGCCCTCATTTAAGAAATTCTACAAAGTTGCTCCCTACCCCAGAATATCTACCCCAGGGGCTTGTTCCATGCCTCAAATTCAGCTACTAAAGTACTGAAGTCCAAAATTTTCATATTTAAGAAAACTCCAAAAGAAAACACATCTCAAAAAAAATTTTTGTAAGTCATTAGCACCTTATTTGTCACATCTCTTAAAAACACAAAAGGAATGGGCCACAGAACCTGCAAGTGCTAATAGGACATAAGGTGGAGGCCACCCTCATCTTCTTCCCCTCCCTTTATCCACAACATTCAGACAGACAAATCTCTGTTCTTAGCATCTTGCTTAAATATTTTGGATGGCTCCCCAAAAGGGCTACCTGTATTCTCCAAGTGTGGTCTAGGGGTCCCTTCTGGCTTCAGGTCCTTCACTAAGGTAATCATTTAAAAAGTACAGATTTCCCAAGTGCCAGCCCAGGCCTACTCAATCAGTATGTCTGACAGGGAGATCCTGGAATCTGTTTTCAATAAATAACCCAGTTTGATTTTCTTAGAGTTTTTCGCAATTGAGAAGTACAGTGTACAGTAAGTACAGAAAGCATAAATGTGCAGTTCAATGATTACAAAGTGAACATCCACATAACCATGGTCCAGAACAAGAGAGAGAGCCTTGCTTGCCAGCACTTCAGAAGCCCCCTTGTTCCCCTTTCAATGATTTCTCTCTTCCCTTAGTCATATCTATTATTCTCATGTCTGACACTCACAGCTTGATTCTTGCACTCACTGGTAGTGAGAACTACAGCTACAAGATAAAGTCCAGACTGCTTAGCATGTCAGAGGCGGCTCCTGCACAATTTGGTCTCTACAATTTCATCTTCTGCCTCTGCCCTCTTCATATGTAATTCTCAAGTCATTTGGAATCAGTTATGCTTCATTTTACAATGATTTCCGTAAGTTACTGCTCATGCTGCCTCCCTGCCTCTGTGCTTCTGTACTTGTTGGGGAGTGCCTGCACTTCCTGAGTCTTAATTTCATCCTTCCAGACCTGTCCAATTGTTGCTTGCTTACAAGGCCTACTGACTTCCACCCCTCTGCCCTACCCAAACCAGAACCATCACTCTTTCTTTGCGTGACTAAGAACATCTTATAATGTGTGCAAGTGCTTGTTTAATGTGTATTCCCCTTTCTAGACCAGGAATTAGTGCAGATATTTTTTAATTTTCTTGTGCATATAGGCTTAGTGTGTATCCCTCAGTCAGTGCTTATTTGTTGAACAAGCAAATAGTCTCCAGGTATAAACATCTTTGGAAAAGTAGCACACTGCAACCTTAATAACTCTGGGTATATTTGGATCAGATCACGTTCTTCCTTGTCAGGAAACAAATGCAGACATCAGTAACACACTGGGTGCCGGAGAGGAAGGTGAAAGCAAGTGAAGAAAGTGGGATGAAACACTGCAGGAGCAGGAGCGGGGGAGCTAGTGATGTTGTCTGAAGGGCTGCCAGAGCCTACAGAGCAAGGGACAATCAGAGTGCTCCCGGCAGCAATGAGCCTTCCCTTCTTTCTCTGAGAGGGCTCCCAGTTGTCAGACCACTTTGCTGCATGGGGAGCGTGGACTGTTCCAAATTCCTTACACCTTTTCCTGCCTCTGATTGTCCTCACATTGTCCATCTTCTTCTCTGAGTATCCATTCTGCTTGCAAAATGCCACCTTTTAAGTAAGTAACCTGCCTATTTTTGACCTTAGCATCAAAACTCCTATCCATCCATAGTATGTAAGTGGGAGTGGAAGGCGACAATGAGCCAGCCACACAGAGGGGCCTTGTGTAACTGCTTGGTGCTCAGAGGATCTGGACAGAAGCATCTGGGCAGCCTGCCACAGGAAACTTCACAGCAATGTCAATAGCCCTGACGAAAACGAACCTTGACTATTGGGCAAACTGAGAGGGTGGAAGGACAGGAATGAACATCA
The DNA here is from genome assembly GCF_047675955.1 of Chlorocebus sabaeus. Lineage (NCBI taxonomy): Eukaryota > Metazoa > Chordata > Mammalia > Primates > Cercopithecidae > Chlorocebus > Chlorocebus sabaeus. The sequence goes on from NC_132913.1 coordinate 77,951,040, forward strand.
CTTGAAATCTACTGATGCTGGAAAAGATACTGTAAAGCAAAATTTAAAACCAAAAAGTAGTTAATAAATTTAGGCCCTTTCTACTGTATGGGTCTGAAAGAGAGCCATCACTGGTGGTTTGATACCTGGGGAAAGGGTGAGGGCAGCTTTGAGTGGAGATGATCAAGGCAGGTCTGGAGCCCACACTTGGGAGATGCTTGCATCTGCAAAATGAAGAAAGAACTGCAGTCTCAGAGAAAGGGGGCTCTGCTATCCTCCCCTAAGGAACCATAGCAGCAGATGGGTCTCAAGCAGCACTGGACCAGTTTGGCACATGGTGGGCCAGTTTTCTGCAGCTAAACAGGGACTGGAACAAACAAATAGGGCATCAGAGGTGGCCCAGATGCCAGTTCTGTCATTGGGTGTGAAAGCCCAGTGAACGTCACATTTTGAACTGCAAAACTCTGGGACTGCATAGGTCCCCGGAACAGGAGGATCCTCAAGAAGATATAAAGAGATACATGCTTGAACGATTAATCAGGAAAAAAAGACTATCTGTGACATCAGATTTAAAGCCGTTCAAGCCAACTCTGTATCTATAAATATATATAAAATCAATATTAACACATTAAATTTTTTTGTAGCTAGTTGGGTGATAAGGCAACTCAGGATTGTATCTGAATCAGCATGGTGAAAGTATTTGGTGTGGTGGGGTATCTATGTCTTGAGGGTCCACCATGTGTCAGATGGTATACCCTCAAGACATGCAGTTATACAGGACAGATGACATACTAAGTGCTTGACACATACTTTTTAGCTCCCAGTTTTTGTTGACCTCCTGGTTTTTGTTGCCCTCTGCAAACAAGTGGATACATACATACAATTTTGTTTTCATTTTTATTTGTAAACTGCTTTTAAAGCAGAACCTTTGTTAAAAAACACTTATTTTCTTCCTGATTTTCAAAGTAATGCATGTTTAATGTTGTGTTTTTTTTTTTTTTTTTTTTTTTTAAGACAGAGTCTCACTCTGTCACCCAGGCTGGAGTGCAATGGCATGATCTCGACTCACTGCAACCTCCGCCTCCTGGGTTCAAGTGATTCTCCTGCCTCAGCCTCCCAAGCAGCCAGGACTAAACATGCCACCATGCCCGGCTAAGTTTTTGTATTTTTAGTAGAGACGGGGCTTCACTGTGTTAGCCAGGATGGTCTCCATCTCCTGACCTCGTGATCCACCTACCTCGGCCTCCCAAAGTCCTGGGATTACAGGCATGAGCCACTGCGCCCAGCCGAAATGTTTAAAAATTGAAAAACGCATAAAGAAGAAAATAAAAATTATCTATAATACCATCACCCAGATATAATTACTGCTAACATTTAGTAAATTTGCTTCCATGTTTATTTAGGTATAGAGATTACAGGTTGTTTTTCTCTGTTCTATTTTTACCCATAACATTATGAGCATTTCCCAATATTGTTAAATATTAATTGAATATATTCCATCATGTAGATGTAATACAACTTATTTAACCAATACATCATTTTTGATTTTTTCCATTTCACAAATAATGTTGTAATAAAAATGTATAAACTTAAATGTGTACAAACTTAGCATAATATCTTAGAAGTGAATTTGTTGGCTGAAATCATATAGACATGTTGAAACTCTTGGTTCAACTTGCCAAACTGCTGTTCTAAAGGTTGTTTATTTTTTTTTACCAGCAATGATGAGCCCCTAACCTCTGCAACACTGTGATTATTTGGAACAGTTTATTTAAGGAATATAATTTATAGTTGGAAAAACCCTTACTGTGCCACTATGAGAAATTATTATAGTAAGGAATGAAAAAATACAATAGATAGAAAACTTTAAAGTTCTTGACTACCACGTATTATTGCCAGTCCTGGGTAAGCTGAGTCATGATGTATAAGTCCAGGTACACAACAATATAATTCAAACTGTAAAGATGTAACTTTGCAATTATATGCAAACAGAACTACGTTTGATTTATCTGTATTTCAGTAGTTTAAAAGTCTCTCATTGTAGGATACATGCATTGTCCTTTCAAAGTATCCACTCCCAGAAGGCAGTGTTGAGTAATTTGCTGTGACAGTTCGCCAACTCATCAATATTAACACATTCAATTTTTTTTTTTTTTTTTGGTAGCTAGATGGGTGATATGGCAACTCAGGATGATATCTGAATCAGCATGGTAAAGTATTTGGTGTGCTGGCATAGTTTTTGAACCCATTCTCCTTTTCTTTCCTTTTCCTGACACTTACCTCTTGCAATCCAAGCGAAGAGAGAAGACTGGCTGCTGTTTCTCTGTCCCTTCTCCCTGCAGATCTGTCCCAACTACTCCATCCCAACACTCCCATCTGTCCCACATCAAGAGGCTGGTGTAGAGGAGATTATGTGAGGACGATCTCTTCCTTGCCCCCTCTGCCTTTTCTTTCCATTTCTTTTTCAGGGGAGCCCTGCACTTGGTACTTTTCCTTTGGCTTTTCACTTCTCCCAAAATAGTTATGTCTACTTTAGTCACTTTTCATAAGTACAGACACATCTTCTGTTATCTCCATTCTCTTTCCCCACTTCCTTCCAATTCTTGCCCATTTGCTTTAAGAAGGGCTCCCTTCCTTAACATGCCCTCTTCCTATTTCCTTGCTCCTTTCATGAAAAAGCCAACATCTTGGCTGACAAGTCACACACCTTTGTCAAGGAAACAAACAAAATCCTCCATCCACCCTCATGTGGAGTGCTTCACAGGGGTACTCCAGCTGCTGAGTCCTTTGGCTGCAGTCCTTTGACCTAGAAGAAGAGAGAAGCCCAGAGACTGAGCTGGGAGAGTGGGCACAGACTTGACATTGATCTCAGCAAACTGGGTGGAGAAGGGCAAAGCCAAAGCTGGGACTGTGAGGAACAAGGTGGCCAAGAATGCAGTGTGCAGTGGAAGACGGTTTGAATACATTCCAGAGATGGGGAGCAGAGCACTTTAACCTATTCTCCACCCTGGCTTGTGTTGTTAACAGACAATTATTAATGGCCAGGAATGAGCGGACAGTAGCCAGTGTGGCTGAGGCCTAAAACGGTGTTACAGATTAGTTAACTATACAAGTCCTGCACAGTGGATGCTGGGAGAAAAGGGAAGGAGTGGGAAGACAAGATAGAGTTGCAGAGTTTTAACCACTGTTGCCAAAGATAGGGGATAGAAGAGAAAGAAAAACAAGGCTCTAATCCTTAAAAAATTTCCCAAATTTCTCTTAAGAAAGTCTTTTCAAAAGTTTCCGTTTACATTTCTTCTGTCTTAAACACAAATTTTAACCATAATTACTATTCAGTCAATTAAATGTTTGGTTGTACTTACTGCCTAATATATTTTTCTACTCTTTCTATAAGCAATGTGTAGTATAAATTTCCTTATCTGTAGAAATCAATTGGATTAGATAATTTCTAGGATCCCACCTAATCCCCCAAAGTTTATAATATGGTATTTTCACTTGTATTTTATAAGCACTGGTAGCCCATCCTGGGAATCTAACCATCTTGGGTTTTTTGTTGTTGTTGTTGTTTGTTTTTTCTTACAACAGAGATTGCATTATAAGTTCAAAATAACCAACTTATAAAGAAATAAACAACTGGAAACTAAACTAGTTGCATGTTGAATTTCTGCAAGGTATTTGAATATATTTTGAATACACAAAAGAAGATGAACTAGGTAAACTTTATAATCCTTTATACCTTAAAATTCTATAGTACCTTGTAATAAAATACAATGGATGAAGGTTTGCTTATTTTTCAGAAAAGCAGATATTTTCAAAGTTGTGGCTCTTGAAATTATGAGTTATTATATATTCCTATTAACTTGTCTTTAAGAAACTTATTTATAACCTGTATATATTTTAAAATATTCAAATTTCCATGCAGTTACAAGTTTATTTAGTCTACAATACACTTCCAAAGCTTTGAATTTCATATTGCAAAATAAGGGAAATTTTAATTATATTCTGGTAATATGAATATTGTACATGACTCAGTTAATTGTAGGGCTACCACCACACAGAGTGGAAAATTTGTTAAGTATAGAATTGTTCTGAGGCAATAATAGGCAAGAATTATATTGTATCTTAGATCTTGTAGGTCGTAAGCCATAATGTTATTCTTCTTCTCCTCTAAGAACATTTTAAATCTATTCTTTTGTTTGGAATTACTGAAGCATTTTAAAGCAAGAAATCTTTCCAAAAGTAATAAATTAATGCTCTTTCAGTGAGATTTTCATTCAAAAGTCAAAATCACTACCAACTTCCTACGTTTTTTTTTCGCTGAAAACTTTTTTTTAGTTTCACAAAGTGGAAATGTTTTTTTTTTAATTTGTCAGAAGAATCCCCTATTTTTGCAAATGCTAAAATAATGCACTAATCATTGAAGCAGTTTTAATAACAATTTCTTAAAACCCCTTTTAAACATACATTTATTGAATTCAATAGAAGTACAAGGCATAGTTGCTCTTTCCAAGGGGGCCTTACTGTATCCTTAGGATAAATATAAATTAAGTAAAAATGCATAAATAACTATGAGCCTTCCATGTGGTACAAAAGAGAAGTGGAATGGGAGTTAGGGAAAGCAGAAGCTACAGAGGAAGGTGGAGCTCACGGTGATCTTCAAGGAAGTTAAACTGGACCTTTAAAGATGGGAGAAACACTTGTGTCAGTGTTTCTGAAACCTCCAGCACTGACTTGGCTGCTTAGAGCTATTTGTGTAATGGTCCAGACATAGGCTGTGGGACAGAGCTCTTGGCCTCAAAGCCTGGCTCTCCCATGTTACCTAAACAGGTTATTTTAGTACCCCACATTTCAGTTTCCTCAGTTCTACCAGAGAATGAAGTGAATAATACTGCATACTTTATAGCGCTGTTACGAGGATGAGATGAATTAGTACCGATAAAGTGCTACAGCACTTATTAGGCACTCAATACATGTTAGTTATTATTTTCTTGCACCACTAAAATAGCATTTACCCTTGGGAGGTGAGCTTGAACCCAGGAGTTCGAGACCAGTCTGGCCACCATGGTGAAACCCCGTTTCTATAAAAAACACAAAAATTAGCCGGGCATGGTGGTGTGCCTATAGTCTCAGCTATTTAGTAGACAGAGGTGGGAAGATCACTGGAGCCTGGGAGGTTGAGGCTGCAGTGGAAGCCGTGATTGTGCCACTGTACTCTAGCCTGGGTGACAGAGTGAGACCCTGTCTCAAAAACAAAAACAAACAAACAAAAAAAGAGTTTACTTAATAGTTCTCATTTTAAAATTAAGGCTTTTTGCTCAAGGAAATCTATTTAAAACGTATTTTGAGATCATTGTTCTAAATGCATAATGAATCTAATTTGCCTCAATAGAAGATAACCATAAAAACAAATACAAGGAAAACAATGCAATTAAATTCTAGCTATATACTGAGGCCTGCCAAAGGCTCTGAGCTGAAGCCTGTTTCCTCGTTGTAAAAAAAAAAAAACAGAATTCACCAAGTATTAGAGGGATTACAGACATACTGGCACCAATTTAAATTTCCTCCTTCAAAGGACTGAAAGAATTGAAAAGGGAATAGCTTGTTTCAGTATGTGGTTTACTGCTATTTAATGCCAACGTTCATCTTCCATATCGAATCATCTCAGCATGCTTCTGTGCTTTGACAGAGTCATCAGAAGACAAAGTGAAGGAGCAGTGTTCATTTACCATTGACTGGTCTTGTGTTCAAAGGTGTGTCATATATACTGACTGTATATTTTCAGTGGCATCCATTATATTCTATTTTCCATGAATTTCAACTTCCATTCAGAAGCAGAAAGAAATTATTCCTTTTCTTTAATTTCTAAACCTGAGAGCAGCCATAAAAAAAAGAATGACTTCATGTCTTTTGTAGGAACATGGATGGAGCTGGAGGCTGTTACCCTTAGCAAACTAACCCAGGAACAGAAAATCAAATACCTCAGGCTCTCACTTACAAGTGGGAGCTAAATGATAAGAACTCATGGACATGAAGAAGGAAACAACAGACACCGGGGTCTACTTGAGTGTGAGGGGTGGGAAGAGGGAGAGGGGGAGAGAAGACAACTATTGGGTAGTGGGCTTAATACCAGGGTGATGAAATAATCAGTACAATGAACTCCAGTGACGCAAGTTTACCTATGTAACAAACCACATGTGCCCCTCAACCTAAAATAAAAGTTAAACAACAACAACAACTTGAGAGGGGAAATCTGGTTTTCTGAGAAGGGAAATACATCTGGTGATTTGGCTGTGTCCTGTGACACACTCCACAGTACGGATTAAAATTATGAACAGGCCTGTAAAATAAGCTTCTCCCAAATCTACTCCTAACAGGTAAAAAACAAAAACCAAGTCAACGACCTGAAAGAAGGCTTTCAAATTTTTAAAAAAGTGTTTTCAAAATTTAAAACCGTACAAGTGATATTTATTAAAGCCATCAGAAGTAGCTCTGTCTTGCCCTTACTTTTATAGATAAGGAATAAGCCTGGGATGATATTTGCAAGAGATAGAGCTAAGAATAAACACATGAATAATAGATAAAAAACAGAATTTGATATATTTCGCAGGCCACTTTCCAAATGGTGTTAAAAATTCAGAATCTGGTGTATTTATTAACACTTTGTCATTTATTTAAAAAGAAATTCTGTACCTGAAAATCTAATATGAATTACTTTAGAACATTCTAAAATTACTTCACAATTTATACACTGCTTCAAAACATATTCTAACTCTTAATATTTTATTGAAAATGTTATATATTTAATCAGAAGTAAGTATCACATATTTTAGACACTTCTATTAGGAAATACAATTCATGCTAATAACATCTACAAAATACAAAAACTGTTATTCATGTTTTCCATTTCATTTATTCAACAAATATTTATTAAGTGACTAGTATGCGTCAGCCAGTGTTCTAGCCACTGAAGATACAGCAGTTAATAAAATGCCATAGCTAATAAAAAATTCTGCCCTCTTGGAAATTACACCCATGTCCTTTAGGCTCTTATTGAAATGTAACATGAAACGTGATTTTCCATTTATAAGCAAATTATTTTTATTTTACTGTGATTTGCATTAGTATTACAAAAATAATGTAGTCTCATTCCTCAGTAATTAGTTTTTATATTCATCTTTTAGAGTGCATGAAAAGATAATAAAAACTATAAACAGAGACAAAACATTTTCCTTTGTCTTTTAGACTTCCTTTTGTTCTCCTTATTTTCATTGTTTTATAGCAAACCCCTGGGGGCAGGGAACCATCCATGACTTACTTGTCTTTGTGTTCCAAGCATCCAGCCCTAAACCTGGCACATTCTTGATGCTCAACAAGCTGTACTGAATAAATGAGTAACTTCAATGTACAGGTATTTATAATAAAATCACACCCGGAGAAACCAAAACTATTTCATGGACGTTTAACAAAACATATCCAAAGTGGTCTGAATGGGAACTATTTGTGTTACCACATTCTTATACCTGTCTGGGATGCCTCCAAGAACACACTAAAGCCTTGAAACTGTTTGATCTCTTCCAGAGGGCCTTCAGAGGATAATCAGACACCATAATTGTTACCTTCCAGGATAGAATGTGCATCTCTTTGCTTTCCTCTAACAAATCATCAGGGTGTGGGAGTGGGAGAAGACTGTGTGTGTGCTGGAGTCCAGAGGAGGTATTAGGGATGGCATGAGTGACAAAAACTGGTAAGGTAGAAAAAAAGAATCCATCGTCTGACTTGTCTCACATACAGGCGATACTTCAGTTCTTTTTGAGCTACCATATTGACTACAGTGTTGTCATATAAATATATGGAATTGGATGCTTAAAAGCTTAAAATTTTATCTTTCCTTCATTTTCCTTCCTCCCACCACTTCCCCCAGCACCATAGGGCGTTTAAGGCAAAGTAAAGTGGGCCAAAAATGCCATTCTTAATGTGGGAAGAATACACTATCTAAATGTGCCCAGAAAACAAACAAGGATAGATTCCACTGTTTAACTGTAAAAATCAGTTACAAGTCAGAAGAAAAAGTTATCTGCCCTGACACATTTCCTTTTCAGCATCATGTTCAGCCAGACACAGACAAGCTTGGGAAGAGGATTTAATGTTGTTTCTTCCAACTCTGGAAACAATTCCACTTGAAGGCTCAATAGTTCAGGTAAGACTACCAATTTTGTAACTCATGAATCAGTGATTATACATCTTTATGGAAAAAAGTTCTTTTTCTCTAGCTGTTCAGAACCAACAATGTTTGCAAAACATCAAGATTCCAGAGAGGAATTAGAAGAGAATTTTGCAGATTTCGTTGCCTGAACATTACCTTCCCCACCAGCCAAGAAATTGGCTCAATCTTCTTTAACATAACCACCTTTCTCTTTAGTAGAACAGGATCCACAGCTGCAAAAACCGTGACAATTAGGGAGACTAAAAGAAACTTCCAGCAGTGATTTCTGCAGTTGAAGAATTTCAGGAATTAAGCAGACTTACTCTTTTGAAATATCAACTCAACTACTCCAGACAAAACCTGTCACTAATATTGAAAAGATTTAACTTTAATTACATATATACCATTGTGGCATTACTCATTTCTATAACATGATTTCGCAAAAAAAAAAGAGGTTCTGAACTTTAATTAAAGTCTTTTTCTTTCAATATCATCATCATCCTATCCATTGCTGCAACATAAAGATGTGGTTTGAAGAATTTCCCATCTCAAAGAATGCCTTGTATCCCCATCAGCGAAGTAGGCACACTCTGGGAGGCCAGCCAGGATGTGGGAATGGCCTCCTATAAAACTGAATTTTTATGTGTATGTTAATATGGGATTCTACCTGTGTTTGCAGTAGTTTTATATTAACGAATGCTCTCTAATCTTCAAGAACACAATGCTAAAATTCTTTAATTTTTCCATTTTTTGCAAAGAATGGAAATATCGATTTAAAAAATAGACTTCCAAAATTTTTTTGGCAATAGCTTAAGTACCTTTTTTTTTTTTTTTTTTTGAGACGGAGTTTCGCTCTTGTTGCCCAAGCTGGAGTGCAATGGCACGATCTCGGCTCACAGCAACCTCTGCCTCCCGGGTTCAAGCGATTGTCCTGCCTTAGCCTCCCGAGTAGCTGGGATTTCAGGCATGCGCCACCACGCCCGGCTAGTTTTGTATTTTTTGTAGAGAAGGGATTTCACCACGTTGGCCAGGCTGGTGTCGAACTCCTGACCTCAGGTGATCCGCCCGCCTCGGTCTCCCAAAGTGCTGGGATTACAGGTGTGAGCCCTGGCCAGCTTAACTACATTTTTGAAGGTGCTTTAATACTCCAGTTAGCAAAGTTTATGCAAACCAAAAAATTCTATATTGTGCCTTGGGAACTCTAATTTAACACACACTAGCACTATACTAGCGCCGTAGTTTTTCTACACCGTGGACACAGAAAACATTAAACAATAAAATAAAAGGCAGATTTTCAGGAGGTTAAAAAGGTTGGAATTAAGTTACCCGGCTAGCTCGACAGTTGTCAAAGGTGTACTTCGGACTCCCTGGTTCTATTCCTCCCTCCTCCTCAGGTCCCAACGCCAGGGCGGAGGTGAGGAGGGGGCATGATGGGCGAGGCAGAGATGCTCTCCCAGCCGCCGGTTCTTCCAGCGCCGCGCACCTGCCGCCCCTTCCTCTGTGTGGTCGCTGCCACCCTCCCGCCGGATGCCTCGCTCCCGGGGCAGGGGCGCACCTGGACCACCTGCCTCCCCGCCTCCGCCCCGAGCTTGCGGGGGCGAGGGGAGCCCGGCGCGGTTTTTTTTTTGTTTTTTTTTTTTCAAGTCAGCCTCCTAGGGGATGTTGGATTTGGCGGGTGTGCTCTTTGAAATACTATATCGGGAACCTCACACATAATTTTTTTTTTTAATTGCAAATCTTCCCAGTTCACTCCGCAGCTGGAGAGCAGGCCCGAGGCGGCGTCCCCCACCCGTCTCCCTCCTGCGTCCCCTCCCCGCGCCCGGAGCGGGACTCGCGGGAGCCGCCCACTCCCGGCGCCCACTTGGTTCCTCCCAGCTGCCGTGTGAATGGGCCGCCCTCCGGATTCCGCGGAGGGGGCGGCGGGAAGGGGCCGAGCCCCGGGCCCAGCGGCCGCCCCCGCCCCCGCCCGGCGGCGGCCCACGCCGGGATCTGCGTCACTCGGCCGCGCGTGGGCGGGAGCCAGAGCGGCGAATGTAGCAAGAGCGGAATCTCCCAATGTGACAGCGCGGGGTGGGGGAGTGGAGGCGGCGGAGGCGGGCGGGGGAGGGGGAGGAGGGTGCAGCCCGCGCGGGGAAGGCAGGGTAGGGGAAAGCAGGGGAGGGGAGGGCAGGGCGCGGCGGGGGAGGCGCTGCCGCCGCCGCCGCCCGCGCGCCGCAGCCCGGAGGAGCCGCCGCCGCGGCCAAGCGAGCGCCGTCGGGGCGGGTGGGCGGGAAGAAGCGGCGGGCCCGAGCTAGCGGGGGGAGCAGAGAGAGCGCGCCCACCACCTTCCCTTCCCCCCTCGATGGGAGCGGGGGCGTCCCGGCTCCTGCAGCCGCCAGAGGAGGGACAGCCGGGGGCCGTCGCTTCGGAGTTGGGGCTGAGCAGTCCTCGGGGAGAGCGCGCCAAGACCGCTGCAGCCGCTGGCTGAGTACGTACCGAAGCGGACGGTCGCCACTCCCGGTCCGCCAAGTGCGGGACGCTTTCGCGGCAGAGCGGCCGCGGGCGAACTTGGGGCGGCGGAGTCGCGGGGCCGCGCGGGCACTTTGGGGGCGGTGTCCGGGGAGTGGGCTCCGCGCGGCCGCCGCCGGAAGGAGAGGGCGGCCCCGGGCTCGTGTGGGCGATTCCCGGAGACATTCGGTGTGCCAGGGCCGCGGGGAGCGCGGCCCTGACTCGTGCATTTTCCCTCCGAGAAAGCTTGGGGTGCCGAGTCCGTTCTGCTAAGGGGGCTGGGGGTGTCTCGCGGCGCTCGGAGGAACCGTGGGGCGCTGTGGGGGTGTGCGATGTGGGTTGTGAGCGCCAGCCCCAGAGTTTTGCAGTCGCCTTTGTCAGGGCGGTCTTTTTGTTTGTTTACTTTATAAAAGTGCTGCACTTACCGTCTCGATTTTCTTCTTGGGTATCCTCCCCTTGCGAATGTAGTTTTCTTTTTAAAAGCGGAAGGAGAGTTTTGCATGGAAGAGGCTTACAGAAACTTGGCACTGAGGTGCAGGGAAGCGAGAAACTCTTTGTGCCTCTAAGGCCGATGAGGAATTTGCAAACATGTGGGACGTACAAGCCTTGGATGCAGAGGTGTGTGTGTGACCTTATCATGGAGAAATCCTGAAAATACTGTCCAGTCTTTGTGGTCTGCAAGCTCAGAGTTTCCAAAGCTTGAGTTAGGAAACGACACTTCTGATGAGCCTGAATGTTGAAGGATATTGAGGAAAGGGATAGTTGAGATGGAATATGCATTTGTAGATGCTGCAGACCAAGTTTTGCAGCAAGTGATCGGGAGGAATCGTAGAGTTGCATGTACTTACCCCTCGCTTCCTGAGATTCGGGAGGCACCGAAAATTTTGGGATGGCTGTTAATTTAAAATTTCATCTGAAAGAGTCGATTTGGAGTAACTTGTCACTACCAGTTGGTTTGCCAGTGACGTGTCTGCCAACTCAAGGAGTGCAAAGATCAGAAGCTGAAAGAGGAATTCTCAGATCTTGTTTAAAAATATTTTGGCAGTTTTAATAGATAATATGAGATTGCATAGGAACAGAGGAACCGAATTTAAAATAGATTAGTCACGTAGGAAATGCTTAGCTGTTGTTAAAGTATTCACGCAATGACTTACCTTCCTAGGTTTTCACTTTTTTGAAAATTTTTCCCAGAACAACATACTCAATTATGATATTTCATAATCTGTGTGTGTGTTATGAGAAGTATGAGAAGAGAAGATGCATAGGATTTGCTTTTTCTGTTTTGGGTGGAGATTGAGCTTTTCCTGAAGACCTGAAAGAGCTGCTTCTGATCTAATCTGAGTGCCAGTAAAAGTGGCTCTTAGATGAAAGGCTATCTTTTTCTCCTCCATATTTGTGTCCTTTAAGATATTTAATACTATCCTTTCATTTTTAAAAATATATTTTGTCATCGGTATTAACATACAAATAAGGATTTTCATGAGACTTTGTAGATGGCTGCCTAGGTCAGCCTTTTTTATCCCTGATTTGGTATTAGATATTGGAACATTAGGTCTTGAAAGAAAATTTCAAGGAACTTCTGGAAGAAGCGTTCTTGTTTCAATTTTATTATTTTTGCCATTTTGCACTAAAGTTAATATGTCATTTCGCTATTAAAAATTTTTCTTGGCTCTGATGGTCTCTTGTTACTTGTGAAGGTGTCAGTAATAATAGTAATAATGAAAACATTGAGGCACTGTAGATTTTTATTTTATCCTGCCTGCTAATTATGAATGTAATTCAAATGACAAATTCTTAGGATTACTATGGCTGTTACAAGGACGTTTAGTAAGCTTATATGTCTAGTAAATAACTTGGTCTATCTAATAAATACTTTATCTCATCTTATTTCAAAATTATTAATTCAATTGAGCAATCTCTTTTTTGTAAGTGGCAAATAACATCCACTGTCGTATGAGAAAGTTAATAGATGTTTATTCTCCTTAGAGAAACAGTGAAAGCATTAGGTATTTTCATCACGCTATAGCTAAGAGCCTATTGGTTTATTAAATATTTGGGGGGTTTGCACCGTGGATGCTTCTTTGAAAGAAAAAAATTATAAAGTGGGGGACATCTTTGACGAATTTGTTAATGAACTTTAAATGTTTAAAGTTCAGGTTGGATGAAAACAGAAGTATGTCAGTTTCTAAAGAAAATATAGACACGGGGTCTCGCTATGTTGCCCAGGTTGGCCTCAAACTCCTGGGCCAAGGGATTAGCCCACCTTAGCCTCCGAAGTTACGTCAGGTTTCATTGGCCTAAGACTTAGGACTCATTTATTCCATTATAACAAGCCTGGAGCTGTTTTTTGTGAGTGCTATTTATGTGCATTTTTGGAAATGAAATCTTTATAAAATTTACCTTTAAATGCAAAGCTGTGTTTTGGATGGAAGTGACCATTTTATAATATGTTTTGAACAGTTTAAGATCATGCTAATGTGTAATCAACCCATCTATGCATATTTCATTGTGGAATTTGCTAAACATATTATAGCATAAATAATACCCACTTGAGCATAATAGAAGGTTGCTAGCCCCTTTGCTTCGAATTTATTTTTATCTTACCTGCTTGTTTTATCCTTTTCAACAATAGAATGGTACAGTTACTATATTAAATGCAAATTCCCTTTCTGATCTGACATGTTCAATAAGTCATACAACAGAATATACTCCTTAAACTTAATAATGGAATAAGTGAGAAATTTGAGAAGTTGATGCTTGGAAAAAATAGTGATCCTCATCTTGTGAGAATTCACAAAGCTAAAACATACCATTAAGCTTTCAAAGAGTGTCATTTCTCACTACATTGTATTTAGGGGGTGACCCATTAATTTGCATAGTATATTAATTTAATGATTTTTACAGAGAAACTTCTGAAAAGGTGAAAAAGCTTATAAATATTGCCTGCATACTCTGTACTCAGTGGGTACTTAATGTTTGTTAAATGACTTGATGGTAGGTTGGTTGAGGATTTCCAGCCATTATATGAAATGCTAGTATTTGCTTATTGTTATTATAGTTAAATGAATACATAGTTATTTAGCAAAATAAATCTGGTTTAGTTTTTTCTAATTTTGGCAAGTAAATTTAATCTCACACTGACAATTTTTATTAAAATTTTAAGGTGTCTCTAATTTTTTTTTTTGAGACGGAGTCTTGCTCTGTCGCCCCAGGCTGGAGTGCAGTGGCGCAATCTCAGCTCGCTGCAAGCTCCGCCCCCCAGATTCACACCATTCTCTTGCCTCAGCCTCCCGAGTAGCTGGGACTACAGGCGCCCGCCACCACGCCCGGCTAGTTTTTTGTATTTTTTAGTAGAGACAGGGTTTCACGGTGTTAGCCAGGATGGTCTCAATCTCCTGACCTCGCCCGCCTCAGCCTTCCAAAGTGCTGGGATTACAGGCTTGAGCCACTGCGCCCGGCTCTAAAATTTTTTCCAACTTCATTCGGAGTTTAGAAACAAATCAGTAAGAGATGACATTTTAAGTTTCCCAAATTACCCTCAATTCACTAGAAGGTATATATTTAATTCATAGCTAAGGTCCAAAAGTGTCTTGATTTATATGGTACACCGCTTACTAATATGTGCCTAGGTAAATCATTTGGAACTTGAAACACACATGCGAGTTAGTACTTAGGCCAACCTTGCAATCTTAAGTAACCCATAAAGTGTAGCTGAACTCCATTTAATCATTTTAGCTTGAGTTCTGGGTTCTAGGATGAGAATAAAAGCAAAAATAATTAATTGCATAGAGCAAGCTTGTCCAACCTGAGGCCTGTGGTTGCACGCAGCCCAGGAGGGCTTTGAATGCGGCCCAATGCAAATGCGTAAACTTTCTTAAAAATTATGAGGCTTTTTTGCCATTTTTTTTAAAAGCTCATCAGCTATCGTTAGTGTATTTTTTGTGTGGCCCAACACAATTCTTCTTCCAATGTGGCTCAGGGAAGCCAAAAGATTGGACACCCCTGACATAGAGGCTCATCCTTCCCTGAGTCAGATTCTTGCTTTTTATAAACCTTTTCAGTTTCAGCCTCTGGTGTACCCATTTCACCCTTCTCCTAGGCCCCTGTACCTTCAAGCTATACTCTCCTAAACTTGGACTACTTCAGAGGCTCTAAAAGTGTAGTCTTTCTGTCCTCATATTTCCTATTTTCATTGTCCCCATTTCCCATCTCAGTATTTCATTAACGTGCATCAGATCTTGTCTAGATGTTAAGAGGAAAACAATCTGGTGGAACTAATTTACCTTAATCTGTAAATGACTCATGAGCTCTTAACTCTTTCCAAGGTTTTTCACATTTTTTGTAAGTCTGTAAGAGGTTGCTATTGACTCAGATAATTTTAAAGTAAAAATTGCAGGCTGCGTTGGGGGAAGGAATTTCTAGTCTTCTGCATAAATAAGTCAAGCCTTACTAGGATTTTGCCCTTGGTTTCTTCCCACTCCTGGAGGCGTGTGCATATGTGTATTGCTATATATGTTTGTGTATGTGTATATAATAATGATTCCCATAGCATGGAGGGGAGAAGATGCAAGAACAGTGATTATAAATCCCTTTGACTATATGGATTATTAATGAGATAGATATTTGATGATGACTTACACCGTGTTTATAGGAACAGAGAAGCAAAGACCTAGGATCTCATGACTGAACTTGAATTCTTAAAAGGCAGGTGGTGGGGCCAGACTCGATCCATGATATATAACACTAACCACTTGTAGTTCCTGTATTGGGAGAGCATCTTTTGCTTTCTTGGGAGAATAGCCATGTTACAGGAGTGCACCATATAGCTTTTTAAGAAAGAACAAGTATTAAGGATGAGAGAATGAAAAGGATTGTAGCTAAAGTAACAGGATGCCCTGTTATTGGATAGGCAATTCATTGAGATACCGGTTTACACAGAAGGCCTCCGTTTTGGAATATGAAAGGTTGCTGATCAGATTCTGACTCAGACATTGGGTTTCATTGCACAGCAACCTTTCCAGAGATGTTATTTATCGTAGAAACTTTGCTAGGAATAAAGGGGGACAAAAGAGTAATGAAACCTAATTCTGCCCTCGGGGTGCTTATAACCTAACAGTGACTTGTTCTGCAGAGCCAGGCAGGTTGCCTTCCTTGGGCCATGACTCCTTCACAGCTGCACAGCATTTACCACATCGTGTAAGTCTCTGCTGCTCGTGTTTCTCCTTGCTGTTAACTGACTCTCCATGAAGAGCTGTCTTTCCTCTGTTCCCCGGAACTGGCTTAGTTCATGGTGTGTTTGAATAAGTTCAAAATATAAGAGAGACAAAGTGTTGTGGAGTTGGGAGAAGGGCGAGGACAGCGGCAGCCAGGGGTAGTGGGAAGAACATTTTGGGAAAGGCTGTGGAGGTTGGAGGGAGAGAGGATACCTGGCACAGGAGCAGGGAAGTGGAATGCATATTTGAGGAACGCCTAATGTATCTGCTTGGAACAAGTATATGGGCATGTTAAGGAACAGAGAAAGGCTGGAAAGAGATAGGCTTGGGTCTGGGATGCCTATATGAGTAGTTTGGATTTCTTTATGCACTAGTGGAGAAGTTTGCAATTTTGTAAACTTAGCATTGCAGTGCGGGATCTATTGAAGGTGAAGTAGCTTTTTTCAAAGTTGGGGCAAGAAACAATGAACACTAGAATCTGGTGCTTTTGAGGCAGAGAAAGAAGTGGTGTAGCCTAAGGACATGTAGATTTGAGGAAGAAAGAACCAAAAGCAAAAACGGAATCCAAACTTACTTAAATCCTGGAAACTGAAAGACTCGCGGTGCAACTGAAAGAACTAAGAGAGTTGGAAAGAAGTAGACTTGGGAATCTGGAAGAGGGGAAGAAAATGAGAGAATGTACTTGCTTTCAGACACATCAGATTTGAGGTGTTGACAGTGCCCAGGTGGAACGCCAAATTACAGTTTAGAAGAACAATTTGGGCTGATGGTTCTGAACTTTTCAGGTGTGAGGATAGCTTTTTAAATAAATAATTGCAAATATTCATGACTACTTTTAGTATTTGTTTTTTGAGAATACATATAAAGACAAAACAAAACTTCAGTTACACTTTTAAGTGAGTTTTATTTTACTACATAACAGAAGTGTCTGTTTACCTTCCTTTGCAAAGTAGACGTGTGTGAGAGGCATCTTTTTCACTCAGCAGTCAGTGCTTTGTGTGCATTTGGATTTGAGAACACTTGGAGCCACTCCATGGCCCTGGTCCAAGCTACAGATACAGATTTGGAGGTCATCTGCCTATAGGGATAATTAAAGCCTGGAAATGGGTGAGATCATCAAAAGAAAATTATGGGCACACAATAGAAAAGAGATGCAATATTAAAATTTGGAGAATTCTTAGAATATAATGAGAGAAAGAAGGAAAAACAAATAATACAGCATTACCAAAGTAAGGCGAAGAGCATCTCAAGGAGTGTATCAGAGAGATTAATGAGAGAGAGGCCCAGAGTTTGGATAGAATGGTGAGCCCAGAAAACAAGCTGGCCTGAGTCAGGTTGGAAGGAATGGTTCTTCTTTTCCCTAGTGACAAAGGCCTCTGTCCTATCAAAAAATCCTCACATCCCAGCTTGGAGACCGTTAGGGAAATTTTGTTTTTCATAGCAAAATAGCAGTTGACCAGTACTTTTGTGGGCCAGACTAGCTCCTTCCTTCACTTGGCACAGTTGGAATCTGGCAGGTGACTGATGCTACCCTGTAAGGAGCCAAAGTGAGTTTTAAAAAAAGTTTTGTAACAAATGATTACTGTGTAAAAGATCAGTGAATAACAACAACAAATGGTCTTAATGCATTGTTTAATTCCTCTTCCCCGACATCATTGGGATTCTTTTCATTGGACTGAGCAGGGGGAGGAACATTTAAGCTAGTGGAAGTAGAAGTTTGCTGTACATTGGCAGCAAGGCCTCAGAGTTAACTTTTGAATGCAGTTAACGGGTTTCTCTTAACTGGAATTCGTTGAAAAATCAGACTCAGAGTGGTCGTTCCAGGATATCTTGAAAAGGTCAGGTAACAGTAGTTTTCAGCTGAGTAGATTTACAATACTATAAGCTACCTGTATGTACCATGTTAAGGACCCATTTTATATTTACTTCAGATTGGAGAGATACAGGTAGAAGCTTTCTTTTGACTTATTTGACCTTCATGTTGAAGCATTAATGATTACAGATTTTGTGAAAACAGAAAATCTTGTAAAAGTTTTCGTTCAAATCACATCAAGTTAATGTATGAAGGGGTGGGTGTTTAAATTACCACAGCAGGCTTTGGAAGGAAACTGAAACATTCTCTTAAAGCAAAAGCTTAGTAGGAAAACTCCTTTCCCAGCAGTAAGTGTGGGCCTCTAGAAAGCCTCCAGGACCGAATCGGTTACTTAGTTATCTTGCATCTGTTATCTTGGCTTTGGAAATGTACACTTGGTCCCATCAGTCTTTATGGAGATATTATATTCATAACTACTTTCTTACCCATACAGAGGGCTTTCTCTTAAGAACTAGGGGGTTTCATATTTTTTAAATCGGTAAAGATGAAAAAGGATAAAACTTGAAAATTGTTTTCTAAAATCATTGCCTTATCTCAGAAGAACAAAAAGAAGCTTGGGTGTTTTCGTTCTTAAGTTTCTCTTTTGTATTTGTCTAACATAGATATTTTTTTCTTATTGCTCATAAAAAGATTAAAAAGCATTTTTCCAGATTTCCTCATGTAATCTCTCCTCTATTCCATAATGTGAGAAGTACATATGGTGAGTTAATTGATCACCGTGTAAACCTTGCAAAGTTACAGTCCTCTTATTAAAAAAAAAAAAAAAAGACTGTGTGTGTACTACTGGGAAGCCCCCTGTCTTGGAACTTCTGTGTCTTACACAGTCTATTTTGATCGTGTGTATGTATATACACATTATACATGTCCTTTTTTTTTTTTTTTTTGTATTCTTGCATCGAAAGCTTATGGAGGAATTGCATGAGGTATACGATAGGAAAGTAAGTTTCTTTTCTTCCACTTCCAACACTTTATAGCAGGCCTTCTATTTGGTATAGTGTAGTTTAATATAGCTCTGAACTTGGGTCTGTAACTCCTGAAAGCTCTGTTGTTGTGAGTTAGTGCCCAGGTGGGTGACAGACTCTCCCTGGAGTGGAAGGACACGCAGAGCCTCCTTTAGGTGATTTAGAAGATGCAAGAACGTTTTTTTATCAAGAGTACTGAGGTGGCATGAATGTGAAGGTTGACCTAAAGAATTACGTGGATCATCACAGGACCTGTAGGAGTTTGTGGTGCCTGGAGGATTTATTAAGTAGGAATCTTGTGCAGTTTGTCAGATTTGCCTAATCATGGGAGTCTCCTGAGATGCATCTCAGGCACCTGGGAAACTGTATTTTTCAAAAGCACCCCAGGTGATTTCCTGGATGTTAGTAGAAGCTACTGGGCCCTAATTCAGCCTTTGTTGTCTTTTGGGAAGTCATCAGGTAACCTGGTTATGCCCATACTCGCCCTTGCAAAGAAAGAGACATCAAATTTGAGGAAGTCAGAACAGATTGTGGATGACACACAGGTTCCAGGAGATAGGGCTTCCAGTAGTCAGTGTTTAGAGTGGTAGGGACACCTATTCTCCTGGCTTGGAGTGGCTGGGACTAGAATTTTGTGTAGCATTCTGATTGGTGGCAAAAAACAAAAGTCCCAAGTTCGGTGACTTCTTGGCTTCCAGGGATGTCCCCGTTAACTATTACTGCATACTGTCAGTTGAGAGTGGGCCTTCCATTTTTCACTGATGCACATGTTCTTTTAGCCTTCTGTTGTTTTCTCCATAGAGGGCTACAGGGTACTTTTAATCCTAAGGGTGCATTTGATTACAAGTTTATTTGTTTCTCTTAAATGGAAGTACTTGGCCAACTCCTCTTTGTATGTGGGAGGTCTCCAGGCAACTGTGAACAACTTTTAAAGGCTGCTAAGAGGTCAAGAAGTACTTTGCTGAGTCTTGTTCTGTCTCTTTAAAAACAGACTTCTTTGTCTTGCTTGAGGTCTAAAAGTATGTTTCGTCTTTGGCTCTGTCTTAGGCTTTGTGCCGCTGCTTTGGAGGGATCACCCACCCTCCTTATTTTATCCTACAGCCCTCTCCCTAATACATAGTTAGATTCTAGTCTATTATTTTGCATGCAGGGCCGTTCTACATAAGCATTCTACCCTGTGCCATGTGCGAATGCCATGTGTTTGAATGGGAATCCCATCATCCTTATTTTTCTGTGTCCCTAATGCCTGTTAGATTTCTGAACTCTCAGATGTAATCTCATAGTCACCTGTAACTCTCCTTAAACCACAGACTACAAATAAGCGGTAACTGTTTTCTTCATCAATAAATGTCAATAAAGGGTAACTTCCTTCCTCACTTAGATCTAAATGATCACCAAGTCTTGTCACTTACTTGTTTGACTTTTCTCTACCTCTTCTTTCTTGATTCCTAAATATACCACCTTCTATTTCTCACCTCCAATTCATACTGAAAGCTATCTTCCTCTGCCTGCCAGGCTCATCTTGCTCATTTTTTCTCCATAAAATGGGAATAACTGTACCTGTGTCACAGGGCCCTTGTGAGAATTAAGACATGTGTAATGTAAAGTGTTTATTGTATTGCCTGGCACAAAATAAGTATTCAGCAAATGGTAGCATCCTCTGCTTCTTACCTCCTGCTAAATTTGATTGTCTTTCACTCCACCTGCTTCCATACCTTGGCAGTAGCAAAGTATATAGCCAAAAATATGGGACATGGAACCCTTGGTTTGAGCCTTGGTTTGAACCTCCAGATTCCCGCTTACCAGTTATTCTCTTTTGGGAAAATAAGTCAGTTTAGTTACTGACCTATAAGATTGTTAGGAGTGCAGAACGAGATAAAGTATGTAGAGAGAATGCTGCCTTCACAGGCAGTCACGATGCAGATGCTTCTTGTTTTTGTTCTTAAAACCTGTACCTATTTGGTGTAAGAAGTTTGAAGCAAGTATGATGAGTTTTTACTTTTTTTTTTTTTGGCAGGTTAAACCCATCCAGAGTAATGGCTGCGGCCTTACCCAGGACCCTGGGGGAGTTGCAGCTGTATAGAATATTACAAAAAGCCAATCTACTTTCTTATTTCGATGCCTTTATCCAACAAGGTGGTGATGATGTCCAGCAACTCTGTGAAGCAGGAGAAGAGGAGTTTTTGGAAATCATGGCACTCGTGGGCATGGCTAGCAAGCCCCTTCATGTTAGAAGGCTGCAGAAGGCTTTGAGAGACTGGGTCACAAACCCTGGGCTTTTCAATCAGCCGCTGACTTCCCTTCCTGTCAGTAGCATACCCATCTATAAATTACCAGAAGGATCACCGACATGGCTGGGAATATCCTGCAGTAGTTATGAAAGGAGTAGCAATGCCCGGGAACCTCATTTAAAAATCCCCAAATGTGCTGCTACCACCTGTGTGCAGAGCTTGGGACAGGGGAAGTCAGATGTGGTCGGGAGCCTAGCACTGCAGAGTGTTGGTGAGTCCAGACTCTGGCAAGGGCACCATGCCACCGAGAGCGAGCACAGCCTCTCCCCAGCAGACCTGGGCTCCCCCGCGTCCCCAAAGGAGAGCAGCGAGGCACTGGATGCTGCCGCTGCGCTCTCTGTGGCCGAGTGTGTGGAGCGGATGGCCCCCACACTGCCGAAAAGTGACTTGAATGAAGTGAAAGAGCTGCTAAAAACCAACAAGAAGTTGGCCAAAATGATAGGTCACATCTTTGAGATGAACGACGATGATCCACACAAAGAGGAGGAAATTCGGAAATACAGTGCAATATACGGCAGATTTGACTCAAAGAGGAAGGATGGGAAACATCTCACGCTCCATGAGGTACAAAGCCCGCGTTGTTCTTTCTCTGTGTGTGTGGCATGTTGCTAGTCGTTAGAGATAAATTTGGTAATAGTTTGCCGCAAATGTGATACACTCCCTGAAAGCAGTATTAAAAACACTGAGGTGTTAGCAACACGTAGCTCTTTTGTGAAAATGGACCATATTTATTGTGTTAGGGGTATATTTGTATTGAACTTGAACATGTTTGAGCTTTGGAACTACAGTATGAGGTGACTTTGAGAAAAATGTCAGAATTTAAGCAGTGAAAGCATAAAGTCTTTGCTTTTGAAAGGCAGTTTGTTTTTTAATTAAGAAATAAAACTAGGTTTTAAATATAACTTTTAAAAAACATTTTCGTAGGCTTTTTTTTAAGAAAATAATTTTGTAAAAATAGCAAGAACTTAAAGCAATTCTCAGCTTGCATAGAAAACAATTTGATGAATGTTGGAAGAATTCTTGCTTTGAACATCGTTTTGGTTTGATGTTTGGCATTAAACATTTTTATCTTTATAGTAAGTACTGTAGACATAGTCTGCTTAAGTTCATGTGTGTGTATATGTGTGTATAGACACATTTTCTCCATATAACATATATACTTTATGTGTGTGTATAAACTTTAACATTTACTCCTTTTCTTCTCGTCTATCTGGTCGACACATCATCTTTAAAACTCAGCCCAGAATAAGCTTAAGTGTTTTCTGTTATCTTTTCCTTCAGACAGAATGACCTTTCCTTTCCATTTTTATCCCTACATATACTTCTGTCACAATAGCTTCAACTTCTTATTGTACTTATTTGTGTACCAGTCTGTGCTTCACAGTATACTCTGGGTTTCTTCAACGCAGAGATCATGTCTCCTTCATCTTTATATTCACAGAGTCTAATGTACACAGTAAGTGCTTGGAAAATAAATGTGTTTTCAAAAATTAAAAAGACTATTTCATAGCTAATTTTTTTTTTTTTTTTTGAGATGGAGATCTCGCTCCGTCACCCAGGCTGGAGTGCAGTGAGTGCAGCCTCGACCTCCAGGGCTCAAGCAGTCCTCCCTGCTCAGCCTCTTGAGTAGCTTCAACAACAGGTGTGTGCCACCACACCCAGTTAATTTTTTTTTATAGAGATGGGAGTCTTTCCATGTTGCCCAGGCTGGTCTCAGACTCCTGGGCTCAAGTGATGTGACTGCCTTGGCCTCCCAAAGTGCTGGAATTACAGGTATGAGCCACTGTACCTAGCCTGATCTTTTTAAATAAATGATTTTAGACGTGAATGTTGGAGCTTGAGATCAGATAATTGGTTAGCAGAATGACTTAAGTCATAGCCAGTCTGTGACTTGGATCTATTTTGGGAGTATCCTTTGAACCAGTAGAGGAATCCACTAAAAGGGCTATATGGCTGTCATTAGTAGAAAAACAAAAGGCAAAATGTGTTGGCAATTTTAGTTTCAATTTTAGTTTCATGCTTTAATCTAGTTTTCTTATAATTTTTAAAACATAGCAGATGAAACTCAACAAAGTTGAGTCAAAATACCTGTATTTTTATCAAAATAAGAGTATTTCTAAAAGATTAACAAACCTAGTTAACCTGAGTTTAAAAAAATCACACCCTACTTTTAAAAAATCTAAAAAGAATTATTTTACACTTAGCTTTCGCCAAGGGGCTCTTTGCCTCTTTAGATAAGTAGGTACATATGGTATTTAAGTAATGAGACCGTGGGTTTCCCAAAATAAGGAAATACTCAAAATGAATGCCAGTAGGCTGAAATGTGGGGGTGGGGGCTTTGGAAGTTGTGGCTTGTGTTTTTGAAACTTAACTTAGGCCTACTTGTTTCTTGTGACTCCAGTATGTGAATCTGGTTCAATAATATAGTTTAGAATAAATGTTTGTGAATCAGGAAGCTTTCTTAAAACTAGTAAATATCTAAGATCTTGGAAGAAATGACAGAATCCTCAGGGAATTGAAAGAAGGTACTATTAGGTATATCTTTTAGGTATTATGAGAATTTTGCTTTTTTTCTCCTGATTATTTACAATTAGCAGAAGTTTTTTTAGTTCTTCTAAGTTCCTGAGATTAAAGAATGTTGCTAGTTTGTACTCAATTTCCACATAAGGAATATATGACTTATTCTTAATTCATTGTTGACTTAATCTCACTGTTCTGAGGGTTTTCTTCACATAAATTGTGTGGATACTGTTCTTTTAATCTTTCAAGACATAGAGCTATATGTAGGTCACTAGTGGATGAAATTCAGGAAGCTATCTATACCTGTAAGTTTTTTTCAACTGTTCAGTACATAAGATTATTTTTCTTGTAATAAGAAAAAAATATTTGTTTATATATTTATAATAACATAACTTGTTTCCAAATGTACACCATAAAGAATTATAGAATGACTTGTTGTTAAGCCCCCCCCCCTTTTTTTTTTAAGCTAAAGAATCAGTGATAGTCCTACAACCTGGCTAAGTCCGGTCTGTTATATAGGTGTCAGATTGTGAAGAGAGTGAGTTCTGAGGCTTAGAACCACTCATGTTGCTGGTGTTCGGCAGGTGCTAAGGGACAAACCCAGAAGCAATATCAGAAAAAAGCCAGCAGGCAGCGTTGCATCTATCATAAAGAGTGTTAACAGATAGCAGGTGGTAAACTAGGCAAGCAGTGTGCCCCCAATCTTCAATCAGTGAATGGATGAGGAGAGAGAGCAACTAAAACTTGGGAACAGCAAGGCAATAGAGAATATAGTAACTTGTAATACTCAGAAATGTAAGCAGGTAGATAATTTGGCATTACAGAATATTTGTCAGCAGATAGCAGCTTCTAGTCAAAGAGCTCTAGAAAGATAGGAAGGAGAAGAGGAGAATGTAGTCAGCGGGTAACTGTAGACTGAGCAGAAGAAATTCTGCAGGCATTGGGGTGCTAAGCAGGTTACCAAGATAAGGACCCGGGCCTGTAGAATGAACAGTGATGCCAAGCTTTGGTCAGTTTCCATTGTAGTGCTGAGAAGTCAAGGCTGAGTGTGTCAGAGGAGGCCAGCAATTTCACCTTTGAGAGAGGAGGAATGCTGAACCTGAGAACAGCATATACTTGGACACATTATTAAGTTAGCTTGTTTTATTCTGAACTCTCAATCTCAGAATTCATTGATTTCAGCATCTAACAATTGAAATGTTGGACTTTTCTTTCTGATGATTTTTAAAGACGAATTATGGTAGTCTATTTCTTGAGTCAGTTTTGGTAAGTTACATTTTTCTAAGAATGTCCATTTCATCTAAGTTTTCAAACTTAGTGGCATAAAATTATTTATAGTTTTTTAAGACCTAATATTGACCTAATATTGGTTGTACACTTATCTCTCCTTTGCCCCAAACAACCTTGCCAAAGGTTTGCCCATTGTATTCTTTTTCAGAGATCTGCAAACTAGAATCTATGTGCCCAGTCTCACTCACCTCCTGTTTTTATAAATAAACTTTTATTGGCACACAGCTGGGCCTATTTATTTATGTACTGTTTGTGGCTGGTTTTGAGCTGCAATGGTGAGTTAAGTAGTTGTGACACAGGCTGTTTGACCCGTAAAGCCTGAAATATTTACTCTCTGGCCTTTTACAGAAAAAACTTGCCCACCTCTGATCTTTTTGAAGAAGCCACTGTGGGCTTAGTTGCTATTCTTGCTTGTGCTGTGTACATGTATGTATGTGTCTCCTCTTAGTTATTTTATTGTTCTTATCTAACTTAATTCGGGTGCTTAGTTCATTAATTTTTAGTCATTCTTTTTCTAATATGAGCAATTAAAGTATAAATTTTCACTATGTATTGATTCAGTGTTATTCCCAAAGTTTTGTTATGAGGTTATTATTTTTCTATTTTAATTTTATGATTTATTTTCTGACCATGAGTTATTTAAAAGTGTTTCTTTATTTCCAAATATGAGTAATTTTTTTCCTTAATTATTTTTCCTAATGATTTCTGACTTCATTACATTGAGGGCAAGAGTGCATGGTTTGTGTGATGCCAACCCTTTAAAATTTGTTGCGAGTTTAGTTATGGTTCACTCTGTGGTCTGTGTTTTTTACGTTTGGAAATGGTATCTTAAGCAGTTGTTAGTAGAGTGTTCTGTATGTGTCTGTTCTAACAAGCTTACTAACTCTGTTATTCAAATCTTAGGTTCTTAACTATTTTGTCTGCTTGCTCTGTCAGTAAAAAAAGAGTTGTGTGCTAAACTTTTACTGTGATTGTAGTGTCTGTTTCTCTTTGTATCATGCAATAATCTTATCTTTAATAATGAATTTTGCTTTAAAAAGCTGTTTTCTTTTTTTTTTTTTTTTTTTTTTTTTTGAGACGGAGTCTCGTCGCTCTGTCGCCCAGGCTGGAGTGCAGTGGCGCAATCTCGGCTCACTGCAAGCTCCGCCTCCTGGGTTCACGCCATTCTCCTACCTCAGCCTCCCAAGTAGCTGGGACTACAGGCGCCCGCCACTGCGCCCGGCTAATTTTTTTTCTATTTTTTAGTAGAGACGGGGTTTCACCATGGTCTCGATCTCCTGACCTTGTGATCCACCCGCCTCGGCCTCCCAAAGTGCTGGGATTACAGGCGTGAGCCACCGCGCCCGGCCAAAAAGCTGTTTTCTTTAATGTTGATATAAATACATGAGTTCTCTTTTTGTTAGTCATTGCCTATTACATCTTTACATCTTTTTTTTTTTTTTTTTTTGGAGACAGGATTCACTTTGTCACCCAAGCTGGAGTGCAGTGGTGAGATCACAGCTCACTGTATCCTCGACCTCCCAGGCTTAGGTGATTCTCCCACTCAGCCTCCTGGGTAGCTGGGACCATAGGCATGTGCCACCACACCTAGCTAATTCCTCCTTCCCTCCCTCTCTCTCTCTCTCTCTCTCTCTTTCTCTCTCTCTCTCTCTCTCTCCCCTTCTCTCTCTCTCTTTCTCTCTCTCTCTCTCCCCTTCTCTCTCTCTCTCTCTCTCTATTTCTCTCTTTTTCTCTCTCCCCTTCTCTCTCTCTCTGTTTCTCTCTTTCTCTCTTCTCTCATTCTCTCTTTCTTTCTTTGTCTCTCTTTTTGTAGGGACGGGGTTTCCGTGTTGCCCAGGCTGTTCTCGAACTCCTGGGCTCAAGCGATCTATCTGCTTCAGCCTCCCAAAGTGTTGGGATTACAGGCGTGAGCCACCACACCTGGCCAATTGCTTATTATATCTTTATGTCATCCTTTTATTTTCAGCCTTTCTAATCCATGTTTTATATATATCTTTTATAAATACTAATCAGTTGGATTTTAAAGAACCCAGTCAGATGTTCTTTGTTTTTTAACTGGAACGCGTGGTCCATTTACATTTATTATATGACTAATATTTTGGATTTTTTCCCATTGTTTTATTTGTATCTCCCCTCTAGCCCTGATACACTTTAGTTTTTTTTCTGAGAGGGGCCAGTAATGGTACCTAGCCTTCTCAGTGCTGGAAATGAAAGTCCTGATTGCCTTTTGAGCCTCCCTAACACACAGTTGTTCACAGTGTTTTTGTGCCAACAGTACTTAAAGTCACAATCATTTGATTGTTGGAGATTATAATTTTAACAACCTGTAAAGAAAGTTTTTTTAGGAATCAGTAAATCACTCTTTTTAAGGATAAAGATAACTGTAGTGAGTCCAGTTTTTAAGTCCAGTTATAAAAGATAGAAAGCTAACTTTAAGAGGCCGTGCGTGGTGGGTACGCCTGTAATCCCGGCACTTTGGGAAGCCAAGGTGGGCGAATTGCTTGAGGTCAGGAGTTCGAGACCAGCCTGGCCAACATGATGTAACCCCGTCTGTACTAAAAGTACAAAAAAATTATCCGGGCATGGTGGTGCATGCCTGTAGTCCCAGCAATTTGGGAGGCTGAGACAGGAGAATCGCTTGAACCCGGGAGACTGAGTCCGCGCCACTGCATTCCAGCCTGGGTGACAGAGTGAGACTCCATCTCAAAAACAAAAAGGAAGCAAACTTTGAGAAATCTTTCATATAAAGAAATGAGTGGAATTTTGGTATTTTGGGCTACAAAAAGAGGAAATGGAGGAAATAAGTAAACCAGTAAGGGACAATATCTTGTTACTTTATCCTTTAAACAAAATTAGATTATTGGCATTCAGAAAAAGCTAACAGTGCTGCAGCAAGTGAAGAATTGTTTGGGAATATTTTCATTTTTCTTTTGTAATTATATCATAATCGTTATTGATTTCATTATTAGCAACTAGGGAGCATGAAATCTAGGTAACACTGACAGAACACATGTTTTTAAGGGAGAGTTATTGATTTGTTCATTATTAGCAACTAGGGAGCATGAAATCTGGGTAACACTGACAGAACACATGTTTTTAAGGGAGAGTTATTGATTTGTTCATTATTAGCAACTAGGGAGCATGAAATCTGGGTAACACTGACAGAACACATGTTTTTAAGGGAGAGGCTTCATGAATCAGCTTTTTATTACAACTCGGGGGTGAGCTAGAGTTATTTCTCCAGCCTCAGTTTTTTACCAGGTTCCCTGAGGGCCTGGAGTTTAGTCTACTTTTTTGGTCTGTGGGAGCCTGAATTCAGTGACAATGAATGCGTTGTGTTTATTTTTCTTGGTTTCTGGAAAGGTAATAGAAGGAATACTAGAATATTGTTTTCAATTTGTGTTGAAAAGTTACTTTCTGTGGTTGTGCATAAGCTAGTACCTCTGAAACCTTGTCAGTTAAAACACCTTACTGAAAATCAAGCGTTTCCTTAGTAATGTAGATTTATTAATATGAAAAAGAAATCGCTACATAAAAAGGTATTTGAGAATCCTCTTCAAGGTCATTTAGCTACTGCCATGCTGAAACTGAAGTTGATTTGTTTTGAAAATCATTATTTAAAGTATACATTTCACTTTTAACTCCAATAACATTGTGCCTTTCAAAGGCACTTAGGGGAGGAATTTATCTATTGATGACTCTTTAGGAGGAGGGGAGAAGGCTGAAAATAAATTCTTCCTTCAATTATGCTTTCATATTCAGCTATGGGTTTAAAATAGGAAACTTGGGTTTATTATTATAACTTGCTGTCAGTGGCCAAATTAATTGTTTCAGAACAATATAAATTACAGTTATAAATTTGGGGAGGAGGATGTTAGATGTCTACATCATACCATATACCATAACACATTCTAGATGGTTTAAATACTTAGGTGGGAAAAGTAAAACGATTAGACTAAATTATGGAACATTTATATATTATTAGAGTAGAAAGATTTTTCTGTGCCTGTCACCCACAGCATAGAAACTGTATGGCTGATGACAAACTTTAAAAAAAAAAAAAAAATCTCATTACATATGATGAAGAGTTGATGCTGTTAATAAAGAATTCCTGAAGTTCTAAGAGAACAAAACATTGTAATGAGTCAAAGATGTAAGAAAAAACTTTAGTTTCATAGTCAAAGAGATGCAAATTATAGCCAAATGCTGTTTTAGAAATGTAAAATTGGTAAAGTTTTCAAAAGATAATAACTAGTGTTGGTCAAGATTGTAGGAAATGTACTCATCATATAATCATTGTAACAGCATTATGATTTAGAGCAACTTCTCTGAGGGTAGTTTGGTGGAATGTATAAATTTCTTAAAATTTAGTATACCCTGTGACCTAACAGGTCTATTTGTAGGAATGTATTGCAAAGAAATAGTTGGATATGTGTGCAAAGGTGCACATTTAAGAATCTCTTATGCAGCTTTTTTTTAAATAGTACCTGGAAAACTGGAGGTAGTTCGATGTCCAGGGCGATGGTAGTTTAAATAATATATTGCTGTTTTCTACAATGGAATATTGTATGTGTGGGTAGTAAAAGTGATATTATAAAGGATTTCTCAATTCATTCATCAGTCAACAGATTTATATTGAACTTCCAACCCATGCCAGATGCTAATGTAAACAAGCTGTGTCTCTGTCTTAATACATTGGTAGAAATAAAAAATATACTGAAAAAAGTAGATTACAAATTTGTATGTACATATATATTTAATGTTTGTAAGTACACTGAAATATTGGAATAATGTATATTAGAATATCGTCATTCTGGATGGAATGATTGCATGCTATTTTTGTTTTCAAAAATTTTAAGTAAGAAAAATTCTAAATAAAGATGAGATGCCTGGGTAGGGAGAAAGGGTGACTACAGTAGTCCCCTCTTATCTGTGAGGGACACATTCCAAGGCCCCCAGTTGGATGCCTGAAACTGCAAATGGTACCAAACCTTATATACATTGTTCGTCCCTATACATGCATACCTATGATAAAATTTAACTTATAAATTAGACACAGCAAGAGATTAACAACCATAACTGTTAATAATAATAAAGTAGGACAATTAGAACAATATGCCAGCATTACTGCTCTTGCACTTTGGGGCCACTGTTGAGTAAAATAAGGATAACTGGCACATGAGCACTGAGATATCAGAAGAGTCCATCTGATGACTGAGATGGCCACCAAGTGACTGACGGCCAGGAGTGTAGACAGTGTAGACAGTGTAGATGTACTAGACAAAGGGATGATTCATCACTCGGACGAGACAGAGTGAGATGGCACACAGTTTAAAACTTACGAATTGTTTATTTGTATAATTTTTCATTTAATATTTTTGGGTCACAGTTGACCACAGGTAACTGAAACCTCAGACAGCAAAACTGTGGGTAAGGGGGTACTGCTGTACCTGATTTCTTATGAAAAGGAAACAAGAACTAACACTAACCACAACCTTGTGCCAGGTGTGTCTCCTCATCTGTTCTTGTTAGAGCCTTTTGGGATAGTGATATTATCCCATTTTGCCTCTCAGAATACCAAATACCAAGCCTCTCAAAAGTTTTGCATGTCCAGAGTCATAGCTGATAAATGATGGAGCAGGACTCTTCTCAGGTCTGCCTGCCATCACGTCCCATTTTCTTTTTGCGAATCATCGTGCCTTGGTTAAGTTCATCTTTTGCATATTAAAAAAGTTTGATATACCTCTTGACAATTTCCTGTATCTATTTATATTGACAAAATTATGTGAAAAATTTTCTACTTTGTTAAACAATTAAGATTTTGTGTTTATGATAACAGAATTTTAGTACAAAGTGTTTGGTCAACTAGCAACTCTATATTGACAATATTTAATAATTATTGAATTATGAAAGCGTGGTAGAATTAGATGGATCTTAGAGATTAGTCCAAGACCTTGATTTTCCAATATAGCCCTAGTACATGATAACTCTATTTTTTACTAAGTGATTTGATAAATGTTTAAAATCATATAGTCTTGATTCCTTTTTAAGAATTTTCATGTCAGTTCTTTAAAAATCTGTCAGACTATCTACATTGATTTTTGGTTAGAGAAGTGGTGTCAGCAAATCCTGTATTCTGATATTTTGGTTTTTTTATAAGCAAGATGCAGAATATTTTTCACTTTTTATTTTCCTTGTTGTCTATAAACTCTCCTACCTAACCAAAAAAAGCATATAAATAAATAAAATCAAGATGACTATCGTGATTAATTTGGACTCTGTGAGATGGCAGATTGGTTGATTTTCTTCAGAAATTTGGCATTAGGAATAATTAGGAATAAATACTATTCTGATTTTTGTGAATTATTATTTCATTATATAATGGTGTGACATTCTTATATTTTAAGTGAAATCTTTTGCATTTTGATGAAATTAAAATGTTCTTAATTTTGAAACTCTGTTTTGGATGTCCAGCTCACTGTTAATGAAGCAGCTGCTCAACTCTGTGTGAAGGATAATGCCCTGCTGACACGAAGAGATGAGCTTTTTGCCTTGGCTCGGCAGATTTCTCGAGAAGTCACCTATAAATATACTTACAGAACCACCAAGTAAGTATTTAACTAACTGTCAATATTTTTCCGTTGCTTGATAGAAGTAGAGTTTGAAACACTTGTTGATAGAATAAGCATTTCTGAAAAAGTAGAAGTATGATTATTGTTCTATGAAACTAAACGATGCAGTGACTTTTGAAAACCTTGCTAAGGTGATTTTTGTTGTTTAATCCTCCTCTTTCTCTTTTAAAAGGCATCATTCTCTGGGTTACTATAGCATTGTTCTGGTAGTGGTTTTAGACATTCGTCTCTCACACACACACTTTGGTTTTGAGCGTGATGAGGGGATTTAGTCAGCATTATAGATGTATTTGTACGCCTGCTAACTACATGAACTTGTTGAACTCTGAGGAAATAGAATGGTCCTTTTTGCAAGGTGTTTGCAATCTGATGAGATTAGCTGAACATGTAAAACTACTCTATTGACTAATATCAAGGGAAAATTGAAAGATACTTCTATTACTAGCAAATGGGTTATGGAACACAAGTCTGAAATAAAAAAAACGTGATGTTAGAAAGCAATGGTGGTTTCAAAATTTAATGTAAACACAGCATATTTTTCTTCACCTTATCCTTACTTGAGCCATAAGCATTGTCTACAGGACAGGACCATTTGATTTTGTTCACTTGATTCCACACAGACTCCGATTTCCAGCCTACATTGTGTTGTGCCTGCCACTGCCTCTCTGGATGCAGATGACCACTGCATTAGAGTAACTCTAAGTTTTTGTTGAAAAGCCGCATTCTGAGCACCCTCTCCAGCCCTAATAAATCACATTCTTGGAGGATGGATCCCTGGAATCTGAACTTTCACAAGCATCCCAGAGCATTCTTGTGCATCCTAAGTTTGAAAACCGGCACTATAGGCATTTGCCATCATTACCATTATTTTTCCTAACTCACAGCAGTTTTATTTTCTGCCCTATGTCAGTACCTACGTATTTATAACTGACAAGTGAAATCATGTAGACTAAATGAACAGGGTAAGAATATACAGCACATTCTATGGGATTATTTATGAGGTTTTTTTTTTTTGGAGTTGGATAATCAAGAGCTGATTCACTGATTTTTAATTTTCTTCATTGTATTATACACCATTTTCTTTCTGAGTATTTAAATAATTTTCTTTAATCAAAGTGATACATGTCCACAATTTAAGAAGTCATACAATACGTAAGGCTTTCAGTGAAACTCGACTATTCCTGTGCTCTGCCTTCCCGCTTCTCAGTTCCACGTTCAGAGGCAACTGCCTTCAGTGATTTTTAGCTGTTTCTTCTAGTAGTTACCTTCACCTTTCCTTTTTTTTCTTTTTCTTTATTTTTTTGAGATGGAGTCTTGCTCTGTTCCCAGGCTGGAGTGCAATAGCTCAATCTCAGCTCACTACAACCTCCACCTCCTGGGTTCAAGTGATTCTCTTGTCTCAGCCTCCCAGGTAGCTGGGACTACAGGCGTGCGTCACCATGCCCAGCTAATTTTTGTATTTTTAGTAGAGACGGGGTTTCACCGTGTTGGCCAGGATAGTCTCCATCTCTTGACCTAGTAATCCGCCCACCTCAGCCTCCCAAAGTGCTGGAATTACAGGCATGAGCCACCGTGCCTGGCCTAATCTATCCTTTTAAAGTTAAATGTACTTTAAAATATATTAACACTTTTACATAATTTAGAAGCCACCTTGGACTCCTAAGGTGCCCTCATTATTTTTTACGACTGCATGGTATTGAATTGTGTGGATGTGCCATGATTCATTTAGCCCCACACCCTATTGATGGCTACTGGGGTGGTGTCTAGTCTTTCACTCTAAATAATACAATAAATAACATCATACATTGTATGTTTTGTTGATTCTGAGGTGTACTTTTTCACATTTTAACATCTTTTATATTGAAGTATAATGTAGTTGACGGCTTGTAGTTTAATTTCATAGTGGTACATGAAATAATTATGTGTCTTACCATTGATGGAGCATCATTTTATATATGTGTAGGTACCTCTGGGATACGTTTTCCCAGCAGAGAAATTGCTGGGTCAGGGTAAATACATCTGTAGTTTCTGTAGATAGACAAAATGCATTTTAATCTCATGTAACCATAAACATACATCTTAAATAGTCATTTTAGTCATTTTATCCTAAATTATTCCTACTGAATCATAAAGAGATATCCTCCTTGATTTTTTTTTTTTCATTATGTGATGATCATTAAATATTTATTAAGTGCTAGGTTGGGCACAGTGGCTCATGCCTGTAATCCCAGCAATTTGGGAGGCTGAGGTGGGAGGATCATTTGAGCCTAGGACTTTGTGGCTAGTCTGGGTAACACAGTGAGACCCCGTCTTAAAAAAAAAAAAAAAATTATTGAGTGGCTTTCATACCAAAGCCAGAGGTGGGGAGTTCTTAGGTAGTGGCCTTTTAAAATGTATAATTGTATCTGTACATTCCCCTAGTGTTAATTTGGAAATGATGAAAGATATTTTCTTCATTATTTTAATGTTCATTATGAATATGTCATTTCTGGTGTTGGAGTTTCAGGGTATATATTTTGGTGGAAGATTATAGGCTGAGATGCCTTTGGAATAAAATCTGTTACTTTCTCAAGTTTTTGGTTTTTTTCCTCTCCCCTTTCCCTTAGGTCAAAATGTGGAGAAAGAGATGAATTATCCCCAAAGAGAATTAAAGTGGAGGTATGGTCATATGTTACATTTTCTTATGCTAATAATGTTTGTTTTTGTTTTAAGATCAAGCAAAATCTTAACTAGCTCAGACAAAACAAAAAAGATGGTCCCATAAACTGGTGAAAAATGGCTTTCAATCTTTAAAAAATATAGAATTTTGTAACTTTGAAATACAATATTTACAGTAATTTGAATTAGCAGACCAAGGAAAATTTTTTTAAACTTTTTTTTCTTGTAGAGATGTGGTCTCGCTATGTTGCCCAGGCTGGTCTTGCACTCGAACTCCTGGGTTCAAGTGATCCTCCCTCCTTGGCCTCCCAAAGTTCTGGGATTACAGGTGTGAACCACTATGCCTAATCCAAGGAAATTCTTAAATTTGGTGACTAGTCCAGTCAGTTTATCAAAGGTTGATTTGTAGTTGATGTTTCTTACAGATTTAAAACTTTACTGGTTAAACCATTTCTTTTATAGTCTTATTTACATCATTAGTCATCAAATACAGAGGAGCTAACTTTTCGTTTCTTTATATTAACTATCTAAGGCAAATGATAATTTAGTAACTATAAATTACAGAGACTTTAACTAAAGCCTCTTTTAGAGGGTCATGGTTGAGCCTGCTCTTTTGATTTTAGATTTGCAAGTGGTAAGATGGGAGTTAAGAAAAGCATACTTTTCTTAGGACTCTCAGAACTATAGAATGGTTTCAGAACTATTATTTCTTACAAATACTTTTTAAAAAGTCTAGGTTGCAGCAGAGTGGAAATCTGGTCAGGCGGCTCCTTTCTTTCTTTTTCTTTTAGGCAGGAGATGGAGATCAGTGTTCTCTTAACCATCCTATTATTTAATTTCAAGTTAAAGCAAATGGCTTATATTTGACCACCCTAAATTTCTATAATCAGTTATATCTACAGAGTATCTATTTGTATGGCAGTAATCCTTTATTCATACCTAAGCCAGAGTTATCTTATAAAAACATAAATCCCTTTCTTTCTTAAATCTTTTCAGTGGCTTTCTACTGTACCTGGAATAAAATCTAAGCTTTTTTTTTTAAAGGATCTAAGACCCCACATGCTCTGACTGCAGCTTGCATCTCCTACCTTGTCTGCTGCCACACTCTCCATTCTTACTGTGTTCCAGCCACACTGACTGACTTTCTGTTCCTGAACATGCCAGACTCATTTATGCCTCAACACTCACTATTTTCCCCCTACCTAGACTTCTATTTCTTTAGATGGCTTCAAGTTACAGCTGTGTTTCCCGAACATGTGTGTGACTTCCCTGCCTCTCTTTCTAAAGGGGTACCCTCTCCCCATAATCACACTCAGGCTTATTCTCCTGGTTTGTTTTCATAGCATTTGCCAGTATTTGAAACTATTAGATACTTGTTTTAAATTTATTATCAGTCTGCCCCATTGGATGAGAATAGATCTCTTATCTGTGAATCTGCTGCTGTATACTTAGAGTTTATAACTGTCTTGCACCTAATAGGCATTTAACAAAATCTATAGAATGAATAATGAATGGCTGCAGATAAGCATCTTTGACTTAACACTTTATCCTAAAGCAGTGACTCTCAAGGAAGAAAAGTATTTTGTCAAAAACAAAAAGCCACATTAAAAAAAGAAATGTGGGCTGGGTATGGTGGCTCACACCTATAAGCCCAACACTTTAGGAGGCCAAGACAGAAGGATTGCTTGAGCTCAGGAGGTCGAGACCAGCCTGGGCAACATGGGGAGACCCCGTCTCTACCGAAAAAAAAAAAAATAAACTACTTATATTTGTAACCTACCTCACTGTTAGCTCTGGAGTAATGTTTAAGATGGTTAACTCAGAAAATGTTGAAATTATCTAAAAGGCTACATTGAAAAATGATATAACTAGTGAGGTGTGTTATCTCTTGCTCCCCAGATAACAGGTTACAGAGGGTCCCTGTGGAGTTGGCTGTTAGTGACTCACTGCCACTTAAAGGGAAAGGCAGGTGAACATAGAAACTGCTAAGAAGGCATGTGCCATTGGAGGGTTGAGAGGAAAGAAAGCACAGAAACTACCCAGGGGCCAAAAAATTAGTCAGTTGCTAGGCTAGAAATACGTCTATATCTGTTTTTCACTGTTGGCCCTAAGTGTGATCGTGATTCAGGCTGCTCACATTTAAGCCACACTTGTCTAGCTTTAGAGGTCACTATTCAATATTGAAATTTGTGATCATGAATCTCATGGACTGTTTGAGCTGCAGTTGTTTCTTGATGAGCTTTATTGGTAAGTCTTTCTGACCCTCTCAGAGGCCTTGTATTTCATTACAGTGCTTTCAGTTTCTTATTAGAAGCCCAGAGTATTGGGCTGTAACATTAGATGTGGCCTTTCTGTTCCTTTAAATATACTCCACTAGAGATACTTGAATTATAGTTCTATATGGTTAGTTTATTGGTTTACTGGAGTTCACAAAGCCACTTGAACAGCTCTAGATTCAAAATTAA
The DNA here is from genome assembly GCF_047675955.1 of Chlorocebus sabaeus. Taxonomy (NCBI): domain Eukaryota; kingdom Metazoa; phylum Chordata; class Mammalia; order Primates; family Cercopithecidae; genus Chlorocebus; species Chlorocebus sabaeus. The sequence continues at coordinate 77,987,613 of NC_132913.1, forward strand.
GATAATCAGTGTTTCTTTTTCCTGTGAATAGCTCTTCTAACCCTTCCTAAAGATGACAAGCGACAGTCGGCCTCAGGCTTCTTTAAATGCCTTTATAGACACTAGACTCTTGATTTTGTTTCCCAGAAATAAATAGTAACTATACCTTTGAATTTAGGACAGTGGCTCACTTTTTTGTTGTTGGTTTGTTTTTAATTTTGTTTTGTTTCTCTGTGGTTTCTTAAAAAGCACTTGTGTATTGCAGGTCATCAGTATCTCTTGAACATGTGTGTGTCTTGTGTGTATGTATACCTACACATGTAGATGTTGGTATGAATCCTTGTCTGTGCTGTACTATAAGTCAAATTTGAAATACCAGAACTATTGCTGGAAGCTGTTATGAGGTAGATAGTACCAGCTGTATAAAGTTACCACTCCCTTAAAACTTTTCACCAAGTACTGGTGCTTTATGTCTACCTTCTATATGACTTCTGGGGAGTGGGAGAATTTCTGGTATGAGAAGAGATCAGGGGAGACTATTGGGAAGGTGTAATTTGAGCTCAGTTTTTTAAAGAAGGGTAGAATTTCAAAAGGTAGGGATGTGGGGAGGGGATTGGAGTGGTATTATAAAGATAGACTAGCATGGGCAAAGACAGAGATAAGAAAATACTAAGCATGTTTAGAGAACATTAAGTTTGTCTAGGGAATGTGATTGACACAAAGGACCTCATAAATAAAACTAGAAAGAATTTAGAATTCTTTTAACATACTTTTTCTCTTATTTCATTTGAATCTTTCTCTTGTGATTCTCAGCTTATTATTTTCTATTTAAAGAAAGTAATATACAAGGCTGGGCATAGTGGCTTACGCCTGTAATCCTAGCACTTTGGGAGGCTGAGGCAGGTGGATTGTTTGAGTCCAGGAGTTCGAGAGCAGCCTGGGCAACGTGGCAAAACCCCATCCATACAAAAATTAGCCAGGCTTGATGGCATGCACCTGTAGTCCCACCTTCTCAGGAGGCTGAGGTGGGAGGATCACTGTGCCACTGCACTCCAGCCCGGGCAACAGAGCACCCCTGTCTCAAAGAAAAAAAAGTTTTAAGTAACGTACAAATAAACTTCAGCTTAGCCCATTTTAAAGTGTAACAGATTTCTGCTTACAGGACCCAAACTAATGAGACAAGTTTTTCTCTTTTTTAAAATCTTTAAGCGTTCTGAAATCCTTTATAACAAACAATAAGCATACGTGCCGAATTGCTGGCTTTTTCCATCTTAAAAGGATAATTTTTACAGTGAACAAAAAGAAATGTAATGTTGAGCAGATGAATTGACATCAAAATAATTTGACCTGTAAAGGAAAGAGAAACATTTTCTTGCTTGTCATGATTAATGCATTAGGGTACACTAATACAAGTAGTGCTTTGTTCAAGCTCAATAAGATCTTTCGTTGCTCAATACTGTATTTTCCTGATCTATACCTGAAGACTTGGGTGGAATGAAGTTTTAACTCATTCACTTGTCTGATTTTTCTACCTGGAAAGCTCTTATTTATGTAGTAGGTTGTTCTCCCTTAAAGGATAGTTAGTTACTTATTTGATTTAAGCAAAATAGCAGCATACACATTGCATAGAAGAACTCAAGATAATCTGTTTTCCTTAAATAGTGTTCTTGCTTACAGGATATGTTGAACATTAAAAAACAGACTTTGAACTTTAATTCCTAGAATATATGAAATGGACATGGAGAAAAAGATCACCTGCTAGCTTAGGTGTGCCTTAGGGAACCTACCATTTGAAATGAAATCTCTAGGGAAATATGTCTTCAGCCCTTTATGCTACTTAGTAAGTGAGGCTGAGAATCCTTCTGCTTAGCCTGAATGAATAACATGTCCGCTGGAACACAGCTCTCTGTGAGTCCACTTTCAGGTGAAATGAAAATATATTTTGTTTATTCTTACTTATCTTTTTAATTAGATCTTCTAATTAAATCTTCTCGTTCTGGGGCAGTTGTAAAAATCACTACTTTGTATTGCTTTCATTTTGTGTCAGTCCCTACTAGGCATTTGGAATTCATTATCACAAACATTCTTGTCTAACCTATGTGGAGGCTTTATGATTTCCGTTTTACAGCCAAGGAGAGACCCAGACAGGCTCAGTACCTTCGCCCGTGTTGCCAAATTGCTATCCAGTATTGCTATAGCAGAGCCAGGGCTTCCTATCTATGTCTGATTCCTGAATGTCAAAGCAGTACCACCTTCCTAGGTGCTAATGATCATTCACAAAGCATCATACCTGTGAAAAAAACACTATTGGGATTATACCTTTCCTCCTAGTGCCGTGTGAAGGGCGAAATGTGTGCAGAACTGGTAGTCTTTGGAAAGGGTGGATAGTGGCAGTTATTATTTTCTAATGCAAGAAATTTTATCTAGTAAACAGTTACAAGTTTTGAGTAGAAAATGTAGCAATGTAAGTTTCAAAATATTTAAATATAAGAAATTTTCATTTGATATGCCGATTGTTTACATCAGAAAAATTAGTTTGATTTCCTTATGTCCTACCTATGAAAGGACATATTTAAGGTGGCTTGACAGCTCATTCAAGGAGATGAAAAATCAAGAGCCAAAGTCCCTAGCTCTCTTGTCTTCTCCTAAATTTTTTTAAATGTTAGTTAAAAGTGAATTCAATTGGTAACCTTTCTTTTTCATTAAGAACACACTGAGGTTCATGAATAAATTAGTCATTAACTCCAATGTTATAAGTAACGTCTTAGAAGAGAGGAAGGCTATATAAAGCTACAATCTCCGAGCTGGTGATGGCAGCTGACTAACTGGACTGAGTGCTATATCTCACTTGAGTTTTCTTCATTCGCTGAAACTGCTGGAGACTGGGTAGAGATGGGAAATGACAGCATTCTTGACCCTGTGGGAGTCAGAGGTGCAAAGCATTCAGAGATAAGTGGATGAAAGAAATGAGGTTTGTTAATAGAGCCCAGGAAGTCAGAGAATTGGGGCTTGAAGAAGAAAGACCTAAAGGAAACATCTGCTAACAGTTCCAGCAGGTGGGGATGGGAGAGCGAGGAAGGGGGAGGAAAGAGGGTCAGAATATCCACCTACGCTGCTACTAAGCTTGTTGAAAAGAAAGCTGGTCTAATTTGACGTAGACTCTTCCCCTCTGGATCAGAAAAACAGAAGCATTACAATGTGCTATTCATACAGAAAGTGTGATTAGAAAAAAGGAAAATGCACGTGTGGGGTTGAGAACATCTGCTGTAACAAGTCATCTAGAGACAGCTAAGCAGTGGCTTTAAAGCAGCTTGCTAGTGTTCGGCAGAAAGGTTGAGGAGGAATGGGGATGGAGACCAATGGGAAGAGAGTAATTAGGTCATGCACCAGCCTCCGTCCTATATCTTTTATTTTCTCAGTGACAGACCCAGAGTCTCGTCAGCAAGGAAAGACTGTGATTAATGGCATCAGCCAAAAATATGACATGGAGATAGATCGCTCATAGCATGGTGCAGCTAGCTGGTGCCTGGGAAACAAGCTTACGAGACATATAACAAAAGTTGTGCACCAAACATAATGTGAAAAAGACCGGTTTCTTGGGAATGTTCTCACTTTTATTTCTAAGTCATGTATTTTGGGGACTTTAAATCTACTTTATGTGACATGCAGTGATAGCTACTCGATTTTGTAGTTTTTCCATCCACAATGAACTGTCAAGACTGTGGGAGTAAATAATGACTAATGTCCTCAGTTGCAGAGAGATCACTGATTACTTTGGATATTGTTATTTATTACTTATTTTAGGCTTTTATTTATCTTTATTAATGATGGGATACTGTCCATTTTCCAGCAACTTTCACATGTAGAGTTTGAGGTTCCCCATCCAGCTTTTTCAGTATTCTCATGGTTGAATAATCCTGACTTTGGTGCCACCATATATTTATATGGCAATGTGTACTCTTCCAAGGTTCACTTATTTGCATTACTTTATTTAATCCCCACAAACCCAATGGGCAGATACACAGTGGTGTAATCCTAATTTAAAAATTTGGATCACTGGAAATAATGAGGTTTACTTTTTTGCCTGAGATCACGCAGCTGGTTCCTAATGTAAAATGACTAGATCATACCTTTCTCCTGCAAGCTCTTCCAGAAACAGTATTGAGGCGTTGGGGCTCATGGGGATTCTGACTGGTGCACTCCACACTCCACTCAGATTCTACTGATGAACTGATAACCCTCTAATCTGGGTCTCCAGCCCTGATTTTACCCCAAGCTCCAAACTCACTGCTCCTGCTTACCTGGCTTATCTACACACAGAGATCTCACTAGCAAATGAGCTCAACCGAATTCATTAGCTTTCGGGCCCCTCCCAGACCTCGTGATCGTGAGTTCTTTATTCTAGTAAATGTCATAACCAAACTCTCAGTTGCCTTATTTCTGCGGCACCTGCCACTGTCCAGGTCTGGGCCTTCACCTGCAGCCCTCTAACCGGTGTCCCTGTCACCACCCTGACCTCCCCTCCTCCACGTGCGTTCTCCCCATCACATTCACATGTGCTTTCTGAAATGCAGATCCGATCAGTCTCTTTCCTGAGACTTTCAATGGCTTCTCTTTGTATTTAAGATAAAATCTAAAATTCTTAACATAGCTTACAAGGGCTTACAGAATCTGGCCCTATGTTTCCACCTTCCCTCGCCACTCCTTCTTTTTCAGTATATATTGAATATTTTCCGGCTTCCCAGAGTGTGCCCTGTTCCTTTTGCCTCCAGGGGTCTGTACCAGCTGCTTTCTTTTAGAACTCTCAGCTTAGACACCCTGGCCTCTGGGACGCCTGCTCTGTCACAGCGCCCTCTGCTGTGCTCTGGATGTCCGTCCATTTCCCTCCCTGGACTGTTGTCAGGAGCGCCCGAGGCATGGCCTTCTCGTTTGCCATTGTATTCCCATATTGAGTGCAGTGTATGAATCAGCTGGGTGGACATGACATTTTTGTTGAATGTATAAACACATGTTTCTAGATTTCCAGTGTTCTTTTCACTGAGATAGTTCCCCAACAATGTGCTCAATATTCTCTGGTTGATTTTAGTATTAAATTTTGAGTTCTTCCTTCTCTAAGATGTCTATACTTTATAATTGTCCATAAAATTTCTCTTTTCCCCAGTATCGTGCTTTACTCTGATTAAATCTGGTAGCTTTTTGGATGAACTTAACAGATATCAGTAACAAACATTTATCAAGTAGTTCATATGTGCCAGGCACTGTGTTAAGTATTTTTCATGAATTTTCTGCTTCCTTAAAATGATTCTGTAAGTTAAGTACTATTGTTATCCCCAGTTTATAGATGAGAAAATAGATACAGAGAGATGAAGTAATCTACCCAGTATCACAGCAAATAAGTAGTAGAGTTGAGTTTTGAACTCAGTGCAAGTCATACAGTTAAAGCCTGTTCAGCTTATGAAAAACAGAGCTATAATTTCTGTTTATAGAAATGCCTGTATTCTTGTGAGTTTCATAAAGATTGTAACTGTTTGAATTTATGGACTGAGTGTAGGCTTTGAAGCTAGTGTTGTAGCTGTAAAAAAAAAAAAAAAAAAAAAAAGGGAAACCCAGTCTTGAATGTGATGAAGATTAAATGAAATAATGAACATAAAATATAGAACATAGGGACTGGTACATTGTAGATTCCTGGAAAGTGATAACCGCTCATATTGAAGTTGTTCTAACTCTTCTTCTAGCTTACCTCACTGAACTTGAGAACTTAAGCAGTTCCAGTGGGGTGGGGGTATGCTAAAGAGAAAGTTGGATTTTTCAGTCTAAATAAATAAGAAAACTGAAATGGCTAAGAAAAAGTGAACTTTGGATTTAGCTTGGACTGTGTACACTTGTATGAAGTTCATTTTAGCTTGTTTTGTGATTATGTTCTATATACATCTGTGAGCCAACATGGAAACCTAGCAGAGTGGCTATTTTCAGCACTTTAGAAGTGCTAATTACATACTGACCCACAATAAAGCTATATAGGACCATCTTAAGATGTTAAGTTTATTAGCTCTTGGCTGTATATCATGTCTTTGAATTTTAAAAATAGCAAATTAGTTATTACTTGGGGAATGTATTTTGATAGATAAAATATTTGAAAATGTGAAATCTGCAGTGGAGAAATAATTTATTGAAAAGACCCTGATGGGGGAAAATTTTTGAACCACTATCTTATATCCCAAATAAGGTAAAATAGTTTGTTATTATTACATCATTGCATCTTTTTCTGCTGTGTATTGTAAGAACTTTGGTTTTTAAGGATTTGCCCTCTGCTGCAAATATATAGCTTATCAAAGAAGGGGAGAAATAATGTTTTGGAGTTTAATTGTTAATGCTAATTTCTGTGAGGAGTCCTTTAGGTGGTTTCACTCAAGTTACTAAAACCATGCTGTCATGATATTTTGTAGTTATAATGTTCATGAGCAATAAACAGCAGAAAAAGAAAACTTTGAAAAAAGTAGTAGGTGGAATGCCAAACATAAAATGGAAGTAATTTAAGTTGAAGTATTGTCCACTGCCCCCCAGATAGGCCCTGTTTATTATAGAAATTTAGTATGTATTGATATACCTGTTTAGTAGTTATTTCATGTTGAAGGCATTATCTCACTTGCTTTATCTCATTTGGTCCTCGCAACAATCCTAATAGATAGGTTCTCCTGTCCTCAGTTTTCCTATGAGGAAAATGAAGTTCAGAAAGGTTAAGTTACTCATCTGGTGTCACATAGCTAGTGAGTGGTGGAATTGGAACACAAATACAGGCCTTTCGAATTCCAAAACTCCATTTCCTGTCATAGGATATGATAAAGGAGAAATCACAAGCCAACATGAAGGAATCCTTGAGCAATTCAGGTTGGGATTATTGGTTAGCACTTTAAAGGAAATTTAGTTTGGATCGTTAGCCACGTTTCATGTAACAAAATTAATTTCAGATAGGTTAGACGGTTAAATTTTAAAAACAAATCAAAGTTTTAGAAAAACTAGAGGGTAGATTTGAGTACTTACCAAATTTCTGAAGCAGAATTTCCTGAAGCAGAATTTCTCTAAACTTTATAGCAGCAGTTGAAATCACAAAATAAAAGTATGTACAACTATAGCGTATAAAACAGGCATATAAAAATTAAATGATTTTTTAGTATCAAAAGTATAGATAAATTGGCATAAATTAAGAAAACAAGAATACTTAGTGCTGACAAGGAAATTGTCATATATTGCTTGTGGTATGATAAACTAGTAAAGGCCCTCTATAGGTTTAGCAAAAGTACATAAGCACAAAAATATCATCTCTGCAGTAATTCTGCTTCTGGGAATCTTTTGTAGTAGATAATCTAAGCTATCGAAAATGCTATTTCCATGAAAATATTTTTGCAGTGTTTTTCATAAAAGCAAAAATTAGGAAAAGAATAAAAAATGTCCAATGCAAGGATAGTGGCTAGTCAAACGCCCCACTGGGTTAAATGTTTTATTTTATTTTATTTTATTTTATTTTATTTTATTTTATTTTATTTATTTTATTTTATTTTATTTTAATTTAATTTTATTTTATTTTATTTTATTTTATTTTATTTTATTTTATTTTTATTTTATTTTATTTTATTTTATTTTTTTGAGACAGAATCTCACTTTGTCACCCAGGCTGGAGTGCAGTGGTGCAGTCTCGGCTCAGTGCAACCTCCGCCTCCCGGGTTCAAGCGATTCTCATGCCTCAGCTTCCCAAGTAGCTGCCCAGCCTCCCTAGTAGCTGGGATTTCTGGCATGTGCTACCATTCCCAGCTAATTTTTGTTTGTTTGTTTGTTTTAGTAGAGATGGGGTTTTACCATGTTAGACAGGCTGGTCTCGAACTCCTGACCTCAGGTGATCCGCCCACCTTGGCCTCCCAAAGTGCTGGGATTACAGGCGTGAGCCACTGCACCCAGCCTAGGTGAAATGTTATATAACCATTATTATCAATGATCATAAAGCCTACTTTCCAGTGTAAAGCAATGGGTATGATGACATTTTTCATCTTATTTATGTTTCTACTGAGGTTACCGCTGTAGAAAATAATGTATGTTTCATAAAAGGCTGAAATGAAATATTTTATAACCAATGAAAGATTTTATAACCATTAAAATCTTAATCATGATTATTCAGGTAGTGAGATTAAGAGTTTGCTTTATTTTCCAAGTTTTTGATAATTTATTATTTACAAACTCTAAATATAAAGGACTTCTTATTTGACCCACAGGATGGGTTTCCAGATTTCCAGGATTCTGTGCAAACGCTCTTCCAGCAGGCTAGAGCTAAGAGTGAAGAACTTGCAGCTCTTAGTTCACAGGTAACATAAACTCCCAGTTATTATTTCATAATAGTATCTGAAGGTTAAAAAATAAATGACTACTTCAACTAGCTTCAGTTTTAAGTGTTTGAGGACTGATTTTTATTTCCGGTTGTTTTTTAAAACGTCATCTGAGCCACAGCTGTATCAACATGAGAGCAATAACAACTTGGTTTGATTCAGTTTATGAACGGAATCTGATATGGTGCTACTTATTTATTCTTGTAGTTTTGTAGGAAGTGAGACAGATTCTGTACTCAAGAAAACTTAAAACAGTTTGATAATCAGGAAAACCAGCCATGTTGACCCTGGCTGTGTGTAATACAACTCTGAGATAAAATAATACTAGTTCTCAGTAAAATATCAATAAAATATTAATATGAACATTGTAATTATTGTTAAATCTTTTACATTCATATTTATTGAAAAACTGTTAAATGAATATGTGGCTTCAGGTGCTTTTGCCATTAAGTTATTTAATTGTGTCTGTGTACTGAAATTAAAATTTTAAAATGCTTTCTGCAAACGTCATCTTTTAGAAAGCACTGTAAGCTTTTATTCCTGTTGAACAACTGTCTTGTAATAAGTTGCTTTTGCTCAAATTTAGTACTGCTAAGTTTTGTTTTTTTCATGTTAGAATGAAAAATACATTTTTTACCTCAGATATGCTTATTTAAATTTTGTCAATTTAGTAACAATTTCAAATGAAATGAAGCTGTAGTTACTTTTGATTTGGTTTATATGCATTCAGAAAAATAGTATAAGTGTTTATCATGTTTATTCTGTAAATTAATATATTTTACCTAATGATTTTTACATTGTGAATCAGGGCTTTTTGTAACCAATTTTATATAGAAGCTTTCTTGTCCTACACTTTTATATAGCATGGTAGTGATTCATATCTGTGCATTTTGACTGTTATCTCCTTGGCAAAATACCACAACAAATACACTGCTCTGAATATCACATGTAAGTAATTTAGAGCATTGAAAAGGAACTTATAAAACACATGCAGAGATAAATTTATATGTCAGTTGACTAATTGTGTATTTAAAATATGCCTTTTTATGATTGGTTGGGAAATACTGCAGTTTCATGATGAAGGTGAAAATGCTTATTGGCACTGATGTTTTTCTGCATAATTTACATTGTTTAATTTTAGTGGGAGGTGTGTTTGTCTTGTTCTTCTAGACAGCCGTTTTACACCTTTTCTCCCCCAAACATATTGTCATCATATCAGAGTCTGTGTACTGCCAGATCCTAAAATAAAAATGCCAAGATTTCGCCCCAAGTGTTAGAAGTAGTTTATAGCAGATGTTGCTGTTGCTTTTAGATTTCTTTTTTAAAAAATCCTTTAAAGGACTTAGTACCTTGGAAAACAAAGGTAAGGTTATGTTGCTTTTGAACTGACATGGAATTCTCTTGAAAGAATTGAGAAGAAAGCTTTTACCTTTTGTACAATATCCAGCCTTTTACGTTTTAACATGATGATATAGACATCTATGCATATTTATGGAATTTGTATACCACATGAAGTATGAACTAATTTTAATGAATACTAAATATATTTGCTGGAGTCTGAAATTGGCATCTTTAAACCATTAAAAAATCTAGAATGTTTCAGTTACTGATGTGATTTTTGCTTTACTTACTAGCAGCCTGAAAAGGTGATGGCAAAGCAGATGGAGTTCCTTTGCAACCAAGCTGGCTATGAGAGACTGCAGCATGCCGAGAGGAGGTTGTCTGCAGGGCTTTACAGGCAGAGCTCAGAAGAGCACAGTCCTAACGGCTTGACTTCCGACAACTCAGATGGACAAGGTACATCTGTAGAATATCCTACGCCTTTAGGGCTACTATGTGCACTTCAAAGAGAAACAGAAGACAGTGGCTGATTTTTGAATTATGATATTTTGTAGAGATTATTTTACAGGTTCTCTTATCAAAGTTAATTTTTAAATTCTTCATTTTCTTAAAAGGAAATAATTTATCCTGCAGATTTTAATTTGTAAATGTTTTCATCTTTAAGCAGTTGGCACCTGAGATTGACATGTATTATTTTGTAAGAAGTTGGTGGGAATGTGAGATGTCAGCAGTACAGATTATTTTCCCCAAAGAAATGATTCCAGGAGAGATGTTTATCCTTTTTAAATGACCAAAACTTCATATTTTTTTAGACTTCAAAAACAAGTTTGTGAAATTTACAACATTTGCGTCTTAAAAGAATATGGTAACTGCTTCTAAAGTATTATGACAGAGTACAGCTCAGGTTTAGAAAGTCATGTGATTCGTGTTTTTACCATTCTACGAAGTACTTCATTCTTTTCACATCCTCACATAGAGAAAATCCCAAGCCATTGTTATTCGCTCATTCAACAGGCATTTTATTAGCATTTCCTACGTGCCAGGCACTCTCCTAGGCACTGAAGATGCAGCAGAGAACAAATCCCTGTTTACCTGGAGCTTACCTGGAGGGAGATGTACAGGTTATAAGTATATACATGTATCCCCTAGTTTCAAATAGTAATAACTGTTTGAAGAAAAAAATAATTTTATAGTGCCTTCTTTTTATATGTTATTGTTATACTTTTCTAGAGAATGGTTATTATTGTAGAAAAAAAAAAAAGGATTTCTAGGTAAGAATACCATCTTAACAAGGATTCTCAAGCCATGGAGTGAAATATTACATGTGTCAACAGATCAGAGTACTGAAAGAGAAGAAAGTTCTTCCTTTTAAAAATATTACAGGAACCTTTGAGTTGAGGTCTTGTTTAACTTCTCCAGTTGTCCTTAACATGTTAAGAAGCAAAGGCGGTTATTAAAGATTTGGTGACTCTAATTTGTGACACCAGGATAATTCAGTGTGGGGTGACAGTTTGCTAATGTGGTGGATTTCAGTACACGACAACATGATTGGGTGTATAATTTTTTCCCATATTTGTGCTAAATCTGTTTTTTCATGGATTTTGCTGTCATTTTGTTTTCTTTTTTTTTAAATCTGTGATTGGCTTGAAGCCTTCTCTGTCTTTCTAGTACTTGATATTATATGATTAATGACATGCCTTGGTAAAATGGTTGCACTAGTAAGAAAATGTCCTATAGAGGAGATGTATTATATGCCAAAACTGGAATGCTCACTGGAATTCTCAGTCTTTTGTTTAGCTCTTAAAAATATCCTGGCAGAATTGTAAACCTTGGGACTAGCATGAAATGACTTGCCATTTTCCTCTTAAATTATTTAAAATGTTCTTTCCAAGTCTTATTTAAATTCTTCAGTGCTCGTTGACTTTCCTCACTTTTTTCCTAAGGAGTGTTCAGGCAATATTTTTCAGGAAAACCATGATGTGTTTTTAATATTATGCATATTTCTTTTTTCATTAGGAGAAAGACCTTTGAATCTCCGAATGCCTAATTTACAGAACAGACAACCCCATCATTTTGTAGTGGATGGGGAGCTGAGCAGACTTTACCCCAGTGAGGCAAAGTCCCACTCATCAGGTGAGAATGTGCTATATGATGAGAGGGTAACACTTGAATAAAAGGATCTTTAAATTCTGTTCTCCTATTCCCTCCCCCACCAAAAAAAAATGTCATCGCTGACAGTGTTCCTACAGGTTGAATATCCCCAGTTGGAAAATTCGAAATGCTCTAGGATCCAAAACTTTTTCAGTGTCCGAATGACACTCAAAGGGAACCCCCATTAGAACATTCCAGATTTGGGATGCTGAACCTTCAGTATAATGCATGTAGTCCAAAATCTGAAAAAACTTGAAATCCAAAGCACTTCCTGGTCCCAGACATTTTGGATAAGGGATGCTCAGTTGTCAGTTTTTCTCCCCTTGGAAGTGATAGATTGCCATAACACTGGCTGCTCTAGCTAGTCTTTTTGCAAACTTCATATTCCGAACAATGACAGGGAAAACTCATAAAAGTTGAGATTACTTTGATTCACCATTACATGAATGGTGATGTTTATATGAAAGTTTAATAATAAATAGCTGGTTTGAGTTGTGTTACTACCTTTTTTGGCAATAACATAATATGAAATTGATGGACTACATGTTTGCTTTGACACTGAGAAAACCTTGTGTATCAAAATCTAGACTTTTCATGCAGATGCATTTTGGAGGTGATACTCATATTTCAGAAGTAAACTGAATTCCATAAAAGGATGAGCAGCTCCTTATCATAGTTAGATATTTACCTATTTTTACCCAAGTAAAGTGAGTTAGACCTAGTTAAAGCATTAGAGACCAGCACCATTTGAAAGAATCTGTTATCATTCCAAGTCTTAAAGTCGCTTTAAGAGTCACTTAATCTCTCAAAAAAAAAAAAAAAGAGTCACTTAATCACAGTCACTGATTTTATAGATGAGGTAGCTAAAGTCAAATAGCTCCAAATTTGCGTTGTAAGTCAGCGGGAAATGTAGTTTTATAAGCATTAGGATTAAACCTGACTTTAATTCTATCTAGATAGAATGAATTATGTATTTACTAGAAAAAAAGTTATCAAGAGCATTTATGTCTTTCAATTTTAGATCATACTCTTGGTAGCAGATGCTAAAAAGACGAGTTCTAAATAATGTTCTGGTGCTGTGACTTTATAGCATGCTATTGCATACTTGATTGTAGCCACTTTAATAATGTCAGAGGGAGGTTGAGAAATTGAAATTATCCTAAACAGCTGACATCTTGGTCTCATGTTTTCCACAGCACAAAAAAAGTGATCTATTCTTTAAAGTTTTTTAAAAATGAACAAAAAACCACGTTTTACCAATTTGTATTCCTTAGAAGACTGTATAACACGAATACTCCAATTACATTGATCATGTGTCTCATCATGGGGCATATTTACATATTTCATGGAGATACATTACATAGAGATAGAATTGATCTAGGTCTTTATGTAGAACTAAATGAAGAAATGCCTGAAAAAGCCTTTTTCTTTATTTTTAACTGAATAGAAATAATACAGGTTTCATATAGTGCAAGCCTGGGTCCAGATCTTAGCACCGATACTTGACTGAGTGACCTTGACTGAGTTACTTAAATACCCTGTCCTTCAGTTGCTTCATCTGTAAAAGCGAAGTAATTTCTACCTCATTGGGTAGTTACAAGTATTAAACAATATAGTGTACCTGCATCGTATGCTATCTATTCCAGCCAGCAGGAATTCAATAAATAGAAGCTACTTTTTTTATTACTCTTACACAGAATTTAAAATCCCCTTCTGTTTAGAGAAGATTCATAAATTGAACTATTTAATTTCAGATAAGCTGTTAGTGTTGATTACTTTCTAGAATCCAAGGTGTGAGTGTATGTGATATGGATGTTTGCATGTATATGTGTGTGTACGTATCTCCCAGTATTTGTACTTTACATAAAGGTTACATTTGATTGTTATTATGTAGTGTTTGTGTATGGTTGAAATAACTATACACATAGAACTCCATGGAATGATTTCTTATGAAAATAGTGTTCATATTTTATCCCTATTTCTCCCACCTTAATATGTCATTGTCAGAAGAACTTTAAAAAATAGTTCCAAGGTTATGAAGATATTTTTCAGTCTTTCCTTCATTGATGGTAAATATTTAACCAGTAACAGTTATATATGAATAATCAGCTTCCTTTTATATATTTATCATGTTGGATCAAGCATTAGATAAAAATTAATATGTTCTGTATGCTAAATGTTTTATGTGCATTTCATTATTTAACTTTCATACCACTTTATGTAGATACTATTCTTATTTTATAGATGAAGACAGTAAGGCTTGGAGAGGTGTATAACTTGCCCAGAGATGTATACACCTAGTAATTGGCAGAGTTGAAATTTAAATCCAGAATCCAAGCTCTTAATAGCTCTATGAACAGAAATTTTATATGGAATTGCAGAATCATGAATAGTTGATACTCTTTGGATTGGAGTTTGGGGGTTTGTTTTAAAACTTTGTTTGATTTTTATAGTCCATTGATTTAAAATATCAACTCACTTTGTTTCCATTTTTATGTAGAGAGCCTTGGGATTTTAAAAGACTACCCTCACTCAGCTTTTACCTTAGAAAAAAAAGTCATCAAAACAGAGCCTGAAGATTCAAGATAGCTGTGATTTCTCTCACCGTTTTCTGGAAATGGCATCAGATTTAAGGATAATACTCCATCATAGAAATAAGCCTTAATAACCAGTGTTGCCTCATTCAGCTCAAACAGATTTCATAGCCAAAGCAAAAGGACTGGTACGGTAGTCTGTGGAAACTGGGAAGATAAAACAACAGCCACAAAAGAGAAAATCAAGAGTGTTGCAATCTATAATAGTAATATTGATTCATTCACATTCCTGTGTTAAGTCATTTTATATGGAAAGGCTTACAAATCAATATTGTAAGCATTCATTATTTAAGAATGTACGATGTATTTGTGTAATTTATAGAAGTAAAATCTAGATGTTGAGACCTGTTTGGTCCAATAGATGTGGATACAGTTTATTTTACTTGAAATTTTGTTGTCTACTTTGTGTGTTCAACGTAAATATATGTCAGAGTTTAAAATCTTTGCCTGCAGTTGTGAAAAAGAAAGCTTAAGTGATGTAGTTATTGGCAAGATTGCAATGATTATGGAAAAATAGAAAGCAAATACTCAGTTTAAGCCAAGGAAAATATTGTGGATTTAGTATTTGATAAAACTGATTTTGTTTAACAGGAAATGTTTAGCATTCACTCATATAACATCTGATTATCAATGCACGTTTACACAATAAATACTTGAGTGGAGGAAAGTTAAAAAGATGAGCAATAGAGTAGAAAATATCTCTTAAACTAGTTGACCTAGATTGTATTAATAACTACTTGAGATGTTTCAAAGATAGGAAGCTATTACTTGGTCAGAGAACTTGAAATAAGTGGACCCATGTATAAAACCTTTGACTTAAACATTGATATTTCAGAATGTGTTAAATAGATTAAGACATAGTAAGTTAACCCTCATGTTAGAAAGATGGCGACTGTTAACAAAGGCTGTAACAGATTAAGTACTATTTTATATCCAGAAAGTCTTCTCTATGTAGAGAAGTCAGAGAGACTAGATGCTTTCACTAGGGAATGTCTTCCCACCCAGCCATCACAGGTGTGGACAATCACTGCATCCACATCTGTAGGCATATTTCCATGGAAGTTTAGTTGACAGCTATATTCATTATTTATTTTACGATTTCATTTTTCTACACCTTTGAGATTTATGAATGCAGTTTTTTCTTAAAATGTATTTTAACTTGACAGTATGTTTTTAGTTCCCCCAATTTAACTAATGGACCATATGCATATACATGGGAGTATGCTTACATGTTAATTATATACTTGCATACTTAGAGAATTTCACATTGGAATTCATAATGGTAAAAAAACATACATCTGCCAATATACGTTTTTTCTGTTGGTTTAAGAGAAGATAACTGACAGCTTTACCTACTTCCTACAGATGCATCTAAACCCAGATATTGCTGAGAAGAGTGTATTGACTCTAAGACTGAGTGTAAGAGAGTATATGTTTTTTTGTTTTTAGTTCTGCTCTAGATCATAACTATAAAAAATATTAAGTCATAATCTGTTACACTAAAATTTGTCAGCCAAATGTTAGATGAAATGTCTGCACTGTAGTCTCAGATCACTGTCACATATATAAATGGCTTCTTCATTTTAATTTGTAGAAGTACTTTACAGTAAGAAACACCAGTAAACAACTTTTATACTGTTAAAAGGCTTTTTTCCCCTTCCTAAATGTTTTAATTGTATCATAGTGTTTTGCTCACTGAAGAAGCTTCTTATGGACCTTGCAACTTTGTTGCTAGCTTGAGGTTGATTATTGTGGTTGTATCGTTCACTGTGTGTAGAAATAGTATGAGTACGATTTCAATAGACTGTTCAGTTTTTAATATTAGCCATAGCACTGGTTAGTATCTCAGTAGTTTCATGAAACGTTTCCTGTATTCTAATCTATTTTGAAACTTTTTGTTTTTTTTAATTGTGTTACAGTCAAGTTTGTAGATTTTCATAAGCCACAATTTTAAAAGATGCAGTAATCTTCCAACTTCCAATATTTATCCATTCGTTGTGGACCCACACATTGCATCTTTAAATTCATAATAAGTTTCCTTAACTATCTTATGTTTCTGGTCTTTTAAGCTTAGTGATAAGGTGGAAGCACAAGAAAAATTTCAGTAGAATACAGTTTTTATTTTGTAAACACTAATGTATTAAACTTGCTATACATTAAAGCAAATAATATATATTTTTATTTGAATTGTATATGTGAATTGGAAGTTATAACTAGTTGATTTTTTCATTTTGTTAGAGGTATTTTCACTGAACAAGGTCAATTGGTTACCTCAGTATTACAGCCAATATAGTCCAAGGGACCATTTCTCCCCGAGTCTCTTACACTTTATTGTGCGATGTCCACGTTTTTGTGACTCTTCAAGCTGTTGGTGAGGTGGGACGAGTGCACTTGCTTCCTGTGGCAATAAAGATTTTCTGTGCCTCACACATTTATGTTTATAGCGTTTTCTACATAGCAGTTTTCCAGTGACTAATATTAACCCACTCTGCCTCGCTTATCTGCTTATTTAAGCTGGGTTTCAGTATTAGGGGACAAGAACTTATGTCTTAAGTTGGAACTAAGTATTGTCAGCTACCGTCATTTCTAAGAAGTCATTTGGTAAACAGGTTCTCAGTAGACTCTGGTCTGGCAGAGAGAGGTCAATTTATATTGTTCTCATTTATGAGAAGTTTATGAAGACATTTTTAAAACTCTGCCATTTCTAACTATGAATAAAAGGAGGAACATTAGGATTTAACATCTATAATACATATTTGTAAAATATTAATGTGATTTGGGTTCAGTATTATGGGCTAATTATATGAAATAGAGCTAACCTGTAGTAAAGAACCAGAAAGAGCCTTTCAACAAGTATTGATGAGTTCTGTAGATTAATGATCATCAGTGTGCCAAGCACTGTGCTAGGTGCCAGGGAAGAGGTAAAGGCCCCAGATGAAATACATGATCCTTGCCCAAAACCTAGTTGGATGGGAACTAATACCACTCACATAAAAATAAAAATTTCAGTGCCTTACATATTGGGATGAGGAGCTGACATTTAAGTGCATTCTGTATTAGGCAGACATTATGGTAGCAGGCACTACAGGTGAGACAAAGCACTTTTAGTGAGATTCAGAAGAGATCGGCCAGGACTGAAAACATTTAGAGGTGGAATTTGATAAAAAGCCATAGTGGCAGCACATTTCGCTTTGAGGCTGCCTTTTTTTTTCTTCCTTGGTTGAATTACTGCACTTTTATTTTGAAACTGCATGGCAGATCTGCTTGCCTGGGTAATACTTCCTTTGACAATCTATTGAATCTGTCAAAAGGTAGTGGGGAAAGGTGCTTTTCATCTGTCCTTAATTAGTGAAACCACTTGGGTAAAAGCTTCAGGCTTTGGTAATTATGATACTACTAGCACCTCGTGTACCTTTACAACTATAGTTGACACTATTTAAGACTTAAAAGCTAAATAAGTATGCAGGGAATTTCCTAAGGTCTGCCCACTTGGGTCTCAAATGGTTAAGTATTACTAACACAATGCCCATTTTGCTTGTGACTTCACTTAATATACTACATCGAGTCTTCAAAAGAAAACCAAGGTATTAACCAACCTGATGAAGCCAGAAGGTCTGCCTCTTTTAGGAAGTGAATTCAATTGGTAAGTAGCTGAAGTTAGAATTGAACAAATCTTGTATGTTTGTAACAGCTTGAATGACCAAATACGGTAGTTGTTCTTTTACTAAAAGCCACCATATGGTCCAGCTGTGCATGGGTGGTGTTTCAGGGAATGCAAGCTTGTTATCTGTGGGTGTCCTCATAAATGAAATTTGTAAGCAGACCTCCAAAGTTAATAAAAGAATGATCCAATGTCCTGACATTTTTATTGTAAATACAATTTAATATCAAAAACCTTACTGTTAACTATGTCCATAGTGATCCAGTAAGACAATTTTTATTTCACGTAGAAGTGATCAAAAGCAAAATGCTGGAGCTAGGATTTTTCTTACTGAGTATGCAACAGTTAAACCTTTAAAACATCTTTGGGAGGCCAAGGTGGGTGGATCATGAGGTCAGGAGATCGAGATCATCCTGGCTAACGGTGAAACCCCGTCCCTACTAAAAAAAAGAAAATACAAAAAAATTAGCCAGGCATGGTGGCGGGCGCCTGTACTCCCAACTACTCAGGAGGGTGAGGCAGGAGAATGGCGTAAACCTGGGAGGCGGAACTTGGAGTGAGCTGAGATCGTGCCACTGCACTCCAGCCTGGGCGACAGTGCAAGTCTCCGTCTCAAAAACAAAAAAAAACACAAACATCTTTTGGCATCTGTTTCTGCTATCTATGACTTTTTTTTGTGGTCACCTCGAAGGTGTTTTTTATTTTTTGTGCAGAAAAACCTAATCAAATTTATTTTTTAAGTTCATAATCAACTTACTAGAGTTAGAATGCAAAAATGTATTGTGCTTAAGGTTAAGTTCAGCTTACAAATCTTTACTTTCTAAGTTTAGCAAATCTTAATCACTTTTAAGGGAACTGTGAACTGGTTCTGTTTACAAAGTTGGTTAATTAAGCCTTATTCTTCTATAGTCTTCCCATCTGTTAGGTCACACAATTCTTAAGTGTTAAAAAGATGTCCTGTTGAATTCTAGGTCTCCCAGCTGTGTTTGACTATTTGGTCACAATTTCCAAATTGTTATTCTGACTGCTAAGAGATTTACTTTCAAAGTATTGCTTCAATAATGTTAAAGGTCTAACTTCTAGCACTTCATCTTAAAGGAATGTTTAATGAGGTTTTTGGGGTTTTTTTTTTTTTTTTTTTTTTTTTGCAATTGGGATAAAACCCTCAAGGAACATCAGACTCACATAAAATAGTAATCAGTTCTTATTTTAACATCCATATGAAATCCTTAGTTACCATTATTTTTCCATTTTATTCTTTAAATTTAAAAATATTTGACAAAAAGATGTTAAAGTATACAGTGTGATGGTTTTTTATACAAGTACATTGTATACTGATTACCACAATCAAGTTAAGACACTAAAGTAGGAAATTACCTCTCCTAATTTTTGTTGACTTTGTATTTAGTGCACTCTAGTCAATTTAGTTATTAAATATCTTAATAAAGAATAACTTTCAGTAAAATGTTTAAAAAACTTCTTCTGTACAGAGCATTATTCTACATTTATGTAAACTGAGAAACCCACCTAAATACAGTTTTAAGTTTTAGAAGTTCCTATTGAAATGTTTGCTTTATTATACAATTCTATTTAAGTTTTCCATTCTAACTTATTAAAAGAATCGGCTTCTTCACAGTCTCTGAGAAGTAGTGATAGTTGAATGTTGCCATCAAAACATAATGTTGCAAAATGTAGATTAAGTACATCACATTGGTTCAAGATGGTAGTGCCACATATGTTAAAATCATGAACCCAATAATTTTTCTCACTTATTAAGAGTGACAAATTTTGTGAATTTCCTGTTAGTCCAAACAATTTGGTAATCAACCTAGCCTAGTTTTGCTGTGGGTGAGCACTAGTGATGGTATAAATTAGAATGTGCTTCATATGTACACATTCTGAAACCTTGTGAGTCATCTTTGCATTAAAAGTTTGCACCTCATAAATTTGTTTTTTAAAGTGCCATGTTCAACACCCACACATAATCCCAAGCAAGCATGGCCATTCTCTTGTAACTGTCACAGACACCCTATATTGGCAGGTCACTTAGGCTGCAGTATGTAGGAAGCTAGTTAAGTAGTGCACACGTAGGTGGAATCTTACTGGTAACTGTTTCAGCAGAGACATTTTATAATTTTCTGAGACTACCTATCGTCTTCAACTGAACTGTTAAACCAAACATCTGTGGTCTAGCACCCACCATACCCTGCTATTATCCTTCCCAAAAGACAAAGTGATTTTTTTGGTAGCATGTTCTTACACTGTAGGCTCTTCAGAGTCTCATCGTTTTCATTATTTCCCCCCCCAAAAAATATGTATTTTCCATCCCCAGATCCCTGACAACATAATGTAAGCATGTTTTTCATCAGCAGTTAAAACGGACTAGGTCATTCATTTTCTTTCTGAATTCAACCAATGTTTCCATCATCAGAAAATGCTCATATATTGACTTTTCTTTTGTGAGTTTCTTTTGCATATATTGGCTTTCTTTTTTTTTTTTTTCAAACCATCTCTTCATTTATTTTTTCTTTTTTTTATTATTATTATGCTTTAAGTTCTAGGGTACATGTGCATAACGTTCAGGTTTGTTACATATGTATACTTGTGCCATGTTGGTGTGCTGCACCCATCAACTCGTCATTTACATCAGGTATAACTCCCAATGCAATCCCTCCCCGCTCCCTCTTCCCCCCTCCCCGTGATAGGCCCCGGTGTGTGATGTTCCCCTTCCCAAGTCCAAGTGATCTCACTGTTCAGTTGCCACCTATGAGTGAGAACATGTGGTGTTTGGTTTTCTGTTCTTGGGATAGTTTGCTGAGAATGATGCTTTCCAGCTGCATCCATGTCCCTACAAAGGACACAAACTCATCCTTTTTTATGGCTGCACAGTATTCCATGGTGTATATGTGCCACATTTTCTTAATCCAGTCTGTCACTGATGGACATTTGGGTTGATTCCAAGTCTTTGCTATTGTGAATAGTGCTGCAATAAACATACGTGTGCATGTGTCTTTATAGCAGCATGATTTATAATCCTTTGGGTATATACCCAGTAATGGGATGGCTGGGTCATATGGTACTTCTAGTTCTAGATCCTTGAGGAATCGCCATACTGTTTAGAATGGCGATCATTAAAAAGTCAGGAAACAACAGGTGCTGGAGAGGATGTGGAGAAATAGGAACACTTTTACACTGTGGGATTATAAACTAGTTCAACCATATTGGCTAACTTTCAAGTTGGACCACATCTTTCTGATTTTTACTGATGAGAAGGCAACAGAAAAATTTGTATACTGAGATAGGGACATCGCAGATACAGCCAGGCACTTAATTCCAATTCTTAGGATAATAAAAGGCAATTTCCACTTTAAAAATTAACATTAAAGGGGAAATTAATTAGAGGTTATGTAATTTATTCAAAGAAGAACAAGTTTAATATATTTTAATATTTAAAAGTGAGAAGAGAGGATTCCATTTCTCAAGACTTTTCAATTTCATGTCACAGGTATGTGACAGCTGGCTTATAAGTGAAGTCACTTTTTCTGTGATTCCTTATTTAAAAGACAGGATCTAGTTCTGCCTTGCAAAGCAAAAGATTTAAAACTCAGGCTTATATTCTTAATCTAGTAGGTAGTGCTATATAACAAATCCACCATTTCTAGCACTGGGCCAACTGCTTTACATGTAATCCTCTGCAACTCCAGGAGCTACTTATCACCCCCATTTCGCAGATGAGAAAACAGACGTCTCAAGAGATAATAGTTACTTCACAACTAGTACTAGGAACTTGGGCCGGTCACTTGTCCATGAGCACCCGATCCTGTCAAATATCCTTTGAACTGAGTGGCCTGTACTATGTGTAGATATTTTACATGGTAAACACTTTTAAAAATATAGATAAAACTTGAATACACACATGTAGAAAGAACTAGGCCTTATGTGAGTACTGATCAGCTGGCTGTTAGTGGTGGCTAGACTGCAGCAGAGGCTTCCCAAAGGAAGTAAACATCAAGCCATTCTGAAGGCAGCTACTGAGGCGGAGAACTGAAAGGGCATTGCATGGTTTTGGGATTAGCATGTCTGAAAGGCCCAGGTTGGGAAGCAGAAAAGACACATTCCAATACCACTGGAAAATGTAATGCACTAAAGCAGAACATTCAAATAAAAGTTTAATTAGATATAAAACATCTAGAAAAGAGTGCCTACTAAAGGAAATCCTTTGAAACTCATACAAAGTTCTCATTCAATCTGGGAAGCAATTAGAAGTTGTTTTGTTTGTTTTTGTTTTTTGAGACAGGGTATTGTTCTCTTGCCCAGGCTCGAGTGTAGTGGTGCAATGTTGGCTCACGGTAACCTCTGCCTCCTGGGCCCAAGCAATCCTCCCATCTCAGCCTCCTGAATAGCTGGGACTATAGGTGTGCGCTACCATGCTCAGCTAATATTTTAAGGTTTATAAGCTGTTCCAAGATGCCCCCAAAGGGCTTAATTCTGGCTATGTTATGTGGAGGTAGTGACTAGGAAGCTGTTGCGGTTGTTCACTCTTCAGGTGGTCAAACTTGAGCAGTGACAATAAAGACCAAGGGGAAAAAGGGTGAAGGATATGCAATTATTCATTCGTTCATTCATTCAGCAAGCGTTTGTTAAGCCACCTGCTTAAAAATGCCCAGGCACAGTGTCAGAAACTGCCCTTGAGGGATACTCACGTCTAATAAAGGAAGACAGAAATTGTTGATGATGAAGTGGCAGGACTTGATGACAGATTAATTGTCTAGCTCATGAGAAAGGAACATATCGACTAATTGGAGAAAAAGAATTAATGGTTGTGACCCTAGTTAAAAGAATAGTAGCATCACTTTCCAAAAAAAGAATTTAGGAAAGAAAGGGAGTTTGGTGCTCAATAATACTTTGTGTCAGTTCAGTTTTGGGGTCATTGGTATATGTGAGTAGGGCTGTCCTGCAGGCAGCAACAAATAACTGACCAAAGAGAGTATACAAGATTCAAGCTGGAGTAGAGGAATTTTGAGAATTCAAAGTCATTTTCCTAGAGAGCTCCACCAAGAGCAAGCAAAGTTAGTTATAGATACATGATAACCTTTTTTTTTTTTTTTTTTTTTTTGAGTCAGTGTCTCACTCTTGCCCAGGCTGGAGTGCGGTGGTGTGATCTTGGCTCACTGCAACCTCTGTCTCCTGAGTTCAACCAATTCTCCTGCCTCAGCCTCTTCAGTAGCTGGAATTACAGGTACATGCCACCACGCCTGGCTAATTTTTGTATTTTCAGTAGAGACAAGGCTTCACCATGTTGGCCAGGCTGGTCAAACTCCTGACCTCAGGTGATCCACCTGCCTCAGCCTCCCAAAGTGCTGGGATTACAGGCATGAGCCACTGTGCCTAGCCTAAAGAAACCTTAAAGAACCCCATGATTAACGGTTGAGGTGTCTTTTATATGTGTTATTTAGAGGGCAAGGAGGAAGGGGAATTAAATGAAGGAAACAAACAAATTAGCTAGGTTTCAAACTATGGTTTAACTTAATTTGCATCTCCAAATTTCATGCACAAATTAGTTCTTAATTGTGCATGGAGACAAGTCAATTTTACAATTATGAAGTCTAGACTGTTTTCCTTTCTTGTGCTAAGTGGAAAATTCTATAAATAACACTTTTATTTAAAAGTTGCAAGGCTATCTTTATCATTAGTTGTAACCTAATTAATCCTTTACACAAACCAACAAATTTGGTACTATTATCCTCATTTTATGAAAGGAGAAACTGCACCGAGAGATTTAGGAACTCACTGATACCTAGAGAAGAAATCAGTTTGCAGGTGATAAGTATTATTTCTGCTCTGGTTTCTGTCTGTAATGAGAAGGAAAAATCAGATTGTGCATTTTAAAAATACAGGTTTTCTCCAGTTCCTTGATGTGGGCCAGTGTGACGGCCCTAATGAGACAGTTGTGTAGGGACTGAGGAAGCAGCAGCACAGCAGCATAGATACTGATGACTTGAGAGAGTTTCAAAATTAAATATAAATATTGTATTTTGCTTGTTTCTTAAATTGAGGGTTTGTTTGTTTGTTTGTTTGTTTGTTTTGTGAGACAGGCTCTTACTGTCACCCAGGCTGAGGAGTGCAGTGGTGCAACCACGGCTTATTGTGACCCCAGCCTCAACAGCTGGGACTGCAGGTGCTCATGCCACTATGCCTGGCTAATTTTTTGAATTTTTTTAGAGATGGAGTCTCACTATGTTGCCCAGGCTGGCCTTGAACTCCTGGGTTCAAGCAATCCTCCCACCTTGGCCTCCCAAATTGCTGGGATTACAGTTGGGAGCCATTGTGCCTGGCCATTAGAGGTCTGTTTTTAAGATGGAGAAATGTTTTTAAAAACTCAAGAGTTTCCTAAACACAACAAAAAATTATCCTCATTAACATTTTTAGGCACATCTAAGGACAAGGTGACCAGAAGAACAAATTAAAATATGATTGTTGAGCTTGAAACAGTTGTAATCTAAAACAGACAAGCACTATCCTGAACAAATACAAAGAATGTAATAAAGCATTATAAGCCGCCCACTACTCAGACTCACTCTCTGCTTCCACTCCAGGACATGAATGTGTACCAGGAAATGGGTGCCGTTGGGGGCCACCCGGGAGACCGCCTTCCACAGTGAGGGAGACAATGAATTCTATTTGGGGCCTGTGGAGTTTGAGAGGCCTTCAGTTTATTTCAGTGGAGCTATTTAGGATTCACTTGGAGACAAAAGTCTGGAGATCAGAAAAGCCTGGAATTCAGGTCAAGACCAGGATCTTAGATTTGATCATCATTGGAGTCTCCTAATTGGCAGCTGAAACCATGGGAGTGAATGAGACAACAGGAAAATAAAAGAGAAGATGGGTAAGGCTAGGTGTCTGGGAAATATTAACTATATGGGATAGGTGGAACAACAACTAAAACCATCAAGGATATCAAGAAAGAGCAGTCAGAGAAATGGGAGGACAACCGAGAGAGAAAAACATCCTAGAAGAACAGGCACAAAGTCACAGAATAGAAGGTATTGGGAATGTCAAACTAGGTAAGAGTCAAGCAGGGTGAGAACAGGCTGTGGAAGTGGATTATCAAAGAGGCTACAGTTAACTTTAAGAATGTTAAGAGAGTGCTACCAAACAGGGTAACTGGGAAGAATAATTGATGCAATAGTTTAATTTACTAAAGTAAATTGAAGAGAGAGAAGTAAATACTGAGAGAAGTAAAAAGGAAGAATATGAAAATGAGTAATGGACTCACTATATGGCATCTTTTATTCAAATGTAAGGGTTGCCTATTCCTCAACAAACACCACATTCCTCCTTTATACAGAGAAGGTTGGAGAGATGTTCTTACAGCTGTTTGACATATCCAAGCTCACTAGACATGCCACCTTTGCACTGTCTGTACCTAAAAAGGTCAAAGAAGAATCCCATAGAACAACTGATCAGGCAACACCTAAACTTTACAGCACAGGGAATTAGTGTAAAAGGAAACATTTGTTTTTATTTTCTTTGTTTTTTTCATAAATTTCAGTAAAATGACTTTTTAATCTCAATCTGTTAATGACTCTTGACCCATGACACCAGGAAACCCTCACTGACATCTGGCTGTTTGTACTAGCCTGTGTTTCTTTGGTTTAAAACACTTTACTCATCTTATTACTGCGTATCTGCAGTTGTTATGGCTTCAAAAATATGTAGTAAAAATCAAGGCATGAAGAGAAGTTTTAGAAGGCAACACTAACAATTCACCATTGATTTTTTAAAAAAGGACTTGAAATATGTTTAAGCCTCTAAAGTAGACTTGTTTTTCTCCGGTTAAGAGCAGGTTTGACTTATGATCAGAACACTTTAATAGCAGTAGTTCAACCTAAACATATTCTTCCTGATCTCACAGAAATGATGAATTTTTATGACATTTATTCCATGAAAGTAAACTACATCCGCTTCTAGCTTCTCCCATCAAAGAGAGTGAATGTATACATGACAAATCCTAGAAAACAGTATGTGCCCAACCACATATTTGGGGAAGAAAAAACCCACTAAAACTCAAAGAATGTTGGAATTGGAAGTAAAGAGCTATCAAATTTTAAAATTTTAGTAGCCTACGATACACTATTCTTGAACTAAGTTGCAAGGGAATTAACTCATGAAGACTCCTGAGTTAAAGAAATTAGACTGATTGTTCTCATCCTTCATAGTTTGCTACTTTTAACTTAATAAAAATGGCTTTCAAAATTCACTTCATTCTCTCAAAAATATCTTACAACATGTCCATTTTGTTTGTTTGACTGCAGATAGGGCACCAGAATGCGAATTCTGCCACATTATCACATGGGCGATGACACACGCACAGAAGAATCAAAAAAGCCTTTCCTATTGAAAGAGTGTAGAATGTTGAGGTCACCTGTCCCATTTCCCAAAGCAAATCCAGGCCCAGCTGTTAAGTGACTTGTCAAAGGTCTCACACAGTCAACAAGTGGCACAGCCAGAGACCCCAGGTCCCTGTTTCCCTAGTACAGGTCTTGTTTCCCTGCAGCACCCTTCTTCTCCGCTAGGTGAGATTTTTATTACTTAACAAACAACAACAATATAAACACAAACTTTTTACTATTAGTGGTTAGAGATAATTTAGGAAACAGGAGTTTGAGTCCTGGCTCATCTACTATTTATTTGACTGCTATCAAATCATTTTGTATCCCCATATCTACAGCTGCATTTTTCTTATCCAGAGAGGAGCACTTTGGAAGTTCAAAGCCATGTGCTACAGATCAAAGGACGGGGAGTCAAAAAACCTTCATTTTACAACTGGTTTTATCTTCAGATGATGAGACCTGTAAGCAAGTCATTCAAGTTTTTTGAGCTTCAGTTATCTCATTTGTAAGATGTGAATCATAAAAGATGCCCTCTAAATCCTGAGATTGTGGTGAGATCGTGGCATATACAAGACATAAAGATGCTGTAAAATTGTAACCGTCTTTTAGGGGTGCAGATACTTTCTCATCTGATTCCATGCATATCCCCAAGAATCCATGAGATGAATCTTATAAACGTTTAAGTTGTTGCTAATATTTACTGAGGAAAACAAATTCTTGGAGTCAGCAAGCTTTGTCTTGCCATTGAAGAGCATGCTTTGCCTGCTCGTTACAATCCCACGTTAAAGAGGCTTTTATTTGAGCACTCAGGAGGCACTGCCATGCAGCAGAAGAACCCTGGATAATGTTCTGGATGTGTGGATTTCAGTCTTTGACTCGGCCATTGTATTTATGTGTGACTTATCAAGTGGCATTTTTGCCGTGCCTCAGTTTTCTGTTAAAAAGAGATTGGGCTTTAACTGGTTGTTAACTCTTGTGTCACGTACCCTGTTGGCTAGGTGATGAAACACATTACTCGTTTCCTTATAACAATGCATGCACTTAAGCCTCAACTTTTGCATAAATTTCACCCAAAACATAATAAAATCCAGGTTAAGAGGCCCTGTTTGATCTCTTCTAGCTTTAATCGTCTAGGAAAGCTACAGTCAAACTGTCTGTATCTACTTTGGACAAAGATGACATTCCATTTTCAGTTAGCTTTTTCTTCATTAAAGTTCAACCCAACTCCTACAGTTGTCAGGAGCTTTCTGAAACACTACTAAGCACAGGGTCACTCCACAAATACCAGATATTTGTGAGAGAAAGGATCTGATGGCCTCAATATTATTTAAAATCAGAACTGCTAAATCTGTCATCCCATACTTTAAGCACTGATAATTTTTTGGTTCTCACATTTATGCCTACAACTAATATATAATGCTACTTTTTTTTTCTCACTATGTCACCCAGGCTGGAGTGCAGTGGCACAATCTCAGCTCACAGCAACCTCCACCTCCTAAGCTCAAGCGATTCTCCTGACTCAGACTCCCTAGTAGCTGGAATTACAGGTCCACGCCACTACCACCTGGCTAATTTTTGTATTTTTAGTAGAGACGGGGTTTCACCATGTTGGCCAAGCTGGTCTTGAACTCCTGACCTCAAATGATCCACCCGCCTTGGCCTCCCAAAGTCCTGGGATTACAAGCATGAGCCACTGTGCCTGGCCATATAATACAACTTTGTAAAATGAATTCTAAAGTCTCTGTTCATATTAAAAAGGAAAGTCAGTACATCCAGATGCCATTTTCTACTCTAAAGAGATACATGGAAAGGGAAGAAATTAACTTAAATTGTGTTCTTTTTCTCTCTTTAATGTTACCTGTTTTGAGAATCACGTGAATGAATGACAGTCACATACTCTATCAATTATAGAATGACTGACCCCTATAGTGATCTCTTGGCAAGACTCTGTGATTGAATGGCATAGAGCCCACTCAAACGAGCTTAAGCACAGGGAAGTTTTTGAGAAGAATAGAAGGACATCTTAAGGAACCCCAGGACAGGAAGTACAGCCCAGCCTCAGGAGGAACTGGAGTCCAAGAAGCTGGAGAACTCAGAAGCAAAGGTCCTCTGCATACCTCTCTGAGAGGCAGAGTGGTTCCTCATTCTCCCTTCCCTTTGCACACTTGCTTTGTCTCTCTCAGACCAGCAATGTCTGCTGCAAGACACTCACGGTTGCCCAGTCCAGCCTGACAATAACTTTCTATCCAAACCCCGATCAAGACTGACCAGAGTCTCTAAAACCCAATTCCAAATTCTCTGCAGGGAGAATTTGACTGCTCCAGTTTAAGGCAGGAATAGGTTTCAGTGAGCTGGGAGAAATTTGGCTGCATCACTGCCTGCTAGCGATTAGTAGGAGCCATGTGAGCAAAATTCCCAAGAAGGAGGCTTGCACTGGTTCCCTAAAACGAAAGCGTCGGGGCAGAGTGAAAACAATAGAGAAGGAAATTACTTTCTTCCCTAGCATGTGGCAGACCTCAAATCAAAGTGAGTCAATGGCATCAGAAGCATCATGGCGGCCGGCTAAGCACGGACCTCTGATGCTTGCTCCCGTGGTCCCAACACACAGAGAGGAAGACTTTACCTGGGGAAGACGTCCATAGCATAGCAACTACCATTTAACAAGAGGGGCGGAGAGAGTCTGTCTTTGTCATAGCTCTTTCCAGATGGATACCAACATTTAAGACTAATTGCAACCACATTCTGAAATCTTCATCAGGGAAATGTTAACTAGAGGGGCAATAAATAATACCCACTTTTATAACAAAAGTTATAGGCCCATTTAACTATTAGTGTTAATCTCTATAGCGATATTTAAAGATAGTTGGGAAAATGTAGCTTAGCTTTGCAACCATGAAACTGTATTAATTAGCACTGTTCCCGTTGCTAAAAGTATAAACTCGAGTTAGCTTAAGAAAAATTATAAATTTATTTTAAGAATAGAATGATGTTTAAGGATCTGGGGATAAAGGACAGCTCTACTTAGACTGAAGCTGGGAATTTTAAAAGTGTCAGGAACCCAGACAGTTCTCTTTCCACTGTTTCCTCTGGTTTTGCTTGTTTGTTTTTGTTTTGTTTTGTGACAGGGTCTCACTCTGTCACCTAGGCTGCAGGGTTGTGGCATGATCTCAGCTCACTGCAGCCTCGACCTCCCAGGCTCAAGGGTTCCTCCCACCTTAGCCTCCCAAGTAGCTGGGACTACAGGCACATGCTGCCATGTCTGGATGATTTTTGTATCTTTTTGTCGAGACAGGGGTCTCACCATGTTGCTGAGGCAGGTCTCGAACTCCTAAGCTCAAGCAATCCGCCCACCTCAGTCTTCCAAAGTGCTAGGATTATAGGCATGAGCCACTATTCCTGGCCTCACCATCTCCTCTGTTTGTGGACTCAGGAATTAGCGGATCTCCATCTGTTCAGGCCATTGAGGACAAGCAGTCTTTTGAACACAGCAGGACATTCCTAAGCCTTACCCAACAGAGGGCGGACCTCATCCCAGAGCAGGGCTAGTGTTGCGGGGAAAAAGTGCCACTGACCCGTGCTTGGGTACCACTGGACAGTGGCAAATCTGACCTTGTCACTGGGTCTAGCTACATCAATTGCCACTGTCTATCTCCAAGTCTAATTCCAAATTCCCTGAGAAGGGACTCTGATTGACTTATCCTAGGCCAGGTGTCCAGTCCAGTTCAGCCAACTGTGGAAAGTGGAATGGAGATTCATCCACTTTGGGCATGGGAAGAGGGAACTTTAAGGAAGACGCCATGAACTGGACAGATACTCCAATGCACTGTTTCTTTTCTTTTCTTGAGACAGGGTCTCACTCTGTCACCCAGGCTGGAGTGCAGTGGCACAATCATGGCTCACTGCAGCCTCAACCTCCTAGGCTCAAGTGATCCTACCACCTCAGCTTCCTGAGTAGCTGGGACTACAGGCATGCACCACCATGCCCAGCTAATTTTTAATATTTTTTTGTAGAGAGTGGATTTTACCATGTTGCCCAGGCTGGTCTCAAACTCCTGGCCTCAAGCGGTCCACCCACCTCGGCCTCCCAAAGTGCTAGAATAACAGGCATGAGCCACTGTGCCCGGCCCCAATGCAATTTCATATGGAACTCTTTTCACAGTTTTAGTTTGTAGTATCAGATCATTGCATGTCTTAGCTTTTAGACTTAGAGTATTCAATCTTTTATAAACTATGATGTAAACTTGGACACAATATTCCTGTGTCCCAGTTTCTTTACTTAAACTATAAAGATACTGGTAAAAGTATCTCTAGGATTTCTTATAACTCTATTTCAGATTCTGTGATTCTCTTCATTTCACCATATCTGTAGATGATGAAGGAGTTAAAAATATGCCACTCTCACATGTTGACTATTTTGAATTAAAGACACTTGAAAATCAGCAGGTGCAAGTAGATCATTCTGACTTCGTTTCTATTTTTACAAAGCAGGAGATGAAATTCCCACTTAAAAGACACCCTCCTATACGAGAAGAAAAGTCAACATTCTTATCATCAAAGGTGAGAAGTTGAGACCAGGAGACCTTGTTAAAGTAACTCTTATTTTTTAAGTCTTCCCAGAAATCTAGTTGCTTCTTCACAACTTCCTTGGTCCAATCTTTTGTCCAATTCAGTATATAAGTAATTGACTCTAATTTCTTCTTTGGGTCTTCATTTCATTACAAGTTTCCTGTGCCATGTAAAACATCTGTTACATTCATTGGTATGCTTTTCTCCAGTTGATCTGTCTTGTGTGAATTTAATTCTCAGGCCCAGACAAAAAGGAACTTAAGGGGGAGCCTCCCTCCCCTACATGGCTACAGACTGACCTAAATTCTGTTCTAAAATGACCTTTTATACCTGCAAACATGCCACACACCTCCTCACCACACAGCAAGCCCCCACCCACCCATACTGTCTCCCACTCCCACCCCGACATAGATTCACATACTGGAAGTTGCTTGTCTCTACTGCTCAGGATTCAACTCTCTGTCTTGAACTTGAGAGGAAAGAGGGTATTTTGTAGGATGGACAGGCTGTGGTAGAGGGAGGAGAGGTTAGACAGGGCAGAATGGAGTCTTCCTTCTCCAAGTCTAGGCAGGTTTGGGGTCCTCTGTGCAGTGGGGGGTTGGAGCCTGGAGCTGGACGAGTTATTCAGAGAACTTTGTGAGGCTTGAGGACAGGCCAAGTTGATGCAGGAGCTCAGGTGACAGGTGTGGTTGGGAGCATGGCTGTGACACCCCTAGGACCAGCAACCATGAGCATGGGCCCTGCACCCTGGACAAGGACTCTGGAGGTCTTGGAGGCTGGTGGCCACAGCAAGCCTTCTTCTCCCAGCAGCTTTGTGAGGAGCTGATGCGATGAAGCGAAGCTGAAGTAAAGGTAGAAGAAAGGCTAGGGTGAATGTCGGGCAGTGCTGTTGTGATGTGGGAACACATTTAGGACTCATTTTTCCCTATAGGACAAGGTCCTGCAGTAACTCAAACAGGGACTAAAAGTGAGTATATCTTTAAGATCCACAGAACTTTGTGTCCAGATGTTATGGGCTCAATTGCGTCCCTCTCCAAATTCAAATATTGAAGTCCTAACTCCAAGGACCTCAGAATGTGACTATATTTGGAGATAGGGTCTTTAAGGAGGTGATCAATTCAAAATGAGGTCATTAGGATGGGTCCTAATCCAATATGACTGATATCCTTAGAAGACGAGACAATTTGGACATAGATACATACACAGAGAAGACAATGTGAAGACACAAGGAGAAGACCATCTACAAGCCAAGGAAAGAGACCTGGAACAGACCTTTCCCTCACAGCTCTCAGAAATTACCAACACTGCTGACACCTTGATCTCAGACTTCTGGTTTCTAGAACTGTGAGAAAATAAGTTTCTGTTTAAGTCACCCAGTCTGTGGTACTTGGTTTCAGCAGTCTTAGCAAACTAACTCGCCAGAACACTGTTTTCTGAAGGAACTTTCTTGATATCTGCATTTTATGGATTTCCCAATATCAGGGACTAAAAGATTCACTGAGTTACAACTGTAGTTTCTTAGGGACAGAGAGAAGATACTGGTTTTATCCATGTAAAGCTACAGAACAGAAGAAAAAGCTCCACCTTCAGCTCAGCTGGTTACCAGTGGCCTCACAGGTAGTGCACTGGCCATATTTTCATGTGATTTCCTAACAAAGTTATCTGAAACAAACCAACTAACTGTTTAATTTTTGAGGATTTCCCACAAAAGACATTATTTGAAACTCAGAGCTGGTTTAAAAGGTAAATAGCTTCTTTACTCTGTTGGGATCCCAGTCTTTAAGAATTCATATGGACATACCATAACAAATTGAGAATATTGTGCTAGTTAATGAATTCCTTGCATAATGGGAAAAATGTTAGCTATCCTGTTCCTTTGTGTTCTTGAGAAGAAATACCAAACAAAAATCTCTGAGGAGTATCTTTCAACATATACATGCATGTTGCAGACTGCAACTATAAGTTGGGTCTCAATCACGATATATTAGTCCATTTTCATGCTGCTAATAAAGACATACCCGAGACTGAGCAATTTATAAAAGAAATAAGTTTAATGGGCTTATTGTTCCACATGGCTGGGGAGTCCTCACAATCATGGCGGAAGGCAACGAGAAGCAAGTCACGTCTTACATGGATGGCAGCAGGCAAAGAGAGAGAGCTTGTGCAGGGAAACTCCCATTTTTAAAACCATCAGTCTCGTGAGACTTATTCACTACCAGAGAACAGCATGGGAAAGACCCACCCCCATGATTCAATTATCTCCTACTGAGTCCCTCTCACAACACCTGGGAATTATGGGAGCTACAAGATGAGGTTTGGGTGGGGGCAGAGAGCCAAACCATATCATGTGAGATCAGCTGACAGTCTTCTGAGGTCTCAATCAGCTACAGTTATAACACTGTGCCATATACGCAAAACAAGTAATTTGTTTTAGTCTAAAATTTAAACCTGTAATAGAACTCCCAAGAAGTTTCCTACTAAAAAAAAAAAAAAAAAAAAAAAAAAAAAAAAAAAAGTGCTGCAGAAGAAGACTAATGAGAGAGGGGAAAAAATCTATAGAAAAATTGATAATTTTTGCCTTTTTTTTTTTTTTTTTTTTTTTTTTTTTAGTTTTGACATTGGGCTACAGGAGTAAAGCACTAAATGAATGCGTTTTTTCCTGTTTCTCCAAAAGTTTCCTTTACAGGCCAGGCATGGTGGCCCATACCTGTAATCCCAGGGCTTTGGGAGGCTGAGGTGGAAAAACTGATTGAGTCTAAGAGTTCAAGACCAGCCTTGGCAACATGACAAAATCCTGTCTCTACAAAATAAAAATAAAAATCAGCTGGGTGTGGTGGCAAGTGCCTGTAGTCTCAGTTATTTGAAAGGATCACTTGAGCCCAGGAGTTAAATGCTGCAGTGAGCCATGATTGTGCCACTGTACTCCAGCTTGGGTGACAGAGCAAGACTCTGTCTAAAAAACAAGTTTCCTATACAAAATATGTTTTATTTCCTGATTATGATATGGAAAAATCAAATAAAGCAGTGTTGGATATCTGTTGGGTCAAATAATTAATTTTACGGGCTGTGTAACTGAAAGCTGATTGAAATTGGAAACGTTCTTTTCTAAAATGAAGTGCCAATTGATTCAGCCAAACAAAATTTGATTGATATTATTGACATGAGTGATGGAAAAACTGAAATGTGAAAATCTTATGCTACAGTTCAAATAACAAATCAACTCTTTTGAACATAAAAAAGTGTACAACTTTTGTTAATAAAAATTCATTTTTCCCTCTAAACATATGAAACAGTATTTAAGTAATATTGGCTTGAATGACTGATATATCTTGGTTGGGCTCCCCTTACATTATCTTCCCTATCTAGTTGGAAGAATTTTGTAATTAAGAAAAAGCTTTATTCTTTCCTTTTTCCTGCTTCAATGGTCTGATTCAAAAATTGTAAGCTTATCAACTTTCATAAAATGATCTGTTCCCACCAACATATGTTTAGAATAAACTTGAAGGAGGAGACGATAGAAACACCAACTATTCTTACTCCTAAATGGTGCCAAGATTTTTGTCTTCACTCAGACTTGAACCCTGAGTCATCTTTGAAACTTATCTTTCTCTTCATGTTTAGTCAGATATGAAGGCCTGCTTATTCTTCATTTGTATTTTCACACACACACACACCCCTATTTCTTTCTAGTCCCATCATCATTCCTTAGTTCAGTCCCTTTCATCTCATGCATTTTCAGCCTCTCTTTTTTTCTATTTTCCACTCCATTCTGTATATTGTTTCCAGAAAAATTTCTCTCAACACTACTTTTCTCTGCTAAAGAAAAACAAAATACAATACAACAAGCAATGTCAACAACTCTCTACTGCTAATAAAATACAATCCAAATTCCCTAGGCCAGCATGTTTTTCAGGCTAAGTCAGTTCCACTGAGTTTTCTCTTTATCCAGATTCCTGGCTCACTGGAAAAACAAGGTATATGCTTTGCCTCAGAGCATCCCCCATCCGGCACTTCAAACCTTCCGTCCTGTGCTGCCTCATCCCTAGATTTTCTTTTGTTTCTTTTTTTCCTTTCCTCTTTTTTTTTTTTTTTTTTTTTGAGACGGAGTCTTGCTCTGTCGCCCAGGCTAGAGTGCAGTGGAGTGATCTCGGCTCACTGCAACCTCCGCCTCCTGGGCTCAAGAGATTCTCAGCCAGGTGCGGTGGCTCACGCCTGTAATCCCAGCACTTTGGGAGGCCAAGGCGGGTGGATCACGAGGTCAGGAGTTTGAGACCCGCCTGACCAACATAGTGAAAACCCGTCTCTACTTAAAATACAAAAATTAGCCAGACATGGTGGCAGGCGCCTGTAATTCCAGCTACTCAGGAGACTGAGGCAGGAGAATTGCTTGAATCCGGGAGGCGGAGGTTGCAGTGAGCCGAGATTGTACCACTGTACTCCAGCCTGAGGAACAGAGCGAGACTCTGTCTCAAAAAAAAAAAAAGAGAGAGAGATTCTCCTGCCTCAGCCTCCCAACTAGCTGAGATTACAGGTGCCTGCCACCGTGCCCAGCTAACTTTTGTATTTTTAGTAGAGACGGGGTTTCATCATCTTGGCCAGGCTGGTCTTGAACTCCTGACCTCAGGTGATCCACCCACCTGGGCCTCCCAAAGTGCTGGGATTACAGGCGTGAGCCACCGTGCCCAGCCTCCTCATCCCTAGATTTCTTATTGCCTGGCACTTTCAGATTGAGAGTGAGTTTGGGCACCTGCTTGACTTTAAATTGAGCTTCTAAAAAGGTGCCTTTGGAATCCAGCTCCGTACAGTGCAGAATGTGACATCCCCTGGCAAACTTAACACAGCAGAGGAACAACGCTAGCCAGCTGGAAAGGGGGATCAGACGGTCTGCAGTGCTCTCTTCAATATGGCCTCCACATAGATATTTTTTGCTTTCTCTCATTACACAAATGATTTATTTCAGCAAAGAGTCTAACTGTGGTACCCTAAATCGGAATCCCTAGTCCTCTTCACCAGAGAATGCTGAGGCCCCTCCTGTTAAATTGTTCAGGCTGTTCCCTGTTGACATATGGCACAATCAGGGACTCCAGCGTGGCCATCTCTGTGGCTCATGATGTTCCCTGCTTCTATTGGCCATAAGTCTCCTCATTAATGCCATTACCAGGTAGGACCCTTCTGGTAACCCACTTGGGGGCAAAGTCCCCTCCAGCTCTGTCTCTGCCCAACTTATTGGCCTATCAGTCTCTACTTGGCCAAACGAAATGGGGCCTCAGTGACTGTGGGAACTCTTGTGTTGTTGTTGCTTTTTCTCAAGGGAGGGTCAGATCTCAGGATCTGTCCACAAGGCAGTGTGAGAAGTGCTGGCTGTGGCTCTATCCACATTCCTTTGTTCCACCTGAGGAGAGGTCCTTCCTGACCTGGGCTTTAAATGGAATTTGTCTTCTGGAGATCCATCCTTCCGTGCTTTCTTCCCTCCATCTCTCTGCACTGCCATTAAAGCCCCATCCTGTAACTGGGGAAATTCCTTCCACGTAAGGAAGAGGAAGCTCTGTCCAGAGAAACCTTTTTTGGGTCTTGAAAGCTTGAGGTCCTCAAGCTTTGACAAGTTGTTCTCTGGGGCACTGCTATTTATTCAGTCAGCTCTGGAGGGAAGGGATGGGCTCCAGGCCTCTGAATGAGGATAAAAGTGGCTGTTCAGCCTCCCCACCATGAGAGCTACAGTTGATTTCCTCACTGGTTACCTAACAAGTACTCACCTTTTTGTCAAAGAGGACACCGTCTAAACTCACATCTTAAAAAGGTTATTTCTTCTGTTAGCTTGGCTTTTCTCTTACCCTTTTGAGAAAAATGGAACTCACTGTTTGTTGTGTCAAAAAGCACTTGTTTCTTTATTTTTTATTTTTATTTCTTTTCAGAGATAGGTTCTCACTCTGTTGCTGAGGCAGTGGCATGATGATAGCTCACTGCAGCCTCAAACTCCTGGGCTCAAGCAATCCTCCTGGTTTTGCCTCCTAACTAGCTTGGATTACAGATGTGAGCTACCAAAATCAGCTACTTAATTTTTTTTTTTTTTTAAAGAAACCATCTCTCTCTGTTGCCCAGGCTGGTCTTGAACTCCTGGGTTCAAGCAATCCTCCTGCCTTGGCCTCCCAATGTGCTAGTATTATAGGCATGAGCCACTGTACCCAACTGAACTTGCTTCTTTAATTGGTTACCACACCAGTTGTCTGAGAGGGGTGGCTCAGGCTTCGATCAGCTTTAAATTCCAAGTTTCCCTTTTATAGGCTTAGAACGAGATGGTCATCCCACCTCTCAGTATTGTGCTCAGATAGCAATTTACTCAACTTTTCCTTCACAACTTATATGCGGAAGATACCTGTGAACCTTATGGTACATAGACAAAGAAATGAGATAATCTGAATTTCAGAAGTATGCAAGCTAACGAACAATGTAATTATGTCAGCAACTAGGCATGATGTACAAAATGAAATATCCAATAGGTTGCAAATGAGGATGGAGGAAGGTTGATTTTGATTGGAGAGGGCTGACTTTGATCAGAAAAGTTTTCTTGAATGTGATGCCATTTAATATCCTTCAGTGTGAGTAGGGTTTTGATTGGAGACAATGACATTAGGGTCAGATGAAATTACATAAGAAAGGCCTAGAGTGTTGGGGAATATGGCATTGCTGGGGAAACAGTATAGATAAAGAATCATGCTAGGAATTTAAGAACAAAAATGCATTCCAGTTTTTGAGCAGAATAATATTCTCACCTAAATGTTGATTGAGAAATACAACTCTAGTATCAGTGAGAAAACCAGATTGGAAAGGTGTACATATCAAATGTCTCTTGACAGGGCTGGTGAGCTTTGCTTGGACGTATCAAATTTCCATAAGGCCACCTGCAGCAAGTAGAAATTCAACTCTACCGTTCTTATGCCTTGGAGAGTCTTCTTTGTTCCTTGAGGCCTTGTGTCTCCACATCAGTGCCATTAACTGGTCTCAACTACTCCCAGCAATCTACAGAGGGGGGTGAAATATCTCTTTGTTTTGTATTACACTAGAAATACCCTTGGAAGTACATAGTAGAAACATAGTTAGTTGTTTACAGACCAAAAGGAAAAATCAGTAAAGCAAATGTATAATGTGCTAATACCACTGTAATATTTAACTTTTCTATTTATGATGGTTATTATATATGTTTGAAGATCCATAAAATTGATTTTCTACCCACTAAGGAATAAATGAGCTATTTAAAACCATAGGCCCACAAACAAATCCCCTGAGGTGCATGAGAGTACATTTCCCTTCTGATAATCACCCACAATTAGAGCAGATTCTTTCAGATACATAAATTAAAGCAATAAAATGAGATAGCTATAAATAGCATTGCTGTTCACACTAAAGGAATTGAGCTGTAAACCACAAATCCTCACCCAAAATAGCTTGGTTCTCTAGTTGCAAGCACTGATAAGAATAGGTTATGGAATCACCATATGGGAAGAAATTCTAGTCTAGTGCAAATCTTTTCTTCTAAACTAGATTGGATCAAACCTCACAGAGGGACAAGAATCTGTCTTGTTCTAATCATTCATATCAATGAGTAATTTGCAGATTAGTCTGAAAAGAATTGAGAATGCTGGTGAGCATTCTTTACAGGTCACACCTACACAGTATCCCTCCCCTAAAAGGAGAGAATCGGGCAAAGACTGGCAGATTTCAGGTGCTGTGGCAAGTGCTCAGGGACAAATCTCTTCTCATCCCTGGTTAGGATGCTTGAGGCTAGACGGAGTACCTGAGACCATTTCTTGGAGATGCTTCTGAGGTGCTAAGTCTGAAATCAGGATGCCTAACCAGGGGCTTGAGGGGAGACTGAGGCTCAAGGTAGAGAACCAAAATAGGATGAATAGTCACAATCAGAGGCTCTGAAGGGCTTGGGAGGATGGGCTGCATCATCTTAAAAGATTTAGAAAGAGGTGAACCACACTTCCATTTATTGGTATTAAGTACA
This sequence comes from Chlorocebus sabaeus, assembly GCF_047675955.1. Taxonomy (NCBI): domain Eukaryota; kingdom Metazoa; phylum Chordata; class Mammalia; order Primates; family Cercopithecidae; genus Chlorocebus; species Chlorocebus sabaeus. The sequence goes on from NC_132913.1 coordinate 78,026,681, forward strand.
GACAATTCTTCCTCAGAACAAGTTTTCTTAACATGAATTGCTTGAAAGACAATTGGCTAATTAGGGAGCATGTTTTGCATAACACAGATATCTTTGATCATAACAATTACAATCAAGAACTACACCAAAATAAGAAAAATGAAAAAGCTGTGGCTAGCACAGTCTGGGAATACATCACTTCTTTGCTGTGTGGCAGGCTGCTCATTTAACTCTGATTTATTTTGTTTATCTCTCCCTTATACCAATTTTGTGTTTTGTCTATAATAACAATGAAGGTGATAGAATTGTGTTAGAAACCCTCCAGATCCTAACCCCATCACCCATGGAAGCAATTATGTTTATAATACATTTTTGATCATGTAAGCTGTCCAGAGAGTACAATTATTGCACTATGGCAGAATAGGCATTTTCATGTACATTTCTTGGCTTTAAATTTAGTACTACTTATTTCAAAAATATAGAAAATGACAAAAAGTGTGCTTGGAAGGACACACCCTCAAGGAATTTATAATCCAGTTTAGATGAGACCTGCTCATTTCTCTAGCCATTCAATGAACTGCACTTTTCTCAAGAAGCTAAAATTTTTGATCAAGTAAAATGTAGGGCAGTTATTGTGTGTTTAGTGAATGAACTGGGTGAGCCCAAAATAGAAGACAAGAAACAGTCACCAGTCACATCACATTCAAACATGAGTTATCACAGATCATGTTGTCCTTATATCTCTCTGTTTTGAGGACCCCTTAATAAGAATGGTATAAAAATAGGACCTGAGTTACTAAGGAGGACACTTTTCATATTCCCTTCTTGAATATTATTACAGTCATTTTCCCTGAGTGTTTAAAGTTTCATTTTCATTGCCTCTTCTAATTGGCTAATAGTGCCTGCCTGGATCACTGAGTTGAGGAGGATGCCAAAGTCATGACTTGGCTCAGAACAATCCAGTGCCTGATTGATTAGTACTGTCTAGCATGATTGTGGGAAGGAAGTATGTAGGTGTGGACACTGAGAATTGGCCTTCTTGGGTTTTAGACTTTTTTTTTTTTTTTTGGATATGGAATCTCACTCCGTTGCCTAGGCTGATGCGATCTCGGCTCCCTACAACCTCCGCCTCCCATCTTCAAGCAATTCTTGTGCCTCAGTCTCCCGAGTAGCTGGGAATACAGGCATCTGCCACCATGCCCAGCTAATTTTTGTATTTTTAGTAGAGACAGTTTTCACCATATTGGCCAAGCTGGTCTCGAACTCCTGACCTCAGGTGATCCACCCTCCTCGGCCTTCCAAAGTGCTGGGATTACAGGTGTGAGCTACCATGCCCAGCCAGTGTGCTTGTTTTATAACTAATGAGGATATTCAGGAAGACCCTTCCAGAAAGGCAGAGGCCAGGGGGAAGGTTGCCTAAAAGGATGGCCAAAAAGAGTTTGAGAGAGTGAACAAAGCTGGTGGCTGGAGTCAGGAAGAACCTGATTTTTCCATGGTCTCAGAGTAAGCCACTCACTACTGCCCTGAAAATTCATGGAGAACTAGAATCTCTCTCCACCCAGAGAGTAGGAGGCATTTCAAGAGGTGCGCTGAAGTAGAATATGCTTGAGGTCCACTGTGGAAATTGGGTGAGACTACACAAGCTTTCAGAATAGACCCCCATCATAAGTGCCACACAGCTGTGGTGGGATGAGACAAGGAAGCTGAATTTCATTTAAAGCTGTACCTCAGATACACTGGCTGCATCTTAGATTCACTTGGGGAGCTTCACAAACCTATATCTGCCTGGGGGCTATCCCAGACAAATTAAATTATTATCTTTTGGGGGCAAGCCCAGGCATTTTATTTAAAAAAAAAAAAAAAGACTGTAGGCCGCTGGCCTAGAGGAGGAAGAGTCAGAGAGCCGATATGGTGGTATTCCCAGTTAATGAGTAGGCTCAGCAAACTCATTCTGGAAAAGAAGGATCAGAAATGAATCATGGTGAAAACATTTGAGAAGCCCTCCATGCTCACCTCCAAATAGTAGTCCACTGACCTCCATCTTGGGCTCCGTCTGAAAGCTTGGAGGCCTGAAAGAAGGATTTCATTCAAGGTCTTTGCCACCAAGTCTGAGCTGAATAGAGAGGGTAGGAAGAAAATAGGAGTTGAAGGTAGGACAGGGAGAAGGGAAAAGGAAACTTGAGGAAATAGCAAGAGCTATGGAACGGCAAGGGCTCTCTCTGTCTTTAAAGGTGTTTGTAAAATATTGCTTAGGATCTGGAAGCATGAGAAAATCAGGTGAAGGAGATGGCGATGCTTAACTGGGGAGAAGAAACCACAGGGACAGTAACTGTCTTCAATATTTGAATGGAAAGCCAGAATGACCTAATCTCCTAATAATGCCAGCCACATGCCAAATTCTAGAACAAACAATATCCAAAACTCTTGGCTGGTACAATGTATTAAACTTCTTTAGTGCTACTCTAGAGACAGAATTAGGACTGGGATGTTTAAAGTTCCAAGAGTGCAGAATTCAACTCAACCACAAGAGGAAATTTCTATGAGAGACAGTTGAGAGGGGTGGAAGGTCTTTACAGTCCAATACACTGGGTCAAAGTCCTGGGCCTACCACTATTAACTGTGTGATTGAGAAATGTACTTGAATTATCTGAATTACTATTTCCTAACCAACAAAATTAAGGTAATAATATAAGGTTTTGAGGTTCACATAGAGATTCTGTATATAAAGACCCTACTACAATGTCCAGGGTTTGGTAGTGACAGCATAACACTGGTAGGTATTTTTCTTGTTGCTCTGGAATTGACAACTGGAATCCAAAGCTGAGGCAAAGAAGTGTCAAGGAGCAAACAATAAAAAAAAAAAAAAGTGAATGAATGGGGGTCAGGAATCCCTTTCGGGGCTTGTTAAGAAGTGGCTGAACTTTCTCTGCTTCCCTAACCTTCATCTCTACCACCTGCTTCCAGTCCATATAAACAGATCAGGGGCGAGAGGAGAGACTCCTGGGAAGTCATCTGCTTCCTTGGGGGACTGCAGAGTGAGGTGCTTTTCCAGCTCCCTCCTCACTCACGGGTTTGCTGTCTGCTTATACGTAGATGGCCTGGCCCACCTCTGTCCAATGTGACAAGTAGAAAAGAGAATTGGAAGGAGGTGGAGAGAAAGGGTAGAGTGCTGCAGTTCCCATGCCTACCATTTAGCATTTGGCGATGGAGATGTGATTTCACAGATCAGAGGGACGCATAGAAGGCAGCCAGACTTGAGCCTGTCTCACCCATATCCTACCCAAGAGAACTCGCTGCCAGGAAAGTGGACCCTGGTAACAACAACAACAACAAAAACCAATGGGGTGAATCGCCAAGGGTAGGAGCAGATGGTGGAGATTGCGAAGTGGGAGGCATCTATGGGGCTTCTGGAAAATTCACGTCAGCATCAATGAGGAAGCTAGTATTTGGATGTCTGCCACCAGCTGCCAGCCCTGGCCAGGCAGGTGAGAAACACTTTTCTGTCTCTCCTGTTCCTCCTCCCTCGTTCGCACAGAGGGAAGGACTGCACAGAATAGAGGAGGAGGCAGCGGGAGCAGGTGTGCTCCTCCACACTCTGAGTCCCTCCGGTGGGGGCCGGCCAGGGCTGGCGGAGTGGACATTGGTCATTGCATTGGACCCAGACGGAAGTTTTAAATTGGACTTGCTAAAGGAAAATATCTTGGGCTTCCAAAATCGCTAAGGAAAACTCAAGTTGGAAACTGCTGAGGGCAAACGTGCCTCGCATTCTATTCTCAGTCTCCCCTCTGCTCACTGAGATAGATTCATATCTGACTTGCCTCCTTTGGAAAGGCTAATCAGAAATCCAAAAGAATGTAACTGTTTGTGTATCACCTATCTGTAACCTGGAAGCTCCCTCCCTTCAACTCATCCCACCTTTCCAGATGGAACCAATGTACTTCTTACATATATTGATTGATGTCTCATGTCTCCCTAAAATGTATAAACCAAGATGTGCCCCTACCCCCTTGGGCACATGTCCTCCAGACTTCCTGAGGCTGTGTCACGGGTGCATCCTCAACCTTGGCAAAATAAACTTTCTAAATTAACTGAGGCCTGTCTCAGACTTTCGGGATTCACAGACTATACCGAGTGGGGCTTTTAATCTTTGAAAGTGACTGGAACCCTAGAGATCTAACCAAGATATTGTCAGGGAACTCAGCAGAGAGATCGTGAACATGGCAGAACTGAAGGCAAGTGATTGTAGAAAACTAAATTATCTCATGCCTGTACTTCCTACAAACAAGGATTTGTTTAGTAAACTAGATGTGGTAGCCACCATTTTCATGAAAAACAGAGTGGCAACAGGCAAGACTGAACCATGGGGCTTGAGGAAATGCACTGGCGATGAATCACCTTGAGATTATGCGGGTGGGGTTTCCCCTGAAGGGCCTGGAACTGCTCACTGCCAGCTGTCCTCAGAAGAGGTCAGTCATGGGGCAGGAAATCAGAATGCTGAGACCAGAGTCGGTCTGACTGGATTCCCAGGAAAGGTGACTCTCGAGTCCCCAAGGCACTTCCTCCTGGAGGGGGAAGGGGGAAGGACTTATGCCTGGCACTGACTTATTCTCTGTTTTTTGTTTCCTTTCCATTGTCCCTGAACCTTTACTGTGATCTGATCAGTGTCTCAAATATTTTGACTTCTGATGTCCTGAGAGGAATTAAGGGGAAAGGTTCACGGCCACCCCTGGGGCAAAGCAGAGAAGGGATATGACTTCTGTCCTCAGGCCACAGCAGTGGTGGCGGCCACAGGCACCAGCTGAGAATAGCTTTGCCCCAGAGGGACCAGTTTCTGAATACATATGACAGAGCACCCTGAGAGAGTCTCAAGATTCTTTAGCAGAACAGGGGACACTGGGAGTAGGGGCAAAGGGCGCTCATTTATGTCAATAAAACTAGTGTGAGTCAAACCACGATGGCTTTGGTTACACTATAATTAGAATTATCCAACAAGGGGACAAGCTCCTTGTCACTACAAGCGCTTAAAGGATAAACATTTTTCTTTTAAGGAGTTTTCTAATGGTGTTCCTCTGCCATTTAATTATTAAACATATAACAACTTTGCACTTACTGTATATCAAGCATTGTGCTAGGTTCCTTAAATACAATTTCTATTAATAACCTGGTTTTATAGTTGAGGAAACAGAAGCTTACAAAGTGAAGTAAGTTGCCTTAGGTCTTGCAAATAATCGATAGTAGAGACCCCTAAAGGTGAGCACACTAGAATACACCAGCCTAGTCGGGGAGCATGACCATCATGGAAAACGACTCACTGATGCAGATGTGCACGAATTGTTTTGGGGGCATATGACTTAGTGTGACAGGAAAGGGCAGAATAGAGGGAGTGGTCAGAGAAGTTGTCTTTTTTTTTTTTTTTTTTTTCCTTGAGACACCTTGCTCTGTCGCCCAGGCTGGAGAGCAGTGGTGCACAATCTTGGCTCACTGCAGCACCCCCAGATTCAAGCGATTCTCGTACCTCAGTCTCCCGAGTAGCTGGGATTACAGGTGGGTGCCATCATACCCAGCTAATTTTTGTGTTTTTAGTAGAGACGGGCTTTCACCATGTTGGCCAGGCTGGTCTTGAACTCCTGGCCTCAAGTTATCCTCCCACTTCAGCCTCTCAAGGTGCTGGGATTACAGTCATGAGCCACTTCACAGGCCCATTCAAGGCTTTTTAAAAGACGTGCCTCCAAGGCTGAGTCTTAAAGATGTGCAGGAGTTAAAAAAAAAAAAGAAGAAGGAATCCACCTGGGGGCAGGTGACAGGAGGCTGACACTCCAGACAAAAGGGCCAGCCAAGTGATTCTCTCAGAGATGGCTCAATAAATATTAAGCTGAATGATGACATGGGCAAAGTCACCTAATCAAGACACCACATAGCTTTGGGGTGGCAGGGGGAGACTCCATGCCTGTCAGGATGAAGTGCAGAGGGCAAGGCCAGGGAGTGCCAGCGAGGTTGCAGAGAGCAGAGGTGGCCATGCACCAGAGGGAGAAGCAGCAACTGTGTGGACGGTAGAAATGTCTGGAGGTTGTTTTCTGAGAGTGGATATTGGAATCTAAGATTTCTGAAGTGGAGCTCTTCCAGGTGAGAGGATCCACGGAGTGATGGCTGGCAATGTTGGCTGAAATGAACAAGTGCTAAGGGTCATTGGAATTAGAGGAATGTCCCAACATTTTGAGGCTATATAGTTTCCTTTCAACCCTAAGAATCTATAATTCTATTAATTACCTGGCTTTTCTTGAAGTGAATGGGTTTGTAAAATGCTTTGGTGTTATACAAAAGCTGGTTGCCTAATTAAAAGTTGCTATTTTACTCAGCTTTTCACAAACACACTGCCAGGGTGTTACAATCAAAGCCTGTGATTCTTATAATAGTGCCAATTAAGCTTTTCAGCTTTGTGATGTGTGGACAGAGTATTTATTCGTGATTCTAATACCCCGTGGACCAGTTCACTGGTTTGCATGCAACTGATCAAGCTCAGAGATGTATTACTTGTAAGAAAAAAAGGTCCACTCAGCTTCGAGGATATAGTTAAGCAGCTTAACGAGAAGCCTCTGAGAGCCTGCCTTATCAGCCACCAAAGACGTATTTAGTGTTTGTAGAAATTTTGACACACTTGCACCAGTCCCATGCATCCTCTCTTTAGACATCTTCCTGGTGCTTCAGTGTGATGTTATTATACGTGTGTGTGTGTGTGTGTTATTATCCATATATATTGGTTTTCACCCGTAGTTCCTGGCTTCTAACTCCCATAGCCCTCGTTACAATGCTGGGCACTTCTGGCCTCAGATCAGGCTTCAGAAAATAGAACCTCTCTCTGTGACATTGTATTTTTAGTAGAGACGGGGTTTCACCATGTTGGTCAGGCTGGTCTCGAACACCTGACCTCGTGATCCATCTGCCTCAGCCTCCCAAAGTGCTGGGATTACAGGTGTGAACTGCGCGCCCAGCCTTTCCTGCACTCCTTTCACCTGCTTTTTTCTCTCCCCAAGGCAGGAGTCTTTTCCCTCCTTCCTGTCTTGCAGCTGGCCATCAAGAAATCATGTGACCTACCTTGTCTGATTGTGGGCCACAAGATCCCCTTTTCAGATGGAGTCTACCCCACACCCTGGAGGAAGAAATGCTGCACAGAGAGGCCAAGAAGAATCTGAACAGACAGGCGTTGCTGAGTTTCCCTTCTCAGCCTATTAGTATTGGATCATACCCCTTTTGTCCAATTACATTTCCACAAGGTTGTCAATCATGCCTATCCAAATGAAGTCTCCATGAAAGGCCCACAGTGATAAAATTCAGGGGGCTTCCTGAGAGCTGAACACATGGAGGTTCCCTGAGGGTGGCCGCCCAGGGAGAACATGGGAACTCTGCACCCATTCCTCTATGCCCCACCCTATGCATCTCTTCATTTTTATTATTTGTAATATCCTTTATAATAAATCAGTAAACGTCAGTGTTTCCCTGACTTCTGTGAGCAGCTCTAGCAAATTAATCAAATCTAAAGAGGGGGTTGTGGGAACCCCAACTTGAAGTCGGTCATCAGAAGTTTCGGAGGCCCAGACTTGTGACCCGGAACTGAGCTCTCCACCTGTGAGATCTGACGTTATCTCCGGGTAGAGAGTGTCAGAATTGAATTGGAGGATGGTGTCTGCTGCAGGATTGATTGCTTACTTGGTGTATGGGGGGAAAAAGCCCACTCATTTGGTCGTAGAAGTCTACTGTGTTGATGGTTGCTATTGAGGGAGAGAATAGAAAAAGCAGTTTGAGGTTTCTTCCCACTCAGAGTGAGACGCAGATGAGTATCAGTATAAAAAGGCACATCTGAACATAGTCATATTAGAGAGGGCACATCTGAGCACTTAGGTTCTACCTTTGAACAACTGCCACTGTGGAGGTCATGACCTTAACCCTATGATTAACCCTATGATTCAGCCCATTGTTCTTTTGTTCAAAAAGAAATAAGGATACCACATTGTCTAACACACTTGCTTAAAATGGGCCACTGCTAAATGTAATGAGTACAGCTGAACTTTTTGCCTTCTCCGGCAATAAGAAGCTAGCATAGAAATACCAAATAGATAATTTGAGTCAAACTGAAAAGGCAAATTTTGATCATCAGCAAAGGCAATGTGACAGACTGGAGATTGTCTTTGACAACTAACTTCAGGACTGTCTTTATCAATTGTTACCTGCTTCTACACAGCTCCATAAGTTCTGGGAAAAATAATTGTTCTGGGTTCTACAGAATCTCCATAATTTTTTCTATCTTCTGGGTAAAACTCAGAAAGACAGTTCTAAGAGACACAGTGCCAACCTAGTTTCAGTCTTGGAGCTAGAATCCTGCATTGTGTCCCACGTCTCACCGCCACACTCTTTCCCTCCTGCTGCCTGGGGATCGTCCTCTGCTGTCATCTCTATCATTTGAGGAACACGTTGCCAGCCTTAAAGAAAAAAAATCAGCCGCTAGTTTCAACTTGTGGTGAATTTTTATGGTTGAATTACAAAAGGCTAACAGACTGAGGGGGAACATGAGAGGTTTAGGATGGAAATACTGACTGCTTTCTGGCTTTACCGGTGCTGACAAGCATCTACTCTACAAATCTCACAGATGCAAACACAAATCTTGCACTTTGGAGTTTCTTGTGGGCTTCTTGATGAGAAAGGCAGCAGAAGTGCTGACTTCACTGGAAATTCCCTGATGAAAAGACCCTTACTACAGTTTTAAAAATTGGGTCTCCAGGCTCTGATATCTCTCATTGATCATCAAAGTAATGCATTCCCAACTAATGTAACCTACCTACTAAAATGCACAAAGAGAAATGAGCCTTCTCACTCAACTGCACGACCACTCAGGAGGCAGCACCTGCCGGGGCATACATGCTTCTCCAATAGTTGTCCAGTATTTAAGAGGAAGGGTCCAATCCTGAGCAGGGCACAGCAACGGCCTCTACACATAGCCTGGTATTCCCAAGAGTCTTCTGCCTTTAGACAACATTTCTTGGAAACTTGGAATAAAAAGCCTCCATTATTTTGTTCTTTCAGGAAATGATTCATGGTATTTCCAAAATCAACAGAATCTCTCTCATACAGCAGAATACTTGAATTCCCAAAGCAGGAATTGCTCTTTGCAGACCTTCATAATCTCCTCGTTCATTAAGTTTATGTCTGTTAGTCTCTCATTTGCTAGTGATTCTGGCACTTCTGTCGCAAATAGAACAACACAGAATTTTTTTAAAAAATTAATTTCTTAAATTAAAAAAAATAGAATTTCCAGTTTCCCTGAAGCACACCCAGGGCCCTGATTCTGTCTTCTAGGAGAGGGATTTGACAGTGACTCAGAGAGATGTTTGCAGGGGAGTGGGAAGAATGCTGGAGATCAGAGTCCAAAACTCAGTCCTGGATCTGCTGCTTACTGGCAGAGGGTCCCTGTGTTCATCCTGTAACCTCTAAATCTAAATTTTCTCAATTATAAGAATTCTAGGCCAGGTGCAGTGGCTCATGCCTCTAATCCCAGCACTTTGGGAGGCGAAGGCAGTAGGATCATGTGAGGCCAGGAATTTGAGACCAGCCTGGGCAACATAGCGAGATTCCATCTCTAGAAAAAATTTTAAAAACTTAGCTGGGTGTCATGGTGCATGTCTGTAGTCCCAGTTATGTGGGAGGCGGAGGCAGATGGATGGCTTGAGCTCAGGAGCTTGAGGCTGCAGTAAGCTATGATTGTACCACTTCAGCCTGGGTGACAGAGTGAGATTATGTCTCTAAAACAATAAATTTAATTTAAATTAAAAAAAATTTTAACACAGACTGTGGGAGTTTCCATGCGATCATAAGACTTAATCTTTTTAAAAGACATGTGAAAACCAAGGTGTCAAACAAAATATCATTGTATGCACAATTACTTGCAAATAGGATAGGATGCTACCTTTACCTGGCAGTGGGGCAGATTCCTTTGTGCTTGGCAAAGCATTTCAATGCAGAATTCCTCTAAGTGGCTAGTGGAATTGGAAAAAGGATTTAGGCAGATGTTTGTGACGAGTGGTGCTCTCCATATGGCCTTTTGGAGAAAATTTAGGGTTGTTATCGGGGCCCTTAGGTGCCAAGATGCTTCAGAAATTTTCTGTTCTATAGACCCTTATTGCTTGTATTTAGACCCCATGGAATTTGAATTTTTAATTAGAATTCCAACATCTTCAATGCAGTTGGATCTCATTAGCAAAGAAGCAATGGAGATATTGATACAACCAGCAACACTCAGTTGATCATGACCTCTGAAGAGGAAGCTGGGGTATGAAAACCACAGGACCGAAATGCTTATTGACCCAGTTTTCTGGAAGGTTGCTCAGTTCCTTCTTCCTTCCCCAGGAAATGCTCAAGGAGTTGCTTCTCTTAGTTTCAGGGATCTACGAATATCTGGTCAAGGTTGGGGTAGGAAGGCCTAAGCCCCTGGCCTCAGTTTAGGACATCTTTGAGAGCCATTTACCTCCAGAGCTGTCTGTGCAATTGGCTGAGACCTTTGTTGCAACTGCTTTACGGTTCAGTTGAATCATTTTCTCTTGGCCCTGTCCTATTTCCCTTTCTTCCACGTAGGTACTGTTCCTAGGAGCACACCCATGCTATGAGTTACCACGGCCACCCAGGACTGCCTTTCTTTGAAACAGAAGCTTACAAGTTTGGCCCTTGGTTGGCATCTAGGAACTTGGATTTCAGTAGCATTCATACCATTCCCAGAACTGATAAAAGCAGCTCGCCGTGCCTAAATTGTTTGTTAAAACAATTTGGTTTATGGCGAACACCTGCTTTTCTTAAAGGAGTCTGGAATTTTGTTACATGCTAGGCCAAGGATACTTACAGGGGCAGCCCTGAATAAAAGCCCTGGGCATAGAGTCTCAGCTGAGCTTCCCTGGTAGACAGCATTTCAAATGTGTTGCCACACATGTCCTGGGTGACTCCATTGGGAAAGAACTCTTGGATGCTTGTGTTTGTTTTCCTCTGGACTTCATCTCATGCACCTTTTCCCTTTGCTGTTTCTCTCAAAATCCTTTTGCTATAATAAATTATAGCTGTGAGTACAACTATATGCTGAGTCCTCTGAGTCCTCCTACAGAATCATCAAATTCCCCAACAAACTCCCTGCATGCAAATCTCCATCATCTCAGAAAACCTGACCTAAGTCACTCTCTTCCTCACCTCTTACCCAACACTTTGTCTTTCTTACAACTCAATTTTAATTAATAGTGCCACCATTCTTCCAGTCCCTCAACCTTATAATCTTAGACTCAAAACCTTCCCATCCAATTGAGAATGTGTCTCTATCATGTCTTCTGAATGCATGCTCTCCATTCTTGCCATCTCATTGCTATAATTCAGGCCATTGTATTTTCCATCTAGACAATTGCATCAGTGCCCCAATTGTTCTTCTCCCAGTTACACTGATACACAATGCTGCCAAATTAATCTTTCTAGTGTAAACCTTGGAAAAAGTGAGTTTCTTGTTTTAAAACCAAAACAAACCCAAAAACTTCAGGTTTTTTCCCCCACTGTTTTCTAAATAATGTTAAAGTTAGCAAGGCATTCAAGGGCTCCATAAACTGGCCTCAGCCGCTCTGCCAGTCTTTTCCCTTCTACCTTCTACCTATTGTACTATACCTTTTAGCCATATGGAACCTCATGCTATTCACCAAACAAGCCCTGTATTTTTGCCTCCTTTTTCCTTTACTTATGCTATTTCTTTCTTTTCAAAATGTCCCTTACCCATCTTCTCTTATCAAGAGTTTATCAGTGCTTTCCATGTCACGCTTATTTTAGGAAATCTTTTCTATAAAACCTTCCCACTCCATCTCCTCTGGAAGAATTTGAGTCTTGGCCTCCACTCTTCCACAGTAAAAATAGGTTACTGTGTCTCCTATGCCCTTTGAATGTGTGTCTCTGAAAATAATAACAAGGTTTCCCCTCCTTTCTCCTTTCAACTGGAGCAATAGGTTTGGCTAGACAAGAGCTAGAGGAAATTCCTGGGCAATAATTTTTCTTCCCATGGGATAGGGAACCAGCTGTAGTTTATAAACTGTGTACTCTGGATCAGTGGTCTTCAATCATTCTGGGTTATGTTCCCCTAAAAAAATTGAAAATGAGTCTCCAACTTTATGTGTATTTATTTATATATTATATACATGTACATTATACTGGCATTTTAGGTACACTATAGAACACATACATACATGGTAATTTTCAAAGGATGAGATAAAAAATAGATATAGAAAATTCTAATATTTTCATCCCACACCTCAGTGAATCCCCTTATACTGAGATGTGTGCACTCTTTTGTGGAGAATTCTGCTTCTGACTTTGAAGACTCTGTATCCGGTTTTCCCCCTTTGTGACCTTCCTGTCTCAAAGCAAAAGACTCTTCTCAGTTGTGCTATGAGCAAAACTAGGAAATATTAACTTCTTTGTGGCCAGAGTGCAAAAAGAGGTCATCGTTTTCAAGGGAAAGGTGAATTTCAAAACCAAGCAAGGTCCTTGGGTTTAACTGCTCCCTTCTTATAGCCAGAGATTGTCCAAAAGGAATCTGAGTCTTATTTTTATTAAAGAAGTTGGGATATTCAGGCAGTCCCTAAAGACTTTGATTATTGTTGTTGCTGTTGTTGGGTGGTTATGTGTTTAAATCACACCCTCTGATATGCTCCATGATTAGGAAGACTTTTCAAAGTCTGTTCTGGGCTGTAGCCAGGTTGAGGCAAAATATTTCTTCCCTAGTAACGACAGATCCAGCTTGATAATGGAGAACTTTAAGTGGAAATGACCTTTAAAAATGTGAAGCTCTCAGCTCACTTCTGCTGTCACAACAGATTCTTGAACACATCAAGCAGAAAAACAAGGGTACAAGAAATACATAAAGGGGAGTGGTATAAAAATAATTATAGAAAGGTTTTTTGGAAATATGGTCAAATGCCTATTAGTGTCAAGCATAAACTTGAAAATATGACATAGGGTGAGGCACAGAAAGAAGGCATATTGCAAAAGAACATGTGCACAACTTTGGATTTAATGAGATCCTTGAGTTGTAGTATTAAGGAAAGATAGCCCAGAAAGACAGAAAATTGCTGTTGTACAATAAATTGTTGGGTATTATTCTGGAACCCTTCCCCCACTGGCTTTCATGTCATTATATTTATGATTAATATCAATTTCTACTTCTGCAGCATGTTTATCAAACAAGTATTACTGGAACCCACTACATTGAAAGTCACTAAAAACAGATAGATACCATAGTGACCCTGAAAGGCAAGCTGGGCATCAATTGCCATTTCACACACCCCACACAAATGGAGGTTAAGATGGGCTACAATTCACATTTTGGCTCTGAGTAGCATGTTTCAAACCCAACCAGTAGCCCGTTGTTAAGAATGGACAGTGTGAGGTTTAAAGTAAAATACTCTCTTTTCAGGGGGAAATTTCACTTATTTCAGTGAAGGTCAAAATAAGTGGGAGAGAAAGGGCATAAAATTGCTATCTTCTCTCCACTGGTCCTGGTATTGTCTATGGCTACCTGGGTTCTCCAAGCATAAGTGTTTGCCTTGCACACTGCTCCATTTTCATATGGTTCCTGGGGAGGTAGAGGCAGAGAGGAAGTGGAGAGAAGCCTGGCAAACTCTTAACAATCACTCCAGTTGATTATGTAGCAGATGCAATCCATGGGGGGTACAAGGAAAGCTGCTGGTTTGCGGTGTTCTCGTACAGAACAACTCAGTGCACATAAACAAATGTACATCGAGTTGTACAGGTAATTAACTTAGGCATATTTGCCTTTTCTGCCACTATTTGAAGAATTTAATATAAACTGTAGGATATGTTATCCAATAGTTGACTTCCCTGGAAATGGTACAGACATCTTAGAATGCAATTAGTCAGTTAATACAGAAACAGTGTCTAAAAAAGAAGCTATTTTTATGTCTCTCTAGAGTAAATGCACAGTAAGCATTTTAATCTTTTTTTTCTGTTTATCTTAGGTCAAATATGGGATGCAGAAAGCACCTCTCTTATTCAATAGCCAGTGAGTTAAGAAAAGGAACACACCAGGATTTACGAGTTTTCCTCTAGTTTTAGGGAAATAGTAATACTTGATCTTTGTCATTGAGGCTAGGTGTCTGGATAAATGGATTAAGTATGCTGTTCATATATAATAATTTTTCAATGGGAGGCAAAGCTGCTAATAATACCAAGTAAGGAAATACCAAACAGAAGTATAGATGGTAACTAAAAGATGAAAATGCAACTAAAAGAGATCGACAATAAAGGAATATTTTTTTCTGACACTAAGGTAAATTTTGAAGCAGGAGTCCTCATTCAGTCAATCAGGATTTTCCAGTGGCATTTAAAGGCCCTCTTAGTAGATTTGTAAGACATTTGCTGCTACTGTAGTTTTTTCTTCATCCACTCCATCTTCAGTGCGCTCTCTGTAATTTACTGGGCTTCTTCTCAGGAAAGAGAGGACCCCCTGGAAGTGGCTCCTCTTCACATGCTCCTGATGTGGTTTAGGCCTGTGTCCCTGCCCAAATCTTAGGCCAAATTGTAATCCCCAATGTTGGAAGGGTGGCCTGGTGGGAGGTGATTGGATCATGGGGCTAGATTTCCCCTTTTGTGCTGTTCTTCTGATAGTGAGTGAGTTGTCACAAGATCGGTTGTTTAAAAGTATGTAGCACATCTCCCCTGTCTCTCTTCCTCCTGCTCTGGCCATGTGAAGACGTCTGCTTCCCGTTTGCCTTCTGCCATGACTGTAAGTTTCCTGAGGCCTCACCAGCCTGGCTTCCTGTACAGCCTGAGGAACTGTGAGCCAATGAAACCTCTTTTGTTTATAAATTATGCAGTCTCAGGTATTTCTTTATAGAAGTGCAAGAATGGACTGATACACTCCCCATGGACCTAGACTGGTTGAACCCAGTTTACATGTGTCCTTTCCTACGGGATGTCAGGCTCTTTGGGAATAGAAAAATAATTCCTTCTCACATAAAAGTCAATATGTTATTCTGTATTGAGTCAGGAAATCTGAAACCATGGTAGATATTTCAAACACAAAGGATTTAATACAGGGAATTGTTTACAAAGGTGTTGGAAGAGCTGAAGGAGCAAAAGGAAGAAAGGGTGACACACATAGAAAACTCCTCATGCTCCTAGGCTATCATGCATGAGCCTACTCTTGGTACTGGGAAGTTATGGATGCTGCACTTTAGGGACTGGAACTGTCAAAATTGTCCTTCCGTGGCTCAGGTTGTAATCAAGAAAGAGACTGTGCTGCCGCCTGGGCTGCCAGAGTCTGCAGTTACACTAGCCCCTCTGCTGCTACAGTGGCTCTGGTTGAATTTAGAAATAGAAAGTTTTTCCCCTTTTTCCGACTTTCTGATCTTTCCCAATGCCTGCCTGCCATTGACAGATTTGCTAGATATGAACAGGAAGTCAGTGTCAAGGAGTCTAAGAAAGGGAATCTGCAGACTTCCAGTCCTAAGCAATATAGAGAAAATTATAAATGGTTAAGTATAAAGCCAAGAAACAATAGATACATAATCAACACAGTCAGACATTTGCTCTAAAGCAAAGCTTCCTAAACTTGTTTTTAGGTCATAGCATGTATTCTAATTGGGATAAGCTGGGAGGAATGTGGGGCTTGGTAAAACCATATGTCTTAGTCTATTTGTGCTGCTATAACAAAATACCAGAGACTGGGTAATTTATAAAGAACAGAAATTTATTTCTCACAGTTTTGGAGATCAGTGTGTCAGCATGTTCAGTGTCTGGTGAGGGCCTTGTCTGTGCTTCCAAGGGGGCATCTTCATGCTACATCCTGCAGAGGAGAGGAACGCTGTGTTCTCACACGGTAGAAGGGACCAAAGGGACCAAAGGGAAAGACGGTGCTCCTTTCTTTTTTTTTTTTTTTTTTTTTTTTGACACGGAGTCTCGCTCTGTCGCCCAAGCTGGAGTGCAGTGGCCGGATCTCAGCTCACTGCAAGCTCCGCCTCCCAGGTTCACGCCATTCTCCTGCCTCAGCCTCCCGAGTAGCTGGGACTACAGGCGCCCGCCACCTCGCCCAGCTAGTTTTTTGTACTTTTTTTTTTAGTAGAGACGGGGTTTCACCGTGTTAGCCAGGGTGGTCTCGATCTCCTGACCTCGTGATCCACCCGTCTCGGCCTCCCAAAGTGCTGGGATTACAGGCTTGAGCCACCGCGCCCGGCCCAGGGTATTCCTTTCAACCTCAAGCCCTTTTCAAAAAGTGCTAATCCCATTGATGAGGATGGAGCCCTCATGGCTTAATCCCATACTGAAGGCCCCACTTCTTAATACTGTTACATCAAGGATTAAGTTTCAACATGAATTTTGGAGGGGATGCCATCATTTAAACTACAGCACCATCAACTGCATTTTATTTATAACTGTAATCAATGAATATAATACAGAGAGGAAGACATTTGATATAAAATTTGTCTGAAATTTCTAAATAAAATATTTTGAAATTTTAATAATAAACTTCAGCTTGCTCCCATAAACCTAACTTTTTATGTTGTGATTTGTACTTGAAATGGCTATGTGTCATTCTTTCTTCAATGAAGAGTTCCTCAAATTCTTGATAGTCACTATGGGTGAGAGATGGTTTACAAGTGGTGGTAGAAAAAGTAAAATCTTTAAAAAATAACACTTTAAAAATTATTGCCATTTAAATTGTATTTAAAGATGAACAGCCCTTCTTTTCTTCTTTGACAAACATAATGTTCACATTTCTTGTGGTTAATATGAACGATTTTTAAATTCTGTGAAAATTTTCAAATCCAGTTAATGTGCTTGTATCATATACACATTGTCAGCATAGTTACCCTGCAGTTAGCTTAGGTATTCCTAAAAGGACCCACTGGCTGCAAATAGATGGACAGATTGAATAAACGTGAAAGTAGAGGTTAAGGGCTAATGCTGGGTCAGAAGCTACAACAGTCAGCAGTCCTCGCTTAGGCTCCCCAATCCCACTCTCTCTACCCTTTGGGAACCCAGAGCACAAACTCCCCCAGCAGAACACAGATTCCCTCTTCATGTTGAGTCCCTGTTGGCATGCTCTAAGTGGCCTGCTGACGGAAGTGCCAGGTAGTAAAGCACCTTCTTGACTGCAATCCTTGCAGCATGGCAGATTAGGGGTAAAGGATCTTGTTCTGCTTGCCATCTGCAAGTATCTTGTGGCACATTATCACACCTCATTCCACTAAGGCATCCGTACCCCACAATACAATAACATCCATTTGTGGCACACAAATAGTGAGTGAGTTATCACAAGATCTGGTTGTTTAAAAGTAGGTAGCACAGCCGGGCACAGTGGCTCAAGCCTGTAATCCCAGCACTTTGGGAGGCTGAGGCGGGTGAATCACGAGGTCAGGAGATCGAGACCATCCTGGCTAACATGGTGAAACGCCATCTCTACTAAAAATACAAAAAACTAGCCGGGTGAGGTGGCGGGCGCCTGTAGTCCCAGCTACTCAGAGGCTGAGGCAGGAGAATGGCGTGAACCCGGGAGGCGGAGCCAAGATCGCGCCACTGCACTCCAGCCTGGGTGACACAGCAAGACTCCGTCTCAAAAAAAAAAAAAAAAAAAAAAAGTATGTAGCACATCCCCCCTGTCTCTCTTCCTCCTGCTCTGACCATGTGAAGACATGTCTGCTTCCCATTTGCCTTTGGCCATGATTGTAAGTTTCCTGAGGCCTCACAAGCCATGCTTCCTGTATAGCCAGAGGAACTGTGAGCCAATGAAACCTCTTTTCTTTATAAATTACTTTATAAATTTGGGGAGCTCTACCCTCAAAACCAGCAAGAACTATATAATTTTGCCTACCGTGGGTTTCAAAAGTTTATTTGAGTCTAGTTCTGCTTAAAACTCTTTTCACAGGCCAGGCACACTGGCCCATGCCTGTAATCCTAGCACTTTGGGAGGCTAGAGCAGGAGAATCACTTGAGGCCAGGAGTTCAAAACCAACCTGAGCAACTAGCAAGAGCCTATTTCTAAAAATAAAAAAGAAAAAAAAAAGCCAGGTGTGGTGATGTTGAAGTGTGCTTATAGTTCTAGCTACTCAGGAGGCTGAGGCAGGAAGATCACTTGGGCCCATGAGTTTGAGGCTGTAGTTTGAGGCAAAGAAGCAAACAAGAAACAAACAAAAAATTCCCCCCAAAACCTCCTTTCACTGATTTGTAAAAGCTTGTATTCATTCTCATGATACAGAGATGTGCCTTGACAGAAATTCTGAACAGATTTCTATATCTCTCTAGCAGAACTTTGTATTGCAGCTTTGAGTAAGAATGCTGAAAATCTCTCCTTTGATCAGTGTAGTCAGCAGCTCTAAGGTGACTCCCAGTGATCCTCATCTTCTGGTATCCGTGCTCCTGCGTGTCAGTTGATCTTACTGGTCTGGTTCTAATGAATAGAATATGGCACACAGTGATGGGAAGTCACAGCCAAGATTAGGCAACAAAAGGACTCTAGCTTCCAATTTGCTTACCCTCTCTTGGTCTCTCACTGGCTCACTGACCAAAGTCAGCTGTCATGTTATGAATTACCCTATGGTGAGGCCTTCATGGTAAGACACTGAGAGAGGTTTCCAGCCAACAGCCAGAGAAGAATTGCAATCCTTAGGCCAAAAGTTTGGGAAGAACTAAATCCTTCTCCAGTGAAACCTGGAATGACTGCAGCCCAGTTGACACCTTGATTACAACCTTGTAGGAAACCCTAGTCCAAGAATCGTAGCAAAGCTGTATCCAGGTTCCCGACACAGAAGTTGTGAGATAAAGCTTGCTGTTTTAAGCTGCCAAGTTTTAGGCTAATTTGTTATTCAGCAATAGATAATGATACGCTCAATTTTCTTCAATGGGCAGAATTAGATTCATAAAGCATTTGATACCCGCTCACAGTATACCAGTAGCTCATTAATTGTACAAATTTTGAGATCACTTGAAGAACGCCAAGTTTGAGAGTCAGGAGAGCAACCAGTAGTGACTATCATAATGTAACTCTTTCTTCTATTTTATTTATAGACTTACAACCCTGTTTGACAATTCATAAATAAAAATGCCTTGCAATAGATTGCTGACAAATAACCAAACAAATGCAGTCTTAGGAAAAAAATACTCAGGCACTTCATGTTGGTTTGCTACAAAAAAGATAGCTAGGTTTTATCTTAGAATCCTCCCTTATTGAAACAGAACTAACAATTTTTAAATAAAATGCAAGGCATTTAGGCTGGGCATGGTGGCTCACACCTGTAATCTCAACACTTTGGGAGGCTGAGGTGGGTGGATCACCTGAGCTTAAGGGTTTGAGACCATTCTGGCCAACAACGTGGTGAAGCCCCGTCTGTACTAAAAAAAAAAAATACAAAAATTAGTCAGGCGTGGTGGTGCATACCTATAGTCTCAGCTACTTAGGAAGCTAGGGCAGGAGAATCGCTTGAACCCAGGAGACGGGAAGGTTGCAATGAGCCGAGATCGCAGTACTGCGCTCCAGACTAGGTGACAGAGCAAAACTCTATTGCAAAAACAAAACAAAAAAAAAAAAATTCAAGGCATTTGCTTACTCAAAAACAAAGGTGATATTTATCATTTGAACACTGGAAAATACAGAGCAGCCAGAAAGAAAACAAAATTTAAATTTCCTATTATCCTACCTCCTAAAGACAATCACTATCAACATTTTGGTGTATAGCTGGTAGGTGAAATTTTCAGGTCCTCCTTTTCCTGAAATATGTGCAAACTGGATGGCTAGAGCTTTGGGAATCATCTCAAGGTGTAAAAATGAGGGTCTCATTGTAAGGATGGTGTGAAAGCTGGGTGAAAAGTAGAAGGGCTGTGGTTCTCAGGCAACATCTTAAATCAGCCAGCCTGAACTACCTTCCTCCAGACTTTTATGTGTCAGAAAAACTCCTAATTTGTTTAAGTCTTTGTTTTAGGTTCCTATTATTTGCAGTCAAACATAATTCCTCACTGACACAATGTCTAAGATAACAATATGGTGATTCCTTATTCATGAGATAGCTGTTTTGATGAGATTGTGTCAGGTTCATATTGACAGCCATTGCCACCATTCTCATACCAAACAATGAACAAACACATGTTGTGTAACTGATACCTTGTCGGGTTCTGTTTTGGGCACACAAAATGAATCAGGTGCAGATCATAACTTCAAAGGTCTTATATACTACCTGTTAAAGTGAGATTTTGGACTAACTGGAAAGAATGACAATCTCAAGATACATTAATGGAGAAGAAAGAAATTATTCTCTGGGGAACAGATCAAATATGATTCAAGGAGCAGTGGAAAACAGACATGAAAAAAATCTAACCTTAAAAACAAATTAAGCATATTTAGAAATGTGAAATGGCATTTTCCTGCCTAAATTAGACACCAAATTATACTTTCATTTGGATCATTGTTTGTGTTGTAAATGTTATCTGTATCTTTTGCCCATATATTGGGAGTAATTTCTAATAGTAATAGATTAAGTGGAAACTTGCATAATAGTCTGAATTATCTTTAAAATCCCCTAAAATAGCCGTAACGTATAGTCTACAGTCTATCATCCAGGTTTGGAATGGATCATTGATCACTGCCAACTGGGGACGTCAATAAGTTGTGTATTGGAGCCATATTAAACAAGAAAGATGTATCTTTAAGTACTAGGATCACACTTAGTTTAGCTTACACTTGAACTTTGCCCACACTAAAACAACTTGTGAAAACAGAAACACTCTGAAGCGTAGCTCAAATCATTTCTTACATCATGGTCACTCCAGTGCATAAGCATATGGAGAAGAGTGGAGAGACGAATTGTTCTCACTGTGCAAATTGTTCTTTCTCTCTCTCTTTTCTTCTCTCATGTGTAGCTAAATTTAGTGCGCATATGATGTAACTCCTCTGTATTTATGTAAGTCCTAATCCTCTATCTGAAACCACTTCAGAAAGCCAATACTTTTTTTAATCAAAGAAAAGGCATCCAAATTTATTTAATGTGTATACGTGGGGAGAATCACAAAGTGATTACCCCAGAAAGTCAACAGTTTTTATTATATACCTATATGACCAAAGGCTTCTTTAAAGGCATTACAAATCACCAAAGGCCAATGGTAACTTGGTAATTTGCATGACGGACTGGCGAGTTAAGGGTATTTTTTTTTTTTTTTTTTTTTTTGGCGTTTTCTAAAGTATATGTACTTAAGTGTGCTAGGTAGTGAAAGGAAGAGGAGTGAGGGGGTCTCCTAATTGCCAGTGGACCTTGAAATCGACTATTGGCTTAGGCCCATTGCTGGGTTAGTTCAGCTATGATAACGTGACCCAGCCATTATGTGAGCCAGATTGCCCAGGTGCATTCTGACACCTTGAGCAAATTGAAGAGGTGCAGAAAGGTACTTAAGCATAAAGGGACTATTTAGGTGGGACAAGAAATAGCTCCTGAAGCATGAGACCATAAGGAAAGATGACCCAGTCTCATCTCAAAGTTGGGGATAGAGCCATACAATGTTATAACTCAAAGGCATCATTGAGAGAGAGTCCAGAGGTAAGAAAACCCTAAGTGCCAATTAAAGGAATATGAATGTGTTTATAGGTTTCAGTTTCACCCCTTCCAACTGGAAAATAATTATTCAGGTCTCATGGAGAACTGTAAAGTCTTAGGACTGACATTATCCAATTCACTGAATTGAAAAACATCAATAAAACAAATGGCTTGGCTTTTTAGCCACCAAAATGTTAATCCAGTCAAGCATTGGTTAACAGTGGGAATACAGTCTCAGAACTGCATCTTCAGGCAATTTTGTTGTTGTGCAAACATCAGAGTGCACTTACACAAACCTAGATGAAATAATCTATTATACACCTAGGCTATCTGGTATGGGCTAGTGCTCCTACCCTACAAACCTGTACAGCATGTTACTGTAGTGAATACTGTAGGCAATTGTAACACAATGATAAATATTTGCATATCTAAACATATCTAAATATAGAAAAGGTACAGTAAAAATAGAGTATAAAAAATGATACACTGAAGAGGGCAGCTTCATCATAATCTTATGGGACCACCGTCATATACGTGATCTGTCAGTAACTGAAACGTCATTATGCAGGGCATGACTGCATATGGGTATGTTTATGAAGCAGATTACAAAAGGCAGCATTATAATTTTTTATTCTGGAATTACACTTTAAACTATATTGCAAAGTCAAGTGATGGATCCCAGGCTGGGGCTGATGAGCACTGATGATCATTATTTTACAGGTAGGAAAACTGGGGATGAGAGAAGGAGGGAAATTCACCCTGAGTTACGGTGCTGATCTGTCTCTAGACCTGGAATCCAAGTTTCTTGACTCCCAGTTTAGACCCTCCCTGAACTCATTAAGGAAATTCAGGATGGGAGTCAGGGTAGAGTGGTTTGGAACTTCAGTGAATACTATTTGCATATAAAATGTTCTATATTGGACAAATGTTTTCATTTAATTGTTATACCAACTACTGTTAAATCCCTTTTTAATAAATTAAGTTAAAATAAATAAAGTGGGTTTGGTTTGTCAGATTTTGATTTTCATAGTAAGTTATTTTTTAAGTAACCATTAGTACTGGATATTTTTGAAGACATCATCTAATACTATACTATCAAAATAATGTCATGTCTGTTAATGGGAAATTGAAGCAGAAAATATGTATAAAGGTGCATGCATTAAATGAATACTAAATATCTTTCAATGCCTGCAAACATGGAGATAAGAATCATTGCAAAAGCAACTTTGTGGGCTGGTCCCATACAGACAATGACACATGAAAAAAACACAGAAGGAGGATGGTGAACACTGAGTTTTAGGTGACATATCTAGCAATGGAATTATTATAAAAGGGATCAGCCCATTTAACATAGACAAATGGAGAAAAACTATTAATAGGATGTCAATTAAAAGAAGAGATCATAAAAATAGATTAAAAACAAAACAAAAACATAACCTAACTATATGCTATCTATGATATACTCAATTGAAATATAAGTCAGTTAAAGCCAAAAGGATGGAAAAACTATGCCACAAAAACATAAATCAAAATGGAGCTGGAGTGGCTGTATTAACACCAAAATCGACTTCAGTGCAAAGAAAATTAGTAGGCTAAAGAATGACATGTCATAATGAGAATTGGGTCAATTCACCAAGAAGTCATAACAATCCTAAATGTGTATTTACCTAACAACTGAGGGTCAAAGTACAGTCATGTACTGCATAACAATGTCTCCATCAACAGCCAACCCCATGTAAAGGAGTGGTCCCATAAGATTATAAAACCTTCTTTCTTTATTTATTTTTATTTTTTTTTTGAGACGGGGTTTCACTCTTGTTGCCCAGGCTAGAGTGCAATGGCGCAATCTTGGCTCACCACAATCTCCGTGTCCTGGGTTCAAGCGATTCTCCTGCCTCAGCCTCCTAAGTAACTGGGATTACAGGCATGTGCCACCACGCCCAGCTAATTTTGTATTTTTAGTAGAGATAGGGTTTCTCCATGTTGGTCAGGCTGGTCTTCAACTCCCAACCTCAGGTGATCTGCCCCCCTTGGCCTCCCAAAGTGCTGTGATTACAGGCAGGAGCCACTGCGCCCAGCCTATAATACCATATTTGAATGTACCTTTTCTATGTTTAGGTTTGTTTACATACACAAACACTTACCTTTTTGTTACAATTGCCTACAGTATTCAGTATAGTAACATACTGTGCATGTTTGTAGCCTAGGAGCAATAGGCTAGACCATAAAGCCTAGCTGTGTAGTAGGCTATACCATCTAGGTTTGTGTAAGCACACTCTAAGATGTTAACATGATGACAAAATTGCCTTAAGGACACAGTTCTCAGAACATATTCCTGTTGTTAAGTGATGCATGACTGTACATGAAGCAAACACTAACAGAATTGAAAGGAGAAATGGCCAAATTCACAATTATAGCTGCAGATGTTAACACCTCACTTTCAGTTATCTATAGGACTAATAGACAGAAAATCAGCAAGTATATACAGTATGATTGGGAAGTTTTTTTCTGTAAAGGGTCAGAGAGTGAACACATTAGGCTTCCCAGGCACATATATTCTGTCACAAATTCTCCATTTTTTACAACTTTTTCTTAGCTCAAGGGCGGTACAAAAACAGGCTATGAGCCAGATTTTACTGGTAAGCTTTAGTTTGCTGACTCTGAATATAGAAGAATTGAACCACATCATCAACCCACTGGATCAAACTAACATTTATAGAAAACCACCTATGCCAAAACAGAAGATCACACATTCTCTTCAAGGGCATATAAAACAGCACCAAGATAGACTATAGCCTAGGTCACAAAACAAACCTCAACAAATTTAAAAGAATTGAAATCATACAAAGTGTGTTCTCTGAGTATAATAGCATGAAATCAGTAATAGGAAAATATCCACACACTTAGAAATTAAACAACACCCTTTTTTTTTTTTTTTTTTTGGTACAGAGTCTTGCTCTGTCACCCAGGCTGGAGTGCAGTGGCGTGATCTCGGCTCACTGCAACCTCCACCTCCTGGGTTTAAGCGATTCTCCTTCCTCAACCTCCTGAGTAGCTGGGACTACAGGCGCCCGCCACCACGCCTGGCTAATTTTTTGTATTTTTAGTAGAGACAGGTTTTCACTGTGTTAGCCAGGATGGTCTTGATCTCCTGACCACGTGATCTGCCCGCCTCGGCCTCCCAAAGTGCTGGGATTACAGGCATGAGTTATCACACCTGGCCCTAACCAACACACTTCTAAATAACCCAAGGATCAACAAGGCAGTTTCAAGAAAAATGAGAAAATATTTCAAACTGATCATAAATGAAAACATAACATACCAAAAATTTGCAGGATACAACTAAAGCAATGATTAGAGGGAAATTTATAGCATCCAATGTTTATTTTAAAATGAAGTAAAGTCTCAAATCAGTAACCGAGGGTTCTACTTTAAGAAACTAAAAAAGAGGAGTAAAATAACCTAAAGCAGGGATAAAGAAGGCAATATTTAAAATAACAGCAGAAATCAATGAAATATAATAGAAAATAGAAAAACAAAAGAAATTAAATGAAACCAAAAGCTAGTTCTTTGGAAAAGTCAATGAAATTAATAAACTTCAAGCCAGATTGACAAAAAGAAAAAGAAAGAAATTACAAAAATTACTAATATCAGGAAGAAAGAAGGGGATATCACCACAGACCCCATAGACATTAAAAGGATAATAAGGAAATGCTATGAACAACTCTATACACATAAATTTGACAACTGTGAGAAAAGGAATCAATTCCTCAAAACTCCCAAGCTACCAAAACTCACCCAAGATGAAACAGACAATATGAATAGTCCTATACATATTAAAGCAATTAAATTTGTAGTTTAAAAGTTTTTTGAAAACAGAAATCTCCAGGTTGAGGTGGCTTCACTTCAACCAAATGTATGATTGACAGATTCAAGCATACATTTAAAGGAATAAGAACAATGGTTTAAATGGGATAGAAATATGTTTCCCTTTCATGTAAGTAAAGTTCAAAACTAAGCAGTCTAGGGCTGGTGTGGTAACTGCATGGTCCCCATATTGTTTATGTCTTGTCACTCTGCCATCCTCAATTTGTTACTTAAACTAATGATCAAAGGTGGCTGCTCAAACCATGTATTAGTTATCTATTGAAGTGGAACAAAAACTAAACTACTTAAGACAGCATCCATTTATTATCTCACAGTTTCTGTAGGTCAGGAGTCCTGGAATGACTTAGCTGGATGTCTTTGCCTAAAAGTCTCACATAGGGCTACAATCAAAGAATCTTCCAGTGCTACATTCTCATCTCTCAATTAGGAAAGGATCTACTTCCAAAAGCAACCATTCTCTAAAGACATCTCTCATTATCATGAAAGGTAGAATGTGTTTGCAACTGAGTGGTCTTTCAGCATGCTCCCTGCCAATAGAATACAGGGGTCCAATGGCCTCATCATTTTGTACTATTTTTGTCTCTTTCATTCCAAACTGGCAGTGTCTTAGCAGAAATAAATCTCCTGAAAACTTCGTAGATCTTTTGTGAATTTCTGGAGTTCATGCCATTAGATAAAAGCCACACCTACAAAATCTCTTCTCTACCTTGTGCTTCTGCAGAGACTGCTGAGGAACAAATTCTTAAATTTCTTTGAGGCTTTAGTATTTGATCAAAAGGATCTGTGAGACCTACTCTTAATTCTTTAAAAGGGCCAATTCTGTGACTGAATAAATAGTATTCCAAAGAACCACTTTTTATCTTGGAAGATATTAACAAAGGAGTTTACAATTATACTCTTGGCTTCATCTTTAGATTTTCTCTCCTGGCAGTGCTCTGGATTTAAACTTTGTTCAAAATCATGTCTTAATTTTATCATCTTTTGCTGCCTAGAGAGGCTGAGAGTTTCAAAATCATCAACTTAACATTTTTTCTCTCAACTTCTCTCTTTTCTTTCAAATCTTACTAGAAACAGCAAGACAGAACTGGGTTGCACCTTCAACACGTTGCTTGGAAGTCTCCTTAGATAGATTATCAAATTCATTAAGCATATTCTCTGCTTTTTGCCTAACTGCAGAAAATACTGTTGCTAAGATTTTTGCAACAGCATAACAAAGATCTCCATTCCTCCAAGGTTCCTCACTTCCTTTTGAGTCTTTACCAACAGCATCCTCAAAGTCCAGATTTCTACTAACAGCCTATTCATGGAAATCTAGGTTTTTCTGTAACATTTCTTCTCAAAATCCTTCTAGCTTCCACCCACTGCTTGGTTCCAAAATCACGTCTACATTTTTAGGCATTTGTTATGGCAGCACTCCATTTCAGCACAGGGTTCAATCAGAGAAGAAGAAATACTACACACACACACACACACACACACACACACACACACACACACACACAGGGTGGGGGGCAGAGGGGTGTTGATTGTCCTTAATTGTAGGAGCTAGTTAAACAGGATCTATGAGTCTCTTGTCTTCACATCTGATGCTGGAGTTTTAAGTCCACAAGGCAGGCAGAATCAGAAAGAGATGATAAAGATCAAGAACAAATAAGAACCTATAAGCATGAGGTTGAAGACTGCTATGATTTGAATGATTGCTCTCTCCACTACTCGTGGTGAAATTTAGTTGCCATTGTGACAGTATCGTGAAGTGGGGCTTTTAAGAGATGTTTAGGTCATAAAAGCTCAACTCTCATGAATAGAATAATGCTGTTATTGCAGGAGTGGGTTCATTATCACAGGGGTGGGTTTGCCTCCCTGCTTTGCCCTTACGCCATGGGAGGATGCAGCAACAAGGTATTCACAAGATGCCAGTCCCCTGATCTTAGACTTTCCAGCCTCCACAATTGTGAGCCAATAACTTTTTGTTCATTATAAATTATTTAGTCTGTAGTATTCTGTTACAGGAGCACAAAAATGAACTAATAGCCCCATGAGGACAGATTGAAACCTGTGCCAGTTATTAATGCCTCTAACCATGGTAGCATGAGTATCTTGCAGAAGCCAAGGCTCACTGTCACAGCCAAACACAATACACATGACCCAGGAGTCAGAAGCTGAAGGAAAATCCAGGAGAACATGGAGCAGTTGCTGCTTCACAGCACTGAGGTGAGTCAGCAGATCAGTGACAAGGTGTGAGAGCTACAAAATGGCTGATGTCCTCTACCTCTCCTACAAGAATCTTCCTGTGGCCTTCTCTCAGTGGAAACATACAGGAAAGAGAATTCTGGAAAAGGTGGCTCAGCCTGGCTAAATGGACATGTTATCAAGTCACCACACACCATCATATTTGTAGTTCAACCAGTGGAAAGGAAGAAGGATATGAAGATCTCACCCTCTTCTAATTAAGGACACATCATCAAAGGGATACCTGGCTCTTCTACTTTAACCCCATTGGCTGAAACTTAGTCAGTGAGTGACTACACTTAGCTACGAAGGAGGTAGAAAATACAGTCTTCATTCCTGGGCCAGGAATTGTGGGCCTAGGGAAGGAAGAAGGATGGCTATTGGGAGATGACTTGCAGTCTCTGCCACAGTATACTTGGCTCTGCTCCGAATGTCGTTTCCTCCTTCTCTGTTTGGCAAACTCTAGTTCACCCCTATAGATCCAGCTCAATTATCATCCCTCCGGCAAAGCCTTCACTCTTTGTTTTTCCATTGGGTTTTATAAATCCCTATACTTTGGCACTTTCTAGTTTATTCATTTATCAAGTTTTAAGTCCCTCCATATGTCCAGTATTGCTCTGGGAACTGGGGATTTAGCAGTGACAAAACAAAGTCCTTTCCTGTACAAAGCTTATTGCTTCATAATTATTTATGATCCTTTGTACTCTAAGGCTGTCCCAAATTCAGAGAAAAGAAGAACAAGATTCATGGGTAATTTCAAGCAATTTTATTCCTGACTAAAAATGTAAATCTGTTATCTAGAATTACAGTTGAATAATTGATTAAGTCTTCAAAAGTACATCACATTCCTTCCTATTAATCACAACGGTAATATTTATGATTCATAAATCATGTCTATTTTAGGGAATCATGGACCTTGAAAAGATCTTGGAGATTATCTGATAAAACCACCTCAGTTTACATGAGAAGTCTGAGTCTTGAGTCACCGAGATTATATGCCTAGGATTTTGTGCCAGGTTAGTGCCAGGGCAGGAAGTAGAACCTAAGAATATTAATTCATACACAGATGCCCTCGATATTTTATATTTTCATAAAACAAAAACAGAGTTTTTAAAAATTCAGTTGCGTTTATAAAATTAGTCTTTCCAAAAATTATAGCTTCAAACTTCAGATGAAAAAATTTGTCATAAGAATAGGAGTATGTTGGGGCATATGTGTATGTGATAGTTTTAAGGACAGTTTCTAGTTCCAATGTGTGAAAAATATAAATCATTTGAACATAAACATATTAAAGAGTGATAATATGGATGTAAAATATTACAAGTTACATTTTAAGTGTGACAGATGAAACCTTACATCAAGCTCTATGTAGCCCTTTTCTAAAATTTCATGGACTCTATTAGAGTTCTGCTTCATGTTAATTTGATATCTGTAATAGTACTCTCTCTCTCTTAAAAACTGAAAAATCAGAGCTTTAGTTGAAAATTGACATTAAAAAAGAAAGCCATTTAAGCAGCAGTTTTAAGCAGCCTCTGAATTCTAACACACATCTTTGCTCTTTGAACCTTTGCTCCCACACACCAACAGATGCTGTCTTAAACACACACCCCCACATTCGCACCTCCACGCTCAGCCTCTCATCCCCCCTCACAGAGCTCTGACACATTTGTTCTACCTCCTTCATCTTGGGGAGACAGCGTGAAGGGTAAATGAAAGTCAGGAGCACAGATGCATAATGTATAAATGTGTGTACTACACAAAACCTATGGGAAAAAACCTCCTGTGAAAGAAATAGTATTAATTTATTTCATAAAAATCTAGTTTCAGTAGAATTAATGAAGATATAGCCACTTCTTTCAGGTGAAATTAATGAGATTAAAAGTGAAGATTATGATGCAGAGTTTAATTTGATCCATTTTTAATCACAATGTTTCTGAGCAAATACAATAAATCAACGATTTCTTTAAAAAGGATATAAGACAGTGCTGCTGAATTAGCTCTAATAGTCCTACAAGAAGAAATAACAGTTTAATTTTTTTTTTGATGTTGCAGGAAGATTAAATTTAACTCACTAAATTTTGCCTTGGAGCTTAAAGTCTTTGATTCTGCACTATATTTAGATTTAGGAGAATACAATTAGATCAAAAGTTATATTTTTAATGTACATGAATATGAAAAATCATCAATGCTACTGCTAAAAATATACCAGCCAGGAACTGTGGGAAATCCAAAGTTACTGAGTAAGATAGGTGTAATGAAGTCTCTCTGAAGCAGCAGTCATTTACTATATGTTACTCTTGCTGACAAAGCACCTTGTATTTTATATGGTAAATTTTTGTTTATCAAGAATCTTGGAGGTTCTTAAAAGCAATAAACTTATGAAAAACAGGGTAGAACAATGTATACTTTCCCCACTAATGAGTAGAAGGAGCTCGCCTCTGACACAAGCTAAGACTCTAGGGGATGAATGGGATACTTTTGGTCACAAGTAGCAGAAAACCTGACCAAAACTATCTGAAAAGGAAATTTCATGGCACAAGTGACTGAAAAGCCTAATTGTAGGGCCCAGGCTTCAAGCATAACTGGACTCAAGCTAAACAATTCAACAGTAATTGGGTTCCTCTCCATCTTATAATTACACCTTCTGTGTGTTTTCAGTATCAGGGTCAATGTGGTCGTGCTCCAGTCCTTCCATTCTCTTAGGTTCAAGACCAACGAGCAAGAGCAAGTCAGCTTCCCCAGAACTCAGAGTTACTGACTTAGCCTTGTACTTATCACTGAGCTAATTGCAGTGGCTAAGGGAATATGATGGACTGACTGGCTTATGCTTAAGGAATATATTTTGCCTTTGAGTGGGGACAGAGCTATAGTTTTAATCATATGGACTGAGAGTTGGGGAGAATGGGTGAGGAGTAAAACTCAGTAAGAAAATTGAGAGCTGTTGCAGAGACAGAGAATGGATGGGATTGTGGAATACAAACCACATATGCCTACTATAGGAGGAATCTCAATTGTGGCCATAGAGAGATGGTTTTACTGGCTCTGTCAAAATCAGTAGCCCTGGATTAAAGGCACTGATTAAAATGCATAGTAAATCTATCATTTACAAGGCAGATGTGCCCCTGAATCAATTGTATAATGACAATTATACCACTCGCCATGCAGTGTTTTTGGTGAGCATTAATAAACCAATGCATGGATTAATAAACCAATGCAATAAAGGATTAATAAACCAATACAATGTCTGAATGCTTGTCTCCTCAAAATTCATATTTTGAAATCCTAACAACAAAAGTGATGGTATTAGGAGGTGGGCACTTTGAAAGGTGATTAGGTTATGAGGGTGGAGCTCTTATGATTGGGACTAGTGCCCTTATAAAAGAGGTACCAGGGCCAGGTTCAGTGGCTCATGCCTGTAATCCCAGCACTTTGGGAGGCCAAGGCAGGCAGATCACCAGAGGTCAGGAGTTCGAGACCAGCCTGGCCAACCTGGTGAAACCTCCTCTCTACTAAAAATACAAAAATTAGCCAAGCGTGGTGGCATGGGCATGTGGTCCCAGCTACTTGGGAGACTGAGGCACAAGAATCAAGGTGGCTCACACTGCAATCCAAGCACTGTGGAAGGCAAGGAGTTCAAGGCCAGCCTGGCCAACATAGTGTAACCCTTTCTCTAATGAAAATACAAAAAATTAGCCATGTGTGGTGGTGCACACCTGTGGTTCCAGGTATTTGGGAGGTTGAGGCATGAGAATTGCTTGAACCCAGGAGGTGGAGGTTGCAGTGAGCTGAGATTGCACTATTGCACTCCAGCCTGGGCAACACAACACTTACTCACAAAAAATAAAAAATAAAAATAAAGAGACACCAGAGACCCCTTAGTTCCTTCTGCCATGTGAAGACACAGTAAAATGACAGCCGTCTATGAACCAGAAAGTGAACCCTCATCAGAAACACCAAATTTGCCAGCACCTTGATCTTGGACTTCCCAGTCTCTAGAATTATGAGAAGCAAATTCTGTTGTTAATAAGCCACCCAGTCTATGATATTTTCTTATAGTAGTCCAAACAGACTAAGACAGTGTGTGAACACATAGGTGTTTAATAAATGTCAATTATCTTCCCATTTCCCTTCCAGTCAAATTTTCCTTTCTAAGGTTGGGAGTTCTTCAGAATAGGAAGTAGGTCTATGTCTAATTTATTATTTTTTTAATCTCTAGAATTGAGAACAGTATCTGAACAGTATCTAACACACAGTAGGAAGTTAATGCATGATGAACAAACAGGTGTTAGATATATTAGTTAGGTTATAAGTAAGCTGTTGCAACAAAAAGACTTCAAAATATATAATAATGGCTTAAACAAGTAAGTGTTTCTTTCTCTTTCATGAAGCAGTCTGGAGCTTCTGGGCAGTGCTTGTTAGGAAGGCACTGTGCTTCTGTAGATCACACAGCTTCCTTTAGTCTTTTTATTCCAGCTTCTCCTTGTTTTCCTCATGGGCATGATCGAAGCTTGCTGACCACCATCACAACTGCATTCCAGCCCACAGGAAGCAGGAAGATATGCAGGGCAAGCAGCTTTCTCTTAAGAATGTGATGTTACACACTCTCTTCTATTTATATCCCCTTGGGGAAAACTTGGTCAACCGGCTACAAAAAGCTGCAAGGAATGCCTCTAACAAGGCAGTCACATGCAAGATAAAATTCCTCTAACAAAAGAAAGATTAGGAGACTGGAAAGGTCCACTAAAAAAAGAAACATTAGGAGACTGGAGGTAGGGGATCAATTAGCGGTCTCTGTCACATGCAGCCATGTGGAGGTCAGAGACATTGGAACCATGGAGAAAACTTTGCCTCATTTTCTCTGCATCATTGCCAGTAAAAAACCAACATGGAAGTGACCCTGAATTATATTTAAGTGTTGTATGTAAATGAGCCTCTCCATGTTAAGGCTAAAGACAGAAGATTAATGAGACTGGATGACTAGTGGATTGACTAAGAAGGATCTTACATGCATTCTAGAAAGCACCTATTTCCTTAATCTCAGCCCACCTAATTTTATGATGTCAGAACCATGAACTTAAATTTTATTTATTTGATTTCATTCTCAATGTTACTTCTCTGGGAATGATTCACCCTCATTCAAATATCTCTTCATATAAACGTGCTAGAGAATATAGGAAGCTTTATTTGAGCTAAGAATTGTATTTTCAACCAAAGACATATAAAAGGATCTTAATTGATAAATATACTTACAATCTGTTCTATGTTGAAGGGAGTTGTCCCAATTCAGATATGACATGTTTAAGGCAGTTAGAGTCCCAGAAAATCTGGGGCAGTTCAATTTTAGATATCTGATATTGTCACTAATTCCTAAACATTTCTGAGCATGCATCACCAATATATGTATATTTATTTATTAATATATATGTTTGCACTAACATACATATGAGGTATTATATATGTTATTATAAAATATGTTCTATTATATGTATTTTATAATATGTATAAAACATACACTAAAACTAAAATTTTTAAATGTGTGCATTATAAAACATACACCAAAACTGAAATTTTAAAAGGATAAGCCAAAGTCATTACAAATAGAAGTTCTAGGCCGGGCGCGGTGGCTCAAGCCTGTAATCCCAGCACTTTGGGAGGCCGAGACGGGCGGATCACGAGGTCAGGAGATCAAGACCATCCTGGCTAACACGGTGAAACCCCGTCTCTACTAAAATACAAAAAAAATTAGCCGGGCGAGGTGGCGGGCGCCTGTAGTCCCAGCTACTCGGGAGGCTGAAGCAGGAGAATGGCGTGAACCCGGGAGGCGGGGCTTGCAGTGAGCTGAGATCCGGCCACTGCACTCCAGCCTGGGCAACAGAGCCAGACTCCGTCTCAAAAAACAAAACAAAACAAAACAAAAAACAAATAGAAGTTCTAATGTTTAACACTACATGCTTTTGGGGTTCATGCACACAAATATGAAAACCACTGTACTAGTTAATTATAGAATCAGAACCGGAACCTAGGTCTCCTGACTTCTAGTTCACTGGTCTTTCCTCTTAATCTTAATCTTTCCATTCATTTCTCTAATACCTCATTTTAAAGTATAGGGCAGGGTCCAGTACCAAATAAGATGGAGTAAATTCATCCCATTTTAATTTTCCTGTTTAATCAACAACTGCCCTTGACAAAATACATAACTCACTTACCAGAAGATCCTGAAAGGTGGATAAAAGAAGTTGTATTGAGTATGAACTGTTTTTCTCTATACTCTCAACACTTCTGGTTACCAAAATGCGTAGTGCTTTTTTCTCACACCAACCAATTCTCTGACACCTCTGGGTATCTTATAACTCAATCTAATCTGACACTACTACCTGGAGTTAGTGCAGACCCCACAGGGTAAGGGCTCAGTTCCCACAAGACTGCCCCCACTTCAGACACCAGTTACAAGTCCAGGTTGTGACCTGTACTTCTGACCAACCAGCTATAAATCAGGCTCTTGCAACAGCCTGCTTGGGTTCAGTCATTTGGTAAAATGGCTCACAGAACTCAGCGAAACACTTATTTATATTTACCAGTTAATTCTAAAGGATATTACAATGGACACAGATGAGCAGCCAGATGAAGAGGTACCTAGGGTAAGAACAGAAGAGCAGGAGCTTCTATCCCTGTGGAATTAGGCTGTGCCACCCTCCCCTCATGTCGATGTGCTCACCAACCCAGAATCTCTGTAAACCCCATAATTCAGGTATTGTTATGGTGGTTTCATTATATAGAGCATGATGGAGAGAGAGGCTGGGAAGTTTCAACCCATGGCAAGGCTTCTCTGGCAACATCAAGTTGCCTCATTACAACAAAAGATGTTCCTATCACCAGGAAATTCCAAGGGGTTTAGGAGCTCTGTATCAGGAACCAGGGTTAAAGACCAAACAATAAAACAAAAGATGCTTCTACTACCTCTGTTGCTTAGGAAATAATAAAGGTTTTAAGAATTCAGTGTAAGACAACAAAAAAATTTCAGGCCAATATCCCTGATGAACATTGATGCAAAAATCCTCAGTAAAATACTAGCAAACCGAATCCAGCAGCACATCAAAAACCTTATCCACCACGATCAAGTCATCTTCATCTCTGGCATGCAAAGTTGGTTCAATATATGCAAATCAATAAACGTAATTCATCACATAAACAGAACCAATGACAAAAACCAAACGATTATCTCAATAGAAGCAGAAAAGGCCTTTGATAAAATTGAACACCTTTTCATGCTAAAAACTCTCAATAAACTAGGTATTGATGGAACGTATCTCAAAATAATAAGAGCTAATTATGACAAACCCAAAGCCAATATCATACTGAATGGACAAAAGCTGGAAGCATTCCCTTTGAAAACCGGCACAAGACAAGGATGCCCTCTCTCACCACTCCTATTCAACATAGTATTGAAAGTTCTGGCCAGGGCAATCAGGCAAGAGAAAGAAAGGGTATTCAAGTAGGAAGAAAGTCAAATTGTCTCTGTTTGCAGATGACATGATTGTATACTTAGAAAGCCCCATCGTCTCAGCCCAGAATCTCCTTAAGCTGATAAGCAACTTCAGAAAAGTCTCAGGATACAAAATCAACATGCAAAAATCACAAGCGTTCCTATACACCAATAATAGACAAACAGAGAGCCAAATCATGAGTGAACTCCATTCACAATTGCTACAAAGAGAATAAAATACCTAGGAATACAACTTGAAGGACCTCTTCAAGGAGAACTACAAACCACTGCTCAAGGAAATAAGAAAGGACACAAACAAATGGAAAAACATTCCATGCTCATGGACAGGAAGAATCAATATCGTGAAAATGGCCATATGGCCCAAAGTAATTTATAGATTCATTGCTATCCCCATCAAGCTACCATTGACTTTCTTCATAGAATTAGAAAAAAATGCTTTAAATTTCATATGGAAACAAAAAATAGCCCGTTAGCCAAGATACTCCTAAGCAAAAAGAACGAAGCTGGAGGCATCATGCTACTTGACTTCAACCTATACTACAAGGCTGCAGTAACCAAAATAGCATGGTACTGGTACCAAAACAGATACATAGACTAATGGAACAGAACAGAGGCCTCAGAAATAATGCCACACATTTACAACCATCTGATCTTTGACAAACCTGACAAAAATAAGCAATGGGGAAAGGATTCCCTGCTTAATAAATGGTGTTGGGAAAACTGGCTAGCCATATGCAGAAAACTGAAATTGGGCCCCTTCCTTAAATCCTATACAAAAATTAACTCAAGATGGATTAAAGACTTAAACGTAAGATGTAAAACCGTAAAAATCCTAGAAGAAAACCTAGGTAATACCTGAATGGTATTCAGGTATTAGGCATGGGCAAAGACTTTGTGACTAAAACACCAAAAGCAATGGCAACAAAAGTCAAAATTGACAAATGGAATCTAATTAAACTAAAGAGCTTCTGCAGAGCAAAAGAAACTATCATCAGAGTGAAGAGGTAACCTACAGAATGAGAGAAAATTTTGGCAATCTATCCATCTAACTAAGGGCTAATATTCCAGAATCTACAAGGGACTTAAAAAAAATTTACAAGAAAAAAATATGAACAACCCCATCAAAAAGTGGGCAAAGGATATGGACAGATACTTCTCAAAAGAAGACTTTTATGCAGCCAACAAACATAGGAAAAAAAGCTCATCATCACTGATCATTAGAGAAATGCACATCAAAACCACAATGAGATACAATCTCATGCCAGTTAGAATGGCGATCATTAAAAAGTGAGGAAACAGCAGATGCTGAAGAGGATGTGGAGAAATAGGAATGCTTTTACACTGTTGGTGGGAGTGTAAATTAGTTCAACCATTGTGGAAGGCAGTGTGGTGATTCCTCAAGGATCTAGAACCAGAAATACCATGTTACCTGGCAATCCCGTTACTGGGTATATACCCAAAGGACTATAAATCATTCTATTACAAACACACATGCACATGTATGTTTTTTGCAGCACTATTTACAATAGCAAAGACTTAGAACCAACCCAAATGCCCATCTGGATAAAGAAATGCCCAGACTGGATAAAGAAAATGTGGCACATATACACCATGGAATACTATGCAGCCATAAAAAAGGGATGAGTTCATGTCCTTTGCAGGGACATGGATGAAGCTGGAAAGCATCATTCTCAGCAAGCTAACATAAGAACAGAAAACTGGGCCAGGTGCAGTAGTCACGCCTGTAATCCCAGCACTTTGGGAGGCCAAGGTGGGCGGATCATGAGGTCAGGAGATCGAGACCATCTGGCTAACAAGGTGAAACCCCGTGTCTACTAAAAATGCAAAAAAAGTAGCCAGGCGTGGTGGCAGGTGCCTGTAGTCCCAGCTACTCGGGAGGCTGAGGCAGGAGAATGGCGTGAACTCAGGAGGTGGAGCTTACAGTGAGCCGAGATCATGCCACTGCACTCCGGCCTGGGTGACAGAGTGAGACTCCATCTCAGAAAAAAAGGAATTCAGTATCAGAAACCAGGGGCAGAGAGTATATATATAATATATATATATCTGTGTGTGTATGTGTGTATATATGTATACATATGTGTGTGTGTATATATTTATTATTATTATGTATTTATATATTTATTTCTTATTATTTCACACCAGGTAACTAGGGACTTGAAGAGTCCCTATATTTTATATACAATATATATGTATATATTATATATATATAAAATACCAGAATATATATATATACGTATATAGATACACATACATATATATATACATATATATATATATGTATATAACACCAGAACTGGGACCTGACGGTGAGTTTCTTGGTTTTTTTTCTCACCTCCTAGATATCCAGGCCTGTGTGCAAGAGATGCCTGCAAACTGGAAACAACGATGGGCACAGACAAAAAAAGCCCTTCCCCCATCCCCCTTAAATCCCTCTTTGTAGCCAGAATACTGGGAAAGGTACAGCCCAAGACAAAAATCTTTTAACTATATTTGGTAAGCAAAAGTCTAAGATGTCTCCTAAGATTTCCCATCACTGATGTATATGCCTCGACCTGGAATCGTGAATTTGGTGGAGTTTATTCCTGTGATTAGACTACACTATATGGTATAGTTGACCTTAAGATAGGAAGATTGGCCGGGCGCGGTGGCTCAAGCCTGTAATCCCAGCACTTTGGGAGGCCGAGACGGATGGATCACGAGGTCAGGAGATCGAGACCATCCTGGCTAACACGGTGAAATCCCCTCTCTACTAAAAAATACAAAAAACTAGCCGGGCGAGGTGGTGGGCACCTGTAGTCCCAGCTACTCCGGAGGCTGAGGCAGGAGAATGGCGTAAACCCGGGAGGCGGAGCTTGCAGTGAGCTGAGATCCGGCTACTGCACTCCAGCCTGGGCCACAGAGTGAGACTCCGTCTCAAAAAAAAAAAAAAAAAAAAAAAAAAAAACATAGGAAGATTATCCAGGTGGTCCTGGTCTAATTGCATGAGCCCTTTAAAAGCTGTTCTCTGGCTACTTGCAGAAGGGGAAGTCGGGAGATTCAAAACGAGACATATTAGACATGAAGAAGGTTTTCTTGAGCTAAGATAGAAGGGTCCATTTGGCAAGGGCCTTAAAGTGGCCTCTAAGAGAAGAGTGGTCCCCAGCTGACAGCTAGCAAGATAATGGTGATTTCAGTCTGCTAACTGAAAGGAAATGAATTCTGCCAACAATATGAGGGAATTTGGAAGGTAAGTTGCCTGCTTTTGAGGCAAATACTGTGAACAAAGCCATGCCCCTCCATCATTCCACTAGTACTATTGTAGTAGAGTTGGTTGGTGGGCTCTGGCTTTCACTCCTCTGTTAATTTCCTGTTGCTATTGTAACAAATTACCAAAAAGTTAGTGGCTTAAAAGAACAAAAATTTATTATTTTACAGTTCTGGAGATCCGAAGTTCAAAATGGGTCTTATGGGGCTAAAATCAAGGTGCACACAGAGCTGCATTTTTTCTGGAGGCTTGAAGGGACGATCCATTTTCTTGCCTGTTCCAGCTTCCAGAGTCTGCCTGTACTCCTTGGCCCATGGCCCCTTCCTCCATCTTCAAAGTACATCATTCCAACTGCTACTTCTGTAATCACATCTCACCTTTTCTATTGACTGTCTTACCTTTCTCTTATAATGACACTTGTGATCGCATTGGGCCCACCTGAATACCTTTCCCATATGAAGATCCTTATCTTAATCACATGTGCAAAGTCCCTTTTACCAGCAGGGTAACAGATCCTTAGGTTCTAGAGATTAAGATGTATAAACTCTAGGCTGAGGGGAATTATTTTGTCTACTATAAACTCCTACAGAATGACACTGTAGAAGAAGTTTTATAAACTAAATTAACATTTGAATCACAGCCCACAAAAGTCAGCTAGGATGTGCATTCTGAACAGAGTTAACTACTTTATAAAATACGAGATCCAAATAGGAGCTAGAGTCTTATAATACCCAGAAGTCCAGGATACAGTCAAAAATTGCTCACCATATCAGGAAAACCTCAAGTCAAATGAAAAATGATCAATAAATGCCAACACCAAGATGACACAGATGGACTTTATTTAGATAATTATCAGACAGTGATTTTATTTTCTAAACTTACAAGTATTTTTATTTATACATGGTAACAACTATGCCTTTTTTGTGTCAGAGCTATTTTTTGTGTATGTTTAAGGTGTACAACATGATGTTTTGACATACTTCCATGTAGTGAAATGGTTACTACAGTCACCATTTAGTATATACGTCATCTCACATAGCTACTCTCAGACAAGGATTGTAAACCAACTATCATAAAAATGCTCCAATAAGCACTTATAAACACTCTTACATCAAATGAAAAAGTAGAAAAATTTAGCAAAGAAATAGAAGATATCTTTATTCTTAGTTTCCCTTCATATTCATTCTTGAAAGATATTTTTACTGGATGTACAATTCTGGGTTGACAGTTCTTTCCTTTTAGGACTTTCAAAATGTTTTGCCTCTTCCTTTTGTCCTTCACATTTCCGATTATAAATCTGCTGTCACTTAAATCATTTTTCATCAATTGATAATGTGTGGTTTCTCTCTTGCTGATTTTAAAACTTTTTCTTTGTTGTTAGTTTTCAGAAGTTTGATTATGATGCGTTTGAGTGTGGCTTCTTTAAAGTTTATTCTGCTTGAGGAACACTCACTTTCTTGAATCTGTAAGTTTATGTCTTTCACCAAATTTGAGAAGGTTGGGCCATTATTTCTTCAATTATTTCTTCTACCCAGCATTCTTTTTACTCTCCTTCTGAAGACAATAACCTGTGAGACAATAACTGTGTTGACTGTAGTAACCATTTCACTACATGTAAGTATCTTGAGACATCATGTTGTATACCTTAAATATACACAAAAAAACCTCTGACACAAATAATGCACAATTGTTACCATATATAAATAAAACACTTGTAAGTTTAGAAAACCTAACACAGTTATTGTCTCACAGGTCCTTGGGGATTTGTTCATTTTTAAAAAATCTCTTTTATCTCCATTGTTCATATTGGTAATTTCT
The DNA here is from genome assembly GCF_047675955.1 of Chlorocebus sabaeus. NCBI lineage: Eukaryota > Metazoa > Chordata > Mammalia > Primates > Cercopithecidae > Chlorocebus > Chlorocebus sabaeus. The sequence continues at coordinate 78,066,963 of NC_132913.1, forward strand.
ATTGCTCTGTCTTTGAAGTCACTGACTCTTCTGTCATCTTCATTTTGTTATTGAGCCCATTCTCACAGCCAAAGACTCTGTTCCCATCCTGTTTTGAGGTTAGAAAGAAAGAAAGGGCCAAGGCTGGTAAACCCAGTTTTCAGGCTACTGGGAGAAAGAATAGAGAGTTAATTTGGTGTGGATGACTTTGAGGATCCAGTTTGCATAGTGGGAAACCTTGGTGTTGTAGCTAATATCAACATTCAGAGTACAGCCTTCTGACTAGGATAGAATCCCATGGAGCAGATTTTGGCACAGGAGTGGAGCAGCAACTATTTTCTGTTAGTAAGAGGAGAGGTGGGTCAGGCAGGGCAGCCAAAACAAAAGTGATACAGTACCAAGTCTCTATTTGAGGGGCCAGAATAGAAAGACTTGGGCGATAAGGGCTGGGAGAAATGCCTCCTAACCCACTTAGGCCACATCAGGGGAAGCCATGGAGAAATAACACTCAGAAATGTGTACCCCCTGATATCTAAGTTCATCCATAACTGGAAGAAGGATACATATTCCTTCCTGATCCCCATTTACCCTGACCTCTTCTTGTGTTGAGATTGTGTTGGGTTGAAGGATATGTGTGGACCCCAAAACAGTGTTCCAGACCAAATTTAGGGAAGGCAGAGGGAAAAGAGTTACCAACATGTATGCTCTCCAGAGATGATCTTGCACAGGACATGTTCTGAGACTTTAATAGGAATCTGTCTTATAGAAAACTCTTGGAAATCTCCATTAGAGAACCAAATGACACCTTGGTTTATCTGGATGTCAGGTTTTATGTAGAAGCACACCCGAGGAAGAAGAAGGTAATATTGTCTTTGGTCCTTCATATATTCAACTTCCTTTCTTCTCTTCTTCCCTCCCTCTTTTCCGTTATTAACTTCGCCATCATTCAATGATGGAAAAAGACAAAATAAAAAGAAACCAAAGAAGAGGAGAATGGATAAGAAAGTGAGAAAACTGAGATCTGGTTCCAGTGTTGTTAATGGCATATCTTGGGCTTATGCATGCATGCTTTTATTTATGACTGTTCAGAAGTGTCTCATGAACAAGCCAGCTCTATTGCTCTATAATCATAGTTGTATCATAACCCTCATTTACTGGGTGCTGAAGAAGCACTAAGGGGTTGTCTTGAAGGTCACTCACTGTAATTCCTCCATGTCCAGCCAAAGATGGTGACATGACTCCCACTCTGTCACCTTTCAGCTGAGAACAGTAAACATTTGTTATCTCACAGTATAGGACAGGAATTTAAGAGTGGCTTAACTGGGAGATTCTGGCTCAGGGTATCTCATGAGTTTGCAGTCAAGATGCTGCCCAGGACTGCAGTCATCTGAAGGCTTTACTAGGGCTAAAGGGTCTCCTTCCAAGAGGGCTGACTCAAATCGCTTTTGGCAGGAGGCCTTAGTTCTTTTCTACATGAATCTCTCCCTAGGGTTGCTTGAATGTCCTCATCATATAATACGTGATTTCCTTCAGACCATGTGATTCAAGAGAGAGCAAGGAAAGGAAATTGCAGTGTCTTAGAAAAACCACATCATCACTTCTGCAATATTTTATTAATTAGAAGCAAGTCACTATGCCCAACCCACCCTCAACAGAAGGGGAATTAAGCTCCACCTCTTGAAGAAAGAAGAATCAGAAATTTCTGTGCATATTTGAAAACCATCACACATGGTATCATCAGTATAGTGGATTATGGTGTTGATGTGCAGATTATCCAGACAGTCCAAGTCCCTTTGGGTTATATTGTGACAGAGGGCACAAGAATTAGCCTGCTCAATGCTGTAAAAGTCTGTGTCATTCCTGTGCTTTTGTTTCGCTTTCTTTACAGGAAAAGAAATTAATTCATTTGCCAGTGAATGCAAGGTACCTGAGGCCAGGTTAATCAGTGTGTTCTAGCAAAGATATATCTCGCATAACAAAAGCAATTGGGGCAACTATTTGGTTGAATTTATTGTCCGCCAGGATCAGAACAATTTTTGCAAGGGCCTGACAGGTGAATTAAATGAGGATGAGTGAGGGCCATCACCCTGCATCCTTTAGGTCTTAAAGAGAAGCACTAATCTCTGCCATTCTTCCCAGGATGCAATATCACTTTCTTATTTACTATCTTAGTAAGAAAGTGAATTTTGTTTCAGATATTTCTCTTGGTCTCCCCTACTAACACAGCTTTTACCCCACAGTACAAGGAATCACTGCAGATGTTCTGCCAGCTGCCAAGGATATCTATTCCAATTACACATCAGGAAACCAGAGAAATGACCCTTTCCTACTTTATTTTTCTCCATAGCACTTGTCACTATCTAACCTATGTTACACTATTCATTTTATTTATTATTTGTCTCCTCAATGAATATTCTCTATAAAGGAAGGCAGTTTTGTCTTTTCTTAACTGATATTTTTCCCCATGATTACAAATTACCTAACACATCATTGCCATTTTATAGTTCTAGCACATAGCAGGTGTACAATAAATATTTGCTGAATGAAAGAATGAATATGAATATTGCTGTCATTGAATAATAATATGAATGTTGTTATTATTGTTCTAATTGTCCCTAAGATTTTTCCGCCTCCCTCAGCAAATGTGAATCCAAGTGTGAAACATTCATTCTGGGGCAAATTAGGGAAAGGTTTCCACAAAGGATCACAGATTGCCATTGCACTTCAAGTCTTTCATGGTGCACCAGCACGTGTGTTGAAGAGGTAGAAGACAGACCAGGAGGGGCACCACTTCAAGGTTCTCAGCACCTTTTATATCTCTCTCTTCCCTCAATGTGGGTTAAAGTACACATATTTAACCTCCCACATTTTTCACTGGTAATTATTGGTGTTTTGGGATCTCTCACACACACACACACACCTGCCAAGGACATACATTAATTCCGAAAGACACTATGGTTTAAATCATAGATAGCAACTAGTTTGGCCTCCTAGAATCAAATTGCTTATTTTTAAAGTATTTGAATTAGTCATAAAATATTTAAATACTTTCAGGCTTCTTGTGAAAAAGAGAAAGATCTGGCTATTACCAGTTTTACTAGTTCCTAGAATTGAATGCTCATTTTTGGATGGGCATGTGCTTTCCATTTTATTACAGTCCTCACCATTCATTATTGTCTCCTTCACACTAAGGCTGAGTGACAGCTGTCATTCATCAATGTATGGGTGAGACCATTTTTCTTACAGTTAAGAAGAAAGTGATACCATTTTTATATCTAAGTCCTTTTCAAAGTTGGAAAAATAAAATATAGACAAAGAGGAACATATATATTAAGAGAAATGGAAAAAGAGTGTTTTGAGGATGTAAGGGGGAGCAAAGATCATGCCGAAGCATTTAATATATAACACGCGAATGAAGTATGACTGGGTCCATAGAGTGCAATTGAAGGTGTCAGGACCTTCGGTTTGCAATTCTTGCTCTAACTCAATAAAATAAATAAATCATATAGTCTACTTACCTCATAATTTGCATGGTACTTTCCCTTTTTAGGGAAAGATTACAGATTTTTAAATCTGTAATTCTCATTATTATGTAAAGCATTTTAGTTTTTTTTCTTCATATTAACTTCTTCCCCCCAACACACATATAGACCCATTCACCTCCCAAATTTTGCCCTTTGGGAATAGAAATACAAAACTCTGTATTTCTCTTCTGTGGTTTGGATGTTTCTACCCCTAAACATCATGTTGAAATTTGATCCCCAGTGTTGGAAGGGGGGCCTATGGGAGAGGTTTGGGTCACGGGGTTGGATCCCTCATGAATGGTTTAGTGCCTTCTCTTGGTAATGAGTGAGTTCTCACTCTATTCAAAGAGCCTTGCACCTCCCCAAACCGCCCTTCCTTCTCTGAGCATGTGAGCTCTGCACAAGCTAGAATCCCCTTCTTCCACCAGGAGTCAAAGCCACTTGAAGTTTTCACCAGAAGCAGATGCTGGTGTCAATGCTTCTTATACATCCTGCAGAATCATGTGTCAAATAAACATCTTTTCTTCATAAATTACCCAGCCTCAGGTACTCCTTTATAGCAATCCAAATGGACTAAGATAGACTCATTGCTAGTTCATACGCTTTATGACTGTTGAGTCCTTATTTATACAAAGAAAAGCTTTGCAATTCTGGCTCAGAAAAGATTTAATTAAAATCTTAGCTAAGGCCCCTCATTCTCGTTACTTTCAATATGGAGAAAAGAAAGAGAAGTATTTATTTTTCCAGTAACTTTCAGTTGATAATTTTAGGATTTAATAACTAAATTATAACAGCACAAGTAAAATTTTATGTTGGTAATGTAATTTCTGGGATGCCCTTAGCTAGTAAATACACTTGGTGATTAGAAAAATGGAACACCAGGCTGGGTGCAGTGGCTCATGCCTGTAATCCCAACACTTTGGGAGGCCGAGGCAGGTGGATCACCTGAGGTCGGGAGTTCAAGACCAGCCTGACCAACATGGTGAAACCCCGTCTCTACCAAAAATACAAAAATTAGCTGGGTGTGGTGGCACACACCTGTAATCCCAGCTATTCAGGAAGTTGAGGCAGAATTGCTCAGCTTCTGATCAATTTGCGAGATAATTGCTTGAATCTGGGAGGCAGAGGTTGCAGCGAGCTGAGGTCATGCCACTGCACTCCAGCCTGGGTGACAGAGGGAGACTCTGTCTCAAAAAAAAAAAGAAGAAAAGAAAAGAAAAGAAAGGAAAGGAAAGGAAACGAAGGAAAGGAAAGGAAAGGAAGAAAAGGAAAGGAAAGGCAAGGCAAGAAAAAAAAAGAAAAGAAAAGAAAAATGTAACATCAGGTAGAACTATCCAAGTGTTTTTTTTTTTTTTTTCAAAGCCAAACACAAATCCATCACAATTCTGGCATTGACTTTAAATGATAGGGTATTGGGTTATATTTGTCAATCTCTTGTAAATAAACCAGGGTGTTTTATATTTACCTGAATATGTCTTTCTACCTCCACCACCCTTTCCTTCTTCATTCAAGTCAATTATAAAAGTAAGGCAGTTACTGAGCCCAATATTCACTGATAACAAAGCAGGAAGCTTATGGGTATGAATCAGAGTGGGGATGACTCATCAAAAGCCAAATGTTTGTATGGAAAGCTCCCCTAAAATGGCACAAAAGCAAATATTTATAAATATGTTAAAAAAGCATTGTGGAACTCTTGGGAGGAGGGGTTAAAATATTGCCACACATTCCTAATTACACCATTACAATAAAACATTGCTTTGCTATCATGAAGTTTGAGCCAGGCTCTAAACTCTTTAGAAATGGGGTTGCTATAATTGGCTATAATTAGGCCTGATCCTGACCCATAGTACTTCTTATTTTGAGATATCACTCTATTTTGATAACTTCAGTCTCTCTCTATTTTTTCTTTTTTTTTTTTCTTGAGACAGTCTCGCTCTGTTGCCCAGGCTGGAGTGCAGTGGTGCAATCTTGGGTCACTGTAACCTCTGCCTCCTGGGTTCAAGCAATTCTCCTGCCTCAGCCTCCTGAGTAGCTGGGATTACAGGCATATGCCACCATAACTGGCTAACTTCTGTATTTTTAGTAGAGATGGGGTTTCGCCATGTTGGCCTGCCTGGTCTCAAACTCCTCACCTCAAGTGATCCACTCGCCTTGGCCTCCCAAAGTGCTAGGATTACAGGCATGAGCCACCATGCCCAGCCTGTTTTTCTTTCCTTTTTTGAAGACAAGGTCTTGCACTGTTGCCCAGGCTGGGGTTCAGTGGTGTGATCATAGCTCACTGCAGCCTCCAATTCCTGGCCTCAAGCAATCCTCCTGAGTCAGCCTCCCAAAGTGCTGGGATTATAGGTGTAAGCCACTGCACCCGGACTATCTCTATTTTGAATGCATCAAAAATGCATGTGCTACTTATGACAATTTTAAGTTTTCTGTAGATATTCCTCTTAATTGCAATCTGTACAGAGGACACAAGAAAAGGGCGATTAAAATTGGAAATTTGTTTCTTGATGAGGAAATCTTTACTTCAAGTAATATAAGTATGTATTTAAATTCTGCACCAGAATGTTGCCTATTTTTTAAAATGACTTTCTTTATCCTCCAAGTAAATATAGAATGGCTGTTTGCTTTAATTCTAACAGATACTTTTGGCACATTCCAGGTTCTTGCTTAGACTTCTCAGGTTCTCCTTTGAAAGAGTCTGTTATCCAGACTGATCTGGGGTCTATGGTAAGTCAGCTCCTGTTAGAAGCTGCCTTCAAATAGGAGGTGATAATGGAGGTGGTGGAAAGCTAGTGTTTCTCTCTCTGGTCCACATTTGAAAAGGCATCAGATATTCTGGAGGTGATTAGGCCAAGGGGCAAGCCCTCCTGCTAAACCAAGCTTTCTGTCCCTTTTCTATGACTTCTACTGGGGATATGGAGTTTGTTGGCATATTTTAAAAAGGACATTGAGCCATGTAAGTATCTATGATTGAACTCATCATTGAAGTAGGAAGCAGTACTCTTTCAGAATTTTATCTTGTGTACAAGAAACCAGTGGAAAGTACTTAGGATGATGGCTGTAAGAGATGCAAATAAAAAGGCTACTATCAAGGAAAGATAATGTCATCTTGGATCTGCATAGTTGGGGCTTGTGTTATCTATTTCTGTTGTAAAAACATGTGAGTCTATGCGGACCATGGTTACAGATACAACCCTGTTTCCTTCAGTCAAGATCATGAGAAAATTGGTTCTCTGGGTAACCGGGTTTCCCAGCTTTCTGAAGTTTTGCCTATTAAGCACAACAATGTAAATAAAATAAAATAACAAAATAAAATAACCACAGAAAGTGGAAGAATCTCTGTGGAGTATGGCAGAAAGGGATGGGGCAAAAGATTAGAAGCTTTAACTTCTGTATACTCTTCTGTATAAATATATTTTAATTTAACCAATATGTATTACTTTTACGATTTTAAAAGTTTACTTGAAATCATTTTTATATAAGTAAGTGGGTTGCACACTTTTGCCTTTCTAAACAGAGCCACAATGAGATTTAATTTGATGATTCACCATCATCATTATAAAAGTCAATTCCTCCGTGTGCCATAAAGCAATGGCAGCCTCAAACTGTCCTGGAGTACATGGAATGGTTTGTTCCTACACTAACTCTCCTCAAATTTTTTATTTGCTTCTCATAAATTTTCTGCTGTTTGCTTTGCTATGAGATGGTCAGCTGTCATTCCACATGGACAGAATTTGGCCTGTGTTTAGCAGGCTCCCTTAAGAAAAATTTTGTTTTAGAGACAGGATCTGGCTCTGTCACCCAGGCTGTATGTGGTTCAGTGAAATCAGCATAGCTCTCTGCAGGTTCAAACTCCTGGGTTTAGTAATCCTCCTACCTCAGCTTCTCAAGTAGCTGGGACTATATGCATGAGCCTCAGTGCCTGGCAAGAATTTTTCTGTTTTAATTTAATGCTCCAAATTAGCTAAGTGGTTGGTAAGTCACATAAACTAACTTGTTAGAAGCAAACATAAAATAAAATTAAATGGGCATATAGTGAATACCAAAGGGTCACTCTTGTGAGCAATGTACCAAGAATATAGCTTTCATGCATTTATTTGAAGGTCTCTCTTATTCTTTCCATCTGGATCTCAGCTATGTTTTAGATATTATATGTCACCAGATAAAAGAGTTATAGATAAAGGAAGTGATGTTCTGCTGTCATTTAATAAAATGACTTCCAACATTTCTTCCCCACTTTGTGAAAGTATTCAGTGGCAGTCCAGGTAGATGCATGTGATGTTGAATTGAAGTTTTCCTCATTCTCCAGGCTGATTGAGATGATGGACCTGGATGTGCTGCCAGTTCTAGAATAATGTCTAAATCAGAAGTAATTGCTAGCATTTGGATAACCAATGATTCATTTATAGTAAATGTTCCCTGGCTTTTATGCTCTCAGTACTCTTGAATATGTATCAGGTTTACCAAATCCATATGAAAAAAACATACATGTAGTCTCTAGTCTACTAGGTAGATCGGATGAGACCAGCGGATTCACAGATACATGGAAATAGATCAAACACATAGCATGTGTTTGAAAGGAACGCTTTAGTTAGACAGGGAGTGGGGATTTTTTGACAATCCTTCTGAACGTGAGTCAGACTGTAGGTTTGCATGGGTGAGTGTGTGGGTGTATACATCTGTGGGTGTCAGAAAGAGACAGCCAGAGATAGATGGCTGCAGTTCCTAGCTAGTAAAATGACTATAATAGTAAAACAAATTTAAAGGCATGGAGTTTTATGGAGCCCTTTAAAGCAGTTTTGATAAACAATGTCTACAGACTTATCTGAAATACCAATCGCTTCCTGCAAAGAATTTAAATTACCCCTCCTTATACAATACCAGGCAACTTTCATTTACCACTTATTTGAAATTTGGTAATAATCACAAATGAAACCCTATCTTCCATTCCTAGCAGTCAAAATTTTTTTAAATGAGAAAATTGAGATAAATTGCCTGTATTTCTCATCTAGAAAATGACCTTCAGCTATTTATAGGCCAAGACATGACAATAACTTGCCAAAGAAAAAAGAGCTAAAATGGGTAACAGGAGAAGCAGAATTTTATCTACAGTGATAACAAGTGATTTCTGATACACTTACCAGCATCTAGTAACTGGGCAACACAAAAATATAAAAAGAGGGAATTGCCTATATAATTACTTGCCTGGTTTTACCTGGGAGAATAATGGGGATGACATGGAGTCTATGCATAGAAACTCCATTTAACAAGAAATTCCCAGATCTTCATTGTTTTTGACAATTCCATGATTGTATTGCTTGGCCCTGGGAAGTTTGAATTTATGTGCAAGTTGAGAGATTACAAAGCTACACAGAGTATCACCTGAATGAAAGCAAATAACCCCAGAAAGAAAAAGATGATGGATCGATATGCACAGACTGGATCATTCAATATGCTGTTCTGAGCCCCTCTGGTGTGCCCCCTCCCCATGTTTGTTTCTAGAATTCCGGACCTGCACCTGTCCTCAGAAATCTCAACCCTCAAATTAACAGTTAAAGAAGCTAGTAGACACTGTTTGTGCTAAGTGCTATTACACAGATGTCAACGGAGGATGCAATTATTAATTCTTCACCTACCAATGGTGATTTTTTTTCCAAAGCAGAAGTATTTTTTCTAATTGTAAAAATAATGCACGCTCATTGTAAAAATTCAGATATGATAGAAAAATATCATTTGCTCATGTAAGGAAAATTCACTTAAAGCCATTAGACACTAAAAGGAGAAAAGAATCAGGGCTTCCTTACATATTCCTCCTTTGTAAGCAAACCTCTCCACTCCTTGCCATACATCACTTTTCATTATTAACTGGAGGAGAAAAGGTGACGCAATGTACTTGCTAGTGGGCCAGAGACCTGGCTCACTCTTTGTTACTACTACCTTTATGGCTATGCACTATTATTAGTTTTCACATAATGTAAGCGAAATATAAATTTATTTCAGGAACTACTTTAGGCTTGGAAAAATCCAAAACAATTGCATCTGCTTCTTGTGCGTTAGTAAGATCACTCCTGCACTCATAAGAAGGAAGTTCTTGCCTCTATTCTAAAGTCCTGATTCTTTATCTCTCCTTCCCTGTCACAATTAGGAAGTCAAATCCCACTTAACTGGTATGTGGATGAGTAATGGTAGCCGTGAACCTTCACTAGGTTTGGGGCTCTTGATGTGGAGGATGAATAAGATGCAGAGAATGTGAGAGCCTTGTGCTAGTCAGAGCAGGATAGACTTATGTTGTAGTTACCCAATTAATCTGAATCTACAGCAGCTTAACACAAGAAAGGTTTGTTTCTTGCTCGTGCTACATGTTCATCATGGATGGGAGGGGCCCTCGCTCTAGGACTCAAGATGATGGAGGTTCTGCCATCGTGCAGCTGTACCTGCTCCCTATTACCAGGCCCTCCTTTTTTTTTTTTAACCATTAATTCCAATTTGAGTTGGCTGAAAATAGCAACATGCCTGGATTTGTCAGGCCAATTTCTGTAACAATTAGTTGTCTCTGGTTTTTAGAATTCTGGGTAATTTTTCTTTTGTTTATCTCAATGTTATAGTTTGTCTATAATCTCAGGGGTTTAAGACAATAGAATTTAAGCCAGGTGTGGTGACTCATGCCTGTGATCCCAGCACTTTGAGAAAGCTCAGGAATTGGAGGCCAGCCTGGGCAACATAGTGAAACTCCCTCTCTACAAAAAATACAAAAATTAGCTTGGCGCGGGGGCCTGCAGTCCCAGCTACTCGGGAGGCTGAGGTGAGAGGATCACTTGAGCCTGGGATACAGAGCTTGCAGTAAACTGTGTTCACACCCCTGCACTCCAACCTGGGTGACAGAGTGAGACCCTGTATCAAAAACCAAAACAAGACAATAGAACTTATTAATTGCACATGTAATAGTTCAGTGTGGCTATTCGATGAGCTGCCTTGCATAAGGTGACTTGGGGACATGGGCTCCCCCTTCCTCTGCCATCCCCCAGGCCTTTAGAGTCCTCTGCTGGTTCCTCTACATCAGACAGACAGACACAGAAGAAAAGGATCAGGGGCCAGGGTTGGAAGCAGCATATATCATTTCCACCCACATTCTGTTGGCCAGAATTCATGATTACACTTAACCTCAAGGGAGCTTGGGAGCTGTAGTCATCTGTGTGCACAGGAAGAAAAGGAAGAGGTTTGGTGACAGTCTCAGAAGAGGAACTAAGAAATCTGACTGCAGTTAGATATGTCTGAGGAAAAGAACATTATTTCTATTGCATTGTTCTTATTTCCTTCATTTATACTTAGATATTGTTTCTCACATGTTTATTTCATTTTCTTTTAAAATCAGCTTTAAAAAATGTTAATATCCAGCTTTGTTGAAAGTGTACAAAGATGAACATAGTAACACTTAGCTGGCTGGCATGTAAACTAACATAATCTTACTGAAGGGAAATTTGTGTATATGAATCAAAAACCTTTAAAGGACTCTAGTGACCAATTCTACTTCCAGAATTTTATCCTGGGGAAATAAGCAGGTAATAGAAACAGATGTATGGATTTATCATAGCATTGCTTATGGTGGTGAAACACTTCCATGACATAAATGTCCAACAATTGGAAATAAAATAATAATGCTACTTTTAATAAATATCATGTGGCCATGAATGATACCACAGATGTCTATTTAGTGAAACTGAATGATATTCCTTACACATTAAGAGAAAATACAAGTTCACAATCTCTGTGTCTGGAATATTCCCATTGCAGTTTTTCAAAGGATGATTTTACATGTGATTTGCATGTAACTCACATGCCTACACAAAGTATCACAAGCCAGCTGCCTCTGCAGGTTTCCTACTCAGAGAAAAGAAAGCAGACCATTGTCAGAGTGAGGGAGGTGAGGAATGAACAGCAATATATATATATGTGTGTGTGTGTGTATGTGTGTGCATGATTTTTTACCTAATTATTTTTCTCTGGGCATTCTGAATCTGGGTGAGTTTCTTTTTTTCCTTTTTTGCTCACTTGTGTTTTCCATATAAACAGGTGATGTTGTCTAAAAAAAGAAATCTTTCTTATTTTAAAGCAAAAACCCCAAACCCTTAATATTTAAAACAAAAACACAGTTTTAACTCATAGGCATCTCAAAGAAAAAACAAAACAAAATACCACCTGCTTACCCACACTGGCTTGGATAAAGGGCAACAAACGTCTCTTCCAGATGGACCTTGCCTGAACACCTGGAGGAACCTAGACTGGGGTGTGGGGTATGTGGGGGTGGGTTACGTGCCATATTCTTGACTGGGCCCTTGTCTCTGCACCGGGCTTAAGCAGATTGTAGGGTCCATGCATAGTTGCTGTTCATTCCTCACCTCCCTCACTCTGACAATGGTCTGCTTTCTTTTCTCTGAGTAGGAAACCTGCAGAGGCAGCTGGCTTGTGACACTTTGTGTAGGCATGTGAGTTACATGCAAATCACATGCAGAGTCACTCAGAATCCTTTCTCAGACGGTCCAAGTCAAGAATATTTGTCTTGAGTCTGCAGTATTACACCTAAAAACGGGCATGCACCTATGATATTTCTCTTAATTTCTTCCAGAATAAGTCAAATTACTGTAAGAAGAGGTTTCAGCTTTTAAGTTCACTATTCTTTTTGGAGTTATCCATGCATGCATGCTTACAAAAATTAAATTATTTTCAAAGACAGAATAATTTTTCCACACAGTTAAACTCAAAGTAAGTGAAGAGCTAGAACATGATAATTTCCTCTAAGAATAGACGTTCTTTATAGTTCAAATTACTTGCAATATGGATTTATAATAGCTGAAAGATGGGACAAAATTTTAATCACTTTCAGTATTAAGAATAGTGATTTTATGAACTGTAGACTTCACTCAGCAAAATCACACATCTCTGTCACCTACACATTGTTTCTTTCTTACCTTTTTTTTTTTTTTTTTTTTTTTGAGACAGAGTCTCACTCTGTCACCCAGGCTAGAGTGCAGTGGTGTGATCTTGGCTCACTGCAAGCTCTGCCTCCTGGGTTCAAGCTATTCTGCTGCCTCAGCCTCCCGAGTAGCTGGGACTACAGGCACCCGCCACCACGCCCGGCTAATTTTTTTGTATTTTTAGTAGAGAGGGGATTTCACTGTGTTAGCCAGGATGGTCTTGATCTCCTGACCTTGTGATCCACCCGCCTCGGCCTCCCAAAGTGCTGGGATTACAGGCATGTGCCACCGCACCCGGCTACAAAGTTCACAACCGTTAAAATTATATTCGTTAACAAATTAATTCAAAGAAGTGTACTATTTATTTAGAGACAAAATCTCGCTCTGCCATCCAGGCTGGAGGGCAGCAGGGCAATCATGGCTCACTGCAGCCTCGACCTCTCAGGTTTAAGTGATCCTCCTACCTCAGCCTCCTGAGTAGCTGGGACTAAAGTGTGCATGCCACCATGCCTTGCAAAAGAAGTATACTTTTTGAAAGACATTATTTACAATAAAAAATCAAAGCCAATCTTAGTTCTCTATATAAAAATCAACTTGTATTACATCAGTATACTCCTCAGAAAATTATTATAAAACTAAGACAAAACAGAACATACTAAAATATCCGTTTGTTTGCACCATTTCAACACCCTATACTTGCCTAGGTTGCCTTTTGGTTTTTCAAACAGGATGAAAAACAGGAAATGCTGATAATTACATGCATCTCTTGTTGATTTTATTGATTAGCAGTAAGTTAAGAATTTTATTTTTAAGATAAGATATTAAAGAAGATAAGATGTTAACTTTCATAATCACTTAAGATTTTTTAAATTTTTTAAAGAAATGAGCCCTCTATGTTACCCAGGATGGCCTCAAACCCCTGGGCTCAAGGAATCCTCCCACCTCGGCTTCCCAAGTAGCTGAGACATTAGGTGCTGGCGACCACACCTGACTCACTCAGAATTTTTACAGTGGGTAGGAGAGAATTAGTCCCTGAAGGGAGGGGAAATAAAGTGCTAGTGTAGGGGTGAAAGGTCTAGGAAAGAGACTAGTGGTGGACCCGTTGCCTCTTTCATTTCCCTGGTAGGCTCTGGCTGTATGTTTCTATAAGCTACTGTCTTGCTAAGATGCCTTTGCCACCATGAAGGATGCTGGGATCAACTAAAGGTGTCTTCTGGGGATAGCCTTGAGCTCAGTCCTCAATGTTATTCTCCTTTCTGAGACTATGTCTCCTCATCATTGGCTACTACCCTTGAGTGCCAGCTCTAAGTGCTCATCCTCTGCTCCTGATTCACCATTCCCAGCATTTCACTTCCTCAGTTCCAACATCAACCATCAGTAAAAGACCTTGGTTATTCTAGGACTTTCACCCTCAACCACTGCCTGGGGTTGGCTGCCCAGAGGACACGGTGCTTTTCCATGGCTGAAAATAGATGTGTGGGGCAGGTTTGCTGTAACCAGCAGAAAGCAGAGAGAAAGCAGCTTGCTGATCTCACCTGAGAACAACCCTACAACCATGTAGGGATCAGTGGGAGGGGCTAACACAAGTATAAAGGTACCTGAGTGTACAATTTGCTCTCTGATAGCCAGAGACAGTAGTGGGCAAGAGAAAAGAGTAAAACTTAGGGGAACTCAAACTTATTTTGTTTTGAATCTATTTGACAAATAAGCTGTCTGATGTTTTCTTATACACCCACTCATGTTCTCACTAGCCCTCAGCCATCTTCCAATCCCACCCTTTCATACAATTCTGCCTCCAGCACATATCTTTTGGCTCACTACCCTGATTCTCCCACCTGCCAATCAGTGAACCTATTTCCATACTTTTGAACTCTTCACTGTTACCCCACAGAACAGCATGATGCATGACGTGCATGTTGCTTATGTATGGGATGTCCCTCGAGCATGCAGGCATTGTTGCATCTGGAACAGGCTTTTCTATAGGTGAGCAGGTTCTTCAGTTAACCTGTGTGGCTATACTGTTACATTATGGAATGTGTAAGTGTGTGCACCTCTACTGTGTGGACAGTTGAATCCTGATGGTGCTTTAACTCAGCCATTTTATATACACACTGCAGATTGCTTGTATATAGGCATGAACATGACAAGAGGTGTGCTGATCTGGGCATCTCTGCTTTAGGGACCTGGGTGGTGTTCGTGTGTGAGTCTGCATATATGTACACCTGGATGTGTGTCTCAAGGCCCTGCTGATCGCTTCCTACAAAGTTTGACTGTATGCTTCCAAATCATTCCACTTTATTAATATTACTCTTTTTTTCTTTCTGAACAGTTTATTGTGGCAAAATATGTATAACATGAAGTTTGCCATTTTAACCAATTTTTTCTTTAATTTTTTATTTTTTATTTTATTTTATTTATTTATTTATTTTAGAGACAAGGTATTACTATGTTGCCCAGGCTGGTCTTGAACTCCTGGGCTAAAATGATCCTCCTGCCTCAGCTTCCCAAGTGCTGGGAGTACAGGCATGAACCGCCATGCATGGCTATTTTAACAAATTTTAAGTGTATGACTTAGTAGCATTAATTACATTCACAGTGTTGGACAAACAATAACTGTTCCCCATCTAAACAGAAATTCTGAAACCATTAAGCAATAACTCCCTCTCCTTCTCTCCCCCAAGTCCCTGATAACCTCTAATCTAATCCACTCTCCACCTCTATGAATTCACCCATTCTAGATATATCATATAAGTGGAATCATGCAATATTTATCCTCTTGTTTATGGTTTATTTCATTTAGCATAATATTTTCAAGGTTCATTCATGTCGTAGCATGTAGATAACTTCACTTCTTTGGCTGAATAACGTTCCACTGTGTATATATATATCACATTCAATTTTTTCATTCATCTGGTCACAGACAGTTGGGTTGTTTTCATCTTTTGGCCATTGTAAATAATGCTGCTATGAACATTGGCATTCAAGTATCTGTTCAATCCCTGTTTTTAATTCTTTCGGGTATATACCTAAGAATGGAATTGCTGGGAAAGGGAGTAATTCTAAGCTTAGCTTTTTAAGGAACCACAACACTGTTTCAACAGTGGTTGCACTATTTTACATTGCCATTAGTAATGTATGAGGGTTCCGGTTTCTCCACATTCTCACAATACTTCTTTTATTTTCTTTTTATTTTATTATAGCTAATCTAGTAAGTTCAAACAGGTATCTCATTGTGATTTGGATTCACATTTCCCTAAGGATTATTGTTATAGAACATTTTTATGTGCTTATTGGCTATTTTTATATTTTCTTTGGAGAAATGTCTATTCAAATTCTTTGCCCATTTTAAAATTGGGTGGCTTGTCTTTTTGTTATTAAGTTCTTTATATATGCTGGATATTTACCCATTTTCAGATATTTTTATTTACAAATATTTTCTCTAATTCTGTAAGTTGTCTTTTTACTTTCCTGATATCATCCTTTAATGCAAGAAACATTTTAGTTTTGTCCAACTCATCTATTTTTTCTTTTGTTGCTCATACTTTCAGTGTTATATCCAAATCAAAAGTCATGAAGATTTATCCCTATGTTGTCTTCTAAGACTTTCATGGTTTCAGTTCTTATATTTAGATCATTGATACAATTCGAGTTAATGTTTTTATATGATGTGAGGTTGGGTTCAAGCTTCATTCTTTCACACGTGAAAATCCAACTGTCTCAACATCATTTGCTGAAAAGACTGCTCTTTTTCCATTGACTGGACTTGGCACTGTCTCAACATCATTTGCTGAAAAGACTGCTCTTTTTCCATTGACTGGACTTGGCACCCTTGTCAAAAATCATTTGGCCACAGAAATACAGGTTTATACTTGGACCGCAAATTCTAGTCCATTGGTCTATGTATGTCTATCTTTACACCAGTACCACACTGTTTTGATTACTGTAGCTTTATAGTAACTTTTGAAATCAGGAGTGTGAGCCCCTGACTTTGTTATTTATTTTCAAGATTGTTTTGCCTATCGAGGGTTCCTTGTAATTCCATATGTATCAGCTTTTCCATATCTGCAAAGGCAACTGTTGAAATTTTTACAGAGATTGTGCTGGATCTGTTTGGTAGTATTGGCATCTTAACAGTGTTAAGTTGGCCTACCCAGGAATATGGGATACCTTTCCATTCATTTAGGTCTTCTTTAATTTCTTTCAGCAATGTTTTGTAGTTTTCAGCGTACAAGTCTTTTACCTCCTTGATTAAATTTTTGTTTTGTTTTGCTTTATAGCACTTTTTTGTCTTGTTTTTAATTGACAAATAAAAATCATATATATTTACAGTGTACAACATGATATTTTGAAATATGTGTACCTTGTGGAATGACTAAACTTAGCTAATTAACATATGTATTACCTCACCTAGTTATAATTTTTTTGTAACGAGAAATCTTAAAATCTTCTCTTTTGTGATTTTCAAGTAAACAAAACATTGTTATTAACTGTAGTTTTCATATTGCACATCTCCTTGGTTAAATTTCTTCCTAGGTATTTTACTCATCTTCTCCTTTGAGTTGACTTGAAATCCTCCCCACTGTGTTTTACTACACTATAAGGCATCCATAGCACATAGAATAGTGCCTAGCACATAGCAGACACTGAACAAAGGCTAATTGAACATAAGAATCTCCAAAATGATAGGATCTTAGAACTTTACAAAAACAGTCATACAAATTCCATTCTTCTATAGACAAGGAAATGATGTTCAGAGAGATTAAGTTGCTTCCCCAAATAGCACTACTAGCTAGGGGTAGAGCCAGATTTCACATTTCCCGAGAGTTTTCTGTGGATCAAAATGCAATCATTATATGCCACGATTCTGTCTGCTAGAGTAAATAAATGGGTGTGTTTATAAACTTGAGTGCTTGTCTTTGAGGATGGAGATTTTTAAGTGTCTGTTTCTTTATTTTCTGAAATGAATCTTAAAGGGTTGGTGTACCTACAAAACTACAAAACTAGTTTGCATTAAAAACAAAGTATCGTGTACATAT
This sequence comes from Chlorocebus sabaeus, assembly GCF_047675955.1. Lineage (NCBI taxonomy): Eukaryota > Metazoa > Chordata > Mammalia > Primates > Cercopithecidae > Chlorocebus > Chlorocebus sabaeus. The sequence continues at coordinate 78,084,471 of NC_132913.1, forward strand.
TTCAGCCAATGAGCTAACCAGTTGGACACATAGCTGAGTTCACAATTATCTGGAGATATATATCAATGAGGGTATCATATATAGAAGTCTCTATAGGTGTGTATATGCATGTGTGTGTGTATGTGTAGTAGGTAAGATGGCTGAGTGTTTTGGGAATGAAATAACACACTAGAGTTTTCCATGGTGAGAGCAGATGATCTTCCACAAGGCCTTAACTCCTAAAGAATTTGTTTCATTATAGAATTATTTCCATTTAGAGAAAGAAGGGAAAAGAGAAGAACTGTGTCCCTGTTTATGAACTGGGGAATTCCTAATATGCTGCTTTAAAAAAACATATTTATTAGCTTTTTGGCTGTCTCCCAAGGTAAGGGTAAATCAACCTGGGGCAGTGTTTAGCCTTGCTTTATTTCCGTCCTTTTCCATGCAGCTGGTCAGTCTCCAGTAATTCTCTTAACTGTCGTGACGCAGACTTCTCTCAGAACCTCCCAAAGGTGTTTGGTAATCATTGGTCTGGGTGTTGTCTCTGAGCCAATGATGTGAGACTAGAAACTCTCTGTTCCTGGACTTGGAGAGTTGCAGAGGAGAATTTTTAGTGCCTATCCGATGTTCTTTTTTCCCCTATCCTTACTGATAGCTCCCCCATTTTGTGTGTGTGTGTGGTTGCGGGGGGCAATACTGTGCTCAGGAAAAACAAGTCAACTACTACAAATCAAACAAACAAAAACTACATTTCTAATTCTCCTTTGCAGCTACAGATTGTCATTGAACCCAGGTATAAGCAAAAGTTTTTGGATGGGGCTTTCAGGAAAGACCTTTAAAATGGAGCTGACAGTTGACAAGTGCCTTTAGTCCTTTGTACTCTGCCCTTCTTCCTGACTGGATTATAGCCGTGACACTCTGGAGGTACAGCAGCCCTCCTGTGTCCACGGGCACCTGTGAGGGAGAGGTTAAGATGTCACGGAGATATCAACACGGTCTCTCTTCGCTGCTGAGCCAATGCCCGCTACCACCTACCTCTGAAATTTTTGTTACACAAGAAAAGCCCCAGATTTGTTTAGGGGAATCTCCTTCACCAGTAGCTCAATTCGATTCCTAACTAATGTAAGAGCTTAAAGAGCTCCCTGAGATAACTTGAGTCAATGAACTCCTACATATCTTATTGGCAAATTGGACAAATTTAGAGTAAATGTTATCGAAGAATTCTGAGAAGCCAAGAAAATGGTGGTGATATAAATCTGAGTTTGAACATACCCTCTCCCAAAACAATAAAGAAGACCAAATGAAACTACATAAAACCCATGTCTTCTACATAACCAGAAGACATAAAATGTCCAAATTTCAAATTAACTGTAAATAGAAAAATAAACACCAAACCCCAGCAAGTTGCCTCCTCCACTCCTAATACAAGCCTTTCAAGGAACTAACAAAGGCAGCTGGAGAAAACCCATGCAGAGTAGACAAGAGGGAAGCTAGTAGTGGACCTTAGATTGATCTGAAACAACCACCAGAGAGAGAACGTCGGCGCTAAGTTCGAAAATATTGAAAAGCACACTGGTAGATCAGGCTACTTACTACTGGGAAGGGACTTAACCATACGTGCTGCATGCGAGAAGATGGTCTTTTCTCACTTTTTGTGAGAGGAGATGGTCTTGGAAGGATAAGGCATCCTGGTAAAAAGGGTCAAAGGGACCCTCTTTTAGAGGAGAGCTCTGGAAATCTTGCAGTGAGAGGGAAATTGAAGAACCTGTAAGAATCTCTTCCCTTGCAAAATTGAAGGTAACCCAGCCCCTTCTCCCGTCACTCCCCTTCCAAATAATAATAATAACAATAAATAATAAGTTCAATTTTTAAAAAGAAATAAAAAGAAATTATACTTTGGCACACTGACAGAAGAGGGCGCTCTTGACCTAGGAATTTTGCAACCACCCCAACCCTCCAGCCCTGCCCACAGAAAGGCAGATCAAAGTCTTCATCTGAGCAAAATCGCCAGAATAAAAAGAACCCAAACAATTCAACTGAAAAAATTCCTCCTCCAAATAATGGCGAAGTGGAAGAAAACTCTAACACAACACTCTGAACTGAATTCAACGTCCTCAAACAAGCACTTGAGAACATGGAAAAACACTTCAAATGACACATTCGGAAACTAGGTACAGAAACAGACATAAAAAAAAAAAGAAGAAATAAAATAAAAGTTGATTGAACTCAGGAAAGAAATAGAAGAATAGAAAAACCATTGTAAGCATTACCTATAAGATTTTAGATAAACTGAACTAAGACATTTTACACATACACATGCACACACACACCACACATACACACCATCCTTCAAGGTACATTTGAACAATTTCTTCACCATGTAGCTTTTGGGGTTCATCCAGTTGGATATTTTGAGACATGCAATAACTGGTTCTGCTATTATTGCTATAATCACCATTATAGGTAATTGATTGGATGAGGACAGCAAGCGAGGGGAGGTAGTCTCGAGTAAAATGTCTGAAGCCAGATGGCAGTTTGTCCAACTCTAGCATTCACCTAGTCCAACGACTTTACAGATGAGATTCAGGGCGGTTACATGATGACCCAAGGTTCCCCAGAGCCAGTTTGTGACAGAAAGCACAAGGCAGAAAGCCTCCCTCTCCTTCTCTCTCCCCTTTTCCTCCTCTTACTTTAGAGAACAATGAGGGCCTCCTCCCTCCTCCAGCACCGTCAGACCCTGCACCTCACCCCTCAGCAGCATTCCCTCTTTTATATTCACTCTCCCCTTTTCTCCAGACAGATACTTTCTAAGTCACCCTCATCCTATGAAGCAAATACTCCAAACCACCCTCCCTTGATTCTGTCACTGCTGATTTTTCTCTTATGCTTAAACTTTTTTTTTCTTTTTTTTTGAGATGGAGTCTCACTCTGTCGCCCAGGCTGGAGTGCAGTGGCGTGATCTCGGCTCACTGCAAGCTACGCTTCCCGGGTTCACACCATTCTCCTGCCTCTGCCTCCTGAGTAACTGGGACTACAGACGCCTGCCACCACACCCAGCTAATTTTTTTTTTTTTTTTTTTTTTTTTTTTTTTGTATTTTTAGTAGAGACAGTGTTTCATCGTGTTAGCCAGGATGGTCTTGATCTCCTGACTTCATGATCGCCCGCCTCGGCCTCCCAAAGTGCTGAGATTACAGTCATGAGCCACCACGCCCAACCATCCTTAAACTTTTAAAAGAACTTGACACCAACTGTCGGGTCTCCCTCTCAACTGACTCTTAAAATTCCTGCAATCTGTTTTCCCCCATTCTCTCCTAAGGCCACGTGCTCAAAAACTGCTGATCACCAACTTCTAGACATTCCTATCCCTTGTGTTCTTGGATGCACAGCCCATTTTCTCTAGTCAATTCCACAGCTACTCATTTTCTTCCTCCCTCTTAAATGTCTGCATTCCCTAAAGCTCTCCACTGCCTTTTCTTTCTGCCTGCACAGCTGCAGACTGCAAATATACATTTCCATACCTGTCTGTTTCTTGGGTGTCTTTCCCTTATTGTCTTCTAGATATCATCTCTGGAATCCAGGAGGCTACCTGGAGCTCAACATGTCTAAAACTGAACTCCACACCCTCTATTCAGTTCTGTACTCCTTCTTGACCTCCAACTCAGAGACCTTGATCTATTCTTTTGTGTTCTGTACCAAGTCACCCATAAATTCTACTCAAAGCATTTATTGAGTATCTAATATGTGCGGGCACTGGACATGGGCCTGGGGGTATGAGATGAGTAAGACTTGTACTTACAGACTCAGAGGAAAGTCCTGTGCAATCAACATATACAACTTTCTTTCCACCTTCACTGTCATCATTTTCATTTCCACGGTCACCCTCCTAGAGCCAACCAGCATTACCTCTGTCTTAGACTGATAAAGCAGCCCCTTAAGAGATTTCTCTGGAACCGGCCTGGTTGAATGGAGTTGATCTCTGCTCTTATGCATTTTGTAGTTTAATACATCTACTTCTGTTTCTATTTTTCCATCTACTTGGAATATCCTCCACTGATCTTCCCATGTTACATCTTATCTGTCCTTCAATGTCCATCCCAAATTCCAGGCCTGTGTTGATATTTTGCCTGGTTTCCTGAGCTGGGAGCTGTGGCTTCTCTCTCGGAACTCATGCAGACTTGTCTTCTGCACCTGTGCTTCACCAGCGGTCCCTCTTGTTCAAGCTCATGGCCCCGTCAATTAGGATTAGAATGTAAAAACCAGTTTTATATGATTTAAAAAAAAAAAAATCCATGATCAACTTCAAGAGAAATTATTTGTTCATTATCTTACTATTTGTGTTACACCTTTTTATACCTTTTCTCTTGGAGGTTTGATAAACTAAACTACCAGAGAAGCTGAATATTCTAGCGATGCTAGATTTAGCTTAGCGCAAATAATGTGATTTCAAGAACTTCACATGAGCTCTTTTCAGCTTTGTTATATAGAAAACAGAAAAGCTGTATTAAATGAACTTCACATCCTCTTTCATATCTAACATTCTATAATTAAGGCGTCTCAAAGATTTGACTGTGTGGCAAACTCTGTTGATAGACTAATTTAACACCCATTCCCAGCTCCTCGCCTGTCCTCAGCTTTACTACAAAAGTTGGGAAAGTTGAATATTCATTTTACTAGCCTTCTTTGCAGCCAGTGGTGGCCATGTAATCTCATGTATCTCATTCTGGCCAATAGGATATAAGCAGAACTCTATAAAGGAGAATTCTGGGAAGCTGTCATCACTCCTGTATTGGCAGATTCTAAGATGGCCCCCGGGTATGTGTGTCCTGTATAGTCCCCTTCCCTTGAGTATGGCAGAACCATGGGATGTCACCCCCATCATTAGGTTACTAATCAGTTGACTTTGAGTCAGTCCAAAGGGAAATATCCTGGGTGGGCCTAACAGAATTGGATGAACCTTTCAAAAGAGAGATGATTTTCTATTGGCCTCCAGGAAGAAATCAAGCGGCTATCTTTTCAATTGCTTTGGAGCAACCTTTAGGAGCTCAGGGTCTTAGCCCTAGGAACTGAATTCTACCAACCACCAGTGAGCTTGAAAGAGGACCCTGAAGGCCGGGCACGGTGGCTCACTCCTGTAATCCTAGTACTTTGGGAGGCCGAGGTGGGCAGATCACGAGGTCAGGAGATCGAGACCATCCTGGCTAACACGGTGAAACCGTCTCTACTAAAAATACAAAAAATTAGCCGGGCAGGGTGTAGGGCGCCTGTAGTCCCTGCTGTTCGGGAAGCTGAGGCAGGAGAATGGCATGAACCCGGGAAGTGGAGCTTGCAGTGAACCGAGATCACGCCATTGCACTCCAGCCTGGGTGACAGAGCGACACTCTGTCTCAAAAAAAAAAAAAAAAAAGAAAGAAAAGAAAAAGAAAGAGGACCCTGAGCCTCACATGACATGCAGCTCCTGCTGACACCTTGATTCCAGCCTGGTGATTTCTTGTAGAGAACTCAGCCAAGCAGTGTTCAGACTCCTGACTCATAGAACTGTGAGGTAGTCAATTCAAGTTGTTTTACACTGCTGTATTTTGTGGCAGTCTGCTATGCAGCAATAGAGAACCAAGGCAACTAACACAACTCCTTTCCACCTAATCTCAAAAGTCAGGTGCTTAAAAAACTACCTTATAAACATAAAGTAAAGGCCAAGTGAATCATAAAGCCACTGGTCCTGACCTCTTGTACCTTTAAAACTAAGGTGCAAGTCATCATACAACCTCTCTGAACCTCATCTGTGAAGTCATTGGCCTAGGTGAACAGTAGAGTTTGACAAAACTGTTTTTTTTTTTAGGCCAGGAAAAGAAATGTCTGCCTGTATAAGCCAATATGAAGTTAGCAAACGTTTCTTTTACTTGCAGTTAAAATGATTTCCAACTGATAAAGCAGACTTCCAAAAGCAGCATGAGCAAATTCTTATTTATTCATTGGCAAACATTTATAAAGAATACATAATGTTCCAGATAGGGGGAAAAAAATCTCCCAAAAATAAAAAAATATATATATTGCTTTCTGTAGACTCATAGCCTCATGTAGCACAGAGCATGGGAAAGGGAAAAGGCAGAGAAATCAAGATATAACTAAAATATAGAGTGGTTAGGCTATGACAGTTATGAACAAAAGGTCTTAGGGAAGCTCAAAGCAGGGATACCTAGCACAGACATTCCGGGTGGTAGGGAGGGAAGGGCTGAATTGGGAGGTTTAGGGTATGGAGCAGAATTATGAGAGAGGAGTATGAGTTACTTGGAAGAAGCAGAGGAAGGGGTTTCTAGGCACAGAGAAGAGTAGAGGCCAATCAATAATCAAATAACCAACAACCATCAAGCACCTGGTGTGAGGCAGGGGCACATGCCAGATGCTACAGGGAGACGGAGATTTAAAGAACTTCGTCCTTGCCACGGGTTTTTATAATCATGCTGCAGCAGATGCTTCCCTTCCTCCACCCCAACCCCCGCCCTACCTTCCCCCTCCCGCACCCGGGACAGAGCAGCCTGAGTGCTCTCTCTTGTCAACTAAGGACATTGCAAAAGGCACATACCACTCTTGCTGCCTTGCTCCCCAGATCATGCCCTTGGCAGCTGCCTCAGATGTGACTGCTTCCAGAAAGTGGCTTACCAACTATGGTGGGAGAATCTAGGTCAAGGTCCTTCAGGAATGTGCTGTGCACAGGCAATTCAAGAAAAGAGAAGTGGATTTGACAGGGAAGGCAAGTCCTGCAGCTTTTGAAGTAGAATCTTGGAGGCCTGCAGGCTTGGTCAAACTATGCCATCTCTCTTATCACATTATCATTCTTACAGCCTAGGAATTCGCTTGGAAATTATAGAAAGTCACTGTAAATCTTTGAACAAGTAAAGGAACAAACGTTGAAATAATAAAATATGAATTCTGAAATAGGGCCTAGGGAAAAATACTGGAGGTAAAAAAGACTAAGGCAGATATTATTGCAGGAAGTTGAGAGCAACAACAAAATGAATCATATTTCACCCAATTGACTTGTCGAATCATATCTGAGGAGCGGGGAGGGTTTATAATGGCTAAAAAGAAGGAACTGAGAGGCAGGAAGAACCAGATGCCATTCTTATCTCAGAGGGCATCTTACTCAACCTCACCTGATCTTCCCAGGCTGCTGGGGGAAACTTCCCTGTGGCGGCAGTTCAGAAGCTTGCCCAAGGGCTGAGCAGTTTTATTTTGCTTTGTTTTGTTTTCTTTTCTTTTTTTTTCTTTAATGTCATAGGCCAGACGCAGTGGCTCACACCTGTAATCCCAGCACTTTGGGAGGCTGAGGCAGGTGGATCACCTGAGGTCAGGAGTTTGAGGCCAGCCTGGCCAACATGGTGAAACCACGTCTCTACTAAAAATAGAAAAATTAGCTGGGCATGGTGACGCATGCCTGTAATCTCAGCTACTTACGAGGCTGAGGCAGGAGAATCGCTTGAATCTGGAAGGCGGAGGTTGCAGTGAGCTGAGATTGTGCCACTGCACTCCAGCCTGGGAGATGGAGAGAGACTTTGCCTCAAAAAAACTTAAAAAAAAAAAAGTCAGATTTACTGAAGTTTTATACATATATACACACACACATATATGTATACATATATACACACACACACATACATACAGCAAATTTACCCCTTTTCAGTCTACAATTTGATAAGGTTTGACATATGCATACAGTCACGTAACCACCACCACAAATAAGGCAAAGAATATTTCCACCACTCCAGAAAGCTGCCTTGTGCCTTTTTGTAGTCAACTCCTTTTCCCGCCTTCTGCAAACCACTGATATGATTTCTGTCTCTATAGTTCCACCTTTTCCAGAATGTCACATAAATGGAATCATATGGTAGATTGCGTTTTGTGTCTGGCCTCTTGCACTTCGCCTAATGCAAGGCCAATTTTTAAAAGCTTCAGTATAAATGTTCTCTGCCAAGGTCATCTTTCCTTCAAATCTAAGGCAAAGTGGGTGAGCACCAATGTTCATGCTTGTCTTAACAAATTCACTGAAGTATGACTATAGACCCTAAATCAAACCTGTGAAATACCAAGCAGTTTCTCTTTGTAATCTATTCTGATCTGTTGGCTCAAGCTACATTTGTACAGTGCAAATGATAATAGAAGTCACAGCAAATGTATAAATGAATATTGTTCTGCTTATTAATATTTAGAAATACATAATTTCATTTTAATCAATCAAGCATACTTATAGGCCTATAGTATTGTCCTTAAGGAACTTGCAAAGGTAATTACGAAGACAGTATATAATTAAGTTATAGTATTTTATTGCTGAAAGGGGTTTTAGTGATGATTTAGTCATCACGTCACAGAATTTCACAGTGGCAATGGCCTTCGACACTATCCAGACCTGCTCAACATCTTAGATTTGAATTTTCCTGGTGGTGGCAAACTCCAGAGCAGACACACTAGATAAATGTGAAAAGCTGGCCACTGGAAAGTGATGGGACCAGGGGCAAACTGGAGACAGTGTGACAGTGCCTATGGGCACTCAAACTCAATTTAAAGACAAACGCTGTGAAAAATCAATAAACACATATATTTGGGCTTGATTCAATCCTTGAGTCATCATAGCAAAATCTCTTTCTATGTTAGTCCTCCCAGGTTTTGAGCTAGTGTTAGTGAACCCTAGAATCTAGGTTTGTGTACCCGATGTACAGTAAGCCTAACATCGACACATCAGCATTCAGGAGGAGAGAGAAAGTTTTACTCAATTTAGCCAAAGCGAGAGGGCAGCAGAGGCAGTCTCTCAAATCTGACCTGCCTTGAACATAATTGAGGTCTTTTATGAATAAGGTTGGTAGGTGGGAGGTGGAATCTCTGATGATCAAAGCTGTCTGCATTTGATCAGTCCAAGGACACTATGAAGGAGGTCTGCGTAACCTAAGGATCATTTTTCTTTTTAAAAGAAAAACAGGCTGGGCACAATGGCTCACACCTGTAATTCCAGCACTATAGGAGGCCAACGCAGAAGAATCACTTGAGTTTAGGAGTTTGAGACCAGCCTGGCCAACATGATGAGACCCCCCATCTCTACGAAAAATACAAAAATTAGCCAGGCATGGTGGTGCAAGTCTGTGGTCCCAGCTACTCGGAAGGCTGAGTTTGGAGGATCACTTGGGCCTGGGAGTTTGAGTCTGCAGTGAGCTATGATTGCTCCACTGCACTCCAGCCTGGGCAACAGAGCAAAGCCGTCACAAAAAAAAAAAAAAAAAAGAAAAAGAAAAAGACAAAGAAAAACAAACTCATCAATCTCATGGGCAGCCCTGGGGTTAGCGTAGGAAGTTAATCAATTACTAGTGACTACCCTCTACCAAAGTGACTGTGTACAAGCAAGCATTCATGTAGGAAGAAAAGGAAAAAGGAGATAGGAAATAAGTAAAACAAACATCTTACGATCTTTATAATAAAGGCTCAGCTACACTAGTATAACAGGTGCTCCTGAGACCCTGGCCCATGTCTTTCCACTCTCACCAGTTCAGAGGGTACCAACCTGGCTTCTAAACACCAGCAGCATAGTTCTTCTTTGCTATAGGATATCTTGAACACTCAGCTCCTGCTTTAGTGCACTGTCACTGGGCAGGCAGGAAGTGTCAGGGGATTAAAACGGCCCTCCTAGAGCAGCTTTCCTCAACTGATGGAAATTTGTGTATAAATATTCCAGCTCCCTCCGCCCACAGGGAGAGGACTGTATTTTACACCGGCCCCCAGAATTCTCAAGTGGGATTAGGGTTCCTGTTACCACAGTGGACTCTCTTTTGACCATATATCCTGTACTTCTGGGATCCTTTCCTTATCTCGCTTCCCCATTTCCTGTAGCCTTTCCTGAAATCAGCTGCCAGATGATCTATTTGTATGTGAATCTTAATCTCAGGGGTTGCTTCTGGGAGATCTCAAATTCATGTAGCTATGAACACCCCCAGAAATGAGGGATTTATTGCATCCCAACACCCTTAGATATCTCTGACCCATAGAAATATCTTCCCCTTAACTGCGATGAAGTGTCTTTCTGCAACCGGCATCTAGAGGTCCTCTTTATGGGATGATGTACTTTGCGTAAATTTGTCTAGAAATCGGCCTCTTTAGAAAAACGTCACTTAAACCCATTCTTAAACTACTTAAGTTTTCTGAAATATGTTCTACATTTTACACACTCATCTGTGAAAAAAAATAAACTGTTACACAAAGCCAGGAGTAAGAATCTAGAATGAAATATGCCCAAGGGAAGGAAAACCTCCAGAAATCTGGGGATTGGAGGAAAATGCTGGACTTTTCTCATTAAGCAAGATGTATTATTCTAAGTAAATCTATTATATAGATTTACTACCACTATTAGTTTTTAGTTAAATGTTAAGGGAAAGGTCAACCAAGAGGGCTGCAGAAGATGGGATCATTTTATTTACATAGATAATACACGCATCATTGTATATAATTTATGATCCTAGTTTTCACATAGGGAAGGATTGTAAAAAATGTGCTGTCTTCATTTTCAACCTGACAGTTTTCAGGTTTGTGTGTTTCCTAGTCAAGTGTTTATGCTTGTTCTTGTATGTGCTATCTAGGAGGGTATCAAATGCTTTGTAGAGGTGCTGATATGGTATTACATTCTCAGCTTCTTTCCAACAGGCATCCTCTGGGCCTCTTTAAGAGGCAAGAAAAGTTCTCAATTGTCTGAGCAGTATTCTGAGAGCATCTCCTACCTACTCCTCATCTTGAGAGAAAGAGGAGTTTCAGGAGAGCCGAGACCTGAGTAAAATGAAGTGCAAAATACTGAAACAAGTAGGTTTCAGAGCCCTTGTGAACATCATTTCTGACATGATGTTTGAAGCAAAGCACTTGACAGACAGTTAAATGAACTAGTTTCTACATTTTGAGAGTCTTTGTAGGATATCCATGGCCATTTTTTTTTTCACAACCTATTTCTGGGACATACACTGAAAGGACTGATTGCTTGCTAATATATCTTTTCTTATAAAAAACCACTCTGTGAATATGCGTTCCTATAGTATTTATAAACAGTTTTTTTATTTGAAAGAGAGATAAACAAGTGATTATTAAATTCAAAGCTACACCTATTCCTCCCACTTCTTCTGCATCTGATATAATTACAACAAATCTGGGTTATGCATATGTGAACATCTTCTGGTTTTGATAGTCAAGCAATCAAATAACATTTCTTGCCCACACTCAGACCCATAATTTACATGCTCCTCTGCAGTGGCACTAGAGGCAGTTTAATTATAATGCTCTTCAATCCAGAAAGCTATTTAAAGGACGATGGAAGCTGTGCATTTTCAGTTCTTTCTCTCACAAACAATCCAGATATTTGTACCTGTAGCTAATCCCAAATTGAAACTTGATAACTTGCACATGACTTTTAACAGCAATAATTTTTCCTTTATAGAATAACTGACATTTTAAAATATGTATTTCTTTCTAAGAAAGCATGTCCTGCACAGTTTTCCATTTTGAATCTGTTTTTCCCCACACCATTAGAAGAAAGCATGGAAAATTTCACAATCATCTGCATTATGTTTACAGCAAATATTTTTTCATTTCAGAGTGAAATTCTCAAGCCCCAAATGGGTAGGTGTTTTAATTCAGCATGGAAATAAAGAGCTGCTTTTTCTGGACATATTCCCTTCCTTTCCCTGGCAGTAACTGGTACCAACTTGCTCTTAATTATCTCCCATTCAATGCTAGTCATAACCACCCGCCCACTTCACACTTAGGCAGTCCTGCCCACAGCACTCACCCCAGCCCCCTCAGGCTGAATCATCAGCTCCCACCCCCATCCTTCCTTTCCCACTGCCATTTCCTTTTTCGCTTCAGTGCCCTTTATAGAGGGACATTCTTGCTTTTCCAAAGCTTTTTTCCTCATTCCGTATTACATCCCCTTTAAATTTTAGAAAACCATAATTCTTATGGAATTTAATTTTCTTCTCATCACTGAGGACGATTTGTGCTTGATGCACCATAGAATCTGTGTTCATTAGTTACCCATTAATTCTTGTGTACTTTAGGGGGAAAGCAGAATTTGAGAAACTGGAAATCTATCACTTTCACTAAAACATACATAAGATAAAACTGAGTCATTTCTGGAAGTTTCCACCATGGCAGAGACGAAGGAAGTCCCAGGCCTGGGCAATGTAAACAATCAACTTACAGTTTGACATTTCTGCTTTCAACATTCCACTCTCCCTGATTTTTTTTAATGTTACAATTAAGTCCTTTCAGATTGGTAACCCTAGAGCCTCGCTTTTTCCTTAGGCAGACCTGCTTACCAAAGGCTCCCACGAAGTATGGGAAGCTGAGGGCTCTAGAATTTGACACCTGTAGGTATCCTAGCTCTGATCAACCCACAGATATGTTGTACTGATACCAGCCCAGGCCATGAAGACACCATTAAACATTCCACTCCTATTTGGTTTTTTCTTAAAGTACTCTAATATTGTCAGGAGGTATCCATGTATGAAGACACATTTCTCCCCATGTTCAGGACAAGTCATTCCTTATTATCTCATGAAGATTCTGCATACAGGTCTCACAGCTACCCCCAACATGCAAATAAAGAAAAGAAGACATCAAGTTCAAATGATCACTGATGGGGTTTCCTTTTGTTATGAAGCTTAGAGTTAAAAGAGATACACTTGGGCCAGGAACGGTGGCTCAATGCCTGTAGTTCCAGCAGTTTGGGAGGCTGAGACAGGTGGATCGTTTTGAGGCCAGGAGTTTGAGACCAGCCTGGCCAACGTGGTGAAACCCCATCTCTACTAAAAATACACAAACTAGCTGGGCGTAGTGGTGCCCACCTGTAATCCCAGCTACTTGGGAGGCCGAGGCAGGAGAATAGCTTGAATCTGGGAGGCAGAGGTTACAGTGAGCAAGATCGCACCACTGCACTCCAGCCTGGGCAACAGAGTGCGACTCTGTCTCAAAAAAAAAAAAAAAAGAGAGAGATACACTAGGCCCAAATCCTCATTTTATGTGAAAAAGATGAGCTCCAAAGTGCTGATGTGTACGTTAGGAAATTGGTTAAAAAAAAAAAAAAAAAAAGAAAAAAAAGAGGTAGGAGTAGAACCCAGGTATTTCCATCAGAGGAAAGGAAACCTGTCTTTGTGAAGTGTCCAACACCCTGCCCTTCCCGCTTATCATTTCACCAAGTCCTTACAACCACACAGAAAGGAATTATTACGCCAGTTTGGCAGATAGGAAAACTGAGGTTCATAAAGAAACCATCCCAAATTCCCATCCCTGGAAATTGATGCTACCAAATGGAATTACTTGCCAATGTTTACAGCCAACATCTCACAGTTTGGTGAACATTCACAAAGTGCTGGGCATTGAAGTAATCTCTTTACTACATCATCCGACTGAAGTTTCACAGCAACCCCATGTGTTGCATTTTTTTTCTTTTTTTTTTTTTTTTTAAAGAGACAGGGTCTCCGTCTGTTGCCTAAGTTGGAGGGCAATGGTGCAATCATAGCTCCCTACAGTCGCGACCTGCCAGGCTCAAGCAATCCTCCCATCTTAGCCTCCCAAGTAGCTGTGATTACAGGCGCATGCTGTCATGCCTGGCTAATTTTTTTTTTTTTTTTTCTGAGATGGGGTCTCACTATTGTCCAGGCTGGTCTCAGACTCCCCTGCTGCTCAAGTGATCCTCTGCCTCGGCCTCTCACAGTGCTGGGATTACAGGAGTGGGCCACTGTGCCTGACCTATGTTGCTAATATTTTGTTGGTAATATTACCATAATTTTATCTGTTATGAGAAACATGAAAGTTTAGGCTTCCTTTGTGTCTTTTCTGCTGTTCATTGTTTGTTTTATTTTGTTTGTCCCTATAGATGCAAAAGCCAGCCAGAAAACTCATCCAATAGGCCGTTTCACATATTATTTTCTGGAGTCCAAATTGTCAATAGGTATCAGGAGACAAGAGAGTAATATCATACTCTTACAACCCTTAGCATTTTTCCATTATAGAGTGGATGAAAAGCATATCGGAGGGAAGATGGATAAAGGAAGAAAGACAGCTGCCCCACCTATCTTTGGGAATTTGTCAGGGAAAATTAATTGTAAGGGGATGTTCAACATCTTTGCTCTGACTCAAGGCTTTTTGGGTGGGACCACTGAGATAAGAAGGGAAATTTGCTTCTACTATTTTAACGTATCTGCAGTTACCATAGACGCGGATACACATGCAGCCGAATTCTAACTGCTTTACTCAGAAAATAAAGAAATCTACCAAATAAACCTGCAGAAAACCAAATACCACATGTTCTCACTTACAAGTGACGGCAAAAGGATAAGAACCTATGAACACAAAGAAGGAAACAACAGACACTGGGGTCTACTTGACAGTGGGAGGTGGGAGGAGGGAGAGGAGCAGAAAAGATAACTATTAGGTACTGGGCTTAATACCTGGGTGATGTAATAATATATACGACAAACCCCTGTGACATGTATTTATCTATGTTACAAGCCTTCACAGGTATCCCCAACCTAAAATTAAAGTTTTTAAACAGTTAGGCAGGGTAAATAGAAAGAAATATAAAATTAAAATAATAAAATGTATTGGATAGTTATTTTGAAGAATTGTGAACAGACCTTTTTTAACATGCACACACCAGCTCAGTGCTCTACTCAGCCATCCACCAGTCTCCAAACCTCAGATGCCCCACCCAGTGTCTGCAGCATGTTCCCCCTCTCAGTTCTATGAGCTCATGCCTTTTCAATTGTTCAATCATCCTCTAAAATTACTACCTTTCAACATGCCTTTTTGTTCTAACTAGGAGAGCCGTGGTGATTTCCTCTGGAATATCTGCCTGAAACAACCTTTTCAGGCTGCATTTTTTTCACTTGTAAAATGAAAGTCTGGATGAGATCATCATTAAGGTGGTTTCCAGGTCTTAAATTTTATGAGTTTCTAAGTGTAGTGTATGAAATCTGCAAGCATGTATTGAGCACCTATTACACGTGAGGTTCTGGGCCAGAAATTGGGAGGACCAGACGGCAGGCTTTCCCTCTACCACTTCATTCTATAAGTCTCAGAGAGGGCTAATTATCATTCAATATGAAAAATGAAAAGATCAAGGTTTGTGTGCAGGGTTGGAGTGATTAATTCTGCCTGGGCAGTTGGTAAAGTAGAACACAGAGAAGATGACATTTGAACTGAAACTTAAGGGATGAGTTAATAGGCCTAGACAAGGAGAAAAATAATTTTCTAGATAGAATGAACAGGATCAGCAACAGCACAAGAACATGTGACTTTCTGCAAAGTGAGTGCGGATAATAGTAGTAGTGGAGAATTAGGACTGAGTCCATATCCTCTGAGAAGTCATTTGTCCAGTGTATTAGTCAGCTAGGACTGCATATAACAAAACATCTTAGATGTGGGGGGCTTAACCAATAGAGATTTATTTTCTTACAGTTCTGAATGCTAGAAGCCCAAGATCAGGGTGTCAGCACATTTAGATTCCTCCCAAAGCCTCTCTTCTTGGCTTGTAAGTGGCTGCCTTCTTGCTGTGCCCCCACAAGGCCTTTCCTCTGTGCACTCTGACTCCTCTAAGGAGGACACTAGTCCTTTGGGATTAGGACCTCAACCATATGACCTCATTTAAGCTTAATTACTCCTTAAAGGCTCTATCTCCAAATACAGTGAAGTTGTACATATATTAATGGCTGGGGTCTGGAACATCGGGGACAGGACGAGCCCCTTCCATAATGTGTTTCACTCACCTGTCTGGTGCCTGGGCTGAAATTGCTAAAGGCAATTTCAATATATAAATTCAATATACAAATTCAGGGGAACACAATTGAGTCCCTAACATCCAGCCACCTGTTTTATTTGGAAAAGAGTGAGTAAAAGCCTCAGGGAGCCACAATGGCCACCATAAGCTCTCTGCCTTAAAACTCAGTCACCTCCTTCACAAGAAAATCCTTAGGCTTCACCTAAATGACTGCACATTCTGGTTTCACATTCAATTTTTGGAGGCTAGTGTATTTGTGCTGCTATTTTAAAACAAAAATTGTACCTTAAGTGTGTGGGAAGCTTAGTGGAGGCAGATAGGTCAATAGCAATAAGAAATGGTTGCTGACATTTGTGTTTTCCAAAGATGGTCGCAATAATATCTCCCACCCCATATGCTCTTCCCCAGCATAACCTTATCACTTCCCCAGCAAGAAGTGGAGTGTAAATCTTGTCCCCTTGAATCTATGACTGACCTTATGATTTGCTTGTTACTAACAGAATGGTGCTGCATGATTTCTGATGTCACAAGAAAAGGCCTCGAAGCTTCCACCTATTACTCTTGGAATACTTGCCTTTGGAAAGCCCCTCTTGGGGATTTTCATCTTGGACCTTAGTCATCATGCTGTGAAAATTTGAAGCCGCATGAAGAGGCCATGTGTAGGTATTCTGGTTGATAGTCCCAGCTGAGCCCAGCCTTTAGCAATTTCAACCCAGGCACCAGACAGGTGAGTGAAACACATTACGGAAGGGGCTCGTCCTGTCCCAGATGTTCCAGACCCCAGCCATTAAAGTCACTCTCAGCTATCTGTCTTCCTAGCTGAAGTACCAGGCATCACGGAGCAGAGAAGAGCTGTCCCCATGAGCTCTTTCCTGATCCACAGAACCTGAGAGTATAATACAATTTTTAAAATTCCACTAAGTTTGGAGTGGTTTGTTATACAGTAAATGACTCAGACAGTTAAACCATTAAGGGAACAAGATTTTGAAAATACAATAAATAAGCAGATAAGCCAAAAATACAAAAATATACTCTAGGTATGGAAAAATAGCCCTGCACACTTCAATATTGTTCCTGAAAAGTTTTGTATTTTTAATACAGCATACTATTTGATGCTCACAATTATGTTCTAGTATCATTAAGAAAATGTTAAATTTGATTCAAGATAGGCAGAGAAAATAGATCATACATTTTAGAAAGATACACTTCAAACTGGTTAATATTTAAATTGCTTAGATGCTTTAAAAGGAATATAAGTTTCCATGATCAGAAAAATGAAAAGATATTAACATTTTTGTTCTTTGATAATATTGGATAAATTAGGCTTCACTATAATTTTAATTGAATATATTTCATAATTATTAATTTTTGTGTTGTTAAGAGGAAGTCTTGGTACCTAGATGTTATTATTCATGTATATACTTTGTCTTTTTCAAAACAGGATTTGATGCTCTGATGTTTGTTTAACCAACTTTCTATCCCATAAAGCATATCACATATCATGGAATCATTAAGAAATACACTTTGACAACAGCAATAATGCTAAATCGTAACCTCCTTAAAGACCAGGAGCCATGCCCTATTACTCATTTGTGTACTCCCAATGTTGCCTAGCTCCATGCTTTGTATGTAATAGAAGCTCATAAAAGATTTGGTGAATTGAATTGAATTGACCAAATTGTGATCAGATCTTTAAATGACTTAATCTTATGTCTAAAATTTCTCTCCAGAACACTACTGAGAAATCAGAAAAAAAAACCTCAAGCAATCATTATCCTTAATTACTAATACAAAGAAGTCACGTACAAAACACCCACTTCTAAAATGGATATACTTATGCATTACAATAAACACACCACATGACAGGCTTTTCTAGTTTTATGTCCATTCAGTTTCACGCTATTAAAGTGGTATTATAAAGAGCCCAATTATAGTTCAGGTCAGAACTAACACTGAATGGAGAAGATTGTGTGTGTGGTTGTGTGTGCATGTGTGTGTGTGAGCCTGTTTAGAAGGGAAGATTTACCCCCAGTTGTAGTACTCATAACCAAAACTTCAGGGCCCAAAATCCCATCATAAACAAATATCCTTTGGAAAGAGCAGACAGAGACAAGGGAAAGTGGAATATGATGGCCAGCTCTAAGACATAAGATCTCAGTAACTGTCATGCATGTCCATGTGAAGAGACCACCAAACAGGCTTTGTGTGAGCAACATGGCTGTTTATTTTACCTGGTGGCAGGCAGGCTGAGTCCAAAAAGAGAGTCAGCAAAGGGAGATAAGGGTGGGGTCACTTTATAGGATTTGGGTAGGTAAAGGAAAATTATAGTCAAAGGAGGGTTGTTCTCTGGCGGGCAGGAGTGGGGGTCACAAGGTGCTCAGTGGGGGAGTTTTTGAGCCAGGATGAGCCAGGAAAAGGAATTTCACAAGATAATATCATCGCTTAAGGCAAGGACCAGCCATTTTCTTTTTTTTTTCTTTTTTTTTCTTTTTTGAGACAGAGTCTTGCTCTGTCGCCCAGGCTGGAGTGCAGTGGCTGGATCTCAGCTCACTGCAAGCTCCGTCTCCCGGGTTTACGCCCTTCACCTGCCTCAGCCTCCCGAGTAGCCGGGACTACAGGCGCCCGCCACCTTGCCCAGCTAGTTTTTTGTATTTTTTTTAGTAGAGACGGGGTTTCACCGTGTTAGCCAGGATGGTCTCGATCTCCTGACCTCGTGATCCACCCGTCTCAGCCTCCCAAAGTGCTGGGATTACAGGCTTGAGCCACCGCGCCAGCATTTTCACTTCTTTTGCGGTGGAATGTCATCGGTTAAGGCGAGGCAGGGCATTTGCACTTCTTTTGTGATTCTTCCGTTACTTCAGGCCATCTGGGCATATACGTGCAAGTCACAGGGGATGCGATGGCTTGGCTTGGGCTCAGAGGCCTGACAGTCACCACATTAACAAAGGAGTCCCAGCTACCCCTTTCCTCCCAGAGACGGTGGTAACCAACGTCTTCATTCCACCCCTTGAAGGCTGTCACCCTGAAGCCGCTGCAGCTCCATAGAGCATGCACACTAGCATTCACCCTAGGATGGCTAGGCCCCCGACTAGAGACAGGTCAAGCAGAGCTTCCCTCCCTGATTTTCAGTTGTACAACTCAGTGGCATGTCTGGATTACAAGGATGAACTGTTGACTAAAATTTTATCTTTGCAGGTAATGTAACCATCTGCAGACAATGTAATCACAGCTGGGGATTTGACTATATAAAATAATATGGACCTTAACCACCAGAATATATAATCCTGTGGGAAAGACAGGCTCAGACATTTCTCTCCATAGTCATTTCTGGCTATTGAAGTCAGACGGTAATCTCTAAGTGTGAATAAAGTGCTGAGTGGGAAGTCTGAGGAGGGGGGCAATGACTTCTGATATTGTGGAGAAAGAGACAGATCTCACTTGAATCTCACTTTTGACAGATGGTTCCACTCTGAATTTGTAAAATAAATAACTGTATTTATTGAATATATACAGTGTCCAAGGTGCTAGCACTATGCTATGTCCCAAACTGCATTATCTCATTTTATTCTTAATGGAACCCTAAATGTAGGTATTACTATTATTATTCTTGGTTTAGAGAAAAAGAAACTGAAGTTTAGAGAATTGACTTACTGGCTGGGCGCAGTGGCTCAAGCCTGTAATCCCGGCACTTGGGGAGGCTGAGACGGGTGGATCATGAGGTCAGGAGATCAAGACCATCCTGGCTAACACGGTGAAACCCCGTCTCTACTAAAAAACTACAAAAAACTAACTGGGCGAGGTGGCGGGCACCTGTAGTCCCAGCTACTCGGAAGGCTGAGGCAGGAGAATGGCGTAAGCCCGGGAGGTGGAGCTTGCAGTGAGCTGAGATCGGGCCACTGCACTCCAGCCGGGGCCACAGAACAAGACTCCGTCTCAAAAAAAAAAAAAAAAAAAAAAAAGAAAGTTCCCACTGGTCATTAAGAAAACCCAAATGAGGAACTGTATGTTCTTTGTGACTGCTAGTCAACCATGGAATGGGGTGTTAGGGAGAAACTAGGAGGTGTGGACAAAAGGATTGGAACATGGATAAGAATTAGTGAATAAAATTAAAATAATTTTAATTTTTAAAAATTAATTAATCAAAAAATTAAGGGCAGCGATTCTCAATCCTGGCTGCAATTAGAATCATTTAGGGATTTTTGTTTAAATATCAATCTCTGATTTTAATATAACAGTACTGGCCTAGGGTGGGTCCCTGGCATAGGTCTTTTTCCAGCCAGGTTTGAGAACTGCTATTCTAGAACTTTTAAGGGTCTGCAGTGCTCATAAAATTAAGCAGAGTATGATGGTTAAAAAGCAACTCTACACCAACTGTTGCTTCAGAGTATTTTTTAACATAAGATCCAAATAAATGTTATCAACTGCCCATCAATCCATGGATCCATGAGTGGTGTGATTTAGTAGAAGCATATGTTGTTGTAATAGAAGAGTAATAGGTCACTACAGGGAGGTTGTGAAGAATTTTAATAAACTCCTTCAAATAAATGTCTCATTTCTAATCCTCCTAACATCCAAATAAGAGATTCAGTCACCTTACTGAGATAATCTCACATTATCTCATTTAATAATCACAACAACTCCTAAAGTTTATCCTATAATTTCCATTTTATACATATAGAAACCTAAGTTCAAGGTAAGTAATTCAAGTTCACAGATTAGAAACGAAAAAAAAAACTGGATTTGAATTCAGGTGTATTGCTTCTAGTCCATTCATTGAATGAACATCCACTGAAGTGTTAGCTCACAATTTCTCCTGTTAAAACTGCAATCCTTTCAACCCATTGTTGAAATACTGAGTCATGTGAGGACAATTACTTTGAAAACAGGCCTTGTTTTTGACTAAAACCATTTTACAAACTGAATTAAAAGTTTTCAATATCCAAATAAAGACTTGTTTAGGGATTGTGGTTGATTAATTAAATACTATGTCAACTTGTTCTATTCTGAGATATAAAGAAGAGTTGATTGCCTTTAGAAGCCTTAACCACTGAAAAGGTTGATGCCTTCCCAGCAACCTCTCATACGTATTTAAAAACAAGTTTTATAATCTGAATTATAAGGCTGGGTGTGGTGGCTCATGCCTGTAATCCCAGCACTATGAGAGGCCGAGGTAGGATTAAGGAGGATTGCTTGAGCCCAGGAGTTTGATACCAGCCTGGTCAACATAAAAAGACCCCCGTCTCTACCAAGAGCAACAAAAAATTAGCCAGGCATGGGGCTCACTCCTGTAGTCCCAGCACTTTGGGAGGCCAAAGTGGGATGATCGCTTGAGCCCAGGAGGTCAAGACTGTTACACACTGCACTACAGCCTGGGCAACAGAGTGAGACCCTATCTCAGAAAACAAAACAAAACAGAAACGCTGAACTATAAAATAAGTGCAATATTGTTCATTAAAGTCTGCTTTTCCCTCTTATAGCTACTCAGATGCTTTTTTTGGCTTTTTGTGATGCCCTAAGTACGTACTTAGTTTGCTCTTTGCTTAGTCTAGCCTGCGATACCAAATGTCCACCTGTAAATTTTCTTTGGCATTGTGCCCTACTTGTATACTTTTCAGTTGATTTGAAAGCCAGTGATCAGTTGATACACTAACTTTCTAGATGACAGTTGTGATTCTGTTCTCAAGCGGAGAGAGGTTATGTTCTTCTGAACTTCAAAGGGAATAATACAAGCTACAGAAGTTTCCCTGCTCTTACCCCAGGTGGGTAGAACAGTTGGTATGGAATGGGATGGGATGGGATGTAACTCATTGTGCCACTAGGGTGCATAGAAATCTTGTTCACAAATTATAACCTGTGTTTTTAGGTAGAGGAAATTTTGATGCTTTTGAAGAGAAAATATTTGAAAGGGTTCTTACTGCCTGTAATGAGCCCAAAGTTAACATTTTTGAAAGAGTGTCCTTGCCATTCTGAAACTTAAGCTTTCATTAATTATCTTTAAATCAGGGTGGAAACTGTGTAATCTTATAACTGTAACCTACCAATAAAGCT
Organism: Chlorocebus sabaeus; assembly: GCF_047675955.1. Taxonomy (NCBI): domain Eukaryota; kingdom Metazoa; phylum Chordata; class Mammalia; order Primates; family Cercopithecidae; genus Chlorocebus; species Chlorocebus sabaeus. Next base: position 78,106,295 of record NC_132913.1, read on the forward strand.
CCCCATCCTTTTTAAAGAAACATATTACAAGCAACTTGAAATATATAATTAATTAGCAATTAACTAGAAAGGCTGCTAGACACCTAATACTCTGTTGCATACAAAAACGCAGATAAGGCCGGGCGCGGTGGCTCAAGCCTGTAATCCCAGCACTTTGGGAGGCCGAGATGGGCGGATCACGAGGTCAAGAGATCAAGACCATCCTGGCTAACACAGTGAAACTCCGTCTCTACTAAAAAAATACAAAAAACTAGCCGGGCGAGGTGGTGGGCACCTGTAGTCCCAGCTACTCGGGAGGCTGAGGCAGGAGAATGGCGTGAACCCGGGAGGCGGAGCTTGCAGTGAGCTGAGATCCGGCCACTGCACTCCAGCCTGGGCGACAGAGCGAGACTCTGTCTCAAAAAAAAAAAAAAAAAAAAAAAAAAGAAAAATGCAGATAAATCTTGAGTTACAAATTAGGTCTTGTGTTAAATTTCTTTTCTTCCTTGAGGGTACGGGGAAATCAGAACACAGAAATACTTTTAAACATCAGAATTATATATTGTGGAGGCAAGGAACATAGATATTTTCCTGACATTGGACATGCAAGCAAAATTCGATTTGAAATACTCTGAACTTTGTGGATACCTTTTGTAAAGATAATGTTCTACAGTTTGGTTTCTTTCTTTCTTTCTTTCTTTTTTTTTTTTTTTTTTTTTTTTTTTTTTGTCTTTTTACTTTCTTTGTCAAAAATCCTAATGATAGAGAAGTAGAGAAGTCATTTGACTTTTGTCTATACCATTTTCTTCACCTATAAAATAGAATCCACATACACACACACAAGATATATGCATATTTCATAGTGATTAAATCTTACACACACATACACACAGGGATATATGCATATTTCTTGCTTTCTTTTTACACATACACACACGCAGGGATATATGCATATTTCTTTCTTTCTTTTCTTTTTTTTTTTTAGACTGAGTCTCACTCGTTGCCAGGCTGGAGTGCAGTGGTGCGATCTCGGCTCACTGCAACCTCCGCCTCCCTGGTTCCAGCGATTCTCCTACCTCAGCCTCCCAAGTAGCTGGGACTACAGGTGTGTGCCACCACACTCAGCTAATTTTTGTATTTTTAAGAGAGACAGGGTTTTACCATGTTGGCCAGGCTGGTCTCGATCTCTTGACCTCATGATCCACCCACCTCAGCCTCCCAAGATATATGCATATTTCATAGTGATTAAATCTTGAGCTCTGGAGTCAGACAGGTGTGGGCTGCTGTCCTGGCTCTGCCATTTTCTAGCTGTCAAACCTTAAGTAAGCCAATTCTCTTTTTTTTTTTGAGACGGAGTCTTGTTCTGTCGCCCACCACCACGCCCGGCTAGTTTTTTGTATTTTTTTTAGTAGAGACGGGGTTTCACGGTGTTAGCCAGGATGGTCTCGATCTCCTGACCTTGTGATCTGCCCACCTCGGCCTCCCAAAGTGCTGGGATTACAGGCTTGAGCCACCGTGCCAGGCCAGACCAGTGGGAACTTTCTAAATTAGTGAAGTTCAATGCTGACAACACTGAATTTACATTAAATGCAAAAGACATTATCCCTCACTGGGAACAAAACACTATTGCATTAATTTAGACAATAGGTTTTCATAGAAATCACATGATCAGCAACAAGCATATAATTATTCTTCAGCCACCTGAGAAATCTTTACCTATAGATTCATGTGTTCTGTGGTCAAAATCTCCAAGAAGTATTTCCTACTTTTATTATTCGTAGCCATATTGTTAAGAATGTTCTTTTGTTTAACCAATTTAAGCTGCTGTCTTCAGTGGAAATGGAGAACAATACATGAATTACTTGCTTACCGATCTTTTGTTTAGTTGTGAAGACTCACAAATTCACAATTAAGCCTTCTTTTCATCAGGTTAATAATAAATAAGTTGTCATTATAACCTACATCTCATAACCATTTGCTGTATATTTGTCATTCTTCTTCTCTGAACACAATTAGACCACTGTATGATAGAACAGTTATTTGCCCTTGCTTTAACATGTTATCTAAAGATAAAAGTGCATTGCTTATGATTGAGGTCATCATTTTAAAGCATTACGTTCACATGCAAGCACTTTCTATTTTTTTCTTACTTTATAATTTTAAGACATAAAATGTAGTCGCTGGGTTATTAAATATAATTACCTTGCCTTATATCTGAAAGCAGAATGCAAACATAAAGCTTTCTTGCTTTGGTAATTTCTGTAATTTCACACATATCATTAATAAGGCCCTGGGTATAATTCAGATGTACAGATTGCACCCACAATACCATAAACATAAGCTTTTCTCAGAGCAATCGTCACTGAAGCACCAATTCAGATAACAGAATTAGTCATTAACTCTTCAGGCAGCCTTTATATTTTCTTTATGTAGTATTTTCTATACTCGTCGTAATATTGTGCCATTTTTACTAGCTAGTTAAGATTTCACTGTATAAACAGGAGCTGAATATATTCATGTCAAAGATAATCATTTCTTTTAAAGGTTTCTTTGTCAGGTATTCATTAAAGTAGGTTTCACATCAAAATGATAGTCACTAATATAGGGCAAACATCTTATCCATTTGGCAGGTTTCAAAAAAATTTAAATTTTATGAGTACTATATTAAATCCTCGGCCTATATTGTGTCTCCTTAATAGTATAAAGATCTGTTTTATGAATGCAGACATTGGTGGGCTTACAAAGTAGAATAACCTGTGTGTTATAACAAAGGTAGGAGACTACAGTAGAGATGATGTTCATGTATGCACTGGAAACTACCTATTGGAAATACCTGCTTATATGCTATACTTTCTCAACCGTGCTTCCACTTTCTCAATATTAGTCTTCAGAAAGCCATTTTATGATAAATTCCCTAAATAGAGGCTTCTCCCCAGTTGATGTTTACCACTCCACGCTGCATGAAGCACTGGCATTTTGCTTCAAGACAGGAGGTAACAGGAATAAAAACAGCGCCAGCTACATTCCCTCCTGATCAAATATGTGAATGTTGTGAGCATTGTAATGGGTAGCGTGGGTGACACAGAATTTCACAAAAGCGCCTACACAAAGAGCAGCCCTTCGGAAGGCAAAGCAGACACCATTTTATCTCATTTTAAAGCAGCTCATCACCATCTCCAGGATTTCTATGGAAGCTTTCAGATACAAGGTTTTTTACCTAACCTGATGGGATATGATGAATTTTTAGGAGGGCAGTTTGATTGCTAGGCAGTGGGAAGGAAAATAGAAACGGGCAAGAATTGAGATCATAGCTGTACATATCTCCTCTGAAGGAGTAAAGTGAGAACAATAGCCTTTATGTATAGTGATATAGACACTGAGAGTCGTTAAATTAATGCAAGTATAAAAATGAATCCCCAGGCCGGGCGCGGTGGCTCACGCCTGTAATCCCAGCACTTTGGGAGGCCGAGGTGGGTGAATCACGAAGTCAGGAAATCGAGACCATCCTGGCTAACACGGTGAAACCCCATCTCTACTAAAAATACAAAAAACTAGCCGGGCGTGGTTGCGGGCGCCTGTAGTCCCAGCTACTCGGGAGGCTGAGGCAGGAGAATGGCGTAAACCCGGGAGGCGGAGCTTGCAGTGAGCCGAGACTGTGCCACTGCACTCCAGCCTGGGAGACAGAGCGAGACTCCGTCTTAAATAAATAAATAAATAAAATTTAAATATAAAAATAATTTAAAAAATGAATCCCCAGCCTTAGATTACTTCATAGGGGAGGCCCATATCTACTCTGGGGACTTGATGGGTTTGGGGAGTGTCAAGCTATGGGTAAGTCACGAACCCCAATCCATGTCTTACTGTGGTGATGTGTGAGATCCTAGCACTGCTGCTGCAAAAGCGTCGCCTCCCAGTTGATCTCTTGGGACTCTGACTGGCCTGTGAATATGTCAATCACAATTACGTATGCAGCTCTGTGGTTGGTTGTCTGATTATAAGTGACCTTTGGCTTTGTTTGGTTTTGTTTTTTGGCGCGCGCGCGCGTGTGTGTGTGTGTGTGTGTCTTTGTGTGTGGTGGGGGGTTGTTGCTGTTGTTTTGTTTTTCTGGCAACATAAAGCATGTATCTAAAGTGAGTGTTGGCCTTCAAAATTGTAACCTGACATATCCCCCACTTTAGTGTCACTTCTTGGAATATTTTGGGGTGTATCTTTTAGAATTCCCTCAGCCTCTGAGGCACATTATTTTCTATGTCCTGACTACTATCGATCTTCATTATTTGAAAGGAGATTTAATTCTATTCTATTTTATTTTATATTTTGTGTGTGTATGTTTTTTAAAAATTGTGGTAAAATACACATGATATAAAATGTACCGATTTAACCATTTTAAGGTGCACAATTCAGAGGCATTTAGTACGTTCACAATGTTGTGCAACCATCCCCACGATTTAGTTCCTCAACATTTTCATCACCCCCAAAGAAAATCTCATACTCACTCATGAAGCTGTGGTCGCTTTACAATCTCTCCCAGCCCCTGCTAACTACTGCTTTGCTTTCTACCTCTCTGGATTTGCCTATTTTTGATATTTCTCATAAATGGAATTTACAACATGTGTCCTTCTGTGTCTGGTTTCTCTCACTTAGTGTAATGCTTTCAAAGATCATCCATGTTGTATCTGTATTTATTTTAAAGCAATAGGAAGTTATATGGAGTCTAGTCTGGTCAATAAGCTGGATATATACTGTTTGAAAAAAGTTGAAGTGATATTACAAAGTAATGAGATTATTTATCCTATGTGACTCATGTCTTGAATATACAGATTTTATTTACACTAAAAAAAATCCCACGCACACAACAAATAAATGCTACAATACATTATCACCTACACTCTATGCATATTGCTTGATTACTGCCGATTAGATTTTACAAGGTCTTCTTTGGGAAGGGGAAAGTTTTGGCCAAAGGATGTTAGACTCAATATGTTATACTAAAATTATGATGCCCTCCCTAATGAAAGAGGTGAAATATACGCAAATCAGATCTTGGGTGACTGTAAGGTAAAACATGTAAAGTAGGCTTTTGTAGTCTCTCTTTGTAATGTCCCTCCCTTTTAATTGTCCACTCTCCTCTTCTCCCCTGAGGGTGAAATACCTATTTAATAAAATAAATCATGCTAAAATATTTGTGAATTAATGAACTTAAAAAATAATGAGTTGTTGCTTAATTCTACAAAATTAATTGACTTTTGATCAAGCAATGGAGAGAAATGTTCAGAGAAGGATCCTTCCTTGTCCCCTCAAATCATACCACATGGACCAGTGTGGTTCTCAAACTTCTATGTGCTTAAGAATCACCTTGATATTTGTAAAAATAGTTTCCTAGGCCCTAGAGATTCTGATTTGATATGGGCGAGGATCAGAAATTTTTACTTCTAATGAATATCCTGGGTCAGTCTTATCCACTGGTGTGCACCAGAATCACCCCGAGGACTTGTTAAAACACAGATTGCTGGACCCCACTCCCAGAGTTTCTGATACAGTAGGTCTGGAGTGGGGCCTGAGAATTTACCTAACAAGAACTCTGCTGATGTTGATAATGCTGGTTGGGGATCATGCTTTCAGAACAACTGTCTGAGGTAATTCTAAAATAATTGTGCCTTGGCTACACTTGAAGACATATTGATAAACTAATCACACTTCTGCAAATCAGGTTAAGTATATATGGTAGCCTGTAATGAAGACGCATGGATTTTGACAATAGTAGAATAAAATAAAACTCTGTCCCTAGCTGTGGAAGCATCAGTAATTTTCACAACCAATTGTAATGGGGCAGTATTTTTTAATGTAAGAAATCAGTTAAGCACCTAAAAACAATGCATCAAAAACAGTATTTTCTTTTGATTTTCAGGTGTACATATCACAGTTTGTAAATTATTGTTGTAGATTTAATTTAAAATAAGATGGCAAAAAACCCCAAAACAACTGAAGCACTGAGAAAATCATTGTTTAATGGTTTTGAGTTTCAATTAGAAAACTGATTCAGGGGTACAGCCTGCTGGAGGTTTCTGATATTGCAAAGGAGAAAATTGTTAAGGAAGTTTTATCACTTAATATCTTTTATTATAAACATTTCTTTTCATGTCTTTTACAAGCATGATATAATGGAAACATCATGAACTTCAGAGGGTTCAAGATCTTCCTTTGCCTTGCGATCTTCCTTGCTATGTGACCTTGGGCAAACTACTCAAGCTTCAGGTTTTTAGTCTGTATAATGGGATAACATGATAATTTCTACTCAGCAGAACTGCTTTGAGAATTAAAACATTTAAATTCCCAGCACAACAACACTCGACTCATTGCAGAACCTGTGTTCTTTACACACACACACACACACCCCAACAAACAGAAAATTACTTTCTGACGATCCTTCTACACAAGTTGCCCAAACTGAATTCTGCTTCAAAGCAACATTTATCAGGATATGCAGATACTCTATGTTAGTGCTTCTCTGCATGTTGACTTCTGATAGCTGTATGCTTTAACGAATTAGAAAAGATTGGGAGCTGGAAGAGTCACATAATTTTTGCAGGTATTAAAACTTATGCGAAGCTAACAATTAACTTATACGGTGAAAGCTGGGTGCAGTAGCACATGCCTGTAATCCCAGTTACTGGGAAGACTGAAGCATGAAGATTTCTTGTGCCCAGGAGTTTGAGGCCACAATGAGCTATGATTGTGTGTTACTACACTCCAGCCTGGGCAACAGAGAGACCCCTGTCTCTTACAAAAAAAAAAAGAAAGAAAGAGAGAGAGAGAGAGAGAAGAAAGAGAGGAAGGAAGGAAGGAAGGAAGGAAGGAAGGAAGGAAGGAAGGAAGGAAGGAAGGAAGGAAGGAAGGAAGGAAAAAAGAAAGAAAAGAGAAAGAGAAAGAAAGAAAGAAAGAAAGAAAGAAAGAAAGAAAGAAAGAAAGAAAGAAAGAAAGAGAGAGAAAGAAATAAAGAAAGAAAAGAAAAGAAAGAAAGGAAAGAAAAGAAAGAAAGGAAAGAGGGAAGAGAGAGGGAGGGAGGGAGGGAGGAAGGACGGAAGGAAGGAAGGAAGGAAGGAAGGAAGGAAGGAAGGAAGGAAGGAAAGAAGGAAGGAAGGAAACCTTAATGATGAAGTGAGGTATCCTAGCTGAATAACTTTCTGTGAGTAAAATTTTAAGATTTTTAAGTAAAATCTGGGCACTCAGTGCCCAGAGTCAGTTCCTTGCTGTGCTGGAAGAGGACACTTGTGAACTGGTTCCTACCCAAGATAAGTAACAGGAAGTAAGAGCACATTAATGCCAAAGCTCAAATTGTGGTGTCTCTGGCCCCCAACCATGCTAAGAAACTTACATCTTGAGGCCCTCAAATCACCCTGGCGATGTGTGGGGCATCCATGGTGGTCTCATGGATGCCTGTGAACAGGTTCATTTGTGTTTTCGCTATGGCCTCCTGTGTCACAGAGATGTGATACGGTGATCTACAGTGGGTCCTGGGAATCTGCATTAAAACGAGCACTCTAGGAGATTCTGATAGGAATGAATGATGAAAGGCATACAAGGGTTGCACAATGTAGGAAAAATCATGCATTGAGAGATCCAGGAAAAATTAGTTTTTCTGCTCCAGTTTGCTGTGCTTATTGGAATGGAGTCAAGTAGTACATCTATACTCAGTGGGAACTTTGATTGAATATCAGTTATGATTGCCAGGGGACACTCTGATTCAAGGTAAGTGTGCCCTTAGCGTTCTAGTGTTGCAAACTGAGTGATTTATCAGGCCATTGCTGCAGTAAAAGACCATTATGAGGGTGAACTAATCCTGCCTTCTTACCTGCTGCCCACCATGAATCAGATTAGGTTGTTTAAGCTAGCCCAGGGTCCAGCCCAGAGTGTTACACAAAGAAGGTATTCAGTAAATACATTTTGAACAGAATCCTTGTGGCACCCTGATACCAGTTACATCAAAGGTTAGAGTTTAATTGAAAGATATATTTACTGGACCCTGTACTGAGGACCAAGCAGCCCTTCCAAGCACTGGATGCCCATCTGCTGTAGCTTTTCTCCAGGTAACTCAGGAGTAGGAGTTTTGGGAAGTTTGAGTCCTAATGTGTCCCCCAAAAAACTAGCTGCATTTTCAGAATATAGCTCTGACTTTCCACCATTTACTTATGGCAGCTTGTGAAAAATCACATTCTATTGATATTCTTAAAATAGGGCTACACTAGCACTCGGGCAAGGTTGGGGTGAAGAGCAAAAAAAAATTAGGATTCAGTATGTTGGATAATTATATGGGGATTAAGCAGGTTCTGTCATTAGTAGTTATTAGTGGCTAGGCATTAAAGAATGGTGTTAGATCTCTCTCTCTTTTTTTTTTTTTTTTTTTTTTTTTTTTTTTTAACCGTGGGCAATACTGTTCAGCGTTTTTAAAGTAATATGGACTGACTTACCCAGGTTACATGATAGTTCCCTCTTAATCAATGAATATGGATTGCTTCACTTTTAATTGCTCTAAAATCTATAGGAGATGGATGACAATGCCTTGTCTTCCAGGGTCACAATAACAGAATTATTGACTTTTCTTTTCCAAGTTAGGAATTTGTGAGAGTGATAGCACTCAAATAAACCTTGGTCTGGACATCCTAGGAACCCATTTGAAAAAATGTTGCCCTGAAAAACTAGGAATTAATGAAAAAAATAGTTTGATAAAAAAGAATAGTTTTAATCTGTTAAAAATGGTTTGAGAAACTTTTTTTTTTTTTTTTTTTTTTTTTTGAGACAGGTCTCACTCTGTTGCCACGCTGGAGTACAGTGGCGCGATCTTGGCCCACTGCAACCTCCACCTCCCGGGTTCAAGTGATTCTCCTCCCTCAGTCTCCCAAGTAGCTGACACCACATCCAGCTAATTTTTGTAATTTTTGTAGAGACAAGGTTTCACCATGTTGGCCAGGATGGTCTCGATCTCCTGACCTCATGATCTGCCTACCTCAGCCTCCCAAAGTGCTGAGATTACAGGTGTGAGCCACTGCGCCTGGCCTTAAGAAACTTTTATAATATTCTCCTATTTACTATGAATTTTAAACCACATGCATTTTTCTGTCTACTTTAAAATAAATTATTGTTAAAGAAAAACTAAAATTACAGAGATGTTATTTATATTTACTTTTAAGAGAAAGTAGTCAGAGTCATGCGATCATAGGAATAGAAATTTTCTGTCTAGCTTAGCCTGAGAATTAGGTGATATGCCATATTCTTCCTGTGCCATCTAGTGGGAGACTCAAATGGTTTTATGTGAGTTTTGTATAGATTGTCATTAATTTTTTAAACTTTTCATTTGTAGCAAATCAACCAGATTAAGAACTGGTATATATCAAATTAGAGGTGGAAACCAAAACTGAAACAAAGAAAACAAAAACAAAGTGCAAACTATGTCTTCTGTTAAAAACAACTTTATGGCAGGGTGTGCTCAAGCTTCTGGCTCTCATCACTAGTGATGCCAATGGAAAATCCACGGATAAAATCTAGGTAATAACCAGTATTGGTAAATCATGATAGTATAATATGATGACGCATCTGATTTATTCAGCCAAGAACATTCTAAAGACAGTATTCCTAGATTTAAATAGAGTAGAATGCCTTTCACATGCCATTTCCTGTCTTTATACTTTCCCTTCTCTGCATGATGAAATTTTGCTTATCTTTCAAGAGTCCTCAGGCCTTTGACAGCTGTATGTTTTAGTGAATTAGAAAAGATCATATATCATATCCTCTGTGAAACTTGTCTTTTTTCACAATCTGCCTGCATATAATATATAAACAGACACAGACACACACACTGCAGCAGGTCTAAATGGTCCCTGCTTGTTGTTCCAGAGTACTTTGTGTGCATGCTTCTGTTACACATTAACTCATCTGATGGTTTTCACAGATTGAGCTGCTTGAGGACAAGGGTTTTGTGTTCATCTTTGGGTTGGACACCACCTTGAATGAATGAAAGAACAAAAGTCTTTATAGAGTCATCACTGCTGCCCATTTCTCTCCCTCACTTGGTTGTAGAAGCCACTTACATCCAATTTCCAGTGACTGGGCTGCAGACGGATGAAGAATGACTGTGTGTGTGTAAAAGGGAAAGACAAAGCATGGAGGGAGAAAAGGGAGTGACAAATCAGTAGGAATAGCGTTCCAAGGGATCTATGATGAGGTTCCCCATGCTGTACCTTCTCCCTCCACCCTTAGCCCTCATCTTCCCTAACCCTAAGAGACAAACTATCTCACAGTCTCACTGTTGAGGCGTTGGCTTTGTTCCACTTGTGCATACTGCCCATGTACAGCAGTGATGGTCGCAGAGGACTCAAGTGCTGATAATGATGGTTTGGGTGGCAGTGAAGAAAAAAAACTATACGATTGTCCCTAAACCAATGCATATTTGTATATGAAGCCCATCGCTTAGGTCCAATTCCAGACACCTGGCCTTTCTAGACATTCTCTTTTACTGGCTTAAAGTAGGTATGAGGGATTTTCCCATGACCATGTTCCAAAAAGAACAGTCACACCTCCTGGGACCCACTGGGAGAAGCACCATCAACTACCCACTGGGAGAAGCACCATCAACTGACTACTCCAGCCTCAAAGAGCTACTTCATCTTTAAACTCTGATAGCACTTACTGGCATGGTCTAGCTCTATTAGATTGTATCTTGATTCATTGTTCCATTTGCACTGGGTCTCCTGATTGGACTGTAAGCCCCCTGAGGTTAAGAGCCATATCTAACGCTTCCCAGAGCTCCTAGGAGAATAGAGTAGAGCAAGGGTCTTAAAATTATAGATATTCTGACATTGGTTAACTGAAGAACAAATACTCCATTTATTTTTTATATTATTTCATATACGATTGTATTATTTTATATTACTATATCTTTTTTCTTTCCCATCCATTCTCACATCTTTCATGCCTATTGCCTCTTTCTTCCTATACCCCATTCCTCATTCATAGGGCATTATCTTCCAAGGAGTCCTAATGACCCAGCTCTGCCACAGCCACCATGGTAAGTGAAGTCCAGGGCAGAACGAGGTAAACAGACACAATCCCGCCCTGGAGAGACCGTCATACTGAGTAGACCCACAGTCATAGGACACAGAGAGGAGAGGAAGCAATAAACAGAAATTCCATTGAGCTGTTAGGGTCATAAAGTGTGTTGCAATCATACTTCAAACAAGGTCAGCCCAGAACTAACAGAAATTCTATGATTAGCACCAGCTCCTTCACTTCCTAATTGCAAACACGAAAGACACATTCCTTCTCTACTTGTGCTCTGGCCTGGTGAGAATGGGAAAGCAACTTAAACCCATTTGAGGTATAATTGCTCTTTTATTATGTTTACAAATTTTATTTTATCAAGTAGTCAGTTCAGGCCAAGAGAGTGTAGGACAAATTTTTCTTTCAGCGTGAACACATGAAATACATGTGAGGTCTGTAGGGTATGGAGGAGGCCTCAGGGAATGAATAATGTGGTCTAAGGTCCACAACTAGGAGGTTGTTCAGGGCAAATTGCAGAGTGAGAGGACTGCAGGCAAGGGCAGATTTCAAACATTCCAGTCCCCACTTCAGAAAATGGCATCTCTGTATTTTCAGTGAGTTCAAGCTGAAAACCTTGCACTTTTGATTTCTCTCTCCTGTCACATCCACCATCTAATCTAATGGCACATCTTGCTGGTTTGGGGAAAAATTCTTCCAAAATATATTTAGTATCTCCACTTTCCACCACTCTAGTGCCACCCAGGTAATCTCTCCCAGCCCCTAGTCCCATTAGAACTTCTGCAGTAGCCTCTGCCCTGGTCGCTCTGCTCCTACTCTTACTGCCACCCCCTTCCACCTCCACACAGCAGCCAAAATGATGTTGGCAAAGCATGAGTCATGTATCATTTAAGGTAATAGCTACTGTAACAAAGAAACCCCCACATTTGAATAATATACATTTTGTGTTCCATTTTTTCTTGCTCAGGGAATAGTTCATGTGGGGGCTCCTTGTCAATGCCAGGCTGGGAGAGGGAGAGCCCAGTCATCTTAATACATGGAATCAACACCCATGAAGGGCAGAGAGAATATGAAGCAGGCACATCTGCTCCCTCAATACCTCTTCCCAAAAGTCACCCGCAAATCACTTCTGCTGTCCTTCCAATGGCCAGAATTCATCTGTGGCCTCTCTAGATGCAAGGAAGTGCCCTGGCTGGGCAGCTGCTTCCCTGCACCAACTTTACAGCTTCACAACTCCACAATTCTACAGCTCTACAACTCCAAAGTTCCACAACTCTACAACTCTTTAGTGACAGCTGCCATCTGTTCAAATGTAAGGTGGGTCTTATTGCTTGCCTGCATACAACTGTCCAAGAGCTTCCCATCTAACTAAATAAAAAATCAAAATCCCAGCACTTTGGGGGTCTGAGGCAGGAGAATTGCTTGAGCCCAGGAGTTTGAGAACAGCATGGGCAACACAGGGAGACCAACCCCTAACACAAAAGTTAGTCGGGTGTGGTGGCATGCATTTGTAGTCCCAGCTACTTGGGAGGCTGAAGTGGGAGAATTACTTGAGCCCAGGAAGTCAAGGCTGCAGTGAGCTGTGATTGTGTCACTGCATTCTGCCTGGGTGACACAGCGCAACCCTCTCAAAAAAGAAAGAAAGAAAGAAAAAGAGAGAAAGGAAGGAAGAAAGGAAAGGAAAGGAAAAAAGCAAAAGGAAAGGAAAGGAAAAGAAGAAAAGAGATCCAAAATCCGAAGCCTCCAGATCCTCATACCACCTTCCTGGGCTCATTGTACTCTAGGCTCTCTGACCCTTTTTGTGATCCTTGCTTATTCCCACCTCAGCAGTTGCTGTTTTCTCTGCCTTGAATATTTTTTCACCAGATCCCTTTTCATCAGGCAAGTAGATAGAAAATAGGACCCAGGAATTTGCACTGTAGCAGGCACCCAGTGACACTGGTGCTGATGGTCAGTGGTCTATACTTTGAGAAGCACTGGTACAGTGGTTAAGAATGCGGACTATGAGGCCGGGCGCGGTGGCTCAAGCCTGTAATCCCAGCACTTTGGGAGGCCGAGACGGGCGGATCACGAGGTCAGGAGATCGAGACCATCCTGGCTAATATGGTGAAACCCTGTCTCTACTAAAAAATACAAAAGACTAACCAGGCGAGGTGGCGGGCGCCTACAGTCCCAGCTACTCGGGAAGCTGAGGCAGGAGAATGGCATAAACCCGGGAGGCGGAGCTTGCAGTGAGCTGAGATCCGGCCACTGCACTCCAGCCTGGGCGACAGAGAGAGACTCCGTCTCAAAAAAAAAAAAAAAAAGAATGTGGACTATGGGATCAGAGGCACTTGGGTTTGAATATTATGAACCCAAAGACTTGCCAAATCTATAACTTTGGTTACCTTATTTGCCCTCTCTAATGCTCGATTTCCTCACCCATGAAATAGAGATAACAGAAATCACTTGGTTGCTGTAAGTAAACAGAAACCTGGTTGCTGTACATAAAATGAGGTCAAACTAAGATACGGCACCAGATCTGACATATAGTAAGTGGTACAAAGGAGTGCCTTAGAAAAAGTAGGGTGGAACTCAACAAAAAAAGATTTGAGCAAGTGAATCTGAAATGAGAAAGTGATGTGACTCCTGTGCTTCCTGGGGCTAAGGGATGCCACCATAGAGTCCTTAGGAGTGGAGTGGTATGTCGGATGGATGGTTTGAGATGCCTGTGTTACAGTCACTCTGAGCAATGATGAAAGAAGGTTAGATCTGGGACAGGGGGCCCTACCAGGAGCTTGTTTCACTGTGCCAGATGGAAGAAGATTCAGTTATATGAATTAAACAGAGAGATGAGTTACAGGGAGAAGAAAGCAGCAAGAAGCAGCAAAAGAAGGTTGACAGCATGAAAACAGACCAAGAGAAAAGACTGAAGGGAAATGTGTGTTGTCTCAGTATGGACAGGACCCACGGCAATGGAAGGGCGCTGATTCTTAGATTATAACCAAGAATGCCAGTAGATAGCAGAAAGTGGTGAAAGAATCTCCAAATCAAATGAAGTCATAGAAGCCAGAGTTAGTGGCAACACTTTGAGGAAGTCATTATAATTACAGCTGAAAAGGGTGAACTGGTGGCATCCAGTCAAATGATGCAAAGATGATGGCACTAGAAATTGTCCTTTGAATTTTCCTGAAGTTGCCAGTAATATCCCAGTTGAGGGTAGCAGCTTCTAGGGATAGAAGAAGTACAAGGCGAAGGAGAACAAAGTTGATTAAGGAACGTTAAAGTCCTAGATGTGGTTAAGAAGTAGATGCATCTACTATAAAGTATATGTTCAAGGAACACAAACATACAAACAAGAAAGAAATGGAGCAGTGGCCAGGAGTAAAGTCTGAGTCCATGTTAGCACCACATGCACATGTGCTTTCTCTCTCCTATACAAACTTTCCGTGGCTTCCACATAAAGTCCCTTTTACTGTCCCTACCCCTACACTTTAAACTGACTGCTGACCTAGTTTGAGTATGATTAACATTCCATGTAGGTTGAGTGATCCAGGTTTTGTGGGGGTTAAAACTTATATTATTTGGCTGATCCTTTTCAAGAAAAAGAATATAAAGTTAGAAATATAAAGTTAGATACAAAAAAGAATATTTATTAAGGATAAGAAAAGGATTCACAGTAAGTTACCAGAGCCTTGAGAGTCCAGGTCCCTTTCTTCTGACACATCTCTAAGCAATTTACCCAAAATGTTTACATAGAAATGCAATCTGACTTCTCTCTCTACTGACAACATTCTACAACCCTCACTGACTCCCAGTACTCACGGAGGCCCAAGCAATAAGGGGTCCAAAGCTTACACTTCTTACTTCATGGTAAACTTGCCTTTCTGTTTAGGTGTTTCTCAGCTTTATTTAGCTCTTCTTGGCTCCAAAGTGGGGCAACTCTAATATCCAATTAAGATGAAGAATTTCTGAATGTCCTCCTTTCTGCATATTCAGTAGGCATTGTTTTCTTGAAGGTAGAAAGGACTAAACACTGAACATCAGGAAAAAACCCTGTAGAGGACAGTGACTTTGGCAGACATGGCCTCAGGGTAGCTAGCAGATGACTGAGTCCCTGAGCTTTTCCAAAATATGTGGCCACATTCCTACCAGTACAAATATTGCCTAAGCACCAACGGTATCTCAGGGAGGAATTTGCTTTCTGTGGTTTCTCCCATTAACCCCTCCAGATTCACTCTCTTCTCAGCTCTACTCTGCTCTGTGCCCCAGGAAGCTGAGCCATATAGCTGTCAGCTGGCTCCCTTCATGCCCAGCTCAAAGTTGGGTTTGGCCATTGAGAGGCAACAGCAGGAGAGTGATGATGGATTATTTATTTCCTGGCTTTCTTGTGTTGGCTACAGCCTCTTCTTTCAGATAGTCCTCTCCATACAACCACCCTCTTCAGGGTCTGGAAATAGCTCCAGCCTCTTGATCTTCAGGCTGGGGGATGGTAATGACTCCTCCAATCACAAGCCTGGAGGACTGTACCATCCCTTAGTGGCTTCCTTAAACCACTGTCCACATCTTTGTAAGCTGTTCCTTTATTAAACTCTCCTCAAATTACCTAGTTTGAAGACTCTTCTAGTTTCTGCTTGGGTGCTGATTGACATCATGTTATAATTAACAAAGAAGAAAAAAGGTCTTGGGAAACTTTCACTTGGGGGCTCAGAATTAATGAATTAACAGAAGTAAAAAGCCATAGATGACACTGAATGCACCAGCCAATTTACTGTGACAAAAGGGTTGTCATAACAAGCATGTCCCACCTCCTGACAGATGGGAGTGCCAGAAAACAGTCCCCAATGAAAACCAGGATGCAGCACATGAATGTGAGGATCTGAGGTCACTGACCACAAACTACATGTTCCTCCAGCAGATAGTACCTTAGAATAAAACAAACCCTTCCAGTGGTTAGTTGTATTATTGACTATTCTCTGCTTGAATACTTGCAAAGATGAGAGAACATTACTTTACAATAGCGCATCTTGTTATAGGGCACATCTAATTGTTAGATCATTATATTGAGTAAAATCTGCCTCCTGACTTTCTTTGGGTCTGTTTCTTTCTTTTAAACAATGCAGAGACAAGTGTGATCTTTCTTCCTTATGACAGATCTATAGATATGAGGACAGCTGCCGTGTCACCCTAACTCTCTGGTAGAAGCACTATTAACACACTTCTCACTACCCTGGTGTCTTGAATGACCTGGTTCATCAACATGCCTACAAAAGTACGGTGTCCAAAAATGGACATAATACTCCAGGTGGACTCTTACTTGAAATAACCATAAAACATTCAACCAGGTTTATCTCATTGTTCCTCCCCCACTCCTCAAAAAAATATTTCTCTTACTTCTGGGACACATTTAAAATTAATCCGTTCTCTTCACACCCATAGCTGCTACCTCCTTTAACTATACTAAAATTATCTTCTCCTCTCACATCATTTCCTATTTCAAATGTCCCTTTTATAGCTACCCGTGGTTTTTTTCCATCAGATTCAAGTTTCTTGATGTTAACATTATCACCTGACCTCAATCATCATTTGTACTGCTTCCTGATTTTCTTGTTCTCTTTTCTCCTCCACAACTTTTTTCCCTGTCACCTCTACTGAATATACTACTGATTTCACACTGAACTTTGTTTGAAATATGTAGCCCATTTTCATCCTCTCCCAATTTAGAAGTCCCCTTTATATAATCACCTCATGTTTAGAACTTAGAGGACACACACACACACACACACACACGCACACACATACAATCTAAATGATATTTTCTCCTTCAAAATTCATGAACATCCTAATTTTAGTAGTTTGATAATATACCCTAAATTAATTCTGGGGATTCTATCCTGGTGTCAAGGATAATCTGTTAGAACCCAAATCATATCATACAATGTTACATGAAAATGTGAAGCCCTTTATAATTATGTAAAACATACAGAACTAGAAATAGCATGGAAATAACACTTGAAATAATATTGGTTGACAATCATTTCACTGAAAGATGTGTCATATCAATCATTCAAATTATATATAAAACTCTCATAGAATATGTGCCACTCAGGAGTCACCTATACTTAGCTTTACTTCTCATTGTGAGGGAAGCCTACAGTTCAGGTCCTGAGCTCTATGAAAATCTACTCATCCTTGCTTTGAAGCACAGGATTTAGCTAAACATTCAGTACTGAGCATTTGCTATATATATATCTGTGCATGCTTTTGGACACAGGCCAAGTTTTAAAAAAACTAAACAGAGATGCAAAGACTGATATGCATTATTACAATGTTTGTCTACCAGAATTTCTTGGATTATATTTATACATTTTTATTGAAGGAGCTCAAAGTCCCCATAGATATTATCTTTATAATTCACGTAACAGACTCATTAAGCATGTAGAAACCATAGGGACTATATTGTCTCCACTTTGAAGACCCATCCTTGAGGTGGAGACAGCAATGCCTTACCCCTGGGGTCATTACTCTTGACAGTTTGATGGCCTGCCTTAGGCCAAGGTCATACATTTCCTTATTGTAATGTATGCCAAGAAAATAATTCTAGTTTAATGATCCACTCATGAGATCTGGCTGACTTCCATATGTACAAAGTCAGCCCTGAGATACTGCAGAGTAGGTTATTGACTAAGATTCTGGCTACATAAACTCACTGAGTTTGCTACTGAAACATTTCTGGAGGAAGAATCAAACATAGAAGTAATATATGAAGATTAGTCACATAGTAATGACCTCTCAGGCCCCATCCTTCCTTGATCATAATTGAAGACTAAGTTGGCCAGCATACCCTGGGAGATTTGTTCCCTTGTCCCAATCTGTCTCTCAGTTCTTGGCCTAGATCCTGGCCCTGCTCTGGATGTTCTTAGTAGACAACCAGTTAGCCTGCTGCTGTCTCTCTCCTGGCATTAAAAAAATAGTCAACACATTTGCCTTAATAATCTTTTTTCATTCCACACATCAATGGGGTTTGAAAATAATTATGCTTATCTGTGATCATTCTTCCTCACCTACCCTAATATCACTGTGAGAAAGGTGAACTACCTCTCTGGAATCTTCTGATATGGGTTTCTCTGTCTTTCCCAAGGTCACAGGTACTCAAGGAGGAACTCTTTTCTTCTTTAACTTCTTCTTAACTGACGTGTTTTTCCATTTTTCCTTTCTTTTTTTTCCTTTTTTATAGAGATGGGGTCTCACTATATTGCCCAGGTTGGTCTTGAACTCCTGAGCTCAAGTCAGTCACCCAGCTTGGCCTCCCGAAGTGCTGGGATTACAGGCATGAACTACCATGTCCAGCCCCCATTTCCTATTTTGATCAATGTTGTATTCCCTTGGCACTGGGTCTTCCCTGCCTTCCTGCCCTGTTTTCTCAAAGATTTCTTGGAAATGTCATGTGCTGCTTGGCTCTTCCATACGGTCTGCTCTAGACTTCTGAACATGCAGCATCATTTACTATCCTGCCAACCTTGAATTTAGCCTCTCCTTGGATTACCATAATTAGTTTGAATTAGTTTGATTTCGCATAATTAGTTTGAATTTACTACTCTCTTGTTGGGACTGGCTCTCTGAAAGCTAACCGTCTCCACTTGTAGGCCACCATACCCATTTGTACCAAGTTCCTGTTAAATTTCTTGCTATTCCCCTTTTTCTCCTGACTTAATGCCCTGTGGCAAATGTCATAAAAGGGTATTTGTCTCTTTGCTGGTGACTAGAATTGGTATTGCCTTCCTTTCCATATAATTTCTTATTTTTTCTAGACAGATTCACTTTTGAGCTCTGCATAGTGGCTGTAATATATCTATGCATTCCAAGTAGTTCTTCCCTAACCATGGCTGGACTAACATTTCTGCCTTAGAATAAGATTCACACTTCAGTACTCATTGCTGACATACTGACCTGAGTCACTTACTGCTTGAATTTGGGATGGTTTGTTTCCCCTGAACTAGATATTTCCTACTTAAAAATTATTTCTCCACTGGGGGAAATATTTGCAAAACAAATATTCGATAAAGGACTTCTACCCAGGATATAGAAAGAACTCCTATAGCTCAATAAGGCAAACAACTTAAATAAGAAATAGACAAAAGATTTCCAAAGAAGGATATTCAAATGAAAAACAGGTACATAAAAAAATGCTCAACATCAGCAGCCATTACGGATATGAAAATTAAAACCACAGTGGGACACCACTGCACATACATAAGAATGCCAAGTTAAAAAGATAAATAATACCAAGTCTTGTCAATGATGCAGAGTGGTTTGGCACTTTCATATGAGATTAACCACATACCTACTGTGTGAGCCAGCAATCTTACTCTAGGTATCTATTCAAGAGAAAAGAAAAAGTGTGTTCATACAAAGATCTGTAATTTAATGGTCATCATAGCTTTATTCAGAAAAGCACCAAACTGGAGACAACTCAAATGTCTATCAACAGGTGAATGGAGAAGTAAGCTGTGGTATATCCATACAATGGGGTACTACACAGTAATACAAATGAAGGAACTACTGATACAACCAACAACATGGATGAATTTCAAAATGTTGTGCTAAGTGAAAGAAGTGAGACACAAAGAGATATACCATTTATATCAAATTCTAGAAAAGACACAACTATAGTGACAGAAAGTTTATCAATGGATTCCATAGGCTGGTGGAGAGGATGGGACTGACTATAGAGGGAAATGAGAAAATTTTTTCAGTTGATATAAATGTTCTATATAGAACTCACTAAATAGTATGCTTAAAACTGGTGAATTTGATTCCAGATAAGTTATACTTTAATGAAGAAGATTTTTTAAAAAACAAGCAAATGTGTCAAATAAAAAGATTGTTAAATAGTGTTTTAAAATTTAGATTTAATTATTATTCAGGTATGGTGAGGTCAACAGATCAAGACATGATTGCCATTGAAATGACTGTTTGTTACTCAGTTTCCAAGAGGAGAGAGCACACACCACACCACACAGCGCCACATGGAGAAGCACCTGGGTTGGTCAGGAGGCAGAGAGAGCAAGGGGGAAACATAGAGAAGAGCTCTTATTGTGATTTCCCTAGGAAGGAACATGTGAAGCAAGGTAAGCAGGTTTAGGATTGGTTATTTTGAATAATTTCCATTGGCTCTGGGGTATAGTGGCCCTCTCTAGTTGCCTGACATCTAGCTGTGGGTAGATTAGGACAGGGGAATAGTGGCCTTGAGTGTGACAGCCCCATAGAAGAAGTCATGGGGTATAAGACCTGGATTGGTTAGTCTGCCTGTGAAAAGCATGATTGCAGGCAAGTCTTTTATTATCTTTAGGAGTTGGTTAATCCTGGGAGGGGCCGTCCCTCTAGGGTCAGCAAGGAAAGATCCCAGATGCCAACACCTTAGAAATATGGAAAATAAAAAGTCATGATTAATACTGATAGAGGAATGGATAGATTGATAGATATGTGATCAAACAAATATGGCAAAATGTTAATTGTAAATTTTAGATGTTGGGTACATTGGCTTCACTGTACAATTCTTTCAAATTTTCTGTATGTCTGATAATTTTTGTAATAAAATTTGAGAAAAAAATATTTCTTTGGATATCTGACCTCTTACCTTACATAGCTTCTAAAAGCTCTGTTTTCCACCTGTCTTACCTACTTGGATTCCTGGCCTCCTGCTTGCTCTTGCCTGAACATTACTGTTGCCTGAATCTCTTAGTTCCGATATTCAACTGGTCCTCCTGATCAGACAAATTTCTTGATTCTATAAGATGCACCTGAACTAGGCAAGGCTTCTTATCGCACAAGGTCACTAAATAGGCATGGCCAGCATAAGGTATAATGAGAATTAGATGAGTTCTATATTCAAGTGCCTTTATAGCTTTATATACATCCTCCCTTAGACCCTTGCTCAACGTACACACACACACACACACACACACACACACACCCCTACCTCTGTTATGGAATAAAATGTGTACCAACACCCCTGCCCCTATTCATATGTTGAGGTCCTAACCCCTATTACTTCTGAACTTAATCTTGTATGGAGATAGAAGCCTTACAGAAATAAGTTAAAATGAGGTCCTTAGAGTAGGCCCTAATCCAATGGGACTGGTGTCATAAAAACTGGAAATTTGGGGATCAACGGAAGATGACATGTAGAGACACAGGGAGAAGGCAGCTGTCTCCAAGCCAAGGAACACCTGAGACTATCAGAAGGTAGAACAGAGGCCTGAAATAGATTCTTCTCAAGTGCCATCAGAGGGTATGTGGTCCTCTAACACCTTGATTTTGGATTCTGGCCTCCACAATTGTGAGATAAATTTGTTGTTCTAAACCACCCGGTTTGTGGTATTTTATTATGGCAGCCCTAGAAAACAAATACATGCCCTCTAGGTTCTCCTCTAGTTTTCCTAGTCACCCAGTGTCCTTGCGTCCTCTGTGATGCCCCACCCAGACATGCAGTCATGGACAGTGTCTGAAGCACCCACCCATCAAAACTCTAATTTCCACACCTGTAATCCCAGCAGTTTGGGAGGCCAAGGCGGGTGGATCACTAGGTCAGGAGTTCAAGACCATCCTGGCCAACATAGTGAAGCCCTGTCTCTACTAAAAATACAAAAAAATTTAGTTGGGCATGATGGCGTGTGCCTGTAATCCTAGCTACTTGGGGGCTGAGGCAGGAAAATCGCTTGAACCAGGGAGTCCAAGGTTGCAGTGAGCCCAGATCGCGTCACTGCACTCCAGCCTGGCAACAGAGCGAGACTCCATCTCAACAACATCAACAACAACAACAACAACAACAACAACAACAACAAAAACCCACTAATTTCCAAACTGCCTGTACCTCTGAGAGTTCTCAGGGATGAACTAAGATCTTGAATACGCTAAGTTAAGCCAAAGAATAATGACCAACACCATTGTAATGTGTCATAACTCTTCTGGCGATCGTCCTGGATGTTTGTTAATTCATAGGAATGAGTCTATAAGGATTAAATCCCAGACAGTAAAAGAGTTTGGCAAGGAAAATAATCTTAGGTGGCGTGAATATCACATTGTTTCTCAAATCACAGCAGTTGAATGGCCATCTGTTTTTACTCAGGAGTGTCCATGCTGGCAAGTGAACTTCTCTCTCAGAAAAAGATACAGGAGATTAACAGACAAATATGCCTGAATGCCTCCAGGATGGCACTCACTGTGTATTTTACTTGATAGTAAACCACCCAAAACATTCATAGCAAACTTCTGACCCCTTTTGCTTCCATGTTAACACTGGAAATGCTGAAACCAGAAAGTCAGCTTGCAGAGAGGTGAAAAATGTCTGTATGGAGGGTTGGAAACACGTTTGTTACACATGGCCAAGAGAAAGCATTGGAAGAAACAAGCAACAAAAGTACAAAAATATAGGAGCAACTGTTTTATTAGCTAAAAAAAAAAAAAAAAAGAACAAAGGGAGATGCATTTTATGAGAACACAGCCTTTTTGCTTTATATTTACTTAAAGATAATCTAAGTAAAATATTTCTATCATTTTCCCCATTACTTTCAACACCTTATTATTTGAACATTATTCAACAATTTATTCAGCTTTCAAGACTATGGTGACTTTTGTCATTGGACAATGTTATTGTTTAATTTTTATATTTACACATACCTGACACTATTCTACTTGAGGATAGTGTCAATGCACAATTGGAAAATGTGATTTCTTGGCCATTTGCATGCATTCTTTTGGCACTCATCAGATGTGACCATATTTCATTTTGTGTGAAGTGCAGAGCTTGGGACTCTATGGGGCCTAGTGAGGTCACCAGAGTGATCCATCAGGTCAGCTGGCACCTTTGTCCTCTTTCCTTAGAAATCAGACTGACTGGCTTCTCTCTCTCTCTTTTTTTTTTTTCCCTATCCTTCCTTCCTCTCTCATTTCAGTCTGCACCAGCTATGGGGATATATAAATATGCAAAAGACAAAAGGCCTGCTTTATAATCACTTATTGCAGAGATCCCAATATGCTCTGAGGATTCAGCTAAAAGAGTTTTGTCTTTCTCCTCACATCCATGTGTCCAAATCCTACCTTACCATCAGTGCTGTCTCAAATGGGACCATCAGCCAGAAGCTTTTCTTTCCCACCTGTGTTCTCCTTCGCTGAACAACCATGGTCACTAGTTGTATTATTCTTGTATCATTGCCTGCTCTGTGTCTTATTTTTCAAAGCTCATTTTTCTGGGCAGACAGTGAGCTGTCTGGGGACAAGATTAATCTTCATATCCTCACATTGCCTACCATATTGATTTCGGCTTAAAGAAATACCTGTTGCTCAAAGAATACCTGCTGAATGATTGAGTTCATTCAGATATTAAACATGGGTGGGTAACATATTCCTTTGGTAGACTATATCTTTAGTGCTGCAATTTGCTGATTCTTAACAGTCTTTGAATGAAAGGCACCAGGTGAAAATGTCTGCTACGGTTGGTGTATAGTAATTTCAACGCAAACAAATATCTAGCACTTTGGATTCACCTTCCGAAATCAGGTCAGTTCTGAAGCTCTGGGTCCCTGAGTAGGGATAGATAACTCAAACTAGGAGTGTTCAGGCTAGCGTTAAATGCATTTTGCTGGAAATCAATACTTAGTAGGGAAAGCTTCCCAACACGTAATGATGGTAATAATGTTCGATTACAAGATGTTCCTTAAAGTCACTCACTCCTCACAGAGCTTTATTTTTCTCTGTATTTTGCGGAGAACAATGTTTCAGTTAATAGAACAAATTTAGCATTATGCATCACCAGTTCTCCCAAAGTATTCTCCAATACTTAAGCTCTTTTCATTAAAGACAAATTTGGATGATATTACCTTGCTGTGGTTAAGGATTTTGCTAAGCCAGGAATGGGAAGTGTATTGTATTCTGTTGCATAGTTTACTCTTTGATGAACAAGACTGAGAAGCTTAGTGTTTAAATTTCCTGGACTCTGTGCCTTGTTGCCTATTCACATTCTGATCCAGTGCCTTCCAGCTTTGTACTCTTCATAATCTGGGTAGCCTTCTTGTCTCAGTTTTCTCATCTTTGTGTAGCTAACGCTCTTAGAACAGTGCCTTGGGCATAGTAAACATGTGAGTTATGGTTAAGGGTATAAGAGTAGGACAATAAGAACTTGAACCCCTTCTCTTCAAATTTCAGGAATGCTCAGATGAAACAACTTCATTTTAAGGTAAGTAACTTCTGGTAAGGCTCAGGCCTTTTTCTGACCCATGGACAAGGCTACCTGGCCTAAGGCCTGAAAGCTATTTTAGCCATTGGAAATACTATCACTGGTATCTCTCCTTACTTCCTTTTAACTCTTTTTATGACACCTCTTTTCAAAGTGCCATGCTTCCTCAGAGTCAAATTTCTATCCAGAAGGAACAGAGTTGCAGCATCATATAACAGATTTGTAAACCTAGGTGACATATCACATCACCTCCCTGATCTCCTGTGACTCCCAAAGGTGAAAACTGAAATTGCAGCTATTCTTTGATCAGTAATGCCCATATGGCTTAAGTGGAATTAGCAGGATCTTTTAATATTCCAACCATGCACTCCATGTATTTGGCATACAAAGAGAAGCAAATTGATGGAGATATTAACTAACTTTTTAAAAGATTAAAAGAAAGAGGTTTAGCTAAGACAGGTTGGACATGGAAATAATAGATGCCAATGGGGAGGTCTATCTTACCTTTTTAGGCACAAGAGAGAAAAAGGGTCCCTGATTTCTAGGGGTGGCTGGTTTCCAAGGATGTCTGACAGTGTTTCTTGACTGTGTGGCATGATCCTCTAAAATGCCAATTTCTAAGGCCTACCCACCCAACTAGAATTTGGGAGTGTGAGACCTAGTATATCTGTTTCTAATATGTTCCCTTAGGTGATTCTAACACCCCCCAGTTCTCCTGTTGGCTCATTTCTCAGAATGATGACCAGCATACAAAGGTGCTAGTTGCAACAATTTGGAACAAGAGGAGATCACAGATATTATCTAGGGTGCCTACTTCTATTCACACACAAGATGAAGAGCCTATAGAAGTCAAAGAATTGCCAGGTGCGGTGGCTCACACCTGCAATCCCAGCACTTTGGGAGGCCAAGGCAGGCAGATCACAAGGTCAGAAGTTCAAGACCAGCCTGACCAACATGGTGACACCCTGTCTCTACTAAAAATACAAAAAAAAATTAGCCCAGTGTGGTGGTGTGCACCTGTAATCCCAGCTACTCAGGAGGCTGAGGCAGGAGAATCGCTTGAACCTGGGAGGCAGAGGTTGCAGTGAGCCAAGATTGCACCACTGCACTCCAGCTTAGGTGACAGAGTAAGACTCAGTCTCAAAAAAAAAAAAAAAAAAAAAAAAAGCCAAAGAATTGGCCCAGTGTTACTTACATTGGATAACGTTAGCACTTCTCAGGGATGCCAAAAACTAAAAAAATTGCTCATTCACAAAATGTGTTTGAGGTGCAAATTGTTTCTTTTGCCAACATACATAGCATTTTCAAAAATATCAAGGCAAGGTAATCCCTTGCTATTAATATGGTGTGAGTTAGGAGTCCAATTTCTTTATTTTGTATTTGGATGGATAGCTAGCTGTTTCCGTGATGTTTGTTAAAAAGTCTGTTCTTTCCTCCATTGAATTGTCTTGGCATGCTGTCAAAAATGAATTGACCATGTAAGGGTTTATTTCTGGGCTCTCACTTCTATTCCACTGATCCATATTTCTATCCTTATGCCACACTGTCTTTATTACTGAAGCTTTTTAGTATGTTTTGAAATCAAGAAGTGTGACTCCTCCAATTTTGTTCTTTTTTTTTTTTTTTTTTTTTTTTTTTTTGACAGAGTTTTTGCTCTTGTAGCCCAGGCTGGAGTGCAATGGCACAATCTTGGCTCACTGCAACCTCCCTTCACCTCGTGGGTTCAAGTGATTCTCCTGCCTAAGCCTCCCAAGTAGCTGGGATTACAGGCATATGCCACCACACTCAGCTAATTTTTGTATTCAGTAGAGACGGGGTTTCACCATGTTAGTCAGGTTGGTCTCAAACTCCTGACCTCAGGTGATCCACCTGCCTCAGCCTCCCAAAGTGCTGAGATTACAGGCATGAGCCACCATGCCTGACCCCAACTTTGCTCTTCTTAAGATTGCTTTGGCTATTCTGGGTCTCTTGAATTTCTGAATTTTAGGACTAGCTTGTCAATGTAGGCAAAAAAAACCAGTTGGGATATTAATAAGAATTGCATTGAATCTGAAAATTTGGAGAGTTTCGCCATTTTAACAACAACAAGTCTTCTGATCCATGAAAGTGATGTGTCTTTACATTTATTTAGATCTTTAGTTTCTTTCAAAAATATTTTGTAGTTTTCTGTGTACAAGCCATACACTTAATTTTGTTAAACTTATACCTAAGTATTTTAACATTATTGATGAAATTGTAATGAAATCGTTTCCTTAATTTTATTTTCAGATTGTTCATTGCTAGTGTATAAAAATACAACTGATTTTTGTATATTGATCTTGTATCCTGCAACCCTACTAAACTTGTCTATTAATTCTAGTAGTTTTTTTTTAATGAATTCCTTACCTGTAGTATAATAAAAAATATGTTTGGTCTTTGCCCCTGGTTCCTGGTACAGAACTCAAAAGTCCTTGGGATTTCCTTAGTTATAGGAGTTCTTTCATTATTCCTAACTATACCTGAGTTTATGCTAACAAGGTAACTCATGGTGGACACTCAGTTTCAAGGAAAGGGCTGGTCAGGACATGATTAGAGGGTTAGGACTTTCAGCCCCATGCTTCAACCTCTGGGAAGGGGAGGGGCACTAGAGATTTAATTCAGTCATGTGGCCAATGATTTAATCAATCATGCCTACAAAATGAAGCCCCAGTAAAACCTTGAAAAATGGGGTTTGGGGAGCTTCTGAATTTGAGAATGCATTGGTGTACCAGGAGACTTTTGTTCCTGGAGAGGACATGAAATTCCTATACTCCCATTCACATACCATGCATAGGAGATGTCCTATGCATCTCCTCCATTTGACTGTTCCTGAGTTGTATCTTTTATAATAAAACTGTAATTGTGAGTACAGCACTCCTGAATTTTGTGACTAGTTCTAGCAAATTATCAAGCATGAGAGGAGACTGGTCATAGGAACTTCCAAATTTTTAGTTGGCTGGGCAGAAATGTGGGTACCCTAGGACCCCATTTGGGGTTGATATCTAAAAATGAGGGTAGTATTATGGGATTGAGCTCTTGTGGCGTCTGCACTAATTCTAGGTAGTTAGTGTCAGAATTGAATTGAATTGAATTGTTGGATACCCAGTTTGTGACAAGGAACTACTGGAATGATGTACCTATTAAACTTCTTTGTTAATTCTCATCCTCTTTTAATAGATTCTGTAAGATTTTTCACATTTAAGATCCAATAATTGGCCAGGCACGGTGGCTTATGTCTGTAATCCCAGAACTTTGGGGGGTGGAGGTGGGTGGATCATAAGGTCAGGAGATCGAGACCATCCTGGCCAACACGGTGAAACCCCATCTCTACTAAAAATACAAAAAATTAGCCGGGTGTGGTGGCGGGCACCTGTAGTCCCAGCTACTTGGGAGGCTGAGGCAGGAGAATGGTGTGAATCGGAAGGCGGAGTTTGCAGTGAGCCGAGATCCCCCCACTGCACACCAGCCTGGGCGACAGAGCGAGACTCCATCTCAAAAAAAAAAAAAAAAAAGATCAAATGATCTGCAAATAGAGGTTGTTTCCCTTCTTCCTTTGCAATTTAGATGTCTAGAACCTCCAGGACAATATCATATGTAAGAGGCACGTGTGGACACCCTTGTATCTTTCCTAATTTTAATATGATGAGTGAGCTATGGGTTTTTCTAGATGCCTTTTATCAAATTGAAAAAATTCCCTTCTATTCCTAATTTGTTGAGTGCTTTTATAATTAAAGAATGTTGATTTTATCAAATGCTTTTTATGCATCTATTGAGATACTTGTTTGATTTTTGTCTTTCATCCTGTTGATATGGTATATTACATTAATTGATTTTCAAATGTTAACCCAATCATTCCTGAAGTAAATCCCACTTGGTCATGGGGTATAATCCTTCTTGTATGTCACTGGATTTTATTTGCTGGTATTTCATTGAGGATTTTTATGTTTCTGTTTCTAAGTTTCACACAATTGATTTTTAAATCATTTTAGGAGAAGAAAGGAAAAGAAATATGCAATTATATTGTATAATTACCTAATTAGCTTTCTCACAAAGCAAGCCTGCTAGCAATGAATTCACTTGTTATTCTGGGAGTCTTTATTTTGCCTTTATTTTCGAAAGATAGGCATGCTGGATATAAGATTCTTGATGGAATTTTTATTTTTTTATTTTTAGCACTTTAAATATGTCATTCCTTGCCTCTGGCCTCCATTGTTTATAATGGGAAGTCAGCTGGTTATCTTATCAGGATTCTCTTGCATGCGATAAGTTGTTTTCTCATACAATTTTCCAGAGTTTCTCTATCTTTGACTTTTAATATTTCGATTACAATGTGTCTAGGTATGGATTTCTTTGTATTTATCCTAATTGGAGTTTGAGTTTATTGGATATATAGATTAATGTTTCTTCCAGTAGTTTTTCTTCTCCTTTCTCTGTCTTCTGTCATTCTAGTACTCTGAAGTGAGAATAAGCAAGATTTTTTTTTTTTTTTTCCAGACAGAGTCTCGCTGTGTTGCCCAGGTTGGAGTGCAGTGTTGCGATCTCAGCTCACTGCAACCTCCGCCTCCCAGTTTAAGCGATTCTCCTGCCTCAGCTCCCCGAGTAGCTGGGACTACAGGTGCCTGCCACCACGCCTGGCTAATTTTTTTGTATTTTTAGTAGAGACTGAGTTTCACCGTGTTGGCCAGGATGGTCTCAATCTCCTGACCTCGTGATCCACCCACCTCCACCTCCCAAAGTGTTATAATTACAGATGTGAGCCACCACGCCCAGCTAGAACAAGCAAGATTAAAGTGCTCTGAATTAGAGGTCACTGTAGCTCTCTATTCTAAGTTTAAATTATTCCTAAAGCCATGGTGCTTAGTCTCTCTGTCCATGGCTTGCAACCTTGGCAACATGTTAGAATCACCTGTGGAGCTGTAAAAAAATCCCAACCACAAACCAATTACAGTCAGCCCTTTGTATCTACTGGTTCTGTATCCACAGATTCAACTCACTATGGATAAAAATATTTGGAAAAAGCAGTAATAAAATGATAAAAATAATACAAGTTAAAATAGTATGGTATAATTTTTATATAGCATTTATATTATATAAGGCATTGTAAGTAATTTGCAGATGATTTAAAGTGTACAGGAGGATGTGTGCTGATTATATGCAAATACTATACCATCTTATGTAAGGAAATTGAGTATCTTCAAATTTTGGTATCCACACAGGTATGGGGAGGTACATCTGGAACCAATCCCCAGAAGACACGGAGGGACGGTGGTACTTCAGAACTTCTGAAGTGGTGCTCAGGGATTGGTAGTTTTTAAAGTTCCCCAGGTGATTCCAGTGTACAGTCACTTTAAGAACCACTACTAGAGGCAAATGTTGAGGACTCTTAGCTGTGATCAAGCGAGAATTAGAGAGGCTAGGAGCCAGGCAGGTCTTTACAGATTGTGCAAGGTTTTTTACTTTTGAAAATCTCATCTAAGGACTCTCCTCCAAAATTCCAGGTTTAGACTAATACATTTCTATACACATGTGCCATTCTTCTATATTGTTTCTGCTATTACCATATATCTCATTCTCTGCTTCTTTTGAACAAGAATACCTTTCCATTAGACCACAATCTATAATTTCTAACACCATGATTTTCATTTCAAACCCAGCAAGGATCCCAGCAGAAATGTAGGCGTACATGGGCATTCCCATTAAGTCATTGAGAATGATCTAAATATTTGTTCAGAGGGAATGAGACCTTCTTGAAGAGATCATATCTGCATCAAGAAAATTAAGGTAAGAGATTTATATATTAAATATTGACATATATGTTAGTATTATATCTAAATAGCCTTTATAAATCAAATAAAAACTGAACACCACAACTTAAATGGCCTATATATACATATATGTATTTAATATATAGGCAAAATACAGAAGCATGAATATGGAATGTTTACTATAATTTTAAAAAATTTAAATTCAAATGTGAAGTATAATTTTTAAAGCTTTTAGATGAGCATAAATGAAAAAGATTGATAATATCCAGTCTAGTGAAGGTAAGGGAAAATGGTTAGCCTTATTCACAGCTGATGAAAGGGCCTCAGACCCTCCAACCTGTCCTCCATGCTAGTACAAACTCTGTGGAAAGCATTCTGTTTTGTATTTATCAAAACTGTAAGTCTATTCAACATTGATTCACCAAATCTTCTAAGAATTTATCCTAAGGAATAATAGATGTATGTGCAAGGATGTTTGTGTACAAGGAGCTTAGATGATAATTAGGTGATGATAAACAACATTAAGTCCATTAAAAAGGATTTGGCCAAATAAGTTATGGTACATCCAATAACAGAATTCTCATTCAAAAATTAGAAAGTAAATCTTTATATTTGAAATGAGTTTACAGAATATGATTGCATTTATTTAAAAATTACAAAGATATATGGTTATATAGACATTTAAATGCTCCAAATTGTTAGTTCACTTTCTCTATATTACTCTAATGCTTTTACTGTGTTCACATATAATCAGCAAAAGAGGAATAACAAAGGAATAGGTGATTCTAAGCCATTTATCCCTGGCCCAGCCCCTCAGATTCCTACATTAAAGCTAAAAGAGTTTTTCACTAACCTGCCGTATGACTTTCTAGCACAAGCAGCTCCTTCTCATAAAAGGGACAGGTTAAGATAAAGACAGGTGTTTTCCCTTACTTTGTCACAGATCATAGCGTAAGTGTGGCCCTTCAAGGAAGGAGACTCAGGTGCTGACTAGGAGAGGATGGTGTGATGGAGAAGCAGGGATGCTGACTAGTGGGGAGCCAGCTGTACCTGGCAGATGATGAGGCAAGGCTAGCAGAAACAGTCTTCACGCCCAGGAAAGGACCCAGCAGGAGCAATGTCTTACAGCTGATTGGACACTCTGTAGATTCTCAGAAACACTTAAGGGCAAATGTTTCAGGAATCTAAGGTCCTACAGAGGGGTAAATCTTGGTAATGTACTTTTTAAAAATACATACAATATTGTATTCGGCCATTCTTGAGTGGCTATAAATACCTGCGACTGAGTAATTTACAAGAAAAGAGGTTTAATTGGCTCACAGTTCTGCAGGCTGTACAGGAAGCATGGTGCTGGCATCTGCTTCCGGGGAAGCCTCAGGAAGCTTACAGTCATGGCAGAAGGTGAAGGGGGAGTAGGCCTGTCACAGTAGAAGCAGGAGCAAGAGGGTGGGGGGAGGTGCCACATACTTTTAAACAACCAGATCTCACAAATCATGACTCACTATTACAAAGATAGCACCAAACCATGAGGGACCCACCCCCGTGACCTAAACACCTCCCACCAGGCCCCATCACCAACATCGGGGATTATTATACAATTCAATATGAGATTTGACAGGGACATATATCCAAACTATATCAAATCTATATTTTTTTCAAAAAAATTTTTTTCTTTGAGAGGAGTTTCATCCTGTCACCCAGGCTGTGCAGTGGTGCGATCTTGGCTCACTGCAACCTCTGCCTCAGGGATTCTCCTGCCTCAGCCTCCCAAGTAGCTGGGATTACAGGCACACACCACCACGCCCAGCTAATTTTTGTATTTTTAGTAGAGACAGGATTTCGCCATGTTGGCTGGGCTGGCCTCAAACTCCTGACCTCAGGTGATCTGCCTGCCTGGGCCTCCCAAAGTGCTAGGATTGCAGGTGAAAATACATTTTATTATGTACATTTAAGGTATACAATATGATGTTAAGGGCACCAATAAGGGATACATATAGATAGTAAGAAGAACACTATAGTGAAGCAAATGAACATATTCATCTCACAGTTACCTTTACTTTGTGGCAAGAACAGCTAAAATCTACTTATTTAGCATGAATCCCAAGTGCAGCACAATTGTATGACCTATAGTTCCCATGCTATACATTAGAGCTCTAGACTTGTTCTTCCTACATATTTGCTACTTTATATCCTCTGACCTACATCTCCCCAGTTCCTTCCCCTGCTATTTTGTTCTCTATTTTTGTATATTTGTATTTATTTATTGTTGGATTCCACATATAAGTGAGACCATGCAATATTTTTCTGTGTCTGAGTACTTAGGATAATCTTCTCTAGGTTATTTGCCACATTCACATTGTGGCAAATAATAAGACCTCATTCTTAATTGGGGCTAAAATATATATATATGTATTTTTCATACATATATATAATATATAAATACACACTCACACACACACACCACAGTTGCTGTTGCTCTATCCAGTCCTTCATCAAGGGACACTTAGGTTGTTTCCATATCTTGACTGTTGTGAAAAATGCTGCAGCGAACATGGGGAGTTGAACCCATTTATATACACTATAGGCTGGTGAGGTCTTGGGAAACTCAAGTTATGTAGCTAAAGAAATAGATTTTTTTAAATTTACACATTTGTCAAATTTAATAATTTCCATATACCTTATAATTAATTGTAATATGTTTTTATTTATAATACCAAAAAATTATCAAAGTTTACTAATTCTCCTGAGTTCTTCCATGTCTCTGTAACCTCCAGCTCTGACTCCTGACCTGGAACATGAGAGCCTCCAGGCTCTCAAAGACTGGAGCAGGTTGTAAAGAGATTATGATATTAAACAATGCCAGGATCAACACAGGAGCTAACTTTTAGCCCAGTCCAATTCTATTTGTATGGCCACAGATCTCCTTGTTTTGAAATAAACAAAAAGCAGGAAGGATCCACTTTCTCCAATTTCCTCTATTGCCTCTCCCAGGGATGTTTACGCTTCCATCATCTAAACTATACTTGGAGCGGAGAGTTTTGGCCACTACCTCCTACAGCCTGTGCTCTTACAAACGTGATGGCTTCAAGGTTGGGCGTGTGAATCTGGCTTCCCTTGCCTGTGCTTGAAAAGAGTAACTTCTATGAAGAGTGCCAGAGACAAACTAGAATCTGAGCCTGAGAACAATTGCTTTCCCTTGAGTAAAGAACACATGTCAGGGAAGAGAGGCACAGACTCTTAAAGAGGGGCCATACGAAGAAACCGAGAAAACAAAAAGGACATGAATTGGGCACCTGAAGATAGAAAAGGGACAAAATGAAGAATGAAGAGTGTTAGGCCTCTGAGCCCAAGCCAAGCCATCGCATCCCCATGACTTACATATATACGCCCAGATGGCCTGAAGTAACTGAAGAACCACAAAAGAGGTGCAAATGCCCTGCCTTGCCTTAACCGATGACATTCTACCACAAAAGAAGTGAAAATGGCCAGTCCTTGCCTTAAGCGATATTATCTTGTGAAATTCCTTTTCCTGGCTCAACCTGGCTCAAAAACTCCCCCACTGAGCACCTTGTGACCCCCACTCCTGCCCGCCAGAGAGCAACCCCCCTTTGACTGTAATTTTCCTTTACCTACACAAATCCTATAAAACGGCCCCACCCTTATCTCCCTTTGCTGACTCTCTTTTTGGACTCAGCCCAACTGCACCCAGGTGAAATAAACAGCCATGTTGCTCACACAAAGCCTGTTTGGTGGTCTCTTCACACGGACGCGCATGACATTTTGGTGCCGTGACTCGGATCGCGGACCTCCCTTGGGAGATCAATCCCCTGTCCTCCTGCTCTTTGCTCCCTGAGAAAGATCCAGCTATGACCTCTAGTCCTCAAACCAACCAGCCCAAGGAACATCTCACCAATTTTAAATCGGGTAAGCAGCCCTTTTTTACTCTCTTCTCCAACCTCTCTCATTATCCCTCAACCTCCTTCTCCTTTCAATCTTGGCACCACTCTTCAATCTCTCCCTTCTCTTAATTTCAATTCCTTTCATTTGTGGTAGAGACAAAGGAGACACGTTTTATCCGTGGACCCAAAACGCCGGCGCCGGTCACGGACTGGGGAAGGCAGCCTTCCCTTGGTGTTTAATCATTGCAGAGACGCCTCTCTGATTACTCACCCACGTTTCAAGGGTGTCTGACCACACTGCAGGGACGCCTGCCTTGGTCCTTCACCCTAAGAGGCAAGTCCCGCTTTTCTGGGAGAGGGGCCAGCACCCCGACCCCTTCTCTCCCTGTCTCTACCCCTTCTCTGCTTTTCTGGGGGAGGGGCAAGAACCCCGACCTCTTATTTTTGCGTCCCCTCTTGTTTTGTGCCCCCTCTTGGTTTTGCACCCCGATCTCTTATTTTTGCACCTCAATACCTTATTTCTGCTCCCCGACCCCTTTCTTGCTTTTCTGGAGGGCAAGAACCCCCGAACTCCTTCTCTCCGTATCCCTACTCTCTCTTTTCTCTGGGCTTGCCTCCTTCACTATGGGCAACTTTCCACCCTCCATTCCTCCTTCTTCTCCCTTAGCCTGTGTTCTCAAGAACTTAAAACCTCTTCAACTCACACCTGACCTAAAACCTAAATGCCTTATTTTCTTCCACGATGCCGCTTGACCCCAATACAAACTCGACAGCAGTTCCAAATAGCCAGAAAACGGCACTTCAGATTTTTCCATCCTACAACATCTAAATCTTGTCGTAAAATGGGCAAACGGTCTGAGGTGCCTGACGTCCAGGCATTCTTTTACACATCGGTCCCTCCCTAGTCTCTGTTCCCAATGCAACTCGTCCCAAATCTTCCTTCTTTCCCTCCCGCCTGTCCCCTCAGTCCCAACCCCAAGCGTCGCTGAGTCTTTCTAATCTTCCCTTCTACAGACCCATCTGACCTCTCCCCTCCTCGCCAGGCCGAGCTAGGTCCCAACTTTTCCTCAGTCTCTGCTCCCCAACCCTATAGTCCTTTTATCACCTCCCCTCCTCACACCAGTCTGGCTTACAGTTTCGTTCCTCGACTAGCCCTCCCCCACCTGCCCAGCAATTTCCTCTTAAAAAAGTGGCTGGAGCTAAAGGCATAGTCAAGGTTAATGTTCCTTTTTCTTTATCTGACCTCTCCCAAGTCAGTTAGCGTTTAGGCTCTTTTTCATCAAATATGAAAAACTTAGCCCAGTTCATGGCCTGTTTAGCAGCAGCCGTGAGACGCTTTTCAGCCCTAGACCCTGAAAGGTCAGAAGGCCGTCTTATTCTTCATATGCATTTTATTTTATTACCCAATAATTAAATAAACCCCCAAAATTAAATTCCGGCCCTCAAACCCCACAACACGACTTAATGAATGTCGCCTTCGACGTGTACAATAATAGAGTAGAGGCAGCCAAGTAGCAACTTATTTCTGAGTTGCAATTCCTTACCTCCACTGTGAGACAAACCCCAGCCACGTCTCCAGCACGCAACTCCAAACACCTGAACCGCAGCTGCCAGGGATTCCTCCAGAACCTCCTCCCCCAGGAGCTTGCTACAAGTGCCGGAAGTCTGGCCACTGGGCCAAGGAATGCCTGCAGCCCAGGATTCCTCCTAAGCCGTGTCCCATCTGTGCGGGACCCCACTGAAAATTGGACTGTTCAACTCACCCAGCAGCCACTCCAGGGACTCAGGCCCAAGGCTCTCTGACTCCTTTCCAGACCTTCTCGGCTTAGCGGCTGAAGATTGACGCTGCCCCATCTCCTCGGAAGCCTCCTGGATCATCACAGATGCTTTGGATAACTCTTACACTGGAGGGTAAGTCCGTCCCCTTCTTAATCAATATGGAGGCTACCCACACCACATTACCTTCTTTTCAAGGGCCTGTTTCCCTTGCCTCAATAATTGTTGTGGGTATTGACGGCCAGGCTTCTAAACCTCTTAAAACTCCCCAACTCTGGTGCCAATTTGGACAACATTCTTTTATGCACTCCTTTTTAGTTATCCCCACCTGCCCAGCTCCCTTATTAGGTCAAGATATTTTAACTAAATTATCTGCTTCCCTGACTATTCCTAGGCTACAGCCACACCTCATTGCTGCCTTTTCCCCCAGTTCAAAGCGTCCTTTGCATCCGCCTCTTGTATCTCCCCCCACCTTAACCCACAAGTATAGGATACCCCTCCTTGGCAACTGATCATGCACCCCTTACCATCTCATTAAACCCAATCACTCTTACCCCACCCCACTCAACGCCAATATCCCACCCCGCAGCATGCTTTAAAAGGATTAAAGTCTGTTATCGCTCACTTGCTACAGCATGGCCTTTTAAAGCTTGTAAACTCCCCTTACAATTCCCCCATTTTACCTGTCCTAAAACCAGACAAGGCTTACTGATTAGTTCAAGATCTGCACCTTATCAACCAAATTGTTTTGCCTGTCCACCCCATAGTGCCAAAGCCATATACTCTCCTATCCTCAATACCTCCCTCCACAATCCATTATTCTGTTCTGGATCTCAAACATACTTTCTTTACTATTCCTTTACACCCTTCATCCCAGCCTATCTTTTGCTTTCACTTAGACTGACCCTGACACCCATCAGGCTCAGCAAATTACCTAGGCTCTGCTGCAAGGCTTCACAGACAGACCCCATTACTTCAGTCAAGCCAAAATTTCTTCCTCGTTTGTTACCTATCTCGGCATAATTCTCATAAATACACACTTACTCTCCCTGCTGATCGTGTCCGGCTAATCTCCCAAACCCCAATCCCTTCTACAAAACAACAACTCCTTTCCTTCCTAGGCATGGTTAGTGAGGTCAGAATTCTTACACAAGAGCCGGGACCGCGTCCCGTAGCATTTCTGTTCAAACAACTTGACCTTACTGTTTTTTTTTTTTTTTTTGAGACGGAGTCTTGCTCTGTCGCCCGGGCTGGAGTGCAGTGGCCGGATCTCAGCTCACTGCAGGCTCGCCCTCATGTCTGTGCGCAGTGGCTGCCACTGCTTTAATACTGTTAGAGGGCCTAAAAATCACAAACTATACTCAACTCTCTACAGTTCTCATAACTTCCAAAATCTATTTTCTTCCCCCCAACCATCGCTCAGGACAATGCTTATGCTGACGAGTTAGCTAAAAAAGCAGCTAGCATTCCAAATTCTATCCCTCATGGCAGTTTTCCTGCTTCACATCGGCCACTCCCACCTACTCCCCAGCTGAAACTTCCACCTATCAATCTCTTCCCACACAAGGCAAATAGTTCTTAGACCAAGGAAATTATCTTTTTCCAGCCTCACAGGCCCATTCTATTCTGTCGTCATTTCATAACCTCTTCCATGCAGGTTACAAGCCGCTAGCCCGTCTCTTAGAACCTCTCATTTCCTTTCTGTCATGGAAATCTATCCTCAAGGAGATCACTTCTCAGTGTTCCATCTGCTATTCTACTACCCCTCAGGGATTGTTCAGGCCCCCTCCCTTTCCTACACATCAAGCTCGAGGATTTGCCCCTGCCCAGGACTGGCAAATGACTTTACTCGCATGCCCCGAGTCAGAAAACTAAAATATCTCTTAGTCTGGGTAGACACTTTCACTGGATGGGTAGGGGCCTTTCCCATAGGGTCTGAGAAGGCCACCGCGGTCATTTCAGACATAATTCCTCGGTTTGGCCTTCCTAACTCTGTACAGTCTCATAACGGACCAGCCTTTAATAGTCAAATCACTCAAGCAGTTTCTCAGGCGAGTTGAACAGTCCGATTTCCAGTGGGGTCCCGCACAGATGGGACACGGCTTAGGAGGAATCCTGGGCTGCAGGCATTCCTTGGCCCAGTGGCCAGATTTCCGGCACTTGTAGCAAGCTCCTGGGGGAGGAGGTTCTGGAGGAATCCCTGGCAGCTGCGGTTCAGGTGTTTGGAGTTGCGTGCTGGAGACGTGGCTGGGGTTTGTCTCACAGTGGAGGTAAGGAATTGCAACTCAGAAATAAGTTGCTACTTGGCTGCCTCTACTCTATTATTGTACACGTCGAAGGCGACATTCATTAAGTCGTGTTGTGGGGTTTGAGGGCCGGAATTTAATTTTGGGGGTTTATTTAATTATTGGGTAATAAAATAAAATGCATATGAAGAATAAGACGGCCTTCTGACCTTTCAGGGTCTAGGGCTGAAAAGCGTCTCACGGCTGCTGCTAAACAGGCCATGAACTGGGCTAAGTTTTTCATATTTGATGAAAAAGAGCCTAAACGCTAACTGACTTGGGAGAGGTCAGATAAAGAAAAAGGAACATTAACCTTGACTATGCCTTTAGCTCCAGCCACTTTTTTAAGAGGAAATTGCTGGGCAGGTGGGGGAGGGCTAGTCGAGGAACGAAACTGTAAGCCAGACTGGTGTGAGGAGGGGAGGTGATAAAAGGACTATAGGGTTGGGGAGCAGAGACTGAGGAAAAGTTGGGACCTAGCTCGGCCTGGCGAGGAGGGGAGAGGTCAGATGGGTCTGTAGAAGGGAAGATTAGAAAGACTCAGCGACGCTTGGGGTTGGGACTGAGGGGACAGGCGGGAGGGAAAGAAGGAAGATTTGGGACGAGTTGCATTGGGAACAGAGACTAGGGAGGGACCGATGTGTAAAAGAATGCCTGGACGTCAGGCACCTCAGACCGTTTGCCCATTTTACGACAAGATTTAGATGTTGTAGGATGGAAAAATCTGAAGTGCCGTTTTCTGGCTATTTGGAACTGCTGTCGAGTTTGTATTGGGGTCAAGCGGCATCGTGGAAGAAAATAAGGCATTTAGGTTTTAGGTCAGGTGTGAGTTGAAGAGGTTTTAAGTTCTTGAGAACACAGGCTAAGGGAGAAGAAGGAGGAATGGAGGGTGGAAAGTTGCCCATAGTGAAGGAGGCAAGCCCAGAGAAAAGAGAGAGTAGGGATACGGAGAGAAGGAGTTCGGGGGTTCTTGCCCTCCAGAAAAGCAAGAAAGGGGTCGGGGAGCAGAAATAAGGTATTGAGGTGCAAAAATAAGAGATCGGGGTGCAAAACCAAGAGGGGGCACAAAACAAGAGGGGACGCAAAAATAAGAGGTCGGGGTTCTTGCCCCTCCCCCAGAAAAGCAGAGAAGGGGTAGAGACAGGGAGAGAAGGAGTCAGGGTGCTTGCCCCTCCCCCAGAAAAGGAGAGAAAGGGTAGAGACAGGGAGGGTAGGGGTCGGGGTACTGGCCCCTCTCCCAGAAAAGCGGGACTTGCCGCTTAGGGTGAAGGACCAAGGCAGGCGTCCCTGCAGCGTGGTCAGACACCCCTGAAACGTGGGTGAGTAATCAGAGAGGCGTCTCTGCAATGATTAAACACCAAGGGAAGGCTGCCTTCCCCAGTCCGTGACCGGCGCCGGCGTTTTGGGTCCATGGATAAAACGTGTCTCCTTTGTCTCTACCACAAAATGAAAGGAATTGAAATTAAGAGATGGGAGAGATTGAAGAGTAGTGCCAAGATTGAAAGGAGAAGGAGGTTGAGGGATAATGAGAGAGGCTGGAGAAGAGAGTAAAAAAGGGCTGCTTACTCGATTCAAAATTGGTGAGATGTTCCTTGGGCTGGTTGGTCTGAGGACTAGAGGTCATAGCTGGATCTTTCTCAGGGAGCAAAGAGCAGGAGGACAGGGGATTGATCTCCCAAGGGAGGTCCGCGATCCGAGTCACGGCACCAAAATGTCATGCGCGTCCATGTGAAGAGACCACCAAACAGGCTTTGTGTAAGCAACATGGCTGTTTATTTCACCTGGGTGCAGGTGGGCTGAGTCCAAAAAGAGTCAGCAAAGGGAGATAAGGGTGGGGCCGTTTTATAGGATTTGTGTAGGTAAAGGAAAATTACAGTCAAAGGGGGGTTGTTCTCTGGCGGGCAGGAGTGGGGGTCACAAGGTGCTCACTGGGGGAGTTTTTGAGCCAGGATGAGCCAGGAAAAGGAATTTCACAAGATAATATCGCTTAAGGCAAGGACTGGCCATTTTCACTTCTTTTGTGGTAGAATGTCATCAGTTAAGGCGAGGCAGGGCATTTGCACTTCTTTTGTGATTCTTCAGTTACTTCAGGCCATCTGGGCGTATATATGTAAGTCACGGGGATGAGATGGCTTGGCTTGGGCTCAGAGGCCTGACAATAGTCTTTCTGTTTAAGAGTACATACCTCTTAGGCTATTCTGACATATACTTGAAATGCTAGCACAGTCTGCCTTTTATGTTAGTGTATTTTTGAAAAGACCAGTCGAGTTGTCCTACTGATTGGTCGACCTTCTGGGTTTGTCTGGTTGCTTTCACCTGATATCACTTAACTTGTTTCCCTATTGCTTGAATCAACTGTAAAATGGAAGTCATATCTAAAACTGTATATTCTTTAAAAACAAACAAACAAAACCTTGTTTATTGAGATTAAATCTAAATAACATAGAATTCACCATTTTAATTGTTGAAAGTGTATAATTCAGTGGTTTTTAGTGTATTCACGATGCTGTGTAAGCATCACCACTATCTTATTCCAGAATGCTTCCATCACTGCAAAAAGAAACCCTGGATCTCCCAATTCTTCCTTCTTCCATCCTTTGGCGATACTAATATACTTTCTGTTTGCATGGATGGACCCTGGTTTCTTTGCTTGACCCTTACCTTATATGAACATTTCATATAAATGAAATAATATAATATGTGGTCTTTTGTGTCTGGCTTCTTTCACTTAGCATAATGTTTTCAGGGTTTATTCAGTACTTTATTACTTTTTATGGTTGAATAATTTTCCATTGTGCCATGTTGTGTTTATTCATTCATCAGTTAAATATCAGGTACAAGGAGGAATCAGTAGAAGCTGGGTTGCTTCCACTCTTTGGCTATTATGAATAATGCTGCAACAAATATTCCTGATCCTGTATTATTTGGACATAGGTTTTTACTTCTCTAGGATACATACCTAGGAGTGGAATTGCAAGGTCATATGAAAACTCTTTTTGAAAGTTCTGCCAAATTGTTCTCCACAGTAGCAGCACTATTTTATATTCCCACCAGCCATGCATGAGGGTTCCAATTTCTCCACATCCTTACCCAGACCTGTTATTTTTCTTTCTTAAATTATGTTTCTCCATATCCTCACCCATACTTGTCAGTTTTTCTTTTTTAAAACTTATATTCATTCTAGTGAGTATGAAATGGTATCTCATTGTGATTTTGACTTGCATTTCCCTAATGACTAAAGATGTTGAACATCTTCTTGTGTGCTTATTGGCCATTTGTAAATCTTCTTTGGAGAAATGTCTATTCAAGCCCTTTGCCCATTTTTAAATCGAGCCACTTCTTTATATGTTCTGAATGCAAGGTCTTTATCAGGTATATGATTTGCAAACATTTTCTCTCATTCTGTAAGTTTTCTTTTCACTTTCTTTATAGTGACCTTTCATGTAAAAAAAAAATTTATGAAGACCAATTTATCTATTTATTTGTTTAGTTGCTTGTGCTTTGGGTGGTGTCATATTTACGAAACCATTGCTTAACCGAAAGTCATGAAGATTTACACCTATGCTTCCTTCTAAAAGTTTTATAGTTTTGGCTCTTATATTTAAGTATTTGATCTACTTTGAGTTAATGTCTGTACATGGTGTCAGGAAGAGGTTCAAGTTCATTTTTCTGCATGTGGGTATCCATTTGTTCCAACACCATTTGTCAAACTTTCTGTATTCTAATTAGATATTTCTGACCAGATTACATCATAGGTGATGTTAGATACTCCACTTTGAATCACATCAGAAGATATTACCTTGGTAAACCACTATTAGAAATAACTGTTTATTCAGTGCCATGACCATTAGATCCCCCCATTGTTCAGTGATATTTTCCTTTGTGATTAGAAAGTAATTTGTGTGGTGTTAATCTGGTGCCAAAAGAAGGTCGAGTCATTAATTAACTATTCACCTAATGGCTTTAACAAGTAATTTTACTACTTGTTATCATCACCAAGTAATCATCTGGTTTCTGTTCTGTAAAATGAAGGATTAGATGAGATTATCTCAAACTTCACTTTTAGCTTTAATATTATTTTATTATCTTAGTCTTTATGTTGGGTTTATTTGCATTGAGCTATATTTTTTTCTACAGTAACAAAATGAGACAGTTACTTCAAATGACTAAGAGAGTGGACATTTATCTCCAGGAAGAGGTGGCAATCTCTTAGTGAATGATATTTTAAGGGAACATAGTTTGTTTTCTTTCTTTCTTTCCCTTTCTCTCTTTCTTTCTTTCTTTCTTTTTCTTTCTTCTTCCTTCTTTCCTTTCTTTTTTCTTTCTTTCTCTTCTTCCTTCTTCCTTCCTTCCTTCTTCCCTCCCTTCCTGCCTCCATCCCTCTCTCTCTCTTTCTCCCTTCCCTTCTTCTTTCTTTCTTGCTTGCTTGCTTGCTTTTTTGCTTTCTTGCTTTCTGCTGCTCCTTGTGGAGCAGGGCTAACTCACAGGCAGTGTGCCCAGAGTTGGCTGAGACATACTATTCTTTCTCCCACATTTGTTTTGTCCTTTTATTATTTTATTGTGGCTACTCAAGAGGCTGATATGATAACAGTCTCAGTCATTGAGTTTCATATTTTAAAGCAATGACACTAAACATTTGTGACACCAAATCCAACCTCTGGAGAAATGTGAGTAGATGAGATAGATAGATAGATAGATAGATACATACATACATAC
This sequence comes from Chlorocebus sabaeus, assembly GCF_047675955.1. Lineage (NCBI taxonomy): Eukaryota > Metazoa > Chordata > Mammalia > Primates > Cercopithecidae > Chlorocebus > Chlorocebus sabaeus. Next base: position 78,149,001 of record NC_132913.1, read on the forward strand.
ATACATACATAGATTACCTATTGATGATAGATAGATAGATAAAGGATAGATAGATGATAGATCAATAGATGATAGACAGAAGATAGATAGATAGACAGACAGATAGATAGATAGATAGATAGATAGATACAGAAATTTCCTGAATCCTTGGTAATGTTTTGAGTAAAGAAGACTGGAAAAGACCAAGGAGACAAAATAACCATTTGTAAATACCTTGATGTCTCAGATCTACATCTAAGAAAACAGACCCAGTCTTTGTTGAATAAAGAAATAAGATAGGGTGGAATTTAAAGGCAGGCAGATATCAGATCAATATAAAGAAGCTGTCTAAAATCCAGTCTGTCTGGACTAGAACAGGCTGCAGTCCTGTGAGGCGGACAGCTACTACTCCTGGAAGCGTCCTAACAGAGGCTGGTGAGCCACCATTCAGGAATGCTAGGGCCAGACTTCTGCATCAGGCCAGAAGTGGGCAAAATAACATCTTCTCCCTCTTCATTCATATTATTAAACTCTAACTCTCATTTTACCTCCTCAACATTTCACACATTTATCCACTATAATTTCTAGCTCCACTGCCTAGGGCTAAAATCTCCTACCAATTTTCTACATGAACTTGATGCTCAAGGCAAATTTTACTAGTCACTCCTCCTGCTTCCCCTATCATTGCAAATTATCTCTCAACACTCAGCTCAAAATCTCTTCCTAAGGGAAGCCTTTTTGTAGTCCAGCCCAGCAAAGTCCTTGACTACCTCAACTGAACAAAATGATACTTTGTGGCTACTTCCATTATGCACTTATCACTCTCTATTGTAATTTTGTGCTTACACATCTGGCTCCCCTACTAGATGATAAACTTCTCCAGGGCAAGGAGCATGCCTTAACTTTGTATCACCAGCACCTGGAAGAATGTTTCCTATAATAGTTGCTCAAAAAATATTTGGTGAATAAATGAATCAATTTATGAATCATTGAGATTCCATATTTCTATTGAGTTCTGATTCATATGACAGCTTTGGGAGTGAGGATGGAGTGTTTGGCGACTGACGACAGTATTTTGTATTTAAAGTAGTACTTTTCAGCTTTCAATTTGTTATGATCTTTATCTGTCCCCTTGAGAGGATGTTTGCTATGGATGACTAAAAAGAAGTATTGACCACTGACTACAACAGTAAAGAGGAAAGTAAAACAGTAAAGAGGAAAGTTATTGCAATGAGCTTTTGGCTCTCACAATGCCCTGTCTGAAGACTTAGTTAATACTGATGAAAAGAGGAGACACAGAGAAGTAGAAAGGATATCATTTGATTATTGGAGGGGAGGAAGAAGAGAGAAGTAGTGGAGAACATGGGCATGAGAATGTAAACATCAGAAGACAAAATGGATGAGTCATATATAAATGGCACTTTATATATATATATATCATGATATATATATCATGACATCACTGTATATATATATATGATGCCATTTTGTGATGCACTGATAAGAGAGTCATGCTTAGAGGACCCTAGGAGTTATCAATCTGTGGTCAAGAAGAGAGCAACAAGGGGCTCCTGGGAGGCTATACGGCATCCTAGCAGATGAAGATTAGCCTACAGATGTGCTGAAGAAGGATGCTCAGCCACTGACACTAGGCCTTTTCTCCCAGCTGAAATAAGCAGCACCCTTTCATGCCATGACAAGTAATGTTTGGTTCTCTTGGCTATGACCATCCTGAAGGAAATTTGGGAAGTAGACAAAATTTAACATGTATCTATAGCACCCCTGCTGCCATCTCTAGTTCTCTAATTTCCCCATTGTCCCTTCATTTCCCCATTGTCCCAGCCCTCTCCCCAGCTGTGGCACCCCATCAAGGCATTCTGGCATTCCATTCTCTGGGACTTATTCTCTCCTAACCCTCCCTAGGAGCCATGACACCGTGTTTATTCTCTCTGGAAAATAGGCTTGACCAGTCTGAGATAAATTGTTAGTGACTGACAATGGCTGTGATTCCTAGTGGGTTATTCTTCCTACATTTGCATTCTGCCAGGGATTTTCAACGGCTTAGTCAAAAGGTAGAGAAAATATTAAATACCGAAAAAAGGAAACTGAAAAGGTAACCCAAACTTCACCTTCCTTTAAAATAGAGGTCTCGACCTTAAGAAGCTTTGAGATTCTTAACATATAGATTTCATATTTCATTAAAATAAACAGAACATGTAGTTCTAGAGATTTTTGTTTTACTCTAGTGATTTTGATAGCAGTTGTTATTTGGGGAGGAGTATATTTGTCAAAGCAACTAATCATCTTTGTATTTCAAAAAAAAAAAAAAAAAAAAAAACCCAGAGTGTAATGACAATTTGAAAATCTGCCCAGTATGCTTTTTGAGAAATGGATAGTGATTGTTGGCATCTCATTTTCTGTGCCTCTTCCTAACACTCCCTTACAGGGGTACACCCTGCCCATTGTCAGGGTGAATTTAAAGACAGATTGTCTCAAACTTTAATGAGACAGAAATGTGTTGTCTCCAAACTACACTGAAAGAAAATCAAATGGGGCAACCACTGAAAGAAAATCAAATGGCAAAACCACAAGCTTTTAACTGCTGCCGTATGAACCTACTCTTCAAGAATGTAATACTGGTTTTCAATGGTGCCTGGAAATGTTTTCCTCTGCGTTGAGAAAGGGAAAAAAGGAAAGGATGAGGAAGATAGAAAAGGAGGAAGGAAAAAAATGAGGGAAGGAATATTCCAACTCCTTACTGCTAAGCAGTAATGCTGAGATATCAACATTTTGAAATGAAAGCTTCTTAGAATATTTATTTTTTCCAAATTTGGCCCAGGGCCTTGACTGGCAGTACTTGTGTACTTTATTACTCATATACATTTTAAATAATTATGTACATTTTTCATATTTCGTTCTATCCCTCTAGCTCCATGTTGGGGCATCTGAAACAAGTATTTCAGGCATTTGGTTTTCCGGTCTCTAAGGAAAGATATCTCCAATTCTGTTTTGCTCTTGCCTACATTCTTTTGACATTATTATAAAAGCAGACACAATAATGAGCTTTGACGGGATGAGCTGCTGAAATGGCTTAGGATTCAGAATTCAGCATACTATGGCCCACAAACCAAATCCAGACCGCTGTCTGCTTCTTAGTTTTATTGAAACACAGCCATGCCCATTCATTTACTTGTTGTCTATGGCTGCTTCTGTGCTATAATGACAAAGTTGACAGGGACTGTATGGTATACAAAGCCTAAAATTGTGACAAATACTGTATAGCCTGAAAAGCCTAAATTCTTACTATCTGAATATTTTCAGTTTGCACAGGAATATAAACCAAATATGTCAACTGTGCACACTATTTAATTCAGCTGACACAATTTTTGCAGCAAGACTTTGTTGACGAAGGAAGCAGTGTACAGATTGACATTCTGGTGCAAGCTCTCTCTCTCTCTGTGGATCAGCACTTTTAGTAGCACTGGTTTAAGTGACTCTATAAAACTTTTACTTTGAGGAAAATACTTACTTGATAACATTTCTAGGTTGTATGACTCATAGATGTAGTTAGAGCTATCAGCTTTCGCTGTTTCATAAAGTTGCCCCCAAATTTTGTGACTCAACAAATTGCAGTTTGGCATTTTGGACTGGGCTCAGCTTGGTGGTTTGGCTTTGTCCAGGCTAAGATGATCTTTCAGCTGGACTTGTTCATGTATCTGTGGGCGGCTCTTGGGTTAGCTGGGGCTGGTTAGTCTAAGACAGTTCAACCATTACAACTTTCTGCTCCACTTGGTCTCCCTTGATGCTCAAGATATGCTGGGCGAGAGTCTGAGATCAGAAGGAGTGAAAGCTGTGAGGTCTCTTGACACCTGGATTCAAAACATACAAACTATCCCTTCTATCACATTATTGGCCCAAGCAAGTTTCAAGAGCAGCCCACCTGATCTTGGCGGTGGGGAAGTAGATTCCACTTCTTGCTGGAAGGAGCTGCAAAGTATTGCAGCCATTTTTGCAATCAACCACAGGAAGGGAGAAGGGAGAAAGAAGACAACCGCTTCTCTTCAGTCCTTTCTTTTCCAAACTTTGGTCAAATTTCACTACTTGCATTCTGCCAGGGATTTTCAATGGCTTAATCAAAAGGTAGAGAAAATATTAAATACTGAAAAAAGGAAACCATTTGAAAAGGTAACCCAAACTTCACCTTCTTTTAAAATAGAAGTCTCAACCTTAAGAAGCTTTGAGATTCTTAAGATACAGATTTCCTATTTCATGAAAATGAACAGAACATGTAGTTCTAGAGATTTTAATCGCCTATCATAATACTCCCCAATTGGCCTGACCCAATTTCAGAGTTTTATGTGACCTCTAGGAAAGACTCTGACATCAAAAAAATACATTTGAATTGTAGTAAGAGCAACAGAAATTATAGTAATTATAGTAAGAATTATAGTAGGAACAATAGAAACAGCTGAAGTCTAGGAGTCCAGGTCCCTCTGCTGCAGAATTTAGGCTTTATAGTATATGAGATTATAGCATTGTAAATTTTGTGCTAAACATTTCAATAGTTGTATCACCTTCAGCAGTTTGGCAGTGCTTATTGATCTATATAGACTCTAATATATCACAAAACTTTAATGAGATAAACATAAAATGCTAAATACTAAATAACACACCTTAGGAGGTTCTGAGCATTTCCTACTCCTATCACCTGGGTGACACAGTTTGTTTAATGTATATGACTACATGTTTGGTATTTTTGTTTGTGTGGCAATACATATGTGGATATGTTATTATTCTCACAAACCTTTATTTGGGAGGTAAGAAAGAATGGATGAAGGTGAGAGACTGTATAACTTAACAATGATCACTTTTCATACCATTTAAGAGAAATAAGCAAATTTCTCTTAAAGTCAGTGCATTTTCTTAGAGAAATTAACTTTCCAGGGGGTGTATTATTCCATCCCGTCTTATTCTTAAAGTGATCTGAAATGTTAGATGTGCTTTTACTATAAAGTTTCAGGAAAAAAAAGACAATAGAAATAATGACTAACACAAAGATCAAGTATTGACAAAAATACGTATAGATGCATTTAGACACAGAATTATTCTTCAGTGGCCTTAATGTAAAACCCTACTTACCATATCCATGTTGAAAACTTTGATTCACATTTTACTGCGTGATTCAGGCTCTGACCTTAGAACTCAGAACCTGCACACAAATCCTATCTTTTGTGCTTCCTGAAGCTCTCAGGTGCTATGTAACCCAGAAGTCCTAGCTTTTCCAGCCTAGAAGTCACACTTGGCTTTAGGATTTTGACAATAGTCCAAGCTTATATCTTGCTTAACTTCAGGTAGTCCAATTTTTACTGGGATCTACTTCCCAAGTATTTCAGGAAATTCCCAGGAAGGGCTTTCTTGTTTTATAAAGGCACAATGACTTGCCACCTCAGCCTATCAGCTGATTCTGGACTGCTGCTCTGTTCTGAGGGTCAAATTTTCGTTACTGCCAGACACTGTAATTGCCTTTCATACCACTTCACCCCCATGGAGGTCAAAGGCATTCAAATCCACACAGTGGTAGCTAAGATCAGGCTGTATTCCTTAACAAGAATTCCCTGGAGGGTTCGTAGGTAACAGAAGGGAACTTCCCTGATAGCTTAAAACATTATGCCAGATATAGTAGTTCTCAGAGTTCTCAAGCCAAGGACCGTCCACAGGAGTCCTCAGTTGGATGTCTCTCGCTTTGGCTGCCAGCCGGCCAACATGTTACAGGGCTGGTTCACTTCTTCCACTGAGTGCTTTCTTGAGCACATTGTGCTTTCCCAGAATGGAGGCCCTAATGCCCAAGGCCAGGACAGAAGAAACTACTTCTCCTTGTCCCATTTCCAATCCAAGACTAGCTTTTCCAGTGATAGAACATCCAAGGGATAAGAAATAAACTTCATAGGGCAGGGGCTTTTTGTGTTTGTCACTGACATATTCCAAGTAACTAAAATAGTGCCTGAGCCTAGAAGGACTTCAATAATAATTGAGCAATTGAATAAAATGGTTTATTTTTCTAAAACAAACTAATAAAGACTCAGTAAGTGTCTAGTTACATAATTCAGAACAATATCAGAAAAGCTTGGTCCAACATGGGAATTTGCAAACCCAGTCTACTCCCTTTAGGGTCTCTTCTCCAGCATAAGATAAATGTATGCCTCCATATCACTTCTGCCCAAGTGGCTCTCCACTCCTGACCTCCTCTTTCTGAAGGCTCACCCAGGATGACACAAAAGCACCACTAAAGAATAGTTTCCGACACAATGAAATCTAACTCCTTGTTCAGAAAAGAAATATTCTCCTAAAGGATACAATCCACAGAAATGTATCTCCATCCTCAGTGGAGACAAATTTTCATAGTTTAACTCCTCAAAGTCTTAATTGTCTGAATTCCAAATTGGGTACTGCTCAATTTCTCTTAAGTGTCCAACACAGTGATTATTTCTCGAAATAGTGATTTTCTCAAAAACTAAACCATAAACTCTACATTTAGAGACACGAAAACACTCTTCTCACTTCAAATTGGCAGTTTTCCCTCTTCATGGGCATCAAAGTTTCCAAAAATATCTTGGGGCCCAATTTCAGCAGAGCACCAACTTTCTAGCATATGTTGCTCAGTCACTGTCTAGTTTCTAGAATATAAGCCAAACCTTTATTATGGGTGGAAAATTCCCTCTGGTCTGAATCAGCAGAGCTTCTCTCTCTGCCTCCACCCCTTTGTCACTCAAGGACATTGCAATGATCTACATTTGCTCTTTCTGGGTATTTGTACTGTAGGTAGACCTTTGCTGCTTAATCAACTTTCAACCAATGGATCCATGTCAGTAAACTGACAGGTCACCCCAAAGGAGGAGAGAATGTACCTTGTTTCATGAAAGATGACTTTTCTTCTTGTGTACTGGTTATCTATTATTATTTACCTACACAAATAATTATTGCTCTTCCTCACGATCCTCCAACTGTTCTGATCTGTGATAACTATGAAAATGCACCTCTCAGATTTCTGCCTGTGGGCACCCTTGGCTGCTGTGATCTGAAATCATCATTGTATTTGAGCCAAAGTCGTGCTTCCTACAGGCTGCTTTTAGCCAATGACTGAGCAAAACAGGAATACTAAGGCAGACTTGCTTCTGAGAGTCACAGAGCTCCTCTGATAGGCAACTTTGACTTTAGGATTTCCCAATATTTGCCAGACTTTCTTAGAGCTAAACTGAAGTCTAGGGTGATTCTCCTAATTCTCTTCCTTTTTCTCACTCATTCAACCAGGTCAAGCCTGGGTTGTGCAGTCTGATGATTCTCTCCTGGCCTTCATTTTCTACTCCCTACCTACCTTATTTTTCTCTCAAAGGCATTGCCCCTAATAAACCTCTTTTTCCTCTATCTCATCTTGAAGCCTGACTCTTGGAGGACCCAAATCAACACCAATGGTACTGATGTTGAGAAATGGGCTGAGAAATGGGTGACAAAGTAGGAGTTTGGGACTGGCTCACTCACCACCTGGCAGATGAAGGGTTGTCATCCTGGTTGGCAGGCAGGGCACAGACAGTATTTGGCACAAAGTGGTAGTGGCTCAATGGCTCAAGACTTCACTCATGATGACCTGGAAAAATATCCTGGTGAAGTAAAATGCTGTAGCAAATATGATGATGCCGGCATTTAAAATGCATGGGGAAGGTGGATAGTGCCTGCAAATAAACATTTTTAGGATTATTAGTTGGAAGCAGAGATAATACTGATATCTAGAGATTCAAAGCATGGTTATGGTCCCCTCAACCCCCACTAGAGTGGTGGTCTACAGGGCCAGGTAATAAATGAGTTGGCTAAAATTTCACCTACTAGATTCAGGAATCCACTTAGTGGTCATTTCCCAAGTTCCTGAGAGTATCATTGGAATTGGCTTAGCATTTGGAATAACCCCCACATTAGGTCCTTGGGCTATCATAGGGGAAGAGGTTAAGTGGAAACCTCTGAAACTGTCCCCAAACCGTAGCCAAGATAATAAATTAACGAAAAGTATCACCAGGCACAGTGTCTCATGCCTGTAATCCCAGCACTTTGCGAGGCCGAGGCGGGCAGATCACCTGAGGTCGGGAGTTTGAGACCAGCCTGACCAACATGGTGAAACCTCTTCTCTACTAAAAATACAAAAATTAGCCAGGCGTGATGGCATGAGCCTGTAATCCCAGCTACTCAGGAGGGTGAGGCAGGAGAGCTGCTTGAACCCGGGAGGCGGATGTTGCAGTGAGCTGAGATCGTGCCACTGCACTCCAACCTGGGCGACAAAGTGAGACTCTGTCTCAAAACAAAAAGCAAGCAAGCAAACAAATAAACAAATAGTATCATATCCCATGAGATGGTAGAAATGATTGCTACAATTAAAAACTTAAACAATGCAGGAGTAGTAATCACTCCATCTCTGTTTAACTCACCAGTGTGGCCCCTGCAGAAACCAGATGGGTCCTGGAGAATAACTGTATACTATTACAGACTTAATCAAGTAGTAAACCTGATGATTATAGTTACTGTGTCAGATGTGATATTGTGCTAAGCAGATTAATAAAACTTCGGGTACCTAGTTTTCAGCCATTGATTTGGACAACATATTTTTTTCCATTCCAATTAGAAAAGAAGATCAGAAAAGGTTTGAATTCAGATGAAATAGACAATAATATTGATTTCTAATTTTGTCTTGTGGCTGTGGTAACACTCTTACCCTTTGCCATAATTTTGTCTGAAAAGGTCTGAATCACCTATGAGTCCCTCAGAACACCACACTGATTCATTACATCAATAAAATCATGATGACTGGACAAAAGAGGAAGAGGTGGCCACTATACTGGAAGCCTTGGTTAGATATGTGCTCCAAAGGGTAGAAGATGAACCCTACCAAGTCTCAGGACCTGCCAGTACAGTGAAATATTTAGGAGTCCACTGGCCATTCCCTCCAAAGTAAAAGACAAATTGCTGAATCTGTGAACAGACGTGGGAGGGGGCATGAAGTGAAGATTTTTTTGTATTGTCCCTTAATGCTCAGCAAATAACAACTACCATGAAAAAAGTACTCGACAGATAAGTAGACAAAATGACTCACCCAGTTGATTTTAGTCATCCCAGAACTGACACAGTGGGTACGTGAATGAAGTAGCCACAGTGGCAGATATGGAGGCTATATATGGGCCCAACAGTATGGTCTGTCACATACTGAGGCAGACATAGCTACTGCTGTCTCTTAGTGGCCAGCTTTTCAGAACCAAAATCAGTGCTAAGCCCCCAATAAGGTACTTCTGACCTGTTTTCTCCTTGCCTTCTGTGAAGTATCTGTCACACCCTTTATGAGATGGGAGTGGAACAGAGGTGAGCTCATGGAAAGGTACCTACTCCTGTGACTCCTCTGCTGGCTGTCTCAAGCTACCAGACAAATGGATGATTCAACATGCTGGTGGGAAAGAAAAATACCAATTTTTCCATTCAAGGTTAGTTACTTCAAGAAAAAATAATGACATAAAATGTGGACATTGTCCATGAGAAAAGTGAAGAAACTAAAATAATAGACCATTAAAAGAATTCTAAACCGCAGGGGAAAGAAAAACAAAAAACAAAAAACAAACAAACAAACAAAAAAAACCCACACACCTAATAAAAAGATCAGATCAGTTTCTTCCCAAAAAAAACAAGGCTAAATGAGACTGGTAATATAAAAAACAATGCTATCTAAGGAAAGGCAATTTTCAAAAAGTAAGAAGATATCACAGAAGCACATGTGTTAAATGTATCAACTAAAATTTAGACATGTCAAAAAAAAAAAAAACCTCAAGAAGTGCACTTGAGTATCTTGAGGGACTCAAAAATGAATACTAGAAGACTCTAAAATCACTAAATGATAGACTCCAGTTGAAATATAATAAGCCCAAATTTAATGTCTTGCTTTAGGAGGATCGGGGGATTCCCAAGCCACATTTTACTTCTGCAAAAACAAATTAGAGGAATTAGATCAAATTGTGATCATGCTTAGGTCTTCTACAATGAATTAGCTAACCATTTATAGAATGACTTCTTAGAAACAGATATTTTTCCAATATTTTGCCACTTTTATTAATATTAAAGTTCTTACCAAAGGCTGTAGCTACTCCTTATGGTGCCTTTGTAAGAATTAGAAAAAGATGTTCCCTTGGGAATTTCAGCTTCCACTCTCCCTTGTGAAGGGGCAACCTTATTCCACTCACATACCCACTCAGCGAATAAACCTACCACCTACCTCATAGAAAACTGAGACCAAGAGTGGCAAACTCCAACTTCTGTCTTCTCCCCCTTTGATTTACCTTTATCTTTGCATTTTTCTGCTGTGTGGTTCTTTCCACACGTACCCCATCCTCCTGGGCTCTTCCTCCTCTCCTTTTCTAACCTCCAGGTTCCAGCCATACCCCATTTACACGCTCACCCCTTTTGTCCTGCACTTCTATGTTTTGTTTTCCTCAGCCTTTAAGGAGACCTAAGTTTCCTTAGTTTAAAAATGCAAAAGCTTTCCCTCCACAAACTTCTTGAAAAAGTACTGCTCCTCTTTATCCTCCCTTGCTCACCTGTCATTTACTCCTCCACGCTCTGCACTATTGTATTACATCTCACCCCTCAATTCAAAGACACAAAAAGGTCACTTTGACTCACTAAATCACAATAAATTCTGTTTCTATCCTTGACATTTCTGCATCATTTGACTCTATTGACCTTCTTTCTTTAAACTTCCCTGGCATTTTGGAGAGTTCTACCTCTCTAACTTCTCTTTCTCAGCTTATTATTCTGTCTTTTGTTGATTTTTTAAAGGGCAGGGGAGTGGCACAGTCTCATCTCTTTCTAAGGTTTAATGATGGTGTCTACTGTGGAATAAAAGATCACTGAAAGCTTGTACACACTTAACATGTTGGTAGAAAATATATTTTATTTTATCAGGGGAAAATCCTATCTAAATAATGTTTTAGACTTCTTAGAGATCAAAAAAACTGAATGTCTTGCTAAGCATAGCAATAGATATAATGTTTTTGGAAGTGTTTGATAAGATTCTTTACTAAAAACAACTTAATAAAACAGAAATCACCATGAAAAATACTTAATGGATAAAAACTGCCCTAAAAGCACTAACCATAAGATCATAGGATAAATGGCGCATGCATGTATAGTCAGTGCGCTGAACAAGCACTAACATGTGGAATGTAATCTGAAAAAAACTTTGTTTTCTCTTCCTTTGTTAACTTGAATTTATTCAGTGGGTCTTGCCTTCCCCTTCCTCTCTGTAGAAACTTGACTTTTCGGCCAGGCACGGTGGCTCATGCCTGTAATCCCAGCACTTTGGGAGGCCAAGGCGGGCGGATCACCTGAGGTCGGGAGTTTGAGACCAGCCTGACCAACATGGATGGAGAAACCCCGTCTCTACTAAAAATACAAAATTAGCCAGGTGTGCTGGTGCATGCCTGTAATCCCAGCTACTCGGGAGGCTGAGGCAGGAGAATTGCTTGAACCCGGGAGGCAGAGGTTGCAGTGGGCCAAGATCGTGCCATCATACTCGAGCTTGGGCAACAAGAGTGAAACTCCGTGTCAAAAAAAAAGAAAAAGAAACTTGACTTTTCTTCTTACCCTTATATACTAAGAGTTCACTTTGTTGGTTCACTTTAAGATTCTCCCTTGACTTGAGATAAAAGTGGAGGTGATACTCCCTTCACAGTGAGTTCGAGATTCTGTGAAGTGGGTGTCACCTTTTAAAAAATATGTCACTTCTGGGCCCAGCGCGGTGGCTCACGCCTGTAATCCCAGCACTTTGGGAGGCTGAGGCGGGTGGATCACGAGGTCAGAAGATCGAGACCATCCTGGCTAACACGGTGAAACCCCGTCTCTATTGAAAATACAAAAAATTACCCCGGCGCGGTGGCGGGGGCCTGTAGTCCCAGCTACTTGGGAGGCTGAGGCAGGAGAATGGCGTGAACCCAGGAGGTGGAGCTTGCAGTGAGCCGAGATCCCACCACTGCACTCCAGCCTGGGCTACAGAGCAAAACTCCGTCTCAAAATATATATATATATGTGTGTATATATATAGTGAGATATATATGTACATATTTTTATATATAGTGAGATATATATGTAGATATTTTATATATACATAGTGAGATATATATATATACACATATATATATATATATAACTTCTACAAATGCTCAGTAAAACCACCCTTTCATGCCATTGATGTGAGTAAGGACTCTAAGAGTATTGTAACTTTTATTCATAGCACTCTAAAATTCAGAAGTTCACAATTTTGTTGGGTACTTGTTACCTTTCTCATTAGGATATCAGCCAAAACTTCCACTTGAACATTCCATTATGCTTCAATGAAGAGGCTAAAACAGCGAGGCAGATCAGAGATTGGCTCTAAAGCATCCTTATGAAACAGGTTGGTAAATGATTCAGAGGTGAACATATGCGTGAAATCTCCAAAGTGGCATATGACACAAAACTTCCAGTTAGTAAAATGCCAAGTCAATAGAATAAACTGCAGGAAGATTGCACCAGGCTGGGTGAGTGGGCAGAAAAGTGGTAGATGAGTGTTCAAGGACAAGAGAGCAGATGCTTTCAGGACACATAATCCAAACGTAATTCTCAGGGAAGTGGTCTCCAGGGTATCAGTCATGATCCTCTGGAAAGATGGGCTTCAGAAAGGTACAAACTTGCATACAAAACAAGGCTCCTATTTACAGTTCATATGTTACTGGAATTTTTTAAATTAATGCATGTTTGAACTAAAGTTCTTTGTCTTCATTAATGTCATTTCTGTTTTTCAGTGAAGGACAGGGTACATGAATTTCAAAACCAAATTTCAGGACCATGTTTTACAGCAGGAATTTACCTTCAGCCAATATTTTCATGTCTATTTGTAACTAAAGTAAGTTTTTTAAACCTAAATTTATTATTCTTCGTATAGAACTACTTAGAAAGTCTTTAGTATGAATATGCAAATGTATTTTCCTTTTTGTTTCTATTAATATGTGTGTATATCTTTATCTACGTATTTTCTCTCAATCGGGTGTGTGTGTGTACAGTTGATAATACAAATATGTAATTACTTGAGGTGTAATTAAAAGTCCTCAAAGGACTTTCTCAAGATTTTTTTCCCCATTGAAGAGGGGAGGCATTGGATAGCTGGTACAATTTCTGCTAATAAAAATAAATGTCCTTCAGACAGGAATTAGATAAGCAGCTTGTTTCTGCAAAACTTGAACTGCAGCCAGTCTTGTACAAACTCATTTCATAAATATTTCCCTCTTCAAAAAAAAAAAAATTTTTTTTTGAGAAGATGGATGTATTCAAAATTTTCCAGGAAGGTACTAAGAATTCTGCTCATGATTATCTCAAGAGGAAGCTTCCATCTGTTCTCTCTAATAGTTTAACTTGCTCTACTTTGTTCCATATTTCTCAATCAGGACTTTGGAGTTTCTGCATAAGATCAAATATTTTTCTCATTTCCCTCTTTTATTAAAATACCACGTTTATATGAAGGATGAGCCCTCTGCTATATTGCTTACAGTGCTATTTTAGGATACAAAAAATATTTTGTCACAAAGAAAGATTTCCTGACATCTCTAAGGCTATATAAATATTTATATATCTTTTGAATTGCTATGATTGGTTGATTTTGAAGAGTCTCAGTCTCCATCTGATTTCTCTGCTTCCCTGATAAACCTTCTTCAATCCCTACAGTAGGGTTTTTTTTTTTTTTTTTTTTTTTTGAGACACAGTCTCGCTCAGTCGCCCAGGCTGGAGTGCAGTGGCGCGATCTCGGCTCACTGCAAGCTGCGCCTCCCGGGTTCACGCCATTCTCCTGCCTCAGCCTCCCGAGTAGCTGGGACTACAGGCGCCGGCCGCCACGCCGGCTAATTTTTTGCATTTTTAGTAGAGATGGGGTTTCACCATGTTAGCCAGGATGGTCTCGATCTCCTGACCTCGTGATCCACCCGCCTCGGCCTCCCAAAGTGCTGAGATTACAGGCGTGAGCCACCGCGCCCGGCCCCCTACATTAGTTTGTATAATGATCAGACCTAAGGCCTAACCATTACCCAAATGATTTGAATATGAAGCATGACTATAAACCAGTGTGAGTAATTTTCAAAGTGAACAGGATTTGAAGATAGTTCAAAGAAAGGAACTCCAAAAACCTTTTGAACCATGGCAGTAGCATTGAAACAAGCACATAACTTTTTCTGCTGAATCCTCTGAATATATATGCTGTAGTATTCACTTACACAACCAGGCACACTTTTTATCATCTCCTTCATTCTTGGTATTAATATGCTATACTGTGTCTTCTCTGAAATAAAACTTTCTCACTTTAATATTCATATTAATAATTCTCATGACAAAAGTAAGTTTATTTTAACTTTCAGCAGCAGCTTTTTCTTCATTACGTTCTCACATTTAAATATGAAAAATATGAAAGTTAATGTCTAGAAGTTTTCTTTAATTAGAGGAAGTTCTGGTATTATATTAAACAAACAAACAAAAAAGAAACTCCTGGGCCCATTAATTCATAGCTTTAAGTTACTTGTTTGGAAACTTAGAGGTTTTTCTGCTGCTTCGGTGTTCCAATTTTTTAAAAATGCAAGCAAAGTCCATATGAAGGCATTGCCAATTCCCATGTGAAAGTCGGTTCTTTATAATAATTTCCGTCCGGGCACGGTGGCTCACGCCTGTAATCCTAGCACTTTGGGACGCCAAGGCAGGCGGATCGCGAGGTCAGGAGATCGAGACCATCCTGGCTAACACGGTGAAACCCCGTCTCTACTAAAAATGCCAAAAAGTTAACCAGGTGTGGTGGCGGACACCTGTAGTCCCAGTTACTCGGGAGGCTGAGGCAGGAGAATGGCATGAACCCTGGAGGCAGAGCTTGCAGCCAGCCAAGATCGCGCCACTGCACTCCAGCCTGGGCAACAGAGCGAGACTCTGTCTCAAAAAATAAATAAAATAAAATAAAATTTTAAAAAATTCCCTTCTGATGGGCTCCTTAATTTTCCATCGCAAATTAGTATTCAAGTTACTTTCAAGCAGACAGATCTTTCATATGCTCTAAATACAGGATAGACCTTGGGGTGAGAGTGGAAGACAGTACAAATCATACTGTAACCTCCCATTTTCTGCTTCAAACATGTTTATATGGGAACATCAGTTTAAAAGGAATCGACCTTAAAGGAGAGAATGAGGAAGTCCCAAAAGAACCACACCCAGTATGGGCCAAGGGTGTGCATAGAAGATAAGCCAGTCCTACCTGCCTGTCTTGATGACCAAGGGTAGCAGGTTGGGCTTACTGCATATATTAATAAATCTGTAGGAATTTTCCCCCAACACATATTGAGGACAGTGAGTCTATAACCCCACGAGCCAGGTAGGATTATTATCATCATATTTTACAGATGAGAAAAGTGTATTTCAAGTCTCCTTTAGCACCAGTTGCGGAACTGGCCAACTGCCTGAGTGAGTCACAGTCCAGATGCTCAGTCCTGCAGCCACAGAACCCAAGACAATGATCCAATGTTTTTCAGCACTCCTCGCTTTAACTGTGCCCAGAAAGCATCCTGAATATATGATAATATATGCTTTTTAAAAACTCCATATTGGGGCCAGGCGTGGTGGCTCACACCTGTAATCCCAGTGCTTTGGGAGGCTGAGGCAGGCAGATCATGAGATCAGGAGATCGAGACCATCCTGGTCAACCTGGTGAAACCCCGTCTCTAATAAAAATACAAAAATTAGCCTAGTGTGGTGGCTCGTGCCTGTAATCCCAGCTACTTGAGAAGCTGAGGCAGGAGAATAGCTTGTACCAGGGAGTCGGAGGTTGTAGTGAGCGGAGATCGCACCACAGAACTCTAGCCTGGCAACAGAGCAAGACTCCATCTCAAAACAAACAAACAAATAAACAAACAAAACAAAAACGACCAAATAAACTCCACATCGTACTTATTATCATACAATATCTGTATTAGTGAATATTTCTTTTTGGTATTTGAATCATACTATCATTTGAGAGCTGATTTTCACTTGGACCTTTTGTGCCAATCACTTGGACCTTTTGTGCCAAGAACGCATTGGCACGGATGTTGGAAGTGGGCAACTCGCCCACCCAACAGGACTATGCAACTTCACAAATTAGCCAAACACCAAAATTCGTTGTCACATCTCTTAAAATTAAAGCCAGAATTGAGGAAAGCCACAAGCAGGGGGCAATAAATATCACTTGGTCAGACCAGAAATAAATGGGTGGCCACCAGCCATACTTGGTTTGATTCAAATGGTTTATTGGCTTGCTCTTTTATTTATTTATGTATTTATTTATTTATATTTATTGAGATGGAGTCTCGCTCTATCGTCCAGGCTGGAGTGCAGTGGTGCGATCTCGGCTTACTGCAAGCACCTCCCGAGTTCACGCTGTTCTCCTGCCTCAGCCTCCGGAATAGCTGGGACTACAGGCGCCCGCCACCACGCCCGGCTAAATTTTTGTATTTTGTTTAATAGAGGCGGGGTGTCTCCGTGTTAGCCAGGATGGTCTTGCTCATTTTAAATTTAAGCCAACTGCTAATAATCAGGAGTGCCCACGTAACAATATGGATTTTCAGTCTTTCTTGAAAAATCAGAAGATCTAGCAATTACTGGCTCTTCATTCCCTCAAGATAACCATTAGCTATAGCTGAACCCAACTGCCCCACTTAGATAGCCAGGCACTTTCCAGCACTCTATGTACATCTATGAATGTGTGCTCACATCCAGTCTGCTTCAGGTTACCTACCTGGCCCCTGTGGCATTTTGAGTTGATGAACCTCTTAGCCAATCAGGCTATGGCAAGAAGTATGGTTACAAGAAAGATTATACTGCATTCATCTTCTAGACTTCTTTAAAAACGTTAACTTGGTTATTTAAAAATAGGGCCAGGTGTGGTGACTCACGCCTGTAATCGCAGCACTTGGGAGGCTGAGGCGGGCAGATCACGAGGTCAAGACATGGAGACCATCCTGGCCAACATGGTGAAATCCCGTCTCTAACAAAAATACAAAAATTAGCTGGGTGTGGTGGCGTGCATCTGTAGTCCCAGCTACTCAGGAGTTTGAGGCAGGAGAATTGCTTGAACCCAGGAGGCAGAGGTTGCAGTTAGCTGAGATCGCGCCACTGCATTGCAGCCTGGCAACAGAGCAAGATTCTGTCTCAAAAAAATAAATAAGACATTGCACCATCAAGTAATACAAACATTAAACATTAAGATGAGATTAAGGTATTTTAAAATGACCAAACTTTTTGATACTGATATATATTTTCTCTAATGCTTAATTACTTTAAATCAACTTATTCTATCTCTGTTCTAATCCTCTGACTGAAATAGAAATTTGTGTATTCATCCTGAATCCACATTCTGGAGGCGTCAGGATCCTCCTAGAGATGCTGTATATTTTGTTACCTCAAACCAGTTAGGAATCTGGTCATTGCTTTAGTTGCAGGTAAAAGCAAGAATGGCACAGTTGCCATAACAAATTTACTAAGATGCAGTTTCTCAACTTCTTACCTATTTCATTCTCTCTTGAGCATGAACCTTAGAAACATTGCTTTTTGAATACAATCTCTATCAGCTCAACCATAATGAGACTTAAAATTTGGGTGTTATAATGTGAGAGAGAATGGTTAATGATTATAAAAATAGGATATCAGTCTTTCAGATTCAGAATATTTCTTAGTTAAAATGTCAACTAATATATATCCAATATAACTTTTCTTACATCGTATTTACTATGGACCATAGCAAAACATATTTTGTTGCATTGCTGGGAAGCACTAAGCACAGATAATCTATCGGAACAATAGTATAGAAATTACTTTTTTTCAAGGTTTTGATATCAGATTTGCCACTAATGAAATGACATAAACTTGGATGGCTCAACCAGTGAGATAATCACGTGTAGTTCTAAAATGTACTCATTCATTTACATAATTCCTCCACATGCCGGCTACTGACTAAGATGCTGGGAAGACCACCATGAAATGCCATGGTTCCTGCTAACAAGTGCCTATGGGTCCCCTCTGGCTCTAAGGAGGTCTCTCTCTAAGAAAGCAGCATGGGGTGAAGGTGAGAATGTAGAAAGTGAGTAAAAGAGGGCAGGACAAGAACGCTAGCTAACGAGTCAAGAGTTTAGCAGATATAAGGATTAGTAGAAAGTGCAGGTCCACCTTAGAGGTGAGAAGATTTGGACTGTGATATGCCAGTGGGGCTGCCACAGGCAGGTTGTTAGTGAGAGCATTACACAGACACCCTACTAGAGCAGTCAAGGTGCTGAAGCCCAGACCCAACTGTGCTTGTCAAACCTCATGCCCTGGAGCAGGAGGGAGGTTAATCTGCCTTTACAAATGACCACTTTCTTCCTACTAGAAAAAAAAACACTGCATAGGATATCTGTGTCCCTGGATCCAAAAGTACATTACTTTTGACAATTCTTAAATATGTTTACAGAAAAAATTGTTCCTATTACATTTTGAGGCATGAATTTTTAGACAACATGGATATGAGACTGCCTTTTATGAAGACGTTTTAGAAAGTCAATGGAAAATGTATTTTCTCATGGCTTAGAATCAAGATTTCTGAGACATCTATATTTTGCATCATGTGATACATCCATTTTATTTATTATTTATTTATTTATTTATTTATTTATTTATTTATTCATTTGAGATGGAGTCTTGCTGTATCGCCCAGGCTGGAGTACAGTGGCGTGATCTTGGCTCACTGCAATCTCTGCCTCCTGGGTTCAAGTAATTCTCCTGCCTCAGCCTCCCAAGTAGCTGGGACTACAGGTGCCCACCACCATGCCCGGATAATTTTTTGTATTTTTAGTGAGATGGGATTTCACCATGTTAGCTAGGATGGTCTTGATCTCCTGAAGTTGTGATCCGCCTGTGATCGGCCTCCCAAAGTGCTGGGATTATAGGTGTGAGCCACCACGCCCGGCCGACTATTATCATATTATGCAAGAAAAACATTAAATTTCAGTGTGATCCATGGTCATTTATTATTTGAACAAGATTATTCTCATTTACTTGTTTCAAGTCTTAAAATTTATGGCCCTACATAAAATAGAAGAAAGCTGTCTAATCTTTTCTAATACAGAGTGCTGATGTGGAGTTTAAAGTCCACTTCATTTTTACCCAGGTTAAATTTCTTGTAAAACACCTGGAAGAATCCCTCATGCTGAAAGAAAGCAACTCATTCCTGCAGATTATATGGGGCAGAGGAAAAAAAAAAAAAAAGACATAAAGCAATTTGTGTGCTCATGTTCATAAAAACTGTACTGTGAACCTAAAACACAAAACAAACCATTGTATGGGTGTGTCTTTTATTGAACCTAGAGTTTGACAGCTTTCCAGCAAGGCAATCTAAGATACTATTTTTGTGATTCCTTAACTCAAAATTTGAGTATTCATTGTGCAAAGTGTTGTGGAATTAAGCAGATAAAAGAAAAGATACAGTTTCTGCCTTCATAAGGATAAGGTTACTTTGGTATTGAAATCTTTCTTTTCAGAAAGCTTACAGCAACAACGAAATGGGTAGAATATGAGCAAATTTGTGTAGCTGCTTTCTCCTGTTTTCATCTGTTTTTGACACCCAGTAGCCTCTCCTGGTTTCTCAGAGTCCCTCACGACTCACTTCCAAAAGTCCTCCTCCTTTCACTTCCTTCTTTTGTTATGCTTATATCAAAATTACTTGCTTAAAATCTATTTTCTTAAAGACCAGTTGCCAAAGTGATAGCTAGCTATTCTGGTAAACTAATCTACGCTAAGGTATATTCTAGTTTTAGCCCTTCAAGTAACATATTACACTTTAACTGTCTTTTTAGAGACAATGTCTTAATGCATAGGAGTCTAATGGTGAGGATTTCTGCATACATGATGGGCCTTTCAATGTTCCCCAAATACATCACCTGAAGGGCTGCCAACATTGTCTCCCTGTCCTGAGGGTGGGGAAGAAAAGAAATGGGTTAAATCTGCATTGCTTGGAGGACTTCCTAATAGCATGCTTGCCAAAACCCATAAGGGGTAGGTACGTCCGTCCACACCTTTGTAGGTGTGGCAAGCCCACCCCAGTTTTCCACAACTCCTATCAGGGAAAAAACATTCTCAAAAAATATGTGCAAGTGACATTTTGGGCAGGACAATTCTTTGTTTCTCATAATGGTATTATACATGGTAGGACATTTTAGCATCCCTGGTTGCAACCCACTAAATTCCAATAGCATCTCCCTTCCCTCATCGCCGTCTGTCTGGTCACTGTGACAACCAACATGACTCCCACACATTTCCAAATATGTAGAACAACCCTGGTGAGAACTATTGGACATTCCTTTTTAGAGCCAGTTAGAACCTTTTCTCTACAGGAAGCACAATATATTCCATTGGCCTCACTTGAAAGGGGTTGAGTGGCCTTGGACCTCCGCTGACCAGGTTCAGGAATACAGTGTATGCATGGGAAAAGGCAGACATAAACTCTCCCCTTTAACTCCATAAACCACTTCTAGCCTACAATCTTACCATGATTCAGAAATGCAGACTAAAAGAATGGGTTTTTTTCCTGAAAGTAAAGGCTTTCTTCAGATGGCAGCTGAGTGAGAACGTTTGGTGGTTTGACATTGATCTTCCTAATATTGTGACAGCATCCCTTAAAGAAGCTATTCCCTTTGAGAATAGCACAACCTCAGATTTTCATCTAACTAAAGTTAGAGTCACATTATATCGCATGATCAAATATCATTTTAAAAGTATCACACATAAGGAAAAATTGGAATGGTACTACTACCAGCTATTTATTGAGTGCCTATTGTGAGTGAGGCAGTGCCTAGGAGGCAGGGTTAGAGATTTCCATAAGATAACCTTCTGCCCTCTAGTGAGAGAGAGGGCCATGTAAACACTCCATCCAAACATTCATTATTAAGTAGCCTATAATAGAGGAAGTAACAAGGCAGCCACTAGTAGAACTTAAGGAGGAAGGAACAATTACCTGAATTTGGAGATCATGTTAATCCTTTGGTGATAGGAAGATGATAGAATTATTTATTTATTTATTTATTTATTTATTTATTTATTTTTATTTTAAATTTTTTTTTGACGGAGTCTTCCTCTGTCGCCCAGGCTAGAGTGCAGGGGCAAGATCTCGGCTCACTGCAACCTCTGCCTCCTGGGTTCAAGCAATTCTCCTGCCTCAGCCTCCTGAGTAGCTGCGATTACAGGCATATGCCACCACCCCAGGCTAATTTTTGTATTTTTAGTAGAGATAGGGTTTCATCATGTTGGTCAGGCTGGTCTTGAACTCCTGACCTCGTGATCTGCCCAGCTCAGCCTCCCACAGTGTTGCGATTACAGGCGTGAGCCACCACGCCCGGCCTGAATATGACAGAATTTATATATTGCCTTCTCGGGATTCCTAGATGCAGACAAATTATACAAGGTGAGCAAAACAATCCCATCTAGATGTCAAACAATCCTGTCTCCTCACATGCCATGGTAACACACTAAAATATTTATATATAAAAAAAATTTTTCTTGCTTGACACAAATTCTAGTGAGTCTATTTGCATTAATTTCATTAATTTTTCGTGAACCTGAGATTAAATGTGTTTAAGATACTGGTAAGAATAAAAACTACATGCCATCATAACAGAATGTATTGCTAGTTTATAATGAGTAAATCACAGTTTCGGGGACCATAAACAGTTTCACTGGGGGAGTAAAGTCCTTTTGTTTTCCTTTAGATAAGATATTTGTGTAGAAGAATGAATGTCAACAGTGCTAGTCTATTAAATAATACTCAAAGAACATGATTAACAAGAAAATAATATGAAGAATAATTTTTAAAGCAATGTATTTAAAAAGTAAAATGTACAGTATCTGTGGAAGCTTTGAGTAAACAAAGATAGGGTCATGGCTTTTGAGAGTATCAATATGTTTAGCAATATCAAAAGTTTATTCCCAAAGTAAGAATTAAGATCAACTTTCGTTTTAAATATTGAACATTTGGTACATAATGATGCTGACTGGCTATGCTGTAGGTGGTTAAATTGTTAGTTATATTGTTAAGAAAGTCAATTATATTTCTTGCCAATGACCTATGTGTTGGTCAGATGTCAATTCAGGAAAATAAACTCACTCTACTGGGAGTTCCAGGAATGCAGGAGCCGTATAGAAATGGCTCTCTCTAGCCCCCATTTCTGAGCACAATGTGTAGCATGTAGGAGGTCCTCGAAGGGGTAGATAAGTTGGAAAGCATTCACTCCTTTCTTCTAATGCAACAGCCACAGTCCTTAGTGATTCTCCCTCTGAACCATGTTTGACATAACACACTGTGGTCATTAACAATAACAACTCTTATCATTATGCATTTATTGTATGTAAGGCACATTATAGCCATTATTTCATTTACTTATTAAATCAACTTCATAAATATTATTAGTTGTAACTTCACAAGTATAGTATCAACATTTGCAGATGAAGAAACTGAGCCTTAGAGGGGTGAGTAATTTGCTCCAGATGATACGGTACCAAAAGGCAAATCCAGGTCTCTAAGAACTGGGTCTATTTGTTCAATGCCTACTATGAGTGAGACACTGTGCTAGGAGGTAGGATTAGAGACTTCCATAAGATAAGCTTCTGCCCTCTAGTGAGGGAGAGGGCTGTGTATACACTCTATTCCAATCACTATTAAATGGTAAATGGGCTGTAATAGAGGAAGTACCAAGGCAGCAACTAGTAGAACTTAAGGAAGCAGGAACAATTACCTGAATTTGGAGATCTTATTAATCCTATGATGATAGGAGAATGATCGAATCTATATATTGGTGTTTTTGGATTCCCAGAGGCAGGCAGGTTATACAAGGTGAGCAAAACCATCCCATCTGGATATCAAACAATCGTGTCCCCAGGTCCTAGTTATTTTTGGGAAACTCCACACTGCTCATGACTGTTCAGGGGGCCAGCAAGGGTATACTGAGCAGTGCTGCTGAGCCTATACATTTTTTACCTTGACTGTCCCAAATACAATTCCTGTATGATAAGTGTACTTTACATAGCTCTCCCACTGACTGGGAAAGCTTCTCTCTGTTATTTCTGAGAGTGACAGAAGGGGCATCTCACATGTAGAGACCAATCAAGTCTTTCCTCTCTTACTTGGGTTCACTCTTGACAATGTCTAATGCAATTGAAATGGAAGCTCCCTCGAAGAACCTACTGCCACCACTGTTAAAAATAACTCTGGCAAGCAGTTCATCCATTCATGCCAAGAATGTCCATCCCAATTCTACCTAAGTTGCCTTCACCTTGCTGAGTTTCTGGAGGTGGGTAGAAAGCCCCCCTCTGCAGCCACCTCGGCTCCACTCCAAGACCCCATTGCTACCACTTAGTGCTCTCACAAGATTTTCCCTTCCTCTTCATCATATATAAGCAAAAACTTGTCCCTACAGTAATAAGAAACAACAGTTCTCTGTGTGTTCTACCTCCTGTTTATATACATCTAAGAAAAAATGTTTTCTTTGTTTACTATTAAAATACAAGCAAACGCTCACTATTAAAATACAAGCAAGCAAGCACTCACACACACTCACACACACAGAGGGAACTTGGAGATAGATGGTCTGGCCCAAAACTCCACAGGTATTCATTTCCATTGCTAAACCAGAAAAATACCCCATTTATATTAATGGTACTTGCCTCATATTTGTGTAAATAACAGAAACTATTCTGGTGGTTTTTTTTTTTAAAATATTTTTCTAAAACAAAGTAACTTTACATTAAAGATGAATAGACCAGGCATGGTGGCTCATGTCTCTAATCCCAGCACTTTGGGAGGCCGAGGGGAGCAGATCACTTGAGGTCAGGAGTTTAAGACCAGCCTGGCCAACATGGTGAAATCATGTCTCAACAACAACAACAACAACAAAATTAGCCAAGCACTGTGGCAGGCACCTGTGACCCCAGCTACTTGGGAGGCTGAGGCATGAGAGTCACTTGAACCCCAGAGGCAGAGGTTGCAGTGAGCCAAGATAGTGCCACTGCACACCAGGCTGGGCGACAGAGTGAGACTCCATCTCAAACAAACAAACAAACAAACAAGCAGACAATAAATAAAGATGAATAAATATTCACATGTAGAGACCAAAAACAGAAAAAAATTCACAAGTTTTAAAGTTCAGCCTCAGGCGAGATACCCTATTACATATAGGTGAAGAAATCTAGTCAGAATATTAAGCTTGTTTGGTGATTAAAATCACATAGGTCGTAGCAGAGTCAGGGTTAGAATCTAGATTTTCTGATTCCCAGTCTAAAGCTCTTGGGGGGAAAGACGGGGAAGGAGGTCAAGAGAGGTGTACTGTAGTTGGATACTTTTTCCCCTGTAGGAGAAAGAAGAATGGATTTCTCTGTCCTGCCTTGGTTAGTTTTTGGTCATTTTCTAGGTATGTGTCATTTCTGGCTCTTGCATTTTCAACACAGTCGACTCTCGTACACTGAGCTCAGTGTCTCCGTGGTTTTCTGGAATGCTCAACATGAGCCTCTTTTAAAAGGAGAGTTACACAGGCTGCCTAAACATTGCACAGACCTCCTGATTCTAAAAATATGCTGTCTGTTTGGTTAAAATGGTTAAATTATTATTAAGGCTCATTTTATTGTAGCTTGAATTGTACCTGAATTCCTTTCATTGTTTTCCCTTTCAACTTCAAAGATGGACCTATGTTCTGGTCCATCTTTCCACCATCAGGTTTTTATATTTTAACAAACTATTATATGCTCCCCATAGCCTAGAATTATTTACTTATGCTTCCACATAAATCAGTTTCTCCAGATTTTCATTACTGTTCCAACTTTTTCCCTTAGCATAGTTGCCTGGATATATTGCCTGAGGGCCTGGATCATGATTTCACCAGTATTAAGTGCAATATTAATATTCAGCTCATCTCCCTCTCCCTGATCCAGGAAGGCACTTCTTTTCCTCATCTTCATCAGGAAGCAGAGACTTATGCATCTGCCAGCTTCAGTAATGCTGTTGGCTGCTCTGGGTATGGTGTGGGCAAAAAAAAAAAATGTTGGGGGTAGGTTTGTAGCAGCTGTTTTACCACATTCCTGTAAAAATGCCGGCAAGCATAGACTGCTCCTCTCAAGGCGTGGATGGCCTTCTCCTGCCCTGGTAAATATGGGGATGAAGTCTGTCCACTTCCAGCTGTGGCTGATCCCTGTTAGAATGCAGGGTCGCAGACTTTAGTATATGTAAGCACTACCTGGAGGTGCAGAGTCTTTGACTGCAGCCCTAGGCTCTAGGATTCTGTCTGTCTAGGGTAGATCCCAGGGACCCTTTGGCAGCACCCCCGGTGATTCTGATGCAGGTCGTCTGCAGAGCATTCTTTAAGAAATACTGATTAAGCCTTTGGACTTAGGCTCATTATTTTTTAAACAATCTTTCTTTAAAAAGAAAAAAAAAAAAACTTTGGCTGGATGGCCAGTTTTGAGGAATGTTATAGGGGAAATTAATAAACAGATTGAGGAAATGGACTGGATTTCTCAAGTCCGTTCCTTTCCACCTCTGCAACTCTATGATTCAGCACTTTTTAAAGATTATATATAGTGTATCTGAATCCATGGAATTTAGGAGAGATTTCTTGGCATCTTTCTATCTCTACTGAAGATCCTCCAAGAAGAAAGTTTATGCT
This sequence comes from Chlorocebus sabaeus, assembly GCF_047675955.1. NCBI lineage: Eukaryota > Metazoa > Chordata > Mammalia > Primates > Cercopithecidae > Chlorocebus > Chlorocebus sabaeus. The sequence continues at coordinate 78,174,773 of NC_132913.1, forward strand.
AAAATGTAGAAAATGAGAGTATAGCAGCTTTGGTACCTTCCTGGAGTTATTCTTTGCTCACTAAACCTACACTCTAGTGTATGGTCCCTCCTCATTGTCACCTTCTGGGCGTAGTTTGCTTGGTTTTACAAGATTAGGACTGAAGTGGGTAGTTTCTGAAAATAGGAGAAGAGAAGGAATGTGCCCTGAGGATTGAGGTGAGTCTTAGAAATGGAGGGGGAAGATTTGGAACATCAGAACGGAGCAGGGTTCACTATGGGTAGAGCTGGCAGATTTTATGTGAACAAGACATTTCTGTATGAAACTGTTGTACAGAGGTTAAGGGACAGGAGCAGTTCTATAAAGAAAAAAATTCTATAAATTCTATAAAGAAAAAAAACTTAAGATGCCTGGAAGATGCTTCCTTAAATTCACAATATCATATATAAAGGATTTCCATAAAAATTTCCAGAAAGCTGTTTTTAATGTGGACAGGAAAAATTGCCATAGAAAGTTGGAGGGGGGAATGCAAATGAACTAGGGAATATAAAAATAGGTCCTTGGCACCACGACTGTCTTATTCTGTTTATCTTATTCAAGAGGCAACACACACAATAGAATCCTAGACAAAAAGACCTGATTATGTGGCAGTTTCAACTAAGGGAAGGATAGAAATTCATAAACCTAAAGCACAACAGCGCCCTGACAAAGCAGATGCCACTTCGTTCTCCTACTTCAGAGGGAGGGCCACAGATCCCCACCCCCCGCCCCTCAAAGGCAGCTTCCATTTGACTGTCAAGTAGCAAATAAATGTTTAAACACACATGGAAATTTCTCCCAGAACTTCCCTGCGAGTTATCTTTCACGTGCAAATAGAAGTTGTGAATTTCTGAGCAGGGATATTCTAAAGGAGGATGAGAGGCCCGGCTAGGGAGAGGACCCTTTAAGAAAAATCGAAGCCAAGTAGAAAGGGAGAGTCAAAGTAGACAAAAAAATTCAAGAGAAACTCTCAATCCAGATGGTCTACCAAAGCGGAGAATGCAGAAGGGGTGGAACCTAGCACAGTGCCTGGTACTTACGAACATTCTATGAATATCTGTGGAAGAAGGACTGGGATTCCTAGTAAAAGCTTCCTAAATGTTGAAAGGTGATTAAAAAGCTAGTCCTGTTACAACTAAAGGACAAATGGGACCAAACTGAGGATCCAAACAGAAAAGGATCTTTTATCAGAGATCAATGCAGAAACATGATTCAGGACAGGAAAGTAAAGCAGGCAGCTTAGGCCACTGGTAAATGATCCAGAGGAATGTAAGATAGACTAGAAGTGTGGTACAAAGATATGCCTGGCAAGGACTTCCCTGCTGAGAGCCCAGGAGAGTGAATGCCTTGAGGCTGTACTTGCATTTTATTTCTTCTGTTCATAGTCCTGCCACCCGCTTTTCCCTTTCTCAAACCCCTCTTTCTGTGTAAAATTTAGTTCGGCTTCAGATTGATTTGTGTATGTTGAAATGCAGTGGTCAGGGTAGTGGAAAGAAAGTGAGTTAAAGAAGTAGGAAAAGGAAGCTGAGCACGGCGGCTCACACCTGTAATCCCAGCACTTTGGGAGGCTGAGGCAGGTGAATTACAGGGTCAGGAGTTTGAGACCAGCCTGGCCAACATGGTGGAACCCCGTCTCTACTAGAAATACAAAAAATTAGCCAGGCATAGTGGTGGGCGCCTGTAGTCTCAGCTACTCAGGAGGCTGAGGCAGGAGAATAGCTTGAACCTGGGATGCGGAGGTTGCAGTGAGCCGAGATCACTCCACTGCACTCCAGCCTGGGCAACAGAGCGAGACTCCATCTCAAAAAAAAAAAAGAAGTAGGAAAAGTCCAGGATACAAAGGCACAGTCTTTGATGGAGACATTTTCTTTCTCTTTGACTCCTAAACGTTGACTTAAGACAGACTCAAAATTTGTCATCACATTAAGCCGGTGTAACATTCTCTAGTTTTTCGTGGGTGCAGGGGCAGATCTTTCACTATATATATATATTCAGGTAAACTTTATTGGTTAGTGATATGGTTTGCCTGTGTTGCCAACCCAAATCTCATTTTGAATTGTAGTTCCCATAATCCCCACTGTAGTGGGAGAGACCCAGTGGGATGTAATTTAGTCATGGAAGTGGTTACCCTCATGCTGTTCTCATGACAGTGAGTGAGTTCTCTCACAAGATCTAATGTGGTTTTTTTTTTTTTGTTTTTTTTTTTTTTTTTGAGACAGAGTCTCGCTCTGTCGCCCAGGCTGGAGTGCAGTGGCTTGACCTCGGCTCACTTCAAGCTCCGCCTCCCGGGTTCACGCCATTCTCCTGCCTCAGCCTCCCAAGTAGCTGGGACTACAGGTGCCCGCCACTACGCCCAGCTAATTTTTTGTATTTTTAGTAGAGATGGGGTTTCACCATGTTGGCCAGCATGGTCTCTATCTCCTCACCTTGTGATCCACCTGCCTCGGCCTCCCAAAGTGCTGGGATTACAGGCGTGAGCCACCGCACCCAGCTGATCTAATGGTTTTATAAGAGGCTTTTCCCACTTTTGCTTGGCACTTCTCCTTGCTGCTGCCATGTGAAGAAGGACATGTTTGCTTTCCCTTCCACCATGATTGTAAGTTTCCTGAGGCCTCACCAGTCATGCTGAACAGTGAGTCAATTAAATCTCTTTCCTTTGCAAATTACCCAGTCTCAGGTATGTCTTTATTAGCAGTATGAGAACAGACCAATACAATTAGTAATCCTTGAGCTCTGAACCTGGGAGGCAGATGTTGCAGTGAGCCAAGATTGCACCACTGCACTGACCCTGTCTCAAAAAAAAGAAACAAAAATCTAGTAAACCTTGAGCTCCAGCAACAAGCATTTCCTGCCTCTCTTTATGTTAGATCACAGCAGCATTAAGAGAAGCAGCGACACTATCCTTGCCCTTCTCAACCTTAATAGTCACACAGGATTATTCATTCGCTTGAAAGAAAACGACAGGGTGCTATGAGAATTCTTAACATGGACATATACCTGAGGAGATATATATTTAAGCTGAGACTTGATGAGTCAGTAAGATTTCGCCAGTAGCAAAGAGGAAAGATGAGGGTTTTTTTGAGCAGAATGAATGGCATGTGCAAGAACAGTGACAGTTTCCAAATGACAATTTAGGAGGGCCTTAGAGGTAGCAATTTGACTCAGTGGTGGGCTAGAAGCTGTTTGTGCATAGCATTCTATATAAGATTCATAATATATCAATTTTGCATATCAAATAAAGGATGGACTTCATGCATATTATGAGGAATAAAGACACCCAAATTTTCCCTTGTGCTGCTACCATGCAGGGGCGATGACACAGGTCTGGCATATTTAAAGATCCAAAAGAAGGTAATTTTAGCTGGACCATAGAATATTAGTGGTAGACTGGCTGAAGATGTACCTAAAATTTAGGCAGAGCCAGAGAGATATTGTAGGTGTCAGGCCTCTGAGCCCAAGCTAAGCCATCATATCCTCAGCGACCTGCACGTATACATCCAGATGGCCTGAAGCAACTGAAGATCCAGAGAAGTGAAAATAGCTTAACTGATGATATTCCATCATTGTGATTTGTTTCTGCCCCACCCTAACTGATCAACATACTTTGTAATCTCCCCCACCCTTAAGAAGGTTCTTTAGCCTGGCGCAGTGGCTCATGCCTGTAATCCCCAGCACTTTGGGAGGAGGGCGGATCACGAGGTCAGGAGATCGAGACCATCCTGGCTAACACGGTGAAACCCTGTCTCTACTAAAAATACAAAAAATTAGCTGGGCGTGGTGGCAGGTGCCTGTAGTCCCAGCTACTCCGGAGCCTGAGGCTGGGGAATGGCGTGAACCCGGGAGGTGGAGCTTGCAGTGAGCAGAGATGGTGCCACCGCACTCCAGCTTGGATGACAGAGCGAGACTCCAAAAAAAAAAAAAAAGGAAGGTTCTTTATAATCTCCCCCACCCTTAAGAAGTTTCTTCGTAATTCTCCTCACCCTTGAGAATGTACTTGGTGAGCTCTACCCCCTGCCCTCAAAATATTTCTCTTAACTTCACTGCCTATCCCAAAACCTATAAGAACCAATGATAATCCCACCACCCTTTGCTGACTCCTTTTTTGGACTCAGCCTGCCTGCACCCAGGTGAAATAAACAGCCATGTTGCTCACACAAAGCCTGTTTGGTGGTCTCTTCACACGGACGCGTGAAACAGTAGGGAATATTACAAATTTTTAATTTTATCCTAAATGTAATGGGAAGCCATTATGGGTTTTAAGCTGGAGAGTAGCATGATCCGATTTATGTGTAAGAAGATCACTGTAGCTCCTAGATAGAAATGGATTGCAAGGGACAAGGAGCTAACATCTGTTGAGTTTCTGTGTGTGCCTATCCCTGAACAATATACTTCATTTAATTCTCACAATAGTTGTGAGAAGTGTGAACCATTATCTTTATAAGTGAGGAAACGAAGACCCTTTGAGGCTGTATAAATTGCCCAAAGGAACACAAGGAGGAGCAAGAAAATGAGTACAATTCCTTCTATTAATGTGAAATTAATGCATGGGGCATACTATATACCCAGTAAAATCTCAGTGATGGTTTTGTTGTAAAATTCTGTAGGTAGATGATGGTCATAGAATGCAGTGATCAGGGAAGGGTTAATACATGATTTTGCAACAAAGAAGTTCATGGTCCTGGCTGCTCATCTGAGAGATACTGGATATAGCCATTTATGATTGAAGCTATTATGGGATTTCACTCTTAAAAACCCCTCTTATCATTGTTAAATGTGCGAAAGACCTCTTTTCACTGTTTTCATCTTTTTGTCAGGTTGTTTTCCAGGAAGTGGTTGCTAGGAGTGAAAGAGTTTTATTATTTAGAGATAAGTGGAGCCTAGATATTGCATCTACTTAGAAAGAACATAAAAAGAGAACCTTATAGTAATTGACTTGAAAATTATGTTTGCGACACTGTTTGTACAGTCCACCTGCTTTCTGTTTACTTGTGGTTATCTCCTTTCTCTAATGACTCTGAAAGCATACACTCAGGTTTGCACCAAAACACTATCCTGGAGGCTGTTGGAGGAGTCTGGCTGCCAGGGCTCTTCAGAGCCAACAGCTGTCTCTAATGACAGTGAGCACGTGCACTCGCAGTGACTGAAGAGTCTCTTGCCATAAGTGTGAGTGCTAGCTAGCTGCACAGTGCATGAATTACTCTTGGATACAGTTGTCTTTAGCCTTATTGTCATTAGCATTCTGATAATGCCTACCACTGAGGGAAAACCCACTGAGATTAAAGTTTTGCCAACTAGGCTACAGAGACGCTGTTCCACATCCTGGGACAAGTTCCTGCCCAGGACCTCAGGTTATCGGGATAGTGTTGGGCCCCTGGGTTGTATATCCCCTTGCCCTTTCTCATACATCCCTTAACATTATCTATGATTATGAATCTAAAAATGTGCACTCTTTATTGCTCTTGCAAAAATGCCATGTGCTAAGCTGTTTATAGCTTTTGTCTAGTCACTGCATTTAAAACATTCTTTAACCTTGTTTGGTATTTCCAGTATTCCATATTCACTTGGAATTCCCATGGTATCTTTGGAAAAAAATAGACACGAGATTTCATCAGTAAGTGTTTAATAACCTCCAAATAAAAGCCACAACTGTAGCCAGTGCTTGGAATCACAGTTGAGATCCAGGAGGCACCTTTAAGGTCACTTAGGCCAAACTTACATTTTAAAATGTGAAAAAGGAGACATTGACAAGTCAGGGGACTTGCCCATGTCAACCACTTAGATAATAGCCAGGCCAGAGCTAGAACTCCAGTCTCCTGACTCTCTATTCAGAAAAGTTTTAAAGAACTACATATAGTATTAAACTTTTAAGTAAATAAACATAAGTTTACTCTTTGGAATTGGACTTAAAAGTTATTTATTGAATTTCTCACTATACAAGGACTTGAATTTCTGCTTGACATTTGGACAGATCCTTAGCAAGTGTACACACTTAAGGCATTTCCCTTGGCCTGTCACACAAATTATTGAGGAAAAACTACAGTTATGAAGGAAACCACCTCTTTTTCAGAATCTTCATCTTTGCTACCATTCTTGCTTCTTCCTTTGGTGTTCCTCTAAGGGTTTCTGGTATCTTAAGAAATGCATCCCTGCCAGGTGTGGTGGCTCATGCCTGTAATCCCAGCACTTTGGGAGGCCGAGGCAGGTGGATCACCTGAGGTTGGGAGTTCAAGACCAGGCTGACTAACATGGAGAAATCCATCTCTACTAAAAATACAAAATTAGCCGGGCATGGTGGCACATGCCTGTAATCCCAGTTACTTGGGAGGCTGAGGCAGGAGGATCACTTGAACCCAGGAGGTGGAGGTTGTGGTGAGCCAAGATTGCACCATTGTACTCCAGTCTGGGCAACAAGAGTGAAACTCCGTCTCAAAAAAAAAAAAAAGAAAGAAAAAAGAAAGAAAGAAATGCATCCCAATCTATTCATGGGTCTTTGGCCTTACATGCTTATAATTTATTACTACCCTCATATCTAGGCTTTCCCTGCCTCATTTCCTCCTCTGCCTACAAGAACTTACCTATACTGTCTATATTATTCCCTTAGGTCCTTCTCTCAGGAGACTATTAGCACAGCTCTGGTGCTAATCAACACAAATGTCTCCTGTTTTTGCCTAGTACCAGATATCAAGTCCTCCCTATTTCAGTCACTTTCTTGGATTAAGACTTTTTATTCTTGAAAGCCCTGTTAAAATGCAATCAATATTACCTGTGAGGTAAAATTCAGGAAGGCACTGCTGTCTGCTGCAATTCAAATCTAAACCTGCTTGACTCCGAAGTATACTTTCCTTTGTATCATGCCTCTTGCATGAGAAATGTCAGAGTATCTGGTGCTCAATACTAAGTCTAGCCAATATCTACTGAGGCTGCAGACGCCTCTGGATACCTTTTTTCCCATCTGGAACACATGGGTCAGTGATTATGCCACCATCAGATTAAAGAAAGGATAGGTTGTGAAGATGTCTTCTTTTTCTTGACTCAAATTACATTTCTTAACTTTGGAGTTAGCTGTGGAAATAAGAACAGCTAGTCAGAAATAACATTCAATAGAAGGCCGGGCGCGGTGGCTCACACCTGTAATCCCAGCACTTCAGGAGGCAGAGGCGGGTGGATCACTTGAGGTCAGGAGATCGAGACCATCCTGGCCAACATGGTGGAACCCTGTCTCTACTAAAAATACATAAATTAACTGGGCATGGTGGCGGGCACCTGTAGTCCCAGCTACTCGGGAGGCTGAGGCAGGAGAATGGCTTGAACCAGGGAGGCGGAGCTTGCAGTGAGCCGAGATCGCGCCACTGCACTCCAGCCTGGGTGACAGAGCGAGACTGTCTCAAAAAAAAAAAAAAAGAAAGAAAAGAAATAACAGTCAATAGAAAAAGCATAGAATATGTTTACTTGAGTTCACTGATTGGGAAAGAGAAGGTACATCCAAATGAGAACAGTAAGAGGGTGATGGTAAAGGCATAAGCCACAGTCAAGAAATATGTGATACTTTTAAGGCAAGTAACTGAAATATTGAGCAGATTAATGTTTCTGTCAATTTTCTCACCTAAAAATGAGATCGTACCTACCTGCCCATCTCAAATGACTGTTATGAAGGTGATATGAAACGAGAGAGCACCATGAAGATATAAGATGAAGATCTTAAAGGATCAGTAGAATTTTGAAGGGTGGAGAAGAGGTTTAGGTCATACAAGTGATTAAAATGGCATAAGCAAAGAGGAAAGTTGGAAAGGAGGAATGCTGGTTAGGTGAAGGATAATTGATCATTCTGGCGAGAATGAAGGAAAGCAAATTAAAGTTCAAACACTAACCTATTAGGCACAAGTATAGAAGTCTACTTTATAGCAGAAGGGCAAAGCTCATTGCCTCAGTGTGGATGGATCTGTCTATTATCTATCTATCTATCTGTCTGTTTATATTTTATGAGACAGGATCTCACTCTGTTGCCCACACTGGAGTGCAGTGACACAATCACAGCTTACTGCAGTCTCAAACGCCTGGGCTCAAGCTGTTCTCCTGCCTCACCCCCCTGAAGTTCTGGGATTACAGGTGTGGGCCACTGTGCCAGGCCAATATTTTTTGTTAGGAGAGAAAGGAAGCAATCTGGAGTTATAGAAATCATTCAGAGTTCAAACTGAAGGTTAGAGGTAGGCTTCTTAGTGCTTACTATCTCCAACTCTAACTCCAACTCCATCCTTTTATTTTTAAATGATGCAAAGCTATCATACATGGCCCTCCAAACAATTGGGAAGTCATATAATGTATAAATAGGTTTAAACATAGCTATCTAATTTAGTGATGTTAAAAAAATGATAGAGAAAGGATACAATAAACTGTACTTAGGGAAAATAAAAAGATATAGATACAGAAAGAAACTTCTATAGTTTGGCTTTGAATCAGTTAAGACGTCTTAATGGAAACCAAAACTTGAAATGATTTAAATAATAAGGAAATATTTATGTGTAACAAGGAGCACCAGAATAGAGCAGGCATCAGAATTGATTGAGTCAGTAGTTCAAGAATGTCATGGAGTTTCCAGGGTTTTTTTTTCTCTCTCTCCACTCTGTTGGCCTTGGTGTGTTATGTTTGCCTTAAGGCTGGCTCCCCTCCTAGCAGCAAGAGGGTTGAAGCAGTTTCAAGGAGAATGAACTTTTCATGGCTGGCTAGGACTAGTTATCTGGAGTAGAATCAGCTCTGGGGAATAAATCTCAAATAACATTATATTGCTATCATCATCTGATTGTTCAGGGGAAAGTAAGAAATGTAATTGTTCTTGCAGATGTTTTGATTGATATAGTATTTTTAAAAAATTGAACGAGATGCTTACATTGAAAGGTCACAAGATTTAATTTTTTTAAAAAATCACATTTCTCAGTCATTTTGAAGAATTCAAAGGTCTAGCCAACTGCCTGCATTCTCACTTAGCTAAAATTGACTGGAATGGATTAATTACTGCCCCTTCAGATGGTGCATTCCAATTCCAATGTGCTAGAGTCTCCTAATTTCCTAATGTATTACACCTGGTTTGCTTTACTCAGGTTACTTACCTGGTCCCACATTTGAGGAAATTACTCTGAAAGAATAATTTTTAAGAGCCTGTGTTAGCAGTTTTCTGCTGCTATAACAGAATACCACAGACAGGGTAATTAATAAAGAAAAGAGATTAATTTGGCTCATGGTTCTGGAGGCTGGGAAGTCCAAGAGCATGTCACTGGCATCTGGTGGGGGTCATCTCATGGTGGAAGGCATCACATGGAAAATGAGTGCAAGACAGAGTGAACAAATGGGGACTGAACTTATCTTTTTATCAGAAACCCATTCTTGTGATAACTAACCCATTCCTGTGATAATGGTATTAATCCATTTATGAAGCCAGAGCGTTCATGACCTAGTCACCTCTTAAAGGCCCCACCTCTTAATACTATTACAATGGCAATTAAATTTCAACATGAGTTTTGATGAGGGCACTCAAACCATAACATTCTGCCCCGGCCCCCCAAAACTCATATTCTTCTCACATACAACATACATTCATTCCATTTCAATAGCTCAAAATTCTTAACTTGTTCCAGCATCAACTCAAAAGCCCAGAGTCCAGAGTTTCATCTGAATCAGATATGGGTGAGATTGCAGGCATGATTTATCCTGAAGCAAATTCCCTATAGCCATGAGACTATAAAATCAAGCAAGCTATCTACTTCCAAAATACAATGGCAGGACTGGCATAGGATAGACATTCCCATTCCAAAAGGGTAAAATAGGCAAGAAGAAAAGGGCAACTGGTCCCAAATAAGTACAAAAGTATCCAACAGGTTAATCAACATTAAGTCTTAAAGCTGAAGAATAGTCTCCTTTGACTCCATATCCCCCATTTTGGGCACACAGCAGTGGAAGATGGGCTCCTAAAAACCCAGGCAGCCCTCGTCCTATGCCTCTACTGGAGTCAGTCCACCCAGAAGCTCTCACAAGTTGGGATCACATGCCTGCAGCTCTCCTAGGCTGAAGTTGCATGCTGGTCGCCCTACAGTTCTTGGGTTTGGGGATTAGCCCCAATCCCATGGCTTTACTAGGCATCGCCCTAGTGGGGACTCTCTGTGGTAGTTTTGACCCCACATTTCTATTTGGCATCGCCCTAGTAGAGGTTCTCTGCAGTGGCTCCACCCCCGTGATTAAGTCTCTGTCTGGGTGCCCAGGCTGTCTGCAACATTCTTTGAAATTTAGGTGGAGGAAGCCACACCAACACAGCTCTTTGCATTCTGTACACCTGCAGAATTAGCGCCACATGGATGCTACCAAAGTTTATGGCTTGAACCATCTGGAGTGGTAGGTTGAGCCACACCTGAGCCTGCTTGAGTCACAGCTAGGACAGCTGAAGAGCACTGGACCAGAATGCAGGGAATAGAGTCCCAAAGTGGCCCTGGGCTGTGAGCCTGTGAAGTGCACCCTGAGCCCATCCCCCGAAACCATTCTGTCCTCCTAGAGCTCTGGGCCTGCGGTGGCAGGGGCAGCCTCAGAAGATCTCTGAAATGCCTTTTGAGTCTTTCATTGTCTTGATAAATAGCATCTGGCTCTCCTTTATCTATACTAATACCTTTAGCATATGGCCACTTTGTTCTCCTAAATATGACTTTTCACTCTTTATATGGCCAGACTGCAAATTTTTCAAATCTTTCCATTTAGTCTTTCTTTTAATTTTAATGTTGACCAAAAAAAGGCCAAACTCTGTAAAATATTTGAAGAAGTTTATTTTGAGCCAAATGTGAGGACCATCACCCATGACACAGCCTCAGAGGGTCCTGAGAACAAATGTACAAGGTGGTTGGGTTACAGCTGATTTCATACATTTTTAGGGAGATAGAAGTTACAGGCAAAGATGTAAATCAATACATGTAAGATCTACATTAGTTTGGATCAGAAAGTTTGGACTTGGAAATAGGGGCTTCCAAGTCACAGGTGGATGCAAAGATTTTCTGATTGGCAATTGGTTAAAAGAGTTAAGCTTTGCCTAAAGTGTTAAAGTCAGCCCGAATAAATCAGCAGTTTCTTGGGTTTGAGATAAGGGGTTCCTGGAAGCCAAGGTTCTTGTTATGTAGATGAAGCCCTCAGGTAGCAAGCTTCAGAGAGAATAGATGATAAATGTCTCTTAGGAGACCTTGAGAGGTGTCAGACCCTTAGTCAAACTGCTCCTGAATCAGGAAAGGGAAGGGGATTCTCTACAGAGTGTAAATTTTCCCTACAAGAGACACTTTTGTAGGATCATTCCAAAATATGTCAAAGAAATCTATTTTGGGGTAAAATACTTTGATTTCCTTTGGGGCCTGTTATCTGTCATATGATGTTATACCAGAGTCAGTTTGGAGTTGGTATCTTAGTGCTACGAAAAGTCTGTTTTGTCAGTCTTAGTATCTCTACTTTAATTTTTTGTTGTTGTTGTTTTGTTTCTTTGAGATGCAGTCTCACTCTGTCGCCAGGCTGGAGTGCAGTGGCGCAATCTTGGCTCACTGCAACCTCTGCTTCCCAGGTTCTAGCGATTCTCCTCCCTCAGCCTCCCCAGTTGCTGGGATTACAGGCATGTGCCACTACGCCCAGCTAATTTTTGTATTTTTAGTGGAGACAGGGTTTCACCACGTTGGCCAGGATGGTCTGGATCTCTTGACCTCAGGTGATCCCCCCGCCTCAACCTCCCAAAGTGCTGGGATTACAGGTGTGAGTTACCTCACCCAGCCTTACCTCCTCTACTTTAATGTTAATATTGGTCAGTTGTATCTAAACTTCAAATGGAAGGGAGTATAATGAAGCATGGTCTGAACTAGTTTTTCAGGTTTCTTTGAAATCTCCTTGGTCAAGAAAGGGGTCCATTCAGTCAGTTTGGGGCTAGAATTTTATTTTTGGTTTCCAATAAATTCTGTCTTTCGGTCATGTATTTCCTCTTGCATCTCACTGTATGCAGTTAAAGGTAGCTCCAGCAGCCTGGAAGCATTGCTGCTTAGATATTTTTTCCACCAGATATCCTAGTTCATTGCTCTTTAAGTTCTGCATACCATAAAATCTAGGGCATGGACATAATTCAACTAAGGTCTTTGCTACTTTATAACAAGGATAGTCTTTACTCTAGTTTCTAATACACTCTTCATTTCCATCTGAGACCTCATTAGAATGGCCTTTACTGTTCATATTTCCACCAACATTGTGGCTGTGAGCACTTAAGTAATCTCTAAGAAGTATTAATAGACTGTATTAATCTGTTCTTGCATTGCTATAAAGAATTGCTACCTGAGACTGGGTACTTTATAAAGAAAAGAGGTTTAATTGACTCACAGTTCCCCAGGCTGTACAGGAAGCATGGACGGGAAGAATTCAGGAAACTTACAATCATGGCAGAAAGCAAAGAGGAAGGAGGCATGTCTTACATGGCTGGAGAAGGAGGAAGAGAGAGCAGGGGGAGGTGCTACACACTTTTAAACAATGAGATCTCATGAGAACTCACCATCACAAGAACAGCAAGGAGGTAGTCTGTCCCCATGATCCAATCCCCTCCCACCAGGCTCCTCCTCCAATACTGGGGATTAAAATTCAGACATGAAATTTGGGCGGAGAACAAATCCAAACCATATCACCTACTTTTCCTGCATGTCTTCTTTTCTGAACCCTCACCAGAATCACCCTTAATGCTCTGTTTAGGACAATCTAGGCCTTTGCTAGCTTGCTTCTCAAATTCTTCCAGCCCGTACCCATTACCCTGTTCCAAAGCCATATCCATATTTTCAGGTATTTGTTACAGCAACAGCTCCACTTCTCAGTAACAATGTTCTCTCTTAGTCCATTTTCTGCTGCTGACAAAATACTACAGATTGGGTAATTTATGAAGAAAAGAGATTTATTTGGCTCATGGTCTGGAGGCCAAGATGTCCAAGAATATGGTATCAGCAACTGATGAGAGCCATCTCATGGAGGAAGGCCTCACATGGCAAATGAGCGTGAGTCAGAAGAACAAATGGGGGCTGAACTTAATCTTTTATCAGGAGCCCACTCCTGCAATCACTAACCCATTCCTATGATAATGGCATTAATCCATTATTAATCGCCTCCTACAGGCCCTACCTCTTAACACTGTTAAAATGGCAATTAATTTTTTTTCTTTTTTTTGAGACACAGTCTTGCTCTGTCACCCAGGCTGGAGTGTAATGGTGCAATCTCAACTCACTGCAACCTCCGCCTCCTGGGTTCAAGCCTCCTGGGTCTCAGGAGGCATGTGCCACCATACCTGGCATATGCCACCATGCTACAGACCACCACACCACATGCTACAGGCATGTGCCACCATACCCGGCTAATTTTTTTGCTTTTAGTAGAGACTAGGTTTCACCATGTTGCCCAGGCTGGTCTCGAACTCCTGATCTCAAATGATCTGCCTGCCTCAGTCTCCCAAAATGCTGAGATTACAGGTGTGAGTCACCACGCCTGGCCAATTAAATTGCAGTGTGAGTTGTGTCAAGGACATTCAAGCCACAGCAGAGTCTTTGGGTGGGCATTTCACTGATGATTCAAAAGAAATGAGGATAAGTGCCAGATCTAGCAGAAGGGTATGTTTTCACTAACTCTATTATTAATTAGCCATGTGACCTTATTAACTTAGAATATCTCTAGCCATAACATTTAGCAATTGATACCTGTATTAGTCCATTTTCATGCTGCTGATAAAGACATACCTGAGACTGGGCAATTTACAAAAGAAAGTTTAATGGGCTTACAGTTCCACACGGCTGGGGAGGCCCCACAATCATGGCAGAAGGTAAAAGGCACATCTCACACGATAGCAGACAAGAGAAGAGAGCTTGTGCAGGGAAATTCCCCCTTTTTTTTTTTTTTTGAGACGGAGTCTCTCTCTGTCGCCCAGGGTGGAGTGCAGTGGCCGGATCTCAGCTCACTGCAAGCTCTGCCTGCTGGGTTCACGCCATTCTCCTGCCTCAGCCTCCGGAGTAGCTGGGACTATAGGCGCCCGCCACCTCGCCCGGCTAGTTTTTTGTATTTTTTAGTAGAGACGGGGTTTCACCATGTTAGCCAGGATGGTCTCGATCTCCTGATCTCGTGATCCGCCCGTCTCGGCCTCCCAAAGTGCTGGGATTACAGGCTTGAGCCACCGCGCCTGGCCGGAAATTCCCCTTTTTAAAACTATCAGATCTCATAGACAGAGTCACTATCAGGAGAACAGCACGGGAAAAACCTGCCCCCATGATTCAATTACTTGCCACCAGGTCCCTCCCACAACACATGGGAATTCAAGATGAGATTTGAGTGGGGGACACAGCCAAACCATATCAACACCTGTCTCCAACAGAAATGTTACAAGCATAAATAGCCTCTTTAACATCGAAGGAAGGAAGAATATATTTTTCATTCATATTTCATTAGTAAAGTAATTGCTTTCATATTTATCTTTGAGATAGTAAAAAATAATATAATTTTTAATGTTTTTCTGTTAAATATGTCATTCTTATCTTTTTTTTTTTTTTTTTTTTTTGAGACGGAGTTTCACTCTTTTTGCCCAGGCTGGAGTACAATGGCACTATCTCAGCTCACTGCAACCTCCGCCACCCGGGTTCAAGCGATTCTCCTGCCTCAGCCTCTCGAGTAGCTGGGATTACAGGCATGCGACACCACGCCTGGCTAATTTTTGTGTTTTTAGTAGAGACTGGGTTTCTCCATGTTGGTCAGGCTGGTCTTGAACTCCCGACCTCAGGTGATCCACCCGCCTCGGCCTCCCAAAGTGCTGGGATTACAGGCGTGAGCCACCACGCCCGGCCGTCATTCTTATCTTTAATTAAACCTTTATTTCAAGGTTAGTAACTACTGATTGTCCTTTTGAAAAATAATTTACAGGGTAACTGTATTGCCTACTAGTTATATCAGTCAGCATTGGCTAGGTGAAATTAAGTTTAAAAGGAGCCATTAAAATGTATCATAGAATTTGTAATATTTTCTACACATATAATAATTGTTAGAGGGCTGTAATGGGTTTCAACATTGAAATAAAGCTTGTTTTCTTTTTTTGAGACGGAGTCTGGCTCTGTTGCCCAGGCTGGAGTACAATAGCGCGATCTTGGCTCATCGCAACCTCCGCCTCCTGGGTTCAAGCGATTCTCTTCCCTCAGCCTCCTGAGTACCTGGGACTACAGGTACACGCCACCACACCCGACTAATTTTTGTATGTTTATTAGAGACAGTATTTCACCATGTTGGTCAGGCTGGTCTCAAACTCCTGACCTCATGATCTGCCTGCCTTGGCCTCCTGAAGTGCTGGGATTACAGGCGTGAGCCACTGTGCCCAGCTGAGCTTATTTTCTTTTATCACAAAATATTTCAAACAGAGAGAAAAGGGAATATAACAAACCATATTTGCCTGTTTGCTTCAGATTTTTAAAATTATTATTTTAAGAAATTAATCATGCTGGGCGTGGTGGCTCATGCCTGTAATCCCAGCACTTTGGGAAGCTGAGGTGGGCAGATCACAAGGTCAGGAATTCAAGATCAGCCTGGCCAACTTGGTGAAATCTCATCTCTACTAAAATACAAAAGTTAGCTGGGTATGGTGGTGTGTGCCTGTAATCCCAGCTACTTAGGAGGCTGAGGCAGGAGAATCACTTGAACCTGGGAAGTGGAGGTTGTGGTGAGCCGAGATCACGCCATTGCACTCCAGCCTGGGTAACAATAGCGAAACTATCTCAAACAAACAAACAAAATGAAGTTAATCATTACAGATACAGTTTACAACTGTGTACAACTCTTCTATCCCATTCTCCATTATATATTTAGAGACAATAGTCACTATACTGAATTCGATGTTTGCCATTCCTGCGCATGTTTTAAACATTTAAACAAAATCTATATAAATCTACAAAT
The DNA here is from genome assembly GCF_047675955.1 of Chlorocebus sabaeus. Classification (NCBI taxonomy): domain Eukaryota; kingdom Metazoa; phylum Chordata; class Mammalia; order Primates; family Cercopithecidae; genus Chlorocebus; species Chlorocebus sabaeus. The sequence goes on from NC_132913.1 coordinate 78,190,748, forward strand.
AATAAATTGTTTTGCATGTTTTAAAATCATATAGTAGTATAAGGCCGGGCACAGTGGCTCATGCCTGTAATCTCAGCACTTTGGGAGGCCGAGGTGGGTGGATCATGAGGTCAAGAGATCGAGACCAGGCCGGCCAACATGGTGAAACTCTGTCTCTACTAAAAATACAAAAATTAGCCAGGCATGGTGGCAGGTGCCTGTAGTCCCAGCTACTCGGGAGACTGAGGCAGGAGAATTGCTTGAACTTGGGAGGCAGAAGTTGCAGTGAGCCGAGATGTCACCTAGGTGACAGAATGAGACTCCATCTCAAAAAAAAAAAAAAAAAAAAAATCAGGGTAGTATAATATATACACCTATATGTAACTTTTACCCCTTCAACACTGTTTTTGAGACTTATTCACTTAATACAGGAAACTAGGGATCATTAGTTTTAAATACTGTGCATTAAATAATGTGTGCCATGTTATGTTAATCCATGATCCTGCTGATAAACATTTAGGTTGTTTCTACAGTTTTAAAAATATATTGTACTGTTTGTTGTACTATCTAGGGTACATGTGAATAAAGCTCTGCCTCAGAACACACATTGGTGTTATCTCTATGAGAAGCAGCTCGATCACAAACCAACCCTTGGATTTGTAGTATTGTTTCTAATACCTTCTAAATGGATAGAGGGAACCAGATGCTTACTGCAAATGTCAGATGCTTGAAAAGTGAAAATATAGTTTGAAGGAACCCGTGCTTTCCAGAGGATGAATACTGATTCCTCTTTACCCTGGTACATCAAAATACATTATTGTAGACTCTGAATTTTATATTTAGCTCCATAAATAATGATTTCAGCAGAATTCAGTAATTGATTTCTGAACTGGTACTATGATTTTACCATTGGATGAGCATAAATAGATAAAAGCCCTGGCTCATTTTTCTTTTTCAGGGCTTGTAAAATGTGACAAATGTTAGATGCTGAACTACCATTAGATTTCATAGCATAAAACTAACCACAGCATAACTGATATCGGGCTCATACTTCAAATCACTGCTAATTTTCTCCACTTAACGTGTCCAAATGCATATGACATATTGAACTATCAATTAAATGTCTCCTACCTGAGCTTTGGTTTTAATTGTACCTGAAAAAGAATACCTATTGACAGGCAGTCCCACTTAGTGGTACTGTTTCAACTGCTCTGTAGGTTGACTGACTATCTTTTAGAGTTCTCCAATCTTCTTCTTCATAATACAGATTTGTATACTGGCTACTACGTCTTCTTCACTCAAATTGGGTGATATATCAGTCAGCTTAAACTAAGTCATTCGCTGAGGCAGGAGAATGGCGCGAACACGGGAGGCGGAGCTTGCAGTGAGCCGAGATCCAGCCACTGCGCTCCAGCCTGGGTGACAAAGCCAGATTCTGTCTCAAAACAAACAAGCAAACAAACAAACACAAAATTAGCCGGGCGTGGTGGTGCATGCCTGTAATCCCAGCTACTCGGGAGGCTGAGGCAGGAGAATCGCTTGAACCAGGGAGGCGGAGGTTGCGGTGAGCCGAGATCGCACCCTTGCACTCCAGCCTGGGCAACAAGAGTGAAACTCCGTTTCAAGAAAAAAAAAAAAAAAAAAAAAAAAAAACTAAGTCATTCTATGGTAATAACCCTCAAGTTTAAATGACTTAAAATAAGGCTTATTTCTCTTGCTGTTGTCAGCCAAAGTCATTGTCAGCTTTGTTCCATATTCTGAGACCCAGGTAAAGAAGCATCCTCTCATGGACTGGACTAGAACCAATTAACTGTGGTGGGGTTGCAGGGGCCAGGGGGGCGGGAAGAAGCGTCCCCTCTCTGGGACATGCCATTCTTGTTTAAAAGGGAAAAGAGAGATGCCAGAACCAAGTGAGTTTATGCTCAGCAGTGGCATATCACTTCCTGTCACATATCATTGAACAAATCAAGGCCAAGACTGCCATTCAAGGTGAGGAGGTAAAGTCTGCCCAGTGGGAGGGACAAAAATATTTGGGAATAGTAATATAATCTACCACAGAGGTTGTTTTCATTCTCAGGCAGGTATCCTTTTGACTGACTTTTGGACTATGTACAAAATCCTTTTTTTTTTTAGGTTTTGCTAATATACAAGAAAGACTTTCTTATCTCTAGGCTGGGGTTTAGCCTGATTTATTTTTAATATGAATCCACAGAAAAATAAGGATTAAAATCATTTTGAAAAATTAATATTTGGAGTTCCCATAAATATAATGGTGGTATAAATATAAACAATATTACCTTACAAACTCAACTAATTGAAATCTTCATCATATTACTCTAAGTGGAGAAAAATAGCTGATTCCCACCCAACCCCCACTCCAGCCATCAGGAAACTCTCAAAAAGAACTTCATATAGTTAGTATTTTAAGGCAGATCATTCAAATTTGATGAAAATCTGTTGTCATTCTATATGAGGTTACAATGAACAGAGGTATACTTTCATTTACATAGATGGCAAATGATATATTTTTAGATTTAATTGCTAAATGTTAAGGTATTTGTATATGACATGTATATTTGAGGCCCGCTTTCTTAGCGATTCTTCCTTCTCTGGAATTTTTTTTTTTTTTTTTTTTGAGAGGGAGTCTCGCGCTGTCGCCCAGGCAGTGGCGCCATCTCGGCTCACTGCAAGCTCCGCCTCCCGGGTTCACGCCATTCTCCTGCCTCAGCCTCCTGAGTAGCTGGGACTACAGGCGCCTGCCAGCGCGCCCGGCGAATTTTTTGTATTTTTAGTAGAGACGGGGTTTCACCGTGGTCTCGATCTCCTGACCTTGTGATTCGCTCGCCTCAGCCTCCCAAAGTGCTGGGATTACAGGGGTGAACCACCGCGCCCGGCTTCCGAGCCCAGCTTTTCTTAATCTGACTGTCTTTGTCTTTTTCTATTTTAAGATACTTCGAAAATTACTGGTTTATTTTCTAAAAATGAAGTAAATTATCTCTAGGTTCCCCTTAAATGATATTTTATTATTAGATGGTTTAAAACAATCCTGTTTGGCTTTTCAATAATAAATGTAAAAACCGATCATATTGCATGTCAAAATTTATTTACCCATGGTTTGATAATAATAGCTATAACACAGAGTGCTACTGTCATATTCTAGGTGCTTTATATGTGTTGTTTATTTATTCCACATGACAACCCTATAAGTACCAATATTATCCTTTTTTTTTTTTTTTTTTTTTGAGATGGAGTCTTGCTCTCATAGCCCAGGCTTGAGTGCAATGGCTAGATCTCGACTCACTGCAACCTCTGCCTCCTGTGTTCAAGCGATTCTCCTGCCTCAGCCTCCCGAGTAGCTGGGATTACAGGCATGCACTACCATGCCTGGCTAATTTTTTGTATTTTTAGTAGAGACAGGGTTTCACCGTGTTGGCGAGGTTGGTCTTGAACTGCTGACCTCAGGTGATCCACCTGCCTCGGCTTCCCAAAGTGCTGGGATTACAGGTGTGAACCACCTTGCCTGGCCATATTATCCCCTTTTTATACAGGAAGGATTTACTGTACTTACTTTAGTACACATCTATATTCAATATTGGAAAAATAAGCCATGTTTGGCAGGGCTTATCAGTGAGGCTAGGAAGTTGGCCAGTTAAAGCAGGAAACCAACAGAAGAAAGGGAAGTAGTAGCAGAAGCTTGTTTAGAGGTTTCCTGAACCTTGCTCTATTCTCCAAACAGAAGAATTTCAAAAAAAGGCTTAGGCAATTCTTTTAAGCTGTTAGTCAAAGGAGAATTACTTGCTTTTTAGTTCTAGGTCAACAAATAATAAATAAGTTTTTGTGAAGGCACACACTTTTTATTTTATTTTATTTATTTTTTTGAGATGTAGTATTGCTCTGTTGCCAGGCTGGAGTGCAGTGGCATGGTCTCGGTTCACTGCAACCTTGGCCTTCCAAGTTCCAGGGATTCTCTTGCCTCAGCCTCCCGAGTAGCTGGGATTACAGGTGCGTGCCACCACATCCAGCTAATTGTTGTATTTGTAATAGAGGCGGGGTTTCACCATGTTAGTCAGGATGGTCTCAATCTCCGGACTTTGATATCCGCTCGCCTCAGCCTCCCAAAGTGCTGGGATTTACAGCATGAGTCCACCGTGCCCAGCCTATATATGGATTTTATTATGATCTTGAAACATTAGCCTTTTGTAATTTTCGACAGAACAGAGCAGCTCAGGAACACAGAAGGACAGGAACCCTTCTTCAAGTTAGAATAGGAACAAAGTGCATAAATTCCAACTATTCCCTTTGATGGCTGATTACCTCATGATGGCTATGGGACAGCAACTCTTTGTAGTGTAGCTGCACTTAGAAGCAAAAAGGAAGTCTAAGAGTAGATTTGACAACTCAACCATAGTTAATGTGGAGAGTCTTTTTCTATTTGCAGATATTTTGGTGGACTACTTATTGTATGTATACAAATATTTTTATATGTTTTACATGATGATTACATGAGTTTATTTTACGTGATGATATGATTCAATTTAACATAACTGAAACTCCAAAGTTGTGTAATGGTTACAAAGTTGTAGAATAAAAATATCTTTAAAGATTAAAAAATTATATAAGATGAAGAAAATAATCAAATGAAAGTATTGAGTCACATTTTTATTCAATTTAGAATAGTTTCTTGGTTGTCTGTAACCTTTTCATTAGCCTTCTCAAACAAGGGGTTAAATTTCAGTGAACTCAATTCTTCCAGATTTTGGGAGTAATATCTGTCCATTCTCCCCAAAAGCAGAAAGTCTAGAAACTACCAAAAATAAAACTCTAGAAACTAGAAACTCTAGAAAATAATCTATTACTAGGTTAGCTTTCTTATTTCTTAAGTGTACTATAAAGCCTTTAAACCTTTAAATATCTAAAATAATTTTCAAGAAACTCGGAGAAATTAAGGGAAAAATTGAGAGGAAAATAGTAACTGGATTGTCAGTTGCTTCGTGTTGTTGAGAAAAAGGAGGCAGTTAAAATTGATAACTAATTGCAGCTAAGATACTGGATAATATTAAAGTTTGCAAGTCATTAACAAGTCAGGGTTAGGCATGGGTAATATTTGTTACCTTTCCTCCGAAACTTGATGTCTCTATTCCTGAATATATCATTACTTGGATTCATCAACATTTTTGGACAAGTAACATTAGTAATAAAAGCCATCTAAGTAGTTTGCCATTGTCCTAACTGCCTCTTTTTTTTTTTTTAAATAAAAAAGGTGACTATGTTTTACACATGATAGTTTTTTCCATGTTCTTCTGGTTAAACAGCAGATAGAAAAAAAAAAAAACTTAAAACACAGCAAGGCTGTAACATGCCAAAGGTCACATAACCTGTGGGTACAGCCAGATTTCCTAATTATTTATTAAAATATTTTACAGTTCATTACATTACTAAATCCGGTGATCAATTAATGACGCACCTGACATACACCTTCTAGTTTCATAAAATAACTCATTAGGCTGGGCGCGGTGGCTCACGCCTCTAATCTCAGCAATTTGGGAGGCTCAGGGGGTGCGGATCCCTCGAAACCAGCCTGGGCAACCTCGCGAAACCCCATCTCTACCAAAAAAAAAAAAAAAAAAAAAAAATTAGCAGGTGGTGGCTGAGGTGGGAGGATCACCAGGGCCCCTGAGTTCAAGGCTGCATTGAGCTGTGATTACGCCACTGCACTCCAGCCTGGGCGACAGAGTGAGACCCTTTCTCAAAAGGCACCCACGACACAATAACGACACACCAACCCCCAAAACATCTTACTAAACTCCGTGGATCTACACCTTTTAAACCTAATTGTTTCAGGAAATCGTCTAAAAACATTTTTTTGTCCTGGAATGGAATGTGTATGTAGGCTCAGGGAACAACTCAAGTTTATCAGGTTCTCGGCTCTTTTTCCACAGGTCCAAAAGGATAAATGGATAAAGTGATGCTGAAATAACTTAGAGAACCCGTATTCCAACGCTTCTATTTTAAAAACAGTGAAGTGAAGCAGTTTTTAAAATAGAAAAGTATCTACAATTTTGCTTTCAAGCAAACTAGCGTTAACGGAGTCATTGCTATTCAAAACTATTTTTGAAGTATCGGTGTACATTTAAAAATTAATTTTTAAAAAGCTGTCGTTTTCTGGATTCCGCACCCCCCCATTCGTCGTCCTCCCCCCACCTCCACCCTCCATTGGCTTAAGTCACATAGCTGAAAGGATTGTGCTCATTTTTTCCAAAACATTTCACGTCTGGGTAGTAGCCAATCATGGAAAGTTTCAAGCAAATGTTACATTTGGGAGAGGGATGAAGCTCGTCCGGGGTTGCTCTCGGAGGAGTCGCCAGACGCCCTGACCTGGGAGCCAGATGCGAGGTGGGACCGGTCGAGCTCCGACAGCTCGGCCAGACTCAGCCCCGCCAAACCTGCTGACCTCACAGCCCTCGGCTGCGGGGGCTCTCGCCCATGAGTCTCCCCAACAGCTCGAATCCCCAGAGCTGAGGAGCCCATCGCTTCATAAATGCGAGAACCCAGAGCCCCTAGTACCCAACTAGGCTAGCCTCGGAGTTGGCACGGCGCGCAGAAAGCGGCTACTGAGGAGCCGGGCCTGGCTCATCCGCTGCACACGTCAGTTTGACTCCTCTCCCCGCTCCCCACCAATCCCCCGCCCTACTCTCCGCGCACCCAGAGCCGAGAGAAATTTGACTGCCCTAATCGCCAATCAAAAGAGAGGTCGAGGATTTCAGCCAATCGGAGCGGGAGAAGGGGGCGGGTCGTCGGCGAGAGCCGAATGTCTCTAGCCCTCCCCTGCGCTTTAGCCTCAGTGCAGAGCTTTAGGCGGTGTGAAGGCAACCGGTCGCGGCGATCGTAAGGACCAGCAGCAGAAGGAGCAGCAGGAGCAGCAGCAGCAGCACCCGCATCCGCTGCGGGAGTCCGAGCCAGAACCACACCCACGTCGCTGCCCTTTACTCTTGTCATCTTACTGCCCCGCCACAGACCGCGTTCCCCGAGGAAAGCGGCAGCCCACGCCCGGAGCATCCTCCCCTGCTGAGCGGCCGCTGACGGACCCGGCGGTATGATGCGGCTGCGAGGCTCGGCGATGCTGCGGGACCTGCTCCTGCGGTCGCCAGCCGGCGTGAGCGCGACTCTGCGGCGGGCACAGCCCCTGGTCACCCTGTGCCGGCGTCCCCGAAGCGGGGGACGGCCGGCCGCGGGCCCAGCTGCCGCCGCGCGACTCCACCCGTGGTGGGGCGGGGGCGGCTGGCCGGCGGGGCCCCTTGCGCGGGGCCTGTCCAGCTCTCCCTCGGAGATCTTGCAGGAGCTGGGCAAGGGGAGTACGCATCCGCAGCCCGGGGTGTCGCCACCCGCTGCCCCGGCGGCGCCCGGCCCCAAGGACGGCCCCGGGGAGACGGACGCGTTTGGCAACAGCGAGGGCAAAGAGCTGGTGGCCTCAGGTGAAAAGTGAGTGTCTCCGCGAGGCGCAGGAGGCCTCATTCCGCTCGGGGCCCAGGCTCGGGGTGTGTGGGGACCTGCGGTGGGGCAGGATAGGAACCGAGGTTCTAGAAAAGAGAAAGAAAGAGGTGCCGGGCGGCCTGCGCCGTCTGCGCCATGTGATTAGGCCCGGCCCCGCCCGAGCCTTCCCCGCCTGCGTCTCTCAGCCAGGCTCCCACTTCCCTTCTCCGCCCCCGGCGGGGGTCGCCCGGGTGGGGCCGCGGTGGGGCCTGATGGGCTCGCCTGGCGTCCTAGCGCAAGAGAGGCGGCTCCCCTGCCCGCGCCGCGTGCTCAGCTCCCTGGCTCGTGGCTGCAGCGCCTGGCCGCCCGCCCCAGCCGTTCGTGGGCGATGCCGCACGAACATCTCCACCGAGTGACATTCAGGAGTTGGGCGTTCAGCAGAGCCTTTACCTTCCTGACTTGTCGCCTTTCCTGGCTCGTTTCCGCTTTGCCTGCCCTCCCTTGGTTTCTGCCATCATCCCGTTGGAAACCAGATGTGACAGAGAGCTCTTTATATTTCTGAAGTGGCTACATCAGGCACATGTAGAGCCATCTGGGGCACCGGAAACAATGTTTCAGAAGTGAGATTAGGAGGAATCGGGTCATGTGGCCGAGAAGATGGGGCACACAGTATAGACCACCTGTTTGCATTAGGGACCAGCTTTGGCCTGTCAGGTCTTCCGTGAGATGGGGAGATTTTTAGAAATAAAAGTTAAATAGCCAAGATGAAATGTGACATAATACACTAACTCAGTGAAAAATCTGAGTTAAGTAGGTTTTGTGACTTAGTTGTGATAGGATGTTGACTCATCCTGTATGTGTACAGCGCAGTAGTTTAGTCTTAAAGCAAAATTGGTTTTTTTAAAACAATATGCAAAGCAGTCTCCTAAATATTTTAGTCTTATGTAATACAAATGGATCACTTTGTTTTCCGAAAATGGGTAAAAATTTACCGGCCTGCTTTCATTATACCTGTTTTTCTGGCTTTGTACGCTGACACTCTAACCTGTTTTGCTTCCCTTTTATTTCTGCTGCTATTTCCAGCTCTAGAGTTCCAGCTCTAGAGTCAAACTGAAAGTGAGAACATTCTTATAATTTCAATCTCACGCCTGCTTGATGTTTTCCTGTAATTGAAGTTGGGACCTTCCAAAAACTTTCCTGAAGTTCTTCTCCTATACTGAAAAAGATTATTTGAAAAAAGCACTTGATGAAGGGCGAAATTTGTGGTATTTTGTGATGTTGGTTTTGTGCCACGAAATAGCGTCCTGAGCATGGACAAGTTATTTAATATCTTAGGTTAGATGACTTAAATCCTTTCAAGTTCTAAAAAGCTATACTCTTGTTAAATTTGTACTTCTCTCATGTTTTAGGGACTAGTATTATACTTAATCTCATCTGGGACTCACTTTAACTTTAACGTCATCAACTCGTTACTTGGGTTTACCAAGCAAGTAACGAGTTTACATACAAGGGCCCAAGTTACAGAATTGCAAAATGCAGTCACTACCATTTAAAAGTTAATCTTAAAGGCTACAGGATGGGAACTGCTTTCTAGTAAAATTATGTCTTCAGGTCTGTGTCTCTGCAGTGGCTCTAGTGCCTCTCTTTTTTCCCACTTGTCAAATAGGAAATTGAGCTTCTTCTGTGATTTACTTGTCCAGAAGTTTCTGGTTTCATTGCCTTCTTAATACAAGTCACCTTTTAGCAATGGCCTCAAGGTTGTGAAGAAAGTATTTTAATTGGTTAAAGTTTCTATTTCCTGGATGCTCTGGTTTCCAAATGTAGCTTTCCTCCTTTGGCTCCTTTCATTTTGCCTTTATGTGACAAACATTTCTCTTATCCTGGGAGATAAGCTCCCAGTTGATCCTGTTATCCTTTCTAATGCTTAGCCTCCAAAGCATAGGTCATCCCTCAATCAGCAGTCCACCTGGTATGCTAGCACTCACTCAGGACTGTGCCAGATTTTATGTAGTATTATTAAGAAATAACCATGAGAAAATTAAATTAACATTTTGTAAAAGGCTTAGAACAATATTTGGCGTGTATTAAATGACACATAACTATTTATTAAATAAATGAGAAAAAATTGCTGCTTCATTATTGTAAAGCCTGTTAAAGAGATTGACCTTTGAATTTCAGGCTTGCACATGAAGGTTTTTAATGTTTTTAGTTTCCATAAAAATGTTTATCTTGAGAAATTGCTATACATCTGTCTTATATGAAACTATGTGAGTTGCACTGTTTACCTTTTGCTCTGTTGATAAATAAGTTCAGAGTAACTTTGATGCTTAACCACACCAATTTCATCAGTTCACATGACTGAGATATTTGCGTTTCCTCCTTTCCTTGGTCCTGACTTTATATTTTATTTACTTTATATTCTGAAAGGAGGTGGGATATAAGCAAGTTACCTTACCTTTTTTTCATAAACTCTGAATTAAAGTCACCTTAGACTATGCTGTTTCCATTACACAACTTTAGTGTAGTTTAGGATAGGAACATCTTAATATCATATAGAAAAATGTAATGATCTTTGCTCAGTTTTCTCTATAGTGATCTTACTTAATTTTGTTATGGTTCATTCTTTCATCTTGAAAACCAACTTTGCTTGTCTGTCTTCATTTTCAAAATTGTTCTCCTTTCTTAATTCTTTTTGGATTTCCTTACTGGGTAAACCCTGAGGCTGAGGCCTTTGCCCCTTTCCCACTTGTCTACCTTGTCAACAGCATATCTCTTCTTTCAGCTTTGACTCTCATCTTTGTGTAGGTAATACTTCATCTCTTAATCTAAAGCTCTGTTCTTTTGTTTTGTTTTGTTTTGTTTTGTTTTTGAGACAGAGTTTCGCTCTTTTTGCCCAGGCTGGAGTGCAATGGCGTGATCTCGGCTCACCGCAACCTCCGCCTCCCGGGTTCAAGCGATTCTCCTGCCTCAGCCTCCCGAGTAGCTGGGATCACAGGCTTGTGCCACCACCCCGACTAATTTTGTATTTTTAGTAGAGACAGGGTTTCTCCATGTTGGTCAGGCTGGTCTTGAACTCCCGACCTCAGGTGATCCACCTGCCTCGGCCTCCCAAAGTGCGGGGATTACAAGCGTGAGCCACCGCACCCGGCTAAAGCATTTGTCGCCACATATCCGATGACTTCAGATTTTAAGTCTGTACCCCAATATTCTTTTCTCCAATTCAACCTATTTTGCATGCTGTTATGAGATTAATTTTAGAGTTTTAATTTGAAAATATCACTCTACTTCCAGAAAACCAACAGGAACTGGAATGAGCATTATATTAAAGTCACAAACTATGTTATGGTTTATGCCAGCACTTGTCCATATGGACATTTTTATCATACTTTTCTCTGTCAAGCTGGTTATACTTATTTCCTTAAAGTCCAGAAGTATATATCCTATCTTAGTGAAGAGTCCCTAGGAAGAGTCAGAGGGATAGAGGTACAGGGGCGTTATTAAGTTTTTTTATTTGGACATTTATTTTTTAATGAGAAAGGAAAACAGATACATAACAGAAATTGGGCTGGAAAAATACCAGCATATGTATGCTGTTGGAAAATAGATAATTCATACAGGATGCAATATTGAAAGTATTCTGTTAAAGCAACAATGAGGTCAGTTTCCCCTTGTCAGATTGGCAGATATTAAATCAAGTGATTGGGAAATAGGAACTCTTGCATTGCTAGTAGAAGTATAAATTATTAGTTCAGTTACTTTGGAGGGCAGTTTGGTAGTTTCTGTTAAAAACTGCATACCTGTGAGGTGGTAGTTGGATGTTTGCACATCTACGTGAAGTCATGGCATTCAGAAATATTTGTAATTACACAAATAAGCATACTTTAAAATATATTTGTATTTAAAAGTAAAAGTGCAAGCAAAAATGATTTCAGCTATCTTTAGATAGTATGGATTTGTGTTTTGATAGTTCAGCTTTATGTTTTGATAGTTCATATATTTAGTAAATGGAAAATGAAGGGCAAAGAAAATCATCGAGGTGTATACTATGAAAATTGAATTTTTTTTGTTTTTTTTTGAGATGGAGTCTCATTCTGTCACCCAGGCTGGAGTGCAGTGACACAATCTTGGTTCACTGCAACCTCTGCCTCCCGGATTCAAGCGATTCTCCAGCCTCAGCCTCCCGAGTAGCTGGGATTACAGGTGCCCGCCACCACGCCTGGCTAATTTTTGTGTTTTTAGTAGAGATGGGGTTTCACCATTTTGGCTGGGCAGGTCTCGAACTCCTGACCTCAGATGATCTGCCTTCTTTGGCCTCCCAAAGTGCTGGGATTACAGACATGAGCCACCGTGCCCAGCCTGAAAATTGAATTTCAAAGTAAGATGAAATGCTTATGAATTTCAGCAAACATTGAATTGGGTAGATTGAACAATACTAGTAAGGAAGTTGAGTTAGTATTTGGCAGATATAAATATTAAGTTTTAGAATTGAATGACAAAACCTTGGCATGTGTTTTTATGATCCTTCAGTATTGCATTTGTTTTTAATTTTAAAAGTTAACATTTACAATTCACTTAAACTAAAATCAAGTTGGAAAGTATGTTTAATTTTTTCCTTTGTTGTTTTTGATTTCTTCATTATTAAATTTTTTTTCTAGTTGATGATTATCAGTGAGTTTTAGTTTTTTGTTATTTTATTTTATTTTTATTTATTTATATTTGAGATGGAGTCTTGCTCTGTCACCCAGGTTGGAGTGCAGTGGTGCGATCTCAGCTCACTGCAACCTCTGCTTCCCGGTTCAAGTGGTTCTCCTGCCTCAGCCTCCCGTGTAGCTGGGACTACAGGCACGTGCCACCACACCCAGCTAATTTTTTTGTATTTTTAGTGAGATGGGATTTCACCATGTTAGCTAGGATGGTCTCAACCTCCTGACCTTGTGATCTGCCTGCTTCGGCCTCCCAAATTGCTGGGATTACAGGCATGAGCCACTGCACCCAGCCCAGTTTTTTGTTTTTATAAAAGCAAGTGAAAAAGGTACCAATAACTATATGTCATAAAATTTTTGTGGCCTAATATTTATATTGAAATGTGCTTCAGTTAGTCATTGATAACTTTGTTCATGATCTGTAATTAACAAACTCATGCTGTTGATATATAATTTTATTAATATTTGGATGAAATTCACTGAAAGAACAATAATTAGATTCTGAGAGGTTTAGTCTCCTTGAGTTTTAGCTGCATGTTTCCAGACCTTACTCTTTTATAGAGTAGTCTGCCTACCTCAAAGTCACCTTATCCATGAAATGACTACCAAATAGAATTCAGCCTTTTTTATGAGGCAATATGTACGCCAGTTAAAAGGGAGGGGTGGCACTATTTTGGTCCAAAGATAAATGTCACCTCGAAAGAAATTTGCTGAAGGTATTTGTGGGTTTCTTTGAGTTTTAAAAAGTTATTTAAAAGAAATCAGGCTGGGTGTGGTGGCTCATGCCCTTAATCCCAGCACTTTGGGAGGCCAAGGCAGGTGGATTACTTGAGGTTAGGAGCTCAAGACCAGCCTGGCCAACCTGGTGAAACCCTGTCTCTACTAAAAATACAAAAATTAGCCAGGCGTGGTGGCGAGCACCTGTAATCCCAGCTACTCAGGAGGCTGAGGCAGGAGAATTGCTTGAACCCAGGAGGTGGAGGTTGCAGTGAGCCGAGATCGTGCCACTGCACTCTAGCCTGGGTGACAGAACGAGACTCCATTTCAAAAAAAAAAAAAAAAAAGCTCATAGTAAAAGGCTGTACTATTTCCTTCTCATGATGTTTGAAATGAAGAAAAATTATGACTATATAAACTGAAAGCCTAATTATAGAATTTGTGTGAGGGAGCTCAATCATATTAAATCTTTTATAAATTAAGGTTATATTTTACAGTTGCCTGTCTGTGCCTTTTCACCTTTAAGTCATTTGCTAGTAAGAGAAATGCTTAAGAAAGCTGAGTGAACAGATGTATTTATAAAAATAGTTACTAATTACTGATATTTCTAAGTGAGGTACATAGCTTTCACATAGAGATACTGCTACTACAGTTTTACCCTGAAATTTGCTCAGGTGTAAAATTGCTTTGGTTATGAAACACATTACTTATGAGTGATCACTGCACTTAGTGATTTTCTGACCCCCTGCAAAGTAGTAGAAGCAAAATGTTAATGTACCTTGACTTCCATTTGGAAGTGTCCTCTGCTTGATATGTAACATTCATTATAAAGAAATGTTTATAGTAAAAGCATTACTTTCGAAACATGGAACTGTAGATGTTGCATGATAAATAAAACTGATAGCTTTCAGGATTAAGAAATATATTTTTGCCTATTTCTGGTACAGACTTCTAAAAAAGATTTTAAAATTGTCTTCTTAGTGATATTTTGAGTGACATAGCCGCGTCCTTCAATTTTTGATGGGATTGTAAACTTTCTAAAGAGCAATTTTTAAGCTCTATGAGGAACTTAAAAAGTATTCATACCTTTTTAGGAATCTAAGTTCACAAAATAAACTGAAGTGTTGGAAAGATTTATTTCATAATATTTTTGGTACAGTGTTTTACATACTAGAGAAAAACTCATGTTCAACATTAGTGGGATAGCTAAGTAAATTATGGTACATTCATATGAGAGTCTCTTATTTAGTCATTTAAAATGTTTGCAGATACTTTTTGGGATATAAGGTAATGTTAGGCCAAAAGTTAGAATACAGAATTTTCCTTGCGGTATGATCTCAAGCTGTTTTAAAAAGCTCAGAAAAAGTAATAGAAGGAAATAAGCCAAAATGACATTGTTATGAGAACGGAATTGTTTTTCCTGCCTCCTTTTGATACTTTTAAGATTTCCCCCCCATTATGAGTGGGAAACATCCAAAACAGTAAAAAACATTCCATAGTTTTGAAAATCAAAGGAACCACATCTGTTAAATTTTGAACTTGTAAATCTCTACTGCCTCCTCTTCTACTCTAATGTCCTGATTCTGGTTGTATAAGAATAGTAAGCACCATTACACTGAAAGAAAAGTATGAAAATAGGTTATGTATGAATTTGTACAGCTCCTGTTTATCAGCGTTGTCCAATCATATTCACTGGTACCGTCAAACATCAAATTTTAAAAATTTATAACTATTCTTGATATAAGTCTCCCTAGTAAATGTTACATATTTCTCTGCCATATTAAAACATTGTAATGAGTAGAGTTTAACATTTCTTGTTCAACTTATGTATATTTTAAGGAAGCATTATTATACTGCACTATAATACAGTGGTGCTGTAAGACAAGTGCTGGCACACTTTCCCTGAAAGACCAAATAGTAAATATTTTTGGCTTTTGGGGTTCTCTAGTCACTACTATAACTACTCAGTGGTAGCAAAATAGCCACAAAGAATAGGTACATGGATGTGGCAGTCTTCCAATAAGACTTTATTTACAAAAAGAGGAGGCCCCTGCTGTAGTTTGCCTACCCCTGCACTAAAATGTGTTTATTGGTAAGTTCTCTCATGCCTTGATTGGTTCTGCTTTTACCAGTACTCTTAAGGGTGGGTTTGTTCTTTTGTGGATTTTTGTATCTTGTATCGTTTGACTGTTCTTCATGTCTCCACTTTAACAATCCTTCACACTCACCTTCTGTATCCAGTTCTGCTTAGCTTTTTCAAAAAATTGTGGTAAAATATACATGACATAAAATTTACCATTTTAACCATTTTAAGTTCCCTAGTTCAGTGGCATTAAGTACTTCTGTTAGTTTTAGGACCTAGATGAATATGCTAATGTGTAAAATAAAAGTATGTAAGTCGTGAGTGAATAAAGTTTGTGATCTCACTTTAATGTAGTCATTTGGAGGACATCTATTTTTAGCAACTCAAAAACTGAGAATTAGGCTTGGAAATAACTTTAAAGAACATTTAATTCCAGCTCATTTTACATATTATATAAGCTGCCCACAGATATTAAATGACCTAAACAAGTTCAGACAGTATTAGGACTTGTTTTGATTTTTCTTTTTTCATCTATTAGCAGCAAATTAATTCAATTTATATAATTAATTTTTTTAGATTCAGGATTATAAGAGATCTTACAAACCTTTCTTCCCAGCTGCTGCTTTCTTCTCTTCTGTTGCATACTCCCTATAGGTTGTTATTCATCTCTTCCTGAATACTGCCTTCACAAGGGAGTTCACTCGCTTAGAAGGCAGCCCATTCCATTTTTATGGCTGTTTCATTTTTCCTTGTGTGTAGCTGAAGTCTTTCATTAATTACCTATGTATTTTAGTTATTCTGAACAGGTCATCTATAGTGGTATCAGAGTGATTGCAGTGACAGAATTCATATAGTATCTGTATTATTCCATCTAGACTGATTTATTAAAGGATACTTGGCTGAAGAAATGAGTTATTGGAAAAACTAACAGAGTTGGATGTTATATAGACTTGATTTCTCCAGATCGTAGTCTTCCCACCTGAGACAGCCAGACTGCCTTTTGGGTTAAACTTCTGAAGTCATGCAAACGTACGGACAGATTACTGTGAACTGACAGGGACAGCCTGACCATTTCCTCACATAAAGTGGCTTTTGTGCTTTTTACCTTGGTGTGCTTTTAAATGAATTTCTGCTATAAAATCTAGTCAAACCAGCAGCCCTAATTGACTATAATCTCATCTTTGCTTTGACAGGATGCAGTTTTATCAAGGCAGACCAATTTAGTTCTCTTATTTGCATTTTGGTTAGAAATTTATTATTGTTCAAGAATTACAGATATTCTTCCTAAAATAGAGTGCCAACCACTGAGAGCATGAGGTGGCAGAGCAGGAAGAGTCTGGAACTGGGAACAAAGAATGAGCTTTATAGGACTAACTCTGGTCCAGCCACTTAAGATTTATGTGACATTGGACATGCTGCTTGACTTTGATACTCTTAAATTTTTTTTTTAATTAAAAATTTTAAATTAAAAAAATTTTTTTCAGAAATGGAATCTCACTGTGTCACCCAGGCTGGAGTGCATTGGTGCCATTATAGCTCACTGCAGCCTTGAACTCCTGGGCTCAAGCAGTCCTCTTGCCTCAGTCTCCAAAGTAGCTGGGACTATAGGTGCATGCCACCACACTCTTCTAGGACTCTATCTGTACATTGGGTACAATTAACCCACCTTAATTTACATCATAGGGTTTTAATATGATAGAAAGTGAGAGTCCTTTTTTAGCAGTAAAGCCTTAAAAGATGTAAGTTTTTATTTTTAAATTCCACCTTGGGGCAAAATCACTTGGATGATAAATAGAATTTGTCAATTTGTTAGACTTAACATTCATTCTAATGTGCTATTTTATTATATGGTCAGCCACCATCAATTCAACTTTCCATCTAATAGGTTTATTAATCTGCTGATTTGCTGGTGTTGGTAGACAGTTACCAGTCAGCTTACTATAAATTCAAAATGATACACTGATTTTAAAACAACCCTAAATATCATCTGAAGGATCATTATTCTTAAATGAAGGCATAATTGTATTATGTTATTAGGCCTCATTTTTTAAAAATCCCACTTGAAAAGATAGTTTTTCATTGTCTCATAGGTTTACCATGCTATACTATGTGTTTTAAGAGTTATGCAAAAAAAAAAAAAAAAAAATTAAGAAAGACTTGACCCCAGCCTTGAAGCTTTCTAGTTTGGGGCGGTTGGGTGATATGAAATGTTATTTAACAAAATAAAACTGTACAGTTGGTTTCAATTATTTTCCTCTGTTCATTTTGTAGTTCTTAGTAAGGATTTTTAAAAAAAATTTTCTTCTTTTGATAGTTTTTTATTTATAAGATTTTTGAACTGATGAAGATGAGTTTGCCTTGTTGCTCCTAATTACAGATTAGAAACCTTCTTGATTTCCCCTACCCATAAAGGCAAAATTAAATACTTCATCTGTACTTGCTAATATGATACTTTTTGAAAAACACTTCTACCATGTATTTGCCACATGGCTTTTGTCATATTTCTCCTAGACCACAACCTTACTTTAGGGATCTTTATCACTATTGCTTGGCATGTACTAAGTGGTACAACAAAATGACAACACTTAGTGATACCAGAGAATGCTAAAGAGTGTAGAGAATCTGGTGGGGGCAAAGTCCTGTGCAACGATTGAAATGATCATTGGTGGCTTAAAGATTTAGGGAGAGGACGGTTTTAAACAGAAGGATGATAGGTTAAAAAAAAATAAAGATGAGATAGCAGTACTTATTTACGGGTCAATGAGTCTAGTCAGTTACATTGGGGAATTATAAGGAATAAGTTAGGAATAAATAGTGTAAAGCTGATTGATAGAGAACTGCGTACCAGACTGAGGAATATGAATTCCCCCTTTGGTATGGGGAAACTAATTTGGTCAGTGGGGTAAGCAAAGACAGTTCCTCTTTTCATGTTGCAGAAGTTGGCCCCTCATTTAAACATAATGTAGTTTTTGGAAGGTAGTCTCCTCGTTTACCAGAATATACATATACATATATATATATATATATATACACACACACACACACACACACACACACATATATACTCAACACTAAAAAATTAAGTATTCACATAATAGCTTTTAGGTAGAAACAAGCACCTTAATTCACACATTCTGTGCTCTAGCTATTTTTTGTTCTTTATAAACACTAAATAAATGCTTACTTTCATCCCTTTGATCTGTTTGCCAGAAATCCTTTTCTGTTGCCATGCTTCCAGCTTTTACCCATCTTTCAGGTTTAGCTCAAATTCCACTTCATCTAAAAAGAGCTTGACCTTATTAGACCACAGTGAAGTAGTTTTCCAAAGTCTGGATGTCATAGATCCATTCCTGTAAATCCTCTTTTTATGTAAATGTCTCCTACTTCTTCTAGACTGTAAATGATGTCTAACATGATGTCATATATGGCATAGTTAAATACTTGGGATTTTTCTTCTTTTTCATTAAATTATTTTTTAAGACAGTTATTTTGTGAGGCTAAAGTAGGGGAAGGAATGGGTAATAAAAAGAAATAATATGATGGTAAAATGATCTTAAAGGCAGAATTTAGAAAGGAAATGAGAGAGTATAAGTTGGAGAAGTAGTAAAAAGGTGAGAAATAAGGATTTTCATTCAGATTATCTTCTGTTATATCCTATTTGAATTGCTGAATATCATAACCATTTTATGTTTTTCTCTCCAGGGAAATCTGGAGGATTCATTTGGGTTATTCATAATTGTTGATGATGAGATTAGAAAGACGATTAATCCTATTTGTCGTTGAAACTTAAATACTTTTCTCAAGGATTTCCTAGTTACTATACAGTTACTGAAAGCTATAGTTCTTAGCTTTTGAATTTTAGTGAAAAATACATTATTGTGAAGAATAACCAGAAAGAATGAATTTAGGAAGAGAAAGGTGGGGGGGTAAGGCATGAATGATCTTGAGTAGTTTCTGCCTGGTAGAGAGTTGGAGAATATTTGAATATGCTTGTTCTCTAGATCATTCTCAGATGAAAATCTGAGGTTTCAGATGCTGAGATAGGTAGTAATTTCTTTTTATCAGTTTTGACAGCTTATTTCTTGAGCTTATTTTTTAGGACTGGCTTAAATTCTTTCCTGTATAGATAAAAATTAGTTTCTGATTTAAAAGCAAGTAAACATTTATCTTTTTTTGCTAGCTATGGCAATAACATGGTCACTTTAATTTTTTAGCCAAAGGCTAAAAAAGCATATATTTTACGTTATTTACATAGCTTTTAGGCAAAGCAAATACCATTTACTGGTGTGATAAATACATAGAAAGCTTATTCTGCAGTTTTTTAAAGTGATAAACTACCACTATCTGAAGTGTATTTGACCAACCATTTGCTGTAAATAATTGGTACGTTATTATCCACTGATTTTTTGACAGCTGGTTCAGTTTTTCTTTAAATATTAGGTAGTGAGTATTGTTACACATTACTGTGTTTAATGGTATTAGATCAGGGTAGGACCGAGAAAACTTGTTTGTACCTTATAAAAGTAATAACAAGCTGGTAAGTTAGAGAGCCAGTATAGTGTACTAGTAGTTTGGAGTCAGAAAAATCCATCTTTGCCATTGTGTAACCTTGGAAAGCTACTTAACCTCTGAGCCTCTCTTTCCTAATCTGTGAAATGGGAATAGAGGTACTCATTTTTTTGAACAAATAACAAATTTGTTGAGCTTCTAGTATATACTAGAAATTATACTATATTTTGGATAACAATAGTACCTCTGTAGTAAGATCCTTGGAGGATTAAGTTAGAATGCATGTAAAACACTTAGCACAGTGTGTAGAACATAAGTAAGTGATCAATATATTGTAGTTATTATTACTAAAACATCCCAAATGTATTTTTTCTGGAGACGGAGTCTCACCCTGTCACCCAGGCTGGAGTGCGGTGGCGCGATCTTGGCTCACTGCAACCTCTGCCTCCTGGGTTCAAGCCATTCTCCTGCCTCAGCCTCTCAAATAGCCAGTATTCAGGCACCTGCCACAATGCCTGGCTAATTTTTCTATTTTTAGTAGAGATGGGGTTTCAACATGTTTGCCAGGCTGATCTCGAACTCCTGACCTCAAGTGATCCTCCTACCTCAGCCTCCCAAAGTGCTGGAATTACAGGCATGAGCCACCGCACCCAGCTCCAAATGCATTTTTTAAAGTTGTCTAAGAGCAAAAATAGTTTGAGGGAATAATTATATATCAGGATATGTCATTAAATATTTTAATGATAAAGCTATATGTTAGTTTTTAAAAAACCTTTGTGTGACATTCATTGTTTAAAAGTTTGGTTAATCATAGCATCTTAGTGTTACACTAGTTAATTAAGATTTTTAAAGCATATTTATTGGTAACGTTTTTCTTTAAATAGTCTTTATGATTTGTAGAATTTGATTTATACAGTCTTGCCTTGTTCTTCTGTATATGTTAAGAGATTGGTTCCAGGACCCCCACAGCTCAAGTCTCTTATGTAAAATGGCATAATATTTGCCTATAACCTACATATACCCTCCCCTATATTTTAAATCATCTCTAGATTGCTTACAATACCTAATAAAATGTAAATGCCATGTACATAGGTCTTATACTATCTTTTGAATGTATGGTTTTTTTTTTTCTGAATATTTTTTATCTGTGTTGGTTGAATCTATGGATGCAAAGGGCTGACGAGGATATGTAAACCTAGATCACTTTAGAAATAATAACTACAAAATAACTACAACTACTGTCAGTGGGGTCTTACTCTCTGCCAGGCATGTTCTAAAGATACTGAATGTATTGAACCAACTGATACTGACCACAACCCCATGAGGGAGGCACTATTATCCCCTTTCTCAAATGAGGAAACTGGATCACAGAAAGGTTAATTCATTTACCCAAGGTTATACAACTATAGTATTACAGCCAGGATTCAAGAACTTGTGCACTTGATCTTAACTACTGTCCAATAGTTAATTGCTGTCTCTCCCAGATTTTATAATCAGGTTAACTATTTGAATAATATGTAAATATAGTCATCATGTTTAGAAAACCCCCAAAACAACTGAACAGTGTTGAGTCTTACTGGAACGCTTGCAGAGCTCTGTAATTTGTATTGGGTGATTGTACTGGGCTGTATAGGAAGGCATCACCATAAGGGATGGCTGGGCATTAGCACAACTAGAGTTGATGATCAGGGTTTCAAAACCTGGGATTAAAAAATATGTGTTAATAATTTTCTTTCTTTTTTTTTTTAAACTTGTTTTTCAGTGTGGTTTATAGTGGTACTGATTTGATTTTGGCAAATCAACTTTTATTATAACTGTAGTCTTGGGTATATCAGCTCAGCTGTAGTCTAGTTCAATGGTTATTTAACAGTGGATTTAGTTAAAATCCATTAGAATGTTCATACAAAGATTAATTTTGTATTCTTTCTACCTCTTTAGTAAAATAAAACAGGGTCTGTTACCTAGCTTGGAAGATTTGCTGTTCTATACAATTGCGGAAGGACAAGAGAAAATACCCGTTCATAAATTTATTACAGTAAGTTTTTATAGTTTTCTATCTTAACTTTAAAAAATCAGTAATAATAAATATATACAGTATTATTGAAATATAGTCTTAAAGGTCGTCTGACATGTAGATTCTGACTGACACTATTTCTCTTATTATGTTTTCAAATTTTTATCATGCTCATTTCAAGGTAATCAGTGAAAGAAAAAGAAAGAAACAATGAGAAACTTGTCCAGAAAGTGGGTAATAGTGACACTAAGATGCCATATTCATGTTCAAGTGTTGGGTAGAAGTTTTTATATACAGGAGTAAAATCTTATAGTTGGTATAAACATATACGTTATTTGCACTATATATTTACAAACTCTTATTTTTTTAAAAACAGGCACTCAAATCTACAGGATTGCGAACGTCTGATCCCAGGTTGAAAGAGTGTATGGATATGTTAAGATTAACTCTTCAAACAACGTCAGATGGTGTCATGCTAGACAAAGATCTTTTTAAAAAGTAAAAGTTTCTGCCAAACCTTTAATGGTGATTTGCTATGCTATACGGTGATTCTGTTTTTAAAACAAAATTGCATCTTTGAAGGCCACTGCTTCCTGTGTAATGGAAAAAGGGAATTTATAAACATCATTTGTTTGAAGAACTTGGTACACATTAGGTTCTATAATACACCAGGCTAAGAGTATTCTTTCTTTAAATCTGTTCTAAGGAAATTTAGCCACTGATGTTTCCAGTTTACAGTACTTGGAGATTGCATTCAGTTTGAGTAGAGCACATCCTTTGTCCTGTCATTGCTTATATTGATCCCCAGTTCATCTACGTGACTTTCAGGCTTTCTCAGCATGGTCTCTAGTTCTTTTCCACAAGGTGATTTAGGTGACATCATAAAATGAGAGGGCTTCAGATAGACCTGTGTTCCTCACATTTACATATCTGCATTGTCTGCTTCTCTCTTCAGACATATTAATACATAGGCTTTTGGCTATTTTCATTTTCTTCAAAACAGTAAAGAACTAAAGGCAACATTGGAGATTAAAGCCTTAAGATGTTCCTGTATTTGCATATATTTATTATTTATCTTCATTAATGTGTTTCTATTAGTTTGATTACTTAAAGATTTAATGGACATGTGTGTAATGGATCCCAAAGAATCAATAGTATTTTAAACTCCTACTGTTTAAGTGGAAAGTAGTATAAAACTGTAAATACTACTATAAGACATTGGCTTTTTCCAGACATGGATCCAAAAAATTTCTACATCTACTTTGAAAGTTTGTTATGTATGGATGTATTTACTTTTGTTTTATTTTTTGGGAGGGGGTTGGGTAATTTGTTCTAGATATCTCCTGGAGTATTAAGTCATCTGAAGGTATAAGTATTTAACTGTATTTCTCTGAAGTTTCCTGGCATGCTGTGAAGCACTGCTGACAGCTTGGGATTCTTATCTTTTCACCAGGAGGTTGTTGGTTCTGTTAGCTGACCTTAAAAGTGTAGACTTTAGGTCTGTGTTGCAGTTGGTGTTAGGAATTTTGACTCTCCAGAACCTGCTTTTTAAGAGACAGAAAAACATCATTTCTAAATTTATTTGTGTCTTTGCAGTAAGGATTATTTTTCGTGTTCATGAGCTATCTGCACAATATTCTGATTAAAGTGCTTTCTGCGGGCATTATTTTGTTGTGTCTGTGAATGAAGTTTGTTAGAGTAATGACAGGTAGATCTATTGATAATCAGTGGGAGAACTGCTTTGGAATTTTAAGTGGAAGCAGTATTTTACACTTTTTTTTATATTGAGACGGAGTCTCACTGTCGCCTAGGCTAGGTGCAGTGACATGATCTTGGCTCACTGCAACCTCTGCCTCCCGGATTCAAGTGATTCTCCCACCTTAGCTTCCCAAGTTGCTGGGATTACAGGTGCCCGCCTGGTTTTTTTGTATTTTTAGTGAGACAGGGTTTCACCATGTTGGCCAGGCTGGTCTCAAACTCCTGACCGCAGGTGATCCGCCCGCTGCGTCCCAAAGTTACACGTTTTTAATACTTGAAAAGATATTTATGTTTTATAAACATGTTGCTGTGTTTAAATATGAAATTAAAAACAATTTAAATCCTTTGATTATTAAGCCAGGGAACTGCAAACATTAAATTTTCTACCTGCAATTATATTAAGAGATAGTAATTACTATTGTTTTAAACACTAATCCAATTTTTAAAAATCTATGCTTGTAATACAGGCAGTTTCTAACTTGACAAATGTTTTATGGTCTATAAGAGCAACCAGTAGAAAAGTACAAGTCTATAGGCATAATTATTTCTCTCTTTATTCTTAGAATGAGGTAGTTCAAAACCTCCATCTATTAACCTTTTAATAGTTTTCAGTCACCTGGAAAGATGATTGCTTCAGAGATGTTCTCTTCTTTTTTTTTTTTTTTTTGAGACGGAGCCTGTATCTGTCGCCCAGGCTGGAGTGCAGTGGTGTGATCTCGACTCACTGCAACCTCCGCCTCCCGGGTTCACTCCATTCTCCTGCGGAGTAGCTGGGACTACAGGCGCCTGCCACAACGCCCGGCTAATTTTTTGTGTTTTTGGTAGAGACGGGGTTTCACTGGGTTAGCCAGGATGGTCTCGATCTCCTGATCTCATGATCCGCCCGCCTTGGCCTCCCAAAGTGCTGGGATTATAGGCGTGAGCCACTGCGCCTGGCCTTCTTTGTTTTCAAATATAAGAAGTTATCTAGTTAGTGTTGCCCGAAATAAACTTCTCCCTTCCCTGCAGCTGGGGAGGAGATGTTAAAACATGGGATTCATTTTTCCCCAGAGAAATAATTTATAAAGTTGCGTAGGTTTGGTTGAAGCAATGTGTTAATATTTTACCTAAAATACATTGTAGATTAATATTTTTAGACTTTTTCGGTAATCTGAGAAACAACTATTATGTGTGACTTTTTTTAACTTGGGAAAATACGTTCTAAGTATACTTTTGGAGTATAACCTGTTTGAAAGTTGGAGACTGCCTGTACCCAGCTTGATAGTAGTCAATTGTTTTTAATGCTAGTAAACCTTAAAACTAATAGAAGTAAAAGTATTTGTGTTGAAAACTAATCCTTTATTTATTCATGCATTTTTAACTTTATAGGTGTTAGAACTATTTCTTTGTATGATCATAATTTTTTGATCTTTTTGTTTTGCAAGAAAGTGAATGGTAGCCTTTCATTTGTGTGTTTGATTTTCTTAAAGATTTCATATTTATTATGTTATTTTACAAATGAAAAATTATTGTTGAGAAATGTCTTGTAAATCATTGTGCATTTCATTAGTTTTTAGTTATAAACACTTAAGGAAAGAAAATGATTATTCCCGGCTTACAGATAAGAAAACTGAACAAAGGACAGAGATAGATATAACTTGCTGAAAAGCATAAGAGTTCATTTTATATGACTTCTAATTTCCTAGTTAGACTCATGGTATCTGTATTAAAATAACTCCCAAGAAAAACCTTACTGTTTGGAATGGTGATCAGTATGCAGTTAGATACCCTCCTGAGAGGCAAGATTGGCTTTGTCACCTGTTAATTTACCAGTGAAGGCTGTTGCAACAGCTTTACCAGCACCTTCTGCTACAGCAGAACATTCATAAAGTTTCACTGAGTGTATAATTTTGTTAATTATAAATCCTTTTAAAGGTGCTGATTAAAATAGTTAAATGGTAGTAGATTAATAATTTAAATTTGTTCAGCAGCTCTCATATTTGCATTTATAACTTCTTGAAAAATGAGGAAGTATATTTGATTTGTTGTAGATATAAATACTGATTTAAGATCAGGAATTCTATTTTTCTTTCCTCTGAGAAAGGTGGTGGTTGATGTATATCTCTTGCAACTCTGATACTTGCAAGTTGGATTTTAGAAGCTTTTTGAAACATTAAAAATAATAAGACAATGGTAACATTTTTGAGATTAACATTGAAACTATCTGAAAATGATTGTTTATTGAAGTAAATATTTCTTAGCTCTAGCGTGTCAGTAATATATAATTTATGGAAATTAGGACTATAATTTTTTAATGTCAATAGGGGGATCCTTATGACTGAAACAGTAGTCATTTCTATTAGGATTTTGTTTTTAAACTGTGCGTTAATTTTATATTGAACAAATGAGTTTATATTATTCTGAATTCTTATTCATAAACTGTGAAACCTGGCTTTTAACTTTAATTTGGTTTCATCTAGAACAACCTAAATTAAAATATTGAGATTTAAAAATTTCTCATTTACTACAGACTAAACAAGAAATACTGAGAGCATCTTACTCTTAAGATTTGTTATTGTTGGTATTATGGCTTAACACCATGGCTAGCAAGTCTTCCTTTATTAATTAAATATTAGTTAAATATTCTATTACTGTGTTATAGAGACTTAAGAAGCTCAGAATATACGATTGGCTGTAATCTATTTGCAAAACTTTTTAAAGGCTACATTAATATACTGATTTTCTGGCTTATTCTTTTTAGCAAAAAGCAGAATACAGTTCAAATTATTAGATTTCAGAATGTCATGCTCTCCCATCCACTTGGTTTACTATGTTTTTAAAATACTTTTTTAACAGTGAAACATTTTTTTTCTGCATTGTATTTACATATCTTATATTAAATAGAATATTGTAATATAACATTTTTGGTGAGTCAAATATAAAATATACTACATATGAAATTTTAATTCAAATTATACATTATTTTTGCAAGCATTTCAACAGACATTTCATTTAAGAGGTAAATTAATCTGACTAAACAAAGTTTATATAATTAAGGAAAAATATGTTAAAATGCAAAATGTTTAATTTTTAAATGAAATGCTATTAATAGCTATATAAGAACTAAGAGATGTATTTCTGAGATTACTTGATAAATAAACAAGATTTCAACCAAGGCAGTCGAATTTTGTTAACCAGATGTCATCATGCTGAATGTTTACCAACTCTGAGTAAGAAGCTTGTTTCAGATGGTCTTAATACTTAAACCTGGTGGAACGCCTTGTCTTTTAGTTTTTGACACAATTTTAGGCACATCTAGATTATTTCTCTTACATGTTGAACAGCTTACAAGCAACTACTTGAAAGACTGCTAGAAGGAAAGAAAATAATATAGAAAGCAAAATTTATGGAGTTTAGTTGTATAAAATGATAAATTTATCTATTAAACAGTGTACTAATTGTTACTATTATTACCAAGTTCTAATATTTGAAAGGTACCCAATTTATTAATTATTTTTCTTACATTCCACAGATGTGTTCAGAGCAACATTGTTTTGTTGACACAAGCCTTTAGAAGAAAGTTTGTCATTCCTGACTTTATGTCTTTTACCTCACACATTGATGAGTTATATGAAAGTGCTAAAAAGCAGTCTGGAGGAAAGGTAATGCTTTTGATGTACATATTTTCATAACCCAATCACTTAATAAATTCAGCTCAATTTGAGGTCTAGAGAGTAAATTGTGTAGTTGCGTTTTGCTAAAGAAAACACTTTAGCTTTGCTTAAGAAATTTAAGTTAAGTGAAGCCACTGGATTTAGTGTTTTTACAATATTTTAAATGTTTAACTTTGTTATTCTGGCTAAAGAGAAATCGAGTAAGATTTTTTTATTTTCAGATGATGGTGATGGATTTTAAAATTTTAATTAATTTAAAAAACCTTATTCAGAATTTCTGCAGACTGATATCCTGCCGTATTAAATGAAATGTTTCTAATTTTTAAAATCCTCTAAATAATACTAGGGACTGTTTGATTTTCATATAGAAAGTTTTTGTTTTCTTTTGTTTTAACTTTGGGTAGCTTTAGTATAATCCAGTTGACCCTGGAACAAAGCAGGGGTTAAGGATGCCAACCCCACACACAGTCAAAAATCTGAGTATAACTTTTGACTCCCTTAAAATTTAACTACTTCTAACTACTGTTACAAGCCTTACCAATAACATAAATAGTCCATTAACACATTTTGTATATTTATTATATACCATATTCTTTTTTTTTTTTTTTTTTTTTTGAGATGGAGTCTGGCTCTGTCGACCAGGCTGGAGTGCAGTGGCGCGATCTTGGATCACTGCAAGCCCTGCCTCTCAGGATCACGCCATTCTCCTACCTCAGCCTCCAGAGCAGCTGAGACTACAGGCGCCCACCATCACGCCCGGCTATTTTTTCTATTTTTAGTAGAGACAGGGTTTCACCGTGTTAGCAGGGATGGTCTCGAACTCCTGACCTTGTGATCCGCCCGCCTTGGCCTCCCAAAGTGCTGGGATTACAGGCGTGAGCCTCCGCGCCCGGCCTATAAACCGTGTTCTTACAATAAAGTGAGAGGATAGAAAATGGTATTGAGAAGATCACAAGGAAAATACATTTACTACTTATTAAGTGGAAGTGGATCACCTTGAAAGTTTTCATTGTCATCATCTTTGTGTTTAGACTGAAGAAGAAGAGGAGGGATTGGTCTTGTGTCTTGGGGGTGGCAGAGGCAGAAAAGAATCTGCATATAAGTGCACTGTTTGAAGTTTGAGTCCGTGTTTAAGATTCAACTGTGTAACAACTTCAGTGTAAATACTTCTTACTTATTTTTAAGTACTTGATTCCTAATGTCTTAGTGAAACCCTACTAGCACCCATGACTCTGATTAAATAATTTTTTTACTTTTTTCCTGCTTAAAAAACAAACAAAAAAAGACAGTTCAAGTTCCTCTGCCAGACTCTCCTGCTAAACATGGGAAAGAAAGAATGCATTAGAAAGAAAGAATGCATTGGAAAACAATAAATAATAGAGACTGAGAGAAGTCACTTTAGATCTCGTAATTCTCAATTCTGTTTTGCCTTTAGTTTTCATGAGCATTGTTATAGAAGATAGACTATGAAGCCACTGAGTGTTGTAAAATAACTAGTCATAGGTAGAAGGTAAATGAGATAAGAAATTTGTTGGTGGAAGAAAATATATTATTTGCCAATATTATATCTATTCGTTTCTTTCCAATCTTTTGGATAGGTTGCAGATTATATTCCTCAACTGGCCAAATTCAGTCCTGATTTGTGGGGTGTGTCTGTTTGTACAGTAGATGGACAGAGGTAAGTTTATTTCAAATTCATGAAAACGAACTCTAAGCCTTAACTTTTGTATAATGGTGAAAATGACATGGAGAAGATCATCTTTTATAACGGAAATTGACTAATTTCCTAACAGGACATAATTTCAAAAGGTAAATTTAGATTTTAATTTAAGTTTTAAAAACTCAACTGAAACAGTAACATTATATTAAGTTTTATATCTATTTTAGTCACAGTTGTAGTCTCACTTTTTGAGTATTATTCAAATACCTGCAGTTACCAATTTGTTTCAGAAAAGCAGACTTGTCAAAACATGACACTGTTCTCTAATGAACTGACCAGTAATAAAATTAGTCCCTATTTCTCAACTTAACATTGGTAACCCATCTGTCATCGTCTTTGTTCCTTGTGTTCCTGATATAATTAGCATGAGAATTAAGACAGTGCAACATAAAGTATCCCATTATTCATTGGTTTATTTGCAAAGTTAAAAGTCAGTTGAAAACATGTAGGATTTCATGAAGTCCATGAAAGCAGCATTTGGGAATTGCTTACATTGCAGGCACAGCTGCTGACAGATGAGGAACTTGCAGAATTATAAAAAGGATAGTGATGTGAGGGCACTTTAAAGAGAATGATTTGATTTAAAAATCAAAGAATTAAGAGAGGCCCTTGGAAAATGGTAAAGTTCTAGAATATTTTTTCAAGAATGACACTGTTCATTGTGCTGGGAATTAGACATAAAGATTATTATCACCTTATAATTTGGTTTTATCAGAAAATTATGCCAAAGAGAAAAATCAGTATTCTTTTTTCACTCGTTTAAAGACTTAGCTCAGAGATGTATTCCTTTGTTTTTTGTTTTTTTATTAAAGTATTTCTGTTTTGTTAAAATATAACTTACATAAGATGTATAACTTGTAAGTGAATACAGCTTGAAAGCTTTATATCAGAGTTGTAATTTTACCTAAATTTTGTTAAAACTACCAAAAGTCATTTAACCTAGTAATTTTAGATTTTACTTTTCAAGATAATGTTGCAATTAAAAACTTTTTTTCCATTTATGAAAATTTGATCTTTTATGTTGCCCAGTCTAATTTTGAACTCTTGGCCTCAAGCAATCTTCCTGCCTTGGTGCTGGGATTATAGGCATAAGTCTCTGCCCCTAGCCAAAAATTTGTGACTCTTAAGGACCTTCATTTTAGGTGATTTTAATTTTTTTTTACTAATTATCCTCAAGTACTTACAATAAAAAATATATGGGTTAGCCCATTAATTTTGAAAGTAAGGAATCTGAGGCCCATAGTTGACATGATATTGGCAAAGGTGAAATGAACACCTGGATCTCTTAACTTCTAGTCTATTTTTTCTTACATTATTATATGCTTTTATCGTCATTTGGGTCTGTAAAATGTACTGAGCAGTCACCATGTGTTGAATTAAATGTTGTGTGCTATGAAGGGACACAATGAAATGAAAAGACGTGGTGGCTTTAACCATGAAGCAAATTCCAGTAGGGAATGGTATTCCTGTTTTTGCATTTTAGGAAATAATCAAGAAATGGAAGTCTTTGAATTTGAAGGAAATTATTATCATGTAATATTGAATATGATTTTTCTCTTCTTAAACATTCTCTATGTCTCTTAGTTTTTTTATCTAGAGAATTCAAAAAGTTGACTTCAGAACTAGAACATATGTATTTTTAAATCCAAAGGTAATAAGACAAGCTTTTAATCATTTTTTAGAATGATTGTCAAGTTTGAAGTTATAATCTTACATAGTATAACTATATAGTTTAAGGTTATAGTTACACATGAATAAATTTGATAGGAAAAGTATTCTTTTGGTATTTATACATACGTATTTATATTCTGTAGTACACTCAGAAGTGAGGTGGGTATGCATTCCTGTTTGACCTCTGATGTGTCTGTCACCCTCTGCTTCGGGTGGTTATTAATATAGTGCCCAGTTTAACTATGAATGACTTTCACTATGAGTGAATGCCTGTGATGTGTTGGGACATTGTTCAGGGAACCTGGGATATATCAGTAAGTAAATCAAAGATCTCTGCCTTTGTGAAGCTTACATTATAATTGGGTTGGCCAGAACTTTTTCATTCCCAAATCTTTTCTCTACTTCAAGTACTTCTCAGTTTGGTAGTAATATAAAGCTTTCTTTTTGCTCTGTTATTTATCTCCATGGTAATGATGACTGCCTACTGAACTTAGTGCCAGCTGTGTCAGGTTTATAAAACTGGATGCTTTTTCTTTTAATGGGGCCAGGATTGTGAGTGGATGTGGCTTGTAAGATGAGGCATTTGTAGACAGGGTCTCAGAAAATAGTATTGAATCTAAACTGAGCTCTGTTTAACTTTTTAACCATGGTTTAGTCACAGCATACAGCTATGAATTGAAAAAAAAAGGTGAATAATTTCTAAAAGGGCTAGTTTATTTTATGTGATTGAATACATGTGGGAGTAAGGAGGAGCGTACTCTTACTCTCTTGCCCTCAGAGGAAAATTTCCACATTACATATTTATTACCTACTTTAAAACCATTATTCTGTTATGTGAATACTTTTATGCTTTTGCTTTTTTTCACAGTATTTCTCTTAAACATAGGTCAGTTCTGTATGCATGGGGTCTGCACCCATGGATACATGGGTCATTATTCCCTAAATAATACAGTACAACTGTTTATATGGCATTTACGTTGTATTTGGTATTATAAGTAATCTACAGATGATTTAAAACACATGGGAAGATGTGTGTAGGTTATATGCAAATGCTCTATCATTTTATATAAGGGACTTGAGTGTCCATGGAGTTTGGTATCACAGAGATTCCTGGAATCCATCTCCCACAGATATCAAAGGATGACTGTACTTAAATTTATTCTCTAATTTTGACATAAACTTGTGGTTGAATTATGGGAAAATTTTTGTTGGAATTGGAATTAACATGTAAAAAGAATAATTCCAACTATGCAGTTTACATTTTTTTCCCAGTTGATGTTATTTTTAAAAATCTCCTTTTAAATAGGCATTCTATTGGAGATACCAAAGTTCCCTTCTGTCTTCAGTCCTGTGTAAAACCTTTGAAATATGCCATTGCTGTTAATGATCTTGGAACTGAATATGTGCATCGATATGTTGGAAAAGAGCCGAGTGGACTAAGATTCAACAAACTATTTTTGAATGAAGATGGTAAGAATTACATGAACATTGGTTGAAAAAAGAAATGTCTCATTTTCCTATGTCAATCTAAGTCGTTTTAAACATTTTTTTATTAAAATTAGAAGTATTAATATTTGTCGTGTGATTTCTATACAATCCATTGGGAGAGTTTCATCACCTGCTTTTAAAAATGATTATTTTAGGCATCTCATGCCACTGGGAAGTGGGCTAGGGAGAATATGAACTTCTCTTCATAACCACCTTTAGGGAAATAGAGTGAAATCTCAAAATGCCTGAGATTTGCTTTAAAATAGTTTAGTTAAGGCAGCTGGGAGTGCTGGGTGTGATTATTACTACATGTTGGTAATTATCGCAGCTAAATGATGGGTACGTGGGTGTTCGTGTATTTTTCTCTCTACTTTATTATGTTGTGTATAGTATTTGAAAGTTTTATTGTGGCCCTGGTTGAGATAGTGAGGATTATTATTTTTTAGTGAGTGTTTTTACTTTTTCTCCTTATAACATTAAAAAATTTGAAAAATGCTTTGTGTTTAATGCTTGAATAACAAATCTTATGACTTTACAGGAATTCAAAAGAAAAGGGGAGGACAAAAGTAGTTAGTTTGATCTGATAGAGATTTTAAGTCTAAACATCATTTAGCTGAGTGCAAACTAAGTTAAACTATTCCCATGGTTTGGTTTCTGTTTTTTAATCTTTGAAGCATATGCTGTGTTTCTGATTGATGAGTTAAGATACAGAATTGAAGAAAGTGAGAGTGAAGGTTGTAGTAATGGCTGTGAGAGATACACTTTTATACTTTTTTCTTTCTGCTGTATAAAAAATGAAATGTGCCTTATACTCATTATTTTATTAGTTTGTAAGATGAAGTCGTGAGACTAGTATTTTCTTATGTTTCTCATCCTATTTATTCTGAGAGCAATTACATTTTCTTTCCCATTTTACCATAACCTTTTTATTCTGATGCTACATTTGGTTTTATGGACATTACCATAAATTAACAACTTTGATAAGGACATCATATGCAGAAGCACTTTATTTACTAAGCTCGTTGACATCTAGATTTAATATTGAAAGAGTTAATACTGTTATTCTAAAAATATCAAATATTTTAAAAGAAAAATTTAATACTTTCCATGAACAACAAAGGAGAGTAGATGTGTCTAGTGAATTGATTGAGGAAGATACTTAAGAAAAAGAAAACAAATACAGTAATTTGAATGTTTAGAAGATTTCAGAAACAAAAAAAAAGCAAATAAAATGGGCTTGGAGCAAATGAACTTAACAGTGTAAGTAATGAATTTTTTTGCCATGTATATTTATGGTTTTAGAAATGAATTATTGATCCTGTATTCTATATAAGAAAAAAATAAATCGGGAATTTAGAATTGTTTATAATAAGAATGAAACATAAAGTTTAACAAGAGATTTTGCCTCGATATTCATAGACGTTTTCTAAGCCTGAGCCAACACCATGAGTCTTGAAAGTAATGGTAAGGCTGGGCGCGGTGGCTCACGCCTGTAATCCCAGCACTTTGGGAGGCCGAGGCTGGCGGATCATGAGGTCAAGAGTTCGAGACCAGCCTGACCAACATAGTGAAACCCCGTCTCTACTGAAAATACAAAAGTTAGCTGGGCGTAGTGGCGTGCGCCTGTAATCCCAGCTACTTGGGAGGCTGGGGCAGGAGAATCGCTTGAACCTGGGAGGCAGAGGTTGCAGTGAGCCGATATGGCACCACTGCATTCCAGCGTGGGCGACAGGGCGAGACTCCGTCTCAAAAAAAAAAAAAAAAAAAAAAAGTAACGGTAAATACAGGCTTTACTATATTATACCTTCCTGAATTCTTATTAGAGCCTGTGCTCTTGAATCCTGATTTAGTTTAGCCCCAGCAAAAACAATTTGAAGATCTCGTTCATATTTAAAATTGCAAGGGTAGATTTTTGGTGAAACCATACACTTTTTGTGTGTGTATGTATATATATGTATATCTAAAATAAATTTTTTAAAAATAAAAATATTAATGTTATACTAGCTTTGTAAGATTGTGATGATTTATTAAGACTAATAGGGATATAGTGCATAGATAAATTGTAGTAGTTTTTTGTAACAGTAGGTTTTTTAAATTTGTTTGTTTGTTTTTGTTTGAGACGGCGTTTCGCTTTTGTTGCCCAGGCTGGAGTACAATGGCGCGATCTCGACTCACCTCAACCTCTGCCTCCTGGGTTCAAGCGATTCTCCTGCCTCAACCTCCCGAGTAGCTGGGATTACAGGCATGCGCCACCACCCTGGCTAATTTTGTAGTTTTGGTAGAGATGGGGTTTCTCCATGTTGGTCAGGCTGGTCGCGAACTCCCAACCTCAGGTGATCTGCCCGCCTCGGCCTCCCAGAGTGCTGGGATTACAGACGTGAGCCACTGCGCCCGGCAGTAACAGTAGTTTTAAAATGTTTGCAGCATAGAAAGTTTTGGTAGGAGGTGGCTGATATCTTTTATCATTATCAGTGAGCAAACAAGTTACTTTATGGAAATGTCAGTTTTGCAAACTACCATCTCCCAGGGAAGTCTTCTTTTTCTACCTTATAGTGATCAGGTTAATCAACAAATTATTTATATAGCTTTCCTTGTCTGTATTGTTAACAGCTCTGGAGGGTACATGGGCCTTGGTTCTTGGAATAACTTTTCTGACTACAGGATACAGAAGACAGTTACATATTTCTAATACATGATGGGAGAAGACATACTTAAGCATCGAATACTGTTAATTGTATTATCTTACAAGTATGTAATTGACAGGTGCCAAAATATATGTGCTGATTATATGTATGGAGGATTGAGAAAGAAGAGGAGTTGAGTTAATTTACATGAGGATGACAGGTCTGAATTGATAGGATGAATTTAGGATGGTTGGGAAGAATGTGAGAGGGCACTGCACATTTTTTCCAACCATCCACAATGGGCACTGCACATTCTTTGCAACCGTATATATCCCAACCAGATAGAGAATATTTTCTCTATATCTAGAGAATATATTGTAAACGTGTGTAATGTCAGATAATTGAGTTTAACTCCAGTTTTTACTTGGCACTGTAAAATTCCAATATAATACCTAAAATATAAATATCCAAATTAAATTGGAAACCCTCTTTAATATTTTTTGTTCTTTAGTATATGTATTAGCAAACTTTGACTCAGCTTGACCTGTGAACAAAACCCTTGTAAAGTTCATATGCTTAGCAGCTTGAAGAGCTTCTTTTGATATAATATGAAAGAATGCTGTGTATTTTATTGCCTTTGGGGAAAATAAATACTTGTTAAAATCGATCAGTATTTTTGCATTATAGTTTAAAACATGTCCGTAAATTTCAGGTGTCACCCATGTCCATTTTGTTAGTATAACATGCTCTGGTATCTCATTACTTTAAATGATAGCCTGCCTTTATTAGTGTCATAGGTTATTTCTGCCATTCATAAGTATTTTTAAATTAAAAATTCTAAATTAAACCCATCAACTCCATCTTACCTTAAGACAGAGCAGGATACAAGAAAATTTCACAGTCATAGGTCTTAGACCGAGGTTTTATACCGCAGTTAGGCTGGTGTTGTGTTACATTCTCTCTGGCGGGTTTCCAGATGTTCAGATGTCTGGCTTTTGAGCCAAAGGCAGAGTGAGCAATTACGTATGTCTGAAAATTGGGCTGTCATGCCATAAAATGATTTAGTGTTCTTTAAACATCTTGAGTGTAATTTATGTAGCATTTGCAGAGTATTTATCATTTGGAAAATATTTAATACTCACGTTTATGTGATACCGTTTGGAATACATAGATTAGCAGCCTTCTAGGACTGTAGAGTCTAGGCCTGATAATGTCAAAAGCTCTGAAATGACAGATAATGAACATCCATACAAATAAAAGTATAAAGTAATTTAACACAATCTGATTTCTAAGTTCTTCTTTTCTCTCTACGTGGGTTTTTCTTTCAGGTAGATAATATTTGGAACATTTTTAGGTTTTGGCCCCCTCATGCCACATAGTATTCTTCTGGAACAGCAAGTGTTCTCATTTTATGTGTTCTCAGAAAAATCAAACTTCTCTTAGTATAATTTGGAATAGGCAAATCTTGATTGTAATAATCAGATATAGCACAAAGATTTTATTTTAACTTTTGGAACTGGGCATTATGAATACACCCAAAATGTATAATTTTTTTCTTTTTATTTACTTTTAATTGACAGATAAAAATTGTGTATATGGTGTACAACATAGTGATTTGAAATATATATGCATTGTGGAATGGATAAATCAAAGTAACATACGTTACTTCGTATATTTATTTGTAATTAGAAGACAAAGTATGCTTTCTTAACAATTTTCAATATGTAATTTTCAAGTACATATAATACTTGTTATTAACTACATCATGTTATAAAATAGATCTCTTGAACTTATTTCTCCTGTGTAACTGAAATTATGTATCCTTTGACCAACATCTGGCAATCCCTTCTCCCCCCCTCCCCCACTTCTGGTAACCACCAGGTAGATAGATTAAGACATTGAGGTTTGCTTGTAAATAGATGTTTTCACTGTCCCCAACAGTTTCGTTTTTGGCGTTTATGTCATGCAGTGAATGAGAATATAATCAGTTGAGTTTTTACATTCTTGTTTATTATAAGAATTAGGAGAACTTTGGGAGGCCGAGACAGGCAGATCACGAGGTCAGGAGATCGAGACCATCCTGGCTAACACGGTGAAACCCCGTCTCTACTAAAAAAAAAATACAAAAAACTAGCCGGGTAAGGTGGCGGGCGCCTGTAGTCCCAGCTGCTCGGGAGGCTGAGGCAGGAGAATGGCGTGAACCCGGGAGGCGGAGCTTGCAGTGAGCTGAGATCCGGCCACTGCACTCCAGCCTGGGCAACAGAGTGAGCCTCCGTCTCAAAAAAAAAAAAAAAAAAAGAGAAGAAATAGGAGTTTGGAAGAATGTAAAGTTTTAAGTAACTTTAAAATTATATAAGAAATACAAATATACCTCTATTGTCAGGAAATATAGAAAACCTAAAAATATCCCCTATAGGCTGTGCATGGTGGCTCATGCCTATAATCCCAGCACTTTGGGAGGCCAAGGCGGGAGGGTTGCTTGAGTCCTGGAGTTTGAGTCCAGCCTGGGCAACATAGGGAGATGCTGTCTCTGTGGAAAATAAAACATGAGCCAGGTGTGGTCTGTGCCTGTGGTCCCGGCTTCTTTGGAGTCTGAGGCTGGAGGATCACTGGAGCCTGGGAGGCCAAGGCTTCAGTGAGCCATGATTGTGCCACTGCCCTTCAGCCTGGGTGATAGTCTGAAACTTTGGCTCTTAAAAAAAAAAATCCCTTATAATTTTATTATTCTATGTAAATCACTTGTTTGTGTTTTTAAATCCTTCTGTGTATGTACTTGTGTATAAAAATAAAAATAAAGCGCTTAGAAAAAAGCAAAATTGAGTTTACGTTAGCTGTGCTTTTTCCAAGGTTATTTTTAATATATAATATTACTCAAGTGCTTAAGTATTTGAAATAATGGTATTGCTTTTATATTTTATAGATAAACCACATAATCCTATGGTAAATGCTGGAGCAATTGTTGTGACTTCACTAATAAAGGTAAAATGTTGATGTTGCATTTTAACCTAGTAAACTTTTTTTTTAATAGCTAAGGCATAAAGATGAATCTGGGATTATTTATGTAGAATTGTGAAAAATTTTCTCTTGGTGTTAAGAAATTGTCTTATGGTATAGAGTTAGGATCTTTATTTCAAAATGAATGATGTAGTCATTTTAAGGCAAAATTAAAAACAGATGACTCATTGTAAATTCCAACAATTATTTACTCTTGACTTGAAGATTTGGAAAATATTTAAAGTCTGCTGAATAAAGGCAGAGAGGCCTTTTTTTTTTTTTTTTAAAGTTTTGGTAATTTTCCTTTCATTTCCTTTTGAGTCTTCTAGAATAAACAGTTTTAAGTAGAATTAAAGGCATTTTACTGCATATTTGTTACTAGTATATGTAGGAACAAATGTTCTAGTACTTAAGACAATCTACATTTACCCTCGAATTTTCTCAAGTCTTTGATACTCTCATGAGCTGAAATCACAATTTTTATTGGAACTTGTTTCATTTGGTTTTACTTGAATCATGCCATAATTAAAACAATTAAATAAGGTTTATTCCAATTAAGTTATATTTTCTTATGCTTTGAAATTTGCATTGTGAGGGTTTTTTTTTTTTTTTTTTTTTTTTTTTTTTTTTAGTGTTTGGTTTGCCTTAATAATTGGAAGATCTAGTATTTGAAAATAAGTATTTGAAAATGGTTCTTGTGTAATAGATTTTTAAATCTATCACACGATTTTAGATGCTTCAGATTTTTAATTTCTAATTATAAATTTTATTTATATTTAAATAAATTTTATTTATGTTTGGAACATTTGTATACTTCTTTGGTAAATCTGTGCCTATCTATTCCAAGTTAGAGGAAAGCGTAACTACATGGCTTTGTAAATGCTTTACCGTGGATGAGGTACCCTGGTTACATGAAGGATATTTGAGTATAAATTATACCCTTGGCCCAGTTCACAAAACTTCATCTAATTTGTATGCTAGAAATCCTTTAAGAGTTTTATATCTGTGAGAAAAAGCTTTTAAAATAGAAGGCTAGTATCTTAAGAATCTGTGTTTACTTGTTACTTCAAGGCAAATTCTTTGAAAGTATTGGCCCATTTGATTCTTAGAACTCTAATGAAGTAGATGTTATAGCCAAGTGTTTTTAAAATGTAACTAATTGTAATAGGCTATGGAGAAAGCTGTCAGTTTGAGGTGAAAGAAACTTGACAATGCGATTATTTGCAAGGCACATTCCCACCTTTAGGTAGCTTACTTCGTAGTATGGGATATGCAAAAGTAAATGGATCCTTATAAGAAAATCAGTAAATGCTGTGATGAGAGAAAAGCCTCATTAATAATTGCTTAGATTTGAACAAGTAACTTAAATTAGAAATAAGGAAAGTTACTATAAGCTTGATGAGAAAAACACCAAAATTGTTTCTTCCCAGAAAAATACCCACATACCATAATTTTACGTAAACTTCCAGGTGTTCACTACTGTTGGAGGCTGATCCATGGATCCTAGTTTAAGAACTCTTAAACTGGAGAGAAATTAACATACACTACGCATAGTCTCAAAAAGGGGTTTATGTAAATAATTAATAGAAGACTTCCTTAACTGCACATAGTTAAAAATCTTTCATTTAATGATTCATGGGTTTAACAGACTACACTGAAATGCTGCATGTGGGAGTTGCACATCTGGTTATCATATCACACTATCATTTCATTAGTTTCACTTGCCATGTTTAGTCATGAGCCATAAACTATATATTAAGTTACATTTTAGTATGAGCGATTAGAAACAAAGTTAAAAGATGCGTACAACGTAAGTGTGGTTGAGTGTTCAACAGTGCAAAAATTTAATTGAGTCATCTTGTACCTACAAATTTGATCAGTAGTTTTCATAAAAATTTAAATCTATTGGCAAAGTTGGAAATGAGGCTTCAGGGTATGGTTTATATTTAAGGTCACTTTCTCCTGAGTTTTTGTTTTGTTTTTAGCATGTGTTTCTCAAGTGTTTTTTTTTAAGTGAAGTTCATAACAAATCTTGGAGAGGAAAGCCTGATGTAACCCTATGTAAAATTGAATGCCCCATAATGTGTAATATTTTTCTTAAGATCTTTTAGGGAGAGGATTAAATTCATATAAATATCTATAATGTGATCTCTGCAAATTGTATGATCACATTGTATTTATAAATTGGTATTGGTTTGAAATTTAGGTAATAAAACCATAGCCAAAAGGGCTTAAACATTGTCAGACACAGTTCTCTTACTTTATAGAACTGAGGAAACTGAGAACCTGGCAAGGTTGTAACAGCAGTAGAATTGGACTTGAACTAAATCTCCTGATATTCAATTTGCTGTTCATTACAATTCACTCCGCCATATTTAACCTAGGTGTTTGCTATTTCTCTTGATGACCTCTTTAATTTTAATTAGCATAGTTATATTGTCCAAAATGCAGAAGTACTATTTTCTTAATTTGAACTAGTTCAAATGATAGCAATTTATTGGTTTAAAAGTTGTATCTCATTTGATAGCAAATGTTATGTAGTCATTCTTTGGACATTAGTCAGTAAAAAAACAGGCCCTTTTCCAAGGTGCTTGCATCTGAGTATCCAGCGCCACGGATACTTCGCCATGGCTGCTAGAGGTGAATTCTGTTTTTAGCTCTTTTAATTGATGACCTTAAGACTATTTGTGATTTTTTTTTTCTTTCAAAATTCAAGAATTTATCATGGTGCCATTAAAATCATTTTCTTCATGTTACTCCCCCACCCCAAAATTAAGTAGAGTCTTTAGTAAGACTCTTGATTTCATAATTTTGTAGTGTTGATATTTTTTCCTTGTAGGATTGGTGGTGATCCTCAGGAAATGGGGGAAGAGGCAGAGCAAATGTTCAAAAGGATTAGCAGATTGTGGAAAAAAGGAGAATTTGGACAGAAGGAGCCTGTTGCATAAATTCTTAACTACTAAGCTTATAGGAAAACTACAATATTTAAAATTTTAAACAAAGCTATATAGGTAAATACCTTTTTAAAAACAAATGTAATTTTTTACTTAAAATGCACATGATTTTTAAAATCATAAGGGTATATATACTTCCTCTCTTCTTCTCTGTGGTAGCTACTAACTTTAAAGGAATACTTTTTGTTGTAATCTGTTTTATTTGGGGTGGTGATAATGTGTGATTGCTTGATTAAAAGGAAAGAATAAAAATAAATTTGAAAGGAACATTTAGTTTTATATGACATAGCAGTATCCTTACTTTTTTTTTTTTTTGTCTTTTCACTCGTAAAAATTTCACCTAGTTTTAGTTTAAAAGTTAAGATCTGGTGATTACTTAAGGGTTAAGATAGGAAAATGAGGACAACATGCTGCAAAATAATTGCCACACAATGCTTTTTCATGTTAGAAATAGTAAAAGTTACACTGTCTTCTATGTTTTTACTTCTAGAGTTTTTTGTTTTTTGGTTTTTAGAGACAAGGTGTCTCTCTGTTGCCCAGTCTAAGTGCAGTGATATAGTCATAGCCCACTGTAGCCTCAAACTCCTGTGCTCAAGTGATCCTGCCACCTCAGGCTCCAGAGTAGCTGAGACCACAGGCACATGCCACCATGCAGGGCTAATTCTTTTTTTTTTTTTTTTTTTGAGACGAAGTCTCGCTCTGTTACCCAGGCTGGAGTGCAGTGGCCGGATCTCAGCTCACTGCAACCTCCACCTCCCGGGTTTACGCCATTCTCAGCAGGGCTAATTCTTTATAAAGATGGGGTCTTGCCATGTTCCCCAGGCTGGTCCCCAACTCCTGGCCTAACGTGATCCTCCCAGTTTGGCCTCCCGAAATGCTGGGATGACAGGCATGAGCCATTCTACTTGGCATGCCTCATTCTAGTGGTAGTTTCCAGTTTTTGTCATTTAAAGAAGCTCAATTTTCTTTTTAATCAAAAGTATTTTTGAATTTAAAAAAATTTTTTTTTTTCTTTAAATAATTTGTAATTATACTCATTGAAAATCAAGACAAGCTTAGTTAATGTGTATGTAATGTTCAATTTGGTCATGTTAGCAATAGCCTGTTAGGTATGCTTATAAGACATGCTTTGCTTATAAGAGTGGTTTGTGACTCTGAGAGTAATGCATAATGCCTTGGACTGGCAACATTCAGAAGACAGGATTATATTGGTTTATTTACTTCACGTTTATATCAGTTTATGCTTTAGTTTTTTTTTTTTTTTAAGTGAAAGGTAGAGCATTTATTATCAACTAAAAATTGTTCTTTTAACTTTATTTTTAGGGTTAATCTATGAAAATACTAGATCTAGAAAAACATTCTTTTTTACCTGGAGTGTCTTATTTTTTATTTTACTAATACTCTTTAGCTTTAAACCATTTTCAATCATAAGATTAAATTAAAAATATTTCATAAAATCATTTTTAGTTACCTCTTTTTGCTTTTTCCTTTGTGATGTCTAATTTTTAATTGGCTTGCACCTCCATACTTTATGAATGGAAACAAGTGCGATACTTACAAAATAACTCTGATTGATGTATTGACTTTAAATGAGCCATTTTAGCATTAAATTTATTGACAGATGTCCTTGTTAACAGTATTTTTCACCTGTGTTGTAAAGTATAATACATGAATCAATTCATAAATATGTTATAAACTGTATAAAAACACTGCAATATAGTTACATTAATTTTTTAATAGATAGTTAAAACTCAGTGGTGCTTTATCAAATTTTCATTCATATAGTATTTTCCAAAGGAATGTAAATTCTGTAACTTGACAGGCATATTTATAGAAAAATTTGTATAGTTTTTTAGTATCAGGATCTGGTTACCCTTTTCAAACAACCCATATGGGTTTGTTTTTTTAAAATCATTTAGTGAGTGGATTAGAAATTTTGGTAAGTATATTCCAATTTGGTTTATTTAAAAAATGTTTCTACTGTATTTACTACAAATGATTATAACTTTTTCAAAAATAATACAGTATCTAATAATGCTCATACAGTGATCTTCCAACTGGGATAAACATATCTTTGGATTCCATACTTGGAATTCTTTCCAAGGAATACTGGGGAATTGATAGTTTTAAGATAAGTCAGTTTCAAAATCTGTTTCTATATGCACCTTTTAAAAAATTAATCTGCCTTTAGTCCGGGTGTCCTCCCATTTTCCAAAAGAAAGACATAGTTCTCATGTCTTTCAAATTTTAGTACAGTGCACAGCTTCAGGTTGTAAAAACCTCAGCCCACCAGCAAAAGAGGACATTTTGAAATATTAGAGTCAGTGTTGTTAAGGAAGGTGAACCATTGTAATTACTGGTAATAAGTCATGTTGTATACTAGGTAGTTCTTTGGTTTCAACAAAATCGAAAGAGAATCTAAGTTGTCAGTAAATAAGAGCATTAGCACAATTTTTGAGGATAGAGTACTGTATGACTTTTGGCATGTAATGAGCTGGAGGCATGTAAAGAACTGAGTAACACTGCTATAATAAAACTTTTAAAATTTCAGTGTACTTATCTATTATAAGCAAAGTTTCTTAATTCACACGTCTGTAAAAATTAAAAATAGGAAGAGAATTAGTCATGAGTTCATTCTAGCAATAGAAGATATCCACTGATACATGAACTAAAAATCAATGACTGTTTCAAATGGGAAAGAAAAATGCTCAAAAGGAAAATCTTGCAAATTAGTGTGGGAAATTATTAGCAAATAAATATTTTTCCTTTAATTTTTTATTGTGAAAAAATTCAAACATATATAAAATAGACGAGTATGACCAGCTCTTATATATGCGTGCCCAGCTTTTATTTTTGTTAACATCTGTTTCTCCACCCAACTCACCCCACTACTCCATAATGATGAAGATAATGGGTTTTTATCATTTTTAGTTTTGATTTTGCATTGGGGGTGGTTTACTCTCTTTTGTATATGTAGGCATGTGCTTTTCCTAAGAGCTTTGCAAATAAACTTTTTACTGTTACTTTTTCAGAATTAATGTGACATGTTAATGATTATTAGATCTCATCAATCCTTGGGGTACATGAAGTCTTTCCAAGAGATACACAAGCAGATATATTTTATTGACTTAAGTTAAATGCCATTTACAGGGTAAATTATATGAACAAATAATAATCAAATGCCTTTACATTTAAATGGGGGAAGTTTTGGGGAGAAACATTCTTTAGTCAGTGCACTTATTCAATACAGGCATACCTCAGAGATATTGCAGATCACC
This sequence comes from Chlorocebus sabaeus, assembly GCF_047675955.1. Classification (NCBI taxonomy): domain Eukaryota; kingdom Metazoa; phylum Chordata; class Mammalia; order Primates; family Cercopithecidae; genus Chlorocebus; species Chlorocebus sabaeus. The sequence goes on from NC_132913.1 coordinate 78,234,363, forward strand.
TAACTAAAGTGAAGATTGCAAAAAAGCACGTCATACCAATTTTTTTGTTAACCAATGCGTACAAAAGTTGTGTTTATACTATAATCTCATAAGTGTGCAGTAGTATTGCATCTAAGAAAAAATACCAGTGTGAATACCTTAAGTAAAAAATATTTTATAGGTAAGAAATGCTAAGGAGCATCTGAGCCTTCAGTGAGTTCTAATCTTTTTGCTGGTGGAAGGTCTTGTCTTGATATTGATGATTACTGACTGGTAAGGGTGGTGGTTGCTGAAGATTGGGGTGGCTGTGGCAATTTCTTAAAATAAGACAACAATAAAGTTGCCACATCAATTGACTCTTCCTTTTATGCAAGATTTCTCTGTAGCACGCAATGCTCTTTGACAGCATTTTATTCAGAGTAGAACTTTTTTCAAAATTGGAGTCAATCCTCCAAAACCCTGCCGCTGCTTTATGAACTAAGTTTATGGAATGTTCTCAATCCTTTGTTGTATTTCAGTGATATTCAGAGCATCTTTACCAGAGGTAGTTTTCATCTCAAGAAACCACTTTCTTAGTTCACCCATGAGAAGCAACTCCTCATCCGTTCAAGTTTTATCATGAGATTGCAGCAATTCAGTCATATCTTCAGGCTCTGCTTTCAATTCTAGTTCTCTTGATATTTCTATCACATGTGTAGTTACTTCCTCCGCTTGGACTCCTCAGTCATCCATGAGGATTGGAATCAACTTCATTTGAACTCCTGTTAATGTTGATATTTTGACCACCTATGATCATGAAAGTTCTTAATGACATTTAGAATGGTGAATCTTTTCCAGAAGATTTTCAATTTACTTTGCCCAGATCTATCAAACAAATCACTGTTATTGCAGCTATTGCCTTACGAACAGTGTTTCTTAAGTAGTAAGACTTGAAAGTTGAAATTACTCCCTGATCCTGCAGAATGGATGTTTGTTAGCAGGCATGAAAACAACATTATGCTCCTTGTACATCTCTATCAGAACTCTTGGGTGACCAGGTGTGTTGTTAGTGAACAGTAATATTTTGAAAGAAATGTTTTGTTTTGTTTTGTTTTCTGGCTGGTCATGGCGGCTCACCCCTGTAATCTCAGCACTTTGGGAGGTTGAGGTAAGAGGATTGCTTGAGCCAAGGAGTTCAAGACCAGTCTGCTCAGTATAGTGAGACTCCCATCTCTATTAAAAAACAAAATCTTTTTTTGAGCTGTAAGTTTCAACAGTGAGCTTAAAATATTCAGTAAACAATGTTGTAAACCGATGTGGTCCAATCCAGGCTTTGTTATGAGGCCAGGCAGGGTAGATTTAGCTTAATTCTTAAGGACTCTAGGATTTTTGGAATGATGAATGAGCATTGGCTTCAACTTAAGGTTACAAGCTGCCTTGGCCCGTAACAAGTCAGGCTGTCCTCTGAAACCAGACGTTAACTTCTCCTCTTTGGCTATGAAAGTCGTAGATGTCATCTTTCAATGAAAGGCTGTTTCATCTACATTTAAAATCTGTTGTTAGTGTAGTCACCTTCATCACTGAAGTTAGATAGGTCTTCTGGATAACTTGCTGCACCTTGTGCATCAGCCCTTGCTGTTGTTTCACCTTGTTCTTTTATGTTATGGAGACGGCTTCTTTCCTTAAACCTCGTGAATCAACCTCTGCTAGCTGCAAACCCATTTCTGCAGCTTCCTCACTTCTCTCAGCCTTTATAGAATTGAAGAGAGTTAGGGCTTTGTTCTGAATTAGGCCTTGGCCTAAAGGATATTGTAGCTAGTTTGATTTTTTTCTTTTTATCTAGGCCACACAAACTTTCTTCATGTTACCGATTATGCTGTTTTGCTTTCCATCATTCGTGTGTTCACTGAAGTAGCATTTTTAATTTCCTTGAAGAACTTCAAGAAATGCAAAGGAAACTTTGCATTTACAACTTGGCTAACTGTTTGGTGCAAGAGGCTCAACTTTTGGTCTGTTTTGACTTTCAACATGCTTTTCTTACTAAGCTTAATAATCATTCTGGCTTTTTAAAAGTGAGAGTTGTACAACTCTTCCTTTCACTTGAACGTTTAGAGGCCATAGTAGGGTTATTAATTGGCCTGTTTTCAGTATTGTTGAGTCTCGGAATAGGCGGTCCCAAGAAGAGGGAGAGAGATGGGAATGGACAATCAGTGAAGCAGTCAGAACATATACAACATTTATAGGTTAAGTTTACCATTTTACATGGACATGGCTTGTGGCACCCCAAAACAAGTGTAATAGTAAGCAAAAATGACTGATCACAGATACCCATGAGACATGTAATAATAATTATCAAAATGTGACACAGAGACGTAAAATGAGCACATACTGTTGGAAAAATGGTACCAGTAGATTTACTTGATGCAGGGTTATCACAAACCTTCAATTTCTTAAAAAATGCGTATCTGTGAAACACAGCGAAGTGAAGCTCAATAAAATGAGGTATGCCTGTATTTTGTTTTGCTCTATTTACATAATCTGTCTAGAGAATGTTCAGTACCCAAAATGTTATACTGTATAATGCTAGACATTGGTAAATACCAGTTGTTTCTTAAAAACAACGTAAGAGCAAAACTTAATTGTGCTTTAATTTAGTAAGTCACAAAATAGACCAATTATGTTACCATAGTCTAAAGAATGGTTTTTATTTTTGTATATTAAACATGACAGCCCAATGAAGACAACTTGTAAGAGTTTTGTAGGGTACAGTTTAGGTCACAGAATGAAAGTTCAACATAACGTGTTTATTTTACATTGATTGTTTAACCAGTAATTATCCATATGACATCGCAATGCAAATGCTGACATCCATTTCCAAAAGAGTTGTTTTTTTGTGCTTTTTCTAAGGTTACAAAGGTTTTTGTGGTTTAAATGTTGTTACATATTTTACAGCATTAGGATCTATGGAATATTTTGACAACTGCAACAGTTCAATGAAGTTGGTAATTTCTTCTTTTAATTATTTTTCATTGAACAGCTTTGGAGTTACATTTCTACATTTTGATTTCTGGTATATAATATAAGGAAAGAAAAAATTATGTCAAAGGATACTTTAGAGAAAATACACAGCTAGTGATTACAATATGGCTGTAACTGAATTATCCTTAATCTTGTTGAAGTTTTGTTAATGCCTAATTTTGATGAAATAGTATGGTGGTCCTTCTAGCTACTGATTGTATAAATGTGATTGCACGTCTTTCTTAAATAAGTTGATTTGTAGGTTTTCACATATTGTCAGCCACACTCTAATCCTCTTGTAAAGAATGAACCTGGCTTTATTCAATTAAATAATTCTCTGGTACAGGTTTTCCTCCCATAATATTTTAAAGTATAATGTTTTGGATTTTTTTGAGGGTAAAGTAAAAAAAAAAATGTGTTTTAAAAACTTTAGTTGTCAAATTATTTTATTTTAAGCCTATTTTAGAAATTAGAGATGTATTGTTTCTTTTGGGTGCATATCACCAATTAATACGTTTGATTTCAGATCTACAACTTACTGCTTTGTAAACTTCGCCGAGGTAAAATGAAACCATTTGGCTACTTGAACTGATCTACGTTACATAGGTTTTTCCTATTGACATTTGCAATAGATAACATGGCAGAAATGAAAGTGATGAAACAATACATCTTCCATACTCTGAATTGGCATAATGCTAAATACAATAGAAGCTAATTTTTTAGACTGTGAAATATAATTTTTTTTAGTTCAAATATTATTATAACAAGTGAGAGCTATTAGGAATAGAGCTTTCTCTACAGTAGTAAAATGTAACCAGAATGTTTGCATATACTGGAATTATAAAAGATTAGTTTTGCAGCATAACTCATTTTTCTAACTCTAATATTAAAGGATTTAATAAAATACAAATAGATTTTTCTTAATTGAAATATTTTATATATACTTAATTCTTTTCGAAGGGTGAAACTTTATTTTAAGTTTTTTAAAATATAAGATTAAATAACACATTTTAGCAAAATTATGTACTGTCATAAAAGATAAGGGCATTTCATGGTAACTTGTAGTTAAATTTCTGTAACTTTGGGTTGGGTAAAGATATACTTAAAATAAAGCATTCCCTTTGTAATTCTGATGCATTCTCAACAACATATGGGTATTAAATGACATGTAAAAGAGTTTATATAAAAATTACTTTAGAACTATTTCCTAGATTTAAAAATACTAATGCAGTATATTATAATGGTAGCTGTTTGAAATTTTGATATTAGCTTGAAACTTAACTGTGGTGGTACCTATATTAACATATTTATGTCTCTTATTTTTTTACAGCAAGGAGTAAATAATGCTGAAAAATTTGACTATGTAAGTGCAACATGTAATTCAGTTTTCATGCCACATTTTCTATATATTTGTTTTTTGATTACTAATTCCTAATTTTGGTTTATAGGTCATGCAGTTTTTGAATAAGATGGCTGGTAATGAATATGTTGGATTCAGTAATGCGACGTGAGTGTTTTAAATGCTGTTTTGTTACGTAAAAACACACACTGTATTTAGAATTGATCTGCTCTCTTTTCATTAGAGGGAAATGAATGATTTCTAAATTACCTGACAGAAACACTTAAAAATACTTTAAATAGTTTTGACAAATTTCTTACAGGTAATCATACAATCAGAAGAGACCCCAAGTTTATGTCAAATTACTGGTGCTTATTCAATTTTATCTTTACCTGTTTTACCTCTCTTCTATTTCTGTTCCAGGCTATCTGGATTTTTACCCCAATTTTTTATTTTAAAATTTGTCAGTCTATAGAAAAGTTGAAAAAATAAATCTTTTACTTATCTTTTACTTATATTTTCTAATATTTTGTCTTACTTGCTTTTTCTCAACCTCTGTCTCTTTAGATAGATAAAAATATGTATGTATACCTCTGCATACAAATATGTAAATATGTATGTACATAGATTTTTTTCCCCTAAACCATTTCAAATTAAGTTGAAAATTACCTCACCCTTGAATAAGAAAGCACATACAGTCTAAGAATAAGGACATTCTCCTATATAACCACAATATCATTAACACATGTAAGAATATTAATGTTAATTTTAAAATATCATGACATTAATCAATATGTAAATGTCCCCATCTCTTCCCCAAGTGTCTTTTACAACTTTTATTATTATTTTTTAGATTCAGGAACAAATCAAGGTTCTTACATTGTATTTATTACGATGTCTGTTTTGTCTGTTTACTTAGAACAGTTCCTCTGCTCTAGATCTTTGCTTTTAAAAATTTTTATATGTGCTTTTATTTATTTATTTATTTTTTGAGACGGAGTCTTGCTCTGTCGCCCAGGCTGGAGTGCAGTGTTGTGGTCTCGGCTCACTGCAAGCTCTGCCTCCTGGGTTCACATGTTCGCCTGCCTTGGCCTCCCAAGTAGCTGGGACTACAGATGCCCGCCTCTACGCCCAGCTAATTTTTTTTATTTTTAGTAGAGACGGGGTTTCACCATGTGAACCAGGATGGTCTCAATCTCCTGACCTTTTGATCTGCCTGTCTCAGCCTCCCAAAGTACTACGATTACAGGCATGAGCCACCGCGCCCAGCCATGGGCTTTTATTTTTAAAGAGTGCACGCTGCTTGTTTTATAGACCAGGGGTTGCTGACTTTTTCTTTGAAGGACCAGACAGTAAATAATTTATGTTTGTGGACCATACGGTCTGTGTTGTAACTTCTCAGTTCTGCTGTTTAGTAGAAAAGCAGCCATAGACAATACGAGGCTGTGTTCTAAAAAACTTTATAAAAACAGGCAGCAGGCCGTATGGTGGATGTTTCCCATTTTGTATTTGTCTGATGGGTTCCTTGTCATTAGAAACATTATTCTGTTAAACATTATTGTAATATTATTATGTTTTAGCATGTATACTACTATTTTATTTTTATTTTGCACTTCCTGCTTTGCATTTCAGGGGTAAGCATTTTAAGGTTGCATGCCTTCCCAACATTAATTCATCAGCTTAAGTATCTTTTCCAGGAAGTATTCCATGAATCTCAGCTTGCCTCTTTTCTGTGCTCTCCTATTACCATATTTTATCAAACTTATTACATGTCTCTCTTTGCCCCATAATCACCATTAGACTCTGCCCTCCTTAAGACCTAGATGGAATGTTGTGTCTTCCAGTTCATTTCTGTATGCATGTTATCTGACAGATAATAGGCACTTGAGATAGTGTTGAAGAACTGTGTCAGTCACTTTGATAATTGCTGACTAGTTAGTCATTTATCTAAACTATGTTGATTTTTTTTTTTAAAGTATGGCAAATTGATAAGAGTTTGAAATGTTAAAATGTACAATTAGAAGGGGCTGTCCACCTCAGTGATATAAAGAACATTACCCACAGTTCCTCTAATATCAGCAGCCCTTTTAGACTTGTAGGGTAATTCTCAAATATAATGCAAATTAAATCTGTCTAAATCAAAACTCATTCTCTTTCTTTCCAAACTGCTCTTTGCTCTACAGATAGATCCCTGTGTCAGTTAATATTATCATGCTCTCAGGCTATGTTAGAAATTCAGGCTTTGTATCAGTCTTTACTCTGTCTCTCCTTTTCCTCATCAGGTTGGAAGATTATCCAACTACTTGTATGTTTGATCATACCTCTCCTTCCATTCCTATCACAGCTGCCTAAATTCAGGCTTTTGTAGCTCTCATTACAGTATTCTTTTAATAGATCAGTCATCGCTTCTTTTTCCCCTTTTTCAAACTGATGTCAGTTATCTTTCTAAAATGTAGATCTGATTAGGTAACTTGTTTGAAAGCCCTCAGGCTTTTGTTTTGTGGGTAGTAAGGAGCTATTACATTATTCGACATCTATTGATTTTGATAATTTTGTCCCAGTCTCCTTCGTTTGTTTGATGTTTTCCCACTCTTCTCCATGTGTGTTTCCTGGTTACGTCAGAATATTTGCCATTCTTCAGTGGAGCCCTGTCCGTATACTTTTCTAACCGTTCATGCTGCATGGAATTTGCCAGTGCCTAGGCCTCGATGGTCTCGATGGTCTCGATGTACCCTGAAATCTGTTAGTCCATTGAATCCTGCAAGATCCATTTTGTGTTTCCCACTCTCAGTGAAAGTTCCATGATTATATCAAGTTCCCTGATTATGTCAATTAAAATGGACTCTTACTGTACTTTTGGGTAGCCAGAGGATTCTGCAGTTTTTCAGTGTATTTTAATGGTAGAAGATTTGAGAATTTTAAAATTAGCCTTTTTGTTTACAAAATATGAAGACTTGAATGGGCCTGATTCATTTCAGTCATTTTATAGTCAAGAAAATGAAGATAGAAAGAATTACCACTTAAAAGACTTGTCCAAAGCTACACAAATAGCCTGTTGACAGAATTGATTGGAACTCTGTAGTCCTAAATCTTAGTTCAGTGTTCTTCATGCTGTACATTGCTATACAAATGAAATTATGAACAATCACACTTTTAAAGAAAGTACATAGAGCAAATGTTTTTTGTTTTTTTCTTCTTCCAGGTTTCAGTCTGAAAGGGAAAGTGGAGATCGAAATTTTGCAATAGGATATTACTTAAAAGAAAAGAAGGTTTTTAAATTTTTGTTTCTCTTTCAAATTATTCTTTCATTTAATAAAATACATGAAGATGTATGCTAAGAATTCAACAATAGCCTTTAAGCAACTACCTATTACTATTTAAGAGAAGTTTTTGCAGAGTGCTCTTGAGTCAGTATTATCAAATTGTTAATGTTATTGTTAAATTGATTTGTATCTGGCAGTATTTAAATATTTGACTAATTTTATTTATTAATGCAAATTTTGTTTGAGGTTTAGTCTATTTTTTCAAAAGCATAATAATACCTGATTAGTGTTAACTACTCTTGATTTTTTTAAGTGGCTGGTCTAGTAACTTGATTTATACCTCAAGAATCATTTTATCATTGTCAGTTAAACTAGTATCTAAAAACTTATGTGATAAAATTTTGCCTTTTTGTTTCATGTTTATACTCTTTTAGAAGTTACATGCTATTAATTAAAATGAAACACTTGTGTACATTTGAAATTTTTCATGTATTTCTCTACTTATGTGCATTCCTGTGTGCCTGAATTTTTAATTGCCTTTCTATTTTTTTAGTGTTTTCCAGAAGGCACAGATATGGTTGGTATATTAGACTTCTACTTCCAGGTAATTTAATTATATAAATTGTATATATAAATGGATGTGTTGGCTGGGCACGGTGGCTCACGCCTGTAATCCCAGCACTTTGGGAGGCCAAGGTGGGCGGATCATGAGGTCAAGAAATTGAGACCATCCTGGCCAACATGGTGAAACCCCATCTCTACTAAAACTACAAAAATTAGTTGGGTGTGGTGGTGCCTGCCTGTAGTCCCAGCTACTCGGGAGGCTGAGGCAGGAGAATCACTTGAACCTGGAAGGCCGAGGTTGCAGTGAGCCCAGATTGCGCCACTGCATTCCAGCCTCGTGATAGAGTGAGACTCTGTCTCAAAATAAATAAATGGATGTGTCACATTATGCAAAATATAGGTGTCTCATAAATCTTGGTTCTAGGCCATGAGAAAATACATTTTTCATTGACTTTCAAAAATGTCTTCATAAAAGGCAGTCTTATGTCCATGTTGCCTAAAATATCATGCCTCAAAATGTAATAGGGACAATTTTTTCTGTAAACATATTGAAGAATTGTCAAAAATAATGTACACTCCTAGAAATTGGCACTCCTAATTATAAACTGAGCTCTAAATTTTTTGTAGCTTTTACATTTTGTTTGGGAATTTTTTTTTTTTTTTTTTTAAATAATCAGAGGGCTCTTATTAAGCATTTAAAAGTGTCGGTGTCTCAGCTGACTTGGTATCTTGTAATTTCTTTGTTACTGCTCTATCCTGGCTTAACTGGTACTAGTTCATTTCTGCAGGTCATATGTCAGGCTTTCTTCTAAGTTAGAGTAGCTCTCAATATTGAGGGGCCGGGACTGGGCAAGAGGGACCATGTTACACAGTGGGCTGTGGTATAGAACTCAATTTAGAATAGCCTTCCTGGAGATCTCTTCTCTCACCCACATTTTCAGTTCAATTTATTCTTACAGATTTACCACAGCTGGTGCCACTGCTGGGGCTGTAATGTGAAGCCACATGGGAGGCTACATTATTGTTCATTTCTAGTTCACCTTACATTTGCCTGTCTTTAGTTTTAAAAGTTCCTTAATTTTAACCTTTCAGTAATCTTAGAGAATATATAAGTGAGGTTGATAATGAGTTAGATTTTGCTAGATGTCCAGGTTACAGCTTTTCGTCTGCCCATGTGAAAAACCGTAAACTGGGAATCCAGACCATCAATACAAAATTTAAGGTCTAGCCCCGCGACTTATTAGCCATGTGACTTAATTTTAGTTACTGATCCCTAGTTTCCTTATCTGTAGCATATGCCTGACCTGTCTTGCCATATTATGTGGAAGATAACATGAGATGATATGTGAAATTCCTTTCGAACTAGCCTTTATTTTTTCCTGGTCTGTATGAATTTTTTCCATAAGCTGCTTTTCCTTTGGAATACATATTTAAATTTGGCTGTTATAGAATCTACTATAATGTGACATTTCTGTACTTCATGGCAAAAATCAAGAAATGGCCATAGGAGTGATACTGACTTTTTTGGAGAAGGGGTGCATCAAATTGAACAACCATTGGGATTTGCAGGAGAGTACCCAAGTTAGCATTGGGCAAATTAATAATGTGCTGCCTTATGACAAACAAAATTCCAATTAATGTTAAGTATACGTTAGGAAATGATCATTGGAATTGAGAAAGCCTCGTATGATTAAGTCGACCTTATCACAAGTCTTTGCTCTCTGCAGTATTATAAGTCGATTCTGTCGTTTTTGAGAAATAGGGAAGAGATTTTTGATATAAATAGGCAATCTAGTCAAAGTTAAACACACAATGTTTTAATTCACTATACTTAGTTTTCCTTCTTGCTATTTCCAGACCTCTTTGTGCCTCTTGTAGATCTTGGAGTATGGCTGAGGAAAATTTACAAGTTGAGAACCCATTCTTCTCCTATCTACTTTCTTTTTTGACCCCATCTCATCCCAATTTTGCTTACTATTAGCTAAAAATAAAATGTGGAAACATTTATTTTCATTTTATGGGTAAATTTGGGTTTGGTATGGTGAACTATTTTCATTATTTTGGTTGTATTTAAATGCAAAAATTTCATCCTAGAGGGTATATTTAGCACCCATAGTAAATATCAAATAAATATTAATCAGTGGTCTAAAGGATAACATTTTGGTTTAGGCTTACAGAGCATCTGAGACAGATCTGCTTTATATTTTTCTTCCCCTTTGTCTTTTGCTTGTTACCATATAAATGGGGATACTGAGCTTTGTTATGGGTGAAATGTCAGGCACTTTAGCATTTTTTTCTAAAATGATGATTTCTCATGTAGACACTATCATAATCCTCATGTATGGTGCTTTACCTTAAAAATATTTCATGGCTCATTTTTTTTTCCTGTTGAATTAAAAGTAATTATGCTTGTGTATTCCACAGAAAGTATTAATATTTAAGCAGATTTGAATATCACATGGGATAATAACAAATCTTAGTGTTTAGAAGGCTGGCACTTCCTGGTCTAGTTCTGCCATTAAAAGACGGAGTATCTTTGGCCAAATCAGGGTAAACCTTAAAAGGGGGTAGGACTTTGGTCAATTAAAATCTTTAGAATGTCCTCAAGTTTATATTAATCTCTTTGGAAGAAATATTTCAGATCTGTACGAAATACCAAATAAAATAGATTATCTTAGAAGTGAACAGTAATATTAAAAGTAATATGACAATTCTGCTTTTTCTTTATGTTAGCTGTGCTCCATTGAAGTGACTTGTGAATCAGCCAGTGTGATGGCTGCGACACTGGCTAATGGTGGTTTCTGCCCAATTACTGGTGAAAGAGTACTGAGCCCTGAAGCAGTTCGAAATACTTTGAGTTTGATGCATTCCTGTGGCATGTATGACTTCTCAGGGCAGTTTGCTTTCCATGTAAGTAATTGTTTAATCTTAATTTTCTCTGGCAAGAAACTAGTCTGAACTGGTTCTTTGAAAAAGTGCAGTTTGAACTTTGCTTCTAAAGCTGTATATTAATTTTTGAGAGGTTTGTTTTTAAGGTTAATTTGTTACAAGATTAGTAAGGAATAGAGCTAAGGTCTACCAGAGGTTCTTAAGAACTTGGAAGTTTGATTTGTAGAACCTCATTCCTTCTGCTTTTAAGGCAATCCAGTGTACAAGGTTAGTACAGTCTTTCTTTACTTTTAGTTGTTAATGTTTAGCATTATGATGATTATGTATCTTAAGAATTCTTTAAGTTCAGAAAGTTTGTAAAGATGTGACGTTTCACATCTTTTTTTGTTTTGGAAATTTTCAAACATGTAAAACGAGAGAGAGAGAGAGAGAGATGCATTTAATGTTATCCATCACTCAGCTTCAATAATTGTGAATACATGACCAATCTTGTTTCATCTGTATGTGCATCTGTTTCCCCATCCTTGTCATATTTCAGCATATAATTCTAAATAAGGACCCTTAACAAAACATAACAATAATATAATTTTTACATATAAAAATTAAATATTACATATCAAAACTTTAATATCATTAATATCAATATTAAATTGAATATCATCAAAATATTTAGTCAGTGTTCAGATTTCCTGGATTATCTTGTAAATTATTATTTCTTTCTTTCTTTATTTTTTTTGAGACAGATTCTGACTTTGTTGCCCAGGCTGGAGTGCAGTGGCATGATCTCAGCTCACTGCAGCCTCTGCCTCCTGAGTTCCAGCGATTCTCCTGCCTCAACCTCCTGAGTAGCTGGGATTACAGGCGCCCGCCACCACACCCAGCTAATTTTTAGTAGAGATGGGGTTTTGCCATGTTGGCCAGTCTGTTCTCGAACTCCTGACCTCAAGTAATCCACCCGCCTCAGCCTCCCAAATTGCTGGGATTACAGGCGTGAGTCACCGCACTGGCCTATTATATTATTTTATAGTTTATTTGACTTGGGATACAAATGAGGCGCATACATTGTGATTGGGTTGTGTGTCCCTTTTTTTTTTTTTAATCTATTGGTCTTCTTTTGACCGGTCTCTCTTTTTTTCTTGTTTGGTCAGAAAAACTGGGTCATTTAGTCTATACAGTTTTCCACTGTCTGTACGTTGCTGATTACCTCTGTTCCTTTGTCCCTTGTATTTCCTATAAATTTGTAGATCCAATTCAGGTGTTTTTTTTTTTTTTTTTTTGTCTGCTTGTTTTGTTTAGTTTTGTGTAAGAGTACTTTATTGGTATACTTGTTTTATTTTTGTTTATTTATTTATTTATTTACTTATTTTGAGACGGAGTCTCACTCTGTCACCCAGGCTGGAGTGCAGTGGCGTGATCTCGGCTCACTGCAACCTCTGTGTCCTAGGTTCAAGCGATTCTCCTGTCTCAGCCTCCCGAGTAGTTGGGATTACAGGTGCCCATCACCACACCCAGCTATTTTTTGTATTTTTTAGTAGAGACAGGGTTTCACCATATTGGCTAAGATGGTGTCTATCTCTTGATCTCATGATCTGCCTGCCTCAGCCTCCCAAAGTGCTAGGATTACAGGCACGAGCCACTGCACCCGGCCTTATTGGTATACTTCTATCCAGAGGTACTTACTAACTGAATGTTAGTAAGCAGTTAATGAACACTGCCCTAAAGACATTAATTTTTGTTTTTATCATTTGTCAGGTTTTGCTAATATAACTTAAATTTTTTGAGGAGGAGTAATTTAAATTACCATTTTAGAAAATCTTTTAAGAATATATAACTCTTTATTGTTTTCTAATTGTAAAATATTTAAAAAATAATTTGTTATATTTAAAAACAATACATTTATTTAGAACATTTAGAAAATACAGTCAGAAAGAATAAAAGCATCCATAGCCTCACAATTTAGATGTAACTGCTATAATTCCTTAGAGTGTATCTTTAAACAATTTTTCTATATTCATATCTATCCCAAATTGTTTTGTAACTTTTTTTTTTTTTTTTGAGACGGAGTCTTGCTCCGTCACCCAGGCTAGAGTGCACTGGTGCGATCTTGGCTCACTGCAACCTCTGCCTCCCAGGTTCAAGCGATTCTCCTGCCTCAGCCTCCCGATTAGCTGGGATTACAGGTGCCTGCCACCACACACGGCTAATTTTTGTATTTTTTGTGGAGACGAGGTTTCGCCATGTTGGCCAGGGTGGTCTCGAATCCCTGACCTTAGGTGATCTGCCCACCTGAGCCTCCCAAAGTGCTGGGATTACAGGCATGAGCCACCGCACCCAGTCTTATAACTTTATTTATAAACATGTTGATAAAACTTTTTCTATAATATTTTTAATGTTGAAATTCTGTGATATGTGTGTATATGTATAATATTTTATTTTATTTTTATTTTTATTTTTATTTTTTTTTGAGAGGGAGTCTCGCTCTCTCGCCCAGGCTGGAGTGCAGTGGTGGCATCTCAGCTCACTGCAGGCTCTGCCTCCCAGGTTCACACCATTCTCTTGCCTCAGCCTCCCGAGTAGCTGAGACTACAGGTGCACATTTTGGGAGGCTGAGGTGAGAGGATCAGGAGGTCAGGAGATAATTTTTAATTTTTAAACCGATTTCCCAATTTGTTTTTTTTTTTTTGAAACTGGATCTTGCTTTGTCACCCAGGCTGGAGTGCAGTGGTGCGATCATGGCTCACTGTAGCCTTGACCTCCTGAGGTCATGTGATCCTCCCACCTCATCCTCCAGAGTAGCTGTGACTACTGGTGTGCACCTCCATGTCTTGCTATTTTTTGTAGAGATGAGATCTTCCTGTGTTATCCAGTCTAGCCTCCAACTCCTGGGCTCAAGTGATCTGCTTGCCTTGGCCTCACAAAGTGCTGAGATTACAGGAGTGAGCCATGGTGCCCAGCCCCCATTTCCCTATTGTTGAACATAACATTTCTTATTTTAAAATTTTTACCTGAATACTCTTTTACTGAATTATTTTTAGGTTGGTCTTCCTGCAAAATCTGGAGTTGCTGGGGGCATTCTTTTAGTTGTCCCCAATGTTATGGGTATGATGTGCTGGTCTCCTCCTCTGGATAAGATGGGCAACAGTGTTAAGGGAATTCACTTTTGTCACGTAAGCATATTTTCTTAATGAGAATAATGATGATATAAGTTGAGCCATCCAGTGATTCTTTTTTGTAACCTATTTTCCATAGTTCATTAACTCTTGGCCTTCCACCTATAGTGGGCCAGTTATTAGGTAGCTGTGGAAATACTCCCAGAGGAGCTTCAAGTTGCCTCTGTCAGACAGCTCCCATTTAATTATTCCCACAGATTATATTTGTTAGGTGCTAATATTTTAATTTTCATGGTTAGAATTAGTATCAATTTTCAAAAGCTCAACAAAAGATATTAAACTTGGAGAAGTAATTTAAAAGCTAGTATATCTTAAGAATTATTTTGGTTTATCTTTAATCTGCATTTTTAAATATCTTTATCCATTGACTACCTTTAAACATTTTTTTGAGGAAATAAGCACTGAAAATTAAAAAAAGATTAAACAGTTTTTAAAGTGTTACTGCTCTTGATAGTTCTGTATTTTGTTGTTACCTACTTCCTGCTAATGTTTGAGCTTCTAGTTTTAGTTACATTTATTACTTTCCAGAGTTCATATTGAGTGTCATACTCAATTAAACTTGTTTTATTTTCCAGTCTTTCATATTTTACAAAAACTAGAGTATGATATTGGATTGCATATAAAGTATAGTAGATTGTAACCAGAGTACTTACGTATATTTTAATGTTGCTTTACACTTATTTGATAGAAGAATTCTTTCATGGGGCCGGTTATAAACCCTATTTTGTAGAAGGTGAAAGATGATTTGATTGGCTGAGCCCTAGGATCATGTTAGTAAGCGGTGCCCTTAAAACTTGTATCCATATCTTACTCTGATTTTAGTTCTCTTATTGATGCATTATACTACTTTATTAGCATGTAGTGATGATTTCTAAGCTGGACGATATAAGCAGAGTTTGTTAAAATATGGATATACATAACCAATGAATAGCCAATTTCTTATACCTGTTCTGTATAACTGTTTACAGGATCTTGTTTCTCTGTGTAATTTCCATAACTATGATAATTTGAGACACTTTGCAAAAAAACTTGATCCTCGAAGAGAAGGTGGTGATCAAAGGGTAAGCAAAATTCGTATTTAGATAATTATATAAAATTTTTAAGAAGAGAAAAAGTGATATTTGCCTGTATAAATAAAATCTTAGTTTGTTAGTGGCCTCGGGTCTCTGCTATTCATAAATGAGTGTAAACAAATTGTTGACATTTTAACCCGGGATCACCAGTATTAGACATTTAAATATTGCTTAATAGTTAATGGATATAGATATTTAAATATTACTGTTTTGTTACTTAAATTGAAAATGGTTAGCCTAGTGTCAGGGTTTTCCCCTTCCATTTTCCACTATTTTAAGCAAGATTTTTAGAATTGATTCTGTTAAAAAAAAAAAAAAAAAAAGACATTGAAACGTGCTACATGCTATAAAGCATTGTTTTAATATTTGTCAGTCCTAAATTGAAGTTTATTTTAACTTCTTGCATACTGTGTAGACGGATATGTAAATAGAAAAGGATTATCATATTAGTGAGAGACCATATGAAGCCTCAAAAGTTTTGTTAAGTCACTGTAGATGAAATATTTTTTTCCACTGTGTTTAATGCAGTATTCCTAATAATCTTACGGTCCTATTTGTTTTTTTATCAATGTATTTGGCTTCATACTATTGTACACATATATTCCTTTGTTAGAAGTAGTATTAAGAGTCAGGACTTAACTTTTTTGGTCTATATTTTATATAGTTTTTCACTGCACCAAGGGGCTTGTGTTGAGATTTTTGATTCAGTTTCTTTGCGTACCATATTGAAAATGTTTGTAGTAAAATTACCTAATTAGACCTCAAGATAATATGAAGAACTTGTAAGTAGAAAATATTTTTAATACATACTAAGTACATTTTCTGTAGTGCTAAACTAAATTTTTGTTAGTTTTTATCAAATTAATTTCTGTTACTATGTAAGAATTATGCAAAACCAACAGAATAGAAACTTCCGTGGGAGTCGACCTGAGTAACATGAAACAAAATGTCAGAGGTGGTGGTTTAAAATGTTAACATTTTAATAATGTTCATTGAAAAATACCATTTTGTAGCTTGGACCTTTCTTCACTCAAGTGCACTAATAAATTATGTATGTTGCTTGAACAACTAGCATTCCTTTGGACCATTGGACTATGAAAGTCTCCAACAAGAACTTGCTTTAAAAGAGACAGTATGGAAAAAAGTGTCACCTGAGTCAAATGAGGACATCTCTACAACTGTAGTATATAGAATGGAAAGTCTGGGAGAGAAAAGCTAAAGAAATGGGTTCTAGTTTCAGAATGTTTCTTCATTTAATCTTTCAAACACCTTTAGCTTTTTTTTTTGCAAGTTATAAATATTTATTTGAGGTATTTTTTGTTCTCAATCTTGGGTGCTGGAGCCATAAAGCTTTTTTTTTTTCCTTTTAATCTTTGTATAAAGACAGTAGATTAAGAAGTGCATTTGTTGGTCTTTAAAAAATATTTACAAGTACATAAATTTGCTTTATTTTTAAAAATACAAAAAGGAAAAATTTACATTTTTCTTGATGTAATTAAAATGTTAACTATGTGGTCAGATAATCCCATTTTACAATAGTAACAGAAAATTGTAATTCTTAGTTCTAAAATTCACAAATTAAACTCATAACTTTTGTTGCATTTTGTTTTTTCCTTTCCATTTTTAAAACTAACTTGATGTCTGTAGTGGCAATAGAAAGTACTTCTATGCTAAATACAAAACTAAAAAGGCAAAATAATGAACCCCAAATTATTTTATTTAAAATAGCAGTGGATAAAATTAGCTTGCATTTACATTTATGCCATTTTTAGTGATAGATTGGCTTTACATTTTAAAAAATTTATTTAAAAATTTATCAAATGTTTTAAAATATACCTTTTTTATTTTGCAACTCCTCTGTTCCGTCAGAATTGTTATATACAGGAGTGTCTTATGTTACTAAAACATTCCAGCCAAAGAATTTCAGATGTGAGATAATGACATTTCATTGATATAAAGTTATAATGGTTAGTTACTCAGAAGGAGAAACAGTGAGTGTCTTCAAGTGAATTGTTCACCTAAACAATTTTATTTTCATATTATCCACATAACTTTTTCTATGTTATATTTAAATATGAATGGCAAATTTTGGTTTTTAGCTTTTAAAATTTTATTATCCTAATAATTTTATAAATGCTAATATTTCTTTTGTTATAAGTTATAGCATCTCATAAAGTTTGTTCTATTTGAACTCTTTTAGAGTACTTGAGAAATGAATTTAGTCTGCAGGTAGTAAGTATGCTACTAAAATATGTTAGATCTAAATCCTTTTGTTTGATAATAAAAATGCAATATTGAGAATCAAAACTTGTTTTTAAGAGAACTATAGATTCTACACAACCTGATTTCAAGTAATTATTCATAGTATTTAAAGTTGTCTTGGCAAAGTGATTGTAAAATCCTATAGGACCTATTCACACTTCTTCCTTCTTCCATATACCCCTCTGGTTTTCCCCGTAGTTCCCCTACAGTTTCAAGTTCGTTGAAACCTGTTTATTTTAGTGGGGGATTAGAAGAAAAACTTGGCGACTTCTTAGCATGATGGTGTATGTGGTAATGGAAAGTCTGTAAAAGTAAACATAGTGTAACAAAAAAGATGTCACTGAGTATTTTAGATACTAGTGCAAATAAAGATAGAAAATTTTGATCATAATGTCTTGAGTTTGGGAACTGTGATATTAAGAAAAGAAATTCCCTACCAGAGGTGTGGCCAAACGCCTTTTGGGCTAACTTAAGTATTACATTTATATATTTAAATAATTATATTTTAAGTTGTAGAGGATTTTGCCCAGGATTTTATGCTTACTTGAATGTTCTTTGAATGTTCAGATGCATATCCTAACTGGATGCTTCTCAAGGCCTTACTGCATATTTGTGTTAGTTGCACCAGGGCCATTTGTAGTTTGGGCAACCAAATGCCTTAATTGGAAAAAAGGCATTGTGGTTTCCCCTATGATCTAAATTGTTACATTTTACCGTTTCATTCAGAAATTGGTTTCACTTTATAAAATGAAGATTTAGTTTTCATATTGCATACATAGCCGTATAGATTTCAAAATTAGGTTGTTAATTTGTGGCACTGACTATTTTGGTGTTGGTAATGCTTAAATGCATACTTAAAAATGAAGTACTATTATCTAAGCTCCTGTGTTTAGAAAATGTTAAGAAGGAGCATCCAGAAATTTTTATAGAAAAGTGTAAATGGAAGAAGAGATAAGATACTGTGAGTAGGCTCTCAAACTTAAAAAAGAAAAAACTTTGCCAATTTTAAGGACATATTTTGATTCTTTCAGTATTCTTAACACCTTTTTAAACAAAGTTCTTGAAAGTACCCAGTATTATTGGGTTTGTTTTATGCCATTATTGATTCTTGATATTCAAGCATTTACAATGTAGCATATTTGATTTTCTTTTTTCTTTCTTTTTATTTTTTTGGCATCATTAACATTTCATTTGAAATGCATATTGTTCTTGAAGTACTTTGTTTTTAGCATAAATGTCGTGCATTTTATCTTAGTGTTTGGATGAAAACATTTGTGTTGTTTAGCTTTCTTTCATTTGCTTTGTATATTTAATAATGTACCTTTATTTTCCAGTATGCCTACATTTTGTATTGTACAATAAATTTATTTTAAGCTGATTTTATTGTTTTTTTTTTTGTTTTGTTTTTTGGTTTTTTTTAATCAAAGCAACTTCAACATTTTAGGTACAAATACAGTTGGGATTTTAACTTAGAAAAAATTATTCTTTATGAAGATACTGTTAAAGTGTTTGCTATTCTGAAGCTGCCTCAAAGTAAACTAGAAGTACTCAAAAGGGCTTTATTTGATTTTTAAAAATGCAATATAGCATTAGTGGTTTTTTTGGGAGGAGGACTTTTCCTATTGGTTGTACTAGAAGTATTTGAATAAAAACTTTTCTCTCAATTTTTTTGGTTGTTTTTCCATTTGGTAACAAAAAAAAAATGCAACCCTATTTGTAGGTTATTTTTGCTTTCCAAGGAGGAATATTGTTGTTATTCACTATGTAACTCTCATTTTATCTGTTGTTGCCTAAATAATAAGAAAAACATTGCTAAACCAAATGAAGAGTATCATTATATTGCTTTAGAATAAAACTGTTAATCTCAGTAGAATTTATATTAAACAGAATGACAATGATCTAGAAATTCACCTTAACTGGTTTCTGAGGAGATTACATTTTCAGAAGGAATTTTGTATGTTTGTACAGCATGATCCAAATTGTAGTAGAAATTATAGAGGCTCCATGTATTGTAGGTCAAATATAGTACTTTATATTTTTATGTTTAATTAAATCTGCCATTCATATTCTGGAGATTTCCTGAATATATTGTAGAAGTTTTAAAACCATTTGAAAGGGGAAATATTGTTGTTTACATGAATTTGTATTAATCTGTGGGATTTTTAAAGGAAGTTCTTTTAGAATTAGTTAATAAGGAATTCCAGTATAATAATATATTCAATATATGTAACAGTTTATGATTACTTGCTTTTAAAGACTTTTTTAAAAAATTCATTTGAAGCAAAGAGAGAGGAGACTTAAAATGCCTGGTGATCTTGATCTGACAGTGTATATTTAATAGGCATATATTTATGTGGAAAGAACTGCTGAAATACACTGTTATGTCAGCCTATATCCTGATAATTTATATATAATGTATGGGTTGCATTTGTTTGTGCATATGTATGTTTGTGCATACATATATATCATTTCCTTATCTATATACCTTAATCTACCCATTCATATTCTGAAAATGACGAGCAGTTCTTTTCACATTGTATATTATGTATAAATTATTCATTGATCTATTCCTGTTCCAAGCTTTGACACAAAAGAACTCCTAAAATTTTTGCTGCCCTAGAATTGGTAAAGTATAACATACTTTACCATTTGACTTCTTCAATTTGACTTTAAAGATTTGTGGTTTCTGTTACCACTCCCATTCACTACCAGTACTGCCAGGGTAAGAGAGTAGTAACAATATTGGGGGAACTCTGGAAAAGTGAAACCAAGAATACTAGATTTCATGTGGAATCTGACTTTAAAGCACTTTCCAAAATCTATTATAAGGAAGGATTGTATTTTTAAAATTGTTTTTGACTTAAAAGAAGTAGTGCACCTCTCATGTTGAGCAGTTTATGGAATAGTTTTATTTAGTTCACTGTGGTACAATTTTTGGTTTTAAGAATCTGTTTTACTATTCATTTGTAAAAATTTTGGTTTTTCTCCTAGATGGCCTTGAAAATGCTAGAAAGCATTTTTTAAAGGTATATGATCGGTATACTTAATGTGTGATTTCTTCTCAATTCCTTCTCTACCATTTTGGATTAAATGTTATATTTGCATTGTGTAATAAAACCAAAACCAGATGTTGGAGATGTAGCATAAATGGAAATTTGTTACCATGCATCATGGCCTTATGCTCAGATTTTCACTTAGATTTATTGAGAATGGACTTTACCTTACTCTGTCTTTTCTCTGTCATGTAGTTCAAGGGTACAATTATACATAAACATAAACTCAAGTATATCCAAGTTCAACTATTTTTCTTTTATTTCAAATTGTAACAAAGTTAAAAACCTTTGTTTCTTACATTGCTTAGAAATGGAAGGAATTTAATTGGGTTGGGGGAAGTTCTTTTATTTTATACCCCAACCACCAGTCAGTAGTTTATTAATCTGAATACCATAAAATGCACATGACTTTGAGAAATTTAGAAAACTACTCTAAGAGGATCTGAGGCAATATTTATCCAACATGAAACAGCGGGCAAAACGTGATGTTTCTTAGAATTCTTAACTTTTTAAATAGTAATAGAAAAGGTACTTATTTTTAAAATAGTTTGTTAAGTAGCCTGATTGTAAATGCTTATTTAACAAAGTGATTCTGTTACTATGGTCTTAAAATGTTTTCTGTTTCTATTTTGTGAACATAGGAGAGGAAGAGAATTTAAGTTGACTTTGTTTACCATTTCTATTTTATAGATTGTAGATCTACTTTAGTAATTTTTGTAAGTTGTAGCTAATAGAGATTTTTAAAATATGCCATGTATAGAAAACCTGTTTTCATAAAAAACTTTTATATTGGCTTCCTGAACCATTAACCCTTCACCAAAATGAATAGGATACTAATTAGCACTTGGATTGCATTGCTTTTTTGGCAGAATCTGTGGTTTTTAAAATTTCATTCAACAATAAATTACAGAATATTTATTATTGAAAACCAGTATGTATTGCTTTTAAAAAAAAAAAAAAAGTATGATCTTGTCCTCAAAAGGCAAGTATTAGAAATGGGTGAGCTGGTGCCAACTGCCTCTGTCGGTTACTATACTTTTAACTCTAAATCTCATTTACTAATTATGGAATTTTTTTAAAGAAAAATTGTATACCACATCTCAATGGCAAAGAACAATTTATTTATTTTTAAGCCATATTTCAATATCTGAGGATATGATTTTTCTATATGTAGTATGATTAAAAATAATGGTATTTTTTCATTAGCTATTTACCTTGCTGAAATGCTTTCAGTCCTTAAAACCACAGATAATTAAAATTATCTATTTGGAAAGCTTAGCTTTTGAAAGAAAAAATTCTTACCCAAAATAGTTTTTGAATTTCTGTTTTCATATTACATTTCTGGTGATTTTTGTTTATATAATGAAAATCTCCTCTGCCCAGCAATTATATTTGGAATCTTGAGCTATAATTAAATTTATATTCTGTAAATAGCTGAAGACTTTCTTTTATTTTTAAAACATAGTCCAACCTTTCTAGAATTTTGATGTACTTTTATTTACCATAATCCTACATATTTTTTAGAATCACAGATTTGAATTTGAAAGTAATCTTGAATGTTATCTGGTACAAACTCCCACCCCACTCAGGCGCCCTTTTCCAGGGTTCCTAGCACTTTGCTTTTTCTATTAGCATATTTAGATTTTTTTCTCTTTTGAGGGGGTTGGTCTGTTGTGTGTTTTGTTAGGATGGAGTTTGTTTTGTGGTTTAGTTTTAATGAGAGAAGCATAATTGGTGGTAGTTAATGTGACTAGGTTATTTGGCAGATGGTACCATCAGCATTTATTAAAACTAATTGTGTTTTTCTAGTAAGCAGTCTTATGTCCCAGTTGTTAAAAATTAGTAAAGTTAAAAGTAAATTTTAAAGTTATATAGTAGTTCTAAAAATAAAACATTACCCTGCAACCTTTGAAAGAAAGAAAATGTAGCAGAAATGTAACTCTAAAAATAAATGTTACACCACTGGCTTTTTAAAATAAATTCCTTTGAGGTTAGATTAACTATATAAGTTCTAAACAAATGGTTTCTTAAGAAAAATTTTTTTTCTTTGCATGTTAGCTCTTCCAAAACATGCAAAATATCTAGCTACTTCCCTTGTTTATTTTAGACATTTGAATCTGTGAGTGGCCCCCAAGGTTCCTAATTTGTCTGCTTATTTACTCTGTCTATAGTACATATTGTCTTCAGTATCAATCTCCATTTCATAGTTCTGGAGTTCTAATATTTATGAAGGACTCTGTATATTGAGTTATTGAAATACGTTACTTTTTGAAAGGCTTTGTTGACTTAAAATGTTAAAACTTAAATATTATTGCTCTCCAAATATTATAGTATTGGTTTCTTAATTCTGAAAATGTAAACTGCCTGAGTAGCTCTTCTCCCCACAAGTTTCAATATAAACTCATTCGATATAAAGTCTGCTTGCTTTCATATTATGCATTCCAGAATAAAAATGATGAAATATTAGTATCAGTTACACAAAGATACTCACATTTGAACCATTTTATTGTAAAATTCAAATTTCAATTATGATAATCAGTTTCTTGCTGAACTTTTTTTAGATCTAGATTAGAATTATAACTTTTCGTTATTTTATATGTGCCTTTCACAAATCATCACAAAGGGGCAATTTACAAAGATTCTTTTGAGAGGACAGCTTAAAACTTAATCCTTAAGGCTTGACTTTCTTCTGTTAAATGAGATTAATGATATCTAAAACCATGGTATAAATTGTTAATTGAATTCCACCCAAGTTCTGTTGTTTTGTTCTTTCTCACAGTCATTCCAAATTAAAGATTTTAGTTGAAAAACTCAGAATATATTATTTAAATTTCAAGTATTCCATTTTTTATTCTTTCATATCATAATTTGGGCCAAAATGAGGTAATTTAAAAAATTATATCAAAGTTACTCAGGAAATGGGTTTTTAATTCCACATCTTTATATGTGTTCACTTTCAAATCTTTTGATGCTGACATTTGCCATTGTAGTTTAATTTTCTTTAAAAAGTTAGAAAACCACACATGAAATGTAAAAGTCCAAACTTCTCTTCTTCAGTATAATATAGCTTATTCTTTATTTATTATTTTACTTAGATCCTTGAAGTATATGCATCATTGATCCAGGTCTATGCACAAGATTTGTAATGTAAATAAAGAATGAACTAAATAATACTGTTTGAGATGAATATTTGAATTGAGATGAATAAATGTTACATCTTCTGCACAATGAAACTTCATTGACATCTGGTGAAATTACAGGACAAATGATTTTGTTAACATTCCATGGTGACTAATACTATTAATCCTCTTTAATCATACCAATAAAATATTTCTGCCTTAATGTCTCTTTTTACTGGACTATGAAGAAACAATTCTGCTGTTAAAGGATAACCAAAAAAATAACTTTCACCTATCTGAACACCCTTATTCTGGCAAGTTAGCGGTTTTATTGTAAACGTACCCACTTGAAATTGCTCTACTTTTCTTCTAGAATTGCTTTTGTAATAAGTGTAAATTTGTAGTCAGATAACTCATTGCTTTTATGAAGTTGCTTTCCCACTTGTGTGACTGTAAGAAAGTGGCTGAAGTCCAGGATTCTTCTGGCTTCCTGGTTTCCATTTCAATATTTTCAATCACTGTTTTACATAGCAAACTTCTGTTGTTGTTGTTTTTTTTTTGTTCTCCTCTTGTGGTGTTTTCTTCATTTCTGGTACCCAACCAATATCCAAGATTAGATCCCTCTATATAAATGAAAATGTATAACCTTTAAAATTATTTTCTTTAGGTCTTTTTTTCTACCAAGTAAGAGCTAAAAGGATTACCATCCCCCTCAGCATTTCACTAATTTTTGTTCAAACAGCACACAAACAGAATTAGTTCAAGATATTTAGCCAATTAAATTTGATTGAGCAGTTCAGATCTATATAAATCAACCTTAGCATTATTCCTGTGCTTTATTATTCACTGATAGATTCTTAGTCAATGAATGTTTATTTCTTGCCTAATATGTGCTAGAAACTGTGAGGTGTTTAGGATTTGCAGTGAGTGGTTAATGAGACAAGTATGATCCAACTTGTGTTTGCAATTAAACGGGGATACAGATACTGAATAAATACTGAAAATAACTGAAATGGTAATATGATTTGTTAATACTGATGCATGTAGATCTAATTCATTTTAAATGTTACAAAATAAGTGAGGTGCAAAATGTTATATGCCATATGATGCTATTTTTGTACATCTATAGCAGACTTTATGAGACACAAATATACAATGTAGTTACTAATAAAACTATAAGAACATGAACACCAATCTTTAGATAAGGCGTACTGCTGGGAGGGAAGGGAATGGATGCAGAGAGCATGGTTAACTGTATCTTTAATGTTTCATTTCTTTAAAAATATTTCACTAAATATAATGATAATAAATGATAGAAAAGTAAAAAAATGCTAGGAGAGGGTACAATAAGAAGACCTTGTTTTGTCCGGGTGGTTAAATATGGTTGGTTTTCACTGGAAGGTAATACAGTGTGTAAGTTTTGAAGGAGTCAGAGGAAATATGGAATAGCGTTAATAGGCTAGTCTGACTTGAAGGCCCCAGAACAGGAAGGAGTTTAGCACATTTGAGAAGGGAAAAGAAGGCAAATGCACTGAAAGAAGAGTGAGGTGAGGTGGATGGAGATTGGCCGTGGATGACTCTTAGAGACGGGACCGTATTATGTAGAGTGGGCCTTCTCATATTTCGATGTACATCAGAATTGTTAGTGTCTTAATTTTAAAATACAGCTAGCTTCCTGGGGCCCAGACCTACAGTTTGATTCAAAAATCTAAATGTTTATTGTGCACCCCAGGTGCTTCTGCTGTAGGTTGTCCTCAGGACACAGTTTGGGAGACATTTGTAAAAGATCTTATATACCATATTAAAAATTTTGGACTTTATTCAGAGTTCAGTGTGAAACTTTGAAGGCTTTTAAAAAGGGGAGAGAATGATTTGGTTTGTAAATACTGCTCTGTGGAGAATGGCTTAAAGAGAGAAAGTTGAGGTTTTGGACTCGAGATGTATTGGTGGCTTGGGCTAGAGGTGAGAGAAGTAGGTAAATAAGAGATGTGTTTAAGAAATAGGATTGGCAGCACTTGGTGATGGTTTTTGGTGGGTGAAAGAGAGTGAGATAGCAAGTTGACTACCAGGTTTTTAGTATGAGCAACAGGGCCAAAGCTGCTGCATTAACTAAGATGGAGAATACTGGAAAAGCAAACCTTGGGAGTATGGGAAGAAATTAGTTTAATTTTGGCTGTTGTAACAAGGATCTGTTTGATTGTGGATATCAGGTTGATTGACAGTGCTTTAAACATCTGGGAGTTATTTTTCTAATATAACAAAAAGTCTCAGGGACTATCAGGGGAACCAACCAGGACTAGTGCCATCAGTAAGGTAAACTTCTGTTACACAAGCCTTAGTGTGTTGATCTTAGAAATCATGCCTATCAACTTAGAGTTGCAAGGTGGCTGTTTCATCTTTAGCCTCACCTGTATGGCCAAAGGGGGAGAAAAAAAAGAGAAAAGAGCGATACCTAAATCTAAAGGAAGAAGCTTTACTGGAAACTCACCTAACGCTCATTGACCAGACTAACTGCGAGGGAATCTGGGAAAGTGTTTTTAATTGGACACAATACTACCTTTAACAAATAGAGATTCTATTAGTATGGAAGGGATGGGTAGTGGATAACGGATAGACAACTATCAGTGTGTAGAAGCTAGCTAATGTTTGAGATATTTGTGAGATATCTAAGTAGTGATGTTGAGTCAGCAGTCAGATTTAGGCCTAAAACTTAGGAGAGTAGTGTAGTTGGAGCTATAATTTTGTGAGTGGTCAGTATGAAGAGTAGTATTTGAAGCTGGGGTGGTGTGTGAGATTGCTTAAGGCGATAGTATAGAGTGATAAGAAAAGTGTATCAAAGACAGAACCCTAAGAAACCCTCATTTTAAAAGTAAGAGAGTAGGAGAGGCTTCCACTAGGGAGAGGTGGCCAGAGAAGAGAAAATCCAGCATGGTGTAATATCAGGAGTCAAGGAAAGAGTACTTTAAGGAGTTTGGAGCATTGAACTGTATGAAAGCATAGATAATTTAGTAAGATGAGGGCTTTATATTTACATGTCCTTTCTAAATTTTTTTTAGATAGAATAATTGCTTTATTTTGTAGTGTCTTAAAAATACCCCTTTCTCCAGCAGTTTTCTGTATTATATATTGGAGGAGCTTGCTATGTAATTTGAATAATAAAATGGCTATGAAAGTGCTTTGAAAAGTTACAGCATTAGAGAAACATACTGTTATTACACCTTTTCTGTGTGTATGCTCCATAAAGCACACATGTTGAATGTTTCCCAATAGAAATGTGAAATAAACATTGAAGAATATAGGGAGTTAAGTAAGGCTCTCTGGAGACCAGTGAAAATGAGGGATTTCTTTTCTAACGTTAAAGCAATTAATAAAGATTGTGTCAGTGTTGTAGGTTGGAATAACTAGAAAACTCAAACCCATGTACCCGGCTTTGTTATAGTAGGATTTGAGGCATGCTAAGGAATAGGACCTTAAACTCTGAATTGAAACCATAATTCTTCCTGTATGAATGCTAAAACTGCTTTGTTTCACAGCAGGAAGACAACCCCATCTGTTTTCAGGGACCTTGTTTGTATTTATTTATTTTTAATTTACAGAAGATGGTGTCTTTGTAACAATATTTTGATTCCAATGGCCCAGATTTTTTTTTTTTTTGAGACGGAGTCTCGCTCTGTCGCCCAGGCTGGAGTGCAGTGGCCGGATCTCAGCTCACTGCAAGCTCCACCTCCTGGGTTTATGCCATTCTCCTGCCTCAGCCTCCCAAGTAGCTGGGACTACAGGCACCCACCACCTCGCCCGGCTAGTTTTTTGTATTTTTCAGTAGAGACGGGGTTTCACCGTGTTAGCCAGGATGGTCTCGATCTCCTGACCTCGTGATCCACCCATCTCAGCCTCCCAAAGTGCTGGGATTACAGGCTTGAGCCACCGCACCTGGCCTTTTTTTTTTTTAAATATGTGTACGTGGTGATGAATCTCTTCTCTTCTGTCTCGTCTTCACTTTTAAGTTCTTTGACTTTTTTGGGTTTTATGTACTTGTTTTTTAAATGTCGCACTTTATCATTCCAGAAATGTGGCACCTTGTCCTCTATCCTAACATACTAATGTAATATTCACTAATGTTCATGAACTTTTACAAATACTTGTTTGTATAATAGTGGGAGAAGACCAGAAAGATAGTGAATGAGAAACTTGGATAGTCATCTGTGCAATATAAATATGCTTAAGGTCTGCAGTTTTGTTCTTTAGAGGAGTAGCTGTCTTTGTCCTTGCTCATTGCTATTTTTCTTCTACTTTCTTGCTTATTGATTAGGAGTGCTGTTTTCAGACCACACAAAGATATATTGTTAGCTACTTTTATAATTGGATATATAAAGAGGGATGCTTATGACCTCATCGGTATCTTTTTAGACCATTTGTTGGTGTTTACTGGAATAATATGCCACTGAGAAAAGAAGTTACTTATTTGCTGCCAGTGGCGTAGCAGTTGTATTTGCTTTTATTCACATTCGCCCAACTCACATTTCATTTTTAAAGATTTAAATGCAAAGAATAAAGGTAATATCTTAATGTTTTTCTATTTGTCGTTTGTGATATTGATATATCAAATTGAATTACTTCTTTTGTTCTTTCATTTTCTCTTCATTTAAAAAACACCTTTGGGTAGCACCTCAGTATAAAATGAATATCTTTGATTTTCTGTAAGTTGTTTCTTTGTTGCTATTTTCTGATTTCCTGTCACAACATATTTCTGTCTTGGTATTGTATTATTGAAGAAATCCCAGATTTTGTTAGGAAATCGCTTGGCCCAGTAGATAGTTAGTAGTTACAAGCACTGGCCCTGGCATCTTCCAGACTGGGTTTGAGCCCTTGTTCTCCACTTAGCAGCTCTGATACCTTGCTTAAGTTATTTAAATGTTTCCTATCCCTTAATAACAGAAATAATATTTGGAGCACTTAGCTGAGTCAAGAGAGAGTAGGTGCTTCATATTAACTATTTCGTTGTAAGTAATATATAATCTTTAATTTTTTGTCTTCATAGGTTGTCAGATTTTTTGATGATTATGACTTTTTCGTTTACAAATGAGTGAAATTATTTCAGATTAAACTAGTCATTGAAAATTTTTGAGGCTAGGCATTGTGGCTCACACATGTAATCCCAGCATTTTGGGAGGCTGTCAGGAGGATTGCTTGAGCCCAGTAGTTTGAGACCAGCCTGGGCAACATAGTGAGACCCCGTCTCTCCAAAAAAAAAAAGAAATCAGCTGGGTTTGGTGGCACATGCTTGTGGTTGCAGCTATTTGGGAGGCTGAGTTGGGAGGATCACTTGAGCTTGGGAGGTCAAGGCTGCAGTGAGCCATATTGCACCGTGGCACTCCAGTTTAGGCAACAGAGCGAGAACTGTCTCAAAAAAAAAAAAAAAAAAATTGAAAATTCTATGTTTTTAAGGGAGTTTATTAGCAAATTTGAGAACAGAATGCAGTTCTTGGAGCTACCATTTTGAGGTTGTATTTTTAAAGTGAAATTTCTGTAAAACAACTTCTTCCCTTTATAGTAAAATTTACTATTTGATTTATTCCTCTCTATTGAAATTACTATATGAGAATCTCCTGCATTTGTGTAAGTTTGGAAATATGGGCATGAATTTATTGAATTGCTATTCCTATAAAGGATTTTTTCCCCAACCCTCTGAATCATATCAGTTTGGATTAGTTTTGTCTATATATAGTATATTAATAACTGTGTCTCAGTAAATCTTTGGAAAGCTTAGGAATATGTGGCCTCATACTCAGACTGTCTAATTATAAAAGTACTATAATTTTTTTTACACATCCTTACAAATATTAAGTAAGCTCAGTAGTAAAGGAAAGAGGAAATATCTTTGATATACACATTACACATACACATTACACAGGTTTATTTTACCCTTGGGCAAGGTGATTAGTTTACATATGATGGCAACTTAAAATTTTTCTTTAGCCACCGTATAATAGGTAGTATGTTTCAATTTGACCTTAAGAAAATATAAAAGTGGGCTGAAAGCTTATTTTCATTTAAAGACTATAATCAGCCAAGTTGGAGTGAAGCCTTTAAAACAAAATTGGATCTGGAGTCATGATGGTTTATTTAACAGATGAAGCAAAGTATCTGTTCCATGACAAGAGATACTGTGGTGAGCTGGAAATGAGAGCAGCTTATGTCAAACTAGAGGCGGTAGAAACAGAAGGATGTTTTTTCAGTTACCTGCTTTTTTTTTTTTCTCATTAAAGCAGTTCCAAACAGGCTGAATTCATGTTTATATGAAGACAAACTCAAGATGAAAAACAAAGGAAATTTTGGTTTGGCAGTTGGTAATAGAGTTAGAAATTAAATAATTGAAGTAAAATGTAAAACCAGTGAATCAATTTTTCCTGCGTCTCCCCGTCCCTCCATCTTCTCCTCCCTTTCTTCCTTTTCTCCCCTCTCGCTTTGGTCCCATCCAGGCTTCCTTCCAGTATCTAGTAAAGAACTTTTATGGATTAGAGCTGAATTGATGTTTAATCCATTGGTTTCCTTCTGTGCTTTGGATAACAATCTGAGATCTGTTAAGGACTCACATCGTCATGGTCTAGTTGTACAGAATTGGGAATCCAGATACCTGAGTTCTACTGAAGCTCCATCACTAATTCTATGTGACCCTGAGCCAGGGTCCTTAATCTCAGTGTTAGTAATAAATATATCTGTCAACATATTTTACAACCAGCCTGTCAGGGATTTTTAAAAACAAGTATAACTGTTTATAATGTTGAATGTTTTAGGGTCATCCACTATATAAATACAGAGTAATGTGAGTATATAATTCTAATAATTGCTACTTAATCATAAGTACAGAATTATTAGGGCATTTCCAGAAGTCACACAACTCAACCTTTAAACAAGCTCAAACTGCATAGGATAATGATAGGATTAAAGACTTAGGAATGCCATGTTTTAGAAGTGTAAAACTGATACAGTCCCCACCTGCTTCTAGCTGTTTTGGAAAAAAGTGAAATTTGCTATGCCAAACATGCCAGTGTTAAGTGAACTCATGTGAACTGTAACATTTTTTTGGTCCCACTGTTGTCATGACTTTGTACAAATAAACTAAGATAAGATTGTCTGGTTTGGGCAGGTTCTGACAAAGAGACTTGATAAGAAAAATGCAGCAGTGCTGGAAAATCTACAAGATGAAGGGGAAACTATTAACATTTAATTTATAAATTTTAATGGGTATCTCCCCAAGTGCAGTGTCTCTTTGCCATGGGGAGGCATACATTAAACATAGAGCCCTTAATTTAATAGCTATTATTGCGGCTGTGTATCGTCTGTTTCTTTGTATGAAGGGATTATTTATCAAAACACAGCTTCCATGCCTCTGGCATTTACTGTTAACCCATTATTTTCTGGATCTTGGCCTCGTTGACAGGTATTTTAAAATCAACTCAAATATCCAGTGGGGATATAGGGGAATGAGCTTCGATCAATGGTTAGCACACCTACATGCTTTGCAAGAATTGGTGTGGAGGTGGATGAGTGATCCTCTAGAGTGCCCCTCTCCTTCAGTTTGTTTGCCATGATAGGCATTCCAGAGGGTGTGTCAGCTTAGTTGGAAATACTCATGGCACTCTTTAACAGACCAGGAAGCAGACTATCCCTAAACGACATATTCCGTCTCTTGTCTCCGAAGTGTTAGACTAGTTTCATTTTCTTTCGTGGCATTCTGCCCACAGCTCATTTCATAATTTATGTAAACTTAAAAGTATAGGGGGCTGTTGATGCTAGAAAGAAGAGGCATTTGTGGTGTTGCTTTTAAATAGTGCCTGTGGATGGGCTGCCTCCTAGTGCTTTTTTGTTTTGGAGAGAATTACACTCACTTTGTGTTCAAGCACTTATCTTCTGGTTTGGACTAAATTCAGCTCCACAGCTAGCCTTTTGTTTTCATGGGAAGAATACCAAACTTCCATGTTATTCTTTAATAATTTTTGTTAAGGCAAGCTAATGTTTTTTCCCTCTGGTTACTTACAAAGCCTTTGTATATTAAAGTTTCCTAATTTTTTTTCTCATGCTTGTGAATAACAATATACTCTGAATAAACCAAGTAAATTCTAAAATGTTCTATTTTGGGCTTTATTAATAAGAAATGGACTTTTAGAACATTTGAAATATTGAATAATTAAGTGACTAAGTGCTACACACATACTATAATAAAATCTCTTCAAACTAGCATGGTCTAAATTCAGAAATTTAAAAGGGAATGTGTAGTTCTTATATCCAGTCACGGGAACAGATGAGGCTTTATTGCTTAGAAGTACCAACATAGTTTTAAAAATAAGAACTATGGGTAATTACTATATTAATAGTATATACAGGGGAATCTGGATTTTTCTTAGTGGTAGGGGAAGTAAGACACACAAATGCTCCATGTGGTCATGTGTTACAGTGCCATAGTGAGGTAAAGGTAGACAGAGATTACTTTTGATTTAAGAGATTGGAGCAGAGTTCATAGGAATGGGTAAGAATAACATATCCATGAGAAATGGGTGGGGAAAATGATTTCAGGAGAATAGTACGCACTGTGGGAGGAAGCAGGAGGTAGACCCGGGGTTGTGGTGGGAGTGGAGGTATCTAATTGACTGTCCCTGGCACATGCTGTCACAGGGCACTGTGTGGGCAGCTGGCAATAAGCTACATAGATAATGCTGGGCTGGGATGGCCTGGGGAAAACTGGCAGCAAGGAAGGGACTTTCAGGCTAGTCTTTGAGGGAATGGAAGATTTGATTAGGAATCTGGGTGTTCTTAAAGAGCATAGACACCAAGACAAAAACAAGGGCAGTAAGACAGACCAATTTTGCTCTATTGAGGTTGAGAAGAAAAATTAAGTTAGCTGGACTGAAGAACCTTGAATACAAGGCTAAAGAACTTAAACGTTATCAGGAATGATTTTGGGTTTCTTGATAACTCCCCTGCTTTAGAAACCTTTAGTGATTAGAGCAATGTTTTGAGAATATGATTAGAAGTATGTGGAGAGGTTTTGGAGGGTGGAAGAAAGACCAGAAGCAGAGGCACCAGTTACGATTGAATAAATCTTGTAATGATATTCAAAGATGTAAAAGTTAAGGGAGATGGGCTGGGTGCAGGGGCTCATACCTATAATCCCAACACTTTGAGAGTCTGAGGCAGGCGGATTGTTTGAGGTTGGGAGTTTGGGACCAGCCTGGCCAACCTGAAACGCCGTCTCTACCAAAAACTACAAAAATTAGATTAGTGGTGGCACATGCCTGTAATCCCAGCTACTCCAGAGGCCGAGGTGGGAGAATCACTTGAACTGAGGAGGCGAAGGTTGCATGAGCCGAGATCCTGCCACTGCACTCCAGCCTGGGTGACAGAGTGAGACCTTGTCTTAAAAAAAAAAAAAAAAAAAAAAAAAAAAAGCCGGGTTGGGGGCTGATAGAGGAATTAATTTTACAATTTAATACCCAAAATTGAGTATTTGATGCTTTAAGGGAGAATATTCACTTAGTCAATAGATATTTAATGAGCACCTATTATGTGTGGTAGACACTGAGTTTACGGTGGGGAACAGAAAGACAAGTGGTCTCTGCCCACCACATGGAGCCTACATTTAATGAGAGAGACAGAAAACAAGTATATATAAAAATATATATACTTTATATATAGTTATATATAATTATATATAACATAAATATAGTTAAAAACTGTATAGTTTACAATATATATATGAAGGGGAAAAGCAAGGTAAGGGATAAGGCAGTGATGAAAAGAAGGGAGTATTTTAGTCTTGAGAGAACTTTGGGTAGAGTGGAGACCTACCCAAAGGGAGGGAGAGAGGGGGCCTCCTGACTGCCTGGGGAAAGAGCATCTTTAGCAGCCAGTTGTAGGCTTGAGTGCCTGAGACCAGCAAGACATTCTCACTGGAGTAGAGCTGGAAAAGGAAGACTGGTAGGAGTGATAACGTGCAATGTAACCAGGAATAGAGCCTTCAGGGTCCTGAAAGCCATGGTAAAGAGTTTAATTTTACTTCAGATATGATGGAAAGGCACGGGAGTTCCTTGATATTTTTAAAAGATCCCTCTGACAGCAGAGGTGATAAGGTGGTGACTCAGATGAGGCCTAAGGCAACAATGCTAGAGGTGGTGAGAAGTGATAGGATTCCAAACATATTTTGCAGGTAAAGCGAAGAGGATTTATTGATGAGCTAGATGTGGACTGTGAGAGAAACAGAATCAAGGAATACCCCCCCACAGTCTGTATGGTGAATTTGTCTGAATTAGAGAAAGCTAATTCTGTCTCTGGCCAGAAGCAGAAGTACCACTTCTCAGCACCACTGGGTAAAGAAGCTCCCTTCCTCCCAGCACATGTACCTGGGTGCTAGCACACCTTGATGGGAAGAGTGTGGGCTGGTAACCCATGTTGGCCCTGTGGCCAGGCATCCTTGTGAAGGACTCAACCTGTATAAGTGAATGCAGCAGCACTGGATGACTCCTGAGTTTGTGGCCTGAGCAAGTGGATGAATTGTTGTGTCATCCCCAGACTGGGGGGACTAGAAGAGGAGCTGACTGTGAGTGGCAGAAGACACAGCAAAGCAAATTCCATTTTGGGTATAAGTCTGAGATGCCAATTAAAAGTCCTGGAAGCAATGTCAAGTAGGCGGACGGACAGTTGTGAACTGGAGCCAGGGTAGGAAGCCGGCAGGGTTGTTGCTGTTTTTGAGTTTGAAATGACTATCAAGTGGAGCTGTAGGACTGGAGCTTAGGAGCAAAGATTTAGATTAAAGATGGGGAAGTCAGTCTGCCCAGAGGGATAGATGAATCATTTGAAGGACATTATATTGAAAAACAAGAAGATTGGACTGCCTTGGGAGTATTATTTGGCAGTGGAAAGTGGGTAATGAATCTGCAAAGCAGCAAACAGGAGGAAGATCAGGGTGATGGAGCAGCATGGAAGGCAAGTCGTGAGAGGGTGGAGGGTGCTGGGGAGAGCTGAAGGAATCGGGGCTTAGGAAGCTGCTGGAGCTTTGGAGAGCACTATTTAGAGGTAACAATGAGTGTGAAGGTAATTTTCAGGGAATTAAAAATATACTTTCAGGAAATACGTGCTGAGGGAGAACAATAGGGTCAAGTGTTGGTTTTTAAAAATAGGATGAAATTGTGTCTGTTTTAAGGTAAACAGGGAACTAATGAAGGAGGAAAAGTTAAAGATGCTAGAAACAAAGGGGATCAGTGAGGGAACAAGAGCAGGGCATCTGGAGGATAAGTGTGTGAAGGAATGGATAAAAAGTGAGTCTCAGAAATGAAGCTTTTTACTTTGAGCGATGAAAACAGTTTTTTATCTTTTCAGCAAAGTTGTAGTTAGGATCTTCTGTCTGTTTTTAGGGGTCTCTGCTGGTATTAAAGGCCTGAAGAAAGTGTGGCAGGAAACAACAAGAAAAAAAAAAAAAATTGTCAAGCAGTAATGAGAGACCAGGTGGAAATATGGAGAATAGTCCGTAATAGCCAGTCGGTAATCTGTGGCCCAAGAGCAAAAAGGGAATTGAGAATTCAGAGTTGACCCCACTAAAAAAGAAAGACATTAAGGGCATCTGAAACAGTGGTTTATAACCCAGAAGAGTGCATATCAAAGTCACCTGGAGACTAAACAAAATTATGGGCTGAGCATGGTGGCTCATGCCTGTAATCCCAATAGTTTGGGAGGGCAAGGCAGAAGGACTGCTTAAGACCAGGAGTTCAAGACCAGCCTGGCCAACATAGTGAGACCCCATCTCTATAAAAAACAAACTCTATGCATTTACCTCCTTTCCCTAAAATGTATCAGATTGAGGTGTAGGAGTAGGACAACAAGAAATGGGAGAGATGTTTATGTATGCTTTTAGAACATTCTGGGTGATACTCTTTAGTTCTTTGTTCCACCCCCATTCCCCATTGAGAAAACTGTTCTGGACTCTGGTCAGGAGTGGAAAAGGATGGCTGGGAGGGAAGCTAAAGGACTAAAGGTAAAGTTTTTTGAAGTGATATCAACACAAATAGTAGTATTTTGGGGGTGTGCTCAGCTAGTTAGGTTCCTGTACTGTAGACCTTTACAGAGCCTTTTATATGCTCATGAATCTCCAAGAGGGGGATTTAATATTTTAAGATCATATCCAGCCACAGGATCCTTATTTTCATGGACCATCTTATGGACTAGTTTCTGCAAATTACACTTTGAAAATGCTGAATGACAGAACTGCAGCAATGGTCAGTTCCAGTTAATTTGGAAAGTTCATGGGTTTTGGAAGGGGGAAGCCATACTGGAAAGGGAGAATGTCTGGGTTAAGATCTTGAAGCACAGTTCAGGGCTGTGGCTTTGTTGGTGGAGAGCTGGGTAACTTTCCATTCCTCCAGTTAAACTTGTTTTCTACCACTGAGTGCAGCATCTGTTGAGTCATCAATATGAATGTTGAAGTTGCAAAGTGTAAGACAAAATGGGGGAATTTATGAAGTATTTACAAATATTCTGTGATCAATAATTTCTCATAGATAGGGATTGATAAAGTCTTTATGAAAGCAGACCAAAATCCAATGGCTTTTCAGATAACTAGACTTTTCCTCTTAACTATAAGAAAAGGAAAGTGGGTAACTGTCAAAGGTAGATACACTTTGAAATCTTGGAGCACTTAATAGAGGTGACTTAATATTTTGGAGCTGAGAAACCTTTTAAACACAGCAGTGTCGTAAGTTCTGAGAATGACCCAATTTGTACCACCTGGGCATTGAACTGAAGGCTGTCTTTCCAGTGAAGTTTAAGATGACAGTTAACACTGAATGTTCTCTCTCAAGATTTGCAAAGAAGCCAGTGATTGGTGAGGACAGTGATTGTTGGCAGGGATTAGACATTTATATAGCATGATTTAATTTTTAATAATGTGAATTGTATCAGCATACAAACTTCCTCACAATATTGAGACATACAAAATGGGAAGGCTTCTAAACAATTTTCAGTTGCTCCAACTATATGAGTTTCACAAAATTCCATTCTTTTGTGCCAAGTGATATTATTCCATTCCTTCCCTCATGTATCTTATCTTTATTATTGAATTTTCCCTCACAATCCACTGTTAAAAGAAGAAAATATCACACATGTGGGTTCTTTTGGCTATGGAAGTGTCCTTGAGATAACTTCTTGCACATGACTCAGGTGAAGTGTTCAAAGTGCATGGAAATCACTTACCAGTGACAGGTGGACGTTGTATGTGTTTGTTTTCCCCTATGGATGCCTAAACTTTCTTTTCTTCACAGGTAAAGTCAGTGATAAATCTTTTGTTTGCTGCATATACTGGAGATGTGTCTGCACTTCGAAGGTATGTTTATAGGATGGATTAGCATGCACTTTACAGATATTTATGAAGTTGCTTCTGGGCGAGCAGCCATTTTAAGGTTAAAGTCTCACTTCTCTTTCCCTTTGATAAAAATGACCCTAACAAAATTTTTATTAAATAGGCACTTCCAGTGCCTATGGCCTGCTTTCCAAACTTGTCCTTTTCTGCCTCCTATAAAAAAGACGGTATCTGTTTCCCCAAGTAGTAACTGTTCAGCTAATCTGGCTAATTAGTATCAGTGGCTTACTGGAATTGGACAGTGCCTTCTCACTCCCTGTCTACCCTCCATTCCCAGTCTTTGGGGGGTGTGTGTGTGTGGGAAGCAGCTAGGGGGTTTGGTGTCTGGCAGATCATCAGGACTAGTAAGGCCATGTACTGCTGTATACCTAAGGTCTTTTGTATAGAGTTGTAACTTGTTTCCTTTTTCCTTTTGTTTTCTCCCATTAATACCTCAAACAACTGATTTTCAAAGTGGAGAAATGTCTATGCTTTCCCCCTTGTCTTAAAGTCTGACGAGTACTAGTAGACTGTGAAATATTTAAGAATGGGAGTCCTAGTAAAAACATGTAACTTTATTATAGGGATTAGTTTCTTGCCCTTCTGAGACATAAACCTTGGTACAGTTGTGCCATAATTCTTGAGTTTTGAACAGTAATGTAATAAAGTTTAATTCTGTGAGAGATGTTTAACATTTAATCTTACCTAAAAAAAGCCATGCTGAGGAAGAGAGGTGAAGTGGCATTTACCCAAAACACCTGTGTACTGGTCAGTAAGGTTGGTAGTTCTCATTAATGAGCCTGATGAAAGATGGCACCTGTCTGACAGGGCCTTAAATGAACTGATGGAGTGAATGTTACAAGTGTGAATTAAATTTGCTTTATATATAATAAATAGCTGTGCTTACACATTTTCAGATTTGCTTTGTCAGCGATGGACATGGAACAGCGGGACTATGATTCTAGAACAGCACTGCATGTAGCTGCTGCAGAGGGTAATACAGGAACTACTACTATCTATTTTCTTTCCGGATTTAATTTCTACTTAGTACTAAAATCTGCTCTTGTTTTTGGGGGTGGGATGATTTAGGTCATGTTGAAGTTGTTAAATTTTTGCTGGAAGCCTGCAAAGTAAACCCTTTCCCCAAGGACAGGTGAGCACTTATGTTACCTTCTAAATATGTCAGTATTTTATTATGCAGGACTGTAATATTCAAGTGATTATAATATTTCAACCTACAAATACATTCTTGAACCTGCTATGATATCTTATAAAGGCAATAAACCTTGTACTTACTACATAGGTAATTCTGTCTCCCATATCCTGTTTCTTAGCTAAGAATGGTGTCTTATTTAGAAATTTTCAGGTTAGTTTGACTGTCAGTCAATACACTGCATGAACACAACAATTTTTTTTTTTTTCATTTGGGAAGAGAGAATTAGAAGTTTATCCTCATGGAGTTTTCAATTTTTTTTTTTTTTTAATTATACTTTAAGTTCTGGGATACATGCTCAGAACGTGCAGGTTTGTTACATAGGTATACACGTGCCATGGTGGTTTGCTGCACCCATCAACCCTTCATCTACATTAGGTGTTTCTCCTAATGCTATCCCTCCCTTAGCCCTGACCCCCCAACAGGCCCCGGTGTGTGATGTTCCCCTCCCTGTGTCCATGTGTTCTCACTGTTCAATTCCCACTTATGAGGGAGAACATGCAGTGTTTGGTTTTCTGTTCTTGTGTTAGTTTGCTGAGAATGATGGTTTCCAGTTTCATCCATGTCCCTGCAAAGGACATGAACTTATCCTTTTTTATGACTGCATAGTATTCCATGATATATATGTGCCACATTTTCTTTATCCAGTATATCATCAATGGTCATTTGGGTTAGTTCCAAGTTTTTGCTATTGTGAACAGTGACAAAATAAACATACGTGTGCATGTGTCTTTATAGTAGAATGATTTATAATCCTTTGGGTGTATACCCAGTAATGGGATTGCTGGATGAAATGGTATTTCTGGTTCTAGATCATTGAGGAGTCACCACACTGTCTTCCACAATGGTTGAACTAATTTACACTCCCACTAACAGTGTAAAAACATTCGTATTTCTCCACATCCTCTCCAGCATCTGTTGTTTCCTGACTTTTTAATGATCGCCATTCTAACTGGCGTGAGATGGTATCTCATTGTGGTTTTGATTTGTGTTTTTCTAATGACCAGTGATGATGAGATTTTTTTCACGTTTGTTGGCTGCATAAATGTCTTCTTTTGAGAAGTGTCTGTTCATATCCTTCACCCACTTTTTGATGGGGTTGTTTTGTTCTTGTAAATTTGCTTAACTTCCATGTAGATTCTGGATATTAGCCCTTTATCAGATAGATCGCAAAAATTTTCTCCCATTCTGTAGGTTGCCTGTTCACCCTGATGATAGTTTCTTTTGCTCTGCAGAAGCTCTTCAGTTTAATTAGATCCCATTTGTCAATTTTGGCTTTTGTTGCCATTGCTTTTGGTGTTTTGGTCATGACGTCTTTGCCTATGCCTATGTCCTGAATGGTATTTCCTAGGTTTTCTTCTAGGGTTTTTATGGTTTTAGGTCTTATGTTTAAGTCTTTCATCCATCTTGAGTTAATTTTTGTATAAGGTGTAAGGAAGGGGTCCAGGTTGTTTTCTGCATATGGCTAGCCAGTTTTCCCAACACCTTTCCCAATTGCTTGTTTTTGTCAGGTTTGTCAAAGATCAGATGGTTGTAGATGTGTGCCGTTATTTCTGAGGCCTCATTTCTTTTCCACTGGTCTATACATCTGTTTTGGTATCAGCACCATACTGTTTTGGTTACTGTAGCCTTATAATATAGTTTGAAGTCTGGTAGCGTGATGCCTTCAGCTTTCTTCTTTTTGCGTAAGATCGTTTTGGCTATGTGGGCTCTTCTTTGGTTCCATATGAAATTTAAAGTATTTTTTTCTAATTCTGTGAAGAAAGTCCATGGTAGCTTGATGGGGATAGCATAGAATCTATGAATTACTTTTGGTGTGTGGCCATTTTCACTATATTGATTCTTCCTATCCATGAGGATGGAATGTTTTTTCCATTTGTTTGTGTCCTCTCTTTATTTCCTTCAGCAGTGGTTTGTAGTTCTCCTTGAAGAGGTCCTTCACATCCCTTGTCAGTTGGATTCCTAGGTATTTTATTCTCTTTGTAGCAGTTGTGAATAGGAGTTCACTCATGATTTGGCTCTCTGTCTATTATTGGTGTATAGGAATGCTTGTGATTTTTGCTCATTGATTTTGTATATTGAGACTTTGCTGAAGTTGCTTATCAACTTAAGGAGATTTGGGGCTGAGACAATGGGGTTTTCTAAATATACAATCATGTCATCTGCAAACAGAGACAGTTTGACTTCCTCTCTTCCTATTTGAATACCTTTCTTTTTTCTTTTTTTCTTTTCTTTTCTTTTTTTTTTTTTGAGACAGAGTCTCGCTCTGTCAGCTAGGCTGGAGTACAGTGGCAAAATCTCAGCTCACTGCAACCTCCATCTCCCAGGCTCAAGCAATTCTCCTGCCTCAGCCTCCTGAGTAGCTGGGATTACAGGTGGGCGTCCACCATGGCTAGCTAATTTTTGTATTTTTAGTAGAGACGGGGTTTCACCATGTTGGCCAGGCTGATCTCGAACTCCTGACCTCAGGTAATCTGCCCACCTTGGCCTCCCAAAGGGCTGGGATTACAGGCGTGAGCCACTGCACCTGGCCCCTTTATTTCTTTCTCTTGTCTGATTGCCCTCGCCAGAACTTCCAATACTGTGTTGAATAGGAGTGGTCACAGAGGGCATCTTTGTCTTGTGCTGGTTTTCAAAGGGAATGCTTCCAGTCTGTCGCCCATTCAGTATGATATTGGCTGTGGGTTTGTCATAAATAGCTCTTACTATTTTCAGATACGTTCCATCAATACCTAGTTTGTTGAGAGTTTTTAGCATGAAGGCGTGTTGAATTTTGTCGAAGGCGTTTTCTGCATCTATTGAGATAATCGTGGTTTTTCTCATTGGTTCTGTTTATGTGATGGATTACGTTTATTGATTTGCATATGTTGAACCAGCCTTGCATCCCAGGGAGGAAGCCAGCTTGATCGTGGTAGATAAGCTTTTCAATGTGCTGCTGGATTCAGTTTACCAGTATTTTATTGAGGATTTTCGCATCAATGTTCATCAGGGATATTGACCTGAAATTTTCTTTTTTTTGTTGTGTCTCTGCCAGGTTTTGGTATCAAGATGATGCTGGCCTCATAAAAGGAGTTAAGGAGGATTCCTTCTTTTTCTATTTTTTGGAATAGATTCAGAAGGAATGGTACTAGCTTCTCTTTGTACCTCTGGTAGAATTTGGCTGTGAATCCATCTGGTCCTGGACTTTTTTCGGTTGGTAGACTATTAATTACTGCCTCCATTTCAGAAATTATTATTGGTCTATTCAGGGATTTGACTTCTTCCTGGTTTAGCCTTGGGAGGGTGTATGTGTCCAGGAGTTTATCCATTTCTTCTAGATTTTCTGGTTTATTTGCATAGAGGTGTTTATGGTATTCTCTGGTGGTAGTTTGTATTTCTGTGGGATCAGTGGTGATATCCCCTTTATCATTTTTTATTGTGTCTATTTGATTCTTCTTTCTTCTTTATTAGTCTTGCTAGCAGTCTATCTAATTTGTTGATCTTTTCAAAAAACCAGCTCCTAGATTCATTGATTTTTTAAAGGGTTTTTCGTGTCTCTATCTCTTCAGTTCTGCTCTTAGTTATTTCTTTTTTTTTTTTTTTTTTTTGAGACGGAGTCTCGCGCTGTCGCCCAGGCAGTGGCGCGATCTTGGCTCACTGCAAGCTCCGCCTCCCGGGTTCACGCCATTCTCCTGCCTCAGCCTCCTGAGTAGCTGGGACTACAGGCGCCTGCCACCGCGTCCGGCTAATTTTTTGTATTTTTAGTAGAGACGGGGTTTCACCGTGGTCTCAATCTCCTGACCTTGTGATCCGCCCACCTCGGCCTCCCAAAGTGCTGGGATTACAGGCGTGAACCACCGCGCCCGGCCTGCTCTTAGTTATTTCTTGTCTTCTGCTAGCTTTTGAATTTGTTTGCTTTTGTTTCTCTAGCTTTTAATTGTGATGTTAGGGTGTC
This sequence comes from Chlorocebus sabaeus, assembly GCF_047675955.1. Lineage (NCBI taxonomy): Eukaryota > Metazoa > Chordata > Mammalia > Primates > Cercopithecidae > Chlorocebus > Chlorocebus sabaeus. The sequence goes on from NC_132913.1 coordinate 78,276,602, forward strand.
AATTTTAGATCTTTCCTGCTTACTCTTGTGGGCATTTAGTGCTATAAATTTCCCTCTAAAACACTGCTTTAGCTGTGTCCCAGAGATTCTAGTACATTGTGTCTTTGTCTCATTGGTTTCAAATAACTTACTTATTTCTGCCTTCATTTCGTTATTTGCCCAGTAGTCATTTAGGAGCAGGTTATTCAGTTTTCATGTAGTTGTGTGGTTTTGAGTGAGTTTCTTAATCCTGAGTTCTAATTTGCTTGCACTGTGGTCTGAAAGGCTGTTTGTTATGATTTTTGTTCTTTTGCATTTGCTGAGGAGCGTTTTACTTCCAATTATGTAGTCAAATTTTAGAATAAGTACGATGTGGTGCTGAGAAGAATGTATATTTTATTGATTTGGGGTGGAGAGTTCTGTAGATGTCTATTAGGTCCGCTTGGTCCAGAGCTGAGTTCAAGTCCTGAATATCCTTGTTAATTTTCTGTCTCGTTGATCTAATATTGACAGTGGGGTGTTAAAGTCTCCCACTATTATTGTGTGGGAGTCTGAGTCTCTTTGTAGGTCTCTAAGAACTTGCTTTATGAACCTGGTTGCTCCTGTATTGGATACATATATATTTAGGACAGTTAGCTCTTCTTGTTGCATTGATCCCTTTACCATTATGTAATGGCCTTGTCTCTTTTGATCTTTGTTGGTTTAAAGTCTGTTTTATCAGAGACTAGGATTGTAACCCTGCTTTTTTTTTTGCTTCCCATTTGCTTGGTAAATATTCCTCCATCCCTTTATTTTGAACCTATGTGTGTCTTTGCACATGAGATGGGTCTCCTGAATATGGCAGACCAATGTCATTCTGTGTCTTTTAATTGGGACATTTAGCCCATTTATATTTAAGGCTAATATCGTTATGTGTGAATTTGATCCTGTCATTATGATGCTAGCTGGTTATTTTGCCCTTTAGTTGATGCAGTTTCTTCATAGTGTTGATGGTCTTTACAATTTTGTATGTTTTTGCAGTTGTTGGTACCCCTCATGGGTTTTTTTTTTTTTTTTTTTTTTTTTTTGAGACAGAGTTTCACTCTTTTTGCCCAGGCTGGAGTGCAATGGCGCGATCTCGGCTCACCGCAACCTCCACCTCCCAAGTTCAAGCGATTCTCCTGCCTCAGCCTCCCAAGTAGCTGGGATTACAGGCATGTGCCACCACCCCGGCTAATTTTGTATTTTTAGTAGAGACGGGGTTTCTCCATGTTGGTCAGGCTGGTCTTGAACTCCCGACCTCAGGTGATCCACCTGCCTCGGCCTCCCAAAGTGCTGGGATTACAAGCGTGAGCCACCGCGCCCAGCCCCCTCATGGGGTTTTTAACAACACGGGGTAGATAAGATAAACCTTTAGAGAAGCATAAATTTTAAGATGATAATTAACACTGAATGTTCTCTCTTAAGATTTGCAAAGAAGCCAGTGATTGGTGAGGACAGTGATTCGACATTTATGCAGCCAGATTTTGTTTTTAATAATAATGTGAATTTTATCAGCATACAAACTTGCTCACAATATTGAGACATACAAAATGGGAAGGCTTCTAAACAAGCTAAAATGTGTAAGAAAACTTGTTAACTCTAAATGAATATATTGGAGTTTGTTGAAATTTCTGCATTTGGTTGGAATCAGTTTTGGGAAGGCTTCATGGAAGTTAAATTTTAATCAGTGCTTCGGGGAAGAGATGAGATTGAACGCACGGAATGAAAAGAAGGGCATTCTATCTGTCATGGGAAAAATATGCCTAGAATACCTTCTGTTCCTCCTCTTTCCCTCCTGGTCGACATAGCAAACTGCTATTCATCCTGCAGCAAATGCTGTCAACAAAGTGGTCAGGGAAGGGATAAGAACGCAGCTTACACATACACATGTACAGTAAACTCTAGATTCATATCCTTGGAAATTATGTACTGGTGTGGATGAATCAGTGAGTAATGAGAATAAAAGTTTAGAATGGGATAAAAAACACACTTGATGGTGGTTTGATATGTATTAGGAGTTTGGATTCATTTGAGAACCAGGAGCTGTATTAAGTTTGGAGCAAGTTGATTACACTTTAGCTATTTTGCCTTTCTGTTTATTAAGCTTTAACTCTTTTTTTTTTTTTTTTTTTTTTTTTGAGACTGGGTCTTGCCTTGCCACTCAGGCTGAAGTGCAAGTGGCATGATAATAGTTTGCTGCAGCCTTAACTTCCTAGGCTCAAGCGATCCTCCCACCTCAACCTCCTGAATACCTGCAATCACAGGCACACGCCACCATGCCTGGCTAATTTTTTTTTTGTTTTTTTGTAGAGACAGAGTCTTACTATGTTGCCCAGGCTGGTCTCTAACTCCTGGGTTCAAGCAGCCCTCCCACCTCAGCCTCCCAAAGTGTTGGGATTACAGACGTGAGCCATTGAGCCTGGCCAACTATCTTTTTTAAAATTAGGGCTTGGGTTTTGTTGGTTCAGCTCTTAGCTTGCAAGAAATGCAGAAAACTTATGTCAGTGTCTGACAAATGTTAGCAATTTTGTAAGTGTGCTAACACTTTGGTTATCTAACTTTATTCCTGTAGTTGTAAAAAAGCACCATGATTAAAATGACCTTTATTGGCAGTATTCTAAAACCTCATGTTAGGGTGACATTCTTCCCTTTCCCCAAATTTTAATACCCATCCCAGTTTTCTAGAGCAAGAAATTGAAGAGCATTTTCCTCCTGCGTTTATAATCCCAACTAAAACACTACGTAATACATGTTGGAAATATTACTGTGCTCTGTATATGTATTTTTTTTTTTTTTGCCCTAAATTGGCCTCTAGGAATATTAAAGTAGATGTACCCATCTGATAAGAAAAAGTGAGCTAAGTAACTTGATAACTAGGCATTCAGCAAGTCTTTTTCTCTATTTCATAGAATCAGTATCACCTTAAATTATAAAATAGGTTTGAGCAAAATTTGGGTATTCTTGAGACAGAGTCTTGCTCTGTCACCCAGGCTGGAGGGCAGTGGCGTGATCTCATTCACTGCAACCTCCGCCTCCCAGGTTCAAGCAATTCTCCTGCCTTAGCCACTTGAGTAGCTGGGATTACAGGCGTGTGCCACCACGCCTAGCTAATTTTTGTATTTTTAGTAGCGAGGGGTTTTGCCATGTTGGCCATTATGGTCTTGAACTCCTGGCCTCAAGTGATGCGCCCACCTCGGCCTCCCAAAGTGATAGGATTGCAGGCATGAGCCACTGTGCCTGGCTGAAATTAGTGTATTCTTTAACGTTTATATTTTTCATTATTTCACAGAAGAGTTGTAAAAAAGGTAACACGCAGTTGACATTCCATTTTTCCAGAAAGACAGATAATTACATACTATAGAGGATGACTCAAAAGTCTCTTTCAAGCCACTGACTTCCTAAACTAATGAAGGCCTATTCAAAGTCACTTCATTCAGCTGGTTTTTTTGTTTTGTTTTGTTTTGTTTTTTTGAGAAATACAAAGATACATGTAAAGTTTTACTTACCTGATTTTAAAAACAGGCTACCAAAATTTACCCAAATATATTACAAAATGAGACTGTTTTAAAAACCTTTTGTTTCCATATTGTGACTCCACTAAGCGGGTAAAAAGTTCAGGACAGAGATGGAAAGGAAAGAAGGAAACAGGAAGAAGTGAAACTAGGAAGGTGGTGACAGTGGCACATGGATGAAGAAAGAGAGATTAGCAGCCATGGAGAATTTTGTAACGTAAGTAGAGAGAGAGGGTAGGAAGTCAGGCTTCACAGTTTGTAAAGTGTAAGGGAACTACCTATCATACCCTGTCACTGACTAGGGCTGTGAGTTATGTAGTTCTTCTGTCTCCTCTTGCAAAAGACTTACCACTTCTGGCAACTCTTCATTTTTTCGTATCCTTGAATTTTCATCGACATCACTCTAAACAGCACAACCCCAGAAGCATGGAAAGGGGAGTTATTAGTATGGAAAGGGGAATTGTTCTTCTGCTGGTGTAGTGGTCTGATTGAGTCCATGGGTTCCCAACCTTACCAGAGGTGATAAAAATGTCAATTCCTCTGGGGCCAATCTTGCTCCTCCAATGTGTTTTTGGCCCTAATGGGGTCATGGTTATTTCTAGACTTCTGAGACTTACTGTGGCTTTGAATTGACATAAACACAAATTTTCTGTCAAAGGCTAGAGTGATGGATGTTATATACCTGAATTTTCTTTGAACATTTTATTTTAAAAGAGAGACTTTGGGCTTTTCATGAAGCTAAAATTCTGGAACCCTAGAGCAGTCTATTATATCTGTCAACACAAGGACTTTCCTTAAAAAGCTCCCTGCATAAGCACTTGGATGTGTAAACAAGATCCTTTCACAGATCTTTCTCTCTTCCTCTCCATATCCCAACTTGTTTTGGAGACTACTTTTTGAATTATAAATCCCTTTCTGCATTTCTATTATTAATTTTTATTTGTAAAATTGCTAAAATGGCCATTTAACCTGCACTTAAAATCTGGGAATGTGGGGTGATCATCTTTGTACAGAAATTACCTAATGACCCTGTCCATGCTGTGCTACGTGTTTAGGTGGAATAACACTCCCATGGATGAAGCACTGCACTTTGGACACCATGATGTATTTAAAATTCTCCAAGAATACCAAGTCCAGTACACACCTCAAGGAGATTCTGACAACGGGAAGGAAAATCAAACCGTCCATAAGAATCTTGATGGATTGTTGTAATGGTCTCAAATCCCAAGATTTAAATCACTTACCTATTTAATTGTGGAAAATGATTATGAAGACCGTGTGTATTTCTATCTGGTAGTGATGTATATTTTACATTTGTCATTTCAGTGTTACTGGAGTTTTCTTCATTGTGCGCACAGGACAAATCTGATCTCTTTGGGAAAAAATAGAAATAAAACAGTCTCCCTCCATAATGTGAGCAATATTACCTCGTGCATTGTATAATTTGATGTAAAAGAAATAGTTACCAATGCTAGCTTAATTGTGTGGTCTTCCATGATTTATTTGTGTTTTGTGAATTTTCAATTTATGGTGATGATCTGCTGATATGCATTTATAAATTAAGCTCTGTTGTACAGTCTGTCCAAATGGGTCAAGGTTGCCTTTAGAAGCAAATAGTGTGATTTTCAAGACTTCAAATACAAATTTAGTTTGAGTGTTTGAACAACTATATGCACTTATGGTTGTGTGTTTAAAGTGTCTCTCTCTCACCCTAGCTTCACGATGTGACTCTTAAAAAAACTATAATAGTTAACAACTGTTAGTAAGATAGACCAATTCTGATTAGACTTTATCAGGGAATCTGTTTAAGGATATGTTTGGTGACCAAAACATATGTGTGAATGTAGTTATAATACTTTTGAAAATTTTTCCTTTTTCTATATCCCCTTAGTCCAGCCTCTCTTCTCAGACATTTAGCTCTCTGCCTCTTTCCTTCAGCTGGGAAAGTGAGTGCTGGCATACTATGCAGTTTTTATGTTTTCCATAGTAAGTCAGAAAATGCCTCCTATTTCTGGCATCAGAACTTTGCCATTTGTCTACAGAAGACGAACCAGAGACAAAATTACTAAGTATAAATTAGTCAAGTTTACCAGTCTAAAAAACGAAGGGATGTGCAACCGCAGCTCTTTAAGAAGATATTTTTTTAGCTTCTAGGGTAAAGATAAATTCAGAAATGCTCTAAGCTACCAAAGTTATTCTGAAAGTATGGGAACTGCTACAACTAACATTTGTTTCCAAGCCTGTCATTAAGAGTCTGCACCAAGAGATTTGTCCTCCTTGGGGGACCATTGGATCATTCCAGATTTCTTGTGATTTTCTATTGTGTAATTCTTGGTGGGCTCTGTAGTTTAATAATAAGAAAAAGGCCATTTCATTTTAAATTGTGACCTATAATTTTCTTTGTCTTGGGTTGGTAATTCAGGATTCATTTGGAAAGTGGGTAAAAGGGGCTTCAAAAAACTGATAGAACAGGATTTTCTAGGAATTACACATACATTTTATCCTGTCATACCTCGAGATAAAGAGGCATGTTAGTGAGGATTTCTGATATTAAGCACACACACACATGCACACAAATGGACTTCTCTGAAGCTGTGTTTAGTGAAATGAGCTCAAGTACATGAATGTTAGTTGTTGCCACATACAGCAATTTCCTTTTCCTTTTTTTCTTCCTATGAGCACACACTGCTGCTTCTAAGCTTTACCATGCCTGATGGCACCTTACTCCAGCAGCCTCCAGGTGCGTTCATTTTCACTTCCAGTCTAAGCCAGTGGCTCCAGCCACTGCCCTCCCATTACCTAGATGGCACCTCCTTTGGTGAAACCATGGCCAATGTTCCTTAGCTGCACCAGGCCCAAAGCTGTTCCCACGCTTGAGCTTCCATGGGGAGGATGGTGAGTGAGCAGTTTCCTATCCCATGGATCTGTCAAGCCATGGAGACAGGTAGCATTTGCAAGATGCTGCACAGGAGCAGCATTATCCCCAAAGATATTACAGGGTAGACACGTTTTAATTGAAATCAATTGAGATAACTTTGCTCAAACAGCAGCATGCTTTGTGTGACTGAAATGAAACATTAAGACAGTTCAATTTGTGACTTCAAGATTACCAATGATTTTGAGGCTTTTCTATAATAAAAAGAGGTTCTAACCATTATTTGGGAACAAAGAGAGTTTTCATCTTTTTTCAGATCAAAACCATTCTGTAAAATCTTTGTTGTTTAATTAAATGTGCCCTTATTTACCCCTGATGTTATTTATGACTATGTGCCGATTCCTGCTCGGGCTGTTTGCTGTTGGCTGGTAATAATATATTTGATTTAAATGCTGTTGACTGTGCTATTAACTGCTGCCGTCAGTAAACTCCAAAGATCTTTTTGTTTTGGCTTTAGTTTCATATGTGCTTTTTCTGTATCATGAGAGCTCTATATGGTCATGTTATAGCTTTATATACATTGTTGTTTTTGCTGGTCTCATCTTTGGTAATAAGCTATACCCCACTGCTGCCCGACACTGCCCTTTAGCTGCAGAGCTGGATTAGCTATTGACCATTTTATGCTGTTGTCTGTCTGGCAGGGACTGAATGACCTGATGTCAGATTTAGATTCTTCCTGGGGATTATACAGCTATGAATGTATTTGCTTCTAAAACCTCCCAAAGTGAATCTAATCTTAAAACTACAAGTTGTAAGTATTCTGAAATTGGGAAACATTTATTTTAAATGCAATCAGGTAGTGTTGCTTTTTACAGCATAATAAATATATGTATCAAAAAAAACTGTGTGAAAAAATGAATTTTCTTAAAACATTTAAGAGCCAGGAACTCCACTGAGCATACAGACCATGTCTGGTTGGGTTCCAATCCATTTCTAATGCCTGCTATAAAGCTAGGTGGCAAGGTGTCAGATGGGGTTACCACAATGACTAGGACAAGAATCCTGTGTGTAGTTCATCTTTGAAGGTGAGGGATATGCAGGCATGTCTCTAGTCCCCTAAATGCAAACACTATCCTTTTACAGTTAGGATGTGCTCAGTAAATACTTATTGAATGGAACCATTAAACATACCCTTGAATGAGAGGAGAGGTTATTTTCACAAAGCCTTAAAATTTATTTAGAGAGTTGAACCTAGTACTGCCACACTAGAATCTGAGTGTGACCAGCCAGTAAACCTCAGCTCCTAATTTATTCTGTGTGAGAATAGCATTCGCTTCCAATGCCAGAAATCCCCGGTCTTCAGAGCACTCTTTCCTTTCAGGCCAGGGGTTAGTGTATAGTTTTCCAACCATAGAGAAAGTACATGAATGCCATGACTGTTACATTTTCATTTATCAACGTTATCTGTCACAAAGTAAGTTACTTTGCTAGAAGAGTCACTGCATTACCGGCATTTTAGAACTGCGATGAGCCAGGTACTATGCAAGGTGACAAGTGGGGTTACCACAATGATTAGAAGAGACATCAGAAATTCTCTAATCTAACTCACTCTTTTATAGATGAAGCTGAGACCCAAGAGTGGGCTGTGATACAGAACTCTTAGTCCTGGGCTGTTGTTCTATGTTCCACAACACTGATTATGCCCAGGTATGGATAGAATATGCATATTAGCTTATTCATATGCACTATCTCCTATTAGCTAAGGCCTCTCCTCTGTGGAGTTTTAGAAAGAGGCATAAATGCTACAACAGAAAGTCCTGCAACACATAGTTAACTTCAGCTATACATATATACATCCATGGATAGGAGCAGGACATCAGTGCAGGCGCAACAAATGTGTGAATAATCCTAAACAGTGAATAGTTATTTTTATTCTTGATACAAGATCATTTTATTTTTGTAGGACTTTTTTAGGAGTTGGGGTAACCTTCCTAATTTTACTTGCTAATCTTCATAGTAAAATGAGTAAATTCATAAATCATACACCAGATGGCCGAGGGAAGCAGCCCATGAATGTGTTAGGTGGCACTTATAAAAAGGCTTTTTGGGAAAGGATAATCTTACAGTTATGCAAGGAAATGATGTGATTCACTAGATTATATGTGTTTGGCAATGGAAAAGATTAGAAAAGGCAGTTTTTTAAAAAGGAGGCATGAGATACAGTAAAACAACTGGACAGAAGGTATTAAAGGCAGAGACTAGGGGCATTTATTTCTATTCTGGAGAATGAACCAGACTCCAGGCCTGTGTGTGCCCCCACTGTACCCCTTGCTTCCTTTCCAAATAGCCAGTAAAAAGGCTGCTATGAAGTGTGTCTGACAAGCAGTCCCAATGGCAAAAGAATATCAAGACTGTTTCAATTATGTATAAGAAATGTGGAAAGGCTACAAACAGACATAGGCATTAAGGTGTTATAATAGCTTTACAAAATATTATAGGAGAATTCAGAGTTTGATAATAGGTATTTGACAGCTTTCTACCTCTTAGAAAGCTTTATGTTCTCTGTAGACTCAAGATAACATTAATAAATAAGTTTAAGACTGCTTAAGCCTGCCTCTGTTGTTGTTTTTTTCCTTTTTACAATAAATCAAGCAAGGTATTTAATTTCTTAGTGAGTATGGCAAACACAAAACCCAAAGTGAGTTCACGAAAACTTGGAAGCTGAGGATTATCATTTAAGAGAGATAAAAGCTCATCTCAAAAAGCTCTAAAAACAATATTGTTTCTCTTCAGCTTTCCTAAAACTGGTTTAAATGTCATTTCTTTGAAATTGTATTTTTTAAATATAACATTTACATTATTTGTAGCTTCTGGCTGTTTGTATCATAAAACCTTGTTTTAATAAGGTGATTGCACTAGAATGTACGATCCGGTGTCTCAGAACATCTTCAGTTCCATAAAAGCAGGGATCTTTGCTTTTGTTTACCCATGTTTCCCAAACATCTAGTATAATGCCTGGCTCATGGCAGGTGCTCTATATAAATTTGATAAATTAATTAATGAATGAATCATAACTAACCAAAGGAAGCCACTCACATAAATGGTCCTTACTATGTTAATGTCCCAATTCAAAAGGTAAGTAGAATAATTTTCAAAACACTTTCTAGCTTTTTCCTGTCCTTTCCCTGGGTTAGTCAGTGACAGGACTGCTCTGTTCAGAAAGACTTGCCTTCATATTCCACTTCAGCTTTCAGGAAATAAATAGATTTCACTCATTTCATGCCATCTCAGAAAACCCTCTTTCCTTTAAAATTAGACATTTGTCCTCAGTAGCACACATAAGCTCTATGCTTATAAAACACTTTTCAAACTTACAAACACCACACGAGAAATACTCAAACACACAAATATTCCTTAAGTTAGGATCTACTCAATGACTTCTTATAATGGTTAATTAGGTAAGAATACAAACTTACACTAGTTAGCCAGGGCATATTTACTTTACTCCTTGGAGAGAGACCACTCTCAGTGTTCACTATAAATAACCTGTGTATTTCCTAGATGTAAATAACAACAGATATGGAGATGAGAATAATCATTCTGATTATGATGCCAGCATTATCAGGGAATAACACTGTTCCATGATAATAGCTAAATACAATTTGCCAGACTATGTCTAACTTGGTGATTATGCCTCTTCTTACCCTTTTTTTCCCCAGTACACAGTGTATTTTACTTTGAGAAGGCCTGGCTTTCTAGCTTTCGACATCTTTGGGAAAAAATGGCAGCTTTTTGTGTGGGTACAATAACTTCTCAGTAATAACTCATCTAATCATGGGGGTGTAGATTTTAGATGACTGCTTTGGAGACAAGACAAAATCCCATTTCTCATGTATTTTAAAATTAAAAACTGCTAATTTGGGGGTATTAGCAATACCCAGATTCATTTTAAAATAAGTGCTGAATCATTTGTATATTTGGAGACAGCTGTGGTCGCAAAGAACCAAAGTACTTTTGTTTGTTTGTTTGCTTTTTATGGTACCTATTACAGCTCTTTCCAATAATATTACTCCTCTGACCTCTTCCATTGACATATCTTAATCTGCCATAGCAATTCTGAGTATGCGTAGGGCAGGTAAGGACAACATTTAGGAAAAGAGTGTTATTAATCTTATTTTAAAATAAGGATTGAGGTACATGAGAAAAGCATCAAACTAATTCATAATGTCAGTAATTTTAAGAATATTTATATTAAATATTATTAATAAGAGATTAACAGAATTTTATAATTTTTTTTTTTTTTTGAGAGGGAGTCTGGCTCTGTGGCCCAGGCTGGAGTGCAGTGGCCGGATCTCAGCTCACTGCAAGCTCCGCCTCCCGGGTTTACGCCATTCTCCTGCCTCAGCCTCCCGAGTAGCTGGGACTACAGGCGCCCGCCACCTCGCCTGGCTAGTTTTTTTGTATTTAGTAGAGACGGGGTTTCACCATGTTAGCCAGGCTGGTCTCGATCTCCTGACCTCGTGATCCGCCCGTCTCGGCCTCCCAAAGTGCTGGGATTACAGGCTTGAGCCACCGCGCCCGGCCAGAATTTTAGAATTTTAATACTTCTTAAGAGTAAAGTCTCTTGGCTAGTAAAGTAAAATGAAACCATGCCAAATTCCCAAAGGGCAAAAAGAACTGACAGCTAAACCTCAGCAATTAGAAACAATATTGTTTTAATGTTGTCTTTGTTTTTTAGTCATTTCAACTGTGAAAGGCAACTGAAACTTAGGTTCTCACCATCTACATAAAAACTGAGAGAGGAGGTCTCAGATTGTGTGCAGTACCACGGAAAGCACTGTGTGCATATTATATTTAATGCAATACAGATACTTTAGCTTTAATTTTAAAACAAAACTCAAGAAAACTTTATCTCCGCCAAAGAAAAATACAGCATTTGCACGATAATAGAGTTGTGGTAGCAACAGTGGAAAAACAAGGTACAGCCACATAGACAGCAGTATGTGAAAGGGAAGAACCTTGTCAAACCCATCTCTTTTTGTGTCAGTGATTAGGAAGGAAAAAGGTAAAAAATACAGTATACTTCACAAAACATCATCCATTCAAAAAAGGGTCTGGAAAAAGCACAGGAAAGATAATGGAACCATTCACAAATGTAATTGTCAGAAAAACACATATATCAGCAAAATACATGCAGTTCTCAATGCAGTTACATAGGAAATGAGTTTTGAAATGATATGATTCTCATATTATCTCTGGTCAATGATTCAAGTTGTCAGTTACTACTTTTTCTACTCCTTTCCCAATTTTGTGGCTAATAGACTAAACACCACCCTAATTACAAAAAAGACAAAGTAGCCCATTTAAGAAACATGAATTAAATTTCTGAGTTTATCTACATCTATGATTAATTTCAACTTTTGAATGAGTGGTTGTGAATAGCCTAATTCCCTTGGTAGAACTGTAAAAATAATTGTATGTGACCAAGATGAAAGCAGAATGTATTCAAACACAACTTGTGAATTTGGAAATGTACATCCTTCAATTGATACTAGCCAGTGTCATTAAGCCATAACAACAGTAAAGCTAATATTCTCTCAAGAGAGAGAATTTGTCTTTGTCTTTAAATAGCCAATGTGAAAGATGTAATAAAATACACAACATTTTCCCCCTACCAGATGCATGCTGGCTACCTTTGAAAGAGGACTGATATAATTGTATATAAACTTGGCTTTGAACTATTTCACAGGTAAACCAATGGAAAACTGCCAGTCACACTTAAAGCAAAGAGAACACATAAGAATTCTCCCACAGAAATTTACCGTTCCTGCGTCAAGCAGTTCCCTAAATAACCACTGATTTATCCAACAACCTATAACAGTTGGGCACTGACTTTATGCATAGCATTTGCTAGATGTTGCTCAACTTCTCTTCCCAAAGGACCCTCTTTCTCGTCCTGATACTTTGGGTGTATCTGGATGTTTTTCACTTGTGAAACCCACTCTTCAGAGTATGCCTTTCAATTTTACCTTCAGTAAGATGCATGATGCCCTTCAGAGTAACTGATGTTTCTGAGTTAGAGAAAAATTCACTTGCTATCAACAGGTTGCAGCGAATTTGCGAGCCTTTCTTTCATTTCCCTAGAAACACAGGATGTGAAGGAACAGAGTAGCAGGAGGGAATCACAGATGAGAAGGAAAACTGTCGCCAGAGAAGATGAAAAAAATTCATGTTCTATACTGCGTTCATCTGTAAAAAGACAAAATGTGGTTAAGTTTATTACACTGATCTTGTGAAATGCAGATTCATACATTAAACATTGCTTGTCTATTCTAGAATGAAGTAGTAGGAAGATACTTGCAATGGCAAATAAATACCATGGAATGAGAGGGCCTTCAGCATGTCCTATCTATTATTCTGGGCTAATCAAGACCTTTTATATCACCTAAGCTGAAGGATTATTACTCTGTTGTCCACTGGCTTAATTTTGTGAATCCGTCCAGACTGCATAAAGCTTTTTGCTATTATACAAGTCTGGGGACAGAGCAACATGTCAAATCTGCTCATGTGAAACAAGGGTGTGGAAATGCTGAGCCATATGCCAGAGGTAGTGAGGAAGGAGAGGGAAATGATACATTTCCTCTAAAGGTCACTCAGTGGGTAAAATCAGTGACTGTGTTTCAGGTACAGGCTAAAGAAGCAGAATTACTAAGAACTCCTTCACCCTCCCCACCAGTGCCTTCTGCCCAGCTGCCTTGACCAGGACAACTTACAGTAAGTAAATTGTTCATCCAAAGGATACTAGCCTGCCAGTGACTTCCTGTCTGACTTCCACACTGGTGTTTCCCAAGACCAGATGCTTTCAACTGAGGATGATTCTGTCCCCTGGCAATGTCTGAAGACATTTCTGATTGTCCCATCTGGCTGCGAGGGTGCATGTGCTTACTGGTATCTATTTGGTAGAAGCCAGAGGTGCTGCTGAACCTCCTATGAAGCACAGGAAAGCTCTCCTGCCAATCCCCCACAAATAATTCTGTAGCCCCAAATACAGTAGCACCAAGACTGAGACACATGGCACTAGACTGGAAAGCCTCTGGAGAACTTTTTTTAATCCCAAGTGCTCAATAGCGTATGGTACATAGTGGGCTCTTAGGAAAATTATTTTGGATTGAAAAGCACAGTGAAAGTGTTACCCCTATGTTTCAGTCTGGCTCATGTTTCAAATGTGTGCTTAATAAGGTGGACTACAGGGGTAAAGAGAGGGAGGGAGGGGGAGATAGACAGATAGAGGAAGAGAGGAAGCCTGGATTCAGATCCTGTCACTGCGTGACCAGGGCGAGTGACTTAACCTCTCTAAATCTCAAAGTCTTCATCTGTCAAAAAGGGATTAATAGTACCTAGCAGATAGGCTTGTTAAATTAGATGGTATATGTAAAATGTTCAGTATGGTAGACAGAAAGTAGTAGACAATTAATAGCTAGTCCTATCATTATGAGCTTTGGCTAAAGGCCTCTTGGAGAGTAGACTGGTTCTATTATAGTCCCAGAGGAAAACACTGATTACATAGGAAATCCAGACTAAACAAATACCCAAGTCATACTGCAGAAAACACTGGTGCTCTGGCTCTCTTGGACAATTTCCTTAGGAGCCTATGGTCCTACTGCTCCTGAGGCTGCACCAGGCGTTCGCCCCTGGTGCCACCCTCTTTCAGAGCTGCAACCTCCAGACTTGGCAGAAGACGGCCAGCTTCCGGAGAGCTGCTTCTGTTTCAGAGTATACACCCTGATTATAAGAGCAGATGCTGGATGGAAGTCATGGCCAAGGGGCAGGCCAGCAAACCATTGCGGAGTCAACCCAATTTAGAGACTGATTCAACTTCTGTCTAACCAGTGCCGTGCCTAAATTATGAACTCTTTTTTTTTTTTTAAATTATAGCCCTTTTAGCTCTTTTAAGTCTTCTATGGGTTTAATGGGAGACTTTAGTAGTGTGTAGAGGATGTGTGTGTGTGTGTGTGTGTGTGTGAGAGAAATGGATTTATTTTATTCTACAAATGAAATAAATGAAATCATCTGAAATGGAATGGAATGGCTACGGCGGGCCATAGCCCACAAACAGGACCACAAAACTGTTTCCTGACATGTGCTTAGCATATTTAAATTGCTCTTACAGTATCATCCTGAGAAAACAGAGAGCAGTCCAACTTCTCCACAGGACTGCAGAGAGGGAACCAATCCATCTATTTTCTCAATAATGGTGATGACAGAGATGGAATGCTGATTGCCAAATCCCAAACACACACAGGCCTCTCACCCAAAGGCCGTGATGCCTTTGTCTTAATAACAGAATAAACCCAATCCTGTACAAACAGTTTCTTCAGGTACATGTTTTGAATGGGGCAAAGATTAGCTTTTTGTGGGAGGCTTCCCAGGATACTGGACAAAAGCATGCACTAGAGACTCACTAGGTAGATTCAAATATTCTTTCTACCATTTACTAACTGCTTGATCTTAGTCAAGTTATATAAAAGGGGCTGTGTGGGGAGGAGAGGTTCTGTTCCCACATCTGTCAAAGTAGGAAAAATAATAATACCTAACTCAGAAGGTGGCTATGAGGACTGAATGAGTTACTACCTGTGAAGTACATGGTATACTGTAAGTGCTTAATGTCATCTATTAATGGTGGTGGTGATAATGATGTAATTTGCTCAGGAACAACAAAGGAGGTGTAAAAAATCCCCCCATTTTACGGTTCCTGTGATATAACATATTTTCTGAATAGGGCTTTATATTTATTCCACTTTTGTGCCAGGCCTATAAAGCCCTTTATACCTTTATAGCAGAGTTGGGAGCTACATTCTAGCAGGATCCTTCTTACACACAGAAAAGGTTCATTTTACACTTGCCAATAGGAATGAAACTATTTCGCTGCCACAATAGCTAAGTGTTTTTCTGAATGGCTATTTCGTCAACAACAATCAGAAAGGTGTAAGAAAGTACAATCTCCAATGATTGTAGCCCGTGCTTAAGGTGAGGGAAAAAGTCAAAAAATTGCACATGAGAAACTTGAATCCAGGCAGATCTTACTGAGGCCTTACCAATGCATTCTCCAAATATCTGAAGAGTGATGCCCTCTCATTCTCGCTCACCTTTCTCCTCCCTGCCTTCCTCTCTTTGTTAAGCACCTACTTTTTGCCAGGCACCAGGTATACAGTAAGGAAGAAAGGCCAGTAATAACTCAGGATATTTTTTGGAAGCATTAAATAAATTTTAAAAAATGAGCTGGAATAGCTCCATGTGGAAAAGAGCTTAAAATTAAATAGCATCAGCAAAACTCCAGCCAAGCAAGCAAAATCTTTAAGAGGAAGGATTTTAGGCTGAAAGACAAACAATACTAGTTGATACACTAAAAAACACCCCCCCAAAGGAAGATGCTCTCTTTTGTGGACAATCATGTTCCCATTTCTATCATGAATCTCATTAACTATTTCACTCCTTGAACCTTCTACTCTTGGCAAGTCCTTCACAGCCCCAGGAGCTAGTTGTACAAATTAGCTCTCAAATATAAAGCAGATGAAATAATCTCAGTGCTGCTAAAGTATAATTCTCTCTAATTATTGTAACTACCAAGCATTAGTCTCTCCCTTTCTAAAAATAACACTCCCTCCCCTCGACACAGTGATGAAATTGCATCTGAAGAAAAACATTTGCTTATCAAAGAAATCTTAGTTCCACAACATAGGAAATTTCTACACAGCAACTTTAAAGGGGAGAGGAGGAAACCTGAATATTAGAAACGTCACTTATTTTTTGGAAGGTGCTGAATGCCAGGAATAAAAATCCCACTGATGATATAGGTGGTTAAATCTAGCAGCTCCAACTTGTCATGGCTCATCTGAGCACTGCACTCTCCTTGGCTCTGCCAGGGCTGCCTCCTGCAGACAGGCCCAGGATCTGCCATGGTGCCCTCCCTGCCTCTGAGCACACACACTTACTGACAGCTACACACAGGCCAGCCATGGTACTCACCATACTGTCGAATTCTACAGAGCCCACTATCCGAGACACCTCGTCAAACTCCTCAGGAGACATGGGGAGCAGGTTGTCTGTGGTCTGAAGTCTAGAAGGGTGACTAAAATGGGGAAAAAGGAAAGAGCAATGTCAACACCTGAGTGATGAAAGCACTAGTGCATACTTACACACTTCATCTTTTGTCTGTAATTGAATTATCACGTTATATTTTTATTTTGGGTAAGTGCATACACTTGTAAAATACATTTGCAAAAGTACAGCTCATGGGAGGCTCATGTCCCCAGCCCAGCCCCTTGGGAAACATTTCACACTCTAGGGATGTGATGAGCAATAGCCAGACTGGAATCTGTGCCGCTTCTGCCTGGGTAAGCCTAGGTGTGAGCGTGTGTGGTGCACTACCCTGAGATGACAGTGCCTCGTGGCTTATCCTGGACAGAAAAGCACCAGAGAAATGTCTGGGGAGTCCCTCATCCCTACCTGGAGGTTTGAATGCAGATAAAGCTGCTCCACACAGTGTTTTTACATGAAGGCTACATCCATTCACCCCAAGACAGTGCTGCAGGCCAAATAACTGACAATGACATTTCCAAAATTTTTTCTACCTTTTATAAAATGAAACAACAAAATCAAAGCAAGTGGAGACAATGTATCTCAATCATTACTTTGGCCTTTTCTAGATTGAAAAGAACTACTTTCCCACTCTGATCAATTTTTGCTCATTTTATTTATACTTTTTCAAAGGGTATCAGTTTTGGGAAAATTTATGTACCTTAAATACAAATTTTGTTTTTGGCTTCTTTTTTTTTTTTTTTTTTTTTAAGGTAGTAAAATGCTGATAGGCAGTAACATGGGGATCTCAACAAGTTCAGCTGTGATGGCGACAGCAATTACAATGGAAAAGTAAAATACAAGCATCTTCAACAGGCCCCAGCCAGGAGCAAGGCTGGCTTGAGGTTTGTAAACATGTCACTCTTCTGTGTTCACTTACACTTCAGACACAGAAATCAATTCAGTCTTGATATATCCAGTTCCTTTAGGGCCATCAAGTTCCATTGGCTCTGGTGCTAGAAATAAACACATTGTGTATGCTTTCCATCAACAGAAATTACTTCAGAATAGAACATCAACTTTTCTGGGGGATTAAAGTTCTACTGTGTTTCTAGGCAGCCTAGCATCCTAAAACTTTAAGGGGCTATAACCTCTCTGCCCGAGTCACCTAAAATTCTAGTGGGAATGCATAGGCAATGAGAAGAAAAGGGCAGATTTCAGCAGGACACTAGCTAGGAGCTTTCTCTTTACACAACTTGAATTCTTACAAGAAGTTGGAGCCCAAAATATGCAAAGTTCTATCTAGTTTATTGGCATTAGCCTGGCTAATGAATCTTCATAGCTGTCAAGGTAAGCTGGGGGCATCTTCATTCCAAAGTAATTGTCCTAATATTGAGATTTCTGATTCTGAAAAACAGCTTTGTTGGTGTGTTCCAAACAAAACAGGTCTAATTTGAACTTTCTCAAATGCAATTCACTGACAACTGAGAAGCAAGAGACCTGTGTTCTCAGATGAGGCCTCCTCTTAATAATTATGTTAAAAAATAGGATCTAGTAACTAATTGGGCCACCCTAAACGAACCACTTCACTTCTCCCAGGCCTCAGTTTCCTCAACTTTAATGTGAGCAAGATGCCTTCCATTGGTTGGCCACAGTTCCTTATTCTTTACCCCTTTTCATGTGGAAACAGTGATAGTAACAAATACACAAGACCAGCAATGGACTTTTCCAACATTCCTAAAATAGGAAATTGTCTATTCATTTTTTACTAGCTGTATCAGGCCAAATAATGCATTGTTTCACCTGCACTGAGTTTATACCATCTTTTGAAAGCCTACTCTTACCAATTCAAAAGCAAAACACCACATGGGTGGAGTTGGAGAATAACCACCCCCTCATCAGGAAGGACTGTGCCACGCTGTTACCACCCGCTTGCCCCACTTACCTTCCTTTGGTCTGGAGTAATACTTTCCAAAGGCATGGTCTTTGTCAATATTTGGATACAAAAACTTCAGGGGATTCTCAGGAATATTCTCAGCAGCCATGACTTTGTAATTGCGAATGATGTCAGGGAAAGTAACAGCAGAAAGTTCTTTCTTCGTGTAGGGTTCAACCGCATGGAAGTAAGGTTCTAAAAAGGAAAGAAAGCTAAGTGAATCCCGTAGAATATCCCAACGTGAAAGAGGACAGAGAAATAAAACACTGCAGAGTTGATGGATTTGAGTGAACCTCATAAGAACTAATCCCAATCTAAGCGTTACAACACATATAGTAGACTGCTTTGTTTCTAAATAAATTATAATACTGTCTCAGGGAAAATAAAGGGAGGTACTATTCTCAATAACATTCTATTTGCCATTATTTGCTTAGATTTATAAATCTGGGCAAAAAAGATTTACTAAAAACCTTTAAAAGCCTGCATCTTCAACGATGTGCTGCCCATAGGAACATAAATAACTCACTACTAAGTGGGTCATCTTGGCTTAAGCCATAAATTTAAATTATTAAAGATAAACTCACTATTTTTCTTTTCATATTGAAAAATCTAATTTTGTATTAAAATAAATGATGATATATAGAAAACACTTTGAAATTAAAAAAAGATCCTATTTCCTACATTTCCCTGTAGCCCTTAATGTAATAAACCATGGTTTAATTTACTCCCATTCTTATTCCCACACCAAATTCAGATCCTTCTTCCTAGCTGATATAGAATCTCCCTTTGGGTGTCCACCTTCCAGAGGCCACGGTTCAGGTGCTCTGGGGAGCCTGCTGTGGAACATGAGACTATGCTGCCATCCTAACCCTTCCTGGCTGGTACTGTCCTGCTTGACCTTTCCTGGTTGCCAAGGGTTTTCTTCATCTCTGCTTGGTCTGCTAGCTCTGTCTCTCGGCTAGTTCAGGAAGGGAACAGGGTAAGAGGAAAAGGGCAGGTTCCAATGACTACTGCCCATGCCAGACTCTCGTCTCAGCCACCCTGCTTTTTCCTCAGAAGAAAAACAGAACAAGAAGAGTATTCCAGAAAAACAAATAGAACAAGAAGAGTATTCCAGAAAAATAAATAGAACAAGAAAGAAGACTATTCCAGAAAAATAAATAGAAGACTATTCCAGAAAAAAAAACAGAAGAGTATTCCAGAAAAATAAATAGAACAAGAGTATTCCAGAAAAACAAACAGAACAAGAAGAGTGTTCCAGAAAAATAAATAGAACAAGAAAGAATAGTATTCCAGAAAAATAAATATAAGAAGATATTCCAGAAAAATAAATAGAACAAGGGTATTCCAGAAAAATAAATAGAACAAGAAGAGTATTCCAGAAAAACAAATAGAACAAGTGTATTCCACAAAAATAGAATATATTCCAGAAAAACAAATAGAACAAGAGAATTCCAGAAAAATAAATAGAACAAGAGAATTCCAGAAAAATAAACAGAACAAGAGTATTCCAGAAAAATAAATAGAACAAGAGTATTCCAGAAAAATAGAATATATTCCAGAAAAACAAATAGAGCAAGAGTATTCCAGAAAAACAAACAGAACAAGAAGAGTACGGCAGAAAAACAAATAGAATAGGAGTATTCCAGAAAAACAGGAAAAGAGGAATATTTCAGAAAAATAAATAGAACAAGAAGAATATTCCATTTTGTGTCTACCCACTGAAAGTATAAAAATTACTGAAACAGGCTGGGCACGGTGGCTCAATCCTGTAATCCCAGCACTTTGGGAGGCCAAGACGGGTGGATCACGAGGTCAGGAGATCCAGACCATCCTGGCTAACACGGTGAAACTCCATCTCTACTAAAAAAAAATACAAAAACCTAGCTGGGCAAGGTGGCGGGCACCTGTAGTCCCAGCTACCTGGGAGGCTGAGGCAGGAGAATGGCGTATATCTGGGAGGCGGAGCTTGCAGTGAGCTGAGATACAGCCACTGCACTCCAGCCTGGGCGACAAAGCGAGACTCTGTCTCAACAAGAACAAAAAAATATTACTGAAACAAATCAGTTTTTCCTCCTGCCCTTCAAACAGACCAAACTCTGAACAGTGAAAAGTCATTAGTTAGTCTTCATGATTTTTTCATTTATGCTGTTGAGCTTCACCCTCAGAAACCTGCTTCATAACATAAAGGTTTCTGGAGTCTTTTAGCCATGGACTCATTTGATTAGATAGAAACCCAATATATGATAAAGATAAATTTGCAGCTACTCTGTTTGAAGGCAGGGTAGAGGCTGCCACTCGTCCCAACAGGCCCTGCATCAACTCCCTGGCTAATGATGTGTATGAAGTCTTCTCCCGAAGCCTGTCCTCACTGCACACTCTACTCTGGGATGACCCTAAGAGAATCTGGACGCTTACTCCTGTGGGAAATGTGATTCCTTCCAAGAACGGATTGCAGATTATATTGACTCACATCCTTGATCTGCAGATAACGAACCTGATGCAAAGGAAGGAACTGGCCTTGTTTTTTCAAGACCATCATTTCCACAATATGTTCCAAAGAGTGAACCACAGATATTTGTGGTGGTTTATTAAATCCTAATGGGGTGCTCATTTGGGTTAAGTATAAGATCTGCAATTTCATGTCCCAAACACACTATCTGTATGAGCTGACTGGCGGCGATGAAGAGGAACTTCACACACGTGGAATGGTGGGACTGTGTGCTCAAACTCCCACTCACCGCCTCCATTCTGGGACCGCTCCACCCATGTGAATGTGATGGCCCCTTCCCGGGAGCTCTCACTGAACCGCAGCAGGAAGGTCCCCGGCTGCTGGTCCTTCAACAGGGCGCGCTCTCGCTCCTTGCTGATGAAGCCCATGATGCACCTGGATATCAAAGAGACGGACGGAGGGGCTTTTAGTTCAATCGTGATTTCCATTTTCATGCTAACCTACAAACTAAGAAAACGGCTGGAATGTGAGAAAAGAACCTACGGTAAAAAACGTAGACTATTCTAAAATCTATTGAGTTGTCACTTAAGGAAGCATTTCACTTATACATGTATACACTAAGGTTTAAAAAAAAAAAAGAAGTATGAACATGTTGTCAGCAGGATGCTACAGATGCTCAACAAACATGAGTGGGATTGAGCCTTTTATTGTTCCTTGATTATTCTAAAGGCCACGAGAATGTCTGAATTTATACATCTTTTTTACTGGAGAGGAAGACCTAGGCAATATATTTTCATATTCTAGCCCTTCTGATCAAGTTAAAACTTTTGTTGAAATATCAGCTGATCCTGGCAATAAGCCAAGATAGAAATGATTTACCCAGTTTAAAGGGTTTTTCTTCCTTCCTAGGGGCCACATAGTAGGTGCTCAAAAAATTTTTGTTGAATGAATGCATGAATGGTACTCAGAGTTGTTTTCAATTTAGCTTTGCCAAGACATATATATGTACTAAGAAAGCGTAAGGTTAATGTTATGAAGTTCTACTCTCCCGAAGCCCTGAAGGGACAGCCTGGAAATGCACACCTCCGTGAGATTCACACACACTCAGTCAAATACTGAAGCTGGACTCAGGCCTTGTCTCAACCTCGCAGCACTAAAAATATGTTTCAAAATACATCTAGCAGTGGCCCTTACCCATCATTCCAGAGAGGAAGCAGGTGTTTTTTAATGAGTTCTAGGATGCTTTCAATCCAAAGCCAGAAGGGAAAATTTTTATCATTTATATTTTCCTGAAAGTATACAAATGCACACATTATGAACAAAAATCTAAAACAGGACTTACCATGGTCCCTCCCACCATCATTTGTAAAGACTCCCCAGGTGCCAAAGATGCAACTATCCCATTTAGCACAGCAATGGGATTCCTCCCTTGGCAGCAATATCAAGTTCCCTCCCTGCTGTTATCAGCATTCAGACCCGGAGCTCTCCAGAGCTCTCCATTTCCCTGGGCCGGGCTCTGCTTCCCTTTCCAAACAGTAGCAAGCCAGCCCGGGGGTGACCTCCGGCGTGAATCACGGAAACACAAGCTGCCCTACGCTAGCAAAATCCAGCAGTGTAAGCTGGTCCGCACTGTCTGGTGACCCCAGCAGATTCTAAATGTTCCCCACAGGGGGCCCCTCTGCTCGAGCAGGCCGTTAAACTCGTCTGGCTGGTCAGGCTGTGCCACCCAGCCCAGAACACACATTTCACACAGAAATGGCTAAAATACTGCTGGGCAGGGGTCCAGCGTGAGTGAACAGAAGCCTCATTTCAGATGAAAGAATGTTATCACTCAGGCAGGTGCTTCCTGTCAGACTCCTGCTCGGAGACCAACCTCCTGCACTGAAGAAAAGTAAACAACTTGCCCGGGGGGCTCCTTGGCCAGAGAAGAACAGGCCAAAATCAGCAAACAGCTAAGTAACTGTCACAGCAAGAAATGTGAGAACCTTGACCGAGAGCAAAAAGGACTCAGAGAGCATAAAACCCAGACAGTCCTCACCTTACAAAATCTCGTCCACGGAATGAGACCATCGGGGCTGGCGTTAGGACCTAAACAAATAAAAACCAGATTTTTCAGCAAACAGAAACTGATTCTAAAGCTTTGGTTGGATGGATGGCTCCCGTATGTGCTCTCAAGGAAAAGAGCCAAACACCCAACAAAGATTTTATGTACACAGTTGACATTTTTGGATACCTTAATGCCAAATTAACTGAGCAATTATAACATGTGCTATAAAAGGGTGGAATTTAAATGATCTAAAATATGTGTGTATGTTGGTTTGAGTTTAACGGCAGGAAGGAATGGATGGCAGATTCCTGGGCACCACGATATGAGAGTTTTTAGGGAAAGTGGAAACATCACAAAGCCTTACCATCCGCTCTCTCCCTTCCCAGCCCCCCTTTTCCCTCCCTCTCCTCTAAAGAGAGGACAGTCCTTTTAATGTCCTGTTCATGTTACACCTCCTTCCACGACCATCAGCTGACGTTGCCTTTTGCACTAAATCAAAGGTGCTCTGCTGGGCCTCCAAGAGAAGCCTCCCTATCCAATGCCTCTTCCCACTGCCTTCCTCTGCTGCTCAGCAGAGCCCCCTCCCAAGCACCCTAGAGAATTTTTTTCCAAGTTCAATCTGTGCCCAAGATCACCCCTAGATCTTCAATGTAACTGATACTTGACTTCACAAGTTTATTTTAGACATTATTTATGCATTTCCCTCAGCTCTCCTCCAAATAGGACACGGGCTCAGGGAGTCTGATGCAAATCAAAAGCAAAGTGAGATAAATGAGAGGAAGAAGCCCAGGGGTTATCAACTACACAAATTAAAGCAGCCCGGGTGAGAAGAGGTGGTAAGCCCATTATCTGTCTTCAAAGGGAACTACAAATAAGCCATTTCAGTTAGAAAAGATATCCTTCTTAACGCTTGCCAAATAAAGAAATGGAATAAGGGGATTTTATACTTGTATTAAACAGCACAAGATCACCACTGTGACAGCTGCACAGCCAAGAGAAGGCACTGTTGAAAGCCACTGGGTGAGGAAGAACCTACTGCTGTTTGGAGTAAATGCAGTGCTGCTCTACAGAAAGCAAATCTGGATACAAGTTGTCTATGGATTTTTAAAGAAATAGTTCAGATAGCCCCACTCACCGAAAGATCAGACCTTGAGACCAGTGGATCTTTGATTTGTTTAGTATGAAGGACTAATAAATGCACTGACATTAACCACTGACAGGGAAATATCTACCACTGTCTAGACTCTACCCAATCAGGCAAAACTGCAGATCAAAAGAGACATCCTCCTGTGGGGACGGCATCCCCTGCCACCTGGGCCCACCTGAGTCAAGGGCCCTGGGTTTATGCTGCAGTGGGCAGGCCCCAGGACTTTATTCTTATCATGTCAGGGACTTCCTTTCTTCTCCCCTGGGTTAATGGTTAATAGGCCTTCATCTTTCTCATCCAGGAACTTATTTCAGTCACAAATAATATATTTTACATAATTCATAAAACTTTCCCTTGGGAATCCATCCCAGAAATCTTAATATGAGACAATGAGGAAAGGATTCATTTAAATGTTACCAGGTCCATATTTCTTTCTAAGGTGATATATGATTCTCACTTAGCTATAATAAACTATAGCTTGAAAAGCTGACAGATTTTAATACCTTTTTACCTTTAACAAAATAGAAGAGGGGGAAAGAGCAATTAGAGAGGTATTTTTATGAATTTCAATTTTTATAAACATAACAAGTTAATATGCATATACCAAGAAGCTTCTCTCCCAACATGTTCAGCTGGTCCACATTAAGACCTCTTTTGGTAACAGAGGAAAACTGCCAACTCAGCACTTCTGAAAGCTGAGCCCAACGTGCACATGGTGGATTCAGGAAGAATGACAGATTCTAGAGAGAAAACACCCAAAATCTAAGGGTTACTACAGAGACACCAGTCACAAGTGTGGCACTAAAACATATGTCCATCCCAAAGTTCAATTCTAGTTTATATGACACACAGGTGCTTTCACAGTAGGGGAAGAGAAATACAGTCAATTTTCATTATTTACAGATGCACATTTGTGAACTTGTTTACTCACTAAAATTTACTTGTAACTCCAAAATCTAAGCACATGGCGTCCTTGGGGTCATCTGAAGACACACCCATGCACACAGCAGCAAAGAATTTGAGTCTTTTAACACTTATGTTTCCAACTGAAGCCAAACAAAATGACACTCGCTTCCTGTTTCAGCTCTCATAAGAAAAACGTGTCCTAGGCCGGGCGCGGTGGCTCACGCCTGTAATCCCAGCACTTTGGGAGGCCGAGGCGGGCGGATCACAAGGTCAGGAGATCGAGACCATGGTGAAACCCTGTCTCTACTAAAAAATAGAAAAAAATTAGCCGGGCGCAGTGGCGGGCGCCTGTAGTCCCAGCTACTCGGGAGGCTGAGGCAGGAGAATGGCGTGAACCCGGGAGGCGGAGCTTGCAGTGAGCCAAGATTGCGTCATTGCACTCCAGCCTGGGCGACAGAGCGAGACTCCGTCTCAAAAAAAAAAAAAAAAAAAAAAAAAAGAAAAACGTGTCCTTTTTGAAGCCTATTTAGTGCCATGTTTTTGCATTTTGTGACTGCTGTTGGTGATCACTGTTTAAAATGGTGCCCAAGCATAGCGCCACCGTGTGGTCTACTGTTCCTAAGCACGGGAATGCTGGGATGTGCCTTATGGAGAAAATACATGTGTGAGGCAAGCTTCACTCAGGCGTGAGTTACCCAGTAATCCTGGCTATAGGTGTAATGTTAATGTCTCAACAAGTATATTAGATAAGGTGTCTTTAAACAGAAACACACATAAACAATGTTATGCATTGATGGGGTGACAAAAATGTTGTGACCAGAGGCTTGAAGGAACCTAGCCTTGTAGTTCCCTTAGGAGCAACAATTCATTATTTGCTAATTAAGTGTTCCTGGTAACTTCAAAAAACATAACTACTTCGAATAATGATAATGACTATAATTAATTAACAGTGAGTATCCACACTCTAAGAATGAAGCATGCTTGTTTAGTAGATGTATACATTTTAAAAATAATAATGATAAAGTGGTATGGAATCACTGACTGCCCTAGCTTACTCACATGGCAGAAAAATCGTAATTCTCATTTCAAATACATATCCATGCTTCACATTCCCAGATTTACTCAAAAGCCTTAGAAATACCACAGGAGCTTTGTCACTTCTCCCTCAACAACTGGCCATTGGGGCTATTTCAGAGACGCAGCAGCGAGAGCATGGGGTCTGCTTAACCCTGAGACCAAAGCAAATGTATTTTCCGTACCCTGGGTTCCGCCACCAGCATGTTGTACCAAAGGATGGAGGCCCAACCGCTCGGGAGCTGGCTGACGTTGGAGATCACCACAACGGGCAGAGAGGTCGTCTAAAGGATGAAAAAGACCTTGAAATCATCTGAATCACAGAAATGTCACCTTCAGATAATTGCTTAGCCTCAACTAAAAGCAGGGCATTATTTGTAAATTTGTACATATTTAATACTTGAAAATGAGAAATGTTAAGTTCTGTTCTTTTGTCCAGTTTAATTTGTCTTTGATGTATCTTTCAGTTAAGAAATAAGTCCCTAAAAATAATAATAGGTACAATAACTAATTAAGGGGTATGCAATATGAGAAGATGAAAATTGTCACAATGAAAACACAAAATGTGGAGGGAGGGCAGAGCAAAATAAATAAGTCCCAATGCTTACTGTAAAAAAAATTAACATCAGCTATCTCAACTGGAACATTTAAGTTATAGAATTTGAAGGTTAATTCAATTCTCTAGCTTTCTGGACGATAAATTAAGGTTAAGGTAGTATTAGCTGAGAAAGATCATTTTTAAAACAATTAGGTAAATATCTCTAAAACAAAAACTGAGAAATAAAAATACACGTAACAATTAAAAGTAAAAATAATGAAGTTTTCCACCTCAGGACCATAAAAATAAAAGTCTTACCTCGAGGTCAATTACCAAACCAGGCTGGCACAACTGGGTTTCAAAACTAAGGGAGTGAAGCTCTTCAGTAACGATGAGAGGACCCTTGGAAGAGAAAAGGAAAGAAGAAAAGAATATAACCACTTATTCACAGATCCTGAAACTTTCAAAAGCCCAATTAACATTGCAACAGGCCACAGAGATCCTGGACCCAACCAGCAGCAAGTCCGAAGACTCAATATTGAATCCCTTCCAGATTTAATGATTCTGAGTATCAGTGTGCTCTGAAAGATAAGTGCCTGAAGTTATGGCAAGGATTATAGATTCAGAGCAATAAATGTCAATGGGGAAAGAGTAACTAATGGCTTTGTGACCTAAGACTTCTCAACCCTCAGCTCTGCCTGCCTGCCCAGTGTGGCTGCACATCTCAATGCAGACGGGTGGGGAGGAGGTGAGAGGGCTGGGAGTAAGTGCACACTTGGGATTGTCTACTGCCTACCGGAAAGGCTGACTCACATCAACTTGGTAGGTCACAAGGTGCCTTGGTTTCGGTAGAAATGGATAGATTTCAAAGTGCCTTCATAGACATTACCTCATGTGAACCTCACAACTTAGAACTAGAGAGGTACAACTGCTAGACCCAGGGAGGTCAAAACAGTTCAGGTGCACACCAGGGCTAGAAGGCATCTTTGCACTGCCTGGGCCTGTGTTTGTCCCACTGCTCCATGTGACCTCCACTGGTCCTGGTGTGGAAGGACTGCACGCTGTGTGTGCATAAAGGACAAAAGTGTTCTAAACCAAAACAACTCCAGATATTTCATCCTTTGTCCATAGTTCATTTCTGAATGCATCACAAACCCAACTTCTTAAGGATCACGTTGTAGGAAGGAAACTGATGCAAAGGCAATGCTTCTGGTAGGGGATGCCATGGCCAAAAAGCCCTCTTGGCACACAGCAAGGCAGTCATCGAAGTGGCCTCTCATTCCAACTCTGACAGTAACTCTCTGTGCACCCTTAGCTAAATCCTGCAAACTTCCTGTGACTCAATGTCTTCACCCGCAAGATGCGAAGAATACAAAAGCCCACAATAGCTACTCCACTGAGTGTCTAATGAATTTGTGTGCAAAATCGTTTGACTAGTAAAGTACAAATGTGGTGTTTTTACTGTTGTCACAGATATACCAATTACCCAGCTCATTTGCTGCTCTTCCCTGCTGGGTCTGAACTCCTCTGTGAGGTGTCCCCAGCCACCAACTGACCTGCCCTTGCTAGACAGACCTGCCTGATTTGGGCTCATTCACAACATAAAGAGACTCTCACCTCATTCGTTCTGGTGCCAGCATTTTTCTGTTCTTTCAATTGCTATAAAACAAATAATCATCTTATTAAACACCATGGTAATGGTCAAAGTTGCTATCTTCATTTACAAATGAGAACAAAGTTAGGACTAGAAAGAATGACAGACATGACACTATCTTTAGAATGCAGAACATGGGACAAAATGGCCCTCGTTCTGGATCCATAAGCAGAAGCACGTTTCCCCAGAGGCCTGATGGTGCAGACACCAGTCTGGAGGGATCTCTTGGAATCGCCACCGGCTCCTCTCCTGTGTTCAAACTTCCCCTGAATGATTCCCCCGTGCACCTTCGTTAGCTGTTTCACGCCCCAAGGCTCAGGGGACAGCTTCGCCCTCCCCTTTCCCTCAGCAGAGTCCTCCAGGCTGGGCCCAGTGACTCCAGGTCCAACTGCCCTCAAGTGGACATCAATCCCTGAGCTGCCAAGGGAGCAGGCTGGGGCCCTGAGGGCGGCTCTGAATACTCTCAGGCAGCTGAGTTGGGCTAAAGCTTTCAAGTCAGGTAGAGCTTCCTAGCTAGGCGGCTTGCTGGATCACAAAGTGGTCTCTAGTGAAAAAGGATGCCTTTAACCTCTTGCAGGTTCTGAGCCCAGGGAGAGCTTTGGACTCAGCACCCACAGAGCCTCACAACAATTGGCAGCCCCTGTGTTCAAAGAGGAGGAAAGATGGCACAGCCCACAGAGAGCACCCCGCTGGGTCTCTACTGCCTGGGGAATGCTCGAGCTCTACTGCCCTGGAGAGAAGGTGGCAGAGTCAGGCTGCCGTGGAGGCAGGGGCTGTGGGCGGGGCCGCCAGGAAGGGGAACACAGGGGCTGAGGAGTGAACCTTGGAGTACGGGACCACACTTGGAGGGTGGGGGAAATCACAGTCAGGACACGGGAGCCATAATCTTTGAGAAAACTGCAAGCGTCTATAGTGAGTGACTGTGGGGATCATGCAGGCAGCAAGTGCAAATCATTTACGTAAACACAGGCTCACAAAATGTTTTTACTGTGAGTGATACAGCCCAGAAAATGGAGTGAACAGTCATGGGATGAGGAGGGGAAACCAAAATGCCCCAAGTGCTGGTGAGGGGAAGTCATCAGCCACAAAGTCTGCAAACCCCAGCAGGGGGCGCCCTCCACGTGGCAACGTGCCAAAAAGGGTCGCTCTATTGTCAAAAGTCCTAAGAAACCAGAGACAACACAAAGACAGGAAACTCATGTCCCTACCAGGTGCCGAAATTCAGCCGCCAGACTGCCATTGGTGGACTCCTCCATGTTCATCACCTTTGTGTGCGTGCCCAAAATGTTGAACTTCCTAAATCTATACAATATAGGAAAGAAATGCTGAAAAGTCTTTCAACTATTAAACAAATAAAAATATAGCACAGTGTAGCATAAAGTACATCACGTACCCTTTTACTGTATTTCTCTCATTCACATCTCTGCAAAAAAATAATATATATAATCACATATGTGTATTTAAAATTTGAAATAAGCTTAAACAAAATTATAAGAGTATAAGAACATAAGAGTGTTAAGTGAATGATAAATAAAAAATAAATCTACACCTGTGGGTTTGCGGCCTTTCATTCACTCCCTGCCTCAATCTACCCATATTAGGTCTGGCAAGTATCACTGAATGACCTTGGGCAAATAAATGGTCTGGGCTTCACATTGTTCATTTGCACAACATACTAACAGTGCCAACATACGGGACATCGTGAGGAATAAACTAGTTAATTCCTCACCAGTACACCCTCAATAAATGTAAGCACCAGCACCAGTACACCCTCAATAAATGTAAGCTATCGTTATTGTTTATTGGGCAGCTACTTGGTGCAAGGCCCTGCACTAAGCACTGGGGATCCAGCAGACAGCACTGCCCAGTTGTCACAAAGCTCAGAGGACTGCCAATGTGATCATTTAATCCTCATTTTTATTCTCTATGATCTTTAATTCTCTCATGAAAGTACCAGAAGAGTCAGTTTTCTGGGGTAAGTGGGAAGTTTAAGTTTAAAGACTGAGGTTGAAATTTTGAAAGACTTTGCACTTTTATATCCAGTGATTACTTTGTCATGTTCTGGCCAAATAATGTATCCATGAGTGTCCTCGATGTAGACTAGAAATCATGGGCTCACTCACAGATCTATTCCCCTTCCTTTCCAATCTCAACCAGAAGTTTAATGCTTTTGCGAATGACAATCACCATTAGCTACGGGAGGGACCTATTTTCCTGTTTGGAAAAAAAAGAATTTAAAATAAAAGGAATAGCATGATAAAAGCTGACTTTTCAAGGCTAAGAAGACAGTCAGCTGGAACCGACAGAAAAGACACAGGGGCCTGAAGCAGCTGAGAGGAGCTGAGCTGACGCAGAGGACGGTAAACTGCAATGGCCACACGACCCTTGTGCTTCTTCCCTTTAGGAAGTAGGATGTATTTCCCTGTCCCCCAAATCTCAGCTGGCCTTGATTTGCTTTTAGCAACTGGATGGAAGGGAGTGATGCTATACACATTCCAAGGCTAGCACTCACAGGCCGCCTTGTTCACTAGGAACACTGTCATCGTAGGAAAAGCCCAGGCTAGCCTTTTTGAGATGCCTGAAGAAGGACCTGGTTATCCCAGCTGAGTCCCAGTCGCGTAATAAGGCCTTGCTAGAGCACCTGGCTCCAACCACGCTAGCCAAGACCAGGACAACCTACAACTCACAGAATATGAGAAATGAGTTTTTGAGGTTTTAGCCACTACATTTTGTTTTGTTTTGTTTTGTTTTTTCAACAGTCTCATTCCATCACCGAGACTGGAGTGCAGTGGCATGATCTCAGCTCACTGCAACCTCCACCTCCCAGGTTCAAGCGATTCTCATGCCTCAGCCTCCCAAGTAGCAGGGATTACAGGTACACACCACCACACCTGGCTAATTTTTTGTATTTTTTGTAGAGACGGGGTTTCGCCACGTTGGCCAGGCTGGTCTCAAACTCTGGCTTATGTGATCTGCCTGCCTCAGCCTCCCAAAGTGCTGGGATTACAGGTGTGAGCCACTGTGCCTGGCCTAGCCACTAAGTTTTGAGAGTGGTTTGTTAGGGAGCAAAAGCTAACTGATATACCAAAGATGATGGCATGAAGACAAGGCACAGACCATGCTACAAGGAAGAATATTCTTATAGGAGTGGTAAGGAGCAAAAAGCCAGAGGAAAATGATTTGAATGATCATAAATCACTTTTGAAACTTGCCACACCAGTATGTGACACAAGCTAACAAAAACATTAAATACGGGAGGGGTGGGAGGAGCCATCTTGTTTCTTAATGAGTGCCCAAGTCAGTGCCAGCCCAGGTCTAGGGTCTCAGGGCAAAATAGAATGGGGCTGCTCCACTTGGACTCCCATGAGAGATGCCCATTCTCGGGTTCCCACTGCCCAGAAGAGACAAGGGTGAATCCCACAGGCTCCACACAGTCTCCCCAAGATGCTGCTGATCTCACTCCAGAAAAACCCCCCAAATGACCACAGAGTCACGGCAGCCTGGATGTTTGGCCTCAGGTTGGATCAGGGGCCTCTCCTCTGGGGCTGAGCTAGAAGGAAGGGGTGGCGTGCCAAGTTCAGCCACTTTGAAACTTGCTGATTACAATCTCATATGCATAAAGAGACACTCACTCTCTTGTTCAGTTATAGTCTAAAAAGGCTCAGGAATGTTGATAACAGCTCCAGGGGAAGCTCCCAACATCCACCAAGGGAGCTGCTGACTTAAATCTGCTGGGATCATTTGTGACGGCCCTGGTGGATCTGACTAGGAGTCTCTGCTCATATGCAGCATTGGCAGGACTCTGGGTTCAGCCCTGGGGCCCTAGGGAGGCAAACTTCCACCAAGTGTAGACCCTTCCACAGCTAGTGAATCTGCTTATCTAGTGCGTCTGTGCTTGAGTAACAAAATCAACATTTCAGTAGTACACGTATTTTACATAATATTAAAGATATCTTACTTATCAAATAAGACTTTGACTTTCAAATTATAATTCAGCTCCTGCAATTTCACCAACAGTCTGGAAAGATAAATAAAAGCCATTACTTAAAAAAAATTATCTGTTACAATTTATTTATTATGCCAATTCCCTATTAACGTTTAGATAAACCACTCCCCCCCCCCTTTTTAGGGCATTACCAACAAGAAAACTGACAGTTTTGTAGATCTACTTAAATTTTTGTAAGTGTATTTGTAAGAATAAATTCCTAGCTGTGGAGTTGCTTAGGAAAAATTGTCACACTAATTTTGACAGGATGCAGCCCTGAGTTTACATTCCCACCAAAAGTTAATGAGGGTAGCTGTTTCCCTCCATAATCTTGCCAATATTGGGTTTCATCACAATTTCGACCTTTGGCCAATTTATATGGGTGAAAAATAGCAAACGTTACTTTCTACTGAAACTTGTATCTAATCTTTGTCCTGTTGGGAGACAATAAAAACCATTGCCCATAATCAGAAAATATAGTGTCCCATCTATAGTCACCCCAGGGTAGTGTGGAAAGATGGAGGGCAGGTGAGAGTGTGCGCCTGTGCCCCACTGAGCTGGAGACCTTGGGAAGGAGACCCCAGGGCTCTGTCTGCTCCGTTCAGTGGAGCGGGTGGATGGGATCAGATTTCTACTGTCCCTTCCAGCTGAGAGTTCTAGAATTCCACGAGGGCTTGAGTGTGGCATTGTACACTACCAGCCAGGGAGGGTTAACCACAGACTAAAATCAGTAACACCCCAGAAAAAGGACCCGGTCCAACTCTGAAGGTCAGTCCAGTTCTTCAGCGTCTAGTTACTCATCATCATAAGAATGCTTAAAGCAATGCGGCCATTCAACAGAAGAAAGTAAAGCCACATGTTCCTGGAAACACTTCTACAATTATTATCGAGGAGAAAGGCTACAAAACAATGTATGTAGCCTACTCTGAGTTTTTTTAAAAAGAAATATGTCATATTTGTGCAGACATGGAATCTTAATTTTTTAAAAAGGAAACATTATGTCATATTTGTGCATGTGTGTTTCTGTATGAAATATGTTATTTGTGTAGACAAGGACAAAATCCTGGGAGGACAGACACTAGGTCATTTACTGTGGTGGTCCACAGATATTTATATCACGGACTGCTCTGAGAATCTGATGAAAGCTATAAATCCATTCATCAGAAAAATGTACATAGTATACATCCACATTCATACAGTTTCTGGGGTTCATAAGGCTCAGGTTATAAGCCTATGCCCAAGAGGGGTGAGGCAGCCGGGAACTTTCACTCTCTATTATACACATTTCTGCAATTTGGAATTCTGTTTTCCTGTGAACATGCATTACATTTATGATTGGAAAAAAATCAGGAGTGTGTACATATATATATATTGGTTACATTTCTACTATGAGCATATTAATAAAAAGCTCTCAGATATTCTCAGTAAGCGTTCATATTAAAATGCCTCCTGAAAAATTATTTCCTCAAAAGCACCCTAAATAACAGTTTTTATAAAAGGAAACTAGGGGTACAAACTACATGACAGGTGATGTATGGGATGCCATCTTTCCCTTGTTACCTCAACTTCACAGTGAACTGGACCCCCGTCTTCAAGACCAGCGGCCTCTGAGGGTGCGTTGGCATGCAGGGCTGTCTTTCCACCACAAACGAGCTGCAAATACCCAGCAAAGGATAGATAAGTTGGCATTTCCATTAAGGTTGAAGCAGTCACAATGATTTTCCCGAAAGAAAAAAGGGGGTTAGAGAGTACAACCTAAAAAATAGTTTGAAAGATTCTGACAAGTTGGATGAACAAACTGGTATTTTCTAATTAGTAAAGAAATCCCAAAACCTAATAAGGACTTAACAGAAACAGAATAATCGTAATGATCTATGAAACGATTACATTGAAACAAACTTATACAATGAAGGCTAGGCACGGTGGTTCATATCTGTAATCCCAGCACTTTAAGAGGCTGAGACAGCAGGATCGCTTGATTCCAGGAGTTCAAGACCAGCCTAGGCAACATAGTGAGACCCTATCTTTACAATTTTTTTTTTTTTAATTAGCCAGGCATGGCTAATTAGCCCCAACTACTAGAGGGTTAAAGTGGGAAGGTCACTTGAAACCAGGAAGTGGAGGCTGAAGTGAGCCATGATCATACCACTGCACTCCAGCCTGGATGACAGAGTGAGGCCCTGCCTCAAAAAATAAAAATAAAAAATAAAAACCCCATATTTAATTATGTTCATTTACATGTCAGAATTAAGAATAAAATGTGCACTCAAAGTACAAATAATGTTTTTAAATTTAAAAAAACTCAACACACAGGACTTCTTGTTTGAACATTAGCCATAGGGAACCAAGCAAATTTTTTTTTTTTTTAGACGGAGTCTCACTGTGTTGCCCAGGCTGGAGCTCAGTGGTATGATCACGGCAAGCTCCGCCTCTCTGGTTCACACCATTCTCCTGCCTCAGCCTCTTGAGTAACTGGGGCTACAGCTGCCTGCTACCATGCCCAGCTAATTTTTTTTTTTTTTTGTATTTTTAGTAGAGATGGGGTTTCACCATGTTAGTCAGGAGTACATTTTTTTAAAATATTACTTCCAATAAGTACGATATTTATTAAACGTATCTTCAGCTGTTTTGTTACATAGTATGCAACAAATTACAATATTCTGTAGCCACAAATTATATGCAGAGTATGAAGAAGCTATTAATCAGATAGTGCAATCTTTCCATTTATAACTCTACAAGGAAGAACCAGCAAATCAGATCTTACATATAATATCTCACTAAACTTTACTCATGGAAAGTGACAGACACTTTCAGACATCAAACAGCTTGTGCTGTTTGATACAAAACAGCTGAACTTTGTCTTCAGAAGACTAGACCTGACATCTAAACACGCCAATATAAACATCAAAACAAAATATAGTCTAACCAACCACGAGAAAACAGTCTGATATCAGGAAAATACATTATTTTATAAACCAGCACACAAAGGTTTAAAAACAGTTCTGAAAATGAAGTTAGCTGTTTTGAGTCAAGAGAATAAAAAGAAAGTCAGTATTGACCATTTACAATCTCTGACCTCTGTGGAGATGGTAAGAATCTGTTGTAGTGCAGCTACATACAGTATAATTCAGGCAATTCTGTTTTTTCACTTGGGTTCAGATTGCAAATTCATTACTGTGAGAAAAGGACGGAGGCAAATTTTAGCAGGAACCTCCACCTAATGCTTGACCAGAGTGCTCTGAATTTCAACACTGGACTTTTCAGCACTACTAGCTGTTGCTCCAGGACCCATTAGCTTTTTAATCTCAGCTGCCATCATCATGGAAGATTGTTCTACATTCATTGCATTTTCTTTTTTTTTCTTTTTTTGAGACAGATTCTTGCTCTGTCTCCCAGGTTGGAGTGCAATGGCGCAATCTCGGCTCACTGCAACCTCCACCACCTAGGTTCAAGCGATTCTCCTGCCTCAGCCTCCTGAGTAGCTGGGATTACAGGCACCCGCCACCACGCTCAGCTAATTTTTGTATTTTTAGAAGAGATGGGGTTTCATCATGTTGGTCAGGCTGCTCTCGAACTCCTGACTTCAGGTGATCCACCCACCTCAGCCTCCCAAAGTGCTGGGATTACAGGCATGGGCCACCGTGCCCAGCCTTGTTGCATTCTTAGCACTGGTTTCCAAAAACAGAATTCCAAGGGAAACAGCAAATTCCTTTGCTGTTGTGTAGTCTACTACTTTCTTTGTGGTCAGATCACACTTGTTCCCTACCAACAATCTGTTGATGTTTTCACTGGGATAATGATCTATTTTCTGCAGTCACTGTTTAATATGATTCAAGGACTCCTGATCTGTCATATCATACACAACCAGGATGCCCCTGGCTCCTCTGTAACAACTGGAGATGACTGTTCGAAATCTTTCCTGTTCTGCTGTGTTCCATATTTGAAGCTTGATTGTTTTCCCATCTAACTCTATAGTTCTTATTTTGAAATCCCCACCAACTGTGCTGATGTAGCTTTCTGTATATGTATCATCTGCAAACCTAAGAAGGAGGCAAGACCTTCCAGCCCCAGAGTCGCCAATCAGAAGTAATTTGAATAAATAATCATATTTGGGATTCGTGTTGGACATGTCACTGTAGCTGCCACCACTGCCACAGCCACCCTTGCTGCTACAACTGCCGCCCTGACTCTCCGCGCCATGGGTAACTGAAGGAAAGGAATGAGATAGGCTGTTCCGGGAAAGCAAACGTCTTCCCCTACTCTCTCCCCTAGAACACAATCAGCAGCCGCTGCCACTCAGCTATTGTTTCCACCCAAAATCAAGCACATTTTTATCATGTCAAGTTTGCATTAAAGAAAAAAAAACTTGCAATATGAACCCTTTTTTTCCACTCAGTGACATTTATCTATCTACTAAGTGTGTCTAGAGCACCTACTGTTCACAAGGCACTGTGCGGGTCCTGCTGGGGGAAAAGGGTAACAAAGGCATGTCTCTGCCTTCCAGAACCTGATGATATTCAACAAATATAAAGAAATGCATAACAACTATATAACAAAAGGCAGAGTAGGAGAGGAACAAAGGGTGACTGGAGGCCAGGAAGGGAGACAACACGTGTTTGGGAAATCTGGGAAGATTAAATGATGAGATACAAGGTGAAGCTTTCAGGATGATACAATTTTGAAAGCAGGTACAAGAAAAGAAGGCTCTGAGGAAGAGGAAGTATCCTCAGGAGAGCTACAGAGAAGCAAGCGTGCGGGATGGCCCCTATAGGAATCAGCAAGAGGTCAAGTTTGCCTAGAAAGGGGTGTGTGTGGACGTGAAGCATGGAGTGGTCAGCTAGGTCCAGGCTGCAGAAGGGGGGCCGTGAATGCCCAGTTGAGGGGCTTCACTTGGATCAGCTGGTGATGAAGAACCAGAATGGAACTCTGCTCTGGGACAGCATTGGTCACAGGGAGGGAGGAAGGACTGGGAAGGAGGACTGGTGGGGAGGCTGAGGAAGAGTCCAGAAAGGAGGATTTGAGAGCCTGAGATATGAGGAGGGGAGGGAAGGAGGTGAGGCATGCTAGGGTCATGGCGGAGACTCGGCCAAAGGGGAAGGAGGAGTGGAAGGTTACTACAGCTTCCAGGTCACAAGAGTGAAGAACCATTGCCATAACCAGATAATTCAGGAAAAGTCATTGTCATTAAAAAATTTTAGGCCAGGCACAGTGGCTCATGCCTGTAATCCCAGCACTTTGGGAGGCCGAGGCGGGCAGATCACCTGAGGCCAGGAGTTGGAGACCAGCCTGGCCAACACGGCAAAACCCAGTCTCTACTAAAAAAATTAGCCGGGTGGGGTGGCATGTGCCTGTAGTCCCAGCCACTTGGGAGGCTGAGGCAGGAGGATTGCTTGAACCCAGGGGGTGGAGGTTGCAGTGAGCTCAGATCATGCCACTGCACTCCAGCCTAGGTGACAGAGCGAGACTCCATCTCAAAATATGTGTGTGTATATATACACATACACACACATATATATACACACACACATATATACACACATATATACACATATATACACACATACACACATATATATACATATATGTATATTATATATACACACACCATACATATATATGTATATATACATACATATGATATATATGTTACATATATATGTATATATGATATATATGTGTGTATATATCCTATTAAACCCTTGTAAATCATCTGAATTACGGTCAAATGTTCCTCTGTATAGACTGATTACAGAAGGTACAAATAAATGTTCCTTGAGTTACCTCTGAATGAGCTGCTGGAAAAGACTGAAGGTACGGTCCCATAACACTTGTTTGTTTTTTGTGATAGGGTCATGTTCGTAGGTGTATTTCTGTTCCAATTCCTCCAGCTTTTTAAGCTGCTGCCGAACTTGCTGCAGACTCTCTGCAACTATAGTGAACCTGGGAAGACACAAGACACAGATGTCTCTATGAGAAACGGTCCAGAAGCAGCCTGAATTAAAGGGAATCATGGTATATTAGTCCACTCTCATGCTGCTAATAAAGACATACCCGAGACTGGGGAATTTGTAAAGGAAAGAGGTTCAATTGACACATAGTTCCACATGGCTGGGGAGGCCCCACAATCATGGCAGAAGGCAAATGAGGAGCAAAGTCACATCTTACATGGTGGCAGGCAAGAGAGCTTGTGGAGGGAAACTCCCACTTATAAAACCATCAGATCTTATGAGACTTACTCACTACCATGAGAACAGTATTGGGGGAACCACCCCCATGATTCCATTATCTCCACCTGGTCCTGCCCTTGACACATGGGGATTACTACAATTCAAGGTGAGATTTGGGTGGGGACACGGCCAAACCATATCACATGGAAATCAACAAGTGGTTATATGCAACACAAAATGCCACCTAGGATACCACGCTCTGTGCTCTAGGGAAAAACAAAGGGAATGAGGCTTGTGCCAGCAGTAGAAGCTTTGTTATTTGAGGAGTAAAACTAACATGCACTGAGTACAGCCTAGATCAAAAACTTCTTCACACCACTGAAGCTTATGTAAGGAGAGATGGGTGGGGGCAGGGCTTCTAGGTGATCTGTGACCGGCGCAGGGCAAAGAGGAGGCCAGAGGCAGGGAAAACAGCAAAGCAGATGCTTCCAGGTGATGCAAGAGACAGCGAGGAGCCACTGCAAGTTCTGTGAAGAGAGTGGCATCAGCAAGCAGTGTCTCGGCAGGACCAGTCAGAGATGTGGAGCAGAGGGGCAGGAGGAGACACAGAGAGGGGAGGCAAGGCCGGGGACAGGAAGAGAGGAAGGAACGATGATTCTGGCTTTACTCAACTGAAAGGAGAAGGCAATATACTCAGTCTAGACCCTAAAAATAGAAAGCTAGTGAGTAAACCTAGTGATTGCTCTTAGTCTTCCTTCCTTACAGTCAACTGCTAACAGTAACACAGGCTGGGGAAACGCAGTTTTATTCGCTTGCAGTAATGACAGAAGAAAACCTTTTAAAAGTGTCTTCTGGCCGGGCGCAGTGGCTCAAGCCTGTAATCTCAGCACTTTGGGAGGCCGAGGCGGGTGGATCACATCACGAGGTCAGGAGATCGAGATCATCCTGGCTAACATGGTGAAACCCTGTCTCTACCAAAAATACAAAAAACTAGCCGGGTGTGGTGGCGGGCGCCTGTAGTCCCAGCTACTCTGAGGCTGAGGTGGGAGAATGGCATGAACCCGGGAGGTGGAGCTTGCAGTGAGCCGAGATCACGCCACTGCACTCCAGCCTGGGCTACACAGCGAGACTCGTCTCAAAAAAAAAAAAAAGTGGCTTCTTCCCTGGGAAAAGTATCTACTTCATTTTATGATTTTACGCGATTCCAGTTCAAAGCCCTGGGACAGCAGCCCTTCATCAGGAAAGGAGCAGGCAGGGTAATGGCTGGCTGAGTTCCAGAGGAGATGCTAAACCAGTGTACCCAACTCTGCTTGTACACCGAGAAAATGACAATCCTTAGACAGCACAGTGGGAAAACTAGAGGGCATGTGTGTCCCTACAAGAGGCTCCTGTGGTCTAAGAGGACCACTAGGGGGCTCTAGACACCCCAAGGCCTCCCTGGCCACCTGAAGGGCTTAGGGGTGTCAGTATCCCTCAAGGCACATGGGGCGCACTGGGCTCAGAAGCTCTGCTCGAACCCACAAGAAACCTGGGGTACCTACAGGCAATTCACAGAATAAAAATAAATGGCTGAATATTCATTGTGATTTTTAAAAAATTGGCAATATAGAAAATAACCTCGTGAGATCTCTGGTCCTTGGACCCTTAGCAATTGTCCCAGGCCACCTTCCCTCATGTTCACTCTGTGATCCCAAGTTCAGCTCCTGTTGCCCCTCACCTGGACCACACTAATATGCTAACAGTATTCCAACTGGTCTTTCTGTCTCTATCCTATCCTCCAGGATGTGGCCAGAGCACCCTTTCTAAATCAAAGATCAGAGAAATACATCTCCTGCTTAAGAAAAAAGCCTGCCTTGGCTCAGCAGGACAGCTGCATACGGCCCGCACTCCTAGCATGGTGCTGAGAACCTGCACCATCAGGCTCCAGCATCTCCCGCCGGGTCCACTTTCCTTCCTGTCTCCCCTGACACCCCACTCTCCCGCCACCCAATACAGTCCCCTCAGGCTCCCACGTGTGTGCCTTTGCACATCCTGTGCTCTGTGCTGGGAAGCACTTTCCCTTGATCTATATGGAGTAACCCTAGTCACTTTTGAGTCAGCACAAGGCCACTTCCTCTATGAAACCTTCCCTGGAGATGCTTTCCTTTGTCCTCCACAGAACTCTGATGGCCTTTTGCTAGAGCACCTGGAAACTTTTACTGCACGGAATTATTACCATGTCTACATCCCCCTTCCACACTGAGAACTCCTTGTTGGCAAGGGCCAAGAATCATTCATCCTTGTGTGCCCAGGTCCTACAGTGCGTGGCACACAGTAGGCATTTAATAAGTATTACTGGATGGATGACTGAATGAATGGTTCCTAACAAACTATTCTGTAAGCCTAGAAAAATGCCTCAAGCTATCTTGTTTTAAATGAAACATTAGGAGTCAAGTTGTTAAATGTGTTCTATAATGACCATGTCACTGATGTTCTGTACAGTCAAATGACACATCCCATGGCACAGGAGTGATCCAAACCAAGTAGGCGCGGCTGAACGTGGCAAAAGTCATGAATAACGCTGTGCTTTCCAAGGGAGTGTTTCCAGGGTAAGCAGAAGCTGGATTACGTCAAACTCTATACCGACGTTTTAACAGGGTCCATTCAACTAACACAGCTCAAAGGTGCATTTATGAGTTTATGTGGTTAGCCAGTCAGCTGCCAGTTTTCCGCTTTGGAGAATCTTACCAGTTTTGCAGCTGATCCAGGCAAGCATTGGGCGGCCCCCCAATACAGGCGCTCTGCTGTCTCCGCTTCCACTCCACTAGTTCATCATTAATCAGGGCATTCTGGGTAAGTTCAGTGACATTCAACAACTCGATTATTTTGTGAACTACTTCCTAAAGGCAGTGGAAGAAACAAAGTGAAATAAACTCATTTTTAATCACTGAATTTTAAAATATTTTTTAAAAGAAAAGCAAATATCATTTCATTCTCAACTGGGGCTCTAAGCCGTGTGGTTATAAAAATAATTTTTCTTCTCTTCCAAATTTTGATTCCATTATTTACAGTCTATAACAAAAGCGGCATGCTGTTCTGGAAAGTAAATAACTACCTTTCTTTTATTGTCAAGCATTAAATACATCTTCTTGAGTAACAGCTGTTCTTGTTTCTGATCACTCTTTGCCACACCATTGGTCTCGTGTTCTATAAATTGAGAGACAGCCAGTAAATATATTTATATAAAGAAGACAAAACCAACAAAAGCCAAGATTCATATAAATATAGGATAAAGATGACACAAATGCTGCCCAGTGACAGGTCAACGTTTGGCTTTCTTCAATCTTTATTAAACATGAAAAAAAGTCCTAAGTATAACAACTAGGCAAACTGAAACAAAATACTTGTTTTCAGTGACCCATGTAAATCAGACATAGTAGTATCTGCCACTGAAGACACTGTCAGGTAATTACCTAAATAAATGTAAATAACAGAATTCAAAACTTCAGGTAAAAAATGTATACAAAGCATATCTGTAGCTTTCAAAGAGAAGTAGATGATTAGGAAGCGGTAGCTGAAGTTGCTGTCTCTCATACTTTTTACCTAAATCATACTGATAATCTCTGCCTATGAACCATGCTATACCCCAGATGATGAATACAGCAACAGCAGTGCCTTACATGTTCCACACAATGTACATTCTTGAGTTCTTTTCTGTTGCTACTCTCATTAAAAACATCAACAGTAACAAAATAGAGTAAAACTGCTTTAAAACATGAGAAAAAGAATGAGCTCATCTGCAGTGTACACATGTGGACACACCATGTTTGAAGACACTTGAGATATTAGGGCAGGGGAATCCACATATCTATCACTGTGTGTCAGTCTGTGTCAGTGGGCTAGGTGCAATAAATAAGCTGAGTAACACATAACCAGTGGTTATCAAGTAGGGGTCACTGACCCCTAGGGGACTTTTGGCAATCTCTGGAGACAGTTTTGATTGTCACTAGTGAGGGCTCCTGGGTAGTGCTACTGGCACCTGGTGGGTATAAGTCAGGGATGCTGCTAAACATTCTACAATGCCAGGACAGCCCTCACAACAAATTATCTAGCCCAGAATGTCAACAGTATTGGATGTTAAGAAACCCTGGCCTGGGTTATCAAGGAAGAATTCGGAGTCATAAAATACTCGGCAAATAGAAAGGAGTAATCATCCTCGTTATCTAGTGTGAACAGAAAAAATCACAGCCAATGGGCACCACTTCAGTTGTGAACCCTTACCTCTGTTCTGCAAGGTTTTACATTTGAAGTCATATTCATCTTGTAAATCTTCCAGGCTCTTGATTTCATGCTCTATACACTACAAATAAAGATGTAAACATGTTTTCTACTGATCAGCAACTTCCAAAGGCTTTAGGCAACAGACTATTGCTTCTATGAAACCCAGAGAAACGTGAAAACAATTCCAGCTCCCCCAAAAAGAGATCTGATTTGGAGAGTTCTAATCATACACATGAAATAATTTCTATTTCATCAATATGTAATAACACTTTTAAAAAAGCAAACACAATAATTCTCAAATTGATTTGTATGTCCTTAACCTGGTTCCAGCACCTAAATTTTGATTCTTCCTCATCATTTTGAGACTACCTCTGAGATGATTTAAAAACTCCATTGTGAAGCCCATAGCAGTGGGTGAAAAAGCTCATAGAAAATTTCCTCATTCCTTCCAAATAAGTAAAGTGACCACACATCTCTGCTTTACCGGGATAGACGTGGTTTCATACTTGCTATAATTACAAACAGTGCCCTCTTGGCAGCTCAAATGCATCTCCACCTGGACAATAAATTGTATGTGCATTCTACAAATAAGCCTCATTTGTCTGGGATTTGGTCACATTTCCACATATTCTTCTCTGGATTTCCATGGCTATTTCTGGACTGGGCTCACTCGGTTTCTACTTTAATGAAATGCTTCCCTAGGAGACCGCAGGATAAAGTTGCTCCAAAGAATGTGGACTTTCGAAAGATGCTGTCTGAAGCATATAGTCAAGGCCATACTGGTGTTACCCAGAGATCCACAGAGGACCAAACCCCTAAGCTGGAAGGCCTTTTCCACAAACACAGGCTTGTGTGAAAAAGAACTCCTCAAACTCTCCCCGCACCAGCCCTAACAGTGGAGAGGAGTAAATGCGGGCCATCGAGGGCGCCAGAGCAGCCCTCTTCTTTCATAAATTGACTTGGAAGTTTTATCCTAAAATCACTGTGGATGTCTTAATCAGAAATGTATCCAAATTTCTTTCAATAAAATGTATTTTTGTTCCTCTTCCAAGTCTTAGGATAGAACAGATGACTGGGAAAGATGGGCCATGTTTATACTGGGCCACTGTGATTTGAGAGATGTGAACATAAAGGCCCATTTAGAGCAGCAACATCTCATTTACTGGGTACTGGGAAAAGTCAACATTTACTGCATGATCTTTCAGGGAAGAAAAAGATAAACTCAATGTTTGGCAGTTTTAAGAGGCCATTCAAAAAGTCTACTTACAGCTTGAGACTTCTGCAAAATTTTTCTTCCCAACTACTTAAAAGACTGAACTCAGTTACTAGATTTACACCCCAAGCGATTGAAACCTTTTTTCCCCACAGAAAGTTTCAGAATAAATGCATGTGTTTACTCAATACTCACCATAACCTTGTCCTTCACATTTCTGACTTTACTGTCAAGCTCTTTCTGTTTGTCTAACATCACCGTGCTCTGAATATTCCCCGACTGGGCCTGTAAAGGGAAGGGCGTGATTACAGCCATCGTTTTCTCCAGGGTGTGTACTTGCTGGTTACACTCCAAAGTCAAGTCCCCACCTGCCTTCCAGACCTTCTGACATGTACTACAGGCTTCCCGCTTATGTGTCAGTAAGAAATTTTCCCAAGGCCCTGGAAAATGCTGGCAAACTGTTAACAAGGCTACAAAAAAACTAGGCTCAATTCATGTCTAAAATAAACAGTATTTCTGGGAGTTTCCATTAATTTATACAGTTACAATTCTACCACACTAGAATTTAGTTCAGGGTTTCTCAAATACTGTACACAAGATTATTCTTATTAACCCTGTCCTTATTTATCGTAAAGTTTTCTGATTCAAAGTGTGGTCCTCAGACCAGCAGCATCTCACCACCTAGGATGGAAAATCTAGGTGTTGGAAAATCTCAAGGGCCAGTATGATTATGGAATCAGAAAAGCCTATTTTAAGACAATCCTGGGTGATCCAGAGGTATACTGAAATATGAAAGCATTCCATTAAGGCCATCAATGAAAATCTGCTACTATAAAGTCAATAATGAATATAAACCCAGACTTGCCCAGGAGTATTCAGTCCTACTTTTGATAATCAGAACACTCAGAAGCGACAGGGTCCACTTGCTTCATACACCAGATGTACCCTGCACATACTTACTAGGTACTAAGTAAATGTCAGGCAATGTTCTAGGCTCAGGTGTTAGAGTGGTACCAGTGGTCCCTGTTCTCCTAGAGATTAAATTCTAGAAAGATGTTATTTTTTTTAGAGTTAAATCCCCCACACAGCAGAAACTGTGTGTGTCAGCCTTTCTTACATAGTGCTCTATACAGCACAGATTCTACGAGGGTGT
Organism: Chlorocebus sabaeus; assembly: GCF_047675955.1. Taxonomy (NCBI): domain Eukaryota; kingdom Metazoa; phylum Chordata; class Mammalia; order Primates; family Cercopithecidae; genus Chlorocebus; species Chlorocebus sabaeus. The sequence continues at coordinate 78,321,598 of NC_132913.1, forward strand.
TTTTACATATTTGACTGTATCAATCTTTTCTTCTTTATGCCTGGAATTTTCCTTATACCAGAAAGCCTTTCCCTATTGACATTACGGCATTCATTCATTTTTTTTTCCCTAGCACTTGCAAGGTTTCCTTCTTTTTCTTTTTAACTTTTGGATCGCTGATATATTTGTCTGTTCTCATGATCAGTGTGAAGTATGGGCCCACTTTTTGCTTTCACTTTTTTTTCAATTAGCTTTCCATTTGTCTTAACAACACTGACTGAAAAGTCCATTATTTTCCCCAGTGCTCTGAGCTGCCAGCTGTATCACATAAATTTCCATACGCACATGGGTTTCCTTCTAGGGTTTTCTCTTCTTTTCCATTGGCCTGTTTATTCATAAGCCTGAACCCTTGAAGAATATTGGACTATAGAGGATTTATAGTCTATCTAGTAAGGCCAGTCCCATTTCATTGCTCTACTTGTTCAGAAGTTGCCTTGCTATTCTTGCATGTTTATTTTTTATAAATTTCAGAACCAATTTGTATAGCTCCAGAAAACAACTTGTTGGTATTTTTATTGGAATCACATTAAAATTACAAGTAAACTCAGGGAGAGCTAATATCTTTATGATGCTCTTTTTAATTCTTATGCTTCTAATGGTTTTCTCTTGTCTAATTGCATTGGCCAATACCACCAATACGATGCTAAACAGCAGTGGAAACAGCATCCTTGCTGTGTTTCTGACTTACTGGAGTTTTCCCAGTTAAATAAGTTACTGTCTCTAGAATGGAGCAATATATATTTTTGTATGTTAAAGAGGTATCCATTAATTCCTATCTTATTCAATGTTTTTATCAGAAATGAGCATTGAATTCTGTCAGGTCTTCTCAGCTTCTGTGGAAGGAAGTAAATGGTTTTTTCTCCTTGTAGCTATTAATTTAGTGAATTGCATCAATAAGTTGCCCAGTCATGGTCTACCCTTGTGACCTATAATAAATCATATTTGGCCATGTCTTTTCTTAATGTAGTACTTAATTCTGATCCCTAATATCTTATTGGGGACTTTTATATTGACACTCATAAGTAAAATTGGTCCACAACTTTTTGTTTTATCAGGCATACATCATCAAAGTTATTCTCTCTTCAGAGGAAGTTTTCCTTCATGTTATATATTCTCCAATAGTAGAAGTTCAAAGCATGAGAACTCCATCAGCTGTGAAGTGCATATTAGAAATAAATGAACGTTATTGGTATCCTCTGTAAGTCCAAGGTGCCACATATCACTAAGTGACAAAAGGAGTTTCTCTGGGCAGTCGGGATGAGTTGTCACTTTAAGAAGTTCCATACAGCTTTCTGCCTGTGCAGGGAAATCTCTGCTGTTGTTTAATTCTGATATGGTTTGGATCTGTGTCCCCGCCCAAATCTCATGAATTGTAATCCCCAGTGTTGGAGGTGGGGCCTGGTGGAAGGTGACTGGATCATGGGGATGGTTTCTCATGAATAGTTTAGCACCATCCTCTTGATACTATCCTCTTGATCATGAGTTTTCATGAGATCCGGTTAAGTGTAGAGCACCTCTCCCCGGCTTCCCCCTGCTCTGGCCACGTGATGTGTGTGCTTCCCCTTCACCTTCTGCTATGACTGTATGACTTTGAGGCCTCCCCAGAAACTGAGCAGATGCCAGCACCATGCTTCCTGTACAGCCTGCAGAACCGTAAATCAATGAAATCTCTTCTCTTATAAATTACCCAGTCTCAGGTATTTCTTTATAGCCATGCAAGAACAGACTAATACAACTTCTAAGCCAGCAGGACGTGGGCACCGTGTCCTGTGGGCTTTGTAACAGCTGGGATACTACACCTACACCTAGGGAGAAGGACTAGGCCACTGTAGAATTCTGACTTCCCAGGCCTCCTCCCAAATGATCAAGGCTCGGTTTAGAGAACAGGGATATAAACAATGACTGTAAGAGAGCCGCTATATCCCCAGCTTCTACATCCCCTTTCTACTGACTTGCTGGGAGATGCTTGGTGGAAAAACCTGGTGACTGTGGCAGGGCCTAAGAAACCTCCTGCTTCCAACTTGGGCAGTAGTCCCTCCAAGTCACTCAAACCCTTGGTATTCTTACTCCTTCCTCTCATCCCTCCCTGCTTCCCTCCACCCTGTTCCCATCTCCTGCTAAGCAGATGCTTGGCTGCTCCTGTACACTTTAGTACTGAAACCACTTTCATAGTGAGTTCTTAACTTTTTAACTTTCTAAGAAACCAGGAGTACTGAAACCACAGGAATGTCAAACATTGAAGTTGGAAGGGACTTCAGCTGTCATTGACTCTTACTTTCTCATTTCACTACTGTACCTCTAGAGACCTTGTCTGGATGGGAACTTGGTTACTCACAGGCCCCAGATCAAACAAAGTCTTCTGCTCAGGAAGGGGGTCCTTTTCAATGGAATGAGCAGTAGTCCAAATAAGGGAATGGGCACTTCATGGGTGTGAGAAGTTCCAGCCAGAAAGCCCTCACATCCCATTCCACAGATTAGAAAACTGAAGAGCAACTTCTCCAGTGAACTAGTTTTAGAGTTGGACAATACTGGGTTTAAATTCCAAACCTACTTCTCATTAGCTCTGTGGCCCTGAGCAAAGTACCTGACCTCTAAACCTTAGTTTTCTCATCTTTAAAATGGGGATAAGAACACCTACCTTCAATGACAGTTTTGAAAGTGTTTACTCAAATGAAATAATGTTTATAAAGTGCTTAGCACAGGGCCTGCAACATGATAAGCACTCAGCATATGGTAACCATTAGTCCTTAAGAACATAAAGATGGAACAGCAAAGGGAAGCTTAGAATCCACCTCATGTCTTTCCCTCCCACCTGAAAGAAAATCTCCCTATCCCTTCAAACCTTATGGACCTAAATTTTTGTCCAGACACACAATTAGTTTATTCACCACAAATAAAAAAAAAGAAAGAAAAAAACTTAGTGTGCTTTAAGACAGCACATGAAACATTTATAGTCTACTAGAGTGTGGATAGCACAATATTCTCTTAAATCTATTTTCTAAAAGCTCTTACATTAAAACAAAAAATAATGGGAACAATAATTTCCCATCTCAGCATGTCTACAGACTGGGACAAATGCTCAGGCAGTGCGTGGAGAATGGCATCTTCCACCACACTTAAACTGTCTCCCTCTCCACTGTTGCACAGTTCACTTTGGTAGTTATTTGTTGGTGAAATGCACACGGGACGCATACTGTGTCCTCTGGCATCCGTATAGGAATGAGCTCCTCCAGAACAATCCATAACATTGGATTGTCGGCTTGTTGTTACCACCCCACTGCTCAAGAAAGGAATACTAAATGCCATAGCAACTTCAAAACTCTGCTGAACCCTGACAGCTAGGAAGGTTTGTATTAGGATTAATAAAACAATGATCAAAAATCTTGATACTAGTACAACTCTGACTCACTGACTGTTTGATGTCTTGAATATTTAATAGGTATCTTGATCTTGCTCAAAACAAAGCCCTTGATTTTCCCATCAGCCTCTTCTCTCCACAAACCTACTGTGTCCTACAAAACTCCTACCCCTGCCTGCTCCTTGCCTTCCCAGCTCTGTGAACAGCATTATCAGTTTTCAAGGGGTTCTGGTAGCTGCTGTAGAGCCATCCTTGGCTTTCTGCTCACTCCTCCATCTAATCCTTCAATATAAGGATCCTTCTCTATTGGCACCACATCCAAAGCATAACCTGAATCTGTCCACCTCTTCCTACCTCCACGGATTCTACTGAGTGCAAGCTTCCACTGCCTCTCCCTTGGACAGCTGCAAGAACTCTCTATTTGCCTGCTTCCATTCCTGCACCAGCAACTCAGAGGCCTTTCCTGACTCCGGTCTAAAGGAACAACCCTACTCCCAGCCACTCCATGAACTCAGCATGTTATCTTCTCAGCACTTTATGCTACCCGGAAGTATCTTGTTTATATGTTGCCTTTCTCCTCGTTAGAACTTAATTCCATTAGATTAGGATCTTTCTTAAAGCCTGGTTCTATAAAATCTCTAAATCTGATTCTCCCACTTCTTGGAGCTATAAAATTAGAGACATTCACCATTGCTTTGACGTGGGCCCCAATAGTATTTGATGAATGAATACATTTTGAATTTATTACAATTTTTGTGTTCAATGAGAAAAAAGTACCTGATTAAATCTCTGGGCGTTTTCCAGAATTTTCCTTTCTTCCTTCAGGCAGTTGTAAATGATCATAGACATCTGGATTGGGTCTTCCTGAAAATTATCCTAGATTTGAGGAGTTAGAACAAAAATAAATTAAAATGCAGAATGTTTACATTATTGTGTATTATAAGTTGATATGAATTTGTTTATATTCTCTGAGAAACCTCATCTCTCATCTATTAAATTCTATATAAGCTATGTTTGCTAAAATCAAAATATTTCTTTCACAAATTATGACAAAAATTGCTTTAACTTTCTAAGTGCAGGTACCTAAAGTACTTTTGGAGTAAACAAGTATTTTCACATATGGTTCATATAATATTTTTACTTTAATATCTTTCCATATTTCTTGAGGCCAATTATCTTCTGTTAGGATCCCAAGACAATGCAAATGATATGAAAACTATACATGGCATTCCTCAATGAATGCATCTGTTGGTCTAAGCTTTGAACCAGACCAAAGATATTAATTTAGATTTTTCTGTTGTCATTGTCAAAGCTAGTTTGCAAAACACTGGCAATAATGGCTCTTTACACAGGTGCATTCATGCAAGGTCTGTATGAGAGCAAATTTCTGTAAAGTTAATTTGATTTTCCTACTCACTGGTATATAAAATTGTAAATACATTCACAAAGGAAAAAAAAAAAAAAAAAAAAAACTTTCAATTACCTAAGCTGAAAAGTTCAGTTGTATTTTATGAAAGAAGAAAATGATAGCTTTCACCTCCATTAAAACAGAAAAGTTCTGTTATTACAGGACATAAATATGATAGCCAGGCCAAGGGCATGCTAGGAGTACGTTTGAAGAACTCCTAAAACTCTGTAGCACGTTCTCTCATGTCTGGATCTTTCTTTGACTTTTTCTTCCAGGAGAGGCTAACTCCACCAGAAGCAAGGCAAGGTGGAGTCTAGTTCCTGAAGTCACCCCTTCCTCAGGTGAAAGTCAAACCTTTCCGGACTTATTTCTCATTTGCATAGCAAGGACCTGAACCTAACTACTAACGTTCCCTGGAGCTTTAATATACTACTATAGATCACTGCTCTTAAAATGCAGCCCCTTTTCTTTGGTTTAAATATTGACTGTTTTTAGTAAAACAAGATTATAGCATCACATTTTTCTCAGAATTACTGACACCTAAGAGGTGATACATTTAACCCCGAAAATTCCTTCTGTGTTTATAAAATGAATTGATATCTTATTTTACTTATGCTATATTTACTGATGCTATAAATAATATAAATGGAGTTGTTTAGTCTCTGTTACTTCTCTAAATACCATGAAGTGTGTGCTCAATTGTATTTGCTGAATGAAGAAAACTGCCTTCCATCAACATGAGAACATTTCAACTAAAACACAAAAACCAGGTCATACCTGAAGATTACGCTTGCTTTTCCTTATGTTATGCTGTAGCAAGAAGTTATTCTCCAAAGAAAAGCGACTATATTGATCATCCAGCTGTGACAGGAGGTCATGAAAACGGATGGTGGCAAATGAAACATCATTGGCAGCGTGCTCCCTAGGAGATTTAACATTTACATATTTCATTCTAGAACTAAATGTCTACGTAAAACAGACAAAACAAATGTTGGTTTCCTTATTGAAATTATTAAAAACCATTTAAGTATTTTCTTAGGTTTATTTTCTTCTTCTGAAACTGATACTGCTTTTAGCAGTAGTTTATATGGTATTTCTCTTATGTGCAATCAGCATGAAAAATTCTAGAGCTCTAAGAGATTGTGCCTGACACTATTCATGGTGACTATCTCTGGAGGGGGAAAAGTCAACAGGGGACCCCTCACTTTCTATGTCAAATACTTTCAGGATGTTTAAAATATTTGCAACTAGCAAATAATACATTTTAAAGTAGAACACCTATCAGTTAAAAAAAATCCCCTTAATTTTACTACCTTCTTCCTATTTCTAATCAATGTTTAACCATTAATTTGGCTTTATTTCTTTTAAGTTACTTCTTTCTATAGTCTGGATCCTAAGTTGGAAACTAATTGGTGTCAGCATTATCTAACTTGTCCAAAGCATTTAGGAGTATCTATCTTAAATAAATTTGACAAAACTACATAAAAGTGCTTAATGACTAATATACTTAACTTTGTTGAGAGACATGTCATTTTTTAAAACAATAAACTTATCTACAACAAATAATCCCAGTGGCATTGATGGAATTCATCTTCCAGTAAACATGGCCCCAAGTCACTTCATCAACAAGTATTTTTAAGGTGTAAACAACTTCTTCTATCTAGTGAATTTTCCTTACCAGTCTTGCTTTTCTAACCACTGTGCCAGGTATTGTCTGATTTCCATGGGAAAACTGTCATCATAAAGCTGGTGAACCTGCTCCAGGAATTTTGAGTCAAGCTGCTGAAGTTCATACCACTGAGACATCCTATAAAGAAAAAGAATATACATTCTTTCCATGTATATGGAAACCATAGCTTCAAAGAAAGCCTTCTTGGCATCAGGTTGTACTCTTAAATATCTTGCTTAATCCAAAACATAGTTTGTCCCAGAAATATTTTATTTAAATGGCATTTATAGTCTAAAGCCTCTTTTTAATTGACTTTGGGGATCAACTTTTTTTCTCCTCCACAAAACACATCTTCAGGTCTTTGCTTGTTGTCCACATATCAGGGCAGCCTTCTCTGGCCTTCTTATTTAAACTGCAACCACCTCCCGCCCTGGAAACATGCTCTTTCTCTTCCCTGGTTTATTTTTCTTCATAGTACTTACACGACCATCTGACCTACCACATTTTTTATTTTGATTATTGTCTGGTTTCCCCACCTGAAGGGATGGATGTTGGTGGAGAATTTTGTGCACTGGTGTATCCCCAGAACAATGTCAACCACATAGTAGGTATTCAATAAATACGCCTTTAAAATGAATTTGTGATTTTATCAAATAAACACATGAGAAACATTATTTTAATTAGACTTGCTTTAAGACAAATCACATGACTCTCCCAAAATGCTCTCCTACAAATCACAGTACATTTGTAATTTAACTCAAATATTTTTAAACTGCTATATTTATGATTCATACGGTAAAATTCATTATTTTTGTTATACACATTTAGAAAGATATATTTTCCTCTTTGCCTACTACAAACAATAAATCTGGCATAAAGAAGTAATGATTTTTAAATATTAAAACAACATCATTAAATGTAATTTAAAAGGATAAAGTAACACTTATCTCTTTGCAAAACTGTTAAGTCCATTTTTATACAGTTATCCTAAAGATTAAAAATCACAACAAAAACTTGATATAAGGAAGTCCTAAAATCCATTAGGAAAACGGAAAGTTTTCCATGACCATCATGTGACTTAGGATTTACATCAGCACACAGCTGGTGATAGGCAGAGTGGACACAAGTGAATCTTGCCCTGCCAGACCTCTGGGGAAGGGGTCTGGATTTTCAAGTAGGGCATGGAAGAGTATTTATGCATTCTTGTAGCCAAGTACATGTATGAAGGCATGAAGTCATGCTTAGTCCAAAAATGTCCTTCCAAAGGAGCATGAGGAAATGTCTGGACTATAAAGCTAGTTATCATCATATATACTAGTAGAAATGGACCCAAGCCCAGCCCCTTGACACTCCTGCTGTAGCAATTTGATTTTTTTCAGTTCAATTTTATTTTACCTGAGTGGAAAAATCTGTGGCTCTTTCCCTTCCTGCTTGGTAACTAATAAGGATGTGCCTAAAGCAGATATGCTGGACTCTCAGCCAATGGGAGCTGCAATGTCTCTTATTAGCCAAGTAAACCCAGGTAGCTTACTCCCCTATCAACAAGGTGGTTTTTTTTTTTTTTTTGTGTGTGTGTGTGTGTGTGTGTGTGTGTGTGTGTGTAGTAGACAGGAACTTGCTCTGTCATCCAGGCTGGAGCGCAGTGGCACGATTATAGTTCAGTACAGCCTCCAACCCCTGGACTAGAGCAATCCTCCCACCTCAGCCTCCCAGTGAGCTCAGACTGCAAGTGATATGGTTTGGTTCTACATTCCAAATCTCACCTCGAATTGTAATATAATTCCCACATGTTAAGGGCGGGACCAGTGGAGGTAACTGAATCATGGGGGCAGTTTCCCCAATGCTGTTCTCGTGATAATGAGTGAGCCTCATGACATCTGATGGTTTTACAAGCGTCTGGCATTTCCCCTGCTTGCATCCACTCTCTCCTGCTGCCCTGTGAAGAGATGCCTTCTGCCATGCAGAACTGTGAGTCAATTAAACCTCTTTTCTTTACAAATTACCTAGTCTCAGGCAGTTCTTTATAGCAGCATGAGAACAGACTAATACAATAAACATGAGCCAAGATGCCTGGCTAATTTTTAAATTTTCTGCAGAGAGCCTCTTGTTATGTTTCTGAGGCTGGTCTCAAACACCTGACCTCAGGCAATTCTTCCACCTCAGCCTCCCAAAGTGCTGGGACTACAGGCGTGAGCTTCCACACCCTGCCGCAGTTGGTTGTTAAGGCTGGATGAGCTAGTACATATGTAGCACCTGGCACAGAAGAGGTGAATTAATAAGCTCATGTTTGGGTGGGCGAGGTGGCTTACGCCTGTAATCCTAGCACTTTGGGAGGCCAAGGTGGGCGGACTGCCTGAGCTCAGGAGTTCAAGACCAGCCTGGGCAACATGGTGAAACCTTGTCTCTAGTAAAATACAAAAAAAATTAGCCGGGCATGGTGGTGTGCACCTGTAGTCCCAGCTACTCGGGAGGCTGAGGCAGGGGAACTGCTTGAACCCAGGAGGTGAAGGGTGCAGTGAACCGAGATCGCACCACTGTACTTCAGCCTGGGCGACAGAGCAAGACTCCGTCTCTAAATAAATAAATAAATAAATAAATAAATAAATAAGCAAGCTCATGTTCACAAATCTGGAGTCAGTCTTATCTTCTCACAGAACCTGTTACCAACTCACAAAACCTGTTACCAACTCAGAGTGGCATGGCCATCTCCCAATCACCTAGCTCAAATCCCAGATTTAGAGTTGATTCTTTCCGCTCCATCCCAAGACTTGCTGCCTTCCTGTCTCCAACATTCTACCTTCCCAATCCAGCCTCTGCTGCACACAGATTGGACCACATCAATCTCCTGTGCAAAAATCCTATGATTTGTCCATTCCTAGGCGGATTTCCAACCCACCCCATCTTCATCCATCAACAAAGCAACCCAGTCACCACATCATTTACTGTTTTTCAACGGTGCCCAACACTTCTGCTTTGCTCCAGCTACTTGCCCTTGGAACAGCCTCTCCACGAATTTTTGCATCTCTAAATCCTACAGCATTCAAAGCTATGTACAAAAGTCCCTTCTTTCATAAAGTTGTCTGAGACTCACAATTAAGCTTTCTTTGACTCGTGTCTCACTGAATTCTGTACCTCTATTAGAGCATCAGTTCCAGTTTTCCTTGTAAAGCTCTGTGATGCCTCCAGAGCCCCCGCAGGGGAAGGTGGGTGAGGTGTGGTGGGGTGGAGTAGTGGGGGTATTTTCCTTTTTAACATCTTATGGACCTTGGACAGTGCGCTGCCTACACTATGTGCTCAAAACAGTTTGTTGAATTCAAATTGTGTATATTTCAGATGGAATTAGAAACTAAAAAGCAAACCATATTATGATCTCACAAGTGTGAGTCCAGCATCCTCATTTAGCAATGGTTGCACAATGGACTGTGCTGGAGGCTCAAGTCCTATTTCTGTTCTATGAAAACAACTCCCTATCTATACAAACAACATTCAAAGCACAATCAACCACACCTCTGCATACCTACCCCAGAACTCTTCAGAAAAATTTTTTTAAGAGTAATTATATTATTTTGGGGGTGGGGGGTCTGCAAAAACTAAACATCACTTTTAAACTCTAGGAAGACATTAAGCCCTTCCATCTTTAAACATAGAAACATAATTAAGATTCCGAAGCCATGTACTCATTCATGTGATCACATGAACATTTACTGACCTGCCACCTTGTGCCCCAACAAGGGCCTGGGGATTCAACCAAAGGAGCAGCTACACACAGCACGTTAGGTGCCAAGACTGTCGAGGTTGCATGCACAGAGTGCGAATGTTAACCCAGACAGCTCTCGAGGATGGCATACAGCAAATGAAACTTTCTGCGAAAAGAAGAAAATGTGACTGATGGAAAGGGGGGTGGAAACGGGAGAAAGCGAGGGTAAATGGGAAGGTGCAGTGCCTTCTAGAGGAAAATTCTATTTCACAAGTCCTCTTTACTGCCACAGCACGACTGGCAAGGGCAATCGTGCTGAGCAGTGCCATCTCCGAGAACAGGGGGCACTCCTCGCACTTGGAATACTCGGGACACGTTCTTTGGGTCACGGATTCGCGGGTCAGCACAGACGGCCCGTCCTCGCCCGGCGTCCAACTGCACTGCCGGAGGACTTTGTCCCGGCGCGTCCCACCCCCAGCACCCGGAACCTCACGGCCACTCACTCTGCGCGCAGGATCCGGAAGGGCTAGGCGGGGGGGGCGGCGGTGCAGCCTTTCCCGGGCGTGCCGGGCCGCCTCTGCTCGGTTTGGGGTCTGCCAGGCGCGGTCCCCCGGTGCAGCCAAGCCCCTCCGCAGACTCTGCGCTGGAAAGCGAAACTACCCGGCAGAAGAAAAGGCAGCGCCGGCGCCCGGCCCCCTTCCGCCCCCACCAATCACCGGGCGGCTCCGCGCTCAGCCAATTAGACGCGGCTGTTCCGCGGGCGCCACCGCCTCCCTCTGCGGGCCGCTGCTCCCTCGCGCACTGGGTGTTTCCTCCGGCTTCGGGCAGGGCCGCTAGGGGGGTGACCTGCAGCCCGGTTCCGTGTTGACACGCTAGGTACTGGAGTTGTTTACATATCTTGGAGAACGACCAAAAGGACGTGCTATGTTTGCAGAAGCCCAAACTTGGAGGTCTCTGTATTAGCTTCATCATTGAGAATCCAGGCAGAGGACAGATTTGGCAACGTGATCATTCTAGAAGCTCCCTTTAGCAACTGACCTCCATATTGCTAAATCCAGGGGACACTTTTCCGTTGTCCTCACTTTACTTGACAGCTTGGAAGCACTGGGCACGGTTGACGCCTTTGTTCTTGAAACACATTTCTTCCTTGGTCATGATTATAACACATCCTCCTTGCGTCTTCCTGCCTCTTTGGCATTCTTTCTACATTGTCTCCACCTCCACTGTCAAACCATTATATGTTAAGGTTGTCAGGGTCCAGACATTCCTCAGCTTCTTTACCTGGGCTTCTCCTAAAGGCTGTGCCGTGATGACCTCACCCACAGCTTCAATTTCTTTCTAGATGGAGGGGTCCTAAATGCTTATCCTGTCCACATCTCTCCTCTGAGCTTCACACCCACAACCCCCACTTGCTTCTCCACTTGTATGTGCAGTGAGCTCTACAAACTATGTTCAGAACCAAACTCATCTTTCTCCTCAAACATGCTCTTTTTCTAGAAATGGCACATGTCAGATACCTAGGATTCATCTTTGACATTGCCTTCTCTCTCACCTCTCAACACCTGATCCTCAAACCTTATTATTCTTCCTCCTAAATATTTCTCAAGTCTCATTTACTCTGCTCCATCTCTTCTTTCTGCCGCCTCCCTTTTCTCTTTCCCATTACTGCAGTAGATTCCCGAATGGCTGCCTCACTTCAGCCCTTAGCTCCCTTTTAATCCTTTCTCCATACAAGAGTTTGAGTGTTTTTTTTTTTTTTTTTAAACTGAAAAGCAGATCATGTCATTTGCCAACCTGAAAAATCCTTCCATGGCTTTTCTTTGCTCTTATAAAATTGAGTTTCTTAATACATACTATAAAACCCTGGTTTCTCTATCTCTTTCTCCAACCCCATAATATGCCACTCTGCTTTGCTTACTTCAGCATTTAGTTCTGCAAATAACCCAAACTCCCCAAACTCAGGGACTTCTCACCAGCGACTATTTGGAAAACCCCTTGAGCCAACATCTGCTTCACCCAACTCTTTGCTGGCTAACTCATCTTTTAGATCTTAGTTTAAAATCTCAGCTCAAATGTCACTTCTCCAGGTAGGCACTAATGAAGCCAGCCAAACTAAATCTTCTTGGACTACATGCTCATAAAATCAATTGGTTCCTTCAACTAGACGGGATTTGAGTCAAGCCTTGAATAATTAGGCACTTTGGGGTAGGAGAAGGATCTGAATAATTTCCCATGGATGTACCTATATGTGTGTGTGTGTGTGAGGTTTTTTTTTTATTTTTATTATTCTTTGCACATCTATTTGTTCTTCTTGTCACAGATGCACCCTCACAAAGCAAGTTAGCAGTGAAAACAGCCTTCTCTACAAAGAGATGCCAGGGCACCAAAAAGGTCCCTTCTGCTCTTACCCAAGGACTAAGACAATGTTTTACTGTTCTCTGAAAAAAGCTGTATTAATCCGTTTTTAACACTGCTAATAAAGACCTGAGACTGGGAAATTTACAAAATAAAGAGGTTTAATGGACTTACAGTTCCACATGGCTGGGGAGGCCTCACAATCAGCAGAAGGCAAGGAGGAACAAGTCGCATCTTTCATGGATGGAGGCAGGCAGAGAGAGAGCTTGTGCAGGGAAGCTCCCATTTTAAAAATGATCAGCTCCGTGAGACTCATTCACTATCACAAAAACAGTGCAGGAAAGTCTCGCCCCTATAATTTAATCACCTCCCACCAGTTTCCTCCTATGACAGGTGGGAATTGTGGGAGTTACCATTCAAGATGAGATTTGGTTGGGGACACAGCCAAACCATATCAAAAGCTGACTCTAGGAATGGTAGATTACATGCTAAAAATATTTTTTTCTGGTACTATAAAACTTGCACAGATATTAGCTTCAATATTCATGAAGGAATTAAATAATCCTAATATCTGCAAATAAGATTATTTGGCACTCCAAATCCCAATTTGGATCATCAAGATCTATGGATGCTTCCTTCCTTACCCCCCTTTGTTTTAGCATCCATGACAATATCCTACCATAGGCCTTCATCACTTGAGAATTAGAATGCTATGCTAATCTCTAGGTATACTACCTTTTTCTAGTCTCTTTCTCCTTCACTATATTTGCCAAATTAAATTCCTTAAAATACTGCATTGATGTAGTCATTCCCTGCTCAAAAGCCTTAACAACTCTCCTGCACGTATGATCAACACAAATGTTGTCTGCTAGTCTGGATCCTCCACAAAATGTCTCTTTCCTTCTTTCCAGCCTTTTCTGTCATTGTCCCATTTCCCAACTAACCTCGCCTAGCTCCAATACTCCCCCCATGCTTTTAATTTCCTGATTTCTGCCCCTTTGTACATACTGAATGGCAAGTCTTGCCCCTTACTCTCTTCACTTACCAAATTCTTATCCACCTGTTAAAGCCCAGCCCAAATACTATATTCTCTTTCTAGAACCACCTCAACCTATAGCAATTAATCTGGGATCTCTGAATGACCTAATAATATATGTGTCTCTATTTATTTGGACAGTAACTATACACTTCCTAATATTATGGTTTTTGAAGTGTCCAATCCTTATGTCTCCAAGATTCAGTGTTCCTGAAGGATAATTTATATTTTCTTACTGTATAACGTATTGACTGCTTCAAAAAGCAATCAAACCAAAGCCAAACAAAAACCTAGAAATCCATAATTTGACAGATACAAATGTGTGATGGTTGCCTTTTAACAGCTTGGAAAGCTGTGTCTCTATATCAACAATGTCAAATTTGCAAAAGACACAAAACTAGAAAAAACAGCTAACACTATGTCTGTAGACTGCATTATTTTCAAATCTCTTCTGTCCCTTCCCACCCCTTGCCATGGTTCACTAAGGGTACAGTATACCTCTCTGTGTGCTGTAACTCTGACCTTGGCCATGTGACTTGTTCCAAAGGAATATGGGCAGTTGTGATGTATAGATCATCTGACCTGAAACTGAATGTTCTTCGTAATCAACTTGTTCTTGTGTGCTCCTTCCTTCTGCTAAGAGACAGCATGCCTCAGGTACCCACGCTAAATCAAAATTCTAAATTATCTAAATATTCCAACAGACTGCTGCTGGTCTGAAACCAACTGGATACTATGTATATATGTATGTATGTATGTATGTATTGATGACACAGTCTTGCTCTGTCGGCCAGGCTGGAGTGCATTGGTGCAATCTTGACTCACTGCAACCGCTGCCTCCTGAGTTCAAGTGATTCTCGTTCCTCAGCCTCCTGAGTAGCTGGGATTACAGGCCTGCGTCACCAAGCCCAGCTAATTTTTTGTATTTTTAGTAGAGTCAGGGTTTTGCCATGTTGGCCAGGCTGGTCTTATACTCCTGGCATCGGGTGATCTGTCTGCCTCGACTTCCCAAAGTGCTGGGATTACAGGTGTGAACCAATGCGCCTGGCCTCAACTGCATAACACTTTTTTTTTTTTTGAGACCAGATCTCACTCTATTGCCCAGGCTGGAGTACAGTGGCACGATCTTGGCTCATTGCAACTTCCCGCTCCTGGGTTCAAACAATTCTCCTGCCTCAGCCTCCAGTCAACTGTATAACATTTAAAACAATAAATGCAACTACTTTTATTGGATTTAAAAGAGCAACAAATGACAGGGTACACTTCGTCACCAGCAATCAATCAGAAGCAACAGTAAATGAAATTTACTATTTTTCATCTCTGAACTGGTGTACAGACAAAGGAGAGTCAAGGACAGTGAGGAATCCAGAAACTGCATCATATGATCAGTAACTGAAGTGAAGTCACCAGAGTAACTCATAAATTCACATGATGTTACAGTAGAAAGACTTAATAACTACTCCATACTTCCCATTTGGAGGAACTCTATTTTGCTTGGAGAAAGGACAGTATCACTCCTAGTCTTCACTCACCTTTTTTTTTATACCCAAATCATTCAGTTGTATTTACTTAGTTACATCTGCTTGTTTCACAAAGCATTTAAAGCAACTTATAGCAGAAATATCTACAATAACTAGTGCAGCCTGCAAACCAAGGCAAAAAGATATCAGTTATATAGTTCTCATTATATGAAACTGAAATTAAGAAGGCTCTCCTGATAAATTATTTTCAATAATGTCCACATTATTCCCTGTTCTATTATTTCCCCACCCTGCCGCAGACGTGACATTGTGACATTTAGAGGCTAGGCCTCAAGAGGCCCTATACACTCTGCTCTCAGAACCCTACCCAGCCTCCATGAGAAGTCCGGCTAGCCTGCAGGAGCATGAGAGACCACACAGACCACAGCTGAATCACAGCAGTTGTTCAAGTTTAAACCTCAGATTTATGAGAGAACCCAGGCAAGATAAAGTGGGGGCCTGACCCAGGTGAACTGAACTCCCCAGCATACCCTAGACTTACAAGCACTGATAAACGATGTTTTACCAAAGTTCTGGGAATAGTTTGGTCTGTTATGTAGCAATAGATCACTCATAAAGAATTTATGAAATGAAGCAAAACATCCTACAACTGAATTCTAAAACAATTAAGTAAGTGGAACTTAATTAAGTGGAACAGGTCCATTGCCCTTCCCAACCATGGGAATTTCTCCTGGAGTCTCTCATCCTCAAGGAATGCTTTATCTGTGTCCTTACCACATTCCTATAAAAAAACTTACTGGCTCTGTGCTTTCTTTACAGCCTTGATCTATTTCAAAATGACAGCTACAAATCTGATGAACCAATCTATAGTAATATGTTTTTACTTTCCCTCTCCTTCCAGCTACCATTTTGTATTTCAGCTATATGTCCCCAATGTTTGCAATAATGTTATAAGCTAAATATCTGATAGTAGGAATTTCTAAAAATTCCAGTCAATGCCTCTTCACCTTTCCTCCTTTCTGTCAGGCTTGCTATTATATTGTGAATGTCACTTCATCAGTGTAAACTGTATTTGTTCATCCGTAATATAATAGAATTGAAATAAAAGATTTATATCATTTCTTGTAGTTCTCTGGATTTGGGTTTTGTACAGTCACTTACCTGTCTTGGTGTGTGTATCTTCTTCCCAGTTAATAAGTACAAGAGGCCTCCTAGATAGCAGCTGATTAAAATGCAGGGATGCATATCATGGTTTGAACAAAACTGCAATATATACATGACATATTTCATCCCAATATGAAGGAAAGCTATGAATACTTTTAGGAAAATGGCCATATGCAAGCAAGCTGTGTTCTTTACATGAAGGAAAAATAACACATCGACCAGAATTCTATTGATGATTATAATGTAGGGAACACAATCATTTTTTTAGAAGTTTTTATAATATTCTTGAACTTACAGAAATCTGCTATAAGAAAGTGATCAGATATAGATGAAAGCTTTATGCAGAATTATGTTCATAGCAGCTTCACTTATAATAGTGAAAAATCAGAAACCGAATTTTCCAACTGACAGTTAAAGCACAATTCATATAGTAGAATATCAAAGTTAGGCTTTCAAACACTATTTAATTTCACATTGGAAAATATCCACGTATAAAATTAAATGAAAATGACGGAAAGAAAACATAGACAGTATTATCCTATTATTGTAATAATATATAGAAATGTCAATAAAGGGAAACAGAGGGAAAAAGGAAAAATATTCTAAAATGCTAATGTTTCTGGGTAGTATATTACGTCTATATAATTTATTTTTAATGTTTACCATGAGCACTATCACATTCGTGTTCAAAAACCGCTCAGAACTGCTTTGGAGCCCTAGCTTTCCGAACGCAGAGAGAGCAGCCTAGGCCTGCCCAGGCCCTTGGCTTTGCGCTGTGCAGTGTGAAGCGCTTCGGAAACCGCTGGCCCGGCGCGCGCGGCGGGAGGGACGCGACTGCTGGGAAGAGCCGCCCCACGTGCTTTCGGGGAAACTGCCGGGGAGCGAGAAGGAGCGGGATTGAGAGGAAACCGAAAAGCGAAAGTCAGAGCCTGCGGGAGCAGTACGCAGGCGCAGCGGGGCTTTCCGGCATCCGGCTTCCTCCCAGCAGTTTCCGCCGGGCGGGGGACCCCCTGCTTGCACGCTAGCCCTGGGGCTGCAGATCGGCTTGCTGGAGTGGGTCCCAGAGAGGCCAGTCCACGCGGCCTCGCACGCGCGAGTGTTAGCCCTGCACACGACGGAAGGCGGAGGCGCGGATGGCTGCCATTTCACCTTAAAGGGAGGGAGGGAAACGTGTCCTGATTTCTGCACCTGAGGTGTTGGAAATCTTACCCTTCCACTTCCACCATTTCTTTCCTTGTGCTGAAAAAGGTCTCTTTCACCTGCTTCACTTCGCTATCTACACAGTTTGCAATTGCACTAACTAAGATCTTGTTCTGTCTGGTAAGCTCTGACCCTCAGCCAGCCTGGTTGCCTGTCGTAGAACCAGAGGTTGGGGGCTGGCAGTTTCTATAGGCGTCCGTAGGTCTGCGCCTATATAGGTCTGCGAGGGGCTTGCCTCTGTCTTCTGGGGTCTTCTCGCCCTCGTGTCTTCTCGGTTATGGTGATTATACCAGAAGGAATGTGGGAGAAGTATAATGGGGAATGCTTAGTCACTGGACAATGATTTCCAAAGTTCGGCTGGCCCAGGAAACATAGTTTTGTGTAATGTCTGTGCCTTACTCAATGGTTCTAGGAGGCAGGAGACTGGGTTTCTTTGGGCTCTGCTCGCCTACTCTTAAGGGGCTCTGCCATCTTAGGGTGAACTCGGCACCCACCTAGAACCTTCAGTGTGTGAAAGGGACTACCTCATTGGGCCCCAACCTCCAGCCTCTTGTGAGAGTGAGGACCAGCTCCCGCAATGGCTGCACACAAACAAGACCCTAAGGTACAGAGTCCTGCTATGCAAACAGACGTTTATTTTCCCCTGTTAGAACAACACAGGACCAGCTATGTAATTTGCAGGGAGGGCCCGTTGCTAAATGAAAATGTGGGGTCCCTTACTCAAAACGAATGAAGAATTTCAAAAGCAGGAGAGCGTGAAGCCAAACATGGAGCCCCTTCTGAGTGCCTGCCCTGTGGAAGCCAGACCTAGGTGGGGAATCTGGGGGCATTTCTTGTATAGGAACCTTGTTCGATGCTCACTTAAATGAAGAAACAAATTTTATAACACCACTCACCTGTTTAAAAGCCTCTGCTGGCTTCCTGTTGCATTTGCAATAAAATCCAAAATCCTTAGCGTTCCCTATAGGGCCCGCCAATTTGGGCTTACCTGCCCCTCTTACTCATCTTATCTCACTCTCCCCATACTTCACTAGACTCCCCTCCATCCCCTTGGCCTCTTTCTGTGCCTCAGATACCCCGGGTTTTTACCTACCTGAGTCCTGTGCATACATACATTGGTCTTTTAGGATGCTGGTTTCCTGGCAGTGTTAATGGACTGCCTCCTTCACATTCTCTAGGTCTCAGCTCAGTCATCATCTCGTCAAAGACACCCTCTTTGAGTGCTTCTTCCAGTTACTGTATCACACTTGCAATCCTCATAACACTTGCTAAACCTGTCCCTGTTTATTATCTGTCTGTTTTCATCTCTCCTCACCAGCGTATAAGTTCACAACAGGAGGGACTTTGTTCTGCGTTACAGCCTTTTCCATCCAGGATTCCATGAGACAATGCAGTCTAATCCCCCAGGGTATCTATGTATATAATGAATTCCCTGCTCTCCTGTATATCTAGAATGTCACTGTATGCCATCCCTGGGAGAACTGAGAAGATCGTCAAGCAAATCACTTCCTGTGTCTTGTGGTTCAGAAACCCTGGTTAAGCAAAGCAATGCCTGATACAGGCATTTTCAAATATTTCAAAAATATGTTTTGAATGAATGAATAAATGAACGTCACTGACTAACACTGGGATCAGGAATCACAGGTTAATTCAGCTGTTCAGATTTCAGCACTGGCTCTAAGACCTGTCGAGCCACAATTGAAGGGGGAAGATAATAATGAGCATGCATAGCCCCAAAAACTTCCCTAAAGGATTTTTAATGAGAGCTCTACTCCACACCCCTTCCAACCTCTCCCCTCTCCCTGCCCTTTCTGGACGGCAGAGTTCTTTCCATCTGCAGCAGTCTTTGAAACGTCTAAGAGGATGACTGTCGAGCCTGACATAAGAGTATTGTGGAGGACTTTTACTAGGGGCAGGAGTAGTAATGCCCTTTAGTGTAATGGAGAGTTTAGGGGAAATTGCTGGAACACTTGGTTCATCTGTGACTAGGTAGATGTCTAGGATGTTAGACGTGCATGATATAATACCTAGAATCAAAGGGAAGTTAGAGCAAGCTGATAAACAGTGTAATTCTAGACAATGTCTGTTGGAAGTTCAGGGTGAGGTAGAGAGGATGTCCTCTCTGTGTGATCAAAAGCAAGTGTGTTTTGGTTAATCAGGATGAAGCATAACATTGGGAGCTGTTTCATGATCTTAGAGTTTGGAGCTGTTATGAAGAGAATTCCAGTTTAGTTTTGCAGGCAGCCCAAGGAGCAAAGGAAAGGAAGGAACTAATGACCATTCTTGATGTGTTCAAACACCAAATCGTTAATAAATATTTATTCAGGGCCAGACTGTACTAGATTCCAGGAATATGACTGTGAGCAGGGCTGTCTTGGTCCCTGTACATAGAGAGCTTGCTTGGAGTCTATTGAGGAAAATAGATGATATCATTTACACCAAAGGTGATAAGCATTGCGCTGGGGATGTAGAGGATGCTATGGAGGAAGCTGGCATGATCTGAGCCATGCGCACATGTGTGTGTGTGTGTGTGTGTGTATGTGTGTATATGTGTGTGTTCGGCAGGAAGGCTTTCCAGAGCCTGAAGAATGTGGGAACATTATCCAGGTGCAGGGGTATATGGGATGGGTTTGGAGAATTGAAAGGATGTGGCAGGGGAAGCAGAGAGAACATGGGCCATCAAAGAAGCTGAAAGTAGTTCAGTCAGTCTTGTGTGCAGATGTTTTGGTGGATAAGAAGCTGTTGGGGAGGAGTGATGAGAGATGAGTTGAAGACTAAAAGGGGACTAAATAATATGTGCCTTTGGAAAGATCTGTTGAGAATTGTGGTCTTTGTCCAAAACTGGGATTCTTATCTAGTTTTTGTGCCATGGACCTCTTTGGCAGTCTGATGAAACCTGTAAGTTTTTCAAAAAATAATGTTTTTAGTTGAATAAGATAAGATGCATAAGATTCAAAAGAAAACCAATTACATTGAAATACTGGTATCAAGTCAACTTTGTGATATATTAAAACCAACTCTGTGATATAGTAATATAAATGATTCTTTTTTTTTCTCTTTTTGAGACAGTCTCACTCTGTCACCCAGGCTGGAGTGAAGTGGCATGAGCACGGTTGGCTGCAGCCGAGACCTCCTGCGTAATCCTCCCACCTCAGCCTCCGGAGTAGCTGGGACCACAGGTGCATACCACCACACCTGGCTAATTTAAAAAAAAAGAAAAAAAAATATATATATATATAGTAGAGATGGGGTCTCCCCGTGTTTCCTGGACTGGTCTTAAGACCTGAGGCTCAAGTGATCCTCCCACCTCAGCCTCCTAAAGTGTTGGAATTATAGGCGTGAGCCACTGCACCTGACCATGTGCTTATTTACTAATGGCATTAAATAATAGGATTTAGCAGTGGGTCCAATTAATGCAATTTCAAAATTGTGCTTTGCATAAATGATATTTTGAGATGACTTTAATAATTATAATATGATATAAATATAGTATGGGTTATGGTTTGCTGCCCATATAATTGAAGGAAATTAACTGTAGTTAGAAGTTAGTAGAAATAAAACTGTAACTTTTGCCATCTAAATTCACGAGCCCTTTGAATTCTGTCCATACACCCCAGACAAGAACTGCTAATGCAGAGCATCATGAGCCATTCAAAACTCTTTAGGGAGTGAAATTATCCAATTTAAGTAGAGCCCTCTGTCTACATATGAAGCTGCATGAAATTGTTTCTTATATTTACTGTAAGGAAAGAGAGAATGTCCTTCCCCATGTTTTTGTGGCATCCTCTTTGTGAGTGCTCTGGTAGAAATCTTCTGTCTTATAGTGGTGGTTACACAACTATATGAGTTTGTCAGAATTCATAGGCTGACACACCCAAAAGGGTGACTTTTACTGTATGTAAATTATATGCCAATAAGCCAGACTTTAAAAAGTGCATCAATAAAGTCAGTAAATGTTCCTGGTCAATTTGGAAAAAAAGATATCTTTACTCTGTGTCAGAAATTGGAGCATGTGCGCACAGAGGCCAAATGCGCACAGTGGACCGTCTGTCTACTGCTAGAGCAGAGTCCTCGGATGGCTTGACCTTTAATTCTGTTTCTTTTACTGTGGAGAGTTGCATGGGCCTCCCAAACCGTATGAAGTAAAGAAAAATCCCTTGAATCTGCCAGAGGTATATTCATTCTTTATGATTCTTTGGTGGGGTGGGGTTCTTGCCACCTTAGATTTTGATGAAATTCATTGGCTAGTTGCCTTCTTTCAGCATTTATTACAGATGAAGGCATTGATAATCAGAACAATTGGTTAAAGTGATTCTTCAAAATAAATTTGAAAAGTCATTAGCAAAATATATATCTGTGATTGATCTGGGATGGGTGAAAGGAGAAGTGAAAATGTGATTATTATTTTGAAACTAAGTCTATGTTTTATCTCCATTTCATTAAATGCTGCTTATTTGCAACTAGTTTGTTATGGACTGAGTGTTTGTGTTCCCCTCTGAAAATTCATGTGTTGAATTGCTGGTCCCCAAAGTGATGGTAGTAGGAGGTGGAGCTTCAGGGAGGTGATTAGGTCATGAAGCTGAGCCCTCAGGAATGGGATTAGTGCCCTTATAAAAGAGACTTTGGAGATCTCTCTAGCTGTCTTTCTACCATGTGATACAATGAGAAATTGACAGTCTGCAACCCGGAAGAGGGCTCTCACCAGAACTAGACCATACTGGCATCCTGATTTTAGACTCCCAGCCCTGAGAACTGTGAGAAATAATCTGTTTTATAAGCCACCCAGTCTGTGGTACTTTGTTATAGCAGCCTGAATTGACTAAGTCATTATTGGCAGAAAAAAATATTCTGGGGTAGGATTTGGCCAAAACGTGGTCCAAATTCCCTTCCCAATGCATTTCCTGCTCGTGTGGCACACCTTATCTTGAAGTAAACAGGTATCCCAGGACTCCCCTGACAAAACCTCATTGCCCTCTTTTATGGTTTGGATGTTTGTCCCTCCAAAGGTCAGGTTGAAATTCAATCCCAATGTTGGAGTTTGGAGGTGGGACCTAATGGGAGGTGTTCGGGTCATGGAGGCAGATCTCTCATGAATAGATTAGCACCCTCTGGGTGTCGGGGAGGTGATTTCTTACTCTATTAGTTTCTGACAGTGCTGGTTGCTAAAGAAAACCAGGTGCCTTCCCCACTCCCTCTTGCTTCCTCTCTCACCATGTGATGTCTGCATATCCCAGCTTCCCTTCCCCTTCCTCCATAACTAGAAGCAGCCTAAGGCCTTCATCAGATGCAGGTACCAGTGCCATGCTTCTTGTACAGCCTGCAGAACCATGAGCAAAATAAAGCTCTATTGTTTATAAATTACCCAGCCTTAGGTATTCCTTTAGAGTAACACAACACAGACTAAGACAGAAAATTGGTACTGAGGACTGGGGGTTGCATTAAGGATACTTGCAAATGTGAAAGTGGCTTGAAACTGAGTAATGCGCAGAGGTTTGGAAGAGTTTGGAGGACTCAGAAGTTTGGAACTTCTTTTTTTTTTTCAGACAGAATCTCGCTCTGTTGCCAGGCTAGAGTTCAGTGTCACGATTTTGGCTCACTGCAACCTCTGCCTCCCGGGTTCAAGTGATCCTCCTGCCTCAGACTCCCAAGCAGCTGAGACTACAGCCGTGGGCCACCATGTCTGGTTAATTTTTGTATTTTTTAGTAGAGACAGTGTTTCACCATGTTGGCCAGGATAGTCTCCGTCTCCTAACCTCGTGATGCACCCGTCTCGGCCTCCCAAAGTGCTGGGATTACAGGTGTGAGCCACCGCGCCCGGCTGGAACTTCTTAAGAGATTGATTTAGTGGTTGTGACCAAAGTGCTGATAGAAATACAGACAACAAAGGTCACCTGAGAAGGTCTCAGATGGAAATGAGGAACGTACTGAAAACTGGAGCAAAGGTCGCCCTTGATAAACAATAGCAAAGAACTCGGCTGCATTGTGTCCAGGCCCTATGGCTTTGTAGAAGGCTGAACTTAAGAATGATGACCTGGGGTATCTGGCAGAAGAAATTGCTAAGCAGCAAAGTACTCAAGAAGTGGTGTGGCTACTTTTAAAAGCCTATGCTAAATTATGGGAGCTAAGGAATGACTAAAAAGTGGAATTTATAATTAAAAGGGAAGCAAAGTGTAAAAATTTGGAAATTTCATAGCCTGGCCATGTGATAGAGAAGGAAAGCATTTTTAGGCAAGGAATCCAAGGGTTTGAGGAATTTGAGGGTGCTACAGAGCAACCATTGCTAAAGAGATTAGTGTGACTGAACCAGAGCCAGGTGTTATTAGTCAAGATGATGAGAAGAAGGCCCTGAAGGCGTTTCAGAAAACTTTGAGGCTGACCCCTCCATCCCAGGCCCAGAATCCTAGGATGAAGGAATGGTTTGGGTGGAGGACAGGCCTAGAGACTGCTCCTGTATCCCCACCACTCCAGATGGCACAGCCATGGCTCACATGGCCTCAGTGGCCCCAGGTATGAGTCATGTCACAGCTCTGGAAGGCATAAGCCATAAGCCTTGCTGGTGTCTACACAGTATGAAGTCTGCAGGTACTCAGAATGTAAAAGTCATGGAGGCTTGGCAGCTTCCACTTAGATTTCAGAGGATGTATAGGAAAGCCTGGATGCCCAGGGAGAAATCTGCTGCAGGGGCAGAGCCCACACAGAGAGTCCTCCCTGGGGTAACGCCTAGTGGAGCCATGGGATTGGGGCTGCTGCTGCAAGGACCCAAGAATTATAGTCATCAGCAGTGTGCAACCTCAGCCTGGAAAAGCCACGGGCATTCAGCTCCAACCTGTGAGAGCAGCCAGTGGCCTTGGGAGTAGGGCTGCTTGAGACCATGGGAGCGCACTCCTCATACCAGTGTACCCAGGATGCAAGACATGGAGTCAAGGATTATTTTGGAGCTTTAAAATTTAACATCTGTCCTGCCGGGTTTTGGACTTGATGGGGGCTGTTACTCCTTTTTTTTTTTGAATGATTTCTCCCTTTTGGGATGGGACTGTTTATCCAAAACATGTACCACCATTGTGTCTTGGAAGGAAACAATTTGTTTTTGATGTTACAGTTAATTCGCCTTGAGTCTCAGATGGCACTTTGGATTTTCAAGTTGATGCTAGAACAAGTTAAGACTTTGGGAACTATTGAGAAGGGATGATTATATTTTGCAACATGAGGAAGACATGAGTTTTGGGGGGGCCAGAGGAGCAATGCTATGGTTTGGATGTTTGTCTCCCCAAATCACTTGTTGAAAGTTGATCCCAATGTTAGAGGTGAGACCTAATGGCAAGTGTTTGAGACATGAGGGTGGACTCATGAATAGATTAATACCCTCCCATGGTAGGGGGCATGAATAAATTCTTACTCTGTTGGTTCTTGTAAGAACTGGTTGTTATAAAAAGCCTGGCACCTCCCCACTCTCTCTCTCTTGCTTCCCTTCTTGCCATGTGATTTCTACATACACCGGCTTCCCTTTGCCTTCTGCCATGAGTAGAAGCAGCCTAAGGGCTTCACATGCAGATGCAGGTTCCATGCTTCTTGTGCACTCTGCAAAACCAAATAAACCTCTTTATGAATTACCTAGCCTCAGGTATTCCTTTATAGCAACACAAAATGAAATAAGACACTCCCACAAAAATGAGTTTTGGAGTACAAGATTCACAATCTTGGGAAATAACTCTTAACTCTGGGGTCACAAATTTAATTTTGATTTTCTGAATCTAAATAAAAATAGCCACTTATTGAACTTTTACAATATGGCCATTGTCCATATTATAGAAAGTGAACTACAAACATCCTTAATTTTCTACCCCCAAATAACAGTGATGACTGTGATCACATAGAAAACCCTGGCATTCTGCTACTAGGCTCTATATTGACAAGCTTTTTAAAACTTCTATGAAATAGGTAGGAGTCCATTGTACTTCTGATAAATTCCAGGGAGCAAAGAGCTTCTGCAATCTTTTTTGTCAGAATCCAATTGTTTAAAAGCACTTCCTGGTAGGAAACTACTTCTTTAAAGATAAAACTGTAATAGTCATGCTCTGGTTTAAATTATTTCATCCAATTCTGCTGCCAGTTGATACGTATGCATCAGGCCAGTTTTAGAAAACCAGGTTTTGTGGAGAGAAGTAGAGACTGGGAGGACGCACCTCCAGTTAGATGCACCCTTCCATCAAACAGATGCCTCCACCCTAAAAGCATTTAGGAGCTCACAAAAGAGTAAAGGAACTGGCCTTGGGGCAGGTGGAGAGTTTGTTCCATAGGAACAATATAGGAGCCAGTTGGGCACATGTGGGTGGGATGAGATTGCTCAGATGGAATCTCTCTAAGGGAAAGGGCAGGTTATACTAAAAGCTTTTTTTCCTTTGAACTCTTTTGCATTAAACATTAGCCTCTGCCTGTTTGGTTTGCCTGGAGGACAGGAGGTGGGCAGAAGGAATTAAATAAGAGCCCTTCAGAGGGGGCTGCCATCTCTGACTCTGCAGTCATGGTTCACCTTGAAACCTGGTTCTGGATTTTTCTGCAGCTGGTCATGGCAGATGCCTCAGTAGCATTACTTCCTCAACTGACTCAGCAGCATCCCCAGGGCTCAGCAGGCATAGAGAGTTCTCAAGGTCTTGAGCATTGGAGGGCTCCATGCTATTACTAAGGACAGCAGCTGGGCAATGGCACCACTCAACATCCAGTAGGGGTGAGGCAAGGACCAAAACAGACTTGCAATTCACATACATTACTATCCAGGAAACCAACTGCCCTTCCTCTTTACTAGAGAAAATTGAAGGAATGGAACTTCTCATCCTAAACCTCTTTCCCCAGTCTCAGGTTGGATTCATGGGACCAGAGAGACTATTAGAGCTGGGAAAGATCATAGAACCCACATAGTCTAACCTCTTCTAGAGATGAAGAATGAGTAACCTATGAATAAAATCAGTCACCCAAGGCCAGAGTTGTTATTCTCCTAGTCCTCATTTCATCCTCCTAGTCCTCATTTCATGAGTTTTTTTAACCCATGTGTCTGCTTACAATACCTGTAAAATCAGTGCAGTTTGCCCAAGATACCACCACGAATGACTCTGGATCCCTCCTCCTGTGGTACCAGCAGCTGTTGAATCCCATAGTTGGGATAATATTGACATGGCACTCAGGAGGCTCCCTAATTCAACCCTGGATGCCCTGTGAATTTCTGCTGATGTCGCATGACGACTTTCCTCTCGGATCTACTGTGATCACTGTGCCTGCTAGCACTCATCATACAGTAGATTGGCTTATTTGGCTTTTCCCTCAGGCCTTCTTGCTGAGGTGTAGGTGTGACTTTGCTATTCTTGACCTACCCTGAAACATTAACACTTGCATCTTCTAGCTAAAATCATAAGTAACACCAGAGAGACAAATCAGAAATAAACCAAACACAGGCAAGCGAGTCTTCTGTGAATATTGTTATTAACACTGGTTTCTGAAAGTTGTCTTATCTTGCACGTTTATCTGAAGCTTTGGTTTCAAACATTTCAATCACAACACTCCCAACTGGGGAGTGCCATGACAGTGTGAAGAGAGCTTCAGACGTCAAACGTTTCCCAGAACCCGGTATTTACAAAGCTGAAGAAATCAAATGTGGTCGTTGGGCAAAGAACAGTCTTTAAAGTTTTTCATTTGCTTCCTTTCTTGGTGTGTCAGAGTTTATCCTGTCATTCAGCAGAATAAGGAGACTTCATCTAAAATTAAAAATGAAAATAATCTTTGAAGAAACTATTGGTTTGCAAATAAATCACTATTTCTTGTGTAAATAAACATCCTCTTTTCTACAAATTACTCCATAATTTTTCTATTACCTAGTTAAAATACTTAAACTAAGTATTTGCGAAAGTAATAGGGTTGATCAGTCTAAAATAAAAGGTACCTTTCAAGGAGACAGAAAACTGTTTTAAGAAAAAGGCCTGTTTATCCACCAAAAATATAATGAGGAAATGGGTGCAAAATGTAGCAAATGTTCAGTTAGACATAAATAACTTGATGATTTAAGGGAACTAACATTGGAATAAGCTATCAAAGGAAAGTGAATTTTTCATCTATGGAAATCTTCAAGAGAAGAATTAAAAGCCAGCTTGATAAAAATTTTTGAGGCTTAGGGTCCCTCCAAGTTTCTATTATATTATTCTGATGTATGCTCACTTTCATGTAAATTGGGAGTTTGAACCCATTGACATTATTGGTGGATAAGAGCAAATAGGACTCATCCCAAATAACATTATTGCATTAAAGATTATGACTCAGTTCTCAAAAAGGAGAGCATTATTATGCTATTGACCATTATTCATATATTACTTGATGAAGCTCTTGGTTCTAGAAATGCAAGCCATAATCAAGAAAAGTTGCAATGTGTGATGTTTGCACTGTAAGATAGCAAACTGGGTTTACTAGATAGTAAGTAACTAGTAAACTAGACAGTATACTAGGTTTATAAATATTGACCAGTAAATGCTGTTTGCTAAAGTAGAGAGTGTTGGGGAATGAGTGGGCCCGTGGTGCCAGTAGGGATAGTGTGCTTGAGTAGGGTATAGGAATATTTTGCCCTCTGGTGGTTTCGGGTGGAAAGAATGTAAAGCAGTTTAAGTAAGTAAAGGTGTCTGCTTTCCATACCCATAAGATCAGCAACACGCAGGACCATCCAGACACCTTTTGTGTCATGCTCACGAATTTGTTCCAATAAATGTGTTTTCTCCCTACCCAGGCAGTATTTCAGCCCCTTTGATTCCCACACCACCTTTGCATCATTGGAAATGCCTTTGAGCAGCAATGGAAAATAAAGGGAACATACTGCAGTTTCGATTGTTGTGGGACTCAGGTTTTCTCTCAGCACCGCATACACACTTGGTGACATGGGAAGAAGGTCTGATGGAGAATGTGGCTCCATTGAATCACTTCGGCTTAAAGAGATAACAAGGTCAATATGGACAAGGATTAGAAAATAATAATAGCTCACGGTGACTTACTGTGTCAGGAACTCATTTCTAGGGCTTCATCTATTTGTGACACTGAGTTATCTGATTCATCATTTCATATCAGAACATTCAACTTGCTATGGAATATATGACATTATAAGGGGAATTTTATAATTTTAGTCACAATAGATTGTGGTAGTGTGCCCTAAAGGCTAGCTTTATGTATAAAAGGAAATGGGACATTGCACATGACAATGCTTTGCTCTTAGTTATGTGTACTCTGCTCTACTTTTAAATCTCCTATAGGAAAGCTTTTTATAAAAAATATTTTACATGTGACTAAGATTACTCACATTGTTGAGATGGGGATAAAAACGGAAGGAACGTAACCTTTGCCACCCCTTTCTGTTGGTCTTGAAACTGGAAAAAAGAAGGCACAATGTTGGGGGAAAAATGTCAATATTAATAAAACTGGGGAAAAAAGAGTCTAGAAAAATATTAATGATAAGAGGAAGGAGATAATACAGTTGTTTGGTGATACACAAAAATGTTTCATTAAATAGGGGACACAATCTATTAGATAAGCATAAAATGTGCAAGAAGAGAAAAACAAATCTCTTGGCAGGCCTAATCTGACTTCATATATTAATGCCTCTAAACTGTATGGGAAAAATTGAGAATCAGCTGTATTACCTGTCTTCTACGTTTCATTTACGTTTGATTATAAGGACTGATTGAGTCATGTTTTGGAGGAGATAATAACCCAGTTCTTTTCATTTAAATGGACACCAGTCAGAACCTTATGATTGCAAATGTTTTTGAAGTACAGACATCAGTGTTCCCGAAAGTATCATTGTGCTGTAGTAACAGTCATATGCAAACCTCACCTTGGAAAAATTCCCCAAATTTCTCTGGTATACCATGTTGAACTAGTATTTGTTCCAATTTTCCAACCCTAATTTGTTGCATTGATATTTGTTATTTCATTCGATCAGTTGTTGAAAGTCACTGAGAAGTAACAGGTTTGTTTGCTTTTCTCTTCTTTTGCATTTTTGTTTATTTCAGAGAGCATGAAGTCAGGTGGCTGTGAGTCTGTGAGTGACAACTGTAGGATATTCTGCATGATGGGGCCCAAAGATTTAGTGCTATAGGTGAAGATTTCTATGGATTGTATACACTTCCATTAAAGAAACAGAATGATGAATGTACCTTAAAATTACATAGCAATTTAACGAATTTTCTTTTATGTATTCAACAAATATTTACTGAATGCCTGTTTTGGCCAGACATTGGTCTAGGTCCTTAGAATACAACCAGGAAAGGTAGGCTGGGTGAGTGGGGGAGGGAGAGGATGAAGCACAGATCCACAGGTCCCTCCCTGGCAAATGAACAAATACCCTGAGTTGTAAAACTAAAGTATGGTTGAAAATATAAAACTTATAAACCCTGGGGTTCCTTTGCAATATACAGACTTGTTTTACTATTAAAAGCTTCTCATCATTACCCCCTCTTTCTTTTCCTTTCCCCCAGTCATAGACGTGAAGTCTGCACCACTTCTGTCTTACAAAGGAGAAAACTGAAGCTCTCCGAGTGGCTTTGAGAGGCCCCCATGGCCACGGTGAAGTTTAGTTGCAGCTGCTTATGACTCTGCTAGTGTTAGAAAGCCCAGGGGTCCCTTTTCAGGAGCTGCTGACATACCACTTCATTTCTAAGGCTTTGACCTCCATATGCCCTTAGATCTTACAAACATCAGAGTAAACAAAAAGAGGAACTTCATTTATCATTTACTTTGCTCTAATATGAGGTTATTTTCCAAAATCTTAAGGAAAAAAACAAAAACAAAACCAGAAAAACCTAACCTTCGCAAGGCTGAGAGCTGTAGTGTTTACCAAAGGCTTTGTCTTTGGGAATGTCAGGATACAGGTACTTCAGAGGGTTTTCAGGAATGTTTTCAGCCATAATAACTTTGTAGTCTCGCAGGATGTCAGCGAATGGCAGAGCAGACAACCGGCCTTTATTGTAGGGTTCTACAGAGTGGAATCGCACTTCCCCTTGAAAAACAGAAATTGGAGAAATATACAGGTTCCTGTACACATTCCTTGTGACCATTTTTTCCCCGCCCACATTATCTTCATGCCACTGCAGTGACTTGTCAGTTCACGTCACTTCAATGTCAGACCGTCTGTTGCCTGGACGGTATAGATTGTGCATACGATAGACTTTTTGGAATTCATGGGTACCCTGTTCTGAGACAACTGCAACTACTAATATTCAAGCCCACTGAATACATCACAAATAGATCAACACACCATACACTTCCAAAAACTGAAATCCCAGTAACTAAATTTAAGAAAACTAATTTCACAAGAATAAACATTAGTGAGTATATACCATTTTCAGAATGGTCCACCCAGGTGAAAGTTATTCCTCCGAGATGGCTTTCACTGAATCTTAATAAAAAGGTGCCAGGCATTTTATCCTTTAGCAAGAGCCGTTCCTTCTCTTTGCTAACGAAGCCCATGACATACCTAAAAATAGAAATGCATGATTTTTTCTGATCATTATTGGATTTTCACTTATTGCATTTACAAAGAGCAGACCTACAGTTTGTTTTGAGTGTAATCAAAAGTCATTCTCACCTGAAATACTCATATATAGATTAATATACATAGTGATACTCCACAAATAAGAAATTGCAACTATTTTTTTTCTATTGTACTAAATATGCTTAAGAGAAAAAGAAGTAGAAGAAAACCAATAACAACAGAAAAAAAGAACATAATTCACTCATATGAAAAATACAGCCTATAACTTACCCATCAATCCAAAGGGGAAGAATGTGCTTCTTAATTAGATCCAATATTGCTTCAAGCCATGTCCAAAAGGTAAATGATTTACCAGGTAAGTGTTCCTATAGGAATAAACAAGCACATTAAGACATTAAGTAACAATGTTGATATAATAATTTAAGTTCAATTTTTCAACAAAATAATATCCTGAAACTGGACACCACCTTAGTTTCTTTAAAAAATATTCTTGGCCGGGCATGGTGGCTCACGCCTGTAATCCCAGCACTTTGGGAGGCCAAGGTGGGCAGATCACCAGGTCAGGAGATCGAGACCATCCTGGTTCACACGGTGAAACCCCGTCTCTGCTAAAAATACCAAAAAAATTAGCTGGGCGTGGTGGTGAGTGCCTGTAGTCCCAGCTACTTGGGAGGCTGAGGCAGGAGAATGGCATGAACCTGGGAGGCAACAGAGTGAGACTCCCTCTCAAAAAAAAAAATAATTCTTATCTGGGAATTACTCAAAACCCCAGGTAGTAATATAGACTTAGGAACATTGTATTAAAAAACAAATGTATCTAAATGATGTTTCCCCGACCGTTTGTACCTTGCAGAACTTGGCCCAGGTGAGGTGACCATCACTGTAGCTAGATTGGACTGAAATGAAAGAAAAGAATGAGATTTTTCATTCGACAATGAGATGCTTCAATTTTGTGCTCAATTTAGATATTTTTCCTCTTCCCTTTCAAGCATTTCTTAAGCACCTGTTATGGGTTTGCAATGTACCGAGTGCTAGGTACAGTACAAATATAAGACATCATCCTTGCTCCTAAGAAGTTTATTATCTAGATAATAAGGTTTTTGGTGGAGGAGCTAACAATGGCTTTAGAAAGCAGGTGGGTATCTAGGATCTGGATGGGTAGAATATAAATTGTCAGAGGAGACAAAGGAGGCCACTCCAGAGAGCAAGAGTAATATAGGACAAGGCATGATGGACATGGACATGGACATGGCTTATACTGGAGACAGGAAGAGCTGCCTAATGTTGGTAAATGAACATTATAAAACAAATTTGTGTAAGTTAGGTGTAGCTAGATTACCAAGAATGTTGCCTATTAAGATGGAAAGAATGGACTAGAAATCTATTAGACAATAAGTAGCCATTGGCTGTTTTGATCCAGAGCAGTGAAAGGACACAAGAGTTTTCATCTAAATTTTTAAGGAAATTATACTCATAAGAATAATTTGATAAAGGTCTGAAAGTATATGGTTGCTATGTATACTACATGCTTAAAAGCTTTACTCACTCTAACAAATATTTATTGAATGCCTACTATTGCTGCTTATGAATTAAATAAGGATCAAAACATGTATTTCCATTAAGTAAATTTTGTGATGTTTTCCGAAATCCTAATTTATTTAAGTACCCATTGATCCAAGAGTAGGTGCAAGTGGCAAGCATCCCAGCACCATGTGAGTCAAGCTTAAATCACACAAGATTCTACTTCTGCTGCACAAATGGATCTTTGGCCCTAATTTAACTAGAAATGCATATAGATCTAATTTTAACTCTTTTTTTTTTGGGTGTTAAATATGTTAAACCCCGACTTGTCAAAATACAGCTTTCTTAGAGATTTTTTAGAAAAAGTTTGGATTATAGTTGGTACATGTAGTACCAATGACTCTATTTTGCAAACTTTAGAAATCTCAGTCAAAGCTGAAACTTTCTTGGTATGCAGAATTAAGTACTGCCCAGGTGGTTTAAAATTTCTATTACATTTCCTAGACCTAGTGAAGGAATCAGTCATTTTCCAGTTGGTTTATGTCAGTTGAGACATTCATATGAACGATCATATGGGGCACCATTAAGGCTTCACATCATATTTAGTGGAAATATACCCTGGAGACTGGGGTGGGGAATAGACAGGGAGGGGCTTTAGACCTGGACAGGTCTGGCCTGCGGCTTGGTTCTGCTGTGTACTAGCCATGCAGCTGTGGCAAGTCACTTGACTTCTGCACTCCAATACAGTCATTTATAAAATTGATAGAATAAGGTAAGCCTTGCAGGACTTTCCTGAGGATTAAAAATAATATAACACTTAGCTCTGTGCCTGGCAATATAGTAGGCATTGAATAAATTATGATGATCATCATTATTATTAATAGTAGTAATAGCATCCTGGTTATTTAAAATGCTTGAGTGCCAAAAACAGAGGCGAATCCTGTCTGTCTACCAGCTCTCACCTGTAAGCTTCTCTGCCAGCATATTGAGTTGATCTGAATTAAGGCCACGACCAACGTACGATGAAAACTGCCAGCTCATCACCTCCAGTAGTTGACTCAATGTGGCAGGTGGGGGATTATTAAAGAAAACCAAGTTCTGAAATAGAATCATGATGATGATTTGTTAATTGTCTTACAGTGGGTAGCTAGTGAGGTATGAGCAGGGCGAGAGAGGTCTCCCCGTCTCCCCACACACATACTAGGAGTGTTGGGTGACCATTAGGTGATGGTCAGGCAGTTGTTAACTGTTTCTCTAAAGTCATAATTGGTCACAGCTGGTGCCAAGGAACGACCGTGTTCTAATAGAAAACACCTAAAACTGCTCAGCAGCTTCCCAGTAAGATCTCAGGAGTGGGGAGAAGTAACACAAAACCCCTGAAGAATGCCAAGCCCAAATCAAGAAGTCAAGCTGCACACTTGGCTTCTCAAGTTGCCCGCTTGGTCCTCTTCCGAGTTGTACTTTCCTTTCCTTCCTTCTCTTACTGTTCTAAAGCTTTTAATAAACTTTCACTCCTGCTCTGAAGCTTGCCTTGGTCACTCCTTCTGTCCTGTGCTCCTCAGTTGAATTCTTTCTTCTGAGGCAAGAATTGAGGTTGCTGCAGATCCATACACATTCACCACTAATAACAATTATGCTTATGACACTGTAATTCAATATATAGGATTCCTAATTTAAAGTCTTTTGGCCAACCTAAGTAAATATAAAATATCATCTCATCTCTGTTGTTCTTAAGACTGACATCGTCTTTTCCTAAAAGTCTCCCTGTTCTTTGAGTATAATATAATCAGAGCTCCATCTTTCTTCAGAAGCATCACTTGGCATCTCTTGAACTTTTCCGTATCAGTCTACTCATGCAGGTACTTAACACTGTCCAACAAGTAATTTGACAGATATTCTATTCTAAAACAATATTCATCCTAAACAAAACTTATATTATTTAATTGGTTTATCATGGGGTTGGCACAACTTTTACCTTGACCAGACCAATCATCCCAAAGTGCTAGAAACCGTAAAGTCCCAGGCTAGGGAAGGTGACCCTACAATATTATGATTAACCTCAAATACCTGTTTTATGGACACCATAGTAGTCTTTTCTTATTTGCTCTACGTAAACAAAACAAAACAAAACAAAAAACAGAGAAATGATCTTGCTATGTTGTCCAAGCTGGACTTGAACTTTTGGGCTCAAGAAATTCTCTTGCCTCAGTCTCTCAAGTAGCTGAAACTACAGGTGTGCACTACTGTGCCAAGCTAAATAAGAGAATATTCTGTGTGATCGACTACAAACGAGATTGTGCCAGAAACTGGGTCAACAATAGTGAAACATAAGACTCTGTCACAGATTACTGGAAAACAGATGTGTGAAACTCAAGAAAGGTGTTTCAAGAAGAGGAAAGGAAGAATTCAGAAATCCAATGCGGTGCCTGGAGAAGGCTGTTGTGAACATGAGCTAAACTGGGCTTAGATTAATCAAGAAAAAGAACCAATTCAAGAGATTTCAGAAGGCGGGAATAAAAGAGGACACAGTATCCAACAAGGAATGGGCAAGAGGAAGAGGAGGAATGAAGAGAAAGAATTTCTCGGGAGATGGTTTTTTTGTGAACCTGAGAATGGTGCCTGGAAAAGTGACCAGAAAGCACAGAATACAATCAAGGCCTAACGGCTTAGGTTTCAAAGCAGGATAGAATTAAGAGGAGAAACCAGGATTAGTTGTTCAGACTGGTTCTGTAACTAGGCTGTGAATCTGTGTTTTAGGAGCTGTATGTTATCTATAGTTCTAGATTCTCATCCTAGAGCCAGGTAAATTTGGGATGATGAGTGTGATGATTTTGGTGACTTTCTTACAGAAGGAGGTTGCTGAAGAAAGCTAAGTGCAGCACTGCTCTGTGAGGCTGGAGGATGGAGAAGTATCCCATCACTCCTTCTACTCCCCGGAGTTGGAAGAAAGCTGAACAAGTGTTGATCTAATGGAGATCAGCATTTAATCTCAGGGGCATTGGCTGTCCTTCGCCTTAAAGACTAGGCGATTTCTCTAATAAGTTCTGCTCTTTTCAAGGCATCCTGCACAGTCTACCTCTCTGCAGTTAATTTGTCTCAGATGCTAGGGCACTTGAGGAGGAGAAGGAGTAGGGCTGAGTCATTTCCTTAACACTGAATCAAAGGGAAAGAACACTAAGCTGATTCATTATGATCTTGTTCTTACTATTGGGATCTAAAGTAGAATTCTTCCCTTTGGAGGGAACATTTCCTCTGAATTAAGAAGAAATGTTGTTATTTACATCTGACCTATATTCTCTAGACCTTAGTGGTTTCCAGGACAACACACTGAGGTTTTGAAGGAGGGGTGCAAGGGGAAGTGCTGACTCATCTTTTTTGCCACTCCCTTCCCTGGTTGTCTTATAAGAGCATCTATTCACGGCTTGCTTTGTGACTTGAGGCCAATTTTGGGCCAGTGTTACAACCACCAGATGGCATTAAATCCCAGCTTGAGCCTAGGATGGATGAAATCTGCAATCGACTTGAAAATGTGTGCTGTCAGAATACAACTGGGCAAGATTGATGAATATTCTAATTACTTACTTGGAAACCAATTCTCTACCTTCACAGAAGAGACTATATGGACAAGGTGGGACCAGAGCAGCTGAGGAGGTAAGAAGTTTCCTTCAGCTTAGTTAACAGAGACATAGGATGGCCCTGGAACTCTCTGGTATGTACATAGTTGGGAGCTGACTAGACCCTCAGAAATAATAAATACCTGTCTGCTACTTTTGCTAGCAGAACTCTCTCAGGGACCACATACATCAGAACATACTACTTTAAATATGACATGAGAGGAAACACACAACTAGAAATAAAGCAACTCTCACCCCACACCCCACTGACACATACATGTTTTGATGCAGATGTGTTTGTTGGCAATAAAACAAATCAAATAGAATTAAAGAAGGTGAGGTAGAAATAGAGTCTACCTGGGAATCGTTGGTTGACACGTTGTACCAAATGATGGATGCCCAAGCATTAGG
Organism: Chlorocebus sabaeus; assembly: GCF_047675955.1. Taxonomy (NCBI): domain Eukaryota; kingdom Metazoa; phylum Chordata; class Mammalia; order Primates; family Cercopithecidae; genus Chlorocebus; species Chlorocebus sabaeus. Next base: position 78,358,070 of record NC_132913.1, read on the forward strand.
TAATTGACTGACATTGGAAATCATCACCACAGGCAATGAGCTGGTCTGGTTCGGGGGAAAAAGAGCATAGTTATTACAGGTAGTCCCACCTTACATTGATCTTATGCTTGACCCTCACCTGTAAAGGGCCAATCTCAAGCCAGTCCCACGCCTCCGGTCCTGATGTCCATGCTGCCCTGATCACTGAAATGACTTGTGAAGGCCATGGAACTTTCTGAGCATGCATGAGTAAGGGCACAGAGAAGAAAGAGCAGGAATCCTTTCAGAGTGCTCAGTCAGGCAGCTTCCCAGTGTCTCCCCTGACATCGTGGACACGTTTATACTTTTTAAATGTCACCCACTGCCTCAAGTGCAATATATTAGAGAGTCTTTTGAATTAGCAACAATCTTCTTTATGAGTTAAAGAATCTATTTTAAGTTTTTCTCTGGAATGAATCGGTATCTTCAAATTATGACCTAACACCTAATTAACGTAAACACTGGAAGTGGGAGGTTTCTATTGTAAAAGTAGGAGACGTAAACTATGGGTGATAGAGCCGTCTGTGCTATTGTTACAGAACTAACTCAATTTAGTATTCTTGGTACTGTGGTTTTCTACTTTATGAAATAAACAGGCTTTTACAAATTAGCCTGGGAAACTAATCAACTTATAGTAGTCTTTCCCCAACAACAGACATTAGATTCCTATAGATGGTAAAATACCCATTTGAGAAAATTTAACAACTCATAAAAACAGAGGTTTAGGGAAAGGAGATGAGGAAGGAATTTATGAAAGATTTTAAAAACATATTACCATCATTAAGATAAAAGAGCAAAGGCAGAATTCTAAAAGAATATACTCCACAATAGGATCATATTCAGGGTGTGTGAGATTGTGTTTGTTCATTCATGCACTCGTTCATTCATAGTGTTCTGCGCTCAAGGAGCACATAGTCAATTAATGCTCAATTTCATCCCAAAAGTTTCTTTATTCTTTCTTTGAGTTTAGTGGTGATTGTTTTACGAGGATCAAAGCAACGTACTGTAATGTTCCTATTATTTGTCTTTGTTCATTATGTTAGAGAAATCTTCCTTCTGTGAGTTTTTATGTACAAGTTAAATTTTTGAAAATATATTACTACAAAAAAAAATCACTACCTGACGTTCAAGGATACTTATTCCTCTTTAGACTTTCCACTAAGTGTTCATGACTCAGGAAATCCCAGAAAACTAAACAAAGAAGAACCTGAGCAACAAATTATTTAATGTATATAAAGTTCATAATACCCTTGAACTTTTTATTTTATTTTATTTTATTTTTATTTATTTTTTTGAGACTGGGTCTCACTCTGTCACCCAGGCTGGAGTGTAGTGGCATGATCACCACTCACTGCAGCCTCCACCTCCTGGGCTCAATCGATCCTCCTGCGTCTGCCTCCTGAGTAGCTGGGAATACAGGCATGTGCCACCACACCCAGCAAACTTTTGTATTTTTAGTAGAGATGGGGGGTTTTGCACTGTTGCCCAGGCTGGTCTCAAATTCCGGGGCTCAAGCAATCCACCCACCTTGGCCTACCAAAGTGCTGGGATTACAGGTGTGAGTCACAGCACCCAGCTACCCACAAGCTTTTATCATATATATTTAACCAAAATATTATGTTAACTAGTGAATATTTGACATATTGATTTTCTAAATTAAAACAAAAGTAATGAATAGGGAATGTACTAAAACCTAGGAAAAACCAAACTTACATCTATTAATGCTGATCAATTCCTGCAAATACCATGAGTAAATGGTGTATGTTCTTGAAACACCTACCTCCAAATCTATGGTCAGACCATAGAGGCAGATCTGTGTTTCAAAGGTTATGGAATGAAGTTCTTCAGTCACCATGTGACAGCCCTAAGGGAGAAAGAAATAAATTGTTACCTCACAAATGCATACTCACTATCTAATAGAAGACTTGTTTCTATACAAATTAATACATTTATTAATAAATTAATAAAGTAAATGCCCCCAAGCCATCTCTACTATTGAACATTCCCTCTTATTGATTTAAAAGTTATATACAGTTTGGAAAATCTTCATTTCCCCAAACAGAATGATTTTAAGTCTTCAAAACAAGATAATTTCTGGCTTTAAAAATTCTAGCATAGTTTTTTTCCGTTAAAATTTAGAGAAGTTGTTCCTTATTTTAATATTTGAAAATTGGTCCTTTCGAGTTACCAAATGTTAATAAAAGCAATCTATATATGCATAAGTATACAGATACAAGTCTTCGTGTCACAATGAATCTGTTCAAAAAGAATGCAAGACCTCCTTCTGGTTTAACATGGTAGGTGGAGTATACGTATTTTCCTCTGTTCCCTCCAGACACTCCAATAAGGTAATAACTGGAGTTTTATTCACTTTCCAATAAAGTAAAACTGTAATCTAGATCCCTGCATGAAAAGTAGGGGAGTGTAGAGTGAGGGTAGAAGAAAGAAAGTGAGGGTAGAGTGAAAGCACTGAGCACCCTGAGGCTGCAGAAAAGAAGACTGCAGACCAGGATGTGCTGTAAGAGCCCCAGCTCAGTCAGTGAGGTCTCCACCCCTCCAGACCTGGGCACAGGAGGGAGGTTTGCTCTTTGGAGCAGATGAGTCAGAGTAATTAGAGAGGCTCTCTACATTCTGGGAACAAGGTCAAGCTGCAGTCAGGGGTTAGGTGCTGTGTGTGCTAAAGAGAGGAAGGTCCTGTTAAAATTTACAGTGAAGCCCATGCTTGGCCCTTCTCCGACACCTAGAGCCAGGCTTAAAAGCTCCTGGAAAGGTATCTGGGAAGTTTGCCAGACCAAGGGAGGTAACATACAGATGCTGCCTTCTACACCCACCACCGTCCCCCAACAACCCATTGAAACAGCCAGATTCTAATAATCACCCTAAGTCTACAGTTCCCAACACGCACATAGAGTTTTCAGGGAGTTTTTCAGTGACCTTCTCTTAATGATTAACAGCAAGCTAATGATCATCAGGCATTTGACAAACCCTCTCACATGAAATGAGAATGCAAAAACAAAAAACTCAGAGGAAAAGCAAAATGTAAAAAAAAAAAGAAGAAGAAGAAGAAGAAGAGTAAAAAAACAGTGAAAAAAGTCTATTCAGCTCAGTTTATTCAATAAATATATGGCATGTTGAAGGGGCCTCAACCATTTGTAATGGGAAGATAGTGCTTAGTTACTGATTTGAACAAACCAACTGTCAAAAGGCCTTTTTTGAGACAATGGAGGAATTTGAACAAAAAATAGGATTTTATTAAGTAATGATTAAAAAAATGTTATTTTGTTTTTTGCGATAAGGGTAGTGTGGTTAGGTTTAAACATTTCTTAGATTCTAAAGATTCCTGCTGAAGTATCTACATCATACTGTACTATCTAGAATTTGAGAACTCCAGAAAAAATATATGTATTGTTGAAGTTAGGTGATGCTTAAATCCATTCATTGTATTTTCCCTCTATTTCTGTATATATTTGAAAATGTACATTAAAACACTTTTTAAAAACTATATAAAACAAATATTACATCAGTGAAACAAGGATAGAATATTATTGTAAGAAACATTCCGAAAAGAATAAAGAACCACTTAAAAAGAACAAAACCACTTAAAATATAATAAGAGAAATAGACAAGTCAGTAAAAAGATTGGACATAGAGTAGAGGAAATTTCCCAGAATGTAAAACAAACAAAAAAACCCCACAAAGATGTCAAAAATAGAATAGAAAAGATAGCAAATAAAGAATTATACATGAACTGCCACAACAAACTAACACAAGTTCCAGAAAGAGAACACAGAAAATGGAGCAGAGAAAATATCAAAGACATAAACAAATTGTAACTCTTATACCACTTATGCAATTGCTACAATCAATTTGGAGAACAATTCCTCAGTGTCTAGAAAAGTAGAAGATGCACATTACCTATACATAACAATTCTTGTTGAATCATCTGATTCTGACCCATCTGCTACCAAATATATGTAAGTCAAAGATTTTTTACACTCATATTAAGAAAAGACATGTAGAAGAATGTTAATTGAAGAATATTTATAGTAGAACTGCTTATAATGATAAAATGATTCATCAATAGGAGAAGAGCTAGCTATACTGTGTATATTTATAGAGCAAAAAACTATACAGCGTTGGAATAAATGATCCACAGCAACATGAATCAATGTAGGAATGAGTCTCAGAAAATATTTTGTTGAGCAAGAAAAGCAAGTTGTGATAAAATATATATATAAGGATGCCATTTATGTAAAATCCGAATTTATAATATAGAATAATATAAAGTATATAGAAACATATTCATTCATAGAAAAAGTATAAAGGCATTCTTGAAAACAATAAACATCAAAATTCAAGACAATGGTTTTTGGGAGGTGGGTGGGTACAGAGAAGAAACGGATTAAATGTGGGGGGTGAGGTACCAGGTATCTTCAACTATATTTGCAAAGTTTGAATTTTTAAGCTGTTTGATGGGTGTTCATGCTATTATTCTTTATGTTTTTACGTGTTTTCAATAGTCTATAAAAATGAAGAATACGACAAAACTTTTCAAACTAAAGGACATGAGTGTTCAAATTGGAAGGACCCATGAATGGCTGGCACAATAAATAAATGAAGAGCCGAACCGAAACTCAATCCTGTAAAATTGCAGGAAACCAGTTTAAAAGTTTCAGGAGTGCAGGGAAAAAAAAGGCATTTATAAATGATGAAGAATCAGAATACAAGATAAGTAGAAGACAATGGAATAGTGCTTTAAGAATTCGGAGGAAAAATGATTTCTAACCCAGAATTCTATATCCAGCCAAACTGTCAGTCAACTATGAATGGGAAAAACATTTTCAGATATGCAAGGCCTCTGGAAATTTGGCACCTTAGTACTTTTTCTTTGGAAACTACTGAAAGAGTCTCTCTAATAAAAAGGAGACAGTAACCTAAGAAAGAGGAAGACATGAACCCAGCCAGGAGAAGGGGGTGGGACTCCCTAGGATAACGGTGAAAGGGAGTTTCAAAAACAAACAAACAAAAGAAAAAACAAAAAACCACAACCCCACAATTGCACAATAGGATCAGAGGGCAAGTAGCCAGGACTGGAGCCAGAAGACGGAGGGCTCCCAGAGCGACGTCGCCAAGAAAAAAAGAAGAAAGGAACTTATAGAATGACTGACCAAATTGTAAGGAGTTTTCTTGTTCTGATGGAAAGTTTGGGGCTTAATTAGTGACAGGTACATAAATTAATCAAATCAAAAACTCAGGGAAACTATTAAATCCAGAGAAAACTAAAAGTAATACAAGAATGGAAATACAATCATAGTATGCTATATGGCTTAGCTGTTAACAATTTTTATATAATCATAATAAGGTAAACATTGAATACATTGAGTAAATGAAAATGTATTCTATAATGATATTGTGAAGATGGGGGAGAATTTCTATGTATGGAGACCTGTTATAAGAAAGACCTAGCTTAATCTTTTATAGAAAATCAGAAGTTAGACACATAAAATTAAAAAAAAATCAAGAGATATAAGTATTAGCATGATATTTACAGCTCAAAAAATGATCACCTCTGGGTAGGAGTTTGACATAGAAAGAAGCAGGAAATTGCAATTCGTCCCTGGTGAAATTTTATAGTAGGTAAAAAAGGACCAGCAGTATTGCCATCACCTAAAAGCTTGTAAGAAAAACAGGAACTCTGACCTCATTCCAGGCTTTACTGAATCAGATTCTGCATTTTAACAAGAGTCCTGGGTGAAATTTGAGAGGAATTATTCTCAATGTGTGTGTCCTCACTGCGTTTAATCCCAAAAGGGAGACAGAAAATTTGGAGACATAAAACTTCAACAATTTATAAAATGAGCCCTGGGAACATGTGAACATGTAGGATTATTTACATCAGAAAAGTCAGGGCGGGCAGTTTGAGGTGGCAGGGTCACCTGAAAAGAAAGGAAGGTCAACCTAAGTATGCATTAATAAGTCAGAATTCTGTTTGCATTTGAAATCTGAAATAATAAAAATAGTCTAATGTGATGATATGAACAACAATTCTGTGATTATGTGAGAAGACTTCCTTGATAATAAGAATGCTACATTTAGGATTTGTTATTGAGAAGGAAGTAGATCTTTGTGATACTTTATATTGCCTGCAGGTAGTTACATTGACTAGGGTGGAATCACTTCTTACTGGGTTAGTGGAAAGTTATGTTTAATCAAAATTCTGCTTAAAAATCCCTAAACCACCCCTAAAAGTACTCCCAGCATGTCAACACATCAAACAGCCAGTTCCTCTTCTCCAGCCCCTTTATGTTAAAATAAGTTGCTTTCTTTGGTTGAGCTTGAGACCGACTAGTTGTCTTGAGTGTAGGCACCAAGAAGGTGTATTTTTGAACAATAGAAAATCTCACTGCCCTCTAGGGAGGGGATGCTTCCACTATGCAAAACACTGAAGAATCTACAACTTCCACTTCATGTTCACTAATGGGTGCCTTTCACATTATCTCTGAGTTCAATGGTGCAGAACATTTGAGAGGCCTCAGGCAAGTGCAGAGGGATCCAATACTGTATGTATAAACATTTAACCATTATCAATCAAGTTAACAAACTGTTAACATATGGTCTAGCCTCCTGCCTTGACATACCCTTCACATAACCTAATTGGCCGGGTTTTAGCTCCTCAAAGTCTTACTGGAACATAGTGGCATGGGTAAAGATAGCACAGCCATCTTGGGCCATTGCCTGTTCCCTTTGCTTCTACCTCTGTGAAGGGCCTTGCATGACCAGTGTGACCTCTAGGTCTCTCCAGTGTCTAGACATGTTTGCACTGATGGTGTCATCTGTGCTTGGGAGAGTAGACCTGGAGAGGCCTAAACAGGCCCTGGAAGTGGGGGCTTCAGGTCTTCTGGGCTGGGAATTCTGGTGTCCTGGATTCTGGGTGAGCACATTGCTTAAACCCACAGAAGACTTTCTTTGTAGGGAGGACTGCAGCTGGAGGATGACTGAAGGAAAACTTTTGGAGCTGAGGTGCTATGATATTGTGATATAATAAGAAATCTATATTTGGTCCCTGCACCTGGTTACTAAGACAGAGCTCCTAAGACCTTTCTAGATGGAGATGTTAGGTGAGTCTTCTGTTCTAAAAATTTGGTCTTTGACCCTGGTTCCTGACACAGGTTCCTAAGATCTTTGTAATTTCCTTAGTGATAGGATTGTCTGACACAGAGCTCCTAAATTTCTGGAATTTTCTGGGTGAATTTTCTGGCATTTTCTATTCTAATGAAGTGTCTCTTGGTGGGCTTCTAAATAGCCTCAGGATGAGGCTTGGTTGCTAGGGGAACCAATCATATGATTAGAGAGTTGAAACTTCTACCCCACTCCCTGACCTCTGGGAAGGGGAGAGGGATTGAGGGTTGAATTCATCCACAGTGGCAATGGCGATCAACTTTGTGATGAACTGTATGTAATGAAGCTTCCATAGAAACCTCAAAGAACAGATTTTGGGAAGCTTCTAGGTTGCTGAAGACATGGAGGTGCTAGGAGGGTGGCGCACCTGGACAGGGCATGGGAGCTCCACACCCCTTCTCCATGCCTTGCCCTGTGCATCTCTTCCATTTGGCTGTTCATCTGTATTCTGTGTAATATCCTTGATAGTAAACCAGTAAATATAAATAAAATGTTCCCCTGAGTTTTGGGAACTGCTTTAGCAAACTCATTGAACCTGAGGAGGGAATTGTGGGAACCCTCAATTTATTGCTGGCTGGTCAGAAGTGCAGATCACAACCTGGGACTTGCGATGGGCATCTGAATCGGGGGCAGTCTTGTGGGACTAAGCCCTTAGCCTGTGGGTTAAGGTAAAGAGTGTTAGAATTGGGTTAAATTGTAGGACACTCAGTTTGCGTCTGCTGGAGAACTGGTTGTTAGTGGAGAGAAACTCCCACACACATTTAGGTGACCAGAAGGGAGGCATGGAGAGTAAGAGTAGAAAAAAGTTTAGTGTTTTCCTCTTACAGGTCCCATTGCTCTCACATTCCAGCCTCTATAGTTTAATTTCTCTTTTTCTTTTTGAGACAGAGTTTCGCTCTGTCACCCAGGCTAGAGTGCAGTGGCATGAACTTGGCTCACTGCAACCTCCACCTCCCAGGTTCAAGCGATTCTCCTGCCTCAGCCTCCTGAGTAGCTGGGACTACAGGCATGCGCCATTATGCCTAGCTATTTTTTGTATTTTTAGTAGGGACAGGGTTTCACCATATTGGCCAGGCTGGTCTTGAACTACTGAGCTCAAGTGATCTGCCCGTTTCGGCCTCCCAAAATGCTGGGATTACAGGCATGAGCCACCACGCCTGGCCTATATAGTTTAATTTCTATGAATAAATACACATATGATCATTCAGTACGGATAGCTTCCTCAGCTCTTTGAGTTATGGAACCTGTGTGTTCACCACCAAATATCAGGGTCTTAAAAGTATGAGAAACCAGGATTCCACAGACAGAGCAATGACACTCAGGGTCGTCCATTAGCTTTGGAAACAGTCTTTACGCTTTATACAGTACTCTACTGAACTGAAATGTGGGTGGTGAGAGGGTGATTATTTTCTCAGTAATTCAGAACAGTTTCTAATGTTTACTTTAAATCCCTGATGCAATCGTGAGGCACATTTAGAACAAAATCCAGCAAGGAAGCTGACATACTATATGCAAGACTGGAGGAAAGATGCTGTGACCAAAGAAAGCATTATTAACTTTCACAGCTTGCATGACTGTCAGAGTCTTCATTATTTCATCAGTGTAGTCTAAGCTGGAGACACTATTCAGTCTCTCATTCACAGGTTCCATTCCTCACAGAATGGAAAAACATCATATATAAGATGCATTAGGGCCTGGCGCAGTGGCTCATGCCTGTAATCCCAGCACTTTGGGAGATCAAGGCGGGCAGATCATCTGAGGTCAGCAGTTCAAGACCAGCCTGGCCAACATGGTGAAACACTGTCTCTACTTAAAAAAATGCAAACAATTAGCTGGGCATGGTGGCGTGTGCTTGTAATTCCAGCTACTCAGGCGGCTGACACAGGAGAATTGCTTGAACCTTGGAGGTGGAGGTTGCAGTGAGCCGAGATTGCGCCACTACACTCCAGCCTGGGCAACAAGAGTGGGAAACTCCATCTCAAAAAAAAAAAAAAAAAAGAAAGAAAAAGATGCACCATTAATGTTTGTATCAAAGCCATCCTAATCATCCAAGATGATTACAGATACAAAATATCCATATTAATGATATTTACATTATATGGTACATTACATTATATGGCACTGAATATAATAGCTGGATTGACTGTATTGTACTTCTAAAGAAAAATACCCATTGGAAAATCCGCTAAGAAACTAGAAAACTGGACAACCCACTTAACCAGGGCTTCCACTTGGAAAAAAAAGTACAATGAAAGGTAGGTCTAGATGTCACCATATTCTTCTCTGTTTCTTCTGCTTAGTGTCTAATAATATACCTTAGAAACCTAGAATATATTAACAAACGGTAATAGTTTTTTTTGTTTTTTGTTTTGAGATGGAGTCTCGCTCCATCACTCAGGCTGGAGTGCAGTGGCGTGATTTCAGCTCACTGCAAGCTCCGCCTCCTGAGTTCACGCCATTCTCCTGCCTCAGCCTCCCAAGTAGCTGGGACTACAGGCGCCCACCACCACACCCGGCTAATTTTTTGTATTTTTTAGTAGAGGCGGGATTCAACCTGTTAGCCAGGATGGTCTCGATCTTCTGACCTTGTGATCCGCCTGCCTCGGCCTCCCAAAGTGCTGGGATTACAGGCATGAGCCACCACGCCCGGCCAACAAATGATAATAGCTTTTAACTTGACAGAAACCTCTGCTAAGAAAAATATGACTGGGATAAAGGGTGATTTTCATCCAAATTTCTTGCTTAGCTCTTAACAATCCATAATTTGTTGTAATGCCCCCTACGGAGAACTATGTGGAACAGAAACAATTAAAATAACCCTTTCATTTATTGAATATTTATTGAGCACCTATTATGTGCTAGACACTGGGTTAGATCATGGGAAACAATGAGAAGAGAGGAAAACAGTGGTCCAATCACATGAGAGATAGCTTTTAATCACAGAATCACAGAATCAGAAGACAGGAATGTAAAATGACAACACTGCTTAGCTCATAAAGCCCTCTGCTGCATTCTACAAAGTCTAAGGTTTTAGTAATATTTTTGTACAATTTCTGCCTCAAAAAAGTGTTGCAACTCTTCAAATTAGTTCACTGAGAAATCAACTTGCTATGCAAATGCTTGGGCTAGCTGGTGTGTGAGTAGCGTGTCTGTGTTTGAGAACACTGAACCTTGAAAGAACATCTGTTTGGCTATTTTGTTAAATGAAACTCAAGTCACCCAGGCTTTACTAATAGCTTCATTGTGCTTCATGACTTTCCACCACATAAACAAAATTACCTAACACCTCAGTCTGTGGCTAAAACTGTCATTTATCGGTTCAAGCCCACTGACAAAGAGCAAACTGGAGAGAGTGCAATTCCAGCTTCTCTAGTCAAACAGTTTTCACATTTCAGTAATCACTCTCTAGCTGGCTCCCGGCTAGATAAGGACCTCCAGGGAAAGGCTGCTTCCTGTGAATGTTTATTTTACAGGGACAGACTGATGGCCTCCAAGTCTGGCCACTTTCTAGGTGATGAAATCGTTTATTCACGTTGACTCTTCCCAGGAGGGAACATAGTTGAGAGAAAGGCAGTGATTGCTGAAGTTGATTTTATGATAGCGTGTCTACAGATTCCTCAAGGAATGTTGTGAAATACCAAAGCAAATTCTTAAAATCAAAGTCATTTTGAAAAATCTAAAGCTCCTACCCTATGTTGTATTTCTGAGGATTAAAGAATCTTAGTCAAAGGAACTTCAGAGATTGTCTAGTCCAATGAGTCCAAATGGTTTTTTGTTTCTTTTGTTTTTGACCTTGGTATATATTCTTGAAAGTAAACTTCCCACCAGAGTTTCCATCTGTAAATACATAAAATAAAGCTGCCTTGATAGAAACAGGCGTGAGGGAGCCGGAGCTCCACATTTCCCCAACCCCAAGGGCGAATGGGGTTCCTGAGGTACCTCTTTGGCATCTTTGGGTTTTCGAAGAGAATGGGTCTTGTACAACTTCCTCCTTTCACCCAATCCTAAAGCCAGGAGCCCCTGTGCGTCCTGACAGGTCAGCTTTTCTTGGGTAATCTCAAACAGTCACAGGCTGCTGCAATTCTAGGGAGGTTTGGAATGGCAACTTAGGGAAACTATAATTGATGACATCTTTGTCCATTGTCAATCATTTAATAACTATCTGATACAAACTCTTGCAACCACAAAACTAGAATGGAGGGACCCAAAATTGTATGTCTTTGTGTGTGTGTGTGTGTGTGTGTGTGTGTGAGATGGAGGTGAAGGGCATTGGAGTGGTAGCAGGAATCCCAGACATGAAATCCTGTAAAGGGGCATACACAAATGGTGACCTGAGGTTTCAGGGACCTGGACGTGGAAGACAGAAGTGCCCAGAGTCCCCTGAAAGGGACCACATCTCCAGTAGAGCACTTGGCAGGTGAGCAGAGAAGGAGAAAGATCGGCAGTTGTCTGAAGTTAGGTACCACGTTTTAGAGCCCAGTTTTCCCATCTGTGTAGACACCTGCTCCCTCCAGAGGAGGCTAATCTGTAAATGCCATCACCAACATCTACACAGCCCACCACCACTGACTCACACACAGCTCATTCGGGCCTCATAACAACCCTTAGAAGTGGAGGTTAACATTAGCACCATTTTGTAGAAAAGGAAACTGGGAGTTAGAGAGGTTAAGTGGCTTGTGCAAGCTCAGATTGCCCGAAGAGGCAGAAACCAACACTGCTATCTCCACTATCCCACCGAGGCACGACACAAGTGCAAAAGGAGACACAGTAGACGAGAGAGGTCAACAACATTTTCTGAGGAAGCATTATTTTAAATTACAGTGTGAGCCAGCCATGATTTCTGAGCAGGTGGGTGAGGTGCAGACACTCTGTGAGATAGATAGGGTGAGGTGACGGGGCAGGAGGAGTGCCAACCAGCTTGCCTCTCCCAGGGAAGGTTTTGCGATTCAGAGGCAGCATAGCAGACGGGCCAGGAGCAGGGACACGGGATCAGACTGCCACGGTTTTATCTTGGCCCTGCCATCAACTGCCCCCGCAATCTTGAGTAAGCTGTGTGACCACTATGTGCCTCAGTTTCCATAACTGAAATAAGTATAAGGCTAATAGTACCTACTTCACAGTCTTATTGTAAGAGTTACAGAAATCAGTATTAGTGAAGCTCTGAGTGTCCAGGATATAGTAAATGCCACACGAGGATTGTTGAAGACATTCTTAGCAGGCTGTGAACTCCTGCTACAGGTGCTCACAGATAAGCAATAGCAACTTTTTGAAACTTGAAAACGAGGTTACGATATCCTAGCTTCCTGTTTTCCTGAAATTTGTGACCACCATCCCTGGCCTCATGACTTTATGAACTTCACTTTATTGCCCGTTCTTTCCTCACTCTTTCCTAACCTTCACGTGATCATCCTTACTGAATGGCCAAGCCCCCGATTCCCGGCTTATCTTCCTTCATTTATTTCGTGACTAGTCAACAGTTACTGCCGCACATAAGACACGGTTCAATCCGTGGCTTGTTTTAAATGTACCTAGGAGTCATACTAAAATTCTACCAACAGGTGGAGCTCAAAGAATAGCTTAAAATAAAATTAACCCGATTCGGCAAACCTGAAAAAAAAGGGAAGAAACAAAATCATTCTGATATGACTGTATGATTTTGCTATTCATCAGAAAATAAGAGGAAATAAATTGAAGGCAATATAACTAGACAGTGTTAACAAGACAGTGGTTGGTTTTTCTACAGTGGAAGATGATTTACTTAGATTTCTGTCTCTAGGGAAATTCAAGGGAAGATTTTCATTTTACATTCATAAAGATCACAATATACTACAAGAGTTGAGCTATTTGGATTTATTCGATTTGCTTTAGTTAAGAAGAGTTCAGGATAATGATGCTTAGTCTGTTCAGATTCATAAATAATACTCAGGGATGTCAAGTTGAATGAAATGTTGCAACTCTGGCCATAATTCCAAGGAGATGTGTGAAATGAGCTTTCATTTAAAGTGTGCCAGTGTTTAACTAGGAAGTTTAGAAAACCTTTATGGGTTTCTATAAGCCAGGAAGAATGTCTCCCACTCATTTGTTTTACTAGAAGCTCCTTAAACCCAAAATCTCTGCTCTTGTGATTTATTTGACTGCAGAGACCTGCTTAGGGAGCTCTGCCCTGAACAGCAATTCTACCCTGGAAGACTGAGCTTGTCTTCACTGAGGCTATGATGTTTGGCAAATGATCTTTAAGACACAATTAAGGGAATGAAGAATTCTTGGAGGGCAAAATGGTAGGGCATTAAATCTTTTGTGATGGATCTTTATGGTTTTGTGGGGTGTGATAAATTGGATATCACTGGATACTGGATTTATAAAGTGCTTTTCCTCCAAACAATTCAAAGATCTTTTTCATAGGAGCTGTGATTATAAAACCAAGAGCTTGGATCCATATGAACCACCTCAGAAATAAACCTTACTGCTTCAAAATCGCATCACGTAGGTGGTTTTACACCTGCAGCACCTCTGAGCAGGGCTGTTGAGCATGACTATCCTGATCTCTTAGAGGAAAAAAAATGCACTATTTCTTCATCAGATCATTTGCCAGACATCACATTTTCAGGCCCTGGCAGAGCAGGTACTCAAACCCAGGTTTTCTAGTTCCAAATATATAGGTCATTGACTTATGCCTTATTTTCGAGGTCAACTCAATAGATGTTCTCCAGGGTCATGTCCCGTTCATGATTTGACCACTCTATCGTCAACTAACTCAAATGTGAGTACTCAGACTGCATCAGTTTGTTCTTTCTTTCTTTTTTTTTTTTTTTTTTTGAGATGGAGTCTCGCTTTGTCGCCCAGGCTGGAGTGCAGTGGCCAGATCTCAGCTCACTGCAAGCTCCGCCTCCCGGGTTTACACCATTCTCCTGCCTCAGCCTCCCGAGTAGCTGGGACTACAGGCGCCCGCCACCTTGCCCGGCTAGTTTTTTGTATTTTTTAGTAGAGACGGGGTTTCACCATGTTAGCCAGGATGGTCTCAATCTCCTGACCTCGTGATCCGCCCGTCTCGGCCTCCCAAAGTGCTGGGATTACAGGCTTGAGCCACCGTGCCCGGCCAGTTTGTTCTTTCATTCAATTTGTCTAGTGAAATGCAAACATTAGAGAGCGAGGTAATTGGTATCTCAAGATAATAGGGTTGTCTTTTGCCCCACATATCATAATTTTTCAGCCTGACTTCACATATGTGAGAAAATGAGTGAACGAAAATGACAAATGACAAAGATATTTCTTAAAAATGGACTGACTAAAGAAACTATGGCATATCTATAAAATGTAATGTAACGTAAGCAATTTAAATCATGTTCTCCAAGAGTATTTAAAATTATGGAAAACTGTTCTCCAGGCTGGGCACAGTGGCTCACGCCTATAATCCCAGCACTTTGGGAGGCTAAGGTGGGTGGATCACTTGAGCCAAGGGGTTCAAGACCAGCCTGGGAAACATGGTGGGACTCTGTCTCTACAAAAAATACAAAAACTAGCCAGGTATGGTGGCACAAGCCTGTAGTCCCAGCTACTCGCAAGGCTGAGGTAGGAGGTTCACTTGAGCCTGGGAGGCGGAGGCTGCAGTGAACCAAGATCTCACCACTGCACTCCAGCCTGGGCAACAGAGTAAGACCCTTCTCAAAAAACAAAACAAAAAAAAGATACTTTGCTATGTGAAAAAAAGCAGACTATGAAGCAATGAGGATCATATTTTTAAAGTAATATATACATAAATAAAAGACTAGAATGATGTATACTCAGATGTTAATAGTTATTTTCTTTGGAGGGTGTTATTATATGTTATTTTTATTTTCTCTTTTTAAAAAACTTCCTCATATTGTCTGCAATTATCAAGCTTTACATCTATAATCAGAAAAACATGAATTTGATTTTATATGAAATCAAGCAGTTTAAAAGCTTTGTAAAAATAAGATATTATAAGATCTATTCCCAGAAAAATTCTGTAGGAGAAAACATTTCCTACCTCATTTCCTTTACCTCCAGCACTGGACTTCATTTCCTTTGGTTGCTTTGTAAAAGAAAACAACAATATTTAGATGAAAAAGCATTATCAGCTACATATTAAGTTGGTCGTACCTGTTGCAGTCATTTTCTTGGCCACAGTTTTGACTTCTAGAACAGCAACATATTTTCAAACTCATTGAAACCTGACACAACTGCCCAGATTTGACAGAGAGGAGCTTCCTGTCTCACCCCATGGGATGCCACTTTAGAAACTTGAGTTGGCATATCACTAAGACTTTAGCTTTCAGCCAACATTTTGAAAAAGTGAAATCATGCTGGGAACTTGCAGAATCCATACAGCACTCCTTTGCACCTGGAAAGCATCATTTTAGCTAAGCTGTAGGTGATGATTCCCAATCCCTGAGAAACCAAGTCTAACGGAGAAGACTAGAAAAATAAACTATAGGGCAGTGTGTACCATATAGCATAGTAAGCTATTAAATGACATTACAGGGGAAGAAGACTTACTGACACAAAATAAATGTGCATTGATACAGATTACTGAATGAAAAAAAGAGGCAGAAAACAAATTATGTAGTGTGTATTACTTGATCCCACTTTAAAAATACATACATATAAATATTTTAGAAAAAAGAATGAAATTGTAAAAATGAAGATGTTAATAGCATTGCAAGGTGGTGGAGTAATGGGTGACAATTTTTAAAATTTTGATTTTTTTTTTTTTCTTTTGAGAGGGAGTCTCTCACTATCATCCAGGCTAGAGTGCAGTGGTGCAATCTCGGCTCACTGCAAACTCTGCCTCCCGGGTTCATGCCATTCTCCTGCCTCAGTCTCCCAAGTAGCTGGGAATACAGGGGCCCGCCACCATGCCCGGCTAATTTTTCTTTTGTATTTTTAGTAGAGACGGGGTTTCACCATGTTAGCCAGGATGGTTTCTGCCTCCTGACCTCATGATCCGCCCACCTTGGCCTCCCAAAGTGCTGGGATCACAGGCGTGAGTCACCGCGCCAGGCCAATTTTCTGTATTTTTAGTAGAGACGGGGTTTCACTGTGTTAGCCAGGATGGTCTCAATCTCCTGACCTTGTGATCCACCTGCCTCGGCCTCCCAAAATGTTGGGATTACAGGCGTGAGCCAAAGCACCCAGCTGATTTTTATTTTCTATATTTATTTTTGTATTAAAAAGCAATTAAAGTTATTATGCATAAGATAACCAATGTGAAAATGCTTTGCAAGAGCAAAAGAGCACTGTAAAAACTGAGGTTTTGTTATTTTATATATTGTACCTGCTGAAATAAAGACCTGATTTTTGGTGTGTTCCTTGTCCTTCCTTTTCCATGTGACTTTTTTGGGAGACAGACGTTTCTAAGTTAAGGGCTCTTCCTACTTTACTTATTACTAAACCTGGCCCCTTGTTGAAAGTTCCTGGCAGGTAGGAATTGAGCCTAACAAAAAAGAGTGCTAGTTACAAGGGTGTCTATAATACATTATTCTTTATTACATTTTATTTACTTGGCAGTTCACACAGGAAGGATTCAATTAAAAAAAAAAAGACATACTCCTCAATACTAAAAACCAAACAAAAACAAAAACAGAAAGCAGAATAAATTTCTGTATGCAGATATCTTTCTGTTAACCTACATTTTATCTTTCAGAAAGTAGACTTTTTGAGGCATATTCGGTGGTGCCCAAACATTCAGTGAGGCAATTGCTAAATGTTAATAAGCAGAAGGAGGAACATGGTTTCTGGCGAGAAAAATAGGTCTTTGGGGATCTAAGAACTATGCAAAGAATTAGAAAGAAGGCAGAAAGATAACTCTAGGTCAAGAGGAAGTGGTAAAAGCAAGAAGCAACAGGATGAGGCTGGGTCAGAGCTTTCTAGACATGCCAAGGTGAACTGTGTACAGCTGCTATACCCAGGAACATCCTATTTCCCCAAGCTAGCCTCCTAAAATGA
This sequence comes from Chlorocebus sabaeus, assembly GCF_047675955.1. Lineage (NCBI taxonomy): Eukaryota > Metazoa > Chordata > Mammalia > Primates > Cercopithecidae > Chlorocebus > Chlorocebus sabaeus. Next base: position 78,375,233 of record NC_132913.1, read on the forward strand.
AAGCGCTTTTAGCTAGACGTGGTTATTAGAGATGTAAAAATGAAACCAGGAATGCCTATCCATTATTGCATGTATGTGTGCCTTTGTACTTTCGTATTTGTATATCATAATTGTACACATTTTTGTGGTACACATGATATTTTGATACATGTATACAGTGTGTAATGATCAAATCAGGGTAATTGGGATATCTATAACCTAATTTATCTTTTCTTTGTGGTAGGACCATTACAATTCTTCTCTTCCTGCTATTTGAAAATATACAATAAATTATTGTTCCCTTCTATATTATTATTATTTTTTTTTGGAGACTGAGTCTTGCTCTGTCATACAGGCTGGAATGCAGTGGCGCAATCTCAGGTCATTGCAAACTCCGCCTCCTGGGTTCAAGTGATTCTCCTGCCTCAGCCTCCTGAGTAGCTGGGATTACAGGCAGTTGCCACCACGCTGGGCTAATATTTGTATTTTTAGTTGAGACGGGGTTTCACCATGTTGGCCATGCTGGTCTCGAACTCCTGACCACAGGTGATCCACCCGCCTCAGCCTCCCACAGTGCTGGGATTACAGGGGCGTGAGCCACCGTGCCCAGCCCCTTCTACACTATTGAAAATCATAATTTATTCCTTCTAACTGTATCTTTGTATCCATTAACCATCTTTCTCTTATTCTTCCGCCCTGCTTCCTTTCCTAGCCTCTGGTAACCACCATCCAACTGTCTGCCTCCAAGAGATCTACTTTTTTAGTTCCCACATGACTGAGAACATGCAATATTTATCTTTCCGTGCCTGACTTATTTCATAATGACCTCCAGTTCCATCCATGATGCTGCATATGACACAATTTCATTCTTTCAATGGCTGAATAATATTCCATTGTGTAACACCTCTCTATTTTAAGACAGATTATCTCTGTCCTTATCAGCAAAATCTACTGACCAACTACCATGTATACTTAGGTACTCTGTCTTCATTGTTTAGAACTCAGACCTTCTAAGTTAAGGTTCAGTGCTCTTTCTACCATTTTAATTCTTCACTGATGGCATGTTTTATTTCTCAATCTGGTTCCTAATTTCTTTTCTTTTTTTCTTTTTTTGAGACAGAGTCTTGCACTGTCGCCTGGGCTGGAGTGCAATGGCACGATCTCAGCTCACTGCAACCTCCGTCTCCCGAGTTCAAGCGATTCTCCTGCCTCAACCTCCAGAGTAGCTGGGATTACAGGTGCCTACCACCACGCCTGGCTAACTTTGTATTTTTAATAGAGACGGGGTTTCACTATGTTGGCCAGGCTGGTTAGAACTCCTGACCTCGTGATCCGCTCGCCTTGGCCTCCCAAAATGCTGGGATTACAGGCATGAGCCGCCGTGCCCGGCCAGTTCCTAATTTCAAATAAGAAATGTTTAAGCACAAAATATACTGAATTATAAGGCCTATTAGTAAAGATGCCTCTGATTTTCAGGAAAAAACCTGTGTAACTTTACTGCCAAACTTACCAAATGTCGAAATTCTACCGAGAGACTCCCATTGGAAGATTCTTCAATAGACATGGCTTTGACATTAGTTCCACAAAGTACAAATCTTCGGTTGCTAGAGAGGAAATCTTAGCTATTTACATGGTCTCAGGTAAAATATATTTACAAGAGCAGCAAGAAAGATTCCACAAAGTAAATGTCTTACCTTAGAGTTGAAACATTCCTGTAAAACCAAGAAAATTCTTTAAAATAAGCTATTTAATAGATCTAGGAATAACTTTCTATACTTTAATTAATTTATTTATTTATTTATTTTGAGACAGAGTCTCGCTCTGTCGCCTAGGCTGGAGTGCAGTGGTACAACCTTGACTCACTACAACCTCAGCCCCCTGGGTTCAAGCGATTCTCCTGCCTCAGCCTCCTGAGTAGCTGGGATTACAGGCGTGAGCCACCGCACCTGGTCTCTATGATATTTTAAAGGATAGTATATAAAATTGATTTCAAGTTTTTATAGTAAAATTTTAAATTTAAGATAACCATTGAGTTTTGTTAAATGTTTGAACTTCAAAGTCAAATATTTGAAGTACATTCATTATATAATATTAGAGAAGTACATTTAAAAGTGCAAAATTATTCTATAAAATAAGGGCCATTCATTTTTAAAAGTCTTACATTTTGAATTACAATTCAAAATGAAATTAGAAAACTTACTTGTCAATTGATGCTTTAACCTTTACCTGATAGTTTAGTTCTGGCAATTTTATTAATAGCCTGGAAAGAGACATCAATAAAAAAAAAATCAAAGATAAAAATCAAAAGTGTTTAAAAACCCTTTTTTATATTTAAACATTCAAATATACTTATGAAATATGCATATAAATACACCTTACATAATCTACAGTTTGTGTTTTAAAAATGTACAATGCCTTTTTACCTTTGCCATGTTACTAATGTTGACATCAGTCACTTAATAGCATTATTGACAAACACTTGGAACTGTTTCCATATTGCTTCAGTTGATGTTTGCTGGATAATACATTGGCGAGGTCAGAAAAAAAGCTATATATTTTGGTTAAAGCCCAAATGTGGGTTAGATGTATAGATATAAAAAAATTGTTGTATGGCTTCATTTTATCCTCATATTACCAAAAAAAAACCAACCACTTTGTAAGCTTTAATGATAAGTGTTTTATGGTGAACATACTGAGACAGAACTCTAGTAAAATATGGAAAATCACAACTCAAATACATTTGAAATCTTTCAAAACACTATATTTAAGTAACAGCAAAAATGTTCATAAAAAACCCAAATTTCAAATGAACAAGTAATTGAAGTTCAGTGTAAAAATTCCTTTAATTCCTTCTGGTGTCAGCCCATCCTTTATTCTTTTGCTTTCTCCAGCTCCTCAGATTTCTGTCCTGTGATGAAACCTACCTGTGGGTTCAGTGCAGTTTCAGAGATAGTCATTCGATCCCTCACACATTCATTCATTTACTTATGCCCTCATCCTAAACTTTGCTCATTCACTCAGCATGCATTGAGCTCCTAATATTTACCCAGTATACCCTTAGGTACCAGAGAACTGATGTAGCAGAGACTGCAGAAGGGAGAAAAGTGGACGTGGCTCTATGTAAAAGGAGGGAGTCCAGGCACACAAACAGAATATAGAGAATATGGTGACAAGCAACTCACTGGCATTAGAGAAATGAAATCATAGCTCATGGGCAGCCCAAACAAAAGGGTGGGTAGAATGTTGCAAAGGCTCTTTAAAAGTCCTGTATGAGGCACAAGATTGGTTTAGGGTATGGAGTATGTTGAGTATGCAGTGATTGGTAGTGAATGGTGAGAAGGGGGCATAGTCACATAAAATAAAGCCAGATGTTTTTCCTCTCCACCTTCCTTTCTATACTACTTCAGGAAGGATCTGATTTACTGCAAGATGCTGACAAGTCCCATGGAGTCATTCTTCCCCTTCAAGGTCATTTTTCCCTTTGAAACAGGAGGACGCAACGGTATGGCAAAGAGGGGTTTTAGGAAAACCTTGAGTAAAGGATCACCTATCAAGACGGTGGGGAATAGGGTGCAGAGGAGGAGGAGGGGGACCTACCAGGTACAGGAGGAAGACAGAGCCTACAACCAGAGGCTAATGTTCTATGCCTCTGGCAATTAGTTCACACAACATGCAAGTGGTGCTGATTCAGAGTTAGAAGTTTTTGCTAGGCAATCCCTACTCATCTCCCCTTTTGTCCCAGAGAGCATCTTAGATTTACTATATCATCTATAGGAGTGTCTCAAGGAAAAGTAGAATGTCCACCACTTCTCCATCCTAGTTCACTCTCCTCCGAGTTATATAGAGATGTGGGAATGAGGAAGGAACAACTTTTGATAAGAATGCCTATTTTTAAATTTTACTTTATTATTCTATTTTATTTTTTGAGATGGAGTCTCGCTGTTGTTGCCCAGGCTGGAGTGCAGTGGTACAATGTACAATCTCGGCTCACTGCAACCTCTGCCTCCTGGGTTCAAGTGATTCTTGTGCCTCAGCCTCCCAAGTAGCTGGGATTACAGGCATGTGCCAACATGCTCAGCTAATTTTTCTATTTTTAGTAGAGATGGGGTATTGCCATGTTGGCCAGGCTGGTCTTGAACTCCTGACCTCAGGTGATCTGCCATCCTCAGCCTCCTAAAGTGCTGGGATTATAGGCATGAGCCACCATACCTGGCCAAGAGTGCAATTTAAAAAGGAACCTAGCCTCAGCCTTTCGTTTTCAGTTCTTAAATCTTGGTGCAAAATTCACACAAAGAAACTGATTAAGAATGTTAATGGTGTCTTAAAAATGCAAACTGAAGACAAATGCCTTCTCTTTAAAAATGGAGTTCTAATAGTGATATGTGATCAGCAACCCTATCATAGAACCCTAAACTGCTCTGTACCATGGCATCGCCACCTCTTGACCCCGTTAGTCTGTGGTTTCCGCTTTCCAGAGGTGACCTAGTGATTAGGCATTTAAAGCTTTAGTTCTTGGAGTTTCAGGCATGATGAGAATCTTTGAAAGTAAGAAGTCAAACTCATTGTTCTCAGCATCATTAGGGAAAACTATAAGTTTTGATTGCTCATGCTAATAGAAAGGATCAAATTCACAGAGAAAGCAACAGTAACACAAAAGTTATGTCTTTAAATCAGGTACACAGTAGGGATATATGGGAAACTGCGGTATTGGGAGTTTTTGCGGAAAGTCCAATAAACCAGTTACTGGGTAATCTCAGGAGATGAATGTGCCACTATGTTTCCTGGATAGGATATTCAAAGCCTTCCAGAATCTGTCCCCAATCTGTCCTCTCAATTCTGTCTCCCCCTGCTCCCCACGATTACCAGACAGACCTAGGAAGCCATTATTTCCCACTCTCCTACAATCCTCCTCCCCTCTCCCAATCTCTCCAGTCTTTTCTCAAGTCAACCTTTTCAGCAATTAATTTAATTGTGCCTGATTTTATGATTCCATACTTTCACGTCCTCATCTGCACTGTCATGCTCTTGACAAGCAGGGCTCTCATCTTTACATTTCTGTGGGTATTTCCCAAAGCTCAGAGCTAGGCACACAGCAGATGGTTCAATAAAGAACAGCTGAATGCAAGCCACAATGAGAGAAACTGGCCATGATTATCCAGAGACTTTAGCTCCACAAACACACTAAATCATAGATGTTTTGCCTACCTTAGTTTTACAGTGAACTGAATCAGGGTTTTAAGTACCAACGGCCTCTGAGGGTGGGTTGGCATACATGGCTGTCGCTCAACCACAAATGAGCTAGATGAAAAGGAAATAAAGCGCGTCATTTGAAAACATTGAAAATATTGAGACTGAAAACCACAGAGGAACAGGATGCTATCCACTCATAAAGTCCAAATTTTTTACACTTAGAAGATACTCAAACTCCCAATTAAACTCAGATCTTTACAATGACTTTTTATAAATCATTTAACAGTAGTAAATGAATCTTAATTGTTATAATTGAGCCATGAATAAAAGCCCCAGTCCATTTAGTAATTTTTTTTCTTTTGAGAAGGGTCTCCCTCTGTTGCCTGGGCTGTAGTGTGGTGGCACGATCATGGCTCACTGCAGCCTCAACTTCCTGGGCGCAAGTGATCCTCCTGCCTTGGCCTCTTGAGTATCTAGGACTATAGGCATGTGCCACCATGCCTGGATAAGTTTTTTTATTTTTTGTAGAGATAGGTGTCTTTTTATATTTTCCAGGCTGGTCTACAACCCCTGAGCTCAAGCAACCCCTTGCCTCAGCCTCCCAAGGTGCTGGGATTACAGGGTGAGCCACCATGCCTGGCCAAAAATAAATTTCATGACTTTTTTTGGACTAAATATTAGGATTTCTGGTACATGTTAGTATTTTTTGTTTAGATTAGGTTATAAACATGAAAAAGTTCTCCATCCTTTGTTTCATATGCACGTAAGAAAAAACCCTTGAAACTTTTTCTAAAATGTGAAAACTGAGCTGTAGGTAAGTGACATGACTTAGCTTGTGGAAAACTGAGCCAGTTGGTGAGAGAAGTGTTGATGAATAAATAGTGAAGAGTAGAAATGTGGTTTCTGAAACTTTCTGGGGTTCTATTCACTTCTCCCTGAGGCTTATTGTTGAATACTTCCCTGCCACTCTTCCACCTAAATGCCAAAACCTTAGGCAGGGTGTTCTTACTTCACAGAATGCAGGATGCCATTGATAGCACTTTACTTACTTCTTGAAAAGGTTGTAGATCAAAAAGGTGACTCTCTCTAGCATGTGAGTTCTTTGCACTGGAATGGGATCACCTTCATACGTCATTTTGGTAGATTGTTCTTCTAGTTTCTCCAATTGCCTTCTGAGTTGGAAAAGACTTTCTGCCAATAGTGTAAAGCTATTGAACAGCAAATGAAAATCAAAGATAGTTTTTTTCCATTTAATAATAAAAAAGGATTGTAACAATGGGTCATAGTTAATAAATGTTAAATTATTAAGTAATTATTAAATTAATTAAATGAATCACTTAATTTGATTTAGGTTAGTGACACTTCTTTATTTTTATTTTCCTAACCCATTTTTTTCTTGAATATGCATATGTTAAATATTTTCAATGTTTTCTCATTTAAACCTTCAATTATATATGTCATCATTTATGAAATTTTATCAACATCTGGAACCAAATCCCTTTTAATTGTTCTTTGTTTAAGCTTATTAAGCATATATATGTTAAAAATGTGGCACTCACTAAAGGGCAAAAAAAGAGCAAATTTAAAGCCATAAAAAACATGCTATGGTTAATGTTTTCTTATGTAAGCATACTGCAAGAAAAACATATGAAACCCATATGAAAAGCATATGAAACGATCTTCCCCCACAACATATATTTTTACAAGTCCTAAGTATTAGCCAAAAGTGATCAATGACTCTCTTTAGAGTAAGGTATATTTAGAAATGCTTGCCCCTGATAACTGCTTGGAATTTTATTCATTACGCAGTGATCTCACCTCAGAAATGGAGGTGGCAGTGTGGGCCAGAAGCCTGGGAAAGAGTAAGATTGAAATAGACACGGAAGGGACTTCCAACTACAGGAGACAGAACATCTTATCAGACTTGGAAAGTCCACCTCACCATACAGCAACTCTTTCTACTTACAGTATTCCACATATAAGACTATGGCAAGAGTGGATGAATCCCTGCTGATTTTTGGTATGAGCTCCATTATCGGTTAAGATCTTTATTGCTCCTTTTATTGTTGTTTTCACAACAGAGTACAGTGACTTGGAGAATCAAAGTGTCTTCCCAAGGAAAATCAATGTTTTAAAATGAGTCAAACTCCTTACATTTCTTGACAAGTAGGCCTGGCAGGGCAGAGCTTTTAGTGAGGGTGTCCCCAGTTACTACATATTCCATTGTATTGACTTGTTCTCTTAGGAACCAATTTTAGATTTTAACTGAACAGTTTCTTTCTTTTTCATATTTTCCAATTGTTCCTTCAGTCAAATAGTTTTATTTTGCATTTATGACATGGAAAACCCTATGAACATTTTAATCTTCTAGTGCAAAGGGTAGTTATCTACATTTCATTGCATGTGTGCGTACATAGATCCAGAATGCCGGGTTGTATTAACCATTTGTGACTTTTAAAAACTGACACATAAAAATTGTATATATTTGTGGTATTTGTGGTATTGTATATATTTGATATATGTAAACATTGTTGAATAGTTACATCAAGCTGAATAACATGCATTATTACCTCACATACTTACTTTTCTGTGGTAAGAGCTCTTAAAATCTACTTTCTTAGTAATTTTCAAGTATACAATAAATTGTTATTAACTACAGTCACCATGAGGTACAATGGATCTCTTGAAATTATTCCTCCTAACTGAAATTTTCTATCCTTGACCAACATCTTTGACAAAAAGAAATCACTATGTTGAAAACACAAAACTAACATTTAAAAGTTGAGATATCTATTTTCAAGATTTTGAAACTAGTACTTCTTTATTCTGTCCTTAAAGAAAGTATATTGTCGGTTTCAAAATTTATTTGAGTCTTTTAAGATTGATACCTTGCATGTGAAAATTCAGCATTCGATAGATGCTTTCTTTGATTTCCCCATGAGAATGAAAACTAAGAACACTTATACTACTCGTTTTCAACTATAGATTTCTCAGATGCTAATAAGCCATCAATAAGCTGAATGAACTGATGTTGCAGTCTAAACCTGCATTCTCTGGCTGAGTGACACTGAAGTTTTGTATTTCCTGTGGTTTTCACTAGAAACTGCAGTCAATTCGTTTTACCAGTTCTGAAGCTGGTCGAGCCCGTTGTGGAGTGGACCCCCGATGCAGGCGATTTGCTGCCGCCGCTTCCAGTCTTGCAGCTCTTCTATGAGCATGTTGTTCATTAACAGGTCCGTCTCATGGATGATTTGGGTCATTTTACTGAGAGCCTCCTAAAAACAAAGGGGACTACTGAAAAGAGTTTCATAAGAAATAAGTCACTTAGAATTCAATTTACAAAACTATTTGACCTGGTAGACAAGGGCTTGGTTAAAATTTTGACCAAATATTTTACTAAATACTAGCTTCTATTTGCCAGGCCTTTTCAAACAATTAAATTATTGACAATAAAAGATGTCATGAGAAAAGAAGAATGGCCACAGTTTAACATTCTCTTCATGTGTTTCAGTATAAATATATTGAATTTGTAAGTCCTGTGGCAATGATATTGAATCTTGTAGTCACAAAACTGTATAGTTGCTTATTAAAAGGATATTTATATATTTAATTTATTTTTTAAATAAAGATGGTTATCCATTTATATTAAAATGAGCTGACTAAAATTTGAGCCTTTCTGTGTTAATTTTTATTAGGACTGTTTCTGGGTTTTGGAAGGCATAATGGAGAATTATAACTTTCAAAGGTCTAGGGGGTAGAAGATATGAATTTCTGTTCTGGCATTATTGTAAGCTATATGAATGTGAGCAAAGTATTTAGTTTTGCTGAAACTTGGTATATTCTCATTTATACAACCAATTGAATGAACTGAATTATCGTCAATGTTCCTTCTCTTTTTAAAATGTTATTCCTAAAGTAGAATAAAATGTCATGCATAAAAATACATAGCATAGATTTATTATGCATAAAAACATTAACTTTTTCTTGAATTAACTACTTGCATACTTAAAATCTGATACATAACTGTTTATAATTAATTTAGGGTAAAAATAAATGTTGTACTTGTTTGTGCTCACACAAATTCCTGCACAAAAAATTGAGCCGAACTTTTAGAAATGAACTACTGATTTATTAGTGACTGGTTAAATTTCAATTGCATTTATTTTTCAAGATAGGTAGAAAAGTGAAATAGAGATGTTTCCCCTCCTTAAAAATATTTAATTAAACCAGAAAAAAAGTTCTTGCTCTCCTTGGAAGAAGTTAGATTGAATATGTTCAGTTGCCAATGAACTATTTTGAAATCTAGGAAATTGCTTAATACTACGTCATTTCTCAGAGTAGAAACTAGAACATTTATTTTTCCAATAAGATTTTAGCAGTCATCAAATGCTATTTTAATTATATATGTGCAGTGGAACCCATCTCAGCATATTAAGTACTTAAACTAAAACAGCCATGTCTGAAATAATGACAAATAAAAATCATGTAAAAGTTCCACCCTGAAATTAATGTTAGCTATAGTAAATGTATCACATAAGCAAGATGAATAGTCTCTAAAGAGGTCCAGCATTGTAAACTCATGAAGAGAAGCATGGCAAACAGCATGGGACTGTTCCTAGAAACCTTGCCGTTTTTTCATTCAGTAAATGGAACTGATAAAATCTGACAGCTTGATTCTTTTCAGTTAGTCTAAGTTTAGAAAAAAGGAGAAAAATAGTCAAAAGCCCAAATTAAAATTCTTCACTAACCTTTCTCTTGAAATCGAGGCTGTTAAGCATTTCCTGCAGTGTCAAAACTTCCTGATTCATCATGGCGCTATTCTTGTCACTCTGATCTGCAAAGGTAGAGAGATCAGATTTAGAGTCCTCGCCAAGTCAAAGCTCTCTGTTCCTGAAAGTCAAGTCAGCCTCAATCCACCACCCTAAAACAGCCCTGCCCCAGAGAACTTACGTGATAAGAGACTAATTGGGTTCACTAGAGGTGAGCTTGGAAGTCTCTGTCTGCTCATTTTGCCAGAAAGAATTACATCCAAGCATGAAAAAAAGGACCTCTTTATTTTACAGACCTTCAGGAAAGACCATTCTGCACTTGGTGTCCGGTTTTGTTTTGTTTTGGTGGTGGTGGACAGAGGAGATAAAGTTGCTGTAATGGATTCCTTACTGGATACCTCCACATTAATTATATACTTGGTTATTTGGTAAAAGTAAGGAAGGCGGGGATTACCCTTTGTGCTCCTGATTAAATCATATTTGACTCTCTGTTGCCTTCACCTACCCCTCCCTGCTCTGCTTCATATGCAGGTTTTATGAGAAACTGCCTCATGGAGTTACAGTCTTATCTACCTAGTCTCACGAACTAATAAAAGACTAAGTTCTTTACTTTCTCCCACTTTTTTTTCTTTTTTCCCCAAAATGCTCTAGCTTCATTGTAAAACTAGCAGTGGGCCAGAGTTGTAACTTAGAAAAATATCTGACTGAAAAAAAAGATTTATCCTTTTTTACATGGGGATACATACAATAAATAAACATTATATTATTTAATTTGAACATTAAACTTTATTGACATAGTGATGGGGCTCAGAAAATGACACCCCAAAATAATGGAACTAAAGCAGCAGCCTCAAGGTCTCTCTCAATCCTCTGTCTCTCCACAGCACACATGAAGTACTCGGAAGCTCCCTGATCTACCTAGAAAATGGACCCCTAAGAGGAACACAATTGCCTTGGATCCCTTCCCTGAAATTTCATTAATCAGATAAACTTAAAATTCATAAAACAGAGGAAAAGTCTGAAAATTAAACACCACACCTAGAGCTCAAACTTTGTCCCAAACCATTGTTTGTTCTCAGGTTCCGGTCAATTCTTCAAGAGTATTATTTACTAACCACTGTCTGAGCATTGGGTCCATTCATTAACTTTAAAAATCATTTGCTTCTACATTTCCAACCTCCCTTTCCCTTATGAAGAAGGGCATATCAACATCTGTACCCCACTGGATTACTGGGTAACCATTCTCCTGCTATTCTCCCATGCTGTGCATGTTAAATTAATTTGCATGCCTTTTTCTCCTATTGATCTACATTTTATTAGTGCATATTCAATGAACCTTCAGAGGGTGAAGGGGGAAGTTTCCCTTTTTGCTCCTACAATGGCAAATGACTGTTTATACCAACCGTTCATGTTCATGAAAAATGGGGACTGAGAATGCTGATTTGACTTGTGTAATTGTGAAAAAGAGGTCCCAGAACAACACTGGGGCAAATTTCTCTACAAAACAGGACTAATCTCTAGGAACTCATTTCTGGTTGTAATGATTCACAAATTTACTAACTCCTAGATCCCATACATAGCAAAATCTTGCTTACGTAGCATTTTGGCAACTGAAAACTTCTTTAGCTAACCTTTTGCATCTTCACCAAGGATATAATAAATTGTTTCCCTTGTATTTTTCTTTTCACTTATAACAGGATGGGACAAACAAAATAAATATTTGTGGATTTAGGTGATAAAAATAATCATTTTAATTCATAATGGACATGAAGCACTGAAAAAGTGACTCAAATCATAACAAATTAAGTTCAAAATAACCTAATTTTTAAAATTAGTAGTTTGCATATAAAATTTGGAATAAGGCTGCCTTCAATGAACATCACTTGATTACATTTATAGTTGTTCTAAACCCTTTTAGGGTCATGAACTCCCCCTTTGATAATGAAACCCAAGTTTGTGCCATTTCTTCTGAATGGAAAAGTTGTATGTACAAATAATTGTGAACATTTTGAATAATATTTCCTGGAAGTCAAGGCATCTTAAGCATATCAGGAGAAGAACCCAAAACACCTCATCTTCACGTATGAAAAGTTATGCTTGACCACAATCATTCATATTTCCTTCAAGATACATTTTAGGCCAACATTTTAATAGTCAAAGATGATTCTGTAAATGGAAAGTTTGTATCTGATTTATTTTTTTGAATTATTTTGAAATAATTTTAGAGCTACAAAAAGGTTGCACAAATAGCACAGAGTTGTCATATATCCTTCATCTAGTTTCTTCTATTCTCTTACATAAACATAGTAAGCACAATGATCAAAACAAGTAAATTAGCATCAGCACAATTCCATCAACTAAACTAGACCTAGAATCTTGCCAATTGTTCCATTAATTGCAACATACTTTAAACTATTTTTCTATTATTACTTGTAAATCTTAGGTCTTGTAAATATTCTCTTCCCCTTCATTTTAAGAAAACACCTAGTTGTAAACAATTTCAGTGTTAAACCACAGAAAAAATAGTAAAATAAATTGCAGTGACCTTACATTTTGACATTTATGCAATTATTAAAATTATGTTTTTGGAGACTTTTTGACACGATAAAATACTTAAAATGTTAAATGCAGTACACAAAATTATATACAATATGATTTCATTTTTTGAAAATAAATACATAGATGTGTATGTATGTGGACATACAGAGAAAACGCTGGAAGGAAATATATTTTGGCAGTATTTATCTGTGGATAGTGAGATTTCATCAGATTTTAAAAATGCTTTTGCCTATATTTTATGCTTTCTTCTGTGAAAGACATTTCTACTTTATAATCTTAGAAAATCATATTATTAAAATACTACTTGTAATTTTCTGATCATATTAGGCAATTATTGTTACTTTTGCTTCTGTGATAATTATATTTTAATTCTATAGGAGAAGGTTTTTATCTTTTAGAGACCTATGTTGAAGTAGGGGCAATTCCTCACGCAGTGTGAAATTTATGTTGCATTGATTGGTAATTTACTTGGAATTAGTTGGATATGCATGGATACACACACACACACAAACACTCACACACACACATATTTATATGCAGAGAGAAGGAAGAAGCAAAACAAGAAAATACTCCCTGTATTTCCCTAGGCTCACCTAAGGAAGTAGATCAAATTTTTCAACTCTGTCAGTGAAAAAACTCTACTCAAGATGCCTTTTTGTCTCTAGGCATAATTACAGAAAAAACAAAAACTTACCCATTGTCTGAATTGTTTTATACCTGTAGTCAAATTCATCTTGCAGGTCTTCTAAGTATTTAGTATCTTGTTCTGTCATCTTTTCACAAAAGAAAACATACTCACTCTGCTGTTACAATTAAGCACGTCAATCAAATAACATCATAAGTATTTTAAAAAACTGCTTGGTGCTTCCAGTTGGTGCTTCCAGTCTCCAACAGCAACCAAAGACCATAATGAACCCACGCTTCTAAAGAGCTAATTCATATGAAAGTTGGATAATGCTGGAAGAACCAGATTGAACTTGCTCTTCCAGCTATTCTCTCTTTCTATTTGCCTGGAAGTCTTTCAGCATCTACTTGCTCATTTCTTAATTACTTCCAAATGATGCTATGCATATAATCTTTTTTTAATTGGAAAATATGAATATTTTTGCCCTTTTAGAACTTGTGGGTATTTCATGTAACTCTGTACCAATGTATCAATGATCACTTTTTGCTGAAATCTTCATTTAAATATGCTGTAGTTTATGACAATTCAGCTTAAATATTTTTTCTTTCTATTTCCTGAAATATGACTATGCTTCTACTGTGTCTCCTGTTATTCTGTCTTTGAGATTTTTACTTTACTTTTCCCCAAACCTGGTGATGTTTTCCTGCTCAGATATAATAGGAAATGTCAAGATCTGGGCTAAAGGCTTTTTATATATTATCTCCTTTAGTCCTCACAACACCCATGAAGTAGGTTATCCTCACTTTTATAGAGGAAGAAGCAGAGGCCACGAGATGTGAAGTAACGCACTTGTCCAAGGTCACTCAGGTGCTCAGTGAGAAGTTTGTGGGAAGTCCAGCAGTCTAACCCTGACCCCACCCTTAACCAAAGATAGACCCACTGCGCTTCCTAGATTCAGACTACTGTACTTCCTTTTCTTCTTAGAAAAGTCAAACTTTCTACTGCCTGCTTATTCCAAGAAGTCTTCTCTAAGGAAACATATATCTACAACAACAATGCATTCATCACAAATTTTAAATTTCACCCAGAATTAAATTTAATCCAAATTTTAAATTATTGGTTACAAAAAGTATAGAATTTGGAGGAAGAGAGTCTGAATTTGTGTCCCAGCTCTATGACTTTTTAGTTGCATGGACTTGGGCAAATGTCTTTGCATTTTAGCTTCTTCGCCTGTAAAAAGAGGTGTGGGAGTGGGAGGAAGAAGCATAACAGTATCTATCTCAAGGAGTTGTTATAAGGATTACATTAGTTTGACTGCTTAAAACAGTGCCTAGTACCAAATATATGCTTTATAAGCAGTAGCTATTATTACTCTTCTAATCCCTGTTATCTCATTATCTTAATGACATTCTCCATATTTATAAACCTTAGAAAAGAAACAAAGTAGTAGCTATTGACTACATGATATACTATCTACCCACCCATAGTAATAACAGCTACCAATTTTGTGCAACCTGTGCTGTGCCTATACTTTACATACATTATCCTTTCAGCAACCTGCAAAGTAAACTATTTCCATTTTTCATGTGAGGAAACTGAGGCCCAAAGTCATACAATAATACTTACTCAAGCTAGAATTCAAATCTAGTCTAGTTTAGCTTCAGTCTTTACTCTTTCCTTTCACTATACCCCAATACCACTTGTGGCATTTCACTGTGATGCTAAGTTTCTGCAGAACAAAGTCCCATGGAAGGCTCTGAGCTACTGAACTCATGGAACCTACACGCACGAGAAAATGTACCAAAATAAAATATGATAGCTTTAAAGCAGAGATATACTGTGGTTCCATCTTTTGATCTCAAAATTAATTAAAAGCCAAAAGAAGGCAGTATCTTGCAGAATCTTCTAATGAAAAGTGTATGAAACCAATGCCAGATCTCTGAAAAGTCAATGCTATGGTAAGTAATTAAGGGTCTTCTAGAGTATATTGTCATCAGTAATTGCAAAAGGTGAAAATATCCAGCAACAACCTTCAAAAGCTCTCTGAATGATGTGAGAGCTACATTCCAAACATTGCACAGAGAAACCGAGGTTATGGCATAAGTGGGGGAATTACATTGATTGGAAAGCATTGCTTTGCCTAAAAGTCAGACCAGGCTTCCCGGAATCAGCACCTGGGACAGGGATTAGGTACAAGGGATTTGTTGAAGGAGTCCTCTTGGCAGAAAGGATGTACAAGAGAGGGAAAGGGAAGGGGATGGAGCTAAGTGAGCATGTGGTCATCACTTAGGTCTAACTTCGGTTTGAGAAACCCAGGAGCATAACCTGCACCACAGGTTAACCCCAACTTGAGGAAAGGGGTCTGGCCTCTCTCCCCACAACCCCGTGTCACTCAGTCATTGTCTGAAGGCAGCCAAAGTCTTCCTGTAGAGTCAATTCTCCAGCGAAGCCATTAGCTGTCAATACTCATAGCAGCTGGGAATCCATGTACAGGCCTGGTAAAGATCTGCTCGGGGCTCCAAAAAATGTGGTTCTCTGCTGCATCCTACTCCTCAGGATTTTAAAAGGAATTTGTGCTGGATGCAAAATCCATCTGTGCACTTTATTAATGTGCTTAAGTATTCTTACTACAGTAAAATAATAATCTCCTGCCTTTACACACTTGCAGAGTGAGTAGAGCCCTTGGTTTTGACACTATAACTTGCCAAGGTATTTTGTCCTAGGTCTGTCTGATTCCTTCTCACAATAGTGTAAGCCCAGACTTTTGCATTCATGTTTTACTTGTTATGGAGGATCACTAAATCAGAAGTCTGAAAATAAATTTAAACCCTCTTCCTACTATTCAGATAATATATGGGACAGTTGATCTTTAAATATTTATAGTTTATTTATTTTGATGGAATTATTATTTTTATAAATGGCAAGGAAATGAATGCTATGTAAGTTTTGGAAAGGAAATTAACATCCTATTTTATATACAACATGGCAGAAAGTCTTATTCAAGACATCTTCACTAGATCAATGAAACTGATAAATCTTTAGATAGACTGATTATGGAAAAAAGAGAAAAAAATTATCAATATTAAATGAGAGATGTGACATTACTACAGATTCTACAGATATTCAAATGAAAATAAACATTATGAATAACTTTATGCCAATAAAACAACTTAGATCAAATGGACACGTTTCTTGAAAAACACGAATTACCAAAGCTCATTCAAGAAGAAATAGAAAACCTGGATAGCCCCATATCAAAGAAGTTCAAGTTGAAGTTAAAATGTCTCCCATAAAGAAATATTCTCATATAAACATAGTATGTGAGAGATATTTATCTTATTAACAAATTGCCCTATGATTTCTGTATACACTAACTTTGGGCACATGGGAGAATGGTGCATAGTTATATGGGGACAGCAGCTAGCCTTTCTAGGTATCTGTATAAGATTACTTACCTGCACACTGTTTTTAATGGCAGCCACTTTGTGCTCCACATTCCTCTGTCTTTCTGAAACTGAAGAACTTTGTAAGGATTTCTCCAGAGGCCCCTGGAAAAAGAATGTCCTGAAATTTCACTGGTTTTGAAAAGGTTTATGACAAATGCAATACATACAGCATACAATTCGAACTGAGATCTGGATCAATGTGATATGGATGCTCTACAGTCATTAAAAAAATCATGCTGTAAAAAAGTATTTAATGACATAAAATTTAAAGTGTTAAAATTTGAAGACTAGAGCAGATTATAAAAACATCATATATAGGACGGGAAGGGTGGCTCATGCCTATAATCCTAGCACTTTGGGAGGCCGAGGCGGGTGGATTGCCTAAGCTCAGGAGTTTGAGACCAGCCTGGTCAACATGGTGAAACCCTGTCTCTACTAAAATAAAAAAAAAAAAATTAGCCAGGTGTGGCGATGTGCACCTGTAGTCCCAGCTACTTGGGAGGCTGAGACAGGAGAATCACTTGAACCCGGGAGGCGGAGGGGTGAACTCGGGAGGCAGTGAGCTGAGATCATGCCACCGCACTCCAGCCTGGGTGACAAAGTGAGACTTCCTCTCAAATAAAGAAACAAGCAAATGAACCCACCATATATAATTATAAATATATATATATGAGATCTCTATTGCTTGAACATGTATATGCATGTATGTATAAATGCATTTGCAAATACACGGACAGATGTATAGATATGCAAACTCAAGTACATGTGACTGGAAGAATATATACACTAAAATCTTGCCAATGTGTTCTCTCTGAATAGTGAAATTACAGATAATTTGATGATTTAAAAAATTCTGTCTCTAATTCTCTATAACATCTATATAACTTTTGAAATTGTATAAAACCAATACACGTAATTTTTAAAATGGTATAATGAAACTGCATTAAATTGGGCCTAAATTTAGAATTGAGGATGTTGGATCTGCTGGGATGAGATTTGTTTTTACCCTAGAACAAAGGGAGTTTATGAAAGAAAACATAAAAATGTTAGCCTGGTTAAGCAAAAAGACAGTTTCTCCAAGCAGAACCTCTTAGCTACTCTAATAATCTGATACTAGGTGTGTTCCTTAGATAAAAAGTTCTATAAATATTAGAGATGAGAGTTAGAGATGTTAGCAGCCCCTTCATCTTAAGTTGGGTGGGGAGCCAGGGTTAGAAAGGTTGATAACTAAAATCCGCAGCAAATTCAGTGCAGAAACCTCAAGTAGAACCCATGTCCTTGACTCTTGATCAGAAGTTCTTCAATTATACCACACTCTTCCAATTGGTAAAGCCTTTCTAAAATTCTCTTTGTCTCATCAGCCCCCATTATTTGTCTACCTAGTTGAAATCGAATAACCAGTACTTCTTTTGTGGTAGTATGTGGTACTGGCAAATTATTTTCAGAGTGACTTTGATGAGCATATACTCAAACAAACATTTTGACTGATATCTTACATTTGAAGAGAACATGCTCTCACACACACATGTGCACAGATGAATAACTAGAGATAAGAAGGGTTCAGAAAAGGACAGCTGAGAACACATGTGAGAATACCATATATTTGTAAAAGTATCTTAATTTTTACCCCAAAGACACTGAATCAAACTATATGTACTTTAGAAACTTACTATAGTTTTAAAATTAAATAAAAAGATACCATCCTTCTTCATCTAAAAAATAAAGTTGTCAAAACTTCAAAGTCCTCCCAAAACAGCCATAACCTGACAATAACTAAACATGAGAATTTTTTAAGAGTTAAATAACAGATACTTTGGGCTGGGGGCGGTGGCTCACACCTGTAATCCCAGCACTTTGGGAGGCCAAGGCGGGATCACTTGAGGTCAGAAGTTCAAGACCAACCTTGGCAATGCAGTGAATTCTGTCTCTACTAAAAAAACAAAAATTAGCCAGGCGTGGTAGCGGGTGCCTGTAATCCCAGTTACTTGGGAGGTTAAGGCAGGAGAATTACTTGAACCTGGGAGGCAGAGGCTGCAGTGAGCTGAGATCATGCCCTGTACTCTAAACTGAGTGACAGACCAAGGCTCTGTCTCAAAAAAAAAAAAAAAAGATACTTTTGTTAGACCTTCAAAAATAAATATAATGGTATGATGGTATGATTTACTAAATTATGGAGGATGTCACTTGGAAAATTAATTACATACCCTTTTCTTTTGTAAGGATTAACTGAAAAAATATTCATTACAGATTGCATTGATTCCTCTACTTGTCTTTAGTGGGGACTCTGAATTCATCCAGGAAAATGAAATAAAATATAATCTAAACTATGTTAGGGTAAAGTACATTCACACAATTAACAGGCAAGTATTCGTGGAACTTCTGTAAGACAAAATTCCTGCTCACGGACTGGTTTACACTGTGAGGTAGGAAATGGAAGCTACTAACAGGTGTAGAGCAAGACCAGAACATACAGGAAGAGGCAGAGTAGGAATGACAGGAATTCAGCTTGGAGGTGATTACTATATTCCTAGGCTAATATTGTAGGACCCTGGAACAGAGTGTGGCCAGTACAAACAGGAAAGGATGTATAGATAAGATTCCAGTCATACACTCTGGAAAGACAGGGTAACTGTCTTAGAATGGGGGTGGAGAAAAGGAACTATGCAAAGATGATACTAAGACCTTGATTGCAAGTGACTAGAAGGATGGTGGCACCACTAACACAAGCAAAAGAAGCTGGAAAAGATTCTTTAAAAATTTCTTCTTTCTTTCTTTTCTTTTATTTTCCCTCCCTCCCTCCCTTCCTTCCTTCCTTCCTTCCTTCCCTCTCTCTCTCTCTCTTTCTTTGTTTTGCTTTACAGACACAGAGTCTCGCTCTGTCACCCAGGTTGGAGTACATGGTGTGAACATAGCTCACTGCAACCTTGAACTGCTGGGCTCAAGTGATCCTCCTATCTCAGTCCCCACAGAGCTAGGAATATAGGCATGTGCCACCATACCCAGCAAATTTTTAAATTTTTTTTTTTTTTGGAGACAGGGTCTTGCTACATTGGCCAGGCTGCTCTCAAACTCTAGGCTTCAAATGATCCTCCCACCTTGGCCTCCCAAAGTGTTGGGATTACAGGTGTGAGCCACTGTACCCTGCCAAAGATAAGAATTTCTGTTTCAGAAAAATTGAGTTCAAGGTGATAACAAGATCACAAGGTCAGAAAATATTACCTGGACAGGCATGTTGGCTGCAGCCAATATTCTCCTCTCTTCCCTTAAACAGTTTGAAATAACCACAGCTACATGCATTGGATTTCCATGAAATTTTCCCTGAAAAAAAACAATGAGCAAAAATAACTAACATAAAGCTTAAATATATGCATCATAAGAAAATATCACCTCTTGAAAAACAACAACAATCTCCCAATAAATATGCGAAATTATTTGGGATTTGTTCCAATAATCTGTTCCATTAGAAAGTTGCAGAAACTCATATTGTAAACATAGACCCCTAAAGAGAGCATATTTATCTCTTTGTCCTCAAAAATAACTTGCAACAATGAAAAATGGTTCTTGAGCACCTGTTGAGGAAAGATCTGAACACACACTTAGGAGGAGTCAGTTTACTTTAAGTTAGGAGGAGTCAGTTTACTTTAAGTTTTGGGCAGGTTTTTTTTTTTGTTTTTGTTTTTGTTTTTTTTTTTTTTTTTGAGACGGAGTTTCACTCTTGTTGCCCAGGCTAGAGTGCAACGGCACAATCTCGGTTCACTATAGCCTCCACCTCCCGGGTTTAAGCGATTCTCCTGCCTCAGGCTTCCGAGTAGCTGGGACTACAGGGATGCACCACCATGCCCAGCTAATTTTGTATTTTTAGTAGAGACGGGGTTTCTCAATGTTGGTCAGGCTGGTCTCTAACTCCCGAACTCAGGTGATCCATCTGCCTCAGCCTCCCAAAGTTCGGGCAGGTTTTACAAAAAAGTTACTTTCCTATAAATTATCATGAACCAGATGGTCTCAAATTTTCACTTGTTAATTATGCATCATGGTTTGCTTAAAGCATTTGTTTCTGTCCCTATTTGGTACTGTTTGTGTCAACTAGCTCATAACTGCATTAGTACACTGGAGTGAAACTATATCATACATTGTTTCAGCAACTATATTTCTATGACATTTAAGCATATGCATCTTTTATTACCAAGGTTAATGATGCAGATACTGTAAACTGGCAGCCTGCGGGCCTAATTCAGCCATCAGTTACTTTGTGCAAATTAAAATACTGGAATCCCTTTGGAGAAAGTATGTACTACCCAGGGTTGCCATAGTGCCCACCAATGAGTGTCCCAAGCACTCATTTACCTTACCTGCAAGGCCTATGTAAGCATCTGAGTTTTCTAACCTTAATGTATAGAAGTAATCTGAACAACACTATCATTAATATTAAATTTATTAATTTAATATGCAATAATATTAAATTTCTTTGTTACTGGACTTTTTCCAGGGCAGGATTAACAGGAAGCACAGTAGAAAAATGCATTTATTTAGTTTCCCTCAGCCCTCCTCCCTGAAGCTGGTGCTAATATTTATGAAATGACCAAAAGGTTAGCAGCAGAAAAAATAAAACAAAAATCCACAACGTGGAAAATTATCAAAAATAGATTACACAGATAAAAACTAGAAGATTTTTCTAGGGAAAAAATAAGGCTATTGGTTGTAAACTTTTTTTTTGACTTTGCTGCCACAATTTTATTAAATGATGTATGTTAATTACCACTTCTATTTGTTTTATTAAATGATATATGTTAATTACCACTTCTATTTGTAAAACAAGAGTAAACACCAACTATCTCAATTCCTGCTCTTACATATTTTACAGTCTTCCAAACTCTTTTTTCTCTTTAAATCAGAAGTCTCCAAATGAAAAAAACAAAAATAAATTGACTGAAACTCAGAAGGTAAAGAAATAAAAATGATCCTATTTATGAAGCGGGGATACCATTTTTTCATTTCCGCATGTCGACAATTTCAGATTCTCTCTAGTTAGAATTTGTTCCTGATGTTAATTTTCCCATGTATTATTTTTTCACGTAACCTATATTCAACTCTCCAAGAAAAGCTATGTTTTCTCATTTTTCTCAATTTATTTTAATATTATTCCATTGTTAAAAATAAAGGGCTTCTCCTAGGGCTAATTTGGTGGCTCCGTTATTCATGTAAACTTGAAAACTCTTGCCATCCAAGATTAGGATCCTTTTGAGTTCTTAGAGTTCCTCTAAGAACCCAAGAATTACCATTATTTGCCTGTTTTTCTCACTGTTGCAGGAATATTTCTATGCCAATCATTCAGATACTACCTTTCAACATTTCTCAGTTGTGTTGTACATTTTTTTCATTTTCCTTTCTTACTTGAACTTCTTCTATCTTCCTTTTCAGATTCAGTTTCCCCTATACTTCATAAGGTTAAATTACTCACTTTTTCTTCTTTGTTAAGAGCCAGGAATCACCGCAGTTTTCATCCAGGATATCTTTTCACTTTCCTTTTGCATTTTTCCTAAGTCCCTCACTTAAATGTATGAACAAAAACATCTTATGGAAAATTGATTATTATAGATTCAGTAACAAATGAGCACTTCTATTTTCATAAGTATCAAAGACATACTCATATTCACCTTTCAGCAGTTACTAAGTACGTGAACCTCAAAATAACAACAAAACAAACCCTTAAGTGTGTGTTAGTGGGAGGAAGGAAGAAGCATGCCAGAGAAAGAGAAACTGCTCATTTTTGGTGGTGTATCAGTTTCTCATGCAAATTTATTGCAAATACCTTCTACTCTATGACTTATCTTTTTCCTATCTTCTAGTGTCAATGAAGAGGTTTTAAATTTTAATAAATCATTTATTAAACTTTATGCTTCTTATGATTTAATAAATATTTCTGTAAGCTGCAGGCATGGAGATTTTTCTTTGTGGTTTTGCACCATTGACTGTAATTAACTGGGAGCTTGTTAATAATGAGAGTTTTCTTTCATTTTTTTCCATATGTCTACCAAATTCCAATAACATTTACTGAACATCTTATTCTTTTACCACTGCTCTGCTGGGCCAGTTCTGTCATAAATCAAGTGTTCCTTTGTGGGTGGGCTTGTTTCTGGACTCCATTCCATCTTATGGTTCTATCTCTGCTTCATCAACAGATAATCTTTTTATGTTTTTTACTACAACTTTAGAGTAAGTCTTGATGTCAAGTAGAATAGGTCTTCTTTGTATTTCTGTATACATTTTAGAATGAGCTTGTCAAGTCACACACACACACACATGCACACCCTAGTTGAGAATTTGAATGACACTAAATCTTTAGGTAAGATTTAGGGAGATTTGGCATCTTTATACTTGTGTTCTAATCTATTTATGTATTCTTTAATGTTTCTGTATTAAACATAATCTTATACATGTTTCACTAGGTTTATTTCTATTTAGTTGCTATTTTTTGATACTAGAATAAATACCTTTTTTCTCATTGGTTTTGCTGTTATATAGAAATATAATTAATTTTTGTATATTGATTTTGAATCCAGCAACCTTGCTAAACTCTGATTCTAATACTTTTGTAACATCTCTTATTAACTCTAAAATTATATCTGTAGATTCTTTTGAATTTTCTGCATACACAAATCATATATTGTGTGGATATTGATAGAATTTTCCTCCTTTTCAATCATCTAACTTCCATCAAGATTTCATCTTTGTCCTAAGGTGACTTATTTAGAAATGTATTGGTTAATTTCTAAAACATAGGGATTTTCTATTTATCTTTTTTTTTTTTTACGAATTTTTAGAATAATTTAATTTTAATCAGAACATATGCTCCGAATGACTTCAATCACTTTAAATTTGTTGAGACTGGTTTTATGACCCAGTATATTAACATTTTGTAAATGTTTCATGTGAGCTTGTAAAGAATATGTATTTTGCAGTTGTTGAGTACAAATGTTTCATACAGGTTTATTAAACCATGTTTGTTAATTGTTTTGTTCAAATTTCTGCATCCTTGCTGATTTTCTTTGCCTGATAGATTTTTGCAGTTATTGAAAAACGTATGTTAAAATCTACTCTGTGAATTTTTCTTCTTGTGCTACTGTCATACACATTTAGACTTTTATATATGAGTGGTCAATGAAATCTTTTATTACCATGCACTGACCTTTATCTCTAGTAATGCTTTTTGCCTTGAAGCAAAAAAACAAAGTATAACACAATGCTTTTTATCACTTAGAATTTTTATTTTATCTTTATTGGTAAAATTCTTGATTTATTTCAACATATATATATTTACTAATGTGTCAGTATTGTGTACATATATTAAAGGGGAAATATATGTGTAATAAATTGGCTAATGTCTTCCTAAAACTGCTTCACTTTAGAGTTCAATGTTTCTGAATCTCTTTTAAATTTAGAGGTTTTGGCACCCATATTTTTCCACAAAATAGTGTCTTCTGGGCCATCAAGAATGTCAGCGATGCATATTTCTGTAGAGTGTGCATAATTATTGTCTTCATTTTATAAGTTTTGATGCTGGCACTTTCTTGATCTCTCCAAAATTTCTCGGTAGAAGGTTTCAGACAAGAACCAGGAATCATATTTTTTCTACATATGGTTAAATGGTTTGTTGACTGAAACATTAAAGAGTTGTAATAGTCTAGTCATACTATCATGATTAACAACCACATCACTAATAGATGAGATTCTTATTTAACTTTTCAGGCAAATGTCCATGGAATCGTTGAGAACCAGAATATAAGGTAGATTCTCAGATGTCTATTCCAGAAGACTTCTAATCAGTCTTCTGTCACCATAGTCATTATCCATCCACTATTGTGGTTCACTCTTAATAATATCTTTGAAAAAGTTCTTTAAAAAAAATTTTTTTTTTATTATACTTTAAGTTCTGCGATACATGTGCAGGTTTGTTGCACAGGTATACATGTGCTATAATGGTTTGCTGTACCCATCAACCTGTCATCTACATCAGGTATTTCTCCTAATGCTATCCCTTCCCTAGGCCCCTACCCCCAGACAGGCCCTGGTGTGTGATGTTCCCTTACCTGTGTGCATGTGTTCTCATTGTGCAACTCTCACTTACGAGTGAGAACATGCAGTGTTTGGTTTTCTGTTCTTGTGTTAGTTTGCTGAGAATGATGGTTTCCAGCTTCATCCATGTCCCCGCAAAGGACAAGAACTCATCCTTTTTTTATGGCTGAACAGTATTCCATGGTGTATATGTGCCACATTTTCTTTATCAAGTCTATCATTGATAGGCATTTGGGTTGGTTCTAAGTCTTTGCTACTGTGAACAGTGCTGCAATAAACATGTGTGCATGTGTCCGTATACTAAAATGATTTATAATCCTTTGGGTATAAACCCAGTAATGCGATTGCTGGGTCAAGTGGTATTTCTGGTTCCACATCCTTGAGGAATCGCCATACTGTCTTCCACAATAGTTGAACTAATTTACACTCCCACCAACAGTGTAAAAGCGTTCCTATCTCTCCACATCCTCTCCAGCATCTGTTGTTTCCTGACTTTTTAATCATCGCCATTCTAACTGCCATGAGATGGTATCTCATTGTGGTTTTGATTTGCATCTCTCTAATGACCAGTGATGATGAGCAATTTTTCATATGTTTGTTGGTTGCATAAATATCTTCTTTTGAGAAGTGTCTGTTCATATCCTTTGCCCACATAAAGTTCTTCTTCTTAGACATTGTTTTATAGTTACACAAATTAAATATAGTGGTGACTTCAGCAATCAGCAGTTAAGACATAAGATCATAGCAATATGCTGCTTTTGATACCCCAAATTCATAATCTTGGACTCCTTAAAGTTTCATTCGTATAGGCAGTATGATTTTAAGTCTTGCCAAGGAAAACCACTCCCTCATCCCTAGCATTACCTCTTTAATTAAATACATATTATCATTTTTCCTCCCTTGCATCATGCTGGAAGTTAAGTGTACTCTGTTCAGTCAGCAGGATGTTTCTGATAAATTGATGTTGTACATCTTAATGATAATATTATGCAATACACGAATCATTCATTCCAGGGTCTTATTGTGCTGATATTTCTTTCATCTATTATGAGGAATTTGGCAA
Organism: Chlorocebus sabaeus; assembly: GCF_047675955.1. Taxonomy (NCBI): domain Eukaryota; kingdom Metazoa; phylum Chordata; class Mammalia; order Primates; family Cercopithecidae; genus Chlorocebus; species Chlorocebus sabaeus. The sequence continues at coordinate 78,400,937 of NC_132913.1, forward strand.
TTTCTCTTGCCACTGTTGCTTTGTGTATGACAGGCAATCTATTTTTGCATGAATTTCAGTAACAAAATATAATATAACTTTATCTACTTGTGAGCATCTTCCTTTCTTACATCCTATAAAGCATTTTATTGTTGCTTTCCAAGAAAACTGGAAATTTACGGTCATCCATCTAATGACAAATGGTTGCTTCACAAATACCAAATTTGTACCCTGCTGATTTGTTCCCGTCCCTTTCTGCATACATAATAACTATTTGTTTCAATCCTAAATTATAGTGTTATATTTTGATGACATTTTAAACAGCAATTAAGATCAACATATGTTGCACCAAGAGTGCACATAATTCAATTGAAGTGACAACAACATGATAGCTTTGATCCAGTTTCACATCACAGGCAATGACAACGATGCTGTGATTGCCACATGGCAACAGCAATCAAGAGGTGTTATTGATTATACTATGCATTCTATTTCAGAGATTTTAAAGACGTTAAAATGTGGAGATGTTAAAATCTGGAGAAAAGTGTCACAAAATCCATGAACATGCTATTTATTCTTTTTGCTACTTTATGTTAAATTTCTTGGCTTTCCTTCAAATTCCCCTTCCACTGCCTTTCTACCTAATTTCCAAATTCAACTTGTCATTAAAGAGTAACTAGTTTATCTGCTCTTTTTCTTCCAAATGGTCCAAGAAGTTCCAGAGTCAGAAGTGATGGATGTGAGAAGGCCCGTTCAAAACAATCTTCTTTATACATGCGACACGGAGCCTGAAACTTCACAATTAGGAATTCACCCCTGAGTTCTTTTCCCAATAGTCCTCTTAAAAATGGAAACACATTTGGAGAGTTAATACCACATTTAACAAATTTCCTCTGTATTGTGAAGGATTTATCAGATGATGTGCTCTGATTGCAGTGACCTGGCAATGGCAGGGTGAGAATGATAGGTCCCAGGTCAAATAAAGGGAGAATTTTCTAGAGGGCCTGAAACAGGAGGCAATAATGACCAAAGGGGATATAGGATTCTGAGGGAAGACACAAGCAACAACTGTCCTAGCTTGGGTTTCTTCAGAAACTGACGTTGAAACAAGGATTCCAGTGCAAGTCACTTAAGTGGGAGTTGGTCCCACAAAACACGGTTATGGGAGTAGTCAAGTGAGATGAGGAAGAGAAGGGAGCCAGTAAGGGTGTGCCGTTAGCCATTTGCTAAGATGGGCTGAGAATCCTTGAAGTTAGTATGGAATATGTGACAGAGTTATCTACTCAAGGACTTTGGGAACTGGAGTATTTTCACATCAGCTCTTGTCATCTCTCATTAGCGATGAAAAAAGACGGGATACTGGCAGTTGGATTTCTACTTAACTAAACTAAAATGATAAGGCCAAGAAGATGTGAACAGGACAGTCCCACCTCTGCTGCACCAGCTCTTCTCCTAACCCCAATTGGAGAACTTTTTGACTTCTTATTTTATTAAAACTACCTACAACCATACTTCTATCAAATGTAGATATTTATTCTTTGGGGTATCTCTGGGATATGAAGCATTTGTCTCCATTTACAGAGTAAAATGTTTTCATTCACATTTTTGAATTGGAAATGTGCAACCTACTGTGTACTTCTGGTTGCCAACTAGCCCTCTCTCCCTTTGCCTCACAAATACTGCTGTTGAATCATTTTTATCCTTTTTTCTCACCAATGTCAAACTCACGGGCCTGTGTGGGTATCAAACTGATTTACTCATAAATTAAGTAAATAAGCCCAAGTGCCTTTCAAGTTCACATGGTTTTAGTAATCTTTGATGAAAAAAAAAACAGTTTTAAAATTATTGCTAAAATAAAATAGCAATGTTTTCAGAATTTAGACATTTGGTCTAAATTAGTCTCTGATAGGTGTTTTAAGATATAGAACTTTGTGGCTGGGTGTGACAGCTCACACCTGTAATCCCAGCACTTTGGGAGTCCGAGGCAGACAGATCATGAGGTCAGGAGTTCGAGACCAGCCTGACCAACAAGGTGAAACCCTGTATCTACTAAAAATATAAAAATTAGCTGGGCATGGTGGTGCGTGACTGTAATCCCAGCTACTTAGGAGGCTAAGGCAAGAGAATCACGTGAACCCAGGAGGCAGAGGTTGCAGTGAGCCAAGATCATGCCATTGCACTCTAGCCTGGGTGACGGAGCAAGACTCCATTTAAAAAAAAACAAAAACAAAATAGAACTTTGTTTCTGACACTTGCTTAACCTATCTATAAACTTATATTCTTAGATTTGAGCCATTAGGAAACAATGAAGCCTAGTTCTAGGCATGGTTCTTTGCTCTGGGCTCTGCACCTGGTACATAATTAAAATTGCTTACCTCCTAATTTTTTCACTAAAAATTAGTTATTAAGAATTAACATTACAATTAATACATATAATTAAAACTACTAAATACAAAGTACATAAAAAGATAAAATGTATTTTTCATAAAGTTACAAGAAGGCATGGGAAGGTGGTTTTTATTAAAGGAAAATTAATTTTGTCTAGTTAAAAAGTGTTTAAGGATTGCTTTAAGTAAAAAATGGAGAAAACTCGGCCGGGCACAGTGGCTCATGCCTGTAATCCCAGCACTTTGGGAAGCCAAGGCGGGTGGATCATGAGGTCAGCAGATCGCGACCATCCTGGCTAACATGGTGAAACCCCATCTCTACTGAAAAAATAGAAAAAATTAGCCAGTCGTGGTGGCAGGCACCTGTAGTCCCAGCTACTTGGGAGGATGAGGCAGGAGAATGGCGTGACCCCAGGAGGCGGTGGAGCTTGCAGTGAGCCCAGATCGTACCACAGCACTCCAGCCTGGGTGACAGAGTAAGACTCCACCTCAAAAAAAAATAAAAATAAAATAAAATTTAAAATTTTAAAAAAAGACAAGAAAAAAGGAGAAAACTAAAGGTTTAAACAAGCTGTGAAAGGTTTGAGAAAAATTAATCTTATAAAAAAATTCTATATGTGAGCAAGTTAGTTAAAATTTAAATGGACTTTTTAAGTTTTTAAATAAATTAAACATTAAAATAATAAAAAGCATATTGATGTAGGGCCAGAATCTATGCCTTTGTGTTAGAATCACAGGGTTTTCTTGGAGCATTGATCTACTCTTTATGAAAATCTTACCTTATGGTTCAACTGATTAAGGTTTATTTATTCATAAGGTTATATTAAAAATAGCTTTAGTATTAATAATATATGATACAAAGGTAAAAAAGTAGTTTTTTTCTCTACTGTTTTCAAACAAGATTTTTGTGTAGTATTAGAAAATAGTAAAATATTTTTATCTTTTGAGTAAACTACAAAAAAAAATGGGAGCGAGAAAGATTTTGCTGGCCTCATGCTATCTTTATTAGATTTTATTGTTTGGGAAAGTGAGTCTCCTTTTTGCCAAAGAGTAAAGGTTTCTGCTCTTTTGAAATCTTTGAATTATCATTTTGGCTAAATAAATGACTTATTTTATAGTAACCTGTGATCCTATTTGTGATATGAAGTTTTAAAACCTTTCATATTTGACAATTCAAAATTGTCAATTAAAACTAACTTTTCAGAAGTCCAAGACAGACATATTGAGCTTACTTGATATGTCAAAGTCATGTAAGAAACACTCCCAATTATAAAATAGTGTTTAACTTTCTTTGGGTTATATTTATATTAGTATGTTATTAGTATGTATTCCAAATTGTATGAGATTCTTATGATTCTGATATGCCTATGTTATCAGTAGTAATTATAATTATTATGTTAAATTGTTAAAGCCACAGAAATAACCAAATTTCCTTGGCAATTGTGTCTTTAACTGTGGATGTTCTAAGACTTTTGTCATCCACAAAGAATTGTTTTACGTTGATCCTTTCAAAATTGGTTCAAAGTCAGCTCAGGATTCTGAAAGGTGCTGTTGAATGCAGGTTTCTGATAACTTTGGAGACTGTGCCATTGGAATAGAGAGAAAACTTCCAGGACTCTCCAGGAGAACTGATATGTTCATGAGAATTGCTAACCCAATATCAAGCAGAAGAGAAATTAATTGCATAGACTGAACTAATAGAAGATGTACATAATTTTATTACCTTTTTTGTTTAAAACATTACTGATTCCTTTTTTGTTTTTCAAATTCAAGAAAACCTTTTTTTCATTTGAACTATTTACAGCTTTTAACAACTGAGTAAAGTATATTCTTGTAAGCAAAATTTGAAACATATTTCTTTCCCCAGAATTTGGAAACTATTTGTGAGTATTCTTAATTTATGGCAATACTTATTTTTATAAGTTCAATAATAATCTCTTTTCTTCTGTAAAAGCACACACTGAAGACACTGGCTATTCTACCAAGTCTTTGATTGCAATGATATTTTCAGATATGAACAGATAGCTTTGAGGAATTAGGATTGATGTACAGAGCCCACAAAAGCCCTTTGGAAAAACTGGACTTGTATCTTGTCCTTCACAGGGTTCTTGACCTGTGGTAAGTAAAGACTGTCACTTTCTGACAGGCCCACGAGCCCCATAGGACTTCAAGAAGAGAGGAATTCACCCAATTCATACGACTTTCTGCAGGCATAGATAAATCCTTGGCTGGGCTTGAGGCTTTTAAAAGGTCTAATTCAAGTCCTTATTTTTAAATAAAAGTTCCAGCAAAGCCAATTTTAAAAAGAGCCTGTATAGCAAATAATTATTCTCAATGCATTTTATGCAAACAATCAGATCAAGTATAATTAAACTAAAACTTACTGTGCAAATAAATTACTCCTGCTATGATGTTGTCTTTAGTAAAATTGGGGGATTGGAAAGAGAAAAATTATGTTTCAAAGGAAACTATAGCATACCTGTTATCAGATTCTAGCCTTGTCTATTCTTTTTCAGTTTTTATTATTTGCTATGATTTAGATTTAATTCTGAATTTTTCTCCTGGCTATATGTCTCCAACCTAATATTTTCAATTTTTTTCTCCCATGTTTCTGACTTGAAATTGCTAGAAATTAAAATTACTTTTCTTAAAGCTTTTCAAACTGAAGCTAGGCAATTTAAACCTCAGGAGAAAATAACAGCAACTGTTATTTTAACAACCTTTGTATCTGCCTGCTCATGTTTGGACTTCTCAGAAAGTTCACTTGAACACCTGGTTTGGACTACAATCCAGAAGAATCTGGATTGCAGTGGCAATCTGAAAATGCCTCAGAGACTCTAGAAAACTAGTATATAGACTGATTGCTCCTGACATTAACCTTTGTTTTTCTTATGTTTCTATAGAAATGCCTCTTATTAGGGATCCGATTGTCTACATCATATATAGAAGCCTAACCCATCTGCAATGCCACCTCCTGGAATGTGACACAAATGTTTAACTGAATTGATCTATTCTCAGGACTAATATACTGATTAAAGAAGATACGGGACAATATATTTAAATTTGCTCTTTTCTATTTATCCCAATTTGTCTTTCACTCCATTGTCTATCTCCATATCTCCATTTAACAACCTCTTAAACCTAAATCTCTCCAAAGCTATCAGCTTGCCTTTTAATGCGTGAAACCTGTTTTAAGTTTCAAAGTGGGGACTGAAGGAAATTAAAATATTTTACTCCCAAATATATTTCTTTGATGTATTTTAAAATGGTTGTAGCTTGGCCAGCAAACAGAAGTGGCATTGCAAACCTGTCTTTTGTGGGAAAAATTTGCATCTGTAGAGAATCTCCATTAATGCAACCATACTCCCTCCCCTTTTCATCCCATCACCTCATCCAGGACAGAGTAAGAGTCTGAGGCCTTTAAAAATCTGAAATGAAACATTTACCATCTACTCTGAGGGAGGCTTCATTTACACAACAAGGCCACCTTTGCTAGCCAAGTTTCTTCCTTTCTCAGCCAGTCTTGCCACTAAACCTGATTTACCTAATTGTGGCCATGCTCTGAGTCCGTATTCTTTCCTGTGGCCTCAGGATGGTGTATATACATTTCTATAACTCCTTGGGAATTGGGTCTTCATTCTTAGAGTCCCTTGTATACATGCTAAATAAATTTGTATGCCTTTTTGTCTATTTAAAAAATAACAACAACATCACTGGCCAGTTTCTATAACACAGCACAGTCTCCATTCAGCTTCTTATTTCCTTCTCTTTATTCTGCGTATGTAATTTTTCTTAATGGCTTCTACCTAATCTTTTCTCACCAGAATTAAAAGGCTATGTCTACAGTGAAAAAAACAAACCCACTAAATTGAAGAGCTGAACTAGTTGTCTTAAAACTGATTAAAATAGAATGGCTAGTCTAATAGGTTTTAAAAAGCAATTGACTTGCATGATAAAAACTCTGAGTATACTAGGAATAGTGAAAATTTCTCAACTGGATGAAAAAAAAAATCTACAGGTAATATACTTAATGGTGAGAAACTACGTGCTTTTCTGCTAAGACCAAGAACAAGGCAAGGTAAGTGAACTCACCACTCCTATTCAACATCATATTGCAAGTAGTAGCTTAATACAATAAGCTAAGAAAAGTAAATAAATGGTATACAAAGAAGGAAGGATGTAATAAAATGTTCTTTGTTCACAGGTGAATTGTCCACGTGTGTCCACAGACGCAGTGATTGTCTATATAAAAAATCCCAAAGAAAACAACAACAAAAAAGCCTCCTGGAACTAATAAGCCACTAGAGTAAGGTTATAGACTGTATCGTTAATACACAAAAGTCAATTGTTTTCCTATTGAACAGGAACAAATCATTAGAATTTGAAATTGAAAGCGCAATGCTACTTATATTAGCACAAAAAATGAAATACTTAGGTATAAATCTAACAATATCTGTATAAGATATGTAAGGAAAATTATAAGACTAATGAAAGAAATCAAAGAAGAACTAAATAAATGAAAAGATATTTCATATTCACTTTAGACAGAAATAAGCAGAATAAAGACTATATTGTCAAGATGTCAGTTACTCCCCACTTATCTATAGATTCAATGAAATTATCTACAGATTCCTATCAAAATCCTAGCAAGTTATTTTGCGGATAATGGCAAACTAATTTTAAAGTTTATGTGGAGAGGCTAAAGAGCCAGATAGCAATGATATTGAAAGAGAAAATGAAAGTTGAAGTGACTCTACTCAACTTTAGGACTTAGTATAAACCTATAGTAATCAAGACAGTGTGGTATGGGTAAAAGAATGGACAGATAGATCAATAGAACAGAATAGACAGTTCTGAAATGGATCCACATAAATGTACTTAACTGACTTTTGACAAAGGGACAAATGCAACACAACAGAGTAAAGGTAGTCTTTTCAACAAGTGGTGCTGGAATAGCTGGATATTCAGCTGGATATGCAAAAAGTGAATCTAGACACTGACCTTTCACATCCCACAAAGATAAGTGAAATTAACTCAAAGTGAACCACAGACTTAAACGTACAGTGCAAAACTATAAAAGTCTTAGAAGGTAACATAGAAAAGAATCTAGATGACCTTGGATTTAGTGATGACTTTTTAGATACAACAATGAAGGCAAAATTCATGAAATAACAGACTGATTAGCTGAAAAATTTCTGCTATGTGAAAGACACTGTTAAGAAACGAAAATGAAAGTCAGAGGCTAGGAGAGAATATTTGCAAAAAACATATCCGATAATGAATTATTATCCAAAATATTTTTAGAAATCAAGAAAACAAACCCAATTTAAAAATGGGCCAAATACCATAATAGACATCTCATCAAAGAAGATATATAGATTAAAAATAGGCATATGAAAAGATGCTCCACATTGTATGTGGTCAGGGAAATACATACTAAAATAGCAAGGAGATACTGTAATGCATCTATCAGAACAATCAAACTCCAGAACACTGACCACACCAAATGTTGATGAGGATATGGAGCAACAGGAACTTTCATTTTTTGCTCATGGGAATGAAAAATAATACAGCCATTTTCAAAAACAGTTTGGCAGTTTGTTATAAAACTAAACATACTCTTGTAATATGATCCAGCAGTTACACCCCTTGGTATTTATCTAAAGGAGTTGAAAACTCATTTCCACATGAAAACCCGCACATGGGTGTTTATAGCAGCTTCATTTACAATTGCTGAAATTTGAAGCAACCAAGATATCCTCAAATAGGTGAATAGATACACTGCGGTGCGTCTAGATGATAGAATATTATTCAGTACCAACAGGAAATGAGCTATCAAGTCAAGAAAAGATACGGATGAAATTTAGATGCATATTACCAAGTAAAAGCAGCCAATGTGAAAAGGCTACATATTGTATGGTTCCAACTATATGATATTATGGAAAAGTCAAACTATGGAGACAGTAAAAAAGTCAGTGGTTGCCAGGAGTTAGAAGAAAGAGGGAGTGGAGGATGAATAGGAGGAGTACATGGGATTTCTAGGTCTATGAAACTATTCTGTATAATACTATGATACTGGATACATGATATTACACATTTGATAAAACACATAGAACATAGAGTAAGCCCTAATGTAAATTATGGGACTTTAGTTAATAATAATATAATATTGTAATAATATAAAATTGTAACAAGTACATCACACTAATGTAAGATATAAGAGAAACTGTATGGTGAGGGGTGTGAGAAGGAGACTAAGGGACTATATGGGAAAGTATTCTCTGTACTTTTTGGTCAATTTTTCTGTAAACCTAAGATTGCTCTAAAAAACAAATCCTTTTTATTTTCTGAAATTGCCTTACTAAAAAGTTTCACTTCTCATATGCCCTCTTTATGCTATTCCTCTCAACAGAAATGAATGAATTCAAATGAAGTTGTTTGCCTCCTCACTCAAAGTTAGCTTTAAATTCTCTCATCACCGCAAAGGTTTTCTTGATAAAAGAAAGGTATGGCATAGACTGTTGATGGATCTAAATTAACAATGCCCTATTATTATTCATAATAATAATAATAATACATCTATCTTAAACTAGATAAAAATTAGTTGCAGGTATATATAGCTTGTCTTACCTTATTTATTTATTTTTAAACTACTACTTTGTTTGTTTGTTTGTTTGTTTGAGATGGAGTCTCACTTCTGTCCCCCAGGCTGGAGTGCAGTGGCATGATCTCCGCTCACTGCAAGCTCTGCCTCCTGAGTTCACGCCATTCTCCTGCCTCAGCCTCCTGAGTAGCTGGGACTATAGGCGCCCACCACCATGCCCAGCTAATTTTTTTATTTTTAGTAGAGATGGGGTTTCACCGTGTTAGCCAGGATGGTCTCAATCTCCTGACCTTGTGATCCACCCACCTCAGCCTCCCAAAGTGCTGGGATTACAGGCATGAGCCACCGCGTCCAGCCTTAAACTACTTCTTAAAGGCATCAAGTATGTCTTCTACAACGTCTGAGTACATCCTGCAGAATGATCTGTCTACGAAGACTTAACCCTTCTAGGTAATCACTCTGAAAAGCAGCTGGAGAGCCCTCTGTACAAAGCCAGAGGACCTGGGTTGGTGGCTCAGTCACCAGCTGTGTGACCTTAAGTAGGACTTAATTTTCATTGCTTTAATTGCCCAGTTGGGAAAATACTACTTGTCATTCATCACAGAGTCATTGTGAGGAGCATGCCAGACAACTGAGAAAGAGTTTTGTAACTTGTAAGGCACTATACATATATGGAGTTTTCTATGTTGCCTTGTCAGGGTGTTAGGAGAGCTTAAGGCTCATAAATTGTAAATCAATACAAACAGAAGATAAAATCTTCCTATTAGTTTCACAGAAATGACCAAAACTGATTATATAGCCAACAAAGTAAGACTGAATTTTTGTTCCAGGAAATAGATTTATATGAATCTAAAAGAAACTCCAGGAAAAGGAAGACTGTATATTTGGTGGTTTTCAAAACACTAGACCTTGGGGACCTGCCTGGCATTTCTTTAGGACTAACTCGCACATGCAAACACACACACTTAATGCCGCTTTGAACAAAAAATGAACTCATGAAAGGTAGCAATTAGAAATAATACTAATAATACAATGCTTTCACCTGAGCATAATTCATATGATCATTGGAAGAGAACTATTAACGCTACACTTTCCTTGCACAGAAAAAGACCTGGGAAGGAACATGTCAAACTCTCACCAATGATTATCTTTGGAGAATGGGATTGGGGAAAGGATATTTTTGCTTTTACTTCAATTCTGTGTTATTGTTAGAATTAAAGGAAATAATTACACGTCACTTTTATTATTAAAACTAAACAAGAAGTGATAAAATACACATATATATGTATATTCCATATCAGGTCTTTGCTTGATTTATGCAGGGATTTTTGTAAAAGATGAATGCTGGCTTTGAAAATGTGTCATTCAGGTGAAAAGAGAAGATACAAGAGTTGGAGTCCAGTCAGAAAATTATGATGACTAAAATTCAGTGCTCCTAGGGAATTCACAGCATTGTAGTCAAGAGATAGATTGCTGAATTCAAAATGACAAGAAGTGAATAAGGTAGATGCTTACAAACTCTACTTATCATTTATGTTTGAATATGCCAGTAATAGAACCTGCCATGTAATGAGGACCTATGTGCAGGGTGCTCTATAGGCTTTGTTTTTATCCTGACAATAGCCTGCAAAGTACATATCAGGAAGCCCAGGGTTATGTCATCTGTGAAAAATCATAGAATCAGGAAGTCAAGGAAAATAAACTTCTCAAATCTAGGTGTTTCTCATTCTGTGATTGATGACTTTCCAAATCATGACTGCCTTTTAAAAAGCTGGTTTGTTCCTTATTGAACCAGATCCTATGGGCCACAGCTGTGCTTAATTTTATTTTCCCTGAAAGTTATATTTATAATATTTTATATGATAAATCTATTCAGGGCTAACCATCATTTGTAGTACCTCAAGATAGCTACACTGGTTAAACAAATAAAGCAATAGAAAATAACCATGTGATTGATTATAAAATCATTAAATCATTTTTCCTGAGACAACTTAGGTCTTACCAGCCCTGGCAGTTCTACTTGCTGTTGGTAAAGGCAATATGCCATGACCTGCATGATCTAACCAGGTATGCCAAGAATGCAAGGCCCTGATCATTCTTTGCTTGTGCCATTTTTTAGGGTTATTGCATATGCAGCAAGCAACCTTGAGGGATAAGGTAGTATCTCCAGCCAGCCAGAGTGGGCTTACTTCCCCTGCTATAGGAGTAGTGAATTCCTCAAGTTGAGTGTTCCTCTCCTATAATGCAACACACTGGTGTGCAGACATCCCCATGATGGGCCCACTCTGACAACTCCATAGGACTTGGGGCACATGGAGAACCAGTGCAAATAAACACGAAGCTCTGATTACTGCTTTTGCTATGAATAATAACGTCTTTTATCTCTGACCTAGAAGGCACATGTTTTTTTCTAGCATCCAAGAAACGATAACAAGATAACCTGTTTGCAAGGAGGATAAAATCCTAGACCCTGCACAGTTCTTGATACCTGCTTGTGTTGTAAAACTTGTTACAGAGTATTTCCATTTTTTTTTTCTTTTTTTTTTTGAGACGGAGTCTCGCTTTGTTGCTCAGGCTGGAGTGCAGTGGCGCGATCTCCGCTCACTGCAAGCTCCGCCTCCTGGGTTTACGCCATTCTCCTGCCTCAGCCTCCCGAGTAGCTGGGACTACAGGTGCCCGCCACCACGCCTGGCTAATTTTTTTTTTTTTTTTTTTTTAGTAGACACGGGGTTTCATCGTGTTAGCCAGGATGGTCTCGATCTGACCTCGTGATCCGCCCATCTCGGCCTCCCAAAGTGCTGGGATTACAGGTGTGAGCCACTGTGCCTGGCCTCATATTTAAATCTGTATCTGATTTCCCAGCTAGACTCTGCATCTTTCAAAAGCAGGAATTGGTCTGCTTTAAGACCAATCTTGAGGCCGGGCGCGGTGGCTCAAGCGTGTAATCCCAGCACTTTGGGAGGCCGAGACGGGCGGATCACGAGGTCAGGAGATCAAGGCCATCCTGGCTAACACGGTGAAACCCCGTCTCTACTAAAAAATACAAAAAACTAGCCGGGCGAGGTGGCGGGCGCCTGTAGTCCCAGCTACTCGGGAGGCTGAGGCAGGAGAACGGCGTAAACCCAGGAGGCGGAGCTTGCTGTGAGCTGCCGCACTACAGCCTGGGCGACACAGCGAGACTCTGTCTCAAAAAAAAAAAGACCGATCTTGAAATAGCTGTTACCTTGTAGGTACCTCACAAATGCTAGTTGAATGATCAAATGAGAGGGTGAATAAACTATAATAATCCCCTCCTAACTGAAAGAAAAATATAAAAAGCATAGTATTCAATATCTCTGTTGGTAAAGATCTGTCTCTAAATCTTTTTGGAGTTTTTATTAGTTATTTTATCCCTAGTTAGCAATAAAGATATGGAACTAGAGTCTTGAGATTAGTTGGAAGCGGACAGCAGGGTATGAAATACCCCTGGAGATGGCAATTTTGCTTCTTGAAGGCTGGATGGGATCTTCCCCCTAGTTGACCAGTATCATTGGTAGTGAGGCTGCCTTAAGGAAAATTGAATCATGAGGGTTGGCCCTTCATGGGTGTGATGTTTGCATCACTTGCTCACTGCGTGGTCAGACAGATCCTGTATGGTAAAGGGAGTTTGTCTTCCACTTATATCCTGTAGGATCATTTAGTCACCCTTTCCCATTTACTCTGTGACAATAGATATCTCATCATCATTAGAAAGTGTTTAGACAAGATTGTAAGGACAAGAAAATGAAATAGTAAATGTAAGTATTGGTAAAGGGGGTATGCACATATCTCTCTTGATGATGATAAAATTGTATTTATGGAAAAAAAGAGACTCATAAAAATTCTAGAATGAATATACAAGATGACATGATTTTCTCTATGTTGGCAATAACCATCTAGAGCTAGAAATAGAAAATAAGAAATAGAAAATAGATTCAAAATAAGAAAAATAATTTTTAAAACATAGGAACGAATTTAACAAAGGAGATACAGGTCTTACATGAATTAAATTAAGCTAGGGTCACACTGAAAACTTTAAAATCTGAGAAGACACACTTTAAAAACATAAATTCTAAATGTGAGAGACTTGTTATTATAAAAATATTAATTGTCTCAAAATGAATATGTGTATTTAATGCAATTAAAGTTAGAGTCCTAACTTTTGGAGGGTTTGGGGTTGAAGGAAAGAGTCAATGAAGTGATCTTAAAGTTCATATGTGAGAGAAAATGTCTGACGACAGCTATGACAATCACAAAGGCTAATTTTTTACTGCTTGAAACCTGTCAGGGAATTTTCTAACTGCTCTGTTTAGTTTCATTTAATGAACTCTCACAACTGTCTGTGATAAATGCTGTCATCCTGAGTATACAGCTAGGTGAACTGAGATAAATAACTGTTAAGTAACTTTAAGCCTGTATTCACTTTGACTCCAGAATGTTGACTTACTTTTAACCAATTAGCCACCAAGTTCATTGTCTCCAAGCTGGAGGGAGGGGAACTTCTTGCAATATACTGAAATATACTATAAAGTCATTGTATCCAGTAGTAATGACATATAACTAGATTAGCAGAGCATAATAGAGAGTTGTGGAATAAAATAATAAATAAGCAAATTAATATATGAGAAGGTGGTTTTTCAGTTCAGCAAAAAAGTGCTTATTTTTTAAAAAATCTTGCTTGTATAATTGTCAATCCAGAAGAAAAAGTTGGATCCTTACATAAAGAATTCCATATAGAAGGCCAGGTGCTGTGGCTCATGCCTGTAATCCCAGCACTTTGGGAAGCCTAGGTGGGCAGATTACGAGGTTAGGAGTTAGAGACCAGCCTGACCAACATGGTGAAACCCTGTCTCTACTAAAAATACAAAAATTAGCCAGGCATGGTGGCATGTGCCTGTAATCCCAGATACTCAGGAGGCCAATGCAGGAAAATCGCTTGAATCCAGGAGGCAGAGGTTGCAGTGAGCTGAGATCATGCCACTGCACTCCAGCCTGGGTGACAGAGCAAGACTCTGTCTCAAAAAAAATGAAATTTTATTATTCATGTCTCTGCTTTCCAAATTTTACATAACAGAAATCCCTTCATTTTAATGGTAGGAAATGGTCCATGATGTGAATATGCTACTGTTAAAAAACAAAAACAAAAAAGAATTCCATGTTATTTTAAAAATTTTTACATTTTAAAAAATCTTAGAGGTTCCAAGATGGCTGAATAGGAACAGCTCCAGTCTGCAGATCCCAGCATGATTGACACAGAAGATAGTAATTTCTGCATGTCCAACTGAGGTACCTGGTTCATCTCACTGGGACTGGTTGGACAGTGGGTGCAGCCCACGGAGGGTGAGACAAAGCAGGGTGGGGCATTGCCTCACCCAGGAAGTGCAAGGGGTCGGGGAATTTCACTTTCCTAGCCAAGGGAAGCCGTGACAGACTATACCTGGAAAATCGGGACACTCCCACCCAAATACTGCACTTTTCAGTCTTAGCAACTGGCACACCAGGAGATTATATCCCGCACCTCGCTTGGTGGGTCCCATACCCACAGAGCCTCGCTCACTGCTAGCGTAACAGTCTGAGATCGACCCATAAGGCAGCAGCCTGGCAGGGGGAGGAGCATCTGCCATTGCTGAGGCTTGAGTAGGTAAACAAAGTGGCCAGGGAAGCTTGAACTGGGCAGAGTCCACTGTAGCTCTGCAAGACCTGCTGCCTCTGTAGACCCCACCTCTAGGGGCAGGGCATAGTTGAACAAAAGGCAGCAGAAACTTCTGCAGACTTGAATGACCCTGTTTGACAGCTCTGAAGAGAGGAGTGGTTCTCCCAGCACAGTGTTTGAGCTCTGAGAATGGACAGACTGCCTCCTCAAGTGGGTCCCTAACCCCCGTGTAGTCTAACCGGGAGACACCCTAATACAGGTGGGTGCCCTTCTGGGATGAAGTTTCCAGAGGAAGGATCAGGCAGCAATATTTGGTGTTCTGCAGCTTCCACTGGTGATACCCACACAAACAGGGTCTGGAGTGGACCTCCAGGAAACTCCAGCAGACCTGCAGCTGTGGGACCTGACTGTGAGATGGAAAACTAACAAACAGAAAGGAATAGCATCAACATCAACAAAAAGGACATCCACATAAAAACTCCATCTGTAGGTCACCAACATCAAAGACCAAAGGTAGATAAAACCACAAAGCTGCGTAGAAACAAGAGCACAAAAGCTGAGAATTCTAAAACCCAGAGTGCCTCTTCTCCTCCAAAGGATCACAGCTCCTTGCCAGCAACAGAACAAACCTGGACAGAGAATGACTTTGATGAGCTGACAGAAGTAGGCTTCAGAAGGTCAGTAATAACAAACTTCTTCGAGCTAAAGGAGGATGTTCAAACCCATTGTAAGGAAGCTAAAAACCTTGAAAGAAGATTAGACGAATGGCTAACTAGAATAAACAGTGTAGAGAAGACCTTAAATGACCTGATGGAGCTGAAAACCATGGCACGAGAACTACGTGATGCATGCACAAGCTTCAATAGCTGATTCAATCAAGTGGAAGAAAGGGTATCAATGATTGGAGATCAAATTAATGAGATAAAGCAAGAAGAGAAGTTTAAAGAAAGAAGAGTAAAAAGAAATGAACAAAGCCTCCAAGAAATATGGGACTCTGTGAAAAGACCAAATCTACGTTTGATTGGCATGCCTGAAAGTGACAAGGAGAATGAAACCAAGTTGGGAAACACTCTTCAGGATATTATCCAGGAGAACTTCCCCAACCTAGCAAGGCAGGCCAACATTCCAATTCAGGAAATACAGAGAACACCACGAAGATACTCCTTGACAAGAGCAATCCCAAGACACATAATTGTCAGATTTAGCATGGTTGAAATGGAGGAAAAAATGTTAAGGGCAGCCAGAGAAAAAGGTCAGGTTACACACAAAGGGAAGCCCATCAGCGGATCTCTTGGCAGAAACTCCACAAGTCAGAAGAGAGTGAAGGCCAATATTCAACATTCTGAAAGAAAAGAAAAGAATTTTTAACCCAGAATTTCATATCCAGCCAAACTAAGCTTCATAAGTGAAGGAGAAATAAAATCCTTTACAGAGAAGCAAATGCTGAGAGATTTTGTCACTACCAGACCTGCCTTACAAGAGCTCCTGAAGGAAGTACTAAACATGGAAAGGAACAACCAGTACCAGCCAATGCAAAAACATGCCAAATTGTAAAGACCATTGATGCTAGGAAGAAACTGCATCAACTAACAGGCAAAATAACCAGCAAGCATCAAAATAACAGGATCAAATTCACACATTACAATATTAACCTTAAATGTAAATGGGCTAAATGCCCCAATTACAAGACACAGACTAGCAAATTGGATCGAGTCAAGACCCATCAGTGTGCTGTATTCAGGAGACCCATCTCATGTGCAGAGACACATATAGGTTCAAAATGGATGGAGGAAGATCTACCAAGCAAATGGAAAGCCAAAAAAAAAAAAAAAGCAGGGGTTGCAATCCTAGTCTCTGCTAAAACAGACTTTAAACCAACAAAGATCAAAAGACAAAAGAGACAAAGAAGGCCATTACATAATGGTAAAGGGATCAACTCAACAAGAAGAGCTAACTATCCTGAATATATATGCACCCATTACAGGAGTACCCACATTCATAAAGCAAGTCCTTAGAGACCTACAAAGAGACTTAGACTCCTACAAGATAGTAATGGGAGACTTTAACACCCCACTGTCAATATTAGACAGATCAACTAGACAGAAGGTTAACATGGATATCCAGGAACTGAACTCAGCTCTGCAACAAGCGGACCTAATAGACATGTACAGAACTCTCCACCCCAAATCAACAGAATATACATTCTTCTCAGTACCACATTGCACTTATTCCAAAGTTGACCACACAGTTGGAAGTAAAACACTCCTCAGCAAATGTAAAAGAACAGAAATCACAACAAACTGTCTCTCAGACCACAGTGCAATCAAATGAGAACTCAGGACTAAGAAACTCACTCAAAACCACACAACTACATGGAAACTGAACAACCTGCTCCTAAATGGATACTGGGTAAATAATGAAATGAAGGCAGAAATAAAGATGTTCTTTGAAACCAGTGAGAACAAAGACACAACCTTCCAGAATCTCTGGGACACATTTAAAGCAGTGTGTACAGGGAAATTTATAGCACTAAATGCCCACAAGAGAAAGCAGGAAAGATCTAAAATCAACACTCTAACATCACAATTAAAAGAACTAGAGAAGCTAGAGCATACAAATAAAAAAGCAGAAGGCAAGAAATAACTAAGATCAGAGCAGAACTGAAGGAGATAGAGACAAAAAAAAAACTACTTCAAAAAATAAACGAATCCAGGAGCTGGTTTTTTGAAAAGATCAACAAAATTGATAGACCGCTAGCAAGACGAATATAGAAGAAAAGAGAGAAAAATCAAACAGATGCAATAAAAAATGATAAAGGGGATATCACCACAAATCCCACAGAAATACAAACTACCATCAGAGAATACTATAAACATCTCTACACAAATGAACTAGAAAATCTAGAAGAAATGGATATATTCCTGGACACATACGCCCTCCCAAGACTAAACCAGGAAGAAGTTGAATCCCTGAATAGACCAATAACAGACTCTGAAATCAAGGAGATAATTAATAGCCTACCAACCAAAAAATGCCCAGGACCAGACGGATTCACAGCCAATTCTACCAGAGGTACAAAGAGGAGCTGGTACCATTCCTTCTGAAACTATTCCAATCAATAGAAAAAGAGGGAATCCTCCCTGACTCATATTATGAGGCCAGCATCATCCTGATACCAAAGCCTGGAAGAGACACAACAAAAAAAGAGAATTTTAGACCAATATTTCTGATGAATATTGATGCAAAAATCCTCAATAAACTACTGGCAAACCAAATCCAGCAGCACATCAAAAAGCTTATCCACTACGATCAAGTCAGCTTCATCCCTGGGATGCAAGGCTGGTTCAACATATGCAAATCAATAAACATAATCCATCATTTAAACAGAACCAAAGACAAAAACCACATGATTATCTCAAAAGATGCAGAAAAGACCTTCAACAAAATTCAACAGCCCTTCATGCAAAAAGCTCTCAGTAAACTAGGTATTGATGGAATGTATCTCAAAATAATAAGAGCTATTTATTACAAACCCACAGCCAATATCATATTGAATGGACAAAAACTGGAAGCATTCCCTTTGAAAACCAGCACAAGACAAAGATGCCCTCTCTCAGCACTCCTATTCAACATAGTGTTGGAAGTTCTGGCCAGGGCAATCAGGCAAGAGAAAGAAATAAAGGGGATTCAATTAGGAAAAGAGGAAGTCAAATTGTCCCTGTTTGCAGATAACATAATTGTATATTTGGAAAACCCCATTGTGTCAGCCCAAAATCTCCTTAAGCTGATAAACAACTTTAGCAACATCTCAGGATACAAAATCAATGTGCAAAAATCACAAGCATTCCTATACATCAATAACAGACAAACAGAGAGCCAAATCACGAGTGAACTCCCATTCACAATTGCTACAAAGAGAATACCTAGGAATCCAACTTACAACGGATGTGAAGGACTTCTTCAAGGCAAAATATAAACCACTGTTCAACAAAATAAAAGAGAACACAAACAAATGGAAGAATATTCCATGTTCATGGATAGGAAGAACCAATATTGTGAAAATGGCCATACTGCCCAAGGTAATTTATAGATTCAGTGCCATCCCCATCAAGCTACCAAATACTTTCTTCACAGAATTGGAAAAAACTACTTTAAAGTTCTTATGGAACCAAAGAAGAGCCCACATTGCAAAGACAATCCTAAGCAAAAGGAACAAAGCTGGAGGCATCACGCTACCTGACTTCAAACTATACTACAAGGTTACAGTAACCAAAACAGCAAGGTACTGGTACCAAAGCAAAGAGATAGACCATTGGAACAGAATAGAGGCCTTAGAAATAATTCCACACATCTACAACCATCTGATCTTTGACAAACCTGACAAAAACAAGAAATGGGGAAAGGATTCTCTATTTAATAAATGGTGCTGGGAAAACTGACTAGCCATATGTAGAAAGCTGAAACTGGATCCCTTCCTTACACCTTATACAAAAATTAATTCAAGATGGATTAAAGACTTAAATGTTAGACCTAAAACCATAAAAACCCTAGAAGAAAACCTAGGCAATACCATTCAAGACATAGGCATGGGCAAGGACTTCATGACTAAAACACCAAAAGCAATGGTAACAAAAGCCAAAATTGACAAATGGGATCTAATTAAACTAAAGAGCTTCTGCAAAAGACACTACCATCAGAGTGAACAGGTAACCTCCAGAATGGGAGAAAATGTTTGCAATCTACCCATCTTTTTAAAAAAATTATACTTTAAGTTCTAGGGTGCATGTGCACAACGTGCAGGTTTGGGCTAATATCCAGAATCTACAAAGAACTTAAATTTACAAGGGGAAAAAAAAAAAATCCCCGTTAAAAAGTGGGCAAAGGATATGAACAGACACTTCTCAAAAGAAGATATTTATGCAGCCAACAGACATATGAAAAAATGTTCATCATCACTAGTCATCGGAGACATGCAAATCAGAACCACAATGAGATACCATCTCACACCAGTTAGAATTATGATCATTAAAAAGTCAGGAAACAGCAGATGCTGGAGAGGATGTGGAGAAATAGGAACATTTTTACACTGTTGGTGGGAGTGTAAACTAGTTCAACCATTGTGGAAGATAATATGACGATTCCTCAAGGATCTAGAACTAGAAACACCATTTGACCCAGCGATCCCATTACTGGGTATATACCCAAAGGATTATAAATCATGGTACTATAAAGACACATGCACAGGTATGTTTATTGTGGCACCATTAACAATAGCAAAAACTTGGAACCACCCCAAATGTCCATCAATGATAGACTGGATTAAGAAAATGTGGCATATATATACCATGGAATACTATGCAGCCATAAAAAAGGATGAGTTCATGTCCTTTGCAGGGACATAGATGAAGCTGGAAACCCTCATTCTGGGCAAACTACCGCAAGGACAGAAAACCAAACACCGCATGTTCTCATAGGTGGGAATTGAACAATGAGAACACTTGGACACAGGGCGGGGAACATCACACATGGGTGCCCGTCATGGGGTGGGGGCCAGGGGAAAGGATAGCTTTAGGAGAAATACCTAATGTAAATGATGAGTTAATAGGTGCAGCAAACCAACATGGAACATGTATACTTGTGTAACAAACCTGTACCTTGTGCACATGCACCCTAGAACTTAAAGTATAATTTAAAAAAAAAATCTTAGAATAGAATTTAGGAAAACAAAACATCTAAGGGTCGAGGGACCTTTTAAGCCAGGAAAGAATCCCTAGAAACTATACAAAAAATATGGACTTTCACTATATTTAAATATTTTTGTGTGGAAAAAGATGTCATAAAGCTTAAAGACATATGATAGACTTAGGAGAACATTAGTCATTCATAAGAAAGAATTATTAATATATAAAATATTATTTTAAGTAATATTTTTAATGTAGATAAGAGCCCTTTGAAATCAATTTAAAATGCCTGATAGAAGGAGATAAATGGGAAATTCACAAAAGATTACATCCAAATGACCAATAAATACGGGAAAGGATGCCCCACCTCTCAAATAGTTAGAAAAAAACAAATTTAAAATAAAAAGAGAGATAGTATTTCCCAAAAAGTCAGGTTGACAAAAATAAAAAAGAATGATAATATCTATTGTTAATGATAGTATGGGGATGAGGGTCCTCATACACTTTGCTGATGGAAATGTGAATTTTACAACCTCTTGGGAAATAAATCTCACATTATCAGAATTTAAAATGCTTATACTTTTGACTAACAAGTCCATGTCTAGGAATCTATCCAATAAAATAAAAGCACTGGCCCATAATAATATATGTACAAGATTGTTGGTTTCAATACTGTTTATAATGAAGAACCAGAAGTAAAGTAATTTCTCACTTGACAGGGATGGTTCAATAAACTGTAACACATTCACACCATGGACAATTTCCTACCATTAAAACGAAGGGATTTCTGTTATGTAAAATTTGGAAAGCAGAGACATGAATAATAGAATTTCATTTTTGTAAATGACAAAATATTTCATCATTTATAAAATTTCATAAACAACACACATATACACATTATATTTTTTAAAATATACACAAATTATATCTTTTCCATTTTTATTTAACTAGGTAAACATAGATACACATATGGAAAGGTGCACACTTGACTGTTAACACTGATGTCTTTGAAGGTAGTGGTGTGGATGGAGGTAAGGAAAAAAGAAGTGGGATAAAAAGAAGTTTGTAATTAAAAAGCTACATGTATATTATGATCTACTTTATGGAAAATTACAAGAGTGTGTATGCAGTAAAAGTATGAAAAGATGGTGACCAAAATGTTAATAGTTGTTATCTTATTTTGGTGGAATTTCAGGGGATTTTTCTTCTTTCCTCTCAGACTTTTCATTATCATTTGACTTTTTACAAAGATTTGCATTATTTAAGCAATCAGAAAGAAATTATAAAGCTATTTTCATCATAACAAAAATTCCATTAGTAAAAAATTTTTAATTCATTTACATAATGTGCAAAAATTAGAAAATTAGAACTCCTAAAGCAAGAAGTGGAAAAATCATTCCAATCTGAAGAAATAAAACCATTCTCTGATGATTGCTGACATTTACGAAGCAACCTTCAAAGTGTCCCTGTACATTTTCCATGGAACAAACATCTGAAGTCTATTTGAACTATGTGGCGGAAGTATTAATACCATCCAACTACTGAGAGAAATGGAAACTGAAGGGATTGTTAATAGCTGATAAATAATAGGTTAGTGCCTAAATGACCTATAAGTCAACTGTGACCATGAGGATGACCCAGAACCACTTCCAAAACTGTGAATCCTGGATTTGACTTGCAGGTTCACAGAGTCATACCGCAAAGTAGTCTTTGGGCTGGTCTGAAATGCAAATCACTATCATGCTTATATTTAAAATGACCTTTTCTTTCAGGGCCACTCTGGAAAAGATGCTAACACCTATAGGTGAGATTTGTTCCCCAAGCATCAGAGCCTTTTCTGCTGAATGGTTTTGGCTTTCGTGACTATTTCTACCTCCAGCTTCCATCAAAATGTATTTGTCTCATCCCCTCAGTACCTTGCTCATTTGGAGCTAATTGGTCGGATATATTGACCTCTTTCTCCTATCATCTTGAATAAAAATTATATTTATATATTTGATTGTATAAATATGTAAATTTTTATATTCACACATAAATTTTTATATTCACATTATATAAAATATATGTGACTTTATATATTTTATAACCTCTAGGCTTGATAATGGACTTGACACTTTGAATCAGCAACATGTCAACAGGCCTTTGTGGTGACATGGTTTACCCAGAAAAATGGACTGGAAAGTCCTCAGGACTGGAGGTCCAAAGTCAAGGGTTTTAGACCACGTACTGTCATTAACTATGACATTTTTTTTAAAGCCGCTTTTACCTCTTTTACTTTGATTTCCGCTCCTGTCAAATCTCTACCCTGCCTTTCTCTCCTAAGAGGTGAGAAACAAGTGGGTTTTTCATAAGATCATATCATTAAATAAAGGTCAATTATATTTTTCTCTGATTGCGGAAGTAAAAATGTTCTTTGCAGAAAAAAATTTTAAATGCAAAATCACTAAGACTGATAAAAATAACTAAGAAAAAAATCACCCATAATCACAAGAGCTGAAGATAACCGATGTTAGCAATTTATATGGACCCATTTGGTTTATTATCTCTGTGTGCATTTTTATAAACACTATGTACACTTTAAAAATAAAATTCAGAGCATACTCTATGTATCATTATGTATCTGCTTTTTCATTTAATTGGTAATTAATACTTCAATGTCACACTATTTTTTTTTATTTTGTTTAAAAGAAGTAAAAGAATGGTCACTACATAAGCCAACAATATCTTAGCCCTAGTCTAATTTAATAAATTCTCCACTGTTGATGTTTAGATTACTTATAATTCTTTTACCATCAAAATGCAATGACATATTCTTGGTTAAACCAACCTCATTAAATTATAGCATTTATATCTCATTCATTTATGGTTTTCATACTTGATGTCAGAAAACTGAGAAATGTGTTAAAGTGTCCTACTACTGGTCATTTCTTTTTGTATTTATAATTTTTACTTTATATGTTGAGTTAATATTACTTGGTACATACTGACCCATGAGTGTTCACTTGAAATTGTCACTTTACAGTATTACAATATTTGTTCTGTTTATTGCCTTTGGGCTGGAATTTGACATTATCTAACAACCTCACAGTTATCATGAGCATTAACTGAGATATGACATGTCCTTAGTACTAAATTAATGTCAGCTACTGTATCTCATTTCTATTTATTACATCATTATTATATAACATATAGTGACCATATTTTCTTTTTGTCTTCATTAGTTTGATATATCTTTGCCCAACCTTTTTTTTTTTTTTTTAACTCTTCTAATACCTAATTTTAGGTGGTTAGTTATAAACAGAATGTGGTTGAATTCTGTGTTTTAATTTTAACCCATTTATGCCTGAGGTTGAAATTTTTTGAATTTTGGCAATCAGACATTGGCAATGACCTTTAGCAGTAGGATACAAATAACTCCCACATGCTTACCATTCCAATAAAGGAAAACTAGGCATAAATGGGCTGAGAACTTTATTTTTAACAAGAGCACTTGATCCACTCACATGCATAGGTATATTTAGTTTATTTGGTTTTACTTTGTCTTTTTTTATTATTATTTTCTTTGCTTGTCCTTTGCTATATAGTCTATTCCTCTTCTGCTCTTCTCTACTATTTTGGAAGGTATTTATATAGTTGTTTATGCTTATAGCAATTACCACTGAATTTATCAAAAGTATTTTTGCACCCAGTGGTTCACAACTTTGTTTTTATCACAGTCACCAGGTAGATAACCTCACATTCACTACAAGCTCCTCCCACTGTGGGCTACTGTGCTAATAGAATGAGCTCTGCTTTATGCACAATTCCCACTTGCACTGTCTCCAATTTCACCATTATCACTTGCACCAATCACAATCCACCATGAATGCCTGAAACTGCCATTGAAACCTAATTGTTGTTGTCTGGAGTAAAAGTTAAGCTTTTGAAATTTCCATGTCAAGATAAGGAATTTAGCATACTTTAATCGAATCTCTCAAGTCGACAGTGAGAGACTTTCTTTGTTAACTCAGAAAAGTCTTCTAAAATATACTTTCAGTTGCCATTTTTGTTCCTTCCATTTGCTTTTGTCTCTATCAATGATCTGTGTGTTGGTGCTTCTGTATCTCATTTCCATATACTATTTTCTTTCATATCACTACATGATGTGCTTTAACTGTGACATCCATGTATCATCCATGTTCCACGGTATCAACTTGCCCAACATGAATTTAGTTCTACTCCTGTTTGTTTCTTTCTCACCACAGAATCCTTTCCTATCCTAGTCACAACCTCTCTCTTTTCATATCACTCTTTAAAATTTTTCATTTTAACCCATTTGCTCCTTTTAGTTTTCTGCTCCTATTTTAAACACACGGTTTCCTGGAAAGCCTTCATAAGATGGAGTAGATCATTTTCAGAAGTATGCTGTTCTTCTAATTTTAAGATATGTTTGCCAGTCTCTTGTTATGTGGAATTCTTTTTTTAGGTCCCAGGCATGTGTCTTTAGGTAATGTTTCATTAGAGGAAAGTGGAGTTGACTTCCTGCCTTAGTTTTACTTGCCTGATATTGATGTAGATTTCACTCATGTTCTGGCATTTAAATTCCCAGTAATCTTAGACTTCAGGGCTATGTGTGTTTGTCTTTTTGTCCTCTTATGTATTGTATCTAGAAGTCTGGAGAAATTTTTATATCCCATTTTAAACCTGAAGCCCTTATTACCAAAGTCAAGAACATGAATTCCAGGCACTGTGGCAGAAAAAGGATATCTTCAGGGAGCTAAATCTCTTATCAGAATCCATAAAAGCAAAATTTAAAGTCCAAATTCTCTTAATCATAGAGTTGGTCCTCTTTCAAGGTGAAGCATAATTTAATTTTATAAAAATGGTAGTCATTATTTATGGTTACCAAGAAAAACAAATTAGATTTTAATGTATGGTGTCCTCTTCATTCTCATGAGAATTAAATAAAAAGAATACACAAGTATTTTCCCTATTTCAACATATAACGCAGTTTGTGGTTTTCTATATTTCCCTTTTTCATATTATTTTAATTCTTTGACTTTTAAAAAGTCTCATTGAGCTACTAATATATCTTTAATGTCTATTATTCTCTATTTTAACTTGAAGGAAATTGCTCAGACAATGGGACATCTACAGTTTTTTCCCTAGCTTATCTATATTTATCATCACCCTGGTCTTTAAAAATAGATGTAGCTTCATTTGCACATTTCTGATGAGCAACCAAGGTTTGAGACTATGAGTAATAGGTTGCTAAGTTTTCTAGGTATCAAGGCCTTTGTGATAGCTTTTAGATGTAAAATACTAAAGAAATAACCATATAATCCCCATTTTGTTAAAAAATATATCTATTCATCTCTAATACATTTAAAAAGACAAGAAAAAAATATACTAAAGTATCAACAGTGGTTGCAAATCTGGATGATAGAATTATGGATAATTATTTTTTTCTTTTTGTCCTTCTTCATTTTCCAAATTTCTTGTAATTAATTTGCATTACTTGTATAATTTTTAAAAACACTCTTTTTTAACTGAACAAAGCTTTGATAATAAAGAAGTTAAACTAATGAATTAGTTTTTCCCGTGTTTACTTCTCCCTAACATTTATTTTCTGGGAGAAGATGAGGTAATATTGGAGATTAAAAATTTTAGAATCAGGGTTCATTTTTTGTTCAATTACCAAAAAAATTAAATTCACAATAGGCATATGTGAAGAAGATTTTGCCATACAGACTCACACTGTGTTTTTAAATTTGAAGATTTAATGGACCAGAAAACTGCCATAGAAGTCTTTGAAGCTGAAATAAAATTGTCAACTTTTGATTTTGCTAAATAAGTATATATTAAATAAAGCTCCACAACCACCATATACATCATTATCATTTTATAAAACATAAAACACTCCTCCCCATATGATTTGAAAGGATATGTATTGTCAAAGAATAAAGAATGATCCTTTAAAGGGAATTTTGACTTTGCAAAAAATCTTTCTATTACTCTTTTATTTTGCTGCCAACTGGTAAAAACTTTAATAAGGATGGGTCCTGGCTGGTGTTTGAGACCTTCTGGACTAAGACTGAGACCACGTGCTGCTCGAGCAGAAAAAAGTCCCAGTGGCCCGTCTTATCTGGCTCCACAGAGACAGGGTAACTGTTGGAATAGGGGCAGCTGTTTGAAAAGGAAAGGTATAATCAGACTTGGCATTATTTTCAGGGAGAAGGCCTATTATACCCAAGGCTTTTTAGAGTCATCACAGGTTCTGTGGATAAAAATACAAAATAAAAGACATATTTAAATCTCCATATAATAAAAAACAGATCATGGGAAAATAGTTTTCAAAGTCTAACACTGTGATAGATAAGTAGCTGGAATCCAACTCTTTTCACCCCTTGTACCACTACCCTCCTTTGTAACCTGGCTTGTCACCATCTTCCTCATTCCCTGCTTTTGCCCTCGCTTTCCAGAAGGTTATTCTCGACATGGCAGCCAGGGTGATCCTATTGAAATCCAAGATGAATCATGCCATTCCTCTACCCAAAACCTTCCAATGGTTTCTCATTTCAAAATAAAAGCCAAAACCTTTACATTGTTCTACCCACACCAAATTCATGAAGGGATGACACATACAGTAGGTAACATATGCGTGTTTGCTCGTTCTTTTTAAAACGGTGGTCTTTACAGCTATGGACTCCTCTCTCCTGATTGATCATGAGTGCAGCAGATTATTTTAACCAGTATTATTTGGTTTTTACATTATATTGTCTTTTAGATTACTAAAACACATATCCACTGTATAAAATATATAAAACACAGCAAAAGCATAAATAGAAAAATAAAAAGCCAGTCTTCATTTTACCCACTAAAGCATTGGTGACATTTTAATGTATTTCCTTCCAGTTTTAAAAATTTGAAATCACGATAAAGTTTGTATTCCGTAGTTTTCACTTAATGTATTTCCATATCATTAGTCTTCAAAAACACAACGCTAAATAAATTATTGGTACTGAAGTACCTGGCTTGGTCAGATGAACCTATGAAGTCATTTCTCTGTCATGGGCAGTTAGGTTGTTCCTGATTTCTTAGTATTTAGTTATCCTCGCCAATGGATATGAACAGAAAATAAATAACCCCAAGTTCTGGGGCGTGTTGGCATCAGCACAGGGGCCTTGTGGAGGACCTGAGATTGTGGGTGCCTCACTGGAATTTGCTGTGAAGATGACAGGGGAAAGAGCAGGGGCTGAAGAGGGACCTTGCGGTGGCTTTTCAGTTACTAAGGAATTTTGTTCAGGTCATTATCACCTCAACTGAATCATCAGTAATATTAAGAGTTGAATTAAATGTCATTAGAATTCCTTCTCTCTTAATTTTTCTGTTCTGTTGTCAGCTTATCTCATGCTAAAAATAAATTAGGCATCCATCAGAATACAGATGTTACAAAAGAAACCGTAACCCTTGGGATCTCATTAGTGCTTTTGTGGCTTTTGTGGCAAATAAATCCCTAGGTACTTGGAACTTTTCCAACTTGGCAGAAGACAAATCAAAACACATGCCTAATTCTGTTTAAGTTTCATGGTGTAGTGTCTGCTTAGAAAAAAAAAAAATAGGCTGGGTGTGGTGGCTCATGCCTATAATCCCAGCACTTTGGGATGCTGAGGCAGGTAGATCACCTGATGTCAGGAGTTTGAGTCTGGCCAACATGGTGAAATCCTGTCTCTACTAAAAATACAAAAAATTAGCCGGGCGTGGTGGCACATGCCTGTAGTCCCAGCTACTCAGGAGGCTGAGGCAGGAGAATTGCTTGAACCTGGAAGGTGGAGGTTGCAGTGAGCCGAGATGGCGCTACTGCACTCCAGCATGGGCGACAGAGTGAGACTCCATCTCAATAAAATAAAATAAAATAAAATGTATTCAATTTGAATAGTTCTCTGGGGAAAAATGTGCATGAGTCAACAAATCATTTTAGAAAAAGTAAACATACAGCCTTCAGGGACAGAGGAAGACTGCACAACCCTGTAAGAGTGAGCCCTATTAGAATTAGGGCAGATCCTGTTGTTAGGAATCTTATAGTATGTGGAGAACACCTATTTTCATAAGGGAATATTTCTGTAATACTCTAGGTGAGAAGGAGGTTGCTGCCTGGGGCGGTGAGATGTTGCATGTTTGGTGATGCATTTGGATTGTCAGTCAAGTGATATTTGGACTTGATAGACACATGTATGAAATTCAAGTACTCTACACATGAATGTCAGCAGTAGAAACGTATGGTTGCGTGAAATGAAATATAGATGTTTCTTACACAGTGTCCAGTGAGATAAGTAAGATGAAAAATGGTTAAAAGCTTCAGGGATTGAGCCTCCTTGTTTTGTGAGGTCTTTGGTATGATAGTAGTTATTTTATCCCCAAGGTCAAACCTAGCATGCTGACTCAATATGCACTCGAAGCCTGTTTACTGACTGAAATCCAGAGTCCATCTTTATTTCTTCCTTATAATTTTCCTGCCTGTTAACAATCTTAAAGAAAAATATTTATAAAATAACATTTATTGAGCACTTTCTGAGTGTCAGGCACCACACTAAGCTCTAATTGAATTGTCATTTGGTCCCCACAACAGCCTATAGTAATGGGCATAATACTATTACTATCTCCAATTTACACAGAAGATAAAGAGAGCAAAGTGCAGGGGAGGCTGGGGTTATGTAACTTGCCCAAAAACATGTTGCTAATAAATCTGAGGCAGGGTTTTAACCCCAGGTATCTGATCTGCAGACCCATGTACAGTTAAACATTAGGCTTCCTTAAATTCTGTGTCCATCTTTCGGTTTTGATATAGTGATTTGTTTGTAGGGTTAGCAAATATGGCATCAGTTTATGGGCCAAGTGAAAACATTCAGGACATAATTTATTTTTGCAACCCAGATTACTACCATACCTTCCTGATGTCCTAACGTATGGTCACAGGAAGAGAATCTTGATGATAGCTTTAGTTTTTCAGCAAGTATTTATTATGAGAAGAAGTCCCAACATTTCTATAGGATGAAGGGCCCAAAGTTTCTATAGAACATTTCTTTCATTGATGCCCATATTTTACAAAATGGAGTAATTTTCATGATCTCTGAAAACTATTATTATAATCCTTGAAGCACACCAAGGATGAAATAAAGACATTATCCATTCTTGGCCGGGTGTGGTGGCTCACACCTGTAATCCCAGCACTTTGGGAGGCCTAGGCAGGTGGATCACCAGAGGTCAGGAGTTCAAGACCAGCCAGGTCAACATGGCGAAACCCCATCTCTACCAAAAATAGAAAAATTTCCCAGACATGGTAGCAGGCATCTGTAATCCCAGCTACTTGGGATGCTAAGACAGGAGAATCTGTTGAACCCGGGAGGTAGAGGTTGCAGTGTGCCAAGATTGCACCACTGCACTCCAGCCTGGGCAACAGATTGAAACTCCATCTCAAAAAAAAAAAAAAAAAAAAAAAAAAGACATGATCATTGTTTACCTTACAGAGAAGTAACAGAAAATAAGAGAACTTAGTGAGAAAAAAGTAAACCTTATAACTATAAACTTAATGATGGTGACAGTCTTGTTCATTGAAGATGAACATCCTTTCGAAAACAGATTCTTTCACTTGCACATATGATGCATTGAGAAACAGATTCAGAAACTGACTTTGAAGTGTTCAGGACAAATAAGTCAAATACGAAATGAAGAGGAGGTGGTGGTGGGGGAAGAAGAAAAGGGACAGGTGAAACATTGCTTATTTCACTTCAGCACTTCATGCATGCAAGTTATACAGAGCTTAAAAGCAGATGGATTTTTCTTACTTAGAAAAGGAAACCTTTTGGTCAACATCAGCAAAACGGTGATGAATAGGTTAAAAGGAGAAAACAAGTGCATGATCTGGGACCGTGATTCTGTGGTTGGGCCTGACAGATTTAAACCAGCTAAAAGGTCACAGCCAAAACAAGTGCTATTCACTAATGGAAACCCCCCTAAATTTCTAAAACACTGTGTACATGCCCTTCAAAATTTGATAAAGACTCACTAACAAAATAGTTTTCCTTAATTGAATTTTCCATGTCTACTACACTTTCTGAAAAATAAAACTGTTTGTGTGACAAACCTTTTTTCCACTTGGCAAAAACAGAAGCCTCTTGGTTTCTACTGGAAAAATTACAAATTATTAGCTTTATTTACTTTCCTATTTATCAAAGGCACTTGCCAACTATTTGAATTGTTCACACACCTGTAAGGATTAGCAATGCACTAGTAAGTGTATCTGCTACTGAGAAGAGAAGCATTTTAGATGTTTGTTGAGTGCTTTCACTGATTTCCTGTGGGTCATACGGCATCACTAGGAGGCAGGGGGAATTATCTCCATTTCTACAAGCGAAAAACAGAGGCCAAAAGGAAATTCTATTCATTTTGGTGAAAAAAATCTCTCAACTTTTCAAAGAAACTTATAAAAATAAAATGACAAGGTTTTTTTGGTTTTGTTTTGTTTTTTTAAAGACAAGGGGGGAAGCCAGAGTGATGAGTTCCATTTGGATAGCTAAGAAGAGAATGTCTCCTTCAGACATTCATTCAGCAAGTATCTATTGAACACCTACTACATCCAAGGCTCTGTGTTTGGTTTGTCTATTCCCACTCTTATCTCAGGTAGTCTCCCTTCAAATAATTCAGAAACATAGATGCTATGAATTCACCAGTTCACGCATGGGAAAATTGAGGATTTGTGAAATGAGGTGGCTTTGTTGGGATCATGTGCCTCGTTAAAGGCCGACCTGGAACTCAAACCAGGTCAAAGCCTCTCCAGAAGGCTTTCAATAGTGTAGGGAGAAGTTTAAACATTTCAATGATCCTTCCTTAATGTTTTAGCTTGCATTAGATTTCTCTTATTCCAGTGGTACTTAGAATGTTTTCATTCTATTATTTCCCACGTCTATCCCTCAAAAAGGATCCCATTGTTGGTTTTCTGTGATCGTTTTTTAACTCAACATGGTCAGTTTTCTAAGCACTTCAAGTCTCCAAGGGTCCCATGATGGGGCTTGCTGGCAATTTCTTTGGGCACCTCACAATTGCATGGTACTTGGTTTACTAATTACCTCCTTTGAGGGAATATCAACGCTCTAGCTAGTCTAAACAGTGCCTTAAGGCTGTTAGGTTTCCCAGGGGCCCCCATTCATTGAGAAAGGCCACAATATGCAAACTCCTGGTTTCCAATATGAGTTGTCACCACCCACCTAGGATCCAACCACTGCACCTTCCATGGGGCTCTGCATCAGATGCTGGCCACACAGCAGCCTCAACCACTTGAAGAAACAATACTTGATGTCCCTATGGAAACATGACCACAAAACCATTCCTCAGTCTGCACAAACATATATTTGCATTGATGCCAGAGCTAGGAAGAAAAGGTCTTTATTCAGCAATATTCAGGTTTCAGCTATGTGTCTGGCTCTGTGATCAGTGTTGGGAAGCATATGAAAGTTTCCAGGGAGGCTAAAGTCTTAAAAATAAGAGACATGGGAGGAACTAGCACTGGGGAATAACATTTATAAATGCCTTTTATATGCCCTGTGCTCACACATATCATCTCATTCAAAATCTACTGTAGCCCTGCAAGATAGCTAGTATTCATATTTTATAGGCAGGGAAACGGGCTGAGGGAAGCCAGACTCTAGCCTATCTGACATCCATGGGTATCTCTAACACAACATTTGGATCTGGGTGTCATATTAATTCCAATCTGAAGGTCTGAAAAAGACTTTTTGTCTTTCTTTAAAGTGCTTTTTGTTTCATGGTATACATGTATCCAAGGTGGAGAATTTATTGGCCACTTATAACTATATTGCCAAGAAGAAAATGCATGAATTTCAGTTGATACAACTGAAGTACCAAGTACCTATTTTTCCTTCTTTGCATCTGAACTTGTCTCTTAGTACCTATATTATAGTTGTTCCTTTGATCTTGAGAGTTCCAATAGGGTTATAGCTTCTGAGTTTCTAAAATTTATAGCACTACATTGAATTATATTTTATTTTTAAATTTTTGTTTGTTTGTTTTTTGAGACCAAGTTTCCCTTTGTCGTCCAGCCTGGAGTGCAGTGGCGCAGTCTCGGTTCACTGCAGACTTCACCTCCTGGGTTCAAGCGATTCCCCTCCTCAGCCTCCTGAGTTGCTGGGATTACAGGCGGGTGCCACCAGGCCCAGCTAATTTTTTTGTATTTTTAGTAGAGACGAGGTTTCACCATGTTGCCCAGGCTAGTCTTGAACTCCTGAACTCAGGCAATCCACTTGCTTCAGCCTCCCAAAGTGCTAGGATTTACAGGCATGAGCCATCATGACCAGTGAATTATATTTTAAATATAAAATTTCAAATGTAGAATATTACATATAGAAAGCAAAAATATAGATTTTATATGCATGCATGCAAGAGTCAGGTTTCAAAATTAATTTAAGACGGGAGTGATGTCATATCTGGGGGACAATGCCTTATCCTTTTCCTCTCTTCTATTTAACTTCTTATCCCATTCTTTTTCAATTTAGAGATACAGTTAACATTTTAGGAAGACACGCATAACAAATTTTAAAGTAAATGTAAATTAAGAAGCAGAATATTAACAATTTAAGAATATAATTTGCTTTTTCAGTTCTTGAATATTTCGGAGTATAATTTTTTTTCAAATGATCATAAATAAACAAGCTGTAGTATATCCATACAATGGAACACTACTCAGTAATAAAAAGAAATGAACATTTGATTCATGCAAAAATGTGGATGAATCTTGAAATAATTATGCAGAGTGAAAGAAGCCAGTTAAAAAGAACTGCATGGGGCTGAATGTGATGGCTCATGCCTGTAATCCCAACACTTTGGGAGTCTGAGGCATGAAGATCATTTGAAGCCAGGAGTTAGAGACCAGCCTGGGCAACATAGTGAGACCCCATCTCTACGAAAAATAAAAACAAATAAAAAATTAGCCAGGAATGGTGGTGCTCTCCTGTAGTTCCAGCTCTCAGGAGGCTGAGTGGGAGGAGTGCTTGAACCCAGGAGTTTGAGGCTGCAGTGAGCTCTGATTGCATTACCGCACTCAAGCCTGAGCAACAGAGAAAGATCCTATCTGTTAGAAAAAAAGAAAGGAGTGCATACTGTATGATTCTAATTAGATTGAACTCTAGAAAATACAGCCTGATCTATAGTGAACAATAGCAGATCAATGGCTGCCTGGGGCTGGCAGACAGCGCACGGAGAGGTAGGAGGGAGGGATTAGGAAGGGACATGAGGAAACTTTTATGGGTGCTGGATATTTTTATTATCTTGATTGTAGTAATGGTTTCATGAGTGTATACTTATGTCAAAACTTGTCAGATTGTACACTTTAAATATGTATTTATTATATATCATTATACCTCTTTAAGGTTGGTAGAAATTATCATAAACTACATGTTTTTGGAGAAATATAAAGACAAAATTTGGAGAAATTACCTACATGTATGTAGCATTTGGGGCATAGACTCTGGATTTTAAAAAAAAACAAATCATATCCAAATTCTCTCATTTCCTAGCTATGTGACCTTGGGCAACAGTGTGACCTTTCCAAGCCTCAGTTCCCTCGTCTGTAAAATGGGGGAAATAACATTACGTACCTGCCAGGATTGTTGTGAGGATATAATGAGGTAATGAAAGTAGCACTGTGTACCGGTGTATCTAGAGTAAATGGTCATCATTGTTCTAAGCTGCATATATGCAAATGGATGAATACATATGGGTATATGTATGCATATATACTTTTTACTAAAACATGTTCTGTGGCACAATCTATATGTAGTATAGGATAGTGATGAAACCAAAAGCAGCAATGAATCAATCTAAGAAAAAGGAAGCTTTTGTTATTACTGTTATTACTTTCCCAAATATGATCTCATTTTTGACAACTTTGTGAGGTGTTATTATTACTCCATTTCTGCAGTGAGGAACGCTGAAGCCTACGGAGGGGAAGGTCGCCCAGTTACAAATGGTAGATGTAGACGCAGAACAATGACGCTCTGTCTTCAAATCTAGAGCTCTTTGGACAAACCATAGAAGGAAAATTCAGGATAATTTCTTGAAAGCAATAATTATTCTGTGACTCAGAATTAAGCATAAAATATTCAGTCCTATAATAGAGCAAATATATTAAGAAAAAGAATCTTTTAGCCCTGCACTGTACTACCGGTTCACTCTGCTCTCTTGCAGGAAGGGCAGTCCCATAGCTCTCTGCTGTTCTTGCCCATCTGGGAATACTCACATGAGTAGGACAAGTGGGCCCATCAGTTGTGCTGGTCTAAGCTCCCCATGTCTCATTGCTTTCCTGCCTCTGTGTCTTTGCATACATGGTGTTACCCACTTGTAACACCTGCTCACACCTTTGCTTGTGAAGATCCTGCCCATACAACTACAGCCAGTGCTGGCAGACATTACTGGTGCCACTCATTTATTTGTTCCACGAATTTGTACTGAACAGCAATTATTGCCAGGCCCTGATCTGACTGCTGTGAATAGTCGCACCAAACAAGCTTTCTCTCTCCTATTTTTCCTTCTTTGCATCTGAACTTGTCTCTTAGTACCTATATTATAGTTGTTCCTTTGACCTTGAGAGTTCCAACAGGGTTATAGTTCAGAGCTTGGGACACAGGAGAAAGCACTTTTTCAAATTTATTGGACTGAAGAGAAGGAAAAGTGCTGCATTTGACAGAATGAAACAGCATTGGATATAAATAATGCTCAGAAACGTATAAAGGTAGTCAAATTTGAAGATGGTTGAATTGGTTTAAGAGATTCAGGGAAACTTTTGGCTTCACAGGGAGATGTAAGAAGGCAATTAGGTACCACTAGGGCCAAATTTGTGTTTTGTTGTCATGTGGAAGAAAGATTAAATAGGTTAAAGATGAAATTTACAGAGTGTTCCAAATTGGAGTTTCAGCAAAAGGAGCAGGGAAATAGGATAGAGAAAAAATAATTACGGAAACCAGTATAAAGAAAATCTGTGAAAATTTCTTATGTTTTAAAAGTACAGTTTTTGTACAGAGAGTACACCCAAGAGCAACAGAACATTACAGAAATGTTACAGGAATAGATAATGTGATTTATATAAAGAACATATTTTCATACGTATCATTTTTGATACGCCTCTCCCTTCTGCTCAACCACCACAGACAGGAGGTTCCCCTAGAGTTTATGGCTGATCAAATCTGATGTTTAAAATACATTGTTTCTGAAGAAAACTGTGGTCTGATCTAAGATGTGATATACAGGAAGCTGCTGTTATAATTTAATCTGGGCCATAATTGTTTTACAACTTAGGTAGCTTTTTAGACTTAGTGTATCTAACTGAATTGTGATAGAGACAAGAATAATTTCCAGTGAATGTAATGAAAAGCTCAACCCTTAAGTGTTATAGTATTCAATACTAAACTGCTAAAATAATTTTAAAGTTGGCCAAGGAATAAAATTTATAGCCTGAAGTCTTACCAAAATCATGGTAATGAGACCATAAATGAATAGAATGTCCTTAAAAATAAATTTTGCTGGTTATTTGTTGCATACATATTATTATTTAGGTCCCTTGCATATCTAAAATGTTATTTTCCATATGCATATGGTATATAATAAATGGATACTGTGGTCCATTTTGTGTGCAGTATAGAAAAGTGGTGAAAGCAAAAGAAGAAATGATATATTAAAAAATAAGCATTTCAGTATCGTTTTTCTTACTGTTCTGTTCTCACCTCCTCCGTTAAGTTTAACAGGAAGTCACAACTCTCAGTTGCATAACTTGTGTTTTCCATTCTCTGCATATTTTTCAGCTGAGCACTTATTAGAAATATGAAGTCACTTCAAGTGACAACACCATCATGACACATCCTATCAAAAGTGACGTCACTTTTGACTATGATCAAAGCTCTGGGGCTCTCCTACAAAGTCATTTCACTTGCCATAGGACCACTGCTATAGATCATGCTTCTTTACGGGCTACAGAGCTGGGGGTTGCCTTTGGAGTGGAGAGACAACAATTACGAATGTTGAAGAGGATGGAGTTCTGCTTTCAATTCAGCTCAGCAGCCGCATAATGTATTGCTGAAGCAGTGGGAAGGTATGTTCCTACCCTCGCAGGCAAAATTTCACAGACTTTCATGTATTGTCATTATTACTGTTGTTATTTTTTTGTTTCCAGAACTGATGTACTGAATTGCACATTAGTTTACATGATTAAAAAGGTAAATTTGTTTTTTCCCTCTATATTTGGTATGTTGATTTTTTTACGAGTATGAAAATGTGTTACTTTTATTAACAGAAAAAAGTATCTGTTTTTCAATTCTCCCAAAACTTATGGAGTGTCTGAGATATGTCACACACTGTGCTGAGTATTGGGAATCCAAAGTTGAAAGAGATAATTCCACCTCCAGGTCATTTCATCAAAAACCCATTCACCAAGAACCCGTTTGTCAAGGTGATTCCTGGTCCTTTGTTCTCAAAAACTCACAAGCTAAAAGAAAACATAGACATGTAAGCAGCCATGAAATGTCTGCTTCATTGGTGATGAACAAAGCTATTGTTCAAGGCTCAGAGAGGAAAATAATTCTTTGGAGGTTAGGAATGGATCCAATGAAATAAAGCAACCTTGATGCCTCACACTAGGAGACATAGCTTCATAAGAGGGGTATGGGTTGGATTCCATCATCCACTTGTCCCTCTGCCTGGTTCATTTGTGCAAGACATAACCTGTCAACCACACTTCAATGTCTTGGAGAACTCTACTGTTTTGAAAACATCTGCTTTGGTCTTGATGCTATCTTATCAGATTCTGCAAAAGCTGACGAGCCATTTCCATTGTGTCTCATCAGGTCCTTAGTTACCTATGACAGTTGGACAGAATGCTCCTCCCACAAGCAAAATCACAATAGCTTGTTTCCAGTGAGAATCTTAAGTTACATTAAGTATCTGGGTGATTCAGGTGGTACCTGACCTCAGTCCTCAGAAATATTGACTTTCTCTCAATGCATAGACAGTGAAGAATAAACTGTGTATTTTCTTGTGTATGTCATGCCAGGATTATATTCATCAATAAGCTTCAATTTGGTGGGTGGAGAAGAGTCCAAAAATGTACTCTTATTCTAAACACTAGGTCCTCTTTCTGACTATTCAAGTAGGGCTACTTACAGAAGGCCAGATAAGACTGTATCTATTCTATATTACTGCTTACTTCCTGCAGGAGTAAGGTATTAGTCATATGGTACATTTGGTTGAAATGAACATTATGACTACAGAAAAAACTTAGAATGTGTTGGATTGTCAGAAAAACTTCATTTGCTTGAATTGTGCTCTGCTCATGATATGGAATGCTTTGGTAAAGGCCATGCTGGACAGAGTCAATGGTACTCCTCCATTCCCATTGTGAAGCCAAGATCACATACGTACCTTTTGTTCACTGATGCTGACAAGAGGGAACTGGTTTGATAATACAGTGCTTTTATACCTATGATATACAATAAATTAAAAGGAATAACCTTGTAGATTTAGAATTTTTTTTTAAAGCATATTGCATGAAATTTAGACAAAGGTGGCATGCTTTGGGAACAGTCCATTACACTTAACTTTCTTGGGTAAAGCAGGACACCACTGAAGGCTGCTGGAAGACTCAGCTCCAGTATAATTGCTTGCAAATACTTATTTAATTACTGTCCTCTTTGGTACATTACATACATCATGGGCGGAGACACCTCTGTCTTATTGCCTGTTGTATCCCAACATCAGAAGTGTTCCTGGCAGAGAAACTCCCCAACATATACTTGTTGAATGAATAAATGACTAAAAGTAAATTTACTCAAACGTCTCGGAAATGACAAGATGCTTGAGGTGGGCAGTAAATAAATCTTTGGGAATCCATCACTTCCACTAAGAAAGCAATTCAAATATCCCTCCTGTTGGAGTGGCAAAGAATAGTGAAATACATGTGAGATCTCCATGTGATTCTTTTTGCATTACTTTGAGCAGAGTCTTAATCTTGGTTACATCTTACAATTACCTGGGGAGCTTTACAAAATCCAATAGGAACAGAATCTCTGGAGTGGGGCTGAGCATGGCTAATTTTCAAATGTGTCATTAGGGATTCTAATAAAGCAGGCAATGCTGAGAACACTGAGTGTGGGGCATTCTTTCCCAAACTTGTCTGATTATTAGAATTACCTGAGCTGCTCAGTCCCACAACAAATCAAAAATGGTATCAAGGGATTTTCATGTTTGCCAGTTTGGAAGATAAAAAGTAGTCTCTTATTTTAGCAGAGAAGCATAAGTTTCTAATAGCTTAAGGCTGTTCTGACTTCAAATTTCAAAGACTTGCCATTGCATCTAATTTAGTGCCAACACAAATGTAATTTATTGCAGGATTATCTTCCAAGATATCCTCGGGCATTTCTTCTTGTCCTAAAATAATACTTCTACAACTCTCATTAGACTCTATCTTTATTACTGTAAGTCAATTCTCATCTATCTAAAGTAATTGCAGCGTGTGATTAAGTGTCGGGATGAGTTGTTCGGACACTAAGTGCTGTGGGAGTGCAGAGGAGAGAAAACTCGATGTGGATTTTAATGACACATAGAGCAGGACGTGGGCTGCAACTTGAAGGATGGTTGGGGGAGTAGGAAACTGCATCCTGGGCAGAGGGCACTGCAAGCAATGAGCAGAGTCAATTCTAAGAATACAAAATACCCAGACCCTAAATCCACCGTTGCTTATTTTTCTTCCGATGCCTGGATGCATCCCTCCTTTGTGAACTCCCTGAATCCTCTCTCTCTGAGCCATATTCCCAAATTCCACCTTTGACCTATTCAGTCAAAATTGGAAATGGGAACTGGAAATCTACACTTTTAACAAGTTCCCCAAGTGATTTTTGTAATGAAACACAAACTGAGAAGGATGTATCTATCTACACCATTCAACAGGAAGATAGATGGGACAGAGTGTCCTCCAAAGAGAACCAAATGCAACAAACCAGCTCTTCTATCAAAATAAATCAGACCTGGCATTTTTCATCTATCAAACTGGCAAAGATTAAAACACTTTATACCACTCATGTTGATGATAGAATGAGATTTTATGCACTGCTGGTGGGAATGTGAATTGGCACGTTACTAAAGGACAATTTGGCAATTCTTATAAAAAGCCTTAATATTTTTCACACCCTTTGACATAGTAATTCCACTTTTAGAAATTTACCCTAAGGCTGTGGTCTCAACCTTGGCAGTTTATTAGAACATTTGTGAAGCTTTATGAACTGCAGATCTCTGGGCCCCATTCCTTTGAGATTCTGGGAGTGAATTCTGGGAATCTGTTGAACCTGTTTGTTTGTTTGTTTTTTAATACTAATATAATTGGGGCCTATTTTTTAAAAGTTCAAGTAATAGAAAAATCAAAAATTGGTGAGATCTTCAACTTTCACTTCCTCCCTTGATTCCCTGCAGGTAATCATATAGACATTATTTTGTGTTTTTTCATTCAATAACATAATATAGTCATTATCCCATTTCAGCATATTCAGATATAATTTTTTAATAGTGCTATAAGTTGTATGGAGATACTTCAATTTATTTAATCATTGTGGACATTTAAGGATAGACTTTTTAAGATCATTTTTGCATTTTTATTATGAACAATAATACGATGATCATTCTTGAATGTATACCCTTTTCTTTATCTATGTGAGAATTTCTGTATGATAATTATCTAGAAATGGAATTGCTTTGTCACATTAAACCTGGATTATTATGATAATTTTATGAGTTGGGGTCTCACTCTGTAGACCAGGCTAGAGTTCAGTGGCTTGATCATAGCTCACTGCAACCTCAAACTCTTGGACTCAGGTGATGCTCCCACCTCAGTTTCTCACGGAGCTAGAACTAAATGTGCATGCCACCATGACTGGCTAAGTTTTTCTATTTTTGTTTTTTGTAAATATGAGGTCTCACTATGTTGCCCAGGCTGGCCTTGAACTCCTGGCCTCAAGTAATCCTCCCACGCTGGCCTCCCAAAGTGCTGGGATGACAGGTTTGAGCCATGATGCCCAGACGAACACAACTGGTTTTGATGCACAGAATTAAGACCTATGGTTCTGACAAAATAATCACAAATATGAATGAAATTTTAACAATAGGTATGTGTACTTCACTTGTGTAAACTGGTGAAAAACTGAATAATTAATAAACGTCCAATTAATAGGTGAATTAAAATATGCTAAAAAGGGTATTTAATGGCATGGAAAGATGTTGACTACGTGAATGTATAGAGCTTAGGAAGGAGACTCTAAAACAATATTAATTTTAAAATAAGTTAATATTGGCAGGAAATATACTATAATGTTCACAGTGGTTTTCAGTTAAACATAGAATTACAGATTCTTTTTGCACATCTATATTTTCTAAACTTTGTTGGGTATGTATCACATTGGTAATAAAAAAGTTATTTAATAATCAGTAAATATGATACTAAGCTGCATTGTCAAAAAGATATGACCCATAAGAACTCAGAGATGAGCCCCCTACAGAGCTCAGCATTCATGTGGTTTGATGCCTAATAGTTTATTAGAGTTGGCCACCTTTGAGAGAAGACTTGAAACCAAAGTTGTTCACCTGCTTATCAAAAGGCCTTACACAGAACATTTTACCAGGTACGTGTTCTTTCATTCATCAACAAACTTGGAGATTAGAATCTATATTTATCTAGCTTTTTAGTAGAGGTAAAACGTCATAGACTTGGGAAATTAATAGTCCCCAAAATACAGTTTCTGTCTTCTAATGTATAAATAAGTATTTTTTAAAAGATGAGATAATGTTCTTCCATTCATTGATAAATTCTTTTGCTCACTAAGTGAACAATGGGAAAATGTGTTTAATTTACAGCACAAGTGACAAGAGGAGGAAGTTCCTGATCATATTGGTAAGGGTTTGGAAAGGCTACCGAGTCTGCTCATGCAATATTGTTCCCTAGAGATTTTAATAATAGGAAATAGATTGAGGTGGTTCTGCTGTGGTTTAAAAACCGAAGGATGGGACACCCTGGGAGTTGTTCTTTGCCCTTTGAATTCTTGCTGGTCGATAAGAATATAGGAGAGGAGAATGAGTTGTTTCAGATACCAATTATGGTACTTTAAATAATTTAAAATACATGTGAGGCTTTTAATTTCATTGTGCTTATAAAGATAGAATGGAGTAAAAATGGAAAAGGAATGCCTATTTCCAGAGGGTTAGTTAAATTATGGTACATCCATAAGATGTGAAAGACTTATCTAAGAGCACTGTAAAGCATTGCTAAGAGAAACTGAAGACCTGAACAAATGAAGAGATGTTTTGTGTTTATGAATTGGAAGAGTCAAAATTATTAAGATGTCATTTTTTCCCAAAATGATCTATAGATTCAGTGTAATCCCAATGAAAATCCCAGCAGGTTTATTTGTTGAAATTGTCAAACTAGTGTTAATATTTATATGAAAATTCCAAGGATCAAGAAAAATCGAGGCACTTTTGAAGGAGAACAAGGTTTCTAGACTTTTACTGTCATGTATCAAGACTACAAATCTATGGTAGTTATCTATAATGTGGTATAGGTGCAGGGAGAGACAAATAGACTAACATACTAGAGACTCACATAAATAAAAGTCCCCAGATTCATGTCAAAAACACCACTGCAGTGCAATGAGGAAGGGATGGTCATTTCAATAAATGGCTCTGGGTCAATTAGATACCCACATGGATAGCTTCTCAGTCTTTTGGCTAAGGTCCAGTGAAGCATCCACATGGAAAAAGCCTACTTTACCCTATCTCTTTCCAGATATAAAAGGCATCCAATGGATCATAGTCCTAAATGTAAAAGATTAAAACACTAAAGGTCCCAGAAGAAAACCTAGAAGAATGTTACAATCCAAGGCAAGCAAGATTTCTTTTTAAAAAAGACACAAAGAGTGGTAACATTTTAAAAATTAAAAAATTGAGCCTCAATTAAAACTAAGAACGGTTGTTCATCAAAAGACACCATGTAGAGGAGACTGAAAAGGTAAAGAACAGTGTAGAAGACATCAGCAATATATATTCTGACAAAGACCCACTTGGAATATGTAAAGAATTAAAAATTAATAAAACAGAGACAGACAAAACAATCTTAAATGGTCAGAAAGCCTAGGCAACATAGGGAGACCCTGCCTTGTTATAGTGGCATGTGCCTGTGGTCCCAGCTATAAGAAGGCTGAGGTGGGAGGATGACTTGAGCCTGGGAAGTTGAGACAGCAGTGAGCGGTGATTGAGCCACTGCACTCCAGCATGGGTGACAGAGCAAGACCTTGTCTCAATCAATCAATCAACAGGCAAAAGAATTCAAGAGGTACTTTAAAAAAAGAGGATATTAGTGCTTGCTTCTGCAGCACATATACAAAAATCGGAATGATACAGAGTAGATTAGCATGGCCCCTGATCAAGAATGACACACAAATTTGTAAAGCATTCCATATTTTTTGTTTGTAGCTCAAAGGAGAAGTGCTTGAGGGGATGGAAATGCCTTATTCTCCATGATGTGCTTATTTCACATTGCATGCCTGTATCAAAACATCTCATGTACCCCACAAACAGATACACCAACTATGTACCTACAAAAATTTTAAAAAATAAAGAGGATATCAAAATGGCCATAAAGCATAAGATTCTCAACATTATTAATCATCAGGATAATGGAAATTAAAATTACAATGATTTGCTACTAGACACACCCTGAATTCATAAAAATGGAAAAAAAAAAAAAAGACTGGCAGTAACATGTGTTGACTAGGAAGCAGAGCAGCTGAACACTCACACACTTCTGTGACAGTGTTAATTACCACAACCACCATGGAAAGTTGTGTGGCAGCATCTCCTAAATCCACACATCTTAATGCCCTATTACCCAACCATTCTACTTCTGGGAATATGCTCAAAAGAAATGAGTGCTTATACCCACTACTAAAAGATACAAACAAAAATGTTTCCAAGTTTCATTCATAATAAGCAAAAACTGGAAATAGTCTAAGTATCCACCCACAGGAGAATGAATAAATAAATTGTACTACAGTTATACAATGGAATACTAGCTGTAATTAAAAACAAAACAAAACAAAGAAAAATACAGATAAATCTCATAACATAGAGTGAAAAAAGTCTAACTCCAGAAAATCATTCTGTGAAATTTCACTCATATGAAGTTCAAGACAGCCAAAACAAATCTACAGTGATATAAGAATAGTGGTTATCTTTGTGACTGATGTTGACTAGGAAAAGCATGGGAGAGACTTCTACGACTGGAACTGGTGGTAGTTATATGGATGTATATAAAAAAATTCATTGAGCTATACAATTAAACTTTGTGTATTTTACCATATGCTTATTTTGCATCGATAAAAGCATCTGTAAAAAGTGATGCACAAAAGTGATGCACTTTAGTGCCTTGTATTAAAATATGACATAATATTTGACCTCAGTCTACACCTCTTTCAGTTTGACTGTATAACCTTCTCATGAAACAGAGTGGGCAGTGAAAAGAAATAGCTCTCCTATGCAATTTCTAAGTGAATCTCAACCACTTTGTCATTGTACCGCATTTTGTTTGAGGAACTTCAAGATCTGTATTCCTAGAGTCCAAAGTGTCAGAGCTCCTGACTTAGCTCATGGGGAGTTGGGGATGGTTCAGAAAGACCACCTCCCCGCCTCTCCAGGTGAAGGCTAGTTCTAGGTATGTCTTGGACTCCCTTTCACTTCAGTCCTTACTCCTCTCCAGAGTGGGTACATTTTCTCTCAGCTTCCAGAGGTTTAGTGTCTCCCTCCTTCTGCTGAAAGGTTTTCTCCACCC
The DNA here is from genome assembly GCF_047675955.1 of Chlorocebus sabaeus. NCBI lineage: Eukaryota > Metazoa > Chordata > Mammalia > Primates > Cercopithecidae > Chlorocebus > Chlorocebus sabaeus. The sequence continues at coordinate 78,445,164 of NC_132913.1, forward strand.
TTCCTGCTTCTGGGTTGACCTTCTCTCACATGTAGCATATTCTCGAAATACAGATGTTTCTCCACTCACGAGGGGGCTATGTCCCAATAAACCCATCATCAGTTGAAAATATTCTAAATTGAAAGTGTGTTTAACACACCTAACTTATTGAACATTATACCTTAAACATGCTCAAAACACATTAGCCTAGCATTGGGCAAAATTGTCTAACACAAAGCCTATTACATAATAAAGTGTTGAATATCTCACATACTGTATTGAATACAGTACACTGTAAAGTATTGGTTGCTCAGCCTCATGATTGCTTAGCTAGCTGGGAGCAGGGGCTCGCCGCCACTGACCAGCATCGCGAGAATATGGTACTGCGTATTATTGCTAGCCCCGGAAATGATCAAAATTCAAAATTTGAAGTATGGTTCCTACTGGGTGTGTATTGCTTTTGCACCATCATAAAGTTGAAAAATCATAAGCCAAACCATCCTAAGTTAGAGACCATCTGTATACTTCTTTGCAAAAACAATTCCTTCCATCCTTAGAAACTGTTGATTTCAGCAAGGAAAATCTTAAAATCTAAATTGTCCTTATGAACTCTATCTAAACTGAATTTGCAATAATGACATGACATTTGATCCATTTAGTTAGGAATATGCATTGCAATAAGGCAATATTCATATTTTCAACGTTAGCTCAACCTCTCATTTATTAAAAAAGACTCTAAGGCCAGGTGTGCTGGCTCATGCGTGTAATCCCAGCACATTGGGATGCGGAGGCTAGCGGATTGCAAGGTCAACAGATGGAGACCATCCTGGCCAACATGGTGAAACCCTGACTCTACTAAAAATACAAAACTTAGCTGGGTGTGGTGGTGCGTGCCTGTAGTCCCAGCTACTCGGGAGGCTGAGGCAGGAGAAACATTGAACCCAGGAGGAGGAGGTTGCAGTGAGCCGATATAGTGCCACTGCACTCCAGCCTGGCGACAGAGCAAGACTCCATCTTAAAAAACAAAACAAAACAAAAAAGAAGACACTGAGCCCCCTTGGTATATGCTGGGCTCTGTGTTAAGCACTGGAAAGGAAAGATGAATGCACTCAAAGAGCTCACAGTCTTATGCAGGAGGCAGGCAAATATGTAGACACATTAGTTCCAGTTATTTCCTATTATAATAACCTCTCACTGTACATCACATAGAGTTTATCAAACTCATCTTGTTATCCCATCTCCCTCCATAAACCTAATCTTCACTGTGCATCAACATCTATGTCTATCTATGTCAATAACCAGGCTAAAACCCTCAGCCATCTCTTATTTTTCACTTTCTCACATTTACTCATTACATGCCAATTCTTTCACCAAATTCTCTCACAATTCCAGCACATATTCTTCATTCCTGTGCCACTTCCTAGATCAGAATCCTAATTTCCTTTTTCTTGCACTATGACCATAATGTTCAAACAGCTCTCCACGTCTCCAGTTTCACCACTGCTATTCTATACTCCACACTGTTGCCAGAGAAGTCTCTGTCTCTATAGTTCTATGTCTCCACCTCTAGGAAGACTTTTTATTTGTTAGGAATAGAAATATAAGAATCCAAGGGAAAAGATTTGGTGAGTTGATGATTTGCTCAGCTACAGAGAGCCAATGAAATATTAATTATTTCTAACATAAATCTTGACAGATATAAATTATGGAAACCTGGTAAGCTGTGAAAGGCAGCTGTTTTTTAAAAAGTTTGATACGGCACAGATTATCTTCCCATTCCCATATCTTTCTACTGAGGCAGAGGTCACAGATTAAATGATAGAAAACAGGCAGGTTATTGATGTCACAGGCATTTACGAGGTTCTCATTTTTTAGGCGCCAATACAATTCTTGGCTACCTGCACAACTTCACGCCTCATTGTGCACTTAGGAGCCCACTGGAGGTGAGATCACCATGTTCTTGACAAAAGTAGACAATCAGAGCATATGGTAATAGACAACTGGAAATTGACTATCTACTGAGCCATTGGCTCTGGATCCTCATTATTTATTATTATTATTATTGAGACGGGGCCTTGCTCTGTCACCCAGGCTGGAGTACAGTGGTGCAATCATAACTTGCTGTAACCTCAAATTCCAGTGCTTAAGTTATCCTACCACCTCAGCCACTCAACTAGCTAGAGGTGTACGCATGATACCATGCTCAACTAATTTTTTGTGGAGATAGGGTCTCACTATGTTGCCCAGTCTGGTCTTGTACTCCTAGCTTCAAGCGATCCTCCCACGTCAGCCTCCCAAAGTGCTGAGATTACACACATGAGTTACCATGTCGGGCCTGGATCCTCACTATCAAAAGGGAGTGTGGGGAGAGTTAGGTTTAAGTTGAGCAGATCTTTTGTCCCCAGGTCATCTCTAGGAAAGGCAATAATGAAAGGTCAGAGACTGCCTGGTGACTTGATGAAAAAACCAATTTCTTCCCTAAGTCATGAACTTCTTGTTGGTAAATTAAAGTGGATACATTTGAAGTTGTTCATTTGGACCCATGAAAGGCAGCTGTTCAATGCCTACAAATTAAATTTAGAGATCTACTAAGTTTAGATATCTACTTGACATTACTCCCTTCAGTCACAGTTTTAAAGCTGAACATAAATTAATTTTGAACTGATTTGGATTATATTGATGAACTTGTTTTCAAGCAGATGTATTTATTTTTGCTCCCATTTTTACGCTTTAGCTTATTAAACCTATTTTAACAAAATTTATATTAAAATATGTCAGAGGCTTATTTAAGGTAAAAAGTCTTCTGAGCTGTCTTGGTTTTGATTAAGTATCTCTTTGGAAAGTTTCCAAATCACAGTGGTTTTAGAACAGTGTAGACGGCTTTCTTATAGGTCTTCATCTCCATGAAATGGAGACAAACTATTTTCTAAAAACTGTTAGTTAAAAGACCCAATTATCCTACTTTTTAGGTGATTATCTGCCCAAATTTTGCTTAACAACCACCATGATGCTCCTAACCAATGAAGCAATAGATAGTAAAAATCAACAGATGACTTTGAACACCTTCATGTCGTCTTTCTCTACCAGCATCTGTATCTCCCCGCCCACTTCCTCAGTGGTATGGTTAGTTGTCACACTAGAGGCTGTAGAAATCTCATTTTTTTTTTCCTGGACTGCCCTCTGGGTTGGCAGCTTCTCTGCAAGCTTCTGTTACAGCTGTCAGGCCAGCAGATTCACATGCTGGGGTTTCCATGCCAGCTCCTGGACAGATTGGGTGGGCTTCTTCTGTAAGTACCCAGGATGACATAGGTCTTGGACTTGACTTTTCATCACATGAAATAGTTTCCCCTCACCTTGGTAAATTACAGCTAATCTTGTCTGTTTGTTTGACATTCTAGCTCTGTCATCCAGGCTGCAGTACAGTGGCATGATCACAGGTCACTGCAGCCTCTGCCTTCTGGGCTCAAGTGAGCCTCCACCTCACCCTCCTACGTAGCTGATTCTACAGGCACACACCATCATGCCCGGCTAATCCAGTCTCTGGATGATTTGATGAGAGGGAGAACAGAGGTTGGAATGAGGAAAAAAACCTATCGGTGTCAGAATTCTCCAATATTCTTTTGCCTACAGCAGACAAGGGGTGGGTTTCCTAGAGAGAAAATCAGCTCTGGATATATTTTTAATAAAAATATATTGAAACATTTGATGGTTCCCTATGAAGTCCAAACTGCTTAGCATGGCATTCAAGGTCTTCAATCACCTTTTAATGTTTAAAGTGCCTCGCTTGTCTGTGAGATAGGAAATCTCACATTGTCGTGTTCTTGCTCTTGCTGTACCAGATACTCTTTTTCCTCTACTCCTCTTCAGAGAGTCCTGAACTATGCATTTATAACCAACCCACGTGTTTCTAACTCTGTGAATTATCATTGGCACATGCCTCTACCGCGGTGCTTACCACACTACATCATAAATATTCATTTGCACTTTGTCTCCATTCTAGGTAGCAAACTCTTCCAGCATAAGAATTTTATCTAAGCTCTCTTCACTTTATGCCTTTGCCAGTCAATACTATCCTGATGTTAACATCTATATGATGTAATCAATATTCAGTCAACAAATACCTGGGGAGTAGATAGCCATTGTATCCCAAAGTAAATTATATGAGCCCTACTTTTAAGAAATCCAAGCTGTCGCTGGAATAAAAATGATGTTTCATCATCCACAAAGTCATTGCTGCAAAAAGAAGCCCCATACTCTGGCATAAGCTTTACAGAAAATAAAAAAATCAGGGAAAGGATGAATCATCATGGACTTGAGTATTAAATTGTTAAAGAAGATTTAATCAAGAGGAAGATCAATCTAGGATAAAATAAAGGCTTGGAGGGATATGCACAAAATGACTCATGAATGAAATTGCAGGTGGTTGGGGTCTTCCATTGATCATACTGGATTTCAGTTTAGTGTGATATGCACAAATTGTGATGCACACCATCCACCTTCTGTTTATGATCCCATATTATGCATCAAACAAAGTCTTGACAATTAATTCACATTTCATCTTCAACAGCACAACACAGAGTTCTCTAAGCTTTTGAAATATGAGTGTTGTGATATTGACATCATGGTATTTATTATCTTAAAGGGAGACAGATTTTGAGGGTGTGCATTGGGGAGCTGGGGAAATAACTGTGGAGTGATGGATAAATCGACTGCTACCCATGTGTGGCAAAATGGCATGAATATTGATCCCTCAACTGAGAACTCCTTCAGAGTTAACACAAAGTGGCTACACATTTTTCTCAGGTCTCAGGTTGAGGTCATCTCTTTTATTCTCTTTGTATGTGGTGTATAGAGGGGAAGGAAGAGGAGGGAACTGAGAAAGCAACACGAGTAAGAGGAGAGGATCTGACAGACTCAGAGCAGCTCTGCATTTCAAGCCACTTTTCTTTCCTCTTTGGCATTGCAAAATGTGTTTCTAATGCTTTACCTTGTCATATTAAAAATCTCACTTTGTGGGATATTCAGAACCAAAAAGACAATTTTTACAGACTGAACAAGAAGGAATTCACGTATGGCTTGATTTTCGAGGTGCTTTCAGCTCTAACACATTTTCGTTCAGCCATATCCAAATGACCTCTAAGAAATAGGCCATGGTGGTTCAGAGAGTAGAATATGTGAGGTGCAGGTGACACTTGCTCATGCCCCCTCACTCACCAAGTTTAAAACTCTCACTAATAGTCATCACCCTGACTTGTGAAAAATATTTCATAGGCAGTGAGATTACTAACCACAGAGTTAACACCAAAACCCTAGGCAGAGCTCTCTAACTGACAGAGATTTTTTATTTTTCTAATATCAGACAAGATGGCTAATGTCTGTTTCCCTCTACTTTCCTAACACTACGCTTTGAAGAATAGCCAAAGAAGTTCCCATAATTTAAAAAGCAGAACATAGGAAGCATGAACTTTTTACAGTAGCTCCTAACAGAAAGGCTGAGAAGCAATTAAATGTGAACTTTTTCGACTGTGAGCTTCATGACTTCCTCCATGTCTTCCTAATGCTTAAAATGTGATTGATAACACAGTGAGTGCTCTTTAAATATTTGTTGACTAAATAAAATTTGCTGCATGATATTTACAAAAGGCATACCCAGTAAAACATGACACAGAAAGTATAAAAATGAAGAGATGAATCAATTTACCAGTTAGTAAATGATAATAAAAATAAAAGCATGCAATGAAATTTTGAAATAAAAAACAGTAAATGGGTCAAAGGAGGACACTTTAGATGGACTTTTAAAAATATCAATACACAGGCATGGTGGTGCATGCCAGAACTCCCGGCTACTTGGGACGCTGAGGTGGGAGGATCACTTGAGCCCAGGAGTTCAAGTTCAGCCTGGGCAACACAGCAAGACCCCATCTCTGAAAAAAGAACAGAAAAGCTCTCTTTTAAAAAGTTTCCATTTAAAAAAAAAAAGTTTCAATTCACCAATAAGATGTTAACTTCTACTTTTGCCCCTTACAACATTGTGTCAAAATACATACAGCAAAAACTTTGAGAAGATTCGGAGAGGTGATAAATCCATGGTAATAAAAAAAGACTTTAACATGTCACTTTCCAAAAAAAAGTCAATAGAATTTTCTAACACATCTCCTTGCTTCTTTCTTGACTCAAAACAGTTCATCCAACTGCCAGAATGAGCTTTTTAAAACAAAAATCAGTTCATGTCACTCCCTTGCTCAAACTCCTCAGTGGCTTCCCACCACACAGTAAGTCTCAAATTTCTTATTAAGGTCCACAAGTTTCTTTATGAGACAGCCCCAACTCATCTCTTTGACCTCATCACCCTTTTATTACTTCATGTTTTGGGTGCATTCTTACAAAAAAAAATAATTTGTCTTATAACTGAGGAGTTTTGTCAATTTAATATATATTATTTGGGGGTTTTTTTTGACATTTTGTGCTTTTAATTTCTTATGTAGTCTATTTCCACTTGTTTTAGTGGTCTTTTTGAAATTTTGCCAAGTATGCTTAGCTTCTGTGCTAATTAATTTCCTTTAGGAATTCTTTCCATGAAGGTATCCTTGTGGTGAACTTTCAATTTTGTATTATAACTTAGCTGGGAATAGAATTTTGATAGATAGTGTATTGCAGTTCTGTGAAGAAATTATTCTACTCTCTTCTCACTTGTTACTGTTTTGGCTTTAGTCTATCTCCCCCCCTTTTTAAAAAATAGATAATATATTTGTTATCCTCTGTTACTTTTAGAATATTTTCTTTCTAGTGTCCTGCAGTTTGTTTGCTTTTTAAATTTATCATGCTGGGGACCCGTATTTCTAAAATCTAAGAATGCATGGAAGCTATCATGTCAGCTCCTACTTAAATTTTGCTTTACACGTTTTTCTTAATTTTTGTTTCTATGATTTCTTTTAATTTGTGGTAAGCTTATCTATGTATTTAAAAGCCTGTTATAATTTACATAGCATTTCTATGTGCTTATAGTGGAATGGTTTTTTAATTTATCTAGCCAGAAATAGAATTCAAAACTGGAATTATGGACTACTTAGACATGAATAATGAGAGCACTACATATGAAAGTATACAAATTCACCTCTCAAAAATATCAAAAAGTAAATGCATTTATTTAAACAAGCGATGAAAATTAAGTAAGTTAGAAAAAGTTAGAAAAATAATAAAAAGTAAAATGAGGAAATAAGGTGGCTATACCACCATATTGTATGGTCCATGACCATAACAAGTGTGGATGAGAATACTGAGCCAGAACTCTAGCCCTATAAGGAAAGTGTAAATTGGTATAACCATTTTTTAAAAACAATTTGGCATTATGTAATACAATTAAAGATGTACATAGTGCATGATGCAGCAATTCCACTCCTAGGCATATATTCTAGAGAATTTCTTACACATGTGCCCCAAGGGACACACCTTAAGAATGTTCATAGTAACATTGTTTGTAATAGTGAAGAAATATGGAAAATAACACAAATGCCCATCAACAGTAGAATGAATAAATTGTGATAATTCACCCAATGGTATACTATGCAGCAATGAAAATGAATAAACTACTGCTACACATATCCATATGGATGAATGTCAGGAACCATGTTGAGTGAAGAAAGCAAGTTGCTGAAGTGTAAATATAGTGTGATCTCACTTACGTGGATTTAGCAGCTTTCAAACCTAGATACTTTATTGTTTAGGGATACAAATTTATGTAGTAAAATGATAACAAAAAGAAAAAAAAAATGATAAATGCAAATTTTAGGTCAGTGGTTGCTCCCGGTGGAAAGAGAGCAGAGTGGAGTCAGGGAGGAGGCACAAGAGGCTTCAAAGGTAATGGTAACATCTGGGTATAAAATGTCAACAACAGTTTGCAAAAGCCAGAATTCTCCGATGTTTTGTATTGGAAGGAATAGATGGGTACTAAATTCCTGTATCTTGGTTTCCTCAACTGGTATCATCTGAATGTCCCAGGTGAAGAAGCTAAGTCCTAGGGACAAGGTTTGGACCTTTGAATACAGGTTTCTCCATATCGATCCAGGGGCAGCTGTGCTGTAGACAACCCACGGGGACTAGAGCAAATTAGAGGCCTGTTTATTCTCTACATCTGTGGAGGTGTGTTATCTAGATTTACAACTACTCCTGAAGACAAGACAGCATGAAGCACGCCATTCATTCCACACTAAATTACAACTGGAACATAACTGAAGAGAAACGTTTCTTAAGAAATGAAGGACTTTCATTCTTCACATTATATCCTTCTATTCTGTTTGACTTTTCACTACAAGCAGAGTTTATGTTCAGTGGGTATGCACCAGTTGAGCTAATAAGTTGTTCAATCCTAGTCTTTTCTGATTAGTTATTGCTCATACTGTCTTGGCTGTAAAGTAGCTTCAACATCACTCCTAACTGTAAACAAAAACTGCAGGTTGGCCTAACACTTCCGTATTGATAGAGCAATGTCTACAAATAGTTGAGAGAAAGAAAAAGTAAACCAAGAACTTTATAGCAAGTCAGGGTGTCCTTTACAGTACCAGATATTCTTAAGCATGACCGTTCTCAAAGATTACAGCACCATTGAGAGCTTCTTGAAAAACTACTTGATGAAATCTAGGCAATTGAGAATGAATCAAAATTTGGAACCTCAGGAATGGAGACGTAATGGTAAAAGAAGTAGTGATGAGCACTGAATCTACTTATATGCAAAATTAAAGAAATGTGTGGAATTGTCATGATAAAACAAGGATAATGTAACTAACAAAATATAATATAAATGATGAAAATTGGCAGGTGGGGATGGGAATTGGAAGTGGAAGCAAATTTAAGAACTTTAATTTCTCCTCATATTTAATAGCATGGAGTGAACAGATTATTGCCTAACAGTGAAATATGTGGTTTCTGTATCTCATCTCTTAATGGTTTTCATAGTTTTAAAAATTAACTTGAGTGGAATTTCTTTTGGGAAAAAAATATTTCTTATGGTGAGGAAACATTTAATATTTTAAAATAACAATATTTAATTGAATTCAAATAAAAATAAAATTTTATTTAAAACTAATTATGAATAATATGATTTCATTTTTTAAATCTCATATTCCTATGTAGGTATTCATTTATTCATAAATCATTTATTGAGCATCTAGTATGTGTCTAGGCAGACTGTCCAGGCACTGGGGATATAGCAGTAAACCAAACAAAATCCCTCCCTTTATGAAGATGATATTCTAATGGCAAGAAAAAGGCAAATAAATATAGAGGAAGTCAAAGGTTTATAAAAGCTATGGAGGAAAACAATGTAAGGTAAGAGACATGGAGAGTTCCTGGTGTGTGTGTGTGGGTGGGTGGGGGCAGGGGATGGGAGCAGCAGTAGAAATTCCACCTTCCATCTGCACATATACATGTATAAGGAGATGTCTGGAATGACACCTATCAAAGATTAATATGTTTATTTCCAGGCCATAGATTTTTTACTTTTTCACACTTTCTTCTTTGCACTTTTTGTGTTGCTTTAATTTTTAAAAATTATGAATATGCACTATTTTTATTTTTCTTAAGTCATTCTATCTGAGGGAGAAAGACAAAAAGGAAGGTGAATAAGGAAAAGGGGTTTGCAACAGAAAATCCAATAATAATGATTCAGAACTCATGCTTCTAGATACTTATCCAAATGAGTTGAAAACTTACTCCTACACAAAATCCCTATGAATGCTAATAGCAGCTTTATTCATAATAGCCAAAAATGAATAAACAAACTGGGGTACATCTGTACAAAAGAATATTATTCAGCAGCAAAAAGAAAATGAGCTATTAAGCCATGCAAAGACACAAAGGAACCTTAAAAACATTTTGTCAAGTGAAAGAAGCCAGTCTAAGAAGGCCACGGACTGTATGATTCCAACCGCATGACATTCTAGAAAAGGCAAAACTGTAAAGTGGGGATCACACAACCCAGTCTACCACCATTCACACCTGAGCAATCCTTCCAAAGTCTAAGGTTGGGCCCACCCAACCTGCTGCTACAACCACAGTTGGCACCCACCCAAATGTGCTACCTATAGGCCTGGGGACTGGCCCTCCCAGCCCATCATAACTACTTTCAACATCAGCATGGACTGCTTGGGAGCAAAGGGTTGTCCCATCACTTCTACTGCCATTGCCCATGCCATACTCCTTGCCTGGGGGTCCAAGAACCCACATACCTGTCTGGCCTACTGTCGCTATATCCAGCACTCACGAAAGCCACCTAGAGGCTTAATAATTGGCCCATCTGGACTTGCTAACACTGATGCCAGCATACTCCACCCTGGGTCCCAAGGACAGACATGGTCAGCCTACTGTTGCCACCACTGGGGCCTAAATACTGGCCCATCTGGTGTCCCAGTGCCCAGAAAAACTTCAACACAGGCTCCACTAACAAATGCACCTTAAGCTATCAAGGAAATCATAGACACCACTGATGCTGTTTATAGCCAAAGAAATTACACAGAGACTACACTACAGCACATGCTCAGAATCAAAGCCAAAGTGTACTATCCAATCAAGAGCATAGGACAAAAAACAAGTCTCAAAAATTGTTCTAAAAATCAAAATTATATCAGATATCTTCTTGGACCACAATAGAATAAAACTAGAAATCAATAGCAAAAGGCACTTTGGAAACTGTACAAATACATGAAAATTAAACAACATGCTGCCCCTGGATAATCATTGCATCAAGGAAGAAATTAAGGAGGAAATAAAAAAATTCCTTGAAACAAATGAAAATTTAAACAACATATCCAAATCTATGAAAAAGTAGTGCTAAAAGGGAGGTTTATAGAAATAAACACCTACATAAAAAGATAAAAAATTTCAAATAAACAATCTAATCACGCACCTCAAGTAACCAGAAAAGCAAGAAAAAACCCCAAATTAGTGGAAGGAAAGAATTAATAAAGATCAGAGCAGAAATAAATGAAATAGAGACTAAAAAAAGATACAAAGGATCAACAAAATGAAAAACTAGTTGTTTTGAAAAGATAAACAAAATCAATAAACCACTTGCTAGACTAATCATAAAAAAGAGAGATGACCCAAATAAATAAAATCACAAATGAAAAAGGAGACATTACAACTGATATCACAGAAATATAAAAGATCATTAGAGACAATTATGAATAATACGCTAACAAGCTGGAAAACCTAGAGGAAATGGATAAAGTCCTGGACTCAGGCAACCTAGCAAGAGTGAATCAGGAAAAAAACCCAAAAAAACCCAAACAGACTAATAATGAGTAATGAGATTGAATTAGTAAGTCTCCTGACAAAGTCCAGGACTGGATGACTTTACTGTCAAATTCTTTGTCATTGTTTTTGTTTGTTTGTTTGAGACGGAGTCTTACTCTGTAGCCCAGGCTGAAGTGCAGTGGCGCGATCTCAGCTCACTGCAACCTCCGCCTCCCAGGCTCAAGTGACTCTCCTCCTCATGAATAGCTGGGACTACAGGTGATCACCACCATGCCCAGCTAATTTTTTGTATTTGTGTGTGTGTGTGTGTGTGTATCTTCTTCTTCTTTTTTTTTTTTAACTTTAAGTACTAGGGTACATGTGCACAACGTGCAGGTTTGTTACATATGTATACATGTGCCATGTTGGTGTGCTGCACCCATTAACTCATCATTTACATTAGGTATATCTCCTAATGCTATCCCTCCCCCTTCTCCCCACTCCACGACAGGCCCCAGTGTGTGATGTTCCCCTTCCTGTGTCCAAGTGTTCTTATTGTTCAATTCCCACCTATAAGTTTTTGTCCTTGCGATAGTTTGCTGAGAATGATGGTTTCCAGCTTCATCCATGTCCCTACAAAGGACATGAACTCATCCTCTTTTATGGCTGCATAGTATTCCATGGTGTATATGTGCCACATTTTCTTAATCCAGTCTATAATTGATGGAAATTTGGGTTGGTTCCAAGTCTTTGTTATTGTGAATAGTGCCACCATAAACATACGTGTGCATGTGACTTCATAGCGGCATGATTTATAATCTTTTGGGTATATACCCAGTAATGGGATGGCTGGGTCAAATGGTATTTTTAGTTCTAGATCCTTGAGGAATCGCCATACTGTCTTCCACAATGGTTGAACTAGTTTACAGTCCCACTAACAGTGTAAAAGTGTTCCTATATCTCCACATCCTCAAGGTTTCACCATGTTAGCCAGACTGGTCTCAAACTCCTGACCTCAGGTAATCACCTGCCTCAGCCTCCCAAAGTGCTGGGATTACAGGCATGTGCCAACACACCTGGCTTTTACTGCCAAATTCTATCAAACTTTCATAGAAGAACTAACAACAATTCTCCTCAAATTATTCCAAAAAATTGAAGAGGAAGAAATTCTCCCTAACTCATTCTATGCCAGCACTACCCAGGTACCAAAACCAGACAAAGACACAACACAAAGAGACAACTACAGGCCAATATCCCTGATGAACACTGATGCAAAATTTGTCAACAAAATACTAGCAAATCAAATCCAACAGCATCTCAGAAAACAAACAAACAAACAAAATAAACAATGTGATCAAGTGGGATTTATACCAGGGATGCAAGGATGGTTCAACATATGCAAATCAGTAAAAATGATCAATCACATCAGCAGAATGAAGAACAAAAATCATATGACTGTCTCAATAGATATAGAAAAAGCATTTGGTAAAATTCAATGTCCTTCATGACCAAAACTCTCAACAAATAAGGCATAGAAGGAACATACTTCAACATAAAAAGGCCATACATGAAAAACCTACAGCTAACATCATACTGAATAAGAAAAAGCTGAAAGTGTTTTCTCTGAGAGCTGGAACAAGACAAGGATGAACATTTTTCAACTACTTCTATTCAACATATAGTTGGAAGTTACAGCCAGAGCAGTTAAGCTAGAGATGGACATAAAAGGCACCCAAACTGGAAAAGAGGGTGTCAAATTGTCCTTCTTGGCCAGGAGTTGTGGCTTACACTTGTAATCCCAGAACCTTGGGAGGCCGAGGCAGGCAGATCATTTGAGGTCAGGGGTTCAAGACCAGCCTGGTCTACACAGTGAAACCCCATCTCTGCTAAAAACACAAAAGTTAGCTCGGTGTGGTGGCATGTGCCTGTAACCCCAGCTACTCAGGAGGCTGACACAGAAGAATTGCTTGAACCTGGGATGCAGAGGTTGCAGTGGGCCAAGATCATACCACTGAACTCAAGTCTGGGTGACAGAGCGACACTCTGCATCAAAAACACACACAAAAAAATTGTCCTTCTTTGCTGATGATATGATTTTATGCTAGAAAATCCTAAAGAGTCCACCAAAAATCTCCTAGGTCTGATAAATAGATTAAGTAAAGTTGCAGGATACAAAATTAACATACAAAAATTAGTAGCATTTCCATACAATGATAATGAATTAGCTGAGAAAGAAATCAAGACGACAATCTCATTTACAATACCTATAAAAAATAAAATACCTGGGAATAAATTTAACAAAGAAAGTGAAAGATCTCTACAAGGAAAACTACAAAACACTGATTAAAAAAATTGAAGAGGGCCAGGCACAGTGGCTCACGTCTGTAATCCAACCTGGCCAACGTGGTGAAACCCCGTCTCTAATAAAAATACAAACATTAGCCAGGCATGGTGGCGTGCACCTGTAGTCCCAGCTATTCTTCTTGGGAGGCTGAGGCAGGAGAAATGCTTGATTCCAGGAGGCAGAGGTTGCAGTGAGCTGAGATTGTGCCAAGGCACTCCAGCCTGGGCAACAAATGAGACTCCATCTCAAAAAAAGAAAAAAAAATTGAAGAGGACACAAACAAACGGAAAGACATCTCTATGCTCATGGATTGGAAGAATTAATATCATTAAAAAGACCACACTGCCCAAAGCAATCTACAGAGTCAAAGCAATCCCTATTAAAATACCAATGCTGTTTTTCACAGAAATAGAAAAAGCAAAATAGAAATAGGAAAAACAAAATAGAAAAACAGAAAAAAAAAAAAATTTTATGGTACCAAAAAGAGCCTGAAGAGCCAAAGCAATGTGAGCAAAAAGAATAAAGCTGGAGGCAACACACTACCTGACTTCAAAGTACATTATAAGACTATAGTAACCAAAACAGCATGTTACTGGTATAAAAACAGACACATAGACCAATGGAACAGAATAGAGAACCCAGAAATAAATCCACATATTTACAGCCAACTAATTTTTGACAAAGGTGCCAGGAACCTACACTGGGGCAAAAACATCCTCTTCAATAAATAGTGGTGGGAAAACTGGATATCCATATGCCAAAGAATGGAACTGGACCCTATCTCTCACCATATATAAAAATCAACTCAAGATGGATTAAAGATTTAAACGTAAGACTTAAAATTAGAAACTGCTACAAGAAAACATAAGGAAAATGCTTCAGGACATTGGTCTAGGCAAAGATCTTGTGCTTATGACCTCAAATGCACACAAAACAAAAACAAAAATAGATAAATAGAACTACATTAAGCTAAAAAGCTTCTGCATAGCAAAGGAAACAATCAGCAGAGTGAAAAGACAATCTGTTGAATGGGAGAAAATATTTGCAAACTACTCATCTGACAAAAGGGTAATATCCAGAATATAAAAGGAACTCAATTCAATAGTTAAAAAAAAAATGCCATTAAAAAGTGGGCAAAAATATGAATAGACATTACTGAAAAGAAATTAAATCCAGACCCAGCATAACAAAAGAAATAACAAAGATCAGAGAACTAAATAAAATCGAAACAAAAAAATACAAAAGATAAATGAAACAAAAAGCATATTATTTGAAAAGATAAAATTGACAAACCATTAGTGAGATTAACCAAAAAAAGAAGAGAGAAGATCCAAATAAGAAGATCGCATTTCTCAACGAGAAATCAAACTACAGCCAGTACAGCAGAAATACAAAAGATTAGCTAAGGCTACTATGAACACTTTTATGTGCACAAACTGGGAAATCTAGAAGAGATAGATAAATTCCTGGAAATATAAAACCCTCCTAAATTAAATCAGGAAGAAACAGAAACCCTGAACAGACCAATAGCAAGCAGCAAGATTGAATCAGTCGTCTAAAAAAATTGCCAACCAAAAAAGTCCAGGACCAGATGGATTCATAGCCGAATTCTATCAAACATTCAAAAAAGAATTGGTACCAATCCCACCGAAACTATTGCAAAAGATAGTGAAAGAGGGAATCCTCTCTTAATCATTCTATGAAGCCAGTATCACCCTAATACCAAAACCAGGAAAGGGCATAACAAGAAAACTACCGGACCAATAGCTCTGATGAAAATAGATGCAAAAATCCTCAAAAAATGTTATCTAACCAAATCCAACAGCATATTAAAAGATAATACATCATGATCAAATGGATTTTATATTAGGAATACAGGGATATTTTAACATACACAAAGTCAATAAATATGATACATGACATAAACAGAATTAGAAACAAAACTATGTGATCACCTCAATAGGTGCAGAAAAAGCCTTTGATAAAATCCAGCATCCCTTTATGATAAAAAACCCTCAACAAAATAGGCATAAAATGAACTTAAAGTAATAAAAGTCATATATGACAAACCTACAGCCAACATTATACTGAATGGGGAAGAGTTGAAAGCATTCCCCCCAAGAACTGGAACAAGGCAAGAGTGCCCATTTTCCCACTTCTAATCAACACAGTACTGGAAGTTCTGGCCAGAGGAATCAAACAAGAGAAAGAAATACAAGGCATCCAAATTGGAAAAGAGGAAGTCAAATTGTCACTGTTTGCTGATGATATAATCATATACCTAGAAAACCCTAAAGACTCATCCAGAAAGCTCTTAAATCTGATAAAGGAATTGAGTAAACTCTCAGGATACAAAATCAATGTATGCAAATCAGTAGGTCTGATACACACCAACAACCACCAAGCTGAGAATCAAATCACTAACTCAATCCCTTTTACAATAGCTGCAAAAAAAAAAAAAAAAGAAAGGAAGGAAGGAAAAAGAAAGAAAGAAAGAAAGAAAGAAAGAAAGAAAGAAAGAAAGAAAAGAAAAGAAAAGAAAAGAAAAGAAAAGAAAAGAAAAGAAAAGAAAAGAAAAGAAAAGAAAAGAAAAGAAAAGAAAAGAAAAGAAAAGAAAAGGAATGGTTGGGAATATACCTAACCAAGGAGGTGAAAGATCTCTACAAAGAAAAATACAAAATACTGCTGAAAGCAAGCGTATATAACATAAACAAATGGAAACACAATTCATGCTCATGAATGGGAAGAATCAATATTGTGAAAATGACCACACTGCCCAAAGCAATCTACAGAGTCAATGCAATTTCCATCAAAATACCATCATCATTCTTCATAGATTTAGAAAAAACAATCCAAAATTCATATGAAACAAAAAAACAACCTGCATAGCCAAAGCAATACTAAGCAAAAAGAACAAATCTGGAGGCATCATATTACCCAACTTCAAATTATATTAGAAGTCTATATTTACCAAAACAGCATGGTACTGGCATAAAAATAGGTATGTAGATAAATGGAACAGAATAGAGAACCCAGAAACAAAGGCAAATATTTACAGCCAACTGATCTTTGACAAAGCATGGAAAAATATAAATTAGGGAAAAGACACCCTATTCAATAAATGGGCTGGGAAAACTGGCAAGCTACATGTAGAAGAATGAAACTGATTTCTCAGCCTATACAAAAATCAACTCAACATGGATCAAAGACTTAAATGTAAGACCTGAAGCCATAAAAATTCTAGAAGATAACATTGGAAAAAGCTTCTAGACATTGGCTTAGGCAAAGAATTCATGGCTAAGACCCCAAAAACAAATGCAACAAAAACAAAGATAAATAGATGGGACCTAATTAAACTAAAAAGCTTCTGCACAGCAAAAGAAATAATCAGCCAAGTAAACAGACAGCCCATAGAGTGGGAGAAAATATTTGCAAACTATGTATCTGACAAAAGACTAATATCCATAATCTACAAGGAACTCAAACAAATCAGCCAGAAAAAACAACAACAAATAATCCCATCAAAAAGCAGGCAAAGGACTTGAATACACAATTCTCAAAAGAAGATATACAAACAGTCAACAACAGCATGGATGTAGTGAAAAGGGAACACTGTTAGACTGCTAATGGGAATGTAAACTAGTACCACCACTATGGAAAACAGTATGGAGATTCCTCAAAGAAAAGAAGAACTACCATTTAATCCAGCAGTCCCACTACTGGGTATCTACCCAAAGGAAAAGAAATCATTATATAAAAAATACACACGCACAATCATGTTTATAGCAGTACAATTCGCAATTGCAGAGGTAAGGAACCAACCTAAGTGTCCATCAACCAATGAGTAAATAAAGAAAATGTGGTATATATATATGTATATATACCATGGAATACTACTCAGCCGTAAAAAGGAATGAAATAATGTCTTTTGCAGCAACCTGGATAAAACTGGAGGGCATTATTCTAAGTGAAGTAACTCATAAATGGAAAACCAAGTATCATATGTTCTCACAAGTGGGAGGGGGAGCTAAGCTATGAGGATGCAAAGGCATAAGAATGATGTAAAGGACTTTGGGGACTTGTGGGGGAAGGTTGGGAGGGGGGTGAGGGATAAAAGACTACATATCGAGTACAGTGTACACTGCTCGGGTGACAGGTGCACTAAAATTTCAGAAATCACTGCTAAAGAACTTATCCATGTAACCAAAAACCACTTGTACCCCAAAAACTATTGAAATAAAAAGAATTAAAAAATTTAAAAGACATACAAATAGTCAACAGATATAAGAAAAAATGCTCAACATCACTAATCAGGAAAATGTAAATTGAAACCACAATATGATATCCTCTTACCCACATTAAAATGGTTATTTTATACATATATGATATATATATACATTGCTATGTATATATTTTGTATATATGTATATATGACATTGCTATGAATATATTTTTTTGAGACAGAGTCTTGCTGTGTTGTCCAGGCTGGAGTGCAGTGGCACTATCTCAGCTCACTGCAGCCTCCATCTCCCAGGTTCAAGTGATTCTCCTGCCTCAGCCCCCTGAGTAGCTGGGATTACAGGCATGCATCATCACGTCTGGCTAATTTTTGTATTTTTAGTAAAGACAGGGTTTCGCCATGTTGGCCAAGCTGGCTCAAACTCCTGACCTCAGGTGATCCACCCAAAGTACTGGGATTACAGGCGTGAGCTACCACGCCCAGCCTAGAATGGCTATTTTTAAAAAGACAAAAAATAACACGCTGGTGACAATGCAGAGAAAAAGGAAGTCTGTACACTATTGGTAGGAATGTAAATTAATACAACCAGTATGGAAATGCCTCAAAAAACTAAAAATAGAACTACCATGGGCTCTAGCAATCCCACTACTAGGTATTTATCGAAAGGAAAAAAATTAGAATATAAAAGAGATGCCTGCACTTGCATGTTTATTGCAGCACTATTCACAATAACAAAGATTTGGAATCAACCTAAGTGTCCATTGATGGAAGAATGGATAAAGGACATATTATATATACACATACAGACATATTATATATGTATATACATATATATGTATATATGTATTATGTATTTTATATATATTATATACATACATACACATATATAATAGAATACTATTTGGCCATAAAAAGAATAAAATCATGTCATTTGCAGCAACACGGATCGTCCCAGATGTCATTATGTTAAATAAAATAAGCCAGGCACAGAAAGACAAATATTGCATGTTCTCACTCATATGTGGGAGCTAAAGAAGTGGATCTCATAGAAGTAAAGAGTAGAATATACATACCAGAGGCTGGGAAGTGTGGGTGGATGGAGGGAAATCAAAAAAGCCTGGTTAATGGGTACAAACATACAGTTAAATAGAAGGATTAAGTTCTAACATTCTATAGCAGGGTTAATATAGTTAACAATAATGTAATGTATATTTCAGAATAGCTAGAAGAATGGACTTGAAATGTTTCCAACATAGAAATGATAAATTCTAAATATGATGGACACTCCAAATACCATGACTTAATCATTACACATTCTATGCATGGAATAAAATATTTCATGTACCCCATAAATATGTATATCAGTAAAAAAAGAATTATCACATGGGAGAAAAATCTAGAGGGTAAAAAGATGGGTAGTGTTCGGGGGTTCCATGGGAAGGGAGGGAATAATGAATATTGTGGAGGACAGGAGATTTTCAGGGGCCATGAAATTCTCTAGCATGATATTGTAATGGTAGATACATGATATTATGCATTGTCAAAACCCACAAAATTACACAACACAAGGAGTGAATCCTAATGTAGTCTTGAAAAGTAAGTTAATAATAATGTATCAAAATTAGTTCTTCAACTGTCACAAATGTATATTACCAATGCAAGACATGGATAATAGGGGAAACTGGGATGTGGAGCTTGGAAGGAAGTATATGAGAACTTCACTTTCTGCTCAATTTTTCTATAAACCTAAAACTACTCTTAAAAATAAACTGCACTAATTTAAGGTCCGTTAATTTTTTTAAAGCAAAACATTCTTGAATTATCTGGGGCAGGTATTTATTTTTAGCAAACCTTTAGCAAAAGACTATGGTCCTTGCTGCATGTTTTAGAATCAATTCTCTCCATACTCCTAACATTTCTGTGAGGAAAGTACCAGTGTAATTGCCCCTTACACTGCTGAGGAAATTGATGCCAGAGTGTGTGAATATCTTACTCAGGGCCACATTGCAAGTGGCAGGGCCAGGATTCAAGTAACCCTTGCTCCTGGGTGTGAGTCTGCCTCCCCTTAAATAGGCCAAGGCCAGTTGAGTGATGGTGTTTATTACTTCCACCTTGGAGCTTCCTGAATTTATCCTCGGGAAAGTGGTTTTGTTTTGTCCTTTATAACAAGCCATTCCAAATTGTTATTGGAAGGAGGTGTAATATAAATAATAAAATACTGAAACTAGAGATCTCAGGTGTTCCACAAAGAACCAAAATAAATCTACCTTATATATTCCTTAGTTCCCCAGGTATCATACTATTTACTCCTTTTTGCTGTAATTGTCAAGATAGTTTGTATTTAAACTTCCAGAGGATGAAAATATTTAAACCAGATAAGCATAGTGTCAACAGTCATTTGATGGGGATTTTTTTTTCTTTTTTGTAGGGAAGAGAGGATCTTATTTTTAAAAAAAGACTCATCACAACACCCTTCCCCCCTAAAAACACACACAACTTAATAGGAGTATAGTAGGTTAAAAAGAAGCACAAAATGCAAGTTTGTTTAGGTGTAAAACCATAGCTGACAATGATTTTTACTACTAGTTTCTACTGTGTTGTTAATACAAATACCCAATAAGCACAATTTATAAATTGATATATATGGAAGCACAAGAAAGGGCAAGCATTTTTTCAACTCAAATATCTTAATTCACCAAACTGTGTTTTGAATTCCTAGTGTGCACTAGAACCATATTGAGTACTGAGGGTGAGGGAGGCGGGTCACAAAAGGAGATCAGGCTTTTACCCTTAAGGACCTTGTGACCCCGTTAGACACATGTGCAAAACAGATGAAAGGGACACGAGGAGATGATGCTTACCTTGTAGTTGTCGCTGGAGGGGTGGAGGATGAGAACACAGACTAAAGCATGTGGTGAAGGTTTTCTTGTTGCACTAGGACCTACGTAGATTCTTTAGGGATGGATGATACTAGACTGGTGGAAGAGGGATGGGAGAGCATTCCTGGCCATGGGACCATCATGGACAAGGCTGAGTCATTCAAGAGTGTGTGGGATGTGTTCAGGAACAAGTAGTAGATCTATTTTTCTGAGGTAGGGATGTGGAGGAGCTCAAGGAAGATTGCTGGGAAAGGTCTAAAGAAGAAAGATGCTAGAGGACCAATGACACACGCAGATGAGTTTGTGCTTGAGCTGAAGCGTGACTGGGGGTAACTGCAGGTATTTGAGCAGTGGTGTAATGAGATAGAAGTGATGGTTTAACAAGGTTCGTCTGATACAACCGGCCAGAAGTGAAGCTTCCCTCACAATCTTATCCTCCCACCCCGCACAAAAGATGGGCTGTTTACTTACCCCTGATTTACATTAAGGAAATCCTGCTATTTTCCCTACCAACAACAACAAGAATCATTTATTGAATGCCTACTTCTTGCCAGAAGAAAAGCGCCAGTCTTCCTCACAATTCCAAAAGATAAATAACAATCATCTTTGTTTATATTAAAAGATACAGGTCAGAAGATTAAAGTGATTTGCTTAAAGCCACATTTGAGGGTCAGATTTTTAACCCAGATCTTCTTGGTTCTAAGGATCATGCATCATCTATTAATATTTTCCCCATCTGTGCTTATCTAGCAAAGTGACCTAAAGACGCTTTACTAATAGGCTAAGAGTTAGCAAACTTCCCTATAAACGGTCAGATAAATATGATATAGATATATATCACACGTAAATATGAGGCATATATATATATACACACATAGACATGTATAATATGCACACATATTTTTATTTTAGGCTGTGTAGGCCATGCTGTCTCTATCACAACTTCTGCCATTGTAGTGTAAGAGCAGCCATAAACAATATGTCAACCAATGAGTGTGGCTGTGTTTCAATAAAAACCAGGAATTTGAATTTCATATAATTTTCATGTGTCAGAAGTATTATTTTAAATTGCATGATCTATTGTATTTTTATTCTTTTCCAATCACTTAAAAATATAAAAACCATCCTTAATCATGGGCCATATGAAAATCGGCAGTGGCCTTTTGACTTGTGGGCCATGGCATGCCAATCCCCATTTTAGGTTTACAGATTAAAGCACTAAGCTAATGAGGCCACTGTTAAATGACTTGTCTCCATAAAAGACAGATTTCTGTATGCTGCCAAAAATCCTGTTTTGTCAGCAATATGCTATTGTCCTGTTTCTTGTCAAGAGTCTTGCAGATTTGTAGGGGATTACAAGGGCAAAGATAGCTCAGTGCAATCCAGACAACAATAGGAAAATCAATATATTTGTCCCTCTCACAAATGTGATGCCAAGAACATTTCTGTTATAGTCTAGCTAAAATGTTCTAAAAATGTGTTAATTGTAGGTTTTGGATTCTAAAAATATCTCCATGAAAAATGGCACAAAGCACTTTTTCTGTTATCTAATATGTTGTATAGGCACTCAGTAAATATTATAGCAGTCCATGGTCAGGGTTTATTACATTAGCACTCCTGGGTGTAACTCCATATTAGCCTGCTTTTAATTCTTTAGATCCCTGATTCACTTACTTCATTTACTCACCCCTTAATCAGTAAACATTGCTTATCTACCACAAGTCCAGACTTATGCTGGGTGCTGGAAATTCAAAGTTGAACACTAAAGTCTTTGCCTCAAGGAACTCATGATATGGGGAGACATTGAACACATAGAAATAGCAATAATATCGAATATACTAAATGCCACAGTACTGATGTATTCTGGTGCTGAGGAAACACACACAGATGGGCTCTGCCTGGGTGAACCAGAGAGTACCAAAGAACGCTTTTAAAGGAGAGTGAGATCTGAACCAAATCTGGAAGGATACATTCACTCATGATGCTCCCATTTAGGAATGAGAACAATACTAACTCTAACTTGTTACATAGGAGACAAAGGCAAGGGAGGGCTGCTGGAGAGCCATGAAACTGTACTGTTGAACTGGATCATAGCTAGTAAACAAGATACATGCAAGTCCCACATGCAACACATTTGTAATGTATTTTATACACTACATTTTTAGTGTATTTTACTTTCGACATTTCATGAAAAAATATTGGGTAATAAAATTGAGCACAAAATTTGTAAGTGGTAAGATAACTCAATTTTTTCCCCTGAATTTCATTTGAAAATAATATAAGGGTACATATTTAATTTTTTAACTGAATTTAAGACTCATATATCCAAATATGTTGGAAAAGTAGAATGCATTCTCACCTGAAGGACTTTCCGAATTCTTTTTAGATTGTGTATCAAGAGTAGGTTTTTCTCTTTGGAAACACGACCTAACTGTTCATCTAGTTGTATTAACAAGTTTTGAAGAAGAATCGTTGCCATGGTTTCATTGTTAGAAGCTGCCTCCCTAAAAAAATAAAGGATTATTACACAACAGAAAACAACTTAGTAAAATGTCTACTTCTTTACCATACTAATTTTAAAGCAATAAGCCTATTACACGGTGATAAGCATTTAGAAGTTTTTAAAAATTGAATTGTAAACATGAAGAGATGCTCAACATCACTAATCATTAGGGAATTTCAAGTCAAAATCAGAGTAAGATACCTCTTCATACCCATTAGGGTGGCTATTATGAAAAGGAAAAAAAAAAAAAACAGAAAATAAGTGTTGGTGAGGATACAGAGAAATTGTGCAATGCTGGTGGGAAGGTAGAATGGTCAATCACTGTGGAAAACTGTATGGCAGTTACCCAAAATATTAAACATAAAATTGCCATATGATCCAGCAATTCCACATCTGGGTATATACCCAAAAGAATTAAAAGCAGGGACTCAAACAGATATTTGCATACCAATATTCCTAGCAGAGTTATTAGCAATAGCCAAAAGGTTTAAACAACCCAAATGTCCATTGACAGATAAATTTATAAAACACAATGTGATACATACAAACAATGGAATATTATTGAGCTTCAAAAAGGAAGAAAATTGTGATACGATACCTGTTAAATATGAATGAATTTTGAAAACATTACACTAAGCAAAATAATTCAGTTACAAAAGGACAAATATTGTGTGATTCCAATTATATAAAATACCTAGAGTAGTCAAATTCACAGAGACATAAAATAGAATGGTGATTGTCAGGGGTTGGGGGTGGAGGACTAGGGAGTTACTGTTCAAAGATTACAGAGTTTCAGTTTGGAAAGATGAAAAAGTTCTGCAGACGGATGGTGGTGATGATTGCATAATAATGTGAACATACGTAATGCCACTGAACAGTACACCAAGAACAATGGTAAATTTTATGTCATGTGTATTTTACCACAATAAAAAAGACGGCCGAATGAAAAAAAAAATTAAATGGTATAAGGTGAATAGAGCTTTGAAGAATATAAATCTTACTGAGAAAAAATACTGATTTACATTCAGTCTGTGACACAGAACTGACAATCAATTGATTTGCTTCTTTTTTTAATACATGAAAAATCATTTGGGTTTTTGTTTACAGAGAAACAAAGCACTAGAACCATTAAGTTTTCATTTACAATGAATGGAACCAGAAAGGACAATGATTCCCTTTCTTTGGGAAGGCTTTTCAAATTCTTGAGAAAGTTCTTTATCTGAAAAGAATGCATCTAGTGAGTCAAAAGTGGACCATAAAATAAATTCACAGGGATAGAGCATCAAGCATTTGTGCATCAACTTCTAGGGAAAGTATGTTTGATCCTACCAGTCTTGATTTTCAATCCACTGGGCCAACAGATGCCGAATTTCCATGGGAAAGTTGTCATCATAGAACTGATCCACCTGCTCCAAAAACTTGATTTCTAACTGTTGAACTTGATTCCACTGAGACATGCTATAAAAGAAGGGGTAGAATTAGAGTTTTAAAATATTGTTCATAGCCCTAGTACATATTTTCTTTTTTCCTTAGAATTAGTCAATGTTATGACTGAATTCCAATATATCCAAGGATACAAAAATTTCACTAAGTTTTTTTTTTCATAATTCAACCCTAATGAAGGGAGAAGCCTTCTTTCTGTGCCCCTAAAGTACAGCCTTCCTTGCTCTAAAATGAACTCCTGTTCCACCTGCTCCAGGAAGCTTTCACTCCCGCTCCCGCTCCCCCAAACAGCCCACATCCTGCCCACAGCTATCTACATGAATGTATATTACCAACAAGCTCTTTCCCTATCTCTTGTCCCCTCTACACTTAGACTTGGAGCAACTTGAAGGGAAATGTATTTGACACTTACTACACCTCCTAAAACCCTCTAAGACTTCATATGTGAGGAACAACCCCCCAAAAGGCTTCTTTTATACGAAATTGCCAAATTTCTGTTTTCTTTATTTCAGATTTGTCTGGCTTCTAGAGTCAGCTTTATGTTCCTGACTTCTAGTCCAATTATGTCTTAGCTTCATGAAGAATTTTATGTATGCATTTTCGTGGGCTCCAGTTTTTTTAATTAAAAATATTTCTGAACCAGTGAATGTGTTTTATTTCTCTCTGTGAGGATCCACTATGGGTGGGCAAAGCTCTTAAAGGATGTAGTCTTTTTGTCTCTGAGAAACATCTGACAGTGGTTAAACCCTCAAATTACTTAAGGAGTAAGAAACCACACTTGATACCTATTTGGCAGCCATCATAAAACAAAGGTACGCATTTCCCCCTTGTAACCCCACTCTGGCCAATTTAGAAGCTGTAGAAGTATTTCCTAACTTAGGAAAATTAGTATGACGCTGCCTGCTTGAAATTACAGCATTTCATGTTTTCCAAAGTCAATTTTTTTATTGTTTTGTCAGCAATTCTAAGTCAAATAAAAACACTAAACCCCCTTTTATGTAATTAATCGCCATAACATTTCAACACATTTCATAGATAGGCTAAGGTTTCCTTTTGCCTATAGAACACCAGGGTAACTTCATATATTTCATATACATATTCTTCAGGTTTCAAATGGAGTCATTTTGAGCACCTTTTCCCTGAGCTCCTGGTAAATGACTTAAAATTTATAGAAAAACATGTTGCCAATGTTTTGCTAAAGAGAAGGCAAGTGGGAAAAGAAGTAATGTTTTATTTGCATATCACTTTATATTTATGAAA
Source organism: Chlorocebus sabaeus (assembly GCF_047675955.1). NCBI lineage: Eukaryota > Metazoa > Chordata > Mammalia > Primates > Cercopithecidae > Chlorocebus > Chlorocebus sabaeus. The sequence continues at coordinate 78,471,041 of NC_132913.1, forward strand.
ACCTTTACACTTTACAATTCTAGCATATTGTAAATGCTCAATCAATGCTTGTTAAATGAAGAATGAGTGGCACTCCTGACATTGCTATGAATAGAGTAGGTGGATATAAGTAGTATGTCAACTTTAAAAAGGAAAAACTTGAAGATCAAATAGGCGAAATGACACCTGCCTAATGTGTGAGGCTTCTAAGGGGCAATCTGAAGTTTCCTGAGCCTGAACCATTTGTCTTTCCAAATATTGGAGAGAGATATATATATTCCACACAAAATTGGAACATTTGTTCCCATGCTACTATCAACATTGTCCTATCTATCAATTTATTTTAATGACAACAGAGAACAGGAGTTGAAAATAGCATTACAATTTTTCATCATACTATTGTTAAACCCCTGCTATGATTTGGATGAAAACGTATTTTCTAACTAAAACTTACACGTAGATGAGAGGAATAAGTTCTAGTGCTGTAACACTAGGATGAATATGGTTAACAGTAACTTAGTGTATATTTTCAAAAAGCTAAGAGGACGTTGAATGTTCACAACACAAAGTAATAATAAATGTTTGAGGTGATGGATATGCTGATTATCCTTTGATCATAACACATTGTTTATATTTATTGAAATATCACTCTATATTCCATAAATATTTACAATTGTGTGTCAAATAAAAATAAAAGGAAATTTTTTAAAAATAAAAATAAACACCGAAAAAAATCACTACTAAGATCTGAGTCTTTCGGAGAGCTGAATTCAAAGCTGAAAAAAGGAAGAAGAAGGAATACATAGTCCTAGGACATTTTCTACTGCAGCCTCTGGGAACGCCTTTAGGCATCCTTCAGCAGGTTTCTTTGCTTTCACTGTCTAGGGACTACTTTCTCGTGAAAATTGTGTATGTTGCTTCTGAAAACTGAGTGCCTGTCTGTTCTTTTTGCATGCAGTTCCTAGAAGAACCCACTAAAGGGGCATTTTGTCCCACTGTCTGTGAGCTGGTGGTGCCGCTTTGGCTCTGTGGCCTGTAGCTTGCAAAAGGAGATGGACCTGCCCTAAAACGTCACTCGCGCCCATCAAAACCACAGTCACCGGCTGCCGTAGCTGCGAACTTTTTTCTGAAACCCAGGTAGCTAATCTAAAGTCAGACATCACAGCTCTAGAGAAGCTGGCTAAGAAAGTGAAGAGGGGCTCACTTTCAGCCTCCGCGAGGACACACCTCCGCAGCCGCCGCAGCTCCCCGGCCCCGGCTGGGAGATTCACCCGGGCACAGTGGCGCGGGCCTGCGGGGCGGTTTCCGCGGAGAGCCCGTGCCAGGGCGCGTCTGTGGGTCGTGGAGTCGGGCGCTTCCTTCTATAATAACCCTCCTCAGGCAGGTTAAAATGAAGCAACAGTCAAAACGCCAAGGGAAAGCAAAGCTTGAGAGCATCCTGCATAATAAGCGTGTCCTCCTAGCGAGAGGCAGCGAGAAGGTGTGGTCTGGCCACTTACCTAGCGCTCTCTCAGCACAGGTCCCAGGCGGTGCTCAAGTCCAAAGTCAGAAGCGCCCCTCACAGTCCCTAGGAGAAAGCCGCTGACGCCATCGTCAGTAGGGGATTTGCATTTCTCCTCCCACTTGAGGCTTTCCTGTGCGTCAGTGTTCGAGTCTCTGGGACTTTACTTGGGTCGGTTCCCACCCACTTTATTCTAGAAATGCTAACACGCAGAAACTGGAGTCCCTTCATCGGGAGTCCTCTTCCCTCTTATCTTTCCCAGCCGCTCCCGCAGGTGGCTCAGGAGTGCCAGGAGAAAGGGGAGGGGCGGGGTGCACATTTTCTTCAGTGGTTTCCTTAGACAATCCGAGATCCGCTGCAAAGTTACTTACCTGGAACTCAGTTCTTCAGCTTCCTCTCTCCCTAGTATAAGACTCCACTCAGCCTGGTGAGCCACCCCTGGGCTGGAAGGGGTGGGTAGCCAGGATTAAAACACCAAACTCGTAGACCTTACCGGTCTCCAATTCCAGCGGGGCCTGCCCACTCTGAGAAGGGTGACCTGACCCAGAGGTTTGGGCCAGCTCCTGGGTAGGCCACCAGTGCCTGCCCTTCCTGGCCCAGCCTCCTCCTACTCTCCCTGAGTGGCCTTGTCCCTGGTTGTTATGGTGCGTTCTTCTCCCTTTGTGACATCAGCCTGTTCTAGAATCACAGAGTTGGAGGAAGTCTTCGTCCCATCTAATGCTAAATCCTCTTTCATATCTGAAGAGACCCAGTGAGATGACCAAGATGACTCAATAAGTTAGCCATGGAGCCCGATAAGAGCCCAGGTGTTTCCCTTCCCATCTCAGTGGTCTTTTAATTTCATCTCCTTGTAGTTAGTTCTTAACTCCTTGATTCACAGTAGGGGCCCTATAAACGTTCAATAAAATAAAGACAAGTCCAGGTGTGGTGGCTCACACCTGTAATCCTGGCACTTTGGGAGGCTGAGGTGGGAGGACTCCTTGAGCCCAGGAGTTTGAGACCAGCCCAGGCAACACAGTAAAACCCCACTGTGTATTAAAAAATCAATAAAAATGTTTAAAAAAGTAAAATTAGTAAAATAAAGGCAAAAATAAAGACAGACAGACTGAAAGAAAGGTAGGAAGTGTCACTCAATTTGATTATACACATGCTTAGAGCAATATACCAAGGTAAAATGCCTGCCTCCCTCTCCCCTGACCAGTATCACACAGGTACACTCTCTGGATTCTTCTCTCCCAGGTGACATTATTATCATGTGCTGAAACTTACAACCCACCCCCAAACAGGTCAATCAACCCAAAGTCACACTTTCCATATCACTCTAAATTTCCTGGTTAAGTAGGCCTGCTCCCCACTGCTTGTTCAGTGGGCAGTTTCCAGGAGTTTATGCTGCTGTAACCCTACATGAGAAAGTGCCAATTTCAGGCTAGTCCATAAGCTACTAAGCAAAGTCTGATTTTCTTCGGGGGAAGCTGTCACTGCCTATAGGAAAAAAATCCAAATTCTTGGCACTTTAAGTTCTGTACAGTTTGGTCCCGACCTATCCAGGAAACTTTTCTCTCCTATAAGAGCCCACGATGTGACCCAAAACAGTCACCTCAGCTACCAAGATTAACCTCATTTTTCACTACCGATGCTTTCTTCAACTGGATATTCCTTCCTGAGCCTACCTACTTAGTAAAATCCTGTATTCTCAGTGAAGACTTCCCGATGACCTGAACCCACAGCAATGTTTCCCTGCTCCAAATTCTTGTCATACTTCCTGTCCAAACCAGCGCTCTCCAAGAGAAATAAAATGCAAGTCACGTATGTAATTGCAAATTTTCTCATAGCCACATTAAAAAGGAAAAAAGCACAGGTAAAATTAATTTTAATATTGTAAATAACCCGGTATATACAAGAATCTTAACATTTTGGCATATAATCAATATAAAAATTATTAACAAGATACTTTGCATTCTTTATTTCATACTCAATCTCTGAAGTCTGGTGTGTATTTAGCTCTTACAGGGCATGTCAGTTAGGACTAGCCACATTCCAAGCCACATGTGGCTAGTGGCTGCCATGTTGGACAGTGCACATTTAGACCACTTATTCAGCACTTTTCACTTCCTGCCTCATAGTGTTAGTCACACTGGTTTTACATGTCCTTATCATTATCCTATTCAATTGTTGAGTGCCTGCTGTACAAAACAGAGAGTTTGTTCTCTTCTTCCTTTTCAGGGCCTTACCTTGGGGCTCTGACAGCAGTTCCTAAACTGTTTGTTCTCAAGATACCGTTATTCCCTTAAAAATTGTTGACAAACCCAAGGAATGTTTGTGTATTACTGTTCTGGATGAAATTTTTATTTACTGTGTTAAAACTTAAATCTGAGAAAAAATGAAAATCTGTATTTATTCCTTTAAAATGACAGTAATAAACCCACTGTGTGTTAAACATGTTTTAAGAAAAACAAATATATCTTCCAGCACGAAAAACTTAATGAGAAAAGTGGCATTTTAGAAATCTCTTTAATGTCTGGTTTGAGAGAAGACAGCTGGATTCTCATATCTGTTTCTGCACTTAATCTGCTGCGAAGTATTATTCTGGTTGACATATTTGAAGAAAGTATGGACTCACACATTTATGTAGTTGGAAAAGGGGAGTATTATAATGACCTTTTCAAATAATTATTCTTCTTTGATATCACATCAAAACTTAACGAGTGGTAGTTTCTGAAGGGCTAGTTGCATTGTGAAATCTGAAACCTTATCAATATACTTTATGTATACTGTTACATTCAAATATTTTGTTGTATATATTTTGAATATTACCCACAAATTATTTTGCAATGTCAGACACTGGTCATTTGAAAAACATTAGTCCACTGAAGTATGCAGATTCTCTAAATGCTGACACATTTCATCATACAATATTCAGAAATTCATGTAATATCAATGTTGATCTCATCATGTAAAGTAGTTTAAATACTGGGAAGCAGTCAAGCTTATGATGATGGATACAAGCTCTCCAAATTCTAATTTTTGAAAGCTTGAAAGCTCAGTTTTATTATTGGCAACAGATACTACCAGTTTCTTGAAGTGACAGGCTCATCTTGGCAACTCAAACAATCACGCAAGTGCTTTTCCTTGAGATGAACATCATGCTTTAATATGTGCCTTTTCCATTTCATCACAAAGAATATTAAAAAGACATGTACTTAAGGTCTGAGACTTAATAAAATTAATAATTTTTACCGCTTCATCAAAAACATTCTTAAGTCAAACTGGCATTTTAAAATTTTTATTGTAAGTGCATGGTGGTGAAAGATACAACTGCTAGTATAATTTGGCACCACTTCCTTGCTTCGTGCTAAGGCCCCAACAGTTTTACCCACCATTGCTCTGGTCCCATTGGTGCAAATGTCAGAAGAGGAGTGAAAAGACAAAACCGTATTAGTATTATTATAAAAATAGTTTAACCTCACAGATGCCCTAAAAAGATCTCGGGGCCGGGCGCGGTGGCTCAAGCCTGTAATCCCAGCACTTTGGGAGGCCGAGACGGGCGGGTCACGAGGTCAGGAGGTCGAGACCATCCTGGCTAACCCGGTGAAACCCCGTCTCTACTAAAAAATACAAAAAATAAGCCAGGCGAGGTGGCGGGCGCCTGTAGTCCCAGCTACTCGGGAGGCTGAGGCAGGAGAATGGCGTAAACCCGGGAGGCGGAGCTTGCAGTGAGCTGAGATCCGGCCACTGCACTCCAGCCTGGGCGACAGAGCGAGACTCCGTCTCAAAAAAAAAAAAAAAAAAAAAAAAGATCTCGGGAGCCACTCCCAGGGATCTCCATGTTAACACTTAGAGAACCGTTGCTCTTTTTGCCATATGCTGCCAACTGTAGCTTGTTTAGCCAGAGATGTCCATCATGAGGGACTCTGCCCAAATGCACACTTTTTTCTTGGTTAAAGCTTCTGCCTTGAACCTCTGTGTTCCTTCTCTATTTCATGAGTGGAGCAAAACATCTAACAAAGGGCACTTCTATGTCCAATTTTTTTCTCTTTTTTAGGATCAAAACTAAATAAGCAGGTCCTCAGTTTCTTGGCCCTACACTGGCCCTGGCCTCGTCAGTCCCTCAGAGACAAAGACAAAAAAAAAAAAATTCGAAGTAAAATGAAGAACAAACCAAATGGTAAAATGAAACCCCTGTAAGGTTTTCCAAATTCAAAGGCCCCCACAGATTTCTATCTCCTTTCTAAAACAGCCACCCTGTTGCCCTGGTGATAAGCCCTATATCTCATTTTTTTGCTGCATCATCCTAAGAAGAAAATCCCAGATTAAAGACTTTCAGAAAAGTAGATTCTAGTTCTGGTGTGTCAATTTCTAGCGGTACAAAGTTGTGTAAGTTATCTAACTTCTCTAACCCCAAAACTCCCTGTCTATAAAAGTGGGGATATTATATCCCACCTGAAATTGCTGGGAGGAGTCAAAGATATAATGTAAGAAATGGGATCAGGTTAAATGGTGAATCAATAGCTGTTAATAATAGAATAATAAACAAGTTATGGGTAACTTTGGCCGTCACCAGGTTAACCCTCCAACTTCTCTGCCACCTTCCTGTACAGAGCGGAAATGGAGATAAAGAGAGGCCGGGTGGGATAGGCAGGTTGACAGTCGTAAATAGAAGACAGGGTAGATTCAAAATCAGTTCTGACTGTGCTTTTCCCACTCTGCCCAGTGGAGCTGCTTTTGTGGGAAACAGAGAGAGGAAGAGAGAGGATATCACTCTCGCTGCTGTAAGAGAAGTAAACCAGGTCCACCTTCTCCCAATTTTTGTACAAAAAATATAAACATTTGCTGGTTTCAGTTTTGTGGTATCACCATACTTCTCCTCTCCTCTCTTAAGTGTCCTGAGGAACTGGGGTGAGCTGGAGTTGGAGGTTGGACAGACAATATGCACACACAGAAAGATGCGTCGGGTTCCCTGGTTGCATATGTTAGTGCCACATGAGTAGGACAGCGAGGATTATTGGGATAAGATGGCCTGGTGCAAATCTCATCAACTCATCTGTGTGCAGGTTGCTCTAGCTCTATCAGAACAGGAACATTGTCTTGTGAAAGGGTTTAATATCAATCTTGTTAATTTTCTGAAGTCCAGTTCCCAATGACTCTGCTCCCTCTACTGCCATCTCAGAAGCGTTGCAATTTACAAATCATATTCATATACCTCCATGCCAGACATAGTGCCAAGAACTTCACATGCATTGTTTTAGTTAATCCTCACAGCACTCCACAGGATTAAATATCAAGATTATCTCCAATTGGCAGATAAGGGGACAGAGGTTTAGTGAGCTTTAGTGAGGCTAATCAGAGGTAAGGACAGATTTGGGATTCAAATGCAGGACTGTCTGACTCAGAAACAATGCCCATAACCATTCTGCATTACTAAAACTCTTATCTGCTCTTATGAGAAAAGCAATAACTTGCTCAGAGAGCTATAGAGGAAATCAGTTTGATGACTTAAACATGAATTCCAAAAAAGAGAGGATCAGTGCGTGGTTCAATCTTTTGACTTCCCTGGGCCACATTGGAAGAATTGTCTTGGGCCACACATAAAATACACTAAAGCTAACAATAGCTGATGAGCTTTAAAACAATCTCATAACGTTTTTGTGTTGGGCCACACTCAAAGTCGTCCCGGGCCATATGCAGGCCATGGGCTGGAAACACTTTGTCTACAGTTTTCTTTTCTTGTAATGTCTTCTGGAAGCTTGGGTAGAATTGGTATTATTTCTTCCTTAAATGTTTGAAAAAAATCACCAGTGAAGTAATCTCTGAATAGAGTTTTTTGGTGGGAAATTTTTAAACTACAAATTCAATTTATTAGATCTAGGACTACTTAGGTTACCTATTTTTTCTTAAGTGAGCTTTGCTGGTTTGTGTCTTTCAAAGTATTTATATATTTCATCTAGGCTGTTATTAGTTTATAATATTCCTTTTTAGCAAGTTATTCTTTTAATTCCCTTTTATTCCAGTTATTCTTTTAATAGCTAGAAAATCTGTAATAATCTTACCTCTCTCAATTCTGATATTGGTAGTCTGTGTCTTCCTTTTCTTCTCCCGGGATAGTTTTACTAAAAGTTTATCAATTTTATTTATATTCTCAAAGAACAAACTTTTGGTTTCATGGATTTTTTCTATTGTGTTTCTGCCTTCTGTTTCATTGACTTCTACTCTTCATTTCCTTTTATTTACTTCTGTTTCAGTTTGCTTTTCTTTCTCATATATATACATATATATATATGTGTATATATATATACACATATATATTTTTTTTTCTTTTGAGATGGAGTCTTGCATTGTCACCCAGGCTGGAGTGCAGTGGCGCAATCTCGGCTGCAACCTCCGCCTCCCAGTTTCAAGAGATTCTCCTGCCTCAGCCTCCTAAGTAGCTGGGATTGCAGGCATGCACCACCATGCCCAGTTAATTTTTGTATTTTTAGTAGAGACCGGTTTTCACCATGTTGGCCATGCTGGTCTCAAACGCCTGACTTTGTGATCCGCCTGCCTCAGCCTCCGAAAGTGCTGAGATTACAGGTCTTATATATTTTAAGGCAGAAACTTAGGTCATTGATTGTATCTTTCTTCTTTCCTGATATAAGCATCTATATATTTCTTTCTTTCCATTGCTTAAGCTATATCAAATAAATTTTGATATGTTGTATTTTAATTTTCATTTATTCTACTTAAAATTTCCCTTGTGATTTCTTCTTTGATTTATGATGTTTGGGTTTTAATTAATTAATTAATTAGAATTGTGACTTTTGCTTTCCAAACATATGGATCATTTTCCAATATTTTTCTCATATCCATTTTTAATTTAATTCCATTGTGGTTAGATAACATACTTTTTTGTTATTTGAATTATTTAAAATTTATTGAGTCTTGTTCTATGACTGAGAATATTTTGGCCAATGTTTAGGACACTTAAAAGAATGTGTTCTCTGCTGCTGTTGGATGAAGAGTTGTTGCAGTCTCAGTGAGGTCAAGTTGGTTGATAGTATTATTCAAGTCTTCTATATCATTCCTGATTTTCTTCCCATTTATTCAATCTATTATCAGAGGAATATTTAAATCTTCAGCTATAATCCTGGATTTGTCTGTCTTCTTTCAGTTCTTTTACATTTCATGTCACGTATTTTGAAGCTCTGCTATTAAGTGCATAAACATTTAGAATTGTTTTGTCCTTCTGATGATTTTCCTTTTACTTTTATGAAATGACCCTTGTTATCCCTGTTAATATTTTTTGCTCTTGATGTCTACTTCGTCTTATATTTATATAGCCACTGCAGCTTTCTATGATTAGTGTGAGCATGATATATTATTTTCCCAATCTTTTACTTTTTACTTATTTATTTATATTTGAAATGTTTCTTGTAGGTAGCATATAATTGGGTCTCACCTTTTTATCCAATTTAACAATTTCTGCTTTCATCATGTATAAAGAGCTTTTTCCACTCTGGCTGTTGAGAATATAAATTATGCCTAGCCTTGTGTGAGCTCCAGAAATTTTTCCACCTACTCCTCTTTAGTGATTTCTCCCCACCCCTCATCTTTGAGTAGCTCCTTTGCAAACATGGACTATTCAGTACTCAGCTGAAGAATCAAGGGGAGCCTTTTGCAGTCTTCTTCCTGGTACTCTGCCCTGTAAATTCTGGCCAGGTTGGCCTCACCAAACTCTCAACTCTGCCTCCTCAACTCTGAGAGAATGCCAGGCTCTATTCGAGTTTCCTCTTTCTGTGCTGGAGCTTGGAAACTTTCTCTAAAAAGTAAGCTAGGAGAATAATAAAGATTACTTCATTTGTTCACTTCTCTTGCACTGCTTCTTTGTTAATTTCTGAAAAATGATTGTTTCACGGTTTGTGTTTGTTTGCTTAGCTGTGTGTTTAACGTAAGTGGGTAATCCACTATGGAGGGGTTGCCAGATTTAGCAAAAGACAATAAAATAAGAGTGCCAGTTAAATTCGAATGTCAGACCAATAACGAAGAGTTTTTTCCGTATATATATGACCCATATTTATAGCATAAGTTTGTTTGAAATTCAAATTACAGTGGGCTTCCAGAATTTTTATCTGGCAACCCTAATCCCTGTTAATCTATTATGTCCAAAGGCAGAAGTCCCCTGAAACTATTTTAGGTGCTAGAGCTTGTACTTGTTGGAAATCTATTCAATTAAATATGAAATATTTACTGAGCTCATACATCACAATGAGAATAATTTAGGGTTGAACTGGCAGAGAAGACAAAATAAGCATATGAAATTAATAATGCTCAGTTGAATGGCAATGCCAAATGTAAATGCCACAGGAATTCAGAAGAATGACCACAATGAACTGAAGTAGTCAGAAAAAGCCAGAAGATGAGTTTAATAAAAAAAGTGAAGGATGAAAGAACTGTATTCAGGTATGCAGAACAATGATGCTCAGCCTGCTTAGAGAAGGTCAGGTCCCGACCCAGTACTAAGACTGGCATCCTTCTATACAGGGAGAAGAATAACCTAAATCAAAGATTTATGGAGGGTCATTACAAACAAGATTAGTTGGTATCAGTGTCTCTGAGAATAGCTGTTTAGTTTGCTCATTATGCAAGAGTGACTGGTTGAGGGGGATGAGTGAGGACTGAAATCTAAACTGTGCTTCAGTTCCCAAGACATAAGTGTTGGTGCAGGGCTGCAGCCAATTGGAGGAAGAAATGATTTTTCTAATTTGAATGTACCTTGTGGGACATCTGAGGCCCTGGTGGGAGCTTCAGTGTCTTCCTTCTGAGTAACTGTGGTATGATGACTCTGTTACTCTGACCCAGCTTTTTTAGTGCTAGAGTCACTATGGGGAGAGATGGGTGGAGATGTTAGAAGATACATCATCTCTGAGCTGTGAGCATTCTGTACCGGGCTATTGTGCAGAAGAGGGTGAGAAGGGACAGGATAAAATTTGTTTTATAGTTGGGGGGAACAAAGTAGGTGAAGTGAGATGGAGCTGATAGGGCTTTAGATTAATATGCGATAGAACCCTTCCAAAGTTCAGCACCAGCACCCAGAGGTCTGAATATTAACAGTCTGAAATATTGGTGCCATCCAATAAAGAGTGGCCCCTAAATCAAGCACTGTGAACTCAAAGCCCTCCTGGGACAACAAGATGATGGGGCCTATGGAGAATCTTTCTTTCTTTCTTTCTTTCTTTCTTTCTTTCTTTCTTTCTTTCTTTCTTTCTTTCTTTCTCTCTCTCTCTCTCTCTCTCTCTCTCTCTCTCTCTCTTCCTTCCTTCCTTCCTTCCTTCCTTCCTTCCTTCCTTCCTTCCATCCTTCCTTTCTTTCTTTCTTTTTGACAGAGTCTCACTCTGTCGCCCAGGCTGGAGTGCAATGGCATGATCTTGGCTCACTGCAACCTCTGCCTCCCAGGTTAAAATGATTCTTCTGCCTCAGCCTCCCCAGTAGCTGGGATTACAGGCCTGCATCACCATGCCTGGCTAAATTTTTTAATATTTTTAGTAAAGATGGGGTTTCACCATGTTGGCCAGGCTGGTCTCAAACTCCTGACCTCAAGTGATCCATCTGCCTCAGCCTCCCAATGTCTGGGATTACAGTCTTGAGCCACTGCATCCGGCCAGAGAATCTAACAGGAAGCTGTAAATCTGGATTTTTAAGAAAAGATCACCTGCATTTCAATTGTTAGTATAATTCAAAGAACTTAACCACATACACACACACACACACACACACACACACACACACAAAACACAGTATAGACCCACACTGTTCTAACTAAATAATACACATCTATAGGTGTGAATGCTGCCAAATTTCCTTCTCTGTTTGAAAGCAATATTTCCCAGCCCTAATCATCCTATGCGCTGTCACTATTATCTACTGGGAGTCTCCCAAAAATGGGAGAGAAAGGGAAGAGGAAGGTAGAGGAGAACCAAACCAAATGTTACTCTTTATAGTCAGGTGGGTGAATGTAAGTATTTTGGAGGATGTGAACCAGAACAGTTACTTTCACCCCTCTTATCATTCAGCAGTTTGATCTTTTTAAAAGAATGAGGTGGAATAGGAACAGCTCCGGTCTGCAGCTCCCAGTGTGATCAACACAGAAGATGGGTGATTTCTGCATTTCCAACTGAGGTACCTGGTTCATCTCATTGGGACTGGTTGGACAGTGGGTGCAGCACACAGAGGGCAAGCTGAAGCAGGGAGGGGCATCGCCTCACCCAGGAAGTGCAAGGGGTTGGGGGATTTCCCTTTCCTAGCCAAGCGAAGCCATGACAGACTGTACCTGGAAAAATGGGACACTCTTGCCCAAATACTGCACTTTTCCCATGGTCTTAGCAACCAGCATACCAGGAGATTCTTTCCTATGCCTGGCTCAGCAGGTCCCATGCCCATGGAGCCTTGCTCATTGCTAGCGCAGCAGTCTGAGATCAACCTGTGAAGCTGTAGCCTGGCAGGGGGAGGGGTTTCCACCATTTCTGAGGCTTGTGTAGGTAAACAAAGTGGCCAGGAAGCTCAAACTGAGCAGATCCCACAGCAGCTCAGCAAGGTCTCTGCCTCTATAGACTCCAGCACTGTGGGCAGGGTATAGCTGAAAAAAAGGCAGCAGAAACTTCTGCAGACTTAAACGTCCCTGTCTGACAGCTCTGAAGAGAGCAATGGTTCTCCCAGCATGACGTTTGAGCTCTGAGAAGGAAGAGACTGCCTCCTCAAGTGGGTCCCTGAACCCTGTGTAGCCTAACTGGGAGACACCTCCCAGTAGGGGCCGACTGACACCTCATACAGGTGGGTGCCCCTTTGGGACGAAGCTTCCAGAGGAAGGATCAAGCATCAATAGTTGCTGTTCTGCAATATTTGCTGTTCTGCAGCCTCCGCTGGTGATACCCAGACAAACAGCATCTAGAGTGGACCTCCATCAAACTCCAACAGACCTGCAGCTGAGGGGCCTGACTAGTAGAAGGAAAACTAACAAACAGAAAGGAATAGCATCAACATCAACAAAAAGGACATCCACATAAAAACTCCATCTGTAGGTCACCAATATCAAAGACCAAGGGTAGATAAAACCACAAAGCTGGGGAGAAAACAGAGCAGAAAAGCTGAGAATTCTAAAAACCAGAGTGCCTCTTCTCTTGCAAAGGATCACAGCTTCTTGCCAGCAAGGGAACAAAGCTGGATGGAGAGCGACTTTGATGAGCTGACAGAAGTAGACTTCAGAAAGTCGGTAATAACAAACTTCTCCAAGCTAAAGGAGGATATCTGAAGCCATCGCAAGGAAGTTAAAAACCTTGAAAAAAGGTTAGACGAATGGCTACCTAGAATAAACAGTGCAGAGAAGACCTTAAATAACCTGATGGAGCTGAAAACCATGGCATGAGAACTTTGTGATGCATGCACAAGCCTCAATAGCCCATTTGATCAAGTGGAAGAATGGATATCAGTGATTAAAAGTCAAATTAATGAAATAAAGCAAGAAGAAAAGGTTAGAGAAAACAAGAGTAAAAAGAAACATAGCCTCCAAGAAATATAGGACTATGGGGAAAGACCAAATCTACATTTGATTGGTGTACCTGAGAGTGACAGGGAGAATGGAACCAAAGTGGAAAACACTCTTCAGGTTATTATCCAGGAGAACTTCCCCAACTTAGCAAGGCAGGACAACATTCAAATTCAGGAAATACAGAGAACACCACAAATATACTCCTCGACAAGAACAACCCCAAGACACGTAATTGTCAGATTCAGCAAGGTTGAAATGAAGGAAAAAATGTTAAGGGCAGCCAGAGAGAAAGGTCAGGTTACACACAAAGAGAAGCGCATCAGACTAACAGTAGATCTCTCAACAGAAACCCTACAAGCCAGAAGAGAATGGGGGCCAATATTCAACATTCTTAAAGAAAAAATTTTCAACTCAGAATTTCATAGCCAGCCAAATTAAGCTTCATAAGTGAAGGAGAAATAAAATCCTTTACAGACAAATGCTGAGAGATTTTGTCACCACCAGGCCTGCCTTATAAGAGCTCCTGAAGGAAGCACTAAACATGGAAAGGAACAACTGGTACCAACACTGCAAAAGCATACTAAATTGTAAAGACTATTGATGCTACAAAGAAACTGCATCAATTAACAGGCAAAATAACCAGCTAACACCATAATGATACATTAATGATACATATTAATGATCAAATTAACACATAACAATATTAAACTTAAATGTAAATGGGCTAAATGCCCCAATTAAAAGACACAGACTGGCAAATCGGATAAAGAGTCAAGACCCATCAGTGCACTGTATTCAGGAGACCCATCTCACGTGCAGAGACACAAATAGGCTCAAAATAAAGGGATGGAGGAAGATCTACCAAGCAAATGGAAAGAAAAAAAAGCAGGGGTTGCAAGCCTAGTATCTGCTAAAACAGACTTTAAACCACCAAAGATCAAAAGAGACAAAGAAGGCCATTACATAATGGTAAAGGGATCAATTCAACAAGAAGAGCTAACTATTCTAAATATATACACACCCAATACAGGAGGACCCAGATTCATAAAGCAAGTTCTTAGACACCTACAATGAGACTTAGATTCCCAAACAATAATAATGGGAGACTTTAACACCCCACTGTCAATATTAGACAGATCAATGAAACAGAGATTAACAGGGATATCCAGGACTTGAACACAGCTCTGCACCAAGGGGACCTAACAGACATCTACAGAACTCTCTACCCCAAATCAACAGAATATACATTCTTCTTAGCACTGCATCACACTTATTCTAAAATTGACCACATAATTGGAAATAAAGCACTCCTCAGCAAATGTAAAAGAACAGAAATCACAACAAACTCTCTCAGACCACAGTGCAATCAAATTACAACTCAAGATTAAGAAACTTACTCAAAACCGCACAACTACATGGAAACTGGACAACCTGCTTCTGAATGACTACTGGGTACATAACGAAATGAAGGCAGAAATAAAGATGTTTTTTGAAACCAATGAGAACAAAGATACAACATACCACAATCTCTGGGACACATTTAAAGCAGTGTATAGAGGGAAGTCTATAGCATTAAATGCCCACAAGAGAAAGCAGGAAAGATCTAAAATCGAGACCCTAACATCACAATGAAAAGAACTAGAGAAGCAAGAGCAAACACATTCAAAAGCTAGCAGAAGGCAAGAAATAACTAAGATCAGAGCAGAACTGAAGGAGATAGAGACACAAAAAAACCTTCAAAACATCAGTGAATCCACAAGCTGGTTTTTTGAAAAGATCAACAAAATTGATAGACTGCTAGTAAGACTAACATAGAAGAAAAGAGAGAAGAACCAAACAGATGCAAAAAAAAAAAAAAAAAAAAAAAAAAAAAAGATAAACGGGATATCACCACCAATCCCACAGAAATACAAACTACCATTAGAGAATATTATCAACACCTCTAGGCAAATAAAGTAGAAGATCTAGAAGAAATGAATCAATTCCTGGACACATACACCCTCCCAAGACTAAACCAGGAAGAAGTTGAATCCCTGAATAGACCAACAACAGGCTCTGAATTCGAGGCAATAATTAATAGCCTACCAAACGAAAAAAGTCCAGGACCAGATGGATTCACAGTCGAATTCTACCAGAGGGACAAAGAGGAGCTGGTACTATTGCTTCTGAAACTATTCCAATCAACAGAAAAAGAGGGAATCCTCCCTAACTCTTATGAGGCCAGCATCATCCTTATACCAAAGCCTGGAAGAGACACAACAAAACAAGATAATTTTAGACCAATAACCCTGATGAATACTGATGCGAAAATCCTCAATAAAATACTGGCAAACCAAATCCAGCAGCACAACAAAAAGCTTATCCACCACGATCAAGTCAGCTTCATCCCTGGGATGCAAGGCTGGTTCAACATATGCAAATCAATGAATATAATCCATCACATAAACAGAACCAATGACAAAAACCACATGATTATCTCAGTAGATGCAGAAAAGGTCTTCAACAAAATTCAACAGCCTTCATGCCAAAAACTCAATAAACTAGGTATTGATGGAATGTATCTCAAAATAATAAGAGCTATTTATGAAAAACCCACAGTCAATATCATACTAAATGAGCAAAAACTGGAAGCATTCCCTTTGAAACCCAGTACAAGACAGGGATGCCCTCTTACCACTCCTATTCAAAATAGTATTGGAAATTCTGGCCAGGGCAATCAGGCAAGAGAAAGAAATAAAGCGGATTCAATTAGGAAAAGAGGAAGTCAAATTGTCCCTGTTTGCAGATGACATGGTTGTATATTTAGAAAATCCCATTGTCTCAGCCCAAAATCCCCTTAAGCTGATAAGCAACTTCAGCAAAGTCTCAAGATACAAAATCAATGTGAAAAAATCACAAGCATTCCTATACACCTATAACAGACAAACAGAGAGTCAAATCATGAATGAACTCCCATTCACAATTGCTACAAAGAGAATAAAATACCTAGGAATCCAACTTACAAGGGATGTGAAGGACCTCTTCAAGGAGAACTATAAACCACTGCTCAGCGAAATAAAAGAGGACACAAAGAAATGGAAGAACATTCCATGTTCATGGATAGGAAGAACCAATATTGTGAAAATGGCCATACTGCCCAAGGTAATTTATAGATTCAATGCCATCTCCATCAAGCTACCAATTACTTTTTTCACAGAATTGGAAAAAACTACTTTAAAGTTCTTATGGAACCAAAAAAGAGCCCACATTGTCAAGACAATCCTAAGCAAAATGAACAAAGCTTGAGGCATCACGCTACCTGACTTCAAACTATACTACAAGGCTACAGTAACCAAAACAGCATGGTACTGGTACCAAAGCAGAGATAGACCAATGAAACAGAACAGAGGCCTCAGAAATAACACCACACATCTACAACCATCTGATCTTTGACAAACCTGACAAAAACAAGAAATGGGGAAAGGATTCTCTATTTAATAAATGGTGCTGGGAAAACTGGCTACCCATACGCAGAAAGCTGAAACTGGATCCCTTCCTTACACCTTATACAAAAATTAATTCAAGATGGATTAAAGACTTAAATGTTAGACGTAAAACCATAAAAACCCTAGAAGAAAACCTAGGCAATACCATTCCGGACATAGGCATGGGCAAGGACTTCATGACTAAAACACCAAAAGCAATGGCAAGAAAAGCCAAAATTGACAAATGGGATCTAATTAAACTAAACAGCTTCTGCACATGAAAAGAAACTACCATCAGAGTGAACAGGCAACCTATAGAATAGAAGAAAATTTTTGCAATTTACCCATCTGACAAAGGGCTAATATCCAGAATCTACAAAGAACTTAAACAAATTTATAAGAAAAATAAAACAGCCCCATCAAAAAGTGGGCAAAGGATATGAACACACACTTCTCAAAAGAAGACGTTTATGCAGCCAACAGACATATGAAAAAATGCTCATCATCACTAGTCATCAGAGAAATGCAAATCAAAACCACAATGAGATACCATCTCATGCCAGTTAGAATGGCAATCATTAAAATGTCAGGAAACAACAGATGCTGGAGAGGATGTGGAGAAATAGGAACACTTTTACACTGTTGGTGGGACTGTAAACTAGTTCAACCATTTTGGAAGATAGTATCGCGATTCCTCAAGGATCTAGAACTAAAAATACCATTTGACCCAGCCATCCCATTACTGGGTATATACCCAAAGGATTAAAAATCAGGCTGCTATAAAGACACATGCACACATATGTGTATTGCGGCACTATTCACAATAGCAAAGACTTGAACCAACCCAAATGTCCATCAATCATAGACTGGATTAAGAAAATGTGGCACATATACACATGGGAATTGAACAATGAGAACACTTGGACATAGGACGGGGAACATCACACACCAGGGCCTGTCGTGGAGTAGGGGGAGGGGGAAGGGATAGCATTAGGAGATATACCTAATGTAAATGATGAGTTAATGGGTGCAGCACACCAACATGGCACATGTATACGTATGTAATGAACCTGCACATTGTCTACATGTACCCTAGAACTTAAAGTATAATAACCCCCCCACCAAAAAAAAAAGGAATGAGGCAACCTGTAACTGGTTGGGGCAATAGATTCATCCACAAAATTGCAGGCCAGGATCCTTATCTGGAGACAGTGAGGGTTGTAATAAATCTTGCCAGAAAAAGGCTTTATCTGATCATCATCAGCTTGGAATTCCTTGCTATAGCAAATAATAATAATAATAATAATAATAATAATTATATATATCTATCTCCAAAGAAAATAAGCACTTGAAACAAATACCCAAATTGTAGAAAATCTGTCATTAGAAGAAGAGAACATTCTTTCTTCCATATGTAGAGATGACCAGTGGATGTGCAGTCCAAAAACTAAGGGAAATCAAACTGAACTAAATTAGATCATTCCACAGAAGATGAACCTATGTCTGTAGCTTCACTCAGTGTAAAAATAATGAACTCAATCTTAAAAATGAAGGGTTGGTATCTTCCTTCTCTTGAGAATTGTTTGGCTTCACAGAGTCACATCATTGTTGAGGAGCTGGAATAAATGCATGTTTTCCATTTGACTATTGCTTCCATTAATCTTTCCGGGTGGAGTACAAATTCTTTGTTTTATGCTACATGAGAGCAATGGGGAATAGTCTTACAACATAGAACACAGTTTTAAAATGGAAAAGGAAAGTACTATTTTAATAACAGTCCGTCCTTTCCCATAAATTGTTAAAGTTGGTCAAATTGCAAAGGACTTCTTTTCCTTAGCCAGTTTTGGAGGCAGGAACTTAAAAAAGCACCAGAGGGCACTATTCTCACGTGAAAGCCAACTTGTGGCACGACTAAAAACCGAAGCTTCTTTTGAGTTTATCTGTGAGAGAGTGCCTTTCACATTTAAACAAGACCAGTTTTAGTCTCCAGCCTTTTGGCATCTGTGATTGTATAATCACTTGTCCTGAGATGTCACAAGGTTTATAGGATTAATAAACTAGACCCTTACCAACTTGCTCTATGGCTATGGCAAGTGCATCAGTCTTACTTTACACCAGGACGGATGTGGAAGAAGAAGAGAGGATGCAAGCAATAGTGCTCACGTGAAAGGATTGTGAGGATTTATTCCTGTCTTTGTTTAACCTGAGCACCTGAATGGTGACATTGGACAGATTCATACCTGGGTATTTAGTTGTAATTTAGATAAAGCCTTTGTTCCTTAAGTATTTAGGTATGTCAAACTTACACAGGGTGGTGGTGACAACAGATAGCTCAGAGGTCTCTTGCCTGTCTCCAATATCCACCATACCACCCCATGTTATCTAGGTAAAGGTGGTTTCTTTGCTATACAACTTTAAGACAAATTCCCTGGCTGTCCCGAAAAAGTTGTCCCGTTTAAGTCCTTTATGGAAATTCTAGAGCCATCACTGCTTGCTAGTTGGTTGGTCGGTTTTTCCAGAGAATTTTCTCTAATAATCCAATTCACTTCCCATATAAAGGCATAGACTCTGCATTCACTTCCTCATTGCTCTAAGGTTTAGAAAAACCCACAAGGAAATCACAAGGGCAGTAGTCATCCGTGTCAAGTGCTGCTCTCTATATATAAAAGATTAATAAAAATCAGGGACAAAAAGATCCATGGTAATGTATCAAAGAGCTGTCTATTTAGGCTCCCTTTTAGATGGCATTCAGTCTGCAGATTCTCTCAGGGTGGACAAGCTTGTCATGTTTGGCCCTGTCAGAAGCAGCCAGTTAATCAGCTGTAACATGAGACTTTGACAGAACCAACTGCACAGTGGTAGCTTGTACTGTGAGTGCATTGTCCTCTCACCCACACTCTGCAATACTGCCCCATTGTAAACAAGATGTCTGGCTTAACTGGGATATCCTCTAAAAGTATTTAGGCTAAAACAGAAGCTGACATCATAGGGGAAAGCTGTGTTCCCTCTGTTTGTATTTCTAACTTCCTATACCATTCCCAGAGAATTCCAGTGGATGTTGCTTAATAATGATAACAATGGATTACATACAGGTTGGCAAAGGGAGCAAGATGATTAGATCATCCAGTCAATTGGTCTTTCCAGCAAAGGGCAGAATCTCTAGATAGGGAATCTAACACTTCATTTAAGGCAAAGGGCCAAGTAGTAGGAACCACACTGACTTTGTTGTCTTCTCTGCAATGCTGCCAGAGCACTGAATCTGTTTTAGTTGGCTGTACTTGTGCCCTACTTAATTCCTTAAACACGAGCTTCCAACACAGTGTTGCTCTTTCCTTTGGAGATAACCAGTGGAGTAAATGCTATCTGGTGGGAGGCAATTAACTCTTATAAATGATGCCTGTGCAAAACTCAAGGTTGGGTTACCACTGAGAATACCTTGACAAGACAAGGCCAACACAGGAGAAAACTCCTAAAGAGTCGTCCTGTGGAGAGTCTTTCACCTTTGCTGTGTACTGTATTGTGTAAACTCCGGCTCAGAAAGGGCTATTGTTTCAGGTTTATTTATTCACCTGATGGAATTTATTCAATAGCACAGCTGAAACGCTTGGTTTCTCAGCCCTGAGTGTTGGTGTTTATAATAACCTTGTTCCTGGATATATTTTCTTCTTATGTTCAAATATATGGCTAATTCACATTCTCAAAGTGAATTTTATAATATCTGAGAGTAAGACACTAGAATTATCCAGAATGGCTGCTGGATACCTACTTCACTTTGATCTTTGTTGTCAAGGAACCAGAAGTCTCAATCTAGCACTTTATTCCTACAGTGACTCATACTTTTGGACTGGTGGTAGGACCCAGTCTCTCTGACTCTCTCTCTGTGGGAATTGTGTAAGGTAAAAACCATGTAGGCCTGAAGCTTTCAGTGGCCTCTTCCCCTGTCTATAAAAGACATTATTGAGCAAAGCCCACATACATCACTAGATCTAGTCATATCTTTGTACCCTTGATACAATGTAAGATAGTACCAAACTATGGGCCAGATACGGTGGCTCATGCCTGTAATCCCAGCACTTTGGGAGGCAAAGGCAGGCGGATCACCTGAGGTCAGGAGATTGAGAACAGCCTGGCCAACCATGGCTACCATGGTGAAACTCCATCTCTACTAAAAATACATATGTTAGCAGGGCATGGTGGCAGGCACCTGTAATCCCAGCTACTTGGGAGGCTGAGGCAGGAGGATTGCTTGAACCTGGGAGATGGAGGTTGCAGTGAGCCGAGATCATGCCACTGCACTCCAGCCTGAGTGACAGAGGGAGACTCCATCTGAAAAAGAAAAAAGAAAAAAAGATAGTAGCAGACTATGAACTAGAGATAAGGACAGAGCCCCAGAAAGAGAGCAAGAGACGAACGGTAGAGTGGTTGTAAAGAAGCTGTGTTCAAACTTGTGAGGAGTATGACGTACTTCACAGAGTAGTTGCTGAATTGGTTGAGGCCTTTGCTGGGTTACATCTGTTACTCTTTAGCTCTTTAGCGTTTCATGGGGAACTAAGGAAATGCCAGGACACTGGGAAAAGAGCCAGCATAAAATGGTTGTGTAATAAAAGGGTAAAAGGTTTAGTTCTGAAAATTAAAGACCTCTAAGCTCAACTTTTATAGCAAGGGAAAAAAATTGTCAAACTGAATAAATAATGGGCATACAACAAGATATTGACTTTACGTGAACAACATTTCCCGTCAGACTAATCTAACAATTTAATCAATTGACAAACAATAGGTAAATTGTATCTGTGGATTAGAGCTGGGACCAGAGGCATCTGGGAGCAAAGGTACAGAGCTAAGCCTAAGAAACCATGGCAAGACTGAAGTCTTAAAGCAGGAACAAAGGATGTAGAGGTCAGAAGTGGGGACAGACCTGGAACCAGGGGCCTAATACTCAGAGAATAAGATCATGCAGGGGCCAGGTGCAGTGAATCAAACCTGTAATCCCAGCACTTTGGGAGGCCAAGGCAGGTGGATCACTTGCAGTAAGGGGTTTGAAATCAGCCTGGCCAACATGGTGAAACCCCGTGTCTACCAAAAATATTTTTTTAAAAATTAGCCAGGTGTGGTGGTGCTCGTCTATAATCCCAGCTACTGTGGAGGCTGAGGCAGGAGAATCAGTTGAACCTGGGAGATGGAGGTTGCAGTGAGCCGAGATCGTGCCACTGCACTCCAGCCTGGGCAACAGAGTAAGACTCCATCTCAAAAAATAAATAAATATGATGGGTGCAGCATAGCAACATGGCACAAGTATACATATGTAACAAACCTGCACGTTATGCACATGTACCCTAGAACTTAAAGTATAATAATAATAAAAAATAAATTAAAAATTAAAAATAAATAAATAAATAAGATCATCTAGGATTTTATGCCATTTTCTGTCCTTTAAAAAATTGAATTTCCAAGCATGAGCCTATGAAGATTGTTTAATTCCTTTGAGAATCTGAGCCCATCATTCAAAGACCTGTCACTCAGTGATAGTATCATTTCTTCATTCTTTATTCACTCATTCA
This sequence comes from Chlorocebus sabaeus, assembly GCF_047675955.1. Classification (NCBI taxonomy): domain Eukaryota; kingdom Metazoa; phylum Chordata; class Mammalia; order Primates; family Cercopithecidae; genus Chlorocebus; species Chlorocebus sabaeus. The sequence goes on from NC_132913.1 coordinate 78,493,061, forward strand.
CTCATTCACCAAATATATATTAAATGCCTTATTTTTGTAAAGTAATTTACTAGGAATAAATAAAATTAAAATGATGGACATAGCTTGCCATCTCCCGAGTCATAATAGAAGAGTTGAAAAACATTTTGATCATTAACTAATCAGAACTGCCTTTTCTATTTAAAAAAATTATCAAAAGAATAACAGTTAAGATGTAACTAAGTCCTGATTACTTTGAAGATTTGGTATAAATTAGGACAAAAATTAAAATAAAATTTAATGTTTCAAAACAGCCCTTTTACTAAAGACTTGGCTTCTTTTGTGGCTTTTAAAAAAACTTACAGTTGCAGCCTTGATTGAAGATCTCAGGTTTCCTAAAGTACTTTTAAACTCATTGCTTTATATAGTTTCAATATATTGCTGCTAATCAGTGCCCTGTTCTTACCAACTAAAAGGGCTGTCTTTTTTCTGCAACTTTGTTTGTGTCTTGTCCAGAAAGCAAAGCAAACATAAAACAAAACATATGGAGGATAAAGTCTTTTTATTGTTCACTTCTATTTTTTACTTTTCTTGTAAACCAGTAAAATGTTGCTCTCAAACTACCATCACATCCACTTTCTGTGGTTTTCCATTATTGTATAGGATTAAAAAAAAAATAACTCATTAAATAAGCTTCATTTGAAGATCTCTGACAAGCTTGTTTTTCACTTATGAACCTAATGTAAAACATTCTATTTGGATACATTTTAAGCGGTTACTAAGTAATTCCCTTACAGCTATATAGAGGTGCCTATAAGATGAGTCAATGGGTGGTTTATTTAGTCATCTATTTATTCAGTAAATTATAGAGTGCCAGCATTGAACAATGAGCCATCATAAGTTAAAACCAGGTAAAATACCAACTTGTGCAAGAGGTGTGCCTGCCATCACATTTGAACCCAATTGCTGGAAGAGACAAGTCATAGTATGGAACATAAATACCTCAATTCAAGGTAATTTATGAATCATATTAGGTAATTTGAACAAACTAAGAAAGACTGAGTGAAGAAGATGGACCCTAAAAGAATGGTTAGGATTTTTGATAAGGACTAGGGGAATATGTAAGTGAAGAGAAAGATGTGAGCATGGGCTGAACAGGCAGGGAAACCCAGTGTGTGTTCAGGGAAGGTCAACAGACATAGTGGTAGGAGCAGAAGCTTCATACTGGAAAATAGAAGCAGGTAAAGCTGGTGATGCTTGGAAGTGCTGTGTTTTAAATGCCAGGTGCCTGAGTTTGAAGTACTTCTACGATCCAATTGCCACTCCCTCGTCATTCTTAGCCACTCCAGCCTATCCTCAAGCTGCTGCCAACATGATTCCTCTAAAAGATAAAGTTAACACATAACTCCTCTGTTGAAAATTTCTCAGTGGATCTCGGTGGATTTTAGAAGGGTATGGGTCCCTAAGCCCACTCAAGTATGGGTGTCTATGAGACTGTTCACAGTGGAACACCAAGACACAGGTTCCCTCTGGCTGAGCTCAGCCTGGTGGGTTACCAGTGACCCTGCCCGGTCTCATAGGGAGCTGGATAAACAGGAGCCCTCTTTGATCCAAGCAACAGCCTCAGCAGAGGTGAAATAGCACCTGGCAACCCATTATGCCATGGCAAACAGGCTGAGAGATCTCTTTGGGTTCTGATTAAATTCCAGACACTTACACAGTGGAATTTGATGATATAGGCTGACTAAACTCAAACAAAACTTCATATAACTTTCAAATTCACATCGTAAATGCATTTAATTTCAGCAAAACAACATCCACTATCTTAAATTTACATTTAAATATTATATATTTTTATTTTTATTTTATTTAAAAAAATTTGTGCTGTGTATGGTGGAAAGTAGGAATATAGATATAAATATCATAGGGCATCATCTAATTTAGTTTTAAAATGATCCCTGCAGGGTAGTTATTATTATCCCATTTTATAGATGAGGAAATTGAGGGTTAGAGGGTTCAATAACTTATGCAAGCTCAAACAGTAATTAAGTAGCAAATTAGGGATTTTAAACCAGTTCTATTTGATGCCATTTCTTCTGCATAAGCACATTCAGATGTCATCTTCAGAGACATCAAAGTAGAATTTGTAAATGACAGAAGCTGAGAAGTGCAAGGACCTAGACTCATCTACAATATCTATTTCCTGGCCGTGACTCATCAGAGGAAAACTACAAATTATGGTTTTACTAAATCAAGGAGTTATATTCGATGTCTTTTCAAATCTTCTCTCATCCCCTTGAGTCTATGATCCCCTATCAAATTTCTACTGCTCCCTAAACATTTCAGATTTCAAGAGCTCCATTGAAACAATAAGGAACTCTTTCCCATATTGAAGGAAATATCTTTTTTAGGGATATGTTCCTGTTTCCCCAAAACACCACAAGCAGGCTTCAAACACCATTCCAACTCTTGCCCTTTTTTTGTCCACGCCTCTTTCAAAAATAAGTAACAACATTAACAAAAACCAACAAAATTTGACCCTAGCCCAACTGAAGTTTAAGCCAGATTTGTGTTTAGTTTCCCAGACCAAAGTAGGAGAAGCAGTTAGCTGGTTACAAGCCCTTCATAGTGCTAAAGAACAATGAATGGAGAGCTTCAAAATTAAAACCATACGTTTGGTAGGAAACATCTCCAACTGGTGCTTGATTACTAACTAGGCGTTCTGCTTCTAACGTGATTAGGACAAACAAGGAAAACCCTGTAGGGTTTGAACTGATGGACTGATGCTTCCCTTCCAGGAAGAAAAAGAGCAGTATCCAATGGCATTGAATCACTGTGATTCTGGACACCTTCAAAAGTCAGGGCTTTGAGGGGGTTCTCATTTCTATGCCACACAGGGAGCCCTTCTCTTTCTCAGGAATCCTCTCCAGAGAGAGAGGCTTTGTGTAGAATTTTCCTGAATGCAATGAATGTCAGCATATTCCCAGCTAGAATGTGCATTCTATTCTTATCGAGTGAAACTGACCTCCCTGCCCCAGCATGCTCTCCTTGTTCATCATGATGATTAATTTCAATGATGCAGGTTTCTAGATGAATTGCACGGTCCACTCCAGATGGCAAATATGTACCTCTGGAGTCTCCTCACCCTTAGGAAAGAGGTCATGTGCTAGCTTGCAAGAATGAGGATTTTTAAAATAGTTGGCTTACTATCAAATCTGTGTCCTACAAAATGCTCTGTCCAGACTAGACTCTCTCCTTTTAGTTGGCAGCGATTCTTTCCTTCCTACTCATTTTCCATCTGATACCATGTGACTCAAGTAGGAGTCACAACCACAATGAATTTTTTTTACTGCAAAATGCAAGATTTTACAGTATTTTTTCAGCCAATGGAAGCAACCAGGATTCATAAGAGTCCTCAAGTTGATGTTCAACAGGCCCCTGAATCATGCTTATTCACAGATTTCCAAGTTAATTTCCCTGGTACATGCTACTGAGCTTCTTATAGTGAACAAAAATCTTATTCCATTTGTCATCACTGTCAAAAGGAATATAATATGCAAAATAAAAGCTGGTCATAAATTGCTCTTTTTGCATGCATTTCTGTATCAGAGTGATTGTTTCAACATTGATTAAATACAGGTTTCCCCCTAAAGCTTTGTTGGAAGCTCTAAGTGGTTCAGGTCATGGAAAGTGAGTTAATTCACATCCTCTCTTTCCAAGGCTAAATTTTTTTTTTTTTTTAATTGAGGCATTTTCTTAGGATTCAAAGTAAAAAGGAAGGAAATTGCTCTTATGTGTGTCAAGGAAGTCCAAATACTCACATGGACAAATAGCTGCCCTGCTTCATTCGCCCTTCTTTGCATCCCAGAACTGTCACCTCCAGGAGCCTCTGCTGAGGTTACCATGGAGCTGTGGGGAAAATTTTGTTTGGAGCTTTCAGAGGATCTGTCGGGATAAACGTGGATGAAGACAAAAGCCTGAAAATCTAGGGACTGGCTCTGGGGAACAGGGTGGGGGCAGGATCATAAGAGCTGGCCACCCACCCAGTAGTGTCCTGGCTCCCTCATTACCTGAAATTCCACAAGTTTAGTTCATGACAACACACATTTGCTGTGCCCTGGGAATTCACAGATAACTAAAAAATAAAGCTCACGGTGTAATGGGAAAGGTAGGAACTTTATCATAAGATAACTCTGCCTGAAAGAGGTGAAAAGGCATTACTGAGGTATTTTTGAGCCAGATTTTGAAGGCAGGATAGAAGACTGCCCAATGCAGAAGAGAAAGCCAAGGGAATCCCATTTACAAAGGTCAGGGCCTGATTTGCTGTGGCAGAAGAATGGGATCTGGAGGAGCCTAGCACTCGCAGGAGAGGAGATGAGGCAGGTTTCATCAGGCCCGAAGACCTGGCTACCAAAGTGTAAGATGGTGTGATCTGCAACAGTGCTTGAAATAGACTGGGGCAGGGAGAGACCAGCTGTGAGGTTTTTGCCATAGTCCCAGCAAGTACTTACGAAGATACGAAGATCTGGATGGCAGTGACAGTAGGACTTTAAAAAAAAAAAAAGATGTTTCCAAGATGTGATTTTTTTTTTTTTTTTTAGGTGGCGTCTCTCTATCTTACAGGCTAGAGTGCAGTGGCTCGATCTCACTGCAACCTCTGCCTCCTGCCATGTTCAAGCTATTCTCCTGCCTCAACCTCCTGAGTAGCTGGAATTACAGGTGCCTGCCACCATGCCTGGCTAATTTTTTGTATTTTTAGTAGAGACAGGGTTTTACCATGTTGGCCAGGCTGGTCTCGAACTCCTGACCTCAGGTGATCCTCCTGCCTCAGCCTCCCAAAGTGCTGGGATTACAGGCATGAGCCACCCTGCCTAGCCCTCAAAGACATCTTTGGAAGGTGGAATTGACAACATTGGATGTGGGTGATAAGGGAGATGTCTGCAGAGGTTTCTAGTTTGGCGGATTAAGCTGATGGTGGCAGTTCTGAGTGAGGTTTCTATCTACCTCTATCTCTTCATCTGCCTGCTTCTCTCTCAGTCTCTCTCTTTCTCTGCCTCCATTTTTTCTATTTCTGTTTTTCTCTGAGACACTCTATATCTGTCTTTTGTCTCTCGCTTTTTCATGGTATCAGCTTCGTTCTACACATCAGTTCCATTCTCCTCTCTATAATGGCCAACTTCTTCTGCCCCCTGGTAACTAAAGATGATACATGCCTTTGACTTTCCATAGCTTTCATTCCCTTGAAATTCCCTCACTTCCCATTCCACTGTTCATTATAAAGTTCATTCCATATTTTTCTGTTCAAATTTCCAATAAAGAGAATCTAATGAGAGGCAGCATCTGGCTCGCACTGTCATGGCCATTGCAGTACATTGAGCTCCATAGAAATAGTGCTGGGGAAAGTGAGAGTCGACAGGCACTGGGCCACTCTGTTATGGCTAAGGAAAAAATGTTAAACAAGGGCAAAGGAGATCCTAAGAGGCCATGAGGCAGCATGTCATCATATGCATTCTCTGTACAGACTTGCTGGGAGGAAGCACAAGAAGCAGCATCCAGCTCCTTCGGTTGGCTTCTCAGAGTCGTCTCAGGAGTGCTCATGGAGGTGGAAGACCATGTCTGCTAAAGTGAAAGGAAAATTTGAAGACATGGCAAAGGCAGACAAGGCCTGTTATGAAAGACAAATGAAAATCTAATCCCTCCTAAAGGGGAAACAAAAGAGGAGTTTAAGGAAACCAGTGCCCCCACTCTTGGGGGGACTCTTTTGGGCTTTTTCTTGTTCTGTTCTGAGTATCACCAAGATCAAAGGAGAACATCCTGGCCTACCCATTGATGACGTAGCAAAGAACCTGGGAGAGACGTTAATAACACTGCTACAGATGGCAAGCAGCCTTATGAAAAGAAGGCTGCTAAGCCGAAGGAAATATGTGAAAAGGATATTGCTGCATACCGAGCTAAAGAAAAGCCTGATACAGCAAAAAAGGGAGGCATGAAGGCTGAAAAAAAGTAAGACAATGAAGGAAGAATAGGAAGATGAGGAAAATGAAGAAATGGTGAAGAAGAAGATGTTGAATAAGTTGGTTTTAGCACAGTTTCTTTTCCTTGTCTATAAAGCATTTAACCCTCCCATACAACTCACTCCTTTTAAAGAAAAATAAAAAGGAAATGTAAGGCTGTATAAGATTTGTTTTTAAACTGTACAGTGTCTTTTTTTTTGTTTAGTTAAGCTATCAATTGTGTAGTTAGATAGCCCTCTACTATTGGCATTTTCAATAGCCACTAACCTTGGCTGATACAGTATGGGGGGTGTAAATGGCATGGAAATTTAAAGCAGGTTCTTTTTGGTCCATAGCACAAATTAATCATATATGGGGATGGTCATTTTTTCATGTTCAGTTGTCTCTGACGCAGCCTATATGAAATAATTGCTGCTCTGTTAACTGAACATCACTCTGTTATAGCAAGAAGAAAAAAGTTGCAGCTGTTTTGTTGACATTCTGAATGCTTCTGAGTAAACCCAATTTTTTAAATTAAAAAATATTTTTTAAAAAAGAGAATCTAATGAAATCAGTTCTTCTTTCCATGCTACTTCAGAGAGTCATTTACAGGTGGCTGCTTATCAGAACCTCCTGAGGGGCTTTAAAAAAAAATACCAGTGCGTGGAACCATCCTTGACTTAGTGACTCAGAATCTTTGAGGATGGAAAGCTCAGCATCTGTATTTTTTTAAGTTCCAGTGGCAATACTGATGCACAAATCGTACTGAAGCCACTGCCATCAGTGACAGGTCATAGGTTATGGTTCCTAGAGAAGACCCTGGATCAGCTACTCGTAACTACTCTAGTCAGTTTCAAGCAGAGGTGGGAGATAAAGGGCAGGTAGGGCCACACCGTATGCAACATGGCCAGCCAGGGACCTGGGAGTACCCTGGCCATTAAGACAGCATGAAATGTTTGCTACATTAGTCTTGTGAGGGGTAAAATACTTAAACATAGGTTTACCGTCCTCTATGATGTGTTTTGTGGACAAACACAGAGGAGGGGCCTCTAATCCCAGGACTGAAAGGAGAGGAAGGTAAGATTTTTCCCAGGTAGGTGACATTTGAGCTGAACTTTGGGGGAAAGCTAAAGATTATTCAGGTGAAGAAAAAGAGAAATGAGACCACCAGTGAATGAAAGAGCATATCACAGGTAGAGAAGAGATGCTTGGGCAACATAGTATTGTGAACAAGTTCACACTTCAAGCATCCTCTGCCACCCTTCTGCAAACCCATAGCAAGGCTTCAGAAAATGTCTCGATTATTTATTCTAGAAGTCATTTAAGTCTCTGCCAGACATTTAAGGGCTACCCAAACCAAAATAAAGTGAACTGTGGGAGGATATTTAATTTGACCAGAGAGGTATCCTGAAGCATGATTGTGAAGTTTGGTGCTCAATTTTCTAGAATAGTAGCTACTATTTGTTAATTATCCACATACCAGGTACTTTATTGCATTATTTCATTTTAATCCCCATAGAACCCAGAAGGTCAATACTATTGCACTCTTATTATACGTAAGGAAACAGAAGCTCAAATAGCTTCATTTTACTTGCCACAATCATAAAGCTAGAAAATGCACAGCTGGAATTTGAACTTAACGGTTAAAGTTCTCAGACTTTAAATTTAGCAAAGGGGGAGAAGGAGAGTTCTGTATTTGAAAATCAAAGAAAAAGATACCTATGTTTATGTCGTTGAGGATTTACATAGTGGGATCATTTCAGTACTCAAGTGGTTTAAAGAGTTTATAAATATATTTATGCAGGTAAATATTCTGTATCCTTTATTTTATTTCAGTTTAGTTTATTTAAAACATTACAGCAATAAAAAGAATACAATCTTTAGAGGAAACCTGGTGTGGATGCTCAGTATGTAAGATAAATGAAAGGGAAGCTGCTCAAGTCAGTAGGAGGTGAGAGGTTCATAAAGCATCAACATCATCCCATCTCTCCTCTCCGTCTTTTCAAAATTCAAGGACTCCATGGCTCTCATATATGGCCCCAAATCATGTTTAGACTCATAAACTTTTTTTACATACCACAAGCAAATGGCTCCAGGAAGCAAGCGAATGTTATACGAGGTGACAGAGGTGTTCTTTGCCCTTGCGGAATATTGTGGCTGTGCAGGAGGGCTCTGGCCACCTAGTGAACTCACTCCTGTGTTGTCATGGGTGCTCCTATGACCTAGAGAAGGGCAGAACCAATCATGGACGTGGTTTAGTGTCAGCTTCAAGCCACCTTCATAGAAAGGTCCTGACCTTTGTCCTCAGAGTCCACAGAAACAAATAAAGAGATTAAACCTTATTTTGGATGGGAGATTGCCAAGACTCTTTTTGGCAAAGTGTGCCCCCAGAAGATGATAAAGTCACCCAGTGATAATGTCCCATTGCTGGTCCCCTGCTTATTTTAGGGTTCCTTCCAAGGGGTGATAGAAGGCATCATAAAGTGATTCACACCCATTCAAACACAGGTCATTTAAGGCCAGTACTGACCCCTCCTAAATCCTTGCTCATTTAGTGAAGTAGGAAGGATTTTAGCACAGCCCATTATGGCAATATTTGCCCTGGTTTTCCCAGGACTGAAAGGTCTTGGAGGGCATTGAATTTTCAGTACTAAATCCAAGAATGTTCCAGGAAAACCAGGACAAATTGGTCATCTTACTACAACCCAACACACCACAAAACTTTAGGGTGTTAACTGATCTATAAAACTTAGGGCCAGATGCTGCCATAGGAGTTCACAGACCGTAAATAATTGTTGTATATTTTAGATGTGCTCTTTAACAACCAAGTCGTAGCATTTACATTCTTCCTGTTACAAACTCAGTAAGTATACTCACTGTCTCAATGCAAAAAAAAATCCAAGTGGATAATCCAGTTAAATATACATGAATACTCACAGCTTGTGATGGTTAATTTTATGTGTCAACTTGGCTAGGCATGGTAGATATTTGGTCAAACATTATTCTAGATGTTTCTGTGAGTATATCTGTAAGATATTAACATTTAAATCTGAAGACTTTGAGTAAAACAGATTACCTTTCATAATGTGGGTGGGCCTCATCCAGTAAGCTAAAGGCCTTAATAGAAGAAAAAACTGACCTCCCTTGATGAAGAGAAAGTTCTGCCAGCAGACAGCTGTCAGACTTGAACTGCAACTCTTCCCTGGGTCTCTAGCCAGCAGATTTTGGACCTGCACTGCTACAATCATGTGAGACAATTCCTTAAAATCTATCTATCTATCTATCTATCTATCTATCTATCTATCTATCTATCTCTATCTATCTCTATCATCTATCTATTCATGTACCTATTATGATTAAGAAAAAGATCTTATTAGAAACCAATAACCTGATAAAGTTGTTTGGACTTTTAAAAAGTTAGAGGGAATTTCCAGCATTACCCCATAATTTTGCAATAACCACTTTTATTAAATATTTGTTGAGTCCTTCTGTAGCTGATCACACACTTGTGTATTTTGAATACAAATCCAATGTACAGTATGAACAGAAGACACAGGGATACATACTGTGCAGGGACATCCTTTACAGACACCCAGCTTACTTCACTGAATTTTGACTCGTCACATAGACTGTTATTTCTTGGCTCCTTAGGTTCGTAATTTCTACTTTCTTAGTCCCAGGTACAGCCCCTTTCATGGCCACCTGAATCTCAATCCAGTGGCTTATCAGCTTAGATTAACAATGACTAACAGAGTTCTAGCCCTTTTTTCCTCCTCTTCTTCAATTCATAATCAAACTGATGTGCATTTATTATCTTCCTGGAATCTCCCTAGTGTGTTCTTCTGTATTCTTCTGAGAGATAAAATTAAAGTTTTCTTGCCTTTACCCTGTACCACTATTGTATATGTGTACAGACACAGAGATACACACTATTTGAGTTTTCATTTAATATGAACAAATGTGGAAAAGCTTTCTCCTCGTTTTCTTCATTCCACATCCTGGTTCTGAGGCAGCTGATCTAGTTGGCAGGAACTGTTCTTTCCTCAATGACTCTGACTTTCTTAGAGGAAACAGGATGAGCAGCCTCAGAAGAGTCTGCCTTACTGTATGTCAAGAACACGAGAATCTTAGCCAACATACACCCCTGGGGCAGCACGTGCAGGCTGTTCCGAGAACCAGTGTTGGAATCAAGACATGGCTCTTGAATCACCGCCATGCCCCAGTGCTTTCACTACTTACACTTCATCATGACATACTCTTTGGACTGGTTTCACAGAAACGTCTTGGTTCTCCCCTTGAGGGTGGAGAGACATCATGATTGAGCCTAGGGGCCAGTGTGATTCTTGCACCATGAGTACTGTTACCTCACAGGGAGCCTGAGGAAGAGGGGAGGAGAAGCCTGTCAAAATTCCTTTCTTGTGCCACTCAGATCTGACATCTAGATCTCATATGATAACAGGAAGTTCCTACTTAAGGGGAAGGCACAAGTGCAGTCCTTCGAGGTAATGGGCAGTTGCAATCTCTGCAAAGGCTTAAGGAAGGTTAGCAGGCCAAGGAACAGTCTTACTGCCGCAGCTGGTCCCAGGGCACTACTGATATGTATATCCTTACCACCCATTCTAGACTTTCCTCATCCTTGACCAATATTTTCATCTGGTTTGCATTTTTGCCCTGTGTGGTGATAGAGACCTTCATCCCTGAGGAGTTTCAGCCTTTAATTGTCTTATTCCTATCAAGTCACTCTTGATACAATTTCCCTTTGTTTTATTTATTTATTTATTTAAGACAAAGTCTTGCCCTATCCCCCAGACTGGAGTGCAGTGGTGCGATCTCGGCTCACTGCAACCTCCACCTCCTGGGTTCAAGCGATTCTCCTGCCACAGACTCCCCAGTAGCTGGGATTACAGGGGCCCGCCGCCATACCCACCTAAATTTTTTTGTCTGTTTTGTTTAATATAGATAGGATTTCACCATTGTTGGCCAGGCTGGTCTTCAACTCCTGGCCTCAAGTGATCTGCCTGCCTCGGCCTCCCGAAGTGCTGGGATTACAGGTGTGAGCCACTGTGCTCAGTCACAATTGCCTTTGATCAATGAGACTGGACACAGAAGAACTAAAAGAAGCCCCAGTGAATCCCCTGGGTTCTAGATATGCTTCTCTCTGTTGCAGCAACCCTCATTCCTCAAGGGAATCATCATCAATTATGCCTGACAGTACAGTAGCTCCTTTTTTTGAACACTGGCATGGAGAGTCCAAGGTGGTTTCAGTGGATCTCATGGCAGAAGAGTTTCCACCCTGGGAACTAGGATCACTAATCTAGCAGAGACTTAGTTTATGAGAGTGAGGAGACCAAATTCTGAAAGTGGATTACTTGGAGTTACAGTAGAACAGGTTGATCTTATATACTATATCTATCATCCGTCTAGCACCCATTTGTCTGTCTACCAATCAATCAATCTAATACGTATTATGTATTACATATGCAATCTATCTACCTAATATATATTAGCTATCTAATATTTTATATATCTATATATTATCTCTCCTCTATCCAATCAATGTCACCATGAAGGGCAGCACCCCAACCCACAAGGTGTGATCTCTTTGCAGGTACTTCTGCTGAGCCTTCCATGGGCCTTTCATTAGTCTCTCAAGTTAGTTGCTTCTAAGGAATAGAATACACTTTAAAACTCATGACTCCAGAGTCATGAGCCTGTCTCTGCACTTCCTCTAGTTCTTTACTCTGAGGAAATGTCATGTGTACAATGTTAATAGATCAGGCATTTTTCAGGTCCTTAGATGGTGGTGTTGGCAGAGATAACACCTGCCGCTTTACTGTGGCAGGGGAGACAGATCCTTCTCCAGAGTGTCAATTCAGGTAAGTATGAATCACTACCCTTCTAAGGTGAAAGGGGCCTGATGTATTTGAACTGCCGCTAGCTGGTTGGCAGGTCTTTCCAAGATTGGAGCCATATCAAAGTCTCAGCATCAGTCTCTGATCCTGGCAGGGAGGGAATTCAGCAGCAGCAGTAGCTAGAACAGCCTTAGTGAGAGGGAGTCCATGTTGTTTGATCCATGCTCAGTTTCCATTCTTACCACCATAACTTACAGCCCCATTGCACAAACACTGGGATGACTCAGTAGGAAGCTGGCTGACATTCACAGGGCAGGTCATGCTGCCAACTTGGTTGTTGAGAGTTTTGTGTGAAATTGCTGTTCTCTAATGGGTATTCATATGAGATAAAATGTCCGTATGTATTGTTTCCACTCCCATAAGTCTCTGTACATGAATATCTGCTAGACATCCTTGTCCCATGTCCTTGAGTCTTGACTATTTGATCAAATCATTTTCCATTGCTCAGGACTCAGTATATATTCTTTCCTGAGGCCACTTCTCCTTCAACATGAAATGATAATCAATTTTACTGCCCAATTGGAGAATTTCTCTTAATTACTTTTTTTCAGGGTCAATCTTCAGTGAGACTTTAGTACAGCAACAGTTCATTTCTGGCTAGCACCAACATATCTCACCAACCTTTGTGTAAACCAAGCCCTTTGTCCTTTTGTCAGTTGGTCACAGGAAATCCTCAGTGATGACATAGGAATGGATTGACGGAAAGATGCTGGCACAAGAGAGATAGATGAATCCAGCGTCTAGTTGGCTGTCTCTCCAACTCACTGCTAGTAATGTTATAATCCATTATCCATCACTACAGTCTCTGTGAATCAACGTATCCCCCTGGCCAGATTGTTCTGAGATGTTACCATGATCATTGGCCTGGAGGCAATGAGATGTGGTGGTAGGCAGATCGTGAAGAGAACAAGTACTGTCTTATAGTACTTCGGGTGATATAACTACATAGTCTCCAACTGAGGAGACTGCATAATCTCCAGAGATGCAGGCAAATTTGGACATTCAAGATTGTTAGATTTGTCCACTCAAATGTCCACTTTGCAGGTTTCCTACTCTTTCCCTATCAAAGCCTTCACATTGATGTAGGAGACATTTTAAGGCTGTGAACTTTTTCTCCTTTGTAAGTTTGTAACACAATACCATGAAACCCTGAACGTGATTTTCTTCCTCCCTCATTTGCCCTGCAGCTGCAGTAGATAAGAGGATTTAGAAGGCTGCCATAGAGACCCTCTGGCTTTCACAGCATGTTTTAAGTGGGCAATTAGCCTGTTATGCCTTTTTGCAAATCTTCTAAAGCCATCAAAGGCAGCCACCATGTAACAAAATCCTTATGATTATCATTCCCTCTGTACCGATCAAGTACACAGCCACTTGATATGCCAATACCTTGCCTTCTGCCTATACCACATAACATATTAGCAATTGTACTATCACTGTATGCCAGGAATCCGGGCCATCCAGTTTACCACCATCGGTGGGGACCCAAAGTTCTCTCTTGGAGGTCTGCTTTCTAAGGACACCCCTTGAACCATATCTTAGCCTGGGTTCCCTAGAAAACAGAACTCGAGACAAAAATTTGTGTGCTATTACTTCAGTATAGGGTAGAATCCCAGGGAAAAGGAGACATGAGACAGGGAATGAGGAAGAGCAAATACAAGGAAGTGCATTACCCAGCTAGCCAGAGCTTCATAGCGGACACATTGGCTTCTCAGTCTCGAGAAGACATCTCCAGAAAGACCATAGGAGAATGATTGCATCTTGGAACAGTCCATCAGGCCAGGAACTCTAAAGGGCAAGTAATTTGTGTGCAGGCATTCCCTCAGGTCTTGTCTTCCATTGGTAAGAGTTCACAAATTTTGTCTACTTTCTCTCACATCTGAGTTGCATCAACTCAACACCACCTCAGGCAGCCCCTGGAGCTTCTGGAGCTCCATTTCAGGCAGTGTGTGGCTTCAGTGGTTTATTCCTTAGTTGGTGATGTCTGTTGAAGCTTCTCCTCTGTGGGGATGACCCTAGCAGAAACAGACTTTCGACTACAGCAAAGGAACGAGCTATTGCTAGGATATTCCTGGTTAGGGGAGAAGGACCATAAGTAAAGCTAGCCTCTGGGGGCAATAAGTGAGAAAGAGTGGATCTGAATGGCACATAAACTGGGCCTGGTATATTCATTTTCTCTTTAAGGAAGTAAAGCTGAATGTTAAAGTTAAGCCCACTTCCTAAAGGTATAACAAGTGTGTGCTCTACCTCTCTTAATAAGAGCCTTTCCTCATTTTAGAATTTCATAGACTCACAGGACTGGAAATGTCTGTGCAAATCATTTGGTTCAGCCTCCATATTTTTCAGAAGAGAAGCACAAGCTTTAGAAAGTTAAGTTAAACAGTAAATGGGGAAGCAAGAAGGCCTGCCTTCATTCCAGTCCTCATCCACAATATCACACTGATAAAGCAGATGAAGGGGGAGTCATTTGCACTCCACTTTTGCCTTTATTAAAGTCTTTTGAAGGTGTTGGTTTAGTGAGGTAATGTCTCAAAGCAGTTTTAAGAACACTGAAGGAAAGATGTCATGTAATTTTGAAATGCAATTGTTGGTTTTGGCACAAAAATTTTTAAAACAATGCCAGCCTACTTTGTTGATGAATCAGAGTGAGTGTTATAAGCCTCTACATTTCCAGAGGCAGAACCTCATCTTTGGAAGTGAAATAAGAGTACAATACAAAGAAAGAATGCCAACAAACAAAAGTGAGCATGTCAGATCGCAACCACCTCCCTTTAATTCTGAATTGATTAGGTTGGTGCAAAAGTAATTACGGTTTTTGCTGTCATGTTAAGTAATTCACAAGGATTGGCTCAGAGATCTTCCTGTGATCTTTGCATTCACCCCTAAGTGGAAACCTAGTACTCTATGCCCTCTTTAGCACAGCGATAAAGGTGACATTTGTAGCTATGGTAACGATCAATAAGCAGCTAGAGCAGAAGCTGCCTGTCTCTTGAAAACAGCCTGATTTCTAGCAAGTCTAGTTGCTTTGCTCTTAGTGGACACATTAACGACAGTGACATCTGGAAATTGTTGCCTTCCTGACACATGTACTAAAGGGTATAAAGATCTGAACTCCACCTTCGGACAACCTTGATTTCTGTGGCTACTGAAGCTGCAATACAATGAACCTGTCTTCCTCCATGTTCCAAATATTATCCTAGAAAATTTCTTGTTTTTGTTTTCTGTCTGAGAAAATAAAAAAAAAAAAAAATCTGGCTTGTTAAAATCCATTTCCTGTCATGTCTTAAATTAGCCTGGGACCAATTTGTTTGAATATCTGCTCCACCTCTGTAGGGGAAAACTGATGAGCAGGATTCAAATTTCCACAAGTGGGTGCCAACCACGGTGTGCCCTGACGCTGGCTTGGGTTGCTTTCTGGCAAAGGCAGGGTTTCACTTCTGATTTCATGGCAAATCAAACCCTGAATGAGAAGACAGCTATAGACAGGAGGGAAAACAGTCTCTTCAGTCTGTCAGTTCTTCTCCTAATATCCCTCTCCACCCCAGAAGGATCCACTGACATGTAACAGGAAAAATACAGACTACATGCAATTCGGTGAAGTGTGAGAAAAAGCTTAGGTAGTTTCTAGGCAAGACTATCATATCAGCAATGCAAGTAAAGCATTTGAAATAGTGATTCTACCGTGGAAATGATACTCACTTCCAGGACCTGCCAGGTGCTACTCTTGATGCTGAAAACAACCTCTCCTGGAATGGAGGTAATAGTGCACTTACTTCTGTGTAGGTAGATTAACCTATTTTACCCCTTTTAGATGGGGAAAGGCTATTGCCCTCCTGTGGCACCATGAGGCTGAAGATTGACAAATATATAATCATGAATTTTTTTGTTGTTTCCTGAATCATGCAGGATGTGTTTTCCAGTGAATTCTACTGTGGAGGCTTTCTGAAGTGTCAGAGTCTATTACCTGCTGCCCAGGAAAATCTATTACAGGCATGCACAAGTGGAGCTGAAAAATAGGTCTTTACTCACTAACAGAGACTGAGCAAGGACTGCTAATTGCACCCTCCAGCACTGTGTTCTCACGGCTTTTTCTCTCCTTCTTTATGTATGCTTAACAAGGAAACTCATTGAATGCACATGCTTCTCAAACCTGGGCTTCCCTGGAGGTGCAGAAAAGCCTACAGAAATCCAGAAGGGGCAATCTCCAAGTCTTCAGTAAGTACTGGAGGACTTTCTGCCTCTCCTTTAAGATACATCCTTAGTAGAGAAATTTGAGTAACAGCACTAGCGATATTCCTAGCATGTCTGATGTGATGATAGATATTGTCTCTGAGTGCACATTGAGGGTTCCAACCTCTTCACAAACGTGGATGCAAAGTTGTCACCAAAATGGGGACCAGGAATATTTTTTTAGCACTATGCATTGAAGTAGAGAAACCATGTCAAGCACGTGTCTGTATAAATGCAGAACTGTAGTATAATATCATAATGAGGATACTGACATTGGTACAGTCTACTGAT
Source organism: Chlorocebus sabaeus (assembly GCF_047675955.1). Lineage (NCBI taxonomy): Eukaryota > Metazoa > Chordata > Mammalia > Primates > Cercopithecidae > Chlorocebus > Chlorocebus sabaeus. The sequence continues at coordinate 78,509,442 of NC_132913.1, forward strand.
CTTACTTATATGTATAGAAATTGTGTCATCGATAAAGTATATGTTCTTTAAAAATAATAGATTCTAAGAAACAAAACCTCAGCTACTCATGAAAGCATATGCATGGGTGCATTAACTATAATACAAAAATGTCTAAAAATAAATAATGGCACACCTCTTAAAGCATACTATTCAAATTATTATTAGCTGATGGAATTAGAGTGATCTTTGTTTTAGTTTACTTATTTTGATTTCTACATATTTTCAGATCTACCATTTAATATCTCTTTTATGATAAAAACAAAAATCTTTTTAGAAGAAAAGAAAACAAAAGGTTTCTTTTGATATGCCATGAACACACAGCCTGAGAGTAAGCATTGAAATAGCTAGAATGGGCCAGGCATGGTGGCTCATGCCTGTAATCCCAGCACTTTGAGAGGCCTGAGGTGGGTGGATCACTTGAGGTCAGGAGTTTGAGACCAGCCTGGTCAATATGGTGAAACCCCGTTTCTACTAAAAACACAAAAAATTAGCCAGGCATGGTGGTGCACACCTGTAATCCCAGATGCTTGGGAGACTGAGGCAGGAGAATAGCTTGAACCTGGAAGCCAGAGGTTGCAGTGACCCCAGATCACACACTACTGTACTCCACCCTGGGCAACACAGTGAGACTTTGTCTCAAAACAAAACAAAACAAAACAAAAAACAACACAAATCCTGAATATCTAGAATGGTCAGAATTACCCTTAAGAGAGGCTGGTTTAGTTGACTGACATGTGTTGTTGATTTGGTTGTTACTCCATTAAACCATAACTCCATCAAACTATATATGTAAATAAATGTTATACACATATTGTATATACAATGTTTATATTTATATAGGTAATTTTACATATTTTGGATATAATTAGGTAATATCCAAAATGTAATATAATTGTATATAACTAAATTAATTATAAAATAATATCTAATTAAATTGTGATAATTATGGAGTTACACGAAGTTGTATGAAATGAGGCAGAGAGATCCTTAGTACACTTTACCCAGTTTCCTCCCATGGTAACATTTTGTTAAACTGTAGTCTTTATATCATATCACAACCAAAATATTAACATTGATAGAATCTACTCATCTTATTCAGATTTTCCCAGTTTTCCTGTATTCATTTGCATGTGAGCATGTGTGTATTAAGTTGTATACAATTTCATCACCTGTATAGCTTGGCGACCACCACAGCCAAGACCTGAACAGTTCCAACACCAAAAGGGTCCCTTATGTTACCGTTTTATAATCACTTCCACCTCTCTTGTGTTACTCCCCCAGTCTCTAATCCCTGGCGACTACTAATCTATTCTTTACTTCTGAAGTTTTGTCATTTCAAAAATGTTACATAAATGGAATAATGCCGTATGTAGCTTTTGGGGATTGACTTTTTCCACTCAGCATACATCCCTGGAGATTCATTCAGGTTGTTTTAGATATCTCAAGGGTCTGTTTCTTCTTGCTGTTTAGTAGTGCTAACATGTTATGCTTGTATCACAGTTTAACCATTGACCTGTTGAAGGACACTTGGGTTGATTCCCATTTTTATAAGTAACAGCTATTACAAGTCAAGCTGATTTACTTGTGACAAACATTTGTACATGGGTTTTTGTGTAACCATACACTTTCAGTTTTATAGGATAACAACCCAAGAAGTGCAATTGCTGCTGGATTATATGGTAATTGCTTGTTTAGTTTCATAGGACACTGCCAACCTGTATTCCAAAGTAGCCATATCATTTTACATTCCCAGCAATGTGTAAGTGAACCAATGTCGCCACATTCTCCCCAGCACTGGGTATTGTCACTCTGATAGGTATGTAGTGATATATTACTGTGGTTTCGATTTGTATCTCCCTAGTGACCAGCAAGGTTGAATATCTTTTTATATGCTCATTTGTTATCTCTATGTCCTCTTTGGTGAAATGTCTAATTTTCTAACTGGATTGTTTGTTTTTTTAAGTCCTGCATTTTAAGAATTTTTATTATAGATACCAGTCCTTGCAAGATATGCAGTTTGCAAATATTTTCTTCCCAGTTTATAGCTTTTTATCTTCTTACATGAACTTTTGCAGAAAGTTTTACATTTTATTAGGTTCAATTTGTTGATTCTTCCTTTTATGAATTGTGCTTTTGGTGTCACGTCTAAGATCTCTTCACCTAGTTCTAGGTCTCAAAGACTTTCTACTACGAGTTTTTTCTGTAAAAATTCTATAGTTTTATGTTTTACATTTAAGTCTATGATCCATTCTGAGTTTTTGTTTGTTTGTTTTGTTTTGTTTAGAGAGAGGGTCTCACTCTGTTGCCCATGCTGGAGTGAAGTGGCATGATCTTGGCTCACTGAAGTACATTATTTTGAGTTAATTTTTGTGTGGAATGTAAGACTTTGGTCAAATATCTTCTTGTGTGTGTGCCGGTAGATGTTCAGTTGCTCCAGCAGCATTTGTTCAGAAGGTACCTCCATTAAATTACTTTGCACCTTTATCAAAAATCAGCTAAATATATTTGTGTGGGTCTATTTATGGATGTCAACAGCCTTTTGCCACATGGAGAGGTGGAGAATGAGGAGTTACTGTCATGAAAGAAGAGAAGAAGTGGAGTTATTCTAGTAATGGATCCAAATGGAGAAGCAGTGAGTGAGCGCAGACCCTGGCCCTTACAGCAAACATCTGTCTGGCAATTGTTGAAACATCAGGCCTGAGCTTTTTTAAAAAAAATCACTCTGTTTAAGACATGCAGCAGGAGATTGTAGTGAAGTCTCTGCCTCCCAATAGTCTCTCGCTGTTTTATCACTTAAATGAAACAGGGCTCTTTTGATTCCATACTATCTTCTGCCACAGATAATCAAAGACTAATTTTTAGTCTTTGAGCTTTCAGTGTTTGCCAGATGTCTTAGTCTGTTCTGGCTGCTATAACAAAATACCATAAACCGGGTGGCTTGTAAACAACAAAAATTTATTCCTCAAAGCTCTGAAGGCTAAGAAGGCCAAGATCAAGGCACCAGCAGACTCGGTGTCTGCTGAGGGGCCTCTTCCTGGCTCACAGACAGCTGCTTTTTGCTGTAACCTCACAGGGCAGAAGGGGTAAACGAACCAGCATTCTCCTGGATAACAGCACTTGAGTCTCTTGGATAACAGCACTAATCCCATTCAGGAGGGCTATATTCTTGTAAACTAATCGCCTCCCACAGGCTTCACCTCTTAATACCATCACATTGGGGGTTAGGATGTCAACATATGAATTTTGGAGGGACATGATATTCAGACCATTGCACCCGAGACTACAATTATCACCTTCAAAGTACTATTTCCCCCACCCCAACTCCAGGGTGCTTATGTGTTTGCATGTACTCAGACTGGTGGCTGAGTGGGATGCCTCTTAAGTTTTTCATGCTGAGAGGTCATTATGAACCAGAGGAATCCCATAAATCATTTTTGTGAGAAGCTAGACATAGTAGTCTGACTTCCTGAACTGGTTACTGTAGATAGTAGACTGACTTTCTGGACTGGTTTCCTTGGGTTGTGGGTCAGAATTTTATTTTCTATATATGGTCTGGCCATTGTCCATTTGTATATCTAGTCTCTCAAGATTTGAAACAACTTGCTCATGAACAGATTTCAGAATTAAGATTGAAACTCATGATGCAACGGAGAGTATGAATTTTACCATCTCAATACATTGTCTTTGTGGAAGAATCCCCAGGAAAAGTGTAGCAGAAATAATCAAGTTGGCAGATGTGATTGTGCTTCAGCTGAATACCTGTTGTATAGTAGACACTGTCGGTTGTTTTCCCATCGAACTTCATCCTCCTTGCTAACCAAAGGCTGACTTTATTCAGTTATTAAATTCCTTAGTTAGCCGTAGGATTGACTCAGGAGAAATTTACGTCTTCTCCAACTCTAGGAATCTTGTTTTTTTCTAAGACAAACAACATGTGACATTGCCCTGGTTACCTTCCCCTCCACCCTCCAGGCATGAACATCTGACCTAATTTGGCTCAAAAAGAATGGAAGAGGATAGGAGCATTTCTCTTTCTGGCTGGGTAGCAACAAAGAAGAACATATGTGTCCCTTGCTTCTGGTTGCTATTGTTGACCATAGGGCAACCAGCCTTAGGTGAAGTCAATGCTGTGGACAACAGAATCAAAAGGCAAAAAAGAACCTGGGTTCTTTATGACATCAGTAAATCACTGATTCAACCAGTTTTGTAGCTATCCTTCCTCTGGGCTTCTATTCCATGAAATAATACATTTTCTCATTGTTTAAGCCAGTTTGAATTGGGTTTTCTGACGCTTAGAGCCAAAAGCACCATAGACAACACAGCAGCCTAGCCATGAGTCTTTGCCTTCATACTGTGTCCCAAGTCCAGTAGTAACACCTGTGAACATTCAATAGAGAAAGGTGGTTAAGAGACATTGCACTAGACTCAGAATGCCTGCATTTGAACCCCACTCTACCTCTTTTAATTGCTAACTTTGGGCCAGCTACTTAGTTTCTCTATGCTTCACCCCTTTATCAGTAAACTGGGGAAAATGATAATACCTAACTCATAGGGTTAGGATTATAATATGGGCTAAAATATGTCATGTGCTCAGAAGAGTGCTTGGAACATTATAACAGCATTAAAGTGTTGGTATTATTATTAAACACTTAGCAAATTTTTTTTAGCTTTCTTCCAGAATTTTTTTAAAAAATTATTTACATCATTCAAAACTTCATTTTCATTACTGAATCATTACATGATGATTCAAAAATCATTTTTATTACTGAAGCCAGTTAAGTCCAGTTTTTTTCACCTCTGCTTCAAATGCATAGCTGGGCTTCAGCATCACAGAAGCAATCATAATGAAAGGATCACTCTTTGCCTCCTTTCTCTGCACCCCTCGTGTTCTGACAATTGACATTTCCACCCTGTGTGGAACAGACCCATGTTTGCTTTCACTCAGCCTCTTCTAATGTCTTTTAACCATCTTCTTTTTTCTTTTTTCTTTTCTTTTTTTTTTTTTTTTTGAGAGGGAGTCTCACTCTGTCGCCCGGGCTGGAGTGCAGTGGAGAGATCTCGGCTCACTGCAAGCTCCGCCTCCCAGGTTCAAGCCATTCTCCTGCCTCAGCCTCCCGAATAGCTGGGACGACAGGCACCCACCACCATGCCTGACTAATTTTTTGTATTTTTAGTAGAGGTGGGGTTTCACCATGTTAGCCAGGATGGTCTTGATCTCCTGACCTCTTGATCCACCCGCCTCGGCCTCCCAAAGTGCTGGGATTACAGGCATGAACCATCTTAATAACCGTCATGTCAATATCTTTTCTTTTAAAATTGTTGAAAAGCTATTGCTATAGTAGCAGTGGCAATGCATTCTGAGGGAGCTGCCACATAGCCCATTCCTGATCGCACCTGTGCTCTGCACCCCTCGTCTATGATGATATCGAACCAAGAAAAGGAAAACTTACTACCCAAGTACTTGCTCTGTGTTTAGTACTATCCTAGTTGTTTTTACTAGTTCTTGAAGAATATTTCTATTAATAGCATGCATACAAATTAAGTGATTTTTAAATAGTTTTGTATCAGTCAGAATAACCTAAGTTATATACGAGTAACCAAAAAGTCCCCAATTTTTGTTGGTATAGAATAACAAAGGTTTGTCTTCCCGTTCAACCTACATATCCCCCTGAATTAAGTGGGCATGGGAGGATCAGGGTCTATATGAGGAGTCTGCAAATGTTTTCTTAAAAGGCCACTTAATGAACACTTTAGGCTTTTAGGCTATATGGTCCCTGTTGTAACAACTCAGTTTTGCCATTGTCATTTCAAATTATGCATAGACAAATGGGTATAGCTATGTTCCAATGAAGCTTTATTTACAAAAACAGGTGAACACAGGCTATAGTTAGCTAACTCCCACTGTATATCATCCTCACTCCAGGACCCAGAGTGGTGAAGGTGCCGTGATTTGGAATACTGTCGATCATGGTGGCAGAAGGGAAAAGGATCATGGAGAAACTATCACTCGTTTTTAAATGTTTCACCTGGAAGTGACCCCTGTCACTTCCACTCACATTTTATTGACATGGAAAATCATATGACCACACCTAACTTCAGTAGATGGGGGAGGAAGCAGTCCTCATTGAGCCTAGAAGAAGAGAACAAGAAATACCAGTAAGCAGCCATAATGTCTATCGCATGTTGCATCATTCTTCTGTTCATCTTTCTGTGGCTTTCTGTTGAGCTTTATGTTCCTAGTTAAGGAAATGAGTTACAAAGTTGTGGTTTACTCAATGTTCTTATAGGTGTATTGCCCAGTTTCTGGATAAGCTGGGCCTCTTTACCTCCTTTTTCTGCTTTTCGTGTCCAGGTTGTAGACTTGTTACTACTCTTCAAGCAGAGCACTAAAGAGTTGGAGGGAAAGTGAAGCATAATGCAAATTCATTCACTTCAAGTGTGGTCTCTGGGCCTTGCCCTACCACACAGGAAAGTCCCTTCAGTGGGCTTATTGTCAGACTTGTCCGAAGTTTGCATATTATTGACTATTAGCTAATTCACACAGTCTAATCAGAGTAACTCTTCTTAGGGGGCAATGTCTGGCCTGTGTTGGACAGCTATATATATATATATTAGAAGTGTGTGTGTGTGTGTGTGTAGGGATGAAGATTAGAGAACTTAATTTGGTCAACCTTCTCCATAGCTTCATTTATATCTCATTACAGTTTTCTGCTATTTCCTCTTTACATTTTCTCTCCTTTTCTTCCCAATGAACCCCAATGTTTTCAGAGAATAAAAGTTAGGTTGAAGACAGTAAGAGATAAAGATAACTTTTTGGTTAAATTTCCTTTGCCTATTATATGCCTAATCATGCCCTCCTCCAAATTCCTTTCTTTCTTTCTCTCTCCCTCCCTCCCTCCTTCCCTCCTTCCCTCCCTTCCTTCCTTCTTCCATTTATCTAACCATCCAATGTCCAAATGAGTGTAATACTGTTTGCCAGGCCCTGTGCTAGGCAAGTCATAGGTGTATATAACTGTGACTGACAGAGACACAGTCCTTTGCTTTATGGAGCTAATAAATTTAGTGGGCAAAAATTATGATAATCGGTAAGACACCTGAAGAATACTGGAAATTGGAGGATTGCAAGGGAATAGGTGGTGATGGCATCTACCTTATGGAAGATCTTAAAGCATTAGAGGGAAGGGTTCCTGTTGTTTTGCATGAATGAAGATAGTATGAAGGGATTTTATTCACAAGTTTTTGTTCTTTAATCTTTTGCTTCCATTGTTTATGCTCCTGCCATCTTTAGTCTTGTTTGGAGAATGGCAAACAGCCAGCAAGTTCTCAGTAGATTTCCCACTTGTCATAGGTTTCTCATGTATCTGGGTTTGGCTTAAAGATCATATTGCCTTTAGGCTGACTTCTGATCCTTGCCAGAAAGAGCTGACCCTTTCTCCACTCATCTGTGCAAACCTTTTACTCAGATGAGACTTTCACACGATTTGAATAAAAGAACTAAAACTCTCCAGTAACTAAAAGGAGTAAGAAAGGCATAACTGTTTTATTGCCTCCAAAGCTCAAGCCTATTATTTGAGATTTTTATGTTCTCTTATTATTTTGGTTTAATTTCGTTTTAATTTTTTTGTGGGAAAAAAGTATGTCTAATTGGAATGCAGACCAAAATAAAATTATTAAAATGGAAAAATATTTTAAGAAAATAATGTTTACGTAAAATCAGCACAATGTCCAAAGAAACAAAACCATATATGTACAGTGAAAACACAATTATTTAAAAAACTTTAAAAGTGCTATTTCATATTATAGAATTTCCAGAAAGTGTGCTCCTTTTGTTTGCTCATTAGGGGAATTTTTTTTTTAAAAAAACTAAGATATTTTGACTTAAACTATTTCTATGAACTCTCTTAAACCAAACATAACTTGCTGTTTTCTTGATGACTCCGAGCCATGATTATTAATTCGGGTGATTCTGATTTTCTGTTATGTATTGATGCCTTCAGTGACTACGAGAGAGTTGTAGGACAATTTGCCTTAATAGGAATAACAGAATGCTATCCTTTAAAAGTGTTTCCATGAAAACTCATTTATAGGTTTGGCTGTTTGGGGGTTTTGTTTTTTTTAATGTCTCTTTCATTATTAAGGATGTCAGACATCCTTCCTCCCACATATTATCTGTTTCTAGTAACCAGAAAGCTAACAATTTACTATTTTTTATTTACGTTGAGCACATTTATTAGGATAAATTTATATGCACAGGTAAACATTTAGAGTAAACTAACAGTGACTAAAACAAGAAAGAAACTTATTTACGTGCCGTGCAAATTCCAGAGATGTGCAGCACAACACCAGTATGGCACATCTTGAATTTCATAGGCATTCAGGCTCCTTTAGCTCTCTGTGGCAATATCCATAGGGTGTAACTCATGTGGTCAAGACGGTTCCTAGAGACAACAGACCAGAATTCCGGGCAGCAGACTGGAAGGCAGGAAGGCAGGAATGCAGAGGGCTGGGTCCCACCTTGGTGGGGTACAACCTAGACTTCCTTTACAACAACATTTCTGTTTGTATCCCATTGCTCAAAAGTTTGTCACACTATGGTTTTAAGAACACTGAGTAATGTAGTTTCTATCTGAGTACATGAGTTCCTTGAATAAAATTGAGTTTCTGATACCAAGTAAAAATAGAAGAAGGGCTGTTGGGGTCAACCACTAGCAGCCTCTGCCATATTCCAATATCAAATATCCAAACCTATTAGAAAATTATGTATGGATTTTGAGTAATGTGGATTTCTTCTAGGAAGTAAAATGAATGGCATTTAGTATATGGACTTACATATTTTAATCATGACAAGGCCTTCAATTTTTTTTTTCCAGATTCTCTGGGTTCTGAATACATTTGCTACATAAATGGCATTTGAATAACTGAGGTACCACTGTGACTGAAATGAATACTTTTATATAAAATCCTGTAGCAGAATTCAAGCAATTCTACTTTGCCATATTGTGTAGATGAATTCCAAAGTTTCCTCTCAAAATATGTGCTTCCAGTATGTGCAAGAATTACATATGGCCTAAACAATTTGGATTGGATCCTTATATTCAGTTACATCCACTTCCTTTATCACTGTTTCTCAGCTTACACAATTTATGCCAGGACTTACTAGAAATAATTTTTTCACATTACATTACATAACTCCTAGAGTATAAACAAAACCTTCTATTTGGAGTATTCCCTATATCTCTCTAAATTGATTCCTTGCAATGTTTGAAGGCTTGGAGTGAAGAAGGTATTCATGAAAATAAGATGTCAATTTGTGTGTTTGATATATTTGTGTTTGGCAAGATTGCTATGGACATTATTTCTTTGGTTCCCCAATATTTGGTTTAAAATCAGAAGCAACATTTGCCTTAGTTAAACGTATCTGATTTAAAGCTGGGTCTTGTGCCCCCATCTTCTTGAGTGAATTAGTTCTGTGGGTAACTCTCATGGTGGCACTCATAGTCCTTTGATGAATTGCACAGGCTGGATTTGAACTGCCCTGATCTAGCTGTGCCCACGAATGTGGCTTTTGTGTCTTAAGCAAATGGGAAAATTGGAAATAATGTTGAACTCACTGCAGAGTTATGCACTAATACAGTTGCATAGGTTGTGTACAACTACCTTACCAGGTGTCAGATATTTTGAGTATCTTCCTGCTAAGGATTGGGTAGATCATTCTAGTTAAATGTCAGAGGCTCCTGATGTAGGATTTCCAGCCTTCTGAGAAGAAATTGGCTCCCTGGCCCTCCCACTTCACAACCATCTCCTGCATCTCAAGCTGTCCACCATAGTAAGTGTCTGCCAATCCCAGCCAAGTGCGAGGAGATAGGTGCCTGAGCTGGGGCAGATGATGCAAAGTTCTTTGTCTTCTACATTTGACATAATAATCTGTGTTCACTTTGTTTTGCTCTGGTGTCTTAGCCATTCCTTGCCTCAATGAATTCACGTGATATTTTAGCACTGAGAGTAGATGCTTTCTTAATGTAGCATTAAAAGTAAAAGGGGATGGACACCTAAATACCCTGACTTGATCACTACAAATTATATACATGTAAAAAAATTTTTATGCACTCCATAACTTTGCACAAATATTTTAAACAAGTAAAAGTTGAAGTAACAAGAATAGCACAGGGGCTCCCCTGCTGCACCCTCCACAGCCATGCACCATCACTATGCACTCACTCATGACTGCAGGGAAAGAGCCTGCTCAGCACTAGGGCATATGAGAGTGGCTGAGACCCAGTCCCTGCTTCAGGTGTTACAAGCTAGGGGTGGAGGTGGGGAGAAGCCATGGTGAGTACGATGAGGGACTTATCTTGACCTGATCCAGCTCTGGCTGTGGAGGAGCTTGGGTTGACATGGGGCAAGAAGGGAAAGGACGGGTATATTAGTTTGCTTGGGATGGCATAGCAAAATGCCACAGACTGGGTGGCCTAAACAACAGAAATTCATTTACTTGCAGTTCTGGAGGCTAGAAGTCCTAGATCAAGGTTTTGACTGATTCAGTTCCTGGCGAGAGCTCTCTTCCTGGCATTCAGCTGGCCTCTTTCTTACCATGTCCTCACATGGTGAAGCAAGAAAGACCTGTCTGGTATCTCTTTTTACAAGGACACAAATCCTGTTGGGTTAGGGACCCATCCTTAAGACCTCATTTAACCTTAATTACTTCTTTAGAGGCTCCATCTCAAAATACAGCCACACTAGTTATTAGGGCATCAACATATACATTTGGGGAGGGACACAAAAATTTAGTCGATAATAACAGGTTTGAGATGAAACGCCCCGATGGATCAATCCACCTCGGAAATTTCATTCTTGTTGTCTGAAAGATTTACATAAAAACCAATGGTTTATTCACTTCAATTATTCAGACTGGCATGGCTCCCCCACCTCCTAGCTTAGAACCTCAGCCTCAGACCTACTTCCACACGAGGAGATGGAGGATGTTCATGCCCGTTCTTGAAGGAGTGACTGCCTGAGGGGGGAGCTGAGATAAAGATGCCCTGATTGAACTCCAGACTGCACTCAAGAACGACCCCATATCCAGAGCTGAAACCAGACAGACCTCGGGAGTCAGATAAGAATATTTAAAATAGAAAGTTATCCAAAAAATATGTCACATGTGGTTGCTTTAGAGTGGTACAAGGGACATAAAAAAAAAATAGAGGGCTGTGTAAAGGTAAAGATGTAAGGAATAAAGGAATCTGGCTGAAGAGCAAGATCCAACTGAAGAGCAAGACCTATACCCTCCACAAAGGCCTCCCGTCTGTCCCTCCCCTAGCCCTCAAATCTGCAATCAGGGTTCACCCAACAAGATTTTTCATCTCTTTGTGCACGTGAACAGACACTGTGGGAACTTCTTGTTCTCCCCATTTCTCCTGATGTGGTTCAGCTGTGTCCCCATCCAAATCTCATCTTGAACTGTAGCTCCCATAATTCCCACGTGTTGTGGGAGGAACCCAGTGGAAGATAATTGAATAATGAGGGTGATTTCCCCCATACTGTTCTTGTGGTAGTAAATAAGTCTCACGAGATCTGATGATTTTATAAAGGGTTTCCCCTTTCACTTGGCTCTCATTCTCTCTTGTATGCTGCCATGTAAGCCTTCTGCCATGATTGTGAGGCCTCCCCGACCACATGGAACTGTCGGTCCATTAAACCTCTTTTTCTTTATAAATTACCCAGTCTCGGGTATGTGTTTATCAGCAGCATGAAAACCAACTAATACACCTCCCCAGTGGGTCATCCAGAGCCACCATGTCGAAATGGGGGAAGCAGGTATGGTGGACTGAACCAACAGTGGACTGAACTTTGACCTCTGGACATGTGTTATAATGCTTTCTAGGTACTGGTTCCTAGAGAGAGGTTAAGATTTCTATAACTCCAGAAGAAATGTAGCCTTCTCCCAGGTAAGCCATGTAGCACAGCTCCGGAGGGTGCAATTCCCACTGAAGTCTATGTGAATGATGTCCCTGGCGTTGTGCAGTGTGCAGGCTGCATGACCATTCACAGTGACCCTGCCTCTTCCAGTGATTCCTAGTCCCAGAGGAATCAATCACTGTACTCACCATCTCTGGCAATAGCAGGAATGGAAACAGGGCTAATAATGACAAGGCCAAGATTTAGTCAGGCGCTTACGCAAAGATATATTATTTTGCATACCATTTTATTGTTCTAGTACACATCATATTGGAAGTGACTTTCATGGATCTCCACTTTTCAGATTCCTTCCAGCTTTGCCAGGGGCAATTTGCCCAAGAAGCACAATTATTGATTCCAATTAAATGCTAATTTCACTCCCTTGAATCTAAATCTAAATCTCCTCTAGGAAAAAGAGGTTAATAATTCTCCTATTAACAAGGATGACTTGATCTAGTCTACAGTGGGCTCAAAATGTGCAAAATTATTTAAATCAGGGCTGGAAGCTAAAAAATATCCCTGATGCCTTCAAAGCAACAAGATTGTCCTTAATTATTTAAAATTTAGCAGTGGGGCATGCTATTATTGAGTCTCTAAACCAGTGGTTCTTAAAGTGTGGTTCCTAAAAGCAACAAGATTTGTCCTTAATCATTTAAAATTTAGCAGTGGTGCATACTATTATTGAGTCTCTAAACCAACGGTTCTTAAAGTGCAGATTCCTAAAATTGTATCATCAGCATCACCTGGGAACTTTGTTAGAAATGCAGAGTCTCAGGTCCTACCTAAGACCTGCTGAATCAGAAACTCTGGGAGTGGGCCCAGCAACCTGTGCTTTAACAAGACCTCCAGATGATTCTGATGTACACGACAAGTTTGAGAAGCAGTGCTCTGGATCTAAGACAGTGATGCTAGTCTTGGCTGTATGTTAAGATCGCTTGGAAAGTTCTTAATATGATGCCCAGGCCATACCTCAGGCAAATCAGAATCTCTGGGGGTGGAGCTAGAATCTCCAGAATGTAATTTCTCCAGGTGATTGCAATGTACGTCCAAGGTTAACAACCACTGCTTTATGAGCAATAATTCTAAAAGTTAAGTGTGTGTGAAAAAGACTTGAGATACTTGTTAAGGGTCAGATGTGCTCCTGGGGATTCTGATTCAGCAGATCAATGGTGAGGCTCAGGAATCATATTTTTAGCCAATAGTCAGGTAATGTTGCAGCACAAGACCCATGGGCCACTCCACAAGGAACACAGTATACTTAGAGCCAGACCACTTAAATAGTCTTGAGGAAGGACTGGGCTTACTGGTGGGAAGTAAGAAACTGTAGCTCTGAGGACTTACGGTTGTATGTCAAAAGACTTCAACAGACGACTGCATGAACAAGGTAGGAAATGGAACTGCAGGTGCAGAAAGGTAATGAGGCTATTTAATTGTGATATACTCAGCAACCAGTACCTTTATGTGTCTTGGGAGCTCATGAGCTCTCTTTGTGAGACAGACTGACCCAAATTACCCCTTCCATTGTATGGTTCTGTTCTGGACACCTTGGCTGGCACACCCTAACAAAGTGAATCCACACAGAGTAGTCACATGAAAACACACAGATGGGTCGGGCATGGCGGCTTATGCCTGTAATCCCAACAGTTTGGGAGGCCAAGGTGGGTGGATCACCTGAGGTCAGGAGTTCGAGACCAGTCTGGCCAACATGGTGAAACCCCGTCTCTACTAAATGATACATAAATTAGTCAGGTGTGTGGTGGGCACCTGTGATTCCAGCTACTTGGGAGGCAGAGGCAGGAGAATCGCTTGAACCTGGGAGGCAGAGGCTGCAGTGAACCAAGATCATGCCACTGCACTCCAGCCTGGGTGACAGAGTGAGACTCCGTCTTGAAAATAAAAAATAATAATAAATAATAAACAAATAACAACACAGACTTTGGAGTCAAGCAATTTGAATTTGGATTTAGACTTGAATCTGGATGTCAGCACTTGCGGTCCATGTGGCCTTGGAAAGTTACTCCTCTCTTTGATTCTGTTCTGATCTGTCAAATGAGACTATTGATACCTACCTTACAGAGTCATTATGAAGATTAACATGAAAAGCACTCAGCAGCCGGTTGGCTCACAACAAAGGTTGATTGTTATTTTGAAGTGTTAAATGTCCCATCACCATTTACCAACCAGAGTCTGTGTTCTAATTTACTGTACCGGATGTTGTCCAGTAGTTGTGACATCCTGGAAAACTCCTCCAGCTCCTCTGCATTGACTCATGGAATTCACAACAGGAACAGACATGAAAACTCACCATAATCTTTTAAACTAAGTAAAAACAACTAAGACTGGATAATGTAGCAATGTTTTTGTCTACATAAGCACTGCACTCGATTAAGTCCTCTGAACTATTCTCCTAGCATCAGTTGAGCAAACTATACGCATAGCAATTTGGCTGGTAAAAAGTTAACTTGGGAGAAGAATCTTAAGTACTTTCCCAGCTGTGTTCTAATTGCATGTTTAGAAAGAGTGTACATACATTTTTTAGTGTGGTAACATCAAGGATAGATGCTGCTAAAGAGAATTTTAAGTGATTCATGCCCTGTTTTCTTATTCAGGAAAGCTTTTTCTAACTTTCTTCTGATAAGCCTACAGGAATAAAAGAGAATATGGTAGAGGAAGGCATTAAGAATTAAAATTGGGAAAGAATTCAAGGAGTTACCCAGTTTATTTTTTGAGTTTCAGATAGAAGAGTCTAGCCTGACCCTCATAAGGGTCAGATGAGGCAGATGGAGGCGCCTCATCTCTCAACCTAAATTCTTAGTGAAGTCCCTTATGGCTCAGCTGCAAGCCTCCTGCCACAGGATACACACTTTTCCTGTAGTGGGTTTGAGGGTGGAGAGCAGCTGGTATCACTCTCTTCATAATTATCCCATATACTTAAAGAAGACAATTGAGTCATCCTTTATCCTCTTTTTTTCCAGGAAAAAATCCAGTTCCTTAAAACTTACCTCATAGGTTCTGTTTTCCAGCCCTTTAATCATTGTGTCTTTTGTGTGCCCTGGCCAAGTCCCCTGCTTCCTCTTAGACCTGGACCTGGTCCCTGAACAAGGACCTGACTGTGCTGACAGGAATAGGAAAGCCCCCCTGTTTCCACACTCACTTGTAAGTCAAGAAAGTAGGGAACAGTCATCCCTGGCATTACTCCAGGTGTGGGAAACTCTACTGTCAATGGGGACAGGCAGGAGCATACACCGCATGGGTGAGCATCATGTCAGAAGAAAGAATGTTCACAGCCTGGCCAAACAGGCTGGCCCTGCTAGGCTACAGTGGTCTGCTGCCCTGAGGCACGTTGTTGCCAGGTCTTCTGATTTTTCTAGAAAAGTTCAAAATCTGGACTTTAAAAGTATCTGCCTATTTTTTTTTTCCCAATGTCGTCTACCATCTCAAAAATATTTAAACAATCTGTGGGCAAATAAAACATGTCTGGAGGCTGAATGGGGTCCCTGGGCCTCTTAAGAAATTATGTTCTAGTTAATGTAGTAAAACAAAGGCCAGTCAGGTGTGGGTGGGAGCCTGGGGACAGATTAGGAACACAGATAGAAGGGCAACTGATGTTTAGCAAGAAACAACCATAATAATGAACAACTGTAAACAATCATTTAAATGAGGAAAAAAGAATTATTAATAAAGTATTGAAATAATTACCATTTTAATTCAGTGCCTGGAGTATAGTAAATGTTCAATAAATGTTTGCTAACAAATACCTTGCTTTTTAATATTGTTTTACCATTATGAAACACGTTATAATTTCTCTGCTTCCTTAGAACAACCCTGAGAGGTAAGAATATTTTTCTTCCCATTTTCATGTCATGCCCCTAGGAGCAGCAGAATTGGAGCTTCAATCCGCAGGCTTGATTCACTATTTCTCCCTCCTGGATCTTGTCTTCCCAAAACTTTGCAGGTGGGTATCAGTGGACACCTGGGTATGTAATGTGATCTGAGAGTCCACCCTCCCCTCTTTCCTACAAAGAACCACTTCTCACACGTGGTTAAAAAACAAAAACAAAACTGAAAGCAAATAAAGGGATTATGAAACTTAGGAATTCCCCTCTACTCACATCCAGCCACCAAGCTCTGCAGGAACTCTCTAAAGACAATCCCCTTTTACTTTTCTTTATTATTTGTACAGACAGGGTCTTGCTCTGTCACCCAGGCTACAGTGCAGTAGCACGATCATAGCACATTGTAACCTCAAACTCAGGGGCTCAAGGATCTTCCCACCTTGGCCTGCCGAGTAGCTGGGACTACAGGTGCTCACCACCATGCCTGGCTAATGTTTTAATTTTTTGTAGAGACGAGGTCTCACTACAGACACTACAGGTTGCCCAGGCTGGTCTCAAACTCCTGGGCTAAAGTGATTCCCACAACCTTGTCCTCCTAAAGTTCTGGAATTACAGGCATGAGCCACCATACTCAGTAAAGGCGACTCTTATAATCAGCCTATGAAAATGGATAGGTATTTTATGGGGTGTATGTATGTGTTTGTGTGTGTGTTTTGGAACATAAACAGTAAGATTTTATAATTTCTTTTATTCTTTGCTTTTTTTTTTTGTTTGAGACAGAGTTTTGCTCTCGTCACCCAGGCTGGAGTGCAATGGTGTGATCTCAGCTCACTGCAGCATCCGCCTCCCAGGTTCAAGCAATTCTACTGCCTCAGTAGCTGGGATTACAGGTGCCCACCATCATGCCCAGCTAATTTTTGTATTTTTTAGTAGAGACAGGGTTTCACCATGTTGGCCAGGCTGGTCTCAAACTCCTGACCTCAGATGATCCGCCTGCTTCAGCCTCCCAAAGTACCAGGATTACAGGCGTGAGCCACCGTACCCGGTCTCTTTGCTTGTTTTTAAGTTAAGACTGTAACTGGAATAACCTTCCACATCAATACATATGGAACTGCCTTCTTTTTAACCAAATCCTTGATGGATTTAGGTTTTAGTCTTTTATTAATAATGCTTCAGTGAATAACTCTCACTGTGCATCATTTCACACATGTGGAAGTAGATCTATGGAATACAGTTAGAATTATTAGATTCAAGGATGTACATGTTTTTAGTTTTTAAAGCTTGCCAGATTGCCCTTCATAAAGCCCACATTATACCCTCACAATCAATGTATAGAGTGCTATCATCCTATTTCATGAAAACTTTACTTTTCGGTTTATTCATCCACCTCCAAGCTCACACACTCAACAGCCCCAAACTGTTCAGCTTCTGAAATGCAAAATTCAAACATACACCTCGTCCATAACTTTTATCCAACTACTCCCATTACACCCTCATGCCTTCCCCTAGTAGTTGGTTGCTGCATTCCCTTTCTCTTCCCATTACACCTAGCTCTGTGATCTGTCACTTCACCCCGGATCAGGCCAACCATTGCCACCTCCGAGCCAACATGCTAGCTACCAAGTGCTCCTAGAGAGAAATCACGTCACCTGGGCTGCTCCAAATTCATATGCCCCAACCTCACCCGGACCCTCCGCAGTGCTCCTAGGGATCAATGCTCCCTTCCCGGAGGAGTTTTCAAAGCTTTCCATTCTCCTCGGAACTCCCTCCCCACCAACGGATGGCCACCCTTTCACCTTCCTCAGGGAAATGAGAATTCCATTTTTCTCCCCTCTCTCCTCTACTCCTCCTCTCTCCTTTCTCCTTTCCCTTGTCATTTAAGCCTCTTCTAACCTCTCTCATCTAAGAAGCCTCTCTGTTGACTCTGCTCTACCTCTTCCTGTCACTCTCTGGTCTCTCCCCCTGTTCACGGCCTCACTTCCTGTGAGAGAATCTACGCCGCGATTATTCCACCCCATCTCACATTTAGTCTCCAAACCTCTAAAATCTGACTTCAACCATCACAATTAAAATTGTTCTCGTATGCACCCAGTAAGCTGACAGTAATTACTGTCAACCTCTTGCCACTTGACCTCGCTGCAGCATTGGACACTTTTCCATCCTCCTTCATGAAACGGCCCTTTTGTTCTTTTAGCTTCTGGCGCCTCATCTCTTGCCACTCACCACCTCCTGTCTGTGCTGCAGCCTTATTCAGCTCTTGGCACTTCCTCATGTGGTGGATGGGGTGTTGACTCCTCAACTCTCCGAGTGATTAGTCTAAAGCAAACATAGTGATTTCACTCCCCTAGCTAGCAATTCGATCCGGAAGTAGTATGTGACCCAAGCCTGGCCAATAAGACATGAAAAGTTGTCTGCTTGGGATCAAAAGAGATTTTTTAAAAAAATTATTCCTAAAGGGTCATGTGGGAAAGACAATATATCTTCTTATGCTGAGGATGGAGCAGAACACAGGGAGGAGGCAAGAGCCGGGAGAACACACAGCAGAGGAGCTCAGCCATGTGGACTCTGCCTGAGGCCACACCGCAGAGGACCTCTTGTTATGTAAGATACTAAACTGGCTCATGGCTTAACCAGCTTGAGTGAGGCTTTATTTGCTTGAAGGCATTTGAACCTATACACCATATTCACCTCTCTATTTTTATGTTTTGTTTCTTCTGCCTGGAACCTTTTTATGATCTTTTATCTCCTCTTTCCTACTCATCTGTGAAGCCTCAACTCAGGCATACTTCTACTAGGGGGGCCTTCTATGGTCCCTCAAGAGAAGGCATCTTTCCTTTGTGCTCCTATAGTACTGTGTGAGAATGGAAGTATAATAACTTACTTGGGCCAGTGTGGTGGCTCATGTGGGTAATCCCAGTACTTTGAGAGGCCAGGGTGGGGGAGAACTACTTGAGACCTGGAGTTCGAGACTAGCCTGGGCAACAAAGTGAGACGCCCCCCCAACCCCACGCATTTCTTTACAAAGTAAAAAGAAAAACAAAATAGCCTAGCACAGTGGTGTGCACCTATAGTTCCAGCCACTATAAGTGCTGGAGGCTGGGGTGGGAGGATTCTTTGAGCCAAAAGTTGGAGGCTGCAGTGAGCTATGATTGTGCCACTGCACTCCAGCCTGGGTGACAGAGCAAGATCCTCTCTCAAGGAAAAAAAATTACTTGAATATAACTCCCACTAGACTAATTCTTTGAGGAGGGAGATGGCTTTTAGCACCCAACACAGTGCCTGGCACATAATAATTGCTCTTTAAATATCTGCTAAAAGAATAAATATTACTTTGATTGATCTAACCATCACTTTTTATGGTAATAACAATATTGGCAAAGACTCATGGAAATGAGCACCTCCCTCACTCATAGCGGATGGTAGAGTTTTTTTGAATTGCAACTTGACAATATGTTTTAGAGTACAAAAAAAAGTATGCCAGAATGCCACTTCTAAGAATTTATCATTACAAAATAATCAAGATTTATTTATATATATGTGCAGTCCTGTCTTGTTCTTAATGGTGAAGCGTCAAAAGCAATCTACAACAGTAGAGTGAACTGGTTAAATGAATTCTAGTATATCTATATATTGCAATACTAAGCAGCCAACATTTGGTGTTTCTGAAAAATATTTAATCATTTGGGAAAATATTTACATTATGTCATTAAGTGAAAAAGCATATAACAAAAGCTATTTCCAAGTGTGGTTCCTATTTTTAAAATGTACATGAACAAAGAAGACTAAAGTAAGGAACAGTGGCTGACACCTGTAATCTGAGTACTTTGGGAGGCTGAGGTGAGAGGATCACTTGAACCTAGGAGTTTGAGACTAGACTGGGCAACAAAGCAAGACCCTATCTCAACAACAACAAGAACAACATCAAAATCAGCCAGGCATTGTAGTGCATGCCTGTAATCCCAACTACTGGGGATGCTGAGGTGGGAGGATAGCTTGAGCCTGAGAGGTCAAGGCTTCAGTGAGCCATGATTGTGTCACTGCACTCCAGCCTGGGTGACAGAGCAAGACCCTATCTGTGAAAAAGAAAGAATGAAAGAAAAAGACTAGAAACTGTGCACTAATATTTTAATAGTGGTTATCTGAATGGTAGGATTATAATTTTAATTTCTTCTTCATGCTTTTCTAAATTCTCAACAATAAATATGTATTTTTAAAAGCCGTTAAAATTAATATTAAGAATAGAAAAGAAAGGTGGGAAGAAGGAAGAAAGAACAGAGAGAGGTGAAAAGACAGGAGAGAAAGAATAAGAAGATGGGACTCTGAATCAGGATAATTGAGTTTTAATCCCAGCTTTACCATTAAGAGACCGTCCAGTTCAGGCTAAGTCATTTAGTCTTTATCCCTCAATATCTCACTCAGCAAATGGAAATAATAATACTTACCCTGCCTCATGGAATTTTTTTCAATACAAAAAAGTATATGAAGGGGCTTTGAAAAAATGTATATATTTTGTAATATCAGATGTCATTTTTATTCACACAGATATTGTTTAATCACAGCTACCTTTTCTATAATTTAAGCCCTTAAACACATTTTTTAAATCTAAATAATGAAATCTAATCCATTATTTTCTATGTGGCTTTCCAGGCATTTGAGAGATGTCAAGAGTTTCATTCAGTCAATAAAGGTGTCTGTTTTATTGAAATAAAAAAATAGAAATTTCTTCCACTTACCAAAATGTCTGAAATCCCCATCTTCCTCATTCCTTTAAGTTGAAGTACTGAAAGTTGCATGCCAAAATAAAAAGTTATATTTAAAAATGGAGCATTTCTTTCATGCTTTACATTGTGTAATATAAAACATGTGACCAGTGGTTTGTAAAGAGAATAGAGAAGATGCCTTGAAGAGCTAAGTCACAGATCACCACTTTGGGGAAAGGTACTTTCCATTTCAATGAGACAATCTGAGTAGCCAGAGTTACCTTACAACCTCAGGTACTTGGACACAACTTAGTAGCATTTAATATTCTCTATGGGTTAGCCTCAAACCGCTCTTATAAGATTGTTATGTAAAACACATACTACCCTTCAGCCAAACTGGAATACATTAGACTCTTATTGCTTGAAAATATACCATTTCTTTTGTATTTTTGCCAATCAAATAGGCATAAAATGGTATCACATTGCATTCTTGATTGGTATTTCTCTCATCACTAATGATACTGAACATATGTTTGTATGTTTGATTGTATTTGTTTCCTTTTCTGAGAAATGTATTTTATTATAATTTCTTTTTCTTATTTTGTGTATTTTTTGTCAATTGGTGGAATCTATATATTCTTGATACTAATAATGTGTGTATTGCAAGTATCTTTTCTCAGTTTGGCATTTTTCTCATTTTAATATATCTTTTGATAAACAAAATATATTAATTTTAATACAATTGATCAATGTTTGTAGCAGACACTTTTGAAAAATCTTGCATATCTTTCCCTATCTGAAGGACTAAATCATATTTACTTATATTTTCTAATACAAATTTTAAGGTTTTATTTTTCAAATTTAAGTCCTTAATCCATCTTAAGTTGATTTTGTATGTGGTAAGAGTAAGAATCTAGTATCACTTTTTTGCATATTTTTATTTTCCTATTGACCTGACATACTACTTCTGCCATCATCAAATTTTGATTCATGTGGAGGGACATTTCTAAGCTCTTTATTTCACTGGTTAATTTATCTGTCCTTTCACAAATACAAACTTATCTTAGTAACTGTAGCCTTATAATATAATCCTTATATCATTTTTAGGCACCTTCGGGTTTTCTATGCAGACAATCATTGTACATGTGTGTTTTACCATCTTCCTTTGTAATTCTGTAGCCCTCTGATTATCTTCTCTTCCCTTATTACATTGGCTAGGACCTCCATTATGATATTAATTAGAAATGGTAACAATGGACATCTTTACCTTGTTTCCAGTCGTAATGGGAAAGTATTCAGTTTTTCACCATTATGGATGTTATCTATAGGTTTTTTTGTAGATGGCCCTCATCAATTTGAGGAAGTTCCCTTCTATTCCTGGTTTGCTGAGTATATTTATCATGGCCCGATGGTGAACTTTTTCAAATGCCTTTTCTGTATCTATTGGGACAACCGTATGGTTTGTTTTTTAATACACTTATATGGTGAATTGCATTTATTGATTTTTGAATGTTACAGTATACTTACATTCCTGGGATAAATTCCACTTTTTCATGATATATTATCTTTTAAAAATATGATTAAAATATGATTGAATATAGTTTACTAATATTTAAAAATAATTTTACATTTATTTGTCTTTGTATTCTATTTATCCCATCTGTTCTTGGATTCTTTTTTTTTCTGCCTAAAAAACTTTCTTTAACAGTTCTTGTAGAGAACATCTATCTGCTAGTGATGAATTCTCTCAGGTTTTGTTTGTCTGATTTTCTGGATATAAAATTTTACACTGACAATTTTCTTTTTCTTTCAATACTTTAAAGATGTCAAATCATTTTCTCAGTCTTATGTAGTTTCTGACAATAAGTCAGCTGTCTTCTATCTTTGTGCTTCTGTGTCTTCTTTCCCCACTATGCTTACTTTCAAGATTTTTCTGTCAGTGATTTTCAGAACTTTATAATGTGCCTTTGTGTAGTTTTTTGTTGTTGTTTACTCTGCTTGTGTTTGATGCAATTTTTAAATATGGTTGTTTATACTTTTCACTGTATTTTATATTTTTTAGTCATTGTTTCTTTAAATTTTTTTTGTCTCTCCATGTGTCTCCTCTCCTTCTGGAATTCCAATTGCATATATTTTAGAAAACTTGATATTGTCCCACAGATCGTTGGCACTCTGTTATTTTTTTCTTCAATCTTTTTGTTCTCCATGTAGTTCATTTTGGATAGTTCTGTCTTCAAATTAACTAACCTTTTCTTCT
The DNA here is from genome assembly GCF_047675955.1 of Chlorocebus sabaeus. Taxonomy (NCBI): domain Eukaryota; kingdom Metazoa; phylum Chordata; class Mammalia; order Primates; family Cercopithecidae; genus Chlorocebus; species Chlorocebus sabaeus. The sequence continues at coordinate 78,532,211 of NC_132913.1, forward strand.
GAAGTATCTTGTCTCTTAGAAATCCCATCCAGTAATTTGCATTTCATGTATTATAGTTTTCACTCCTAGAAGTTTAATTTTGATTTCTAAAATATGTTGTATTTATCTTCTTATCATTTTAATGTTCACATTGGGGACTGCATTTGGAGTCTCATACCACCAGGCTCCGTTTGGGCTTTTTCTCCCTGCACTATGGCCTGGAATCTCTCTCTGGAATAATCGCAGAGGTTACCATGACTATTGTTCAGCATCTAAAAACCATCAAAGTATATATATTTACCTGTTTTTCTAGTGATTTAATGCAGGAGGGCAACCCAGTGCCTGTTACTTCATTATAGCCATGGCCTTCATTTGGGAAATATATTTTTGCTGGGTATAGAACTCTAGGTTGACTATATATATATATTTGCTTTTAGCATGTTAAATTATGTTTTGATTTTCAGCATGTTAGAGATGTTATCTTCTGGCTCATAGTTTTGACAAGAAATTAACTATTATTCTGTTTCCAGTGACTTTTATCCCTGGGCATAGGTCAAATTTTCCTGCTGCTTCTCACGTGTAGTATTTTTTATTGGATGCTGGACATTTTTGTTCTACATTCTTGTATGTCTGGATTTTGTTTTCTTTCCAATTTCTGTCTCCTCAACTTTGTGAGATCTTTGTACTCTGCTTGGATTCCCCGTCCTGTGGCGTGGTCCAGAGTGTGTCTCCATATAGAAAGCCAGAATGATCATAGGACCACTTTATTTGATTTCTTTTCCTCAGGGATCACTTACATGCACTGCTCATTTTCCAATATCTGAAGGTATTGTTTTCCTACATTATGTTCAGTGTTTTTCTAGTTGCTTACAGTCATAGTGCAAGTTCAGTACCAGTTACTATGTCACTTTTGCCAGAAGAAGAAATTTCATTACATTATTAAAAATAACTATCCAACTAAAAAGCAAATAATAAATAAGGGTTTCCATACACTGCCCAAAGAAGAGTTTGTCATGAAGCATGAAGTATGATTAATCCAATCCCACACCCCTGAAGTCCTTTTCAAAGTAAGTTTTTTAAAAAGCAATTTCACATTTGTGTTCTCTAGTATTGCACACAATGCTGAAAGCCCACATCTTTAGCAATATATAATTTTTGCTACAACGCACTATTGTGGAGCTGGTATATGACCTTTATTTTTCTCTGTTGTGGCCTAATTCCCCTAAGTCTTATAAAGAGGTATGATATAGAATAAGAGTATTTGTTATTTGGAACAGACTCAAAGATTTCTGGACTAACTCTTCTAGCAGGATAAGGGTGTACTATGAACTAAGTTTTCAGAATTTACTCCATGCTCATGCTATTCCTTCTCCCTTGCCCATCTCATCTCATTCTATGTCTGTTAAAGTTCCATCCCTTCTTCAATACTCAGATAATATGTCACATCCTTTATCCTTTTCTTGTCAATAGATTTAAATCAAGACTTAACTTTTTCTCCTCTGTTTCCAAATCTCTTTGTTTGTACTTCACATGGGATATTTATCACATTCTAATTTGTTTTGTAATTATTTATGTACATGTCAAATTTTCTCCCTAGTAGGTTGTGAGTTTATGAAAGGTAAGGACTAAATCTTAATTTTTAGGCTGTCCCAGCACTTTGTACTGTGCCTGTCAACAGTGCTCAGTAAGTCATTATTGAATAAATGATGGAGGAAAATAAAAGGGCCTACAAGACAATCTTCGCTTAATCCAATGCTTTTTCATAAACCATTGAGTCTAGTAATGCAGGCATCACTGTTCTCTGAATGTGTGCTTCAAAGGTCAATACTCCTGATGTGGCTGAAGCTCATGCCAACTTCTCTTACTCTGCGTTGTCGTGGAGAGTGAATGTTCACTGCACTGGTGGTAAGGCTTCATATATTTTTTTCTCCCTTTCTTCTGTTGTATTCCTCTGCTAGTCCCCTACCCCACTTCCAGTATCCCCCAGTCACTAAGGGTCTGAAAGTTTCTAAAAGTTAAGGTTATAGATGACAGTTTCCAGTAGTTTCTGTGTACATACCTACCCATGGAGAGTAGGAGTGTGTGCGTTTCAATGATATTTTTTCCGTCCCTCTTTGGTGCAGCTTCTCGCATTGAGCATGCTGGGCTCAGTGGCTTTTTGTTTCCTTAATCTTTCTTCTCTTTAATGTGCTTGTTTACTTGTCTTTGACCACACTCTGATTGCAGAATTAGTCTTCAAATTATTATATTCTTTGGAAGGCTAAGTGAGCTGAGGGTCACAAGTGCAACTCAAGCAGAGGAAGGCTTATTAATGCATTTTAGGGTATTAATTGAAATCAGTTCCTCGGCTCTTTATGGTGAAACACCTTCCCAATACCATGTTCTGTCCTACGTATTGGATATGCCAAGTTGAGTAAGCATCGGTTTTAAGGAATTTATTGTTTAAATGGAGAGATTGATAAGCAAACAGAAAGTGAACATACAGTGCCAGAGTACAATAACAAAGGGTGGGTAACAAAGAGGATGCCCTGGAAATGCAAAGTGGGAATAACTCTGCCTGAGGGAAGTAAGTATGGTGTGTCAGTATCTTGGAGAAGGTTACGTCTAGGCTGGGTCTTCTAGTATGAGTAGGAGTCCATTCAACAGAGAAGTATAGATAGTTCAGTAAGAAGATACAGAACACGCAAGGACACAGAGGCATGAAAGATTATGACTTGTGTGGTATGTCTGAGAGGACGGCAGTGAGAGGAAATTGTCGGGAAAGTGAACCTGAACCAGACTTTGCACTTTTTGTGGTCTAAGAAATACGCCTTTGTTCCCACAAGCCAAACTTTCCTAATTTTTGGTCATATACTTTCCACTTTCACATATTTGTATAATATCTGTACCAGTGTTTACTTAAAACTTTAAAAAATCAACTTTAAAAAATCAACTTTAAAAATCAACTTTAACTCACTTCACTTAAAATAGTTTCTCAGGCAATATTGGATTATTTTTAAAAGGATGGATATCACATATATGAATCAGAATAGTAGAACAAATACTTGCAAACTCATTTTCCAGTATAAGAAGTAGAACTTTATTATCCAACTTAAGAATGAAAACATTTCCAATGCCATTGCTTTATTTGTATGATTCTTCCCTGTGTCATCTCCTTGTCTCCCCTAAAAGGTTAGTACAATCCTACACTTTGTATTCATTGTTCCCTTGCTTTTTGAAGAATTGTCTTATTTCATATATATGTGTGTGTGTGTGTGTATGTGTGTGTGTGTGTGTGTGTGTGTGTATCCACTAACAGCATACTGTTTAGCTTAGTTTGGCTTTGATTTTAGATTTTGATTTGTGGCAGCCTTGTGGAAAAAAGGTGGGTGCAGGAGCAAGCCTGGAGGAAGGGACGCCTTGCAGATGATTGTCTGAATTAGAAATCCAGAAAAGACTATGTTTTGAAGAACTTGGATTAAGGAGGGGAGAGCGATTAAGTAGGGAAAATGAAGAATGGATGTGATCTATTTCAAAGGCAGAATTGCTGAAATCAAGGAATTATTTTAAAGTAACATTTTATTTAGTAAGAGCTTCTTTAGAAACTGCCCTTTATAATGTTTCTTATGGCAGAAATATGAAAGTGTTTGTTTAGTTTATTGACATAAGTATTTTGTATTTTGATCTTTGTTGTGCTGGTGGTTCCCTGTGGTTTCCAGGGAATGGAGAAAAGCAAGCTCATAGGCCTTCATCCTAGAAGGTCTGCACGTTGACTTTTAAAGATTAGTAAGTAAAAGCCATCCTGTGTACTTTTGAAGAGTATTCAAGGTGTGGTTCTTTATAATCCAACTAGGCAGCTGAACCAATATGCATATCTTGGTTTTTTAACTATAAAACAAGTCTCTCCCTAGGCCATGTCTTGAATTTGTTTTTTAAGTTCACCACACCCAGCCTTTCCCAATATTTAGTTTTAAACAAAAATCTCACCATATTTCTGTCATTAATCTGTACAATATTGCTATTGTTTTCAGAGTAACTTTGGAAAGCCCCAACACTTTGGGCAATATTTGCAAAATGCAGTTAATTTAATGCTAGCTACATTAAGGGAGATTTTCAATTTTAAAACAAGAGATTGAATTAGCCAGGTTTATTGAGACTAGAGGAATTAACTTGTAATTTATGGTTGGCTCAAAAAGGTCACTCACTGGAAGTGGGTGTCTGGGTACTCCCCAAGTCCTCAAGCTGACCTTGATTGGGCAATTTGAGCAAAACAGAATGGTTTGGAAGAAGCATTCTCTAGCCAGGAGGACACTCAAGCTATGCCAATTAGACTTGGAAACTGGTTCAACTTGCTGGGTCAAAAAACAGCTAGACAGTAGGAGTTTAAAAAATACAAAATGATCACTGGTGAAAACGCAGGTGGAATACAAGAAATGTCAGGTTAATTTAAGCCATCTTTGGAGGGTCAATACTCTTCTCACTTCCCGAAATTATTAATTGACCAATTTCTTTAGTTCAAACCAGACTGGTTGTTGAACAAACTGTCTCACAGACTAGGGAACCCAGTCACTAGGAGATAAAATGTCTAGGATAAATTAGCATCATTCGGCAGTAGTGGAATTCAAAAAGGCCCCAGTGGTTCTGCATGTCATCACTTGGCTGTGGGCCTCTTAGACTGTTTAATTCCATTAAACCAACATTTATTTAGTGCCTATTATGTAAAAGTTCTGTACTTGGCACCCTGATAATGCCATAATGCTTTCCTAAGGGACTGGGCAATTTGGGGAAATGTCAAACAGTTTATAACAGGGTCCTCTATCTGTTTGTCTCCCCCAAAGCTGAACTGACTGGAAAAAGGAGGGAGGGTGTGGGTCACCATGATCAGAGAACTTGATGGTTGTGACTCCGTTGTCCCATTCTACCCCATGGAAATTTTGAAAAACTTGGGGTGGGGAACCTAGTGAAAAAAGGAATTTGGTGGTTTGAAGGTTCTTAAAAAATAAGATCTTAGCATCTATTATTTGATCCTGGATCTATGACCTAATCCTAACAAGACAATGCATTCGGGATTTAGTGGCCACTTTTATGGGTTGGCACACATTTCTTCTGCATCCCTATTCACCCAGCCATTAATTTTATTTTAATATATACTTGTACTCTGGCATTTTCTCCTCTGAATATTTTATTTGTATTTTAAAATTTTTTAACCTCGTGATGATTGATGGGGAGGAGGGGAAGGACAAGACAGGAAGCAGACAGATAAGCTGACAAAAAATGACAAAAAACCATTTTAATGTTTAAATCAGAACAGAAAGCTGTTTATGAGTTGTGATCTATTGTTTGGTACTGAAGAGTAACAGAGGCATAATTAAATCTTTCACCCAATGCTTTATCCAGAGAGATATTTTCAGAAATTCAGGCAGTATTTATCTTATAAAAGCAACCTTGTTTTTTTGTTTTTTTAATGGAACTCATTTATATGACTGCTATGATTTATATGACTGCTCATTTATATGATTGTTTAGCTTAGTTTGGTTTTGAATTTTATCATAACCATGCTGTCTGGACCTAAGGTCCCAAATTGAACCTCTCAATATCCATGGCATTGCAAGCATGAGTATGCATGCAGTGGGGAAAATAATATCATGTATTTGCATAGTGGTTTTTTTTTTTTCCTTTTTAAAGCCCTTTCACATCTACTGGTACATGAAATTGTGTCAGTTACTAAAATTCATTGTTAATTTCATTTTTCTAATGAACATTTGGCTACCATCCTGTAGACCAGGTTATAGATGCTTCACCTATTACCTGAGGGTTTTGTTTGTGTATTTGTTGAACTAACTTTTTAACTAAAAGTTTTAAGGTCATAAAGGACATTTGGTGGTCTTTTGGTTGGGAGCCCAGACTGTGAGAAACTTTTCTAGAGTCCTCTCTTAAAATCCAGATACTCCTTTGAAGGATTATGTAACTAAGTAATAGCTTTAGAGGTAATAGTTAACATCTTGGCAAGGATTAGTTGGCAGTTGTTGAAAAGGAGAGGAATTTTAGGGTGGTAAAGGAAGTTACTACCCTACCTCTGGAGGAGGGGGAGCATTAACCAGGACTACTAGGAACAAGCTCCACCTCTCCAATTACAACTGTGACCTCATCTCTCACTAACCTTCGCCATAAAACTGCTTAGGCACCTCTGGTGGCAAATAAAATCTGTCTCTAGACTCTCAGTTAGTTGGGGGGATGAACCCTTGTCCCTCACCATTGCTTTCCAGCCCATCTTAGCATACAGTAGAGAATCAGGAAATATATATAGAATAAATGAAAACTTTAATCCATAATTTGATGCCTAGTTGTAATATTTAAGCTTCTGTCTTATGCTATCTTTGTTTACAAAAGGAATAATGCTGGAGCATCCCAGAAATTGAAATGTTTATCTTTGTCTTAACCTCTAGAAAGGAATCCAATTTTTCTGTAGGATAATAAAAATAATAGACAACACTTACTGAATGTTTATTGTGTCCTGGGCACTGTCCCATCATTTATACAGATTAATTGATTTAATTCACACTACCAGCCCATTTCACAAATAAAGAAAACATGTCAGAGAATTTAAGTCTACTTGCTTATAAATTTCCTCTCTTACTATTAAAAAAGACAAAGGTGCTGAATGGCAATGACAAAAAAAGTTCCTTCTATCTGTTTTTAATTAAACTTCATTGTAGACTCAACAAAAATTAAATGTAAACAGAAAGAGAAAAAAAGAGGAATTCATCTCTCAGAAGCCCATCACAGTGCCTAAGTTTATCAATGCATAACAGTCTATTTAATTCATTCCTACGTGGATGTGGAGCTACATTCATGGTTAAATACGTATTGTGGAGGAGTTAAGATAGCGCAAAACTATGTCCACCAGGTGGCACTCATCTCTCTAAATGAAGGGCATAGGTTGAGGCGGAAACACTTCTGATTGTGTTGTCACACCCTTGGCAAAGATTCAAGTGCTGACTTTTAGTTTCCTGGGCCTACAGCTTTCTATCCAGGGTGAGTTGAACTGTCAGACACCCACAAGTGCACCCTGCCTATTTTTTGCTATAAAGGAGAGGAAGTTCTCAGAGGCATAGAAGTATGGTGTAGTTGATGGATGTAGGGTTCTGTTTCAAATGCAAATTCAAATACAGGTTTCTTCAAATCCTAGGCCTACCAGTCACTAGTTGTATGACTTGGGTAAGTTACTAAACCTTTCTATGCTCCAAGATCCTCATGTGTGAAATGGGGACAATCATTATACTTACCTTATTTTCAATTGCCTATTTTAATAGTCCTCTGCTCACAGAGGGCCCAGATAAATGTTCTGTGAAATGGAATTCATTATGTGACCCTTTAGTAGTTGGGAATTAAAATGCAATTAAAATTTTACTTGGCTCAGAATATACCATCAAAGAGATGAACTTGAGTTTCAGGCTTTTTTGTTGTTATTGTTTGTTATTTTCTAGAGATAGGGTCTCACTCTGTTTCCTGGGCTAGAGTGCAGTGGCACAATCATAGCTCACTGCAGCCTTGAACTCCTGGGATCAAGTGATCCTCCCATCTCAGCCTCCCAAGTAGCCGGAACTATAAGCATGCACCACCACACCTGGCTAATTTTTATTTTGTTTTTTGTAGAGATGGGGTCTTACCATGTTGCCCAGGCTGGTCTTGAACTCCTGGCCTCAAATGATCGTCCCACCTCAGCCTCCCAAATTGCTGGGATTATAGGCATGAACCACTACACCCTACCAAGTTTCAGTTTTAAATGGCAAAGTAAAGCTATGACTATTTACTAGGTGTAAATTAGTCATTAGAGCAAGAAATATGGACTGAGCATCTCCAGTGAGCTAGTCAGTCACTTCCCTAGGTGCTATTGCTGCAAAGATGAGCAAGACAGGTCCTATCCCCACTCCCATGAAGCATATAATGTAGCAGGGAAGATAAATAATGACATAAAAGTAAACAATTACAAATGTACAAAGGAATGTAAAACAGATGGACCTAACCTAGTATGGGGGGTCAGGGAATGCTTCCAAGAGGAAGCGGTTGTACAGAATCAGGTAATGAAGCAAAAAGAAAGTGGGTAAGCATTCCAGACAAAAGAACTGGCATTTGCACAGGCCTTAAAATGGAAAAAAAGCCTGCTAAACTAAAACACCTGAGAGAAGTCCAGTGTAGCTGAAGGGGAGAAAAAGTGGGACAGAGAGGCTGGCAGATGGAGAGGTTACTTACTGGGCAGGAAGAAGTACTAAACGGCTTTAAACGGAAAAGTGACATCAGATGCTGTTACTCTAAGAACTGCACTTTTTAAGAGGTCATTATGCAGCTTAGGAGGCTGAGGTGGGAGTATAGCTTGAGGCCAGGAGTTCAAGACCAGCCTGGGCAACATGGTGAGAACTTATCTCCACAATTTTTATTTTAATTAGCTGGGTGTGGTGCCACATGCCTGTAGTCCCAGCTACTCTGGGTAGGGGGCTCAAGTGAGAGGATCGTTTGAGTCCAGAAGTTTTAGGCTGCAGTAAGTTATCATCATGCCACTGCATTTCAGCCTGGGTGACAGAGTGAGACCCTGTCTCTAAAAAAACTAAATTAAAATAAAAGATCATTATGACTGAAATGAGGAGATAAAGAGGCTAGTTTGATGGGGTAAGACTGTATTGAGAGTGTCCAAGGCAAAACCCTTTGTATTATTTCAGCCTGATTATGATGGTAGCCTGAACCAGTGTGGCAGAAAGTAAATGGCTTTGAGAGATACTTAAGGCATGTGGACTTGACAAGATTTATTGATTCGATGTGTAGAAGGGAGGAGTCTAGGTTTCTGACTTAAACAAGAGTGTTGATGGTATTACCATTTCCCAAGATTCAGAGAACATTGGAGAAGTAGCAGTTCTGGAAATTTAAGTTAATGTGTTCATTTCAGGATAGGATGAGTTTGAAGCCAAAGATACATTCAAGAGAAACTGTTAAGAAAGTACTTCTGTGTATGGAGCTCGAAGGGAGATGGGGGTTGTTTAAGTAGATTTAGGAATTGTCACCATAGCTATAAATTGAAGCATGATGAGACCTTCTAGGGAGAAAGTGAAGAGTGAGAAAAGAAGATGTCCTGGGTCACAACCCTAGGGAAGCTCACCATTTTCTACATTAGTAGAGATGAGGGATACTCAGTAAGGAAGATGGAAAGAACAGTCAGAGGTGCAAGAGCAAAATCAGAAGGCTCAAGTGCCTTCCCCCAAAAATAATAAAGAAAGAGGAAGAGGTCAATGGTATTGAAAGCTCCTGAAAAGTCAAAGATGATGAAAACTAAAACATATTCTTGGTCTTGGTGACCTTAGCAAGATCAGTTTCTATGGAACACTAAACGCAGAAGCCAGATTGCAATGAGTTGAAAGGCTAAATGTAACGTGAGAAAATGATGACGATAAATGCTGAATATAGTTAGATTCATTTACTTACACATTTTTATTGTGTGTCTGCTCTGTGCCAGATGCTCTGCTACATGCTGGGTTTGATATGGTTAGGCTTTGTGTCCCCACCCAAATCTCATCTTAAATTGCAATCCCCCCAGGTATTGAGGGAGAGACTTGGAGGGAGGTGCATTGTATGGGTGGTTTCTCCCATGCTGTTTTCATGATAGTGAGGGAGTTCTCATGAGACCTGATGGTTTTATAAATGGCAATTTCCCCTGGACTTTTCACTCCACTCTCTCCTGCCGTCTTGTGAAGAAGGTGCCTGCTTCCCCTTCTGCCATCACTGTAAGTTTCCTGAGGCTTCCCCAACCAGGTGGAACTGTGAGTCAATTAAACTTGTTTTCTTTATAAATTACCCAGTCTCGGGTAGTATATTTTTAGCAGTGTGAAAATGGATAATACAGAGTACTGGGTGGATGTCATACAAACAAGATTAGGACAAGATAATTTAGGATATTAATGAGAGTAGTTTAAATGATGGCCACAGGATCTTAGCTAGATAGAGAGAAAAGTGAAGGGATCAGGGACGACAATAGAGTGAGGAAGCTACTGGAGGTGTCGATGAAATGAAAGAACTGGAATTCCTGGAGTAATTGCTACAACCATGGAAGAGGAGCTTGTGAGCAGAGATTAAGATTTCTGAGTTCCTGATGTGAAATGTTGATGTGGCTCTAAGAATGGGTGGCTGAAATGAAGGAGAGATGATGTCATGACAACCAGTTACCTTTTAAAATGCAAATTTGGATGTGTCATCCTTATATATAAAACTTTCCTGTTGCTCTGAGTAAAAAGATTTTTAAAATCCTTAACATGATCTATAAGGCCTGCTCATTCCTTCTGGTCTCACCTCATGATGCTTCTTCCCAGTCACTCTGGTCTTTTCAAGTGCTGTTTTCTTGGCCTGAAATACTAATGCCCTCACCTAGCACAAAAGCTTTATCAAGTTAATCCCTACTCAACCTTCTGTCTTTCGGTATCAGCTAAATGTCACTGCCTCAAAGAGCCTCCTTTTCCCTCAGAGTGGCTCCATGAACTTTTCCTTCATAGCAATCATTATAAGTTATTTGTATTTGTGTGACTTTTTAAAAAAAATTTTGTGTTTCTCCCACAAATGTGTAAGCCCCAGAAGAGTAGCAACTACGTAGGTTTTGCTACTTATTATATTCCAACAACTAGCACTGTGCCTAGCACATAGTAGGTGCTTAATAAATAATTGTTAAATGAATAGACAAATAAAGGGGTTAAGCAATTTGCCCAAAGTCATCAATTGAACCTACCAAAAATAACAATGTTAACATTTATATTAATATTTATAAAATATATTCATTAAGCTTTATGCTTCTGTGACATTTTTCGTGTATGTCATAATGGGTGAAGGACATGAACAGATACAACAGGTAGTGAAGAAGACAAAAATTTAAAGAGATGGTGATAGAAAACTGGAGGGAACATATCTTGGAGGTTTGGAGGTTTGCTACGCCCTGAAGTCTCCCCTGGGGTTTCTCCCACGGAATGAGTGTTGTGCCAGAGCCAGATGGCCTCTTCCACAATTACAAGAGGTCTTATCCTATTCTAGTCTCTCCTTCTGCCTGACCATTGTGGAAACTCTAACTACATGCACGCCTGTTCACAAGCAGTGGGTGCAGAGCAACCCCTGCACTTTCTGAGTATTGGCTGCCAGACTAAGTGAAGAGAAGGTCAGTTGCTCAGCAGGCCTGAGCCTATCTCAAGTCTAGACTTGCCCATCTCTTCTGTGAGTACCTTGAACATTCATTGGTGTCAAGATGGCTTAACCTATTACCTGAGGATTTTGTGTGTGTGTTTTCTTGTAACTCTATGGCCTTTCTTCCATTTTGCAGCTAGACGATGGGCCATCCACTGGCTCAGAGAAAAAAGAAGTGTTTCTCCGACTTGAATTCAAATATATAAAGCCTACAGGGAACAAGGCATTCTCAGGAGAAGTTAGTAGATTTGAGAGGATACGCAATGACGCGGGAACAAGATTTCCCACTGCAAAGGATCATTTGATGGGTCAAGAGTAGTAAGTGTCCCTGACTATCAGAGGGGAAATAAAAAACATGAGCTGCTGGTTTGTTTTGGCTGGGAGACAACAGCAATCTCAAGGAAGTAGAGATTGCTGCCCCTAGTGGCACAGAGAGATTGAAGAGGCTTCAAGATGTCAGAATAGAAATGGCTATGGGGTATGCCTATGGAGTTTGTCTAGATGCATGGGCCTGAGGCTGCCTCACAGAGTGCCCCCCGCCCAACTTGATGTGCATCTAATGAATGATTCCTATATGCTCATGAAGAACACAGAATTGCTGAAGGCCCTTGGATAGCCCCTCAAACCCCACCCCAGGTCCAGTAACATGCAGGGGCCTCAGGAAGAACTTTGTTAGCAGGGACAGTCACTGGACCAGAAGGAGCTCTTTGGATGGGTGCAAGGCCCATCCAAGCAGCAGTCTGAGTAGTTCAATCCCTGCAGGCCAGTGGGGCAACAGATCTCAGTAGATGCCAACTTGGATGCCTGTCTATTTTTCCTAGCATCTTGATCCCTCAAACTTAGGCCTGACACCACGGAAAAAGAGAGAGGGAGGTCTTTAAATTGCCTAGAATTACATTTCTGCCACTCAGATGAATCTAAATTTGATATGAATTGTAGACATTCACTATTTTCTATATTAAAGAAATGCACCTTTTTAAAACTAGAAATGGACTTATATTTCTTGCCCACTTGAGTTTGTGGAGAGAGATTCACATTCTATACACATATTGCTAGTTATTTCTTCCTGCATTCATGTCTGGTCTCCAGAGCTAGACTGCAAGATATTCAAGGCTCCAGAGTAGCCCATTCCTACCCTCTTTTCTTTCTACTAAGCACTTTGTACATAACAAGACACATTTTGAGAGAAACCCTATGAAACAGGATGTGAATAGTTGTTTTGTTTACACGTGATTAACTAGAGTATCAGTTCAAGGGTTTCTCAGCTCTGCTTTCATTTATAGTTGTACAGTTTTCCCCAAGTATTCATTTTTCACACTAAGAAATAAAAATTTGTCAAGCACAACCACAGGCAAGGCCTTACTTCTACCTCTCCCGGGGGATGTAGTCCTTGTCCTCAGGAACTTCTTATTGCAGATATAGACAAGTTATAGCTGATTGCATTGAACGTGCATTGAGTTTAGGACAACACCTAGGAGGTTTTGTTGCCTGTTTTTAAATATGTAGATAATCTGAGTGCAAAAGTGATGAATGTTTAGTTGAGAACACTTGCAAAGTATAGAAGTAAACAAATTGTACCCATAAACTCAGAACCTGTAAAATTAGAGGTAATCAATGTTAACATTTTGGTGTATATCATTATATATGCCTTGTAAAAATGTATCATGATCTATTGGAATTTGTTATGTAAATAAATCCCTGATATACTACAGTAAATGAGTGTGAGTGCGTGCGTGTGTGTGTGTGAGATTTTTGTTTTCTTCTGAAAATGGGAAGATGTTATTATTAGAGTTTCACTGACCAAATGTATTCCATAACCAAATATGGTACACAGATGAAATAAACTAGAAAATGTATTGCAATTAGAAAAGGTTGAAATTCAGGTTTCTGACAGCTGGGTAGGGAGGGAAACCAAATAAAATATATACCTGAATCTGATCCATGACATAGCCATGAAAATAGTTCTGTTGATTAACTCAAATGTCACATTCTCACTGACACTCTCCTGTAGTCCCTCAGGCAGAATTAGCCAGCTAGTCCTTCAGTGCTCCCAAATATTTGTACTATCTATCTACAATAATATATTCATTATTTTAATAAAATAATATATACTATTATTTCTATGTAATATTTAAGGGAAGAAGAGTAGTGTTACGATTAAGAACATAGATTTTGGATTTAAACAGCTGAAGTCTAATTCCAGCCCTACCAGCTAGCTATATGACCTTGGACAAATTATTTAGCCTTTCTGAACCCATTTCCTCATCTGTGAAACAGTAATAATAACACCTACTTTATAGAGTTGCTGTGAGAGCAAAGTAGGACAGTATTTGTAAAGTGCTGACCCACCCCAAGACACAAAGTCAATAAATAATAAGTGTAATTATTATTATTACAGAACTTGCCATATTGCATTTCAATGACTGGTTTAGGAATGACTCCCTCCTTGGACTGTGAATACCTAGACAGCAGGCCCTGGATCCTGGCCTCCATCAGGAGTAGCTCATAAACAGTAAGCAATCACAGGTGTTTGCTGGAAGATACAATAGCTATGGAAAGTGCCAGACCAAATGCTTCCCCTACCCCCAGAGTCTTGTATAATGACTGAGCTATCTAGAACAAATTCTAACAGCAAAATATTAACTCTTACAATCAACATTATAGAAGGTCATTTCTACTTTTAACACAAACTAATATTTACTGAGCACTTAATATGTGCCAAGTTTTGTTCCAGGTCTTTACATTTTATTTAAACTACTTTATGAAGTGGATATTGTATCTTCTTTAACAGATTGGGAAACTGAGGCCCAGGGAGGGTGCCGTGAACTCTGTGATTCCTGAGATTTTGTTAAGGTCCCCAGAGAGTAGAGTCCTGGCTCTTTGTCCTTTCCTTTAACCACGGAGACAGGAGGTGAGGTAGAAAAGTGACCATATATATTTTTTTCCTTTAGCGAAACATTTTATTTTGCAGAGCAACTCTCTTTTCTTCTCTGGAAAAGCAAACAAAAGAAATTCTTGCTTCATTCATAATTTTACCCCTGCTGAGGTTCCAAATGAGGTCCCTGGAAGGATTTCTCTCATGCAGAGCCCTGTTCAAGGATGCAAAGGAAGATTACTGAACTCCACTGAGAGTCAGAACCATCCCAAGCAGTGACTATTTTTATTGAGAGGGTTTTGAAATAGACTTTTAATACAACTTTGAAAATACATAATTCAAATCTTGTCTGTGTGCATGAAAACAATGAAATCACCTGTGAAACCATAACATTATCAATAAGCTAAATAAAATTGAGAGTAGAGGACATTAAGAATTTAAAAACGAACTTGCTCTCAAAGAGAATAGTTTTATCCATATGATCCGTACTCTATGTTCATGACATTTATCAACTAGTGTCCATGTTGCCTACGTGAGTGAAATATACGTTTTAAAAATAAGAAAAGCCTCGGAATTACTTTACTTCAAGTAAGCTGATTGGAATCCTTCCAGATTCCACATTTGTTCCTATTGACCAGAAGTCTTCTGCCTTGGGAAAATATTTTTATTTCCCTCCGCCGTTCTAGATGTCCTACAAAGACCTGTATTAGGATGGGAAACATTTTCTGAATCCCAAAGGAGTCCCCCCATTTGCCTGAAAGAGACAGCTAACCCATGTGTTGAGAGAGGACATTCAAGAAGATAATGTCTCAGAATAATTTTTTCAAACATTCTATGCATACTATCTTCATTCAGAGTGACAGTTGCCATATGATAGATAAAATGTGGTTCTAAAGAGCATCACATCATTTTTCTTCTTCATACATCATAAAAGATGCAAAAAAAGTCCCCTTTAAGAGAACAACTGCCTGATACCTAGCCTATTTCTTCTTCAAAATGTTTTCTTAACGTTTACTTCCAGAATTAGGCACAGAAACAGCAGAGGCCACTACACTGACTTGAGATCAATTGCTACTCTTCTCTGGGGAAGTAAATTAATTAAAAGAAAAGAGTGAAAGGCTAGGTCCTTGAAATATGAATTCTGCCTGATTTTCACTAACATTCCCATACCAATAATAACTTAAAACACATTAAGTAGAAAAACTACTTCCATCTAGGGAAAGTATCTTGATGTACTAGTAAGAATTCATATGTGAACTATATGGTGAATTTTTAAGCCAATTAATCAAAAAGGTAGTTGGTGCCTGCTCAGGAGTGCTTTCTGTAGTAAAACAGGCAGCCCTTCCCTGAAAAAATACTTTGAAAAATACTAACATTGTGGAACTTTGTTCTGGAATTGAGAATGGGATTGCTTCGGCTGCAACTTTTGGAGGGAGATGATATTTGAATGGACGAAATGAGAAGTGGAGTGCACTAACAATGGCAGGTAATGCCTTCATTACACGCAAATAATAGGCAGTCATTAGATGTCTCATGAATTGTTTAGAGCCATTAGGGATACTCCAGAAGTAATAAGAATCATTTAATTCTCTTAGGTGTGAGTTTATCACTTCTTTCCTTCATTCATTCCATAAGTATTTACTGATGCTTACCATGTGCCAGGGTCCATCCCTAGGACCTGAGAATACACCATGAACATCACGGACACTGGATTTTATGGAGCTGACAGGTTAAAAGGTAGAGAGAAACAGGTCAGGCGTGGTGGCTCATGCCTGTAATCCCAGCAATTTGGGAGGCCGAGGCGGGTGGATCACTTGAGATCAGGAGTTTGAGACCAGCCTGGCCTATGTGGTGAAACCCTGTCTCCACCAAAAATATAAAAAATTAGCTGGGTGTGGCGGTGGGTGCCTGTAATCCCAGATACTCAGAAAGCTGAGGTAGGAGAATTGCTTGAACCCAAGGGACAGAGGCTGCAGTAAGCCGAGGTGGTGCCACTGCACTCCACCCCAGACAACAGAATGAGACTCCGTCTCAAAAAAAAAAAAGAAAAAAAGAAAAAGAAAGATAGAGAGAAACAAAACAAAACAAAAAGCACAATCATAAGCTAGTCAATAACCACAGGTAGTACAGGTAGTACAAATCTTCCTGGTTGTGGTCCTGTCTGCACTGAGATTAGGACATGCACAATGTGAGAAGCAACAAAGAAGGCTTCTCTTGGAAGCTCCGCCCACCCTGTTCCCTGTCTTATGGGACTCACCAGCCCAACCTTCAACATCTGAAGCACTCAATTAAAAAATGAGATTTAGAATAGGACCACTGCAGGGGGGGAAAAAAAACCTGTCAGGATAATAAACACATTTTTTATGCTTCTGTTGAAAAACACTCATTTAAGTGTATTAGGCTTTAGTTATACTTGGCTATACCTGCTATCAGAATAATCAGGCAACTTAAAGTGAATTGGTTTCCTTGAGAACAATGGATTTATGATTGGTTCTGTAGAACAGTGATGATCATACAGTTCTCCTGACTTTCCTCTCCCCTTCTTCCCACCCTTTATCACCACTCTCCTCCTTTGTTTTGCCTTACATAGTTTAGTGAAAAAACAAAGTCTGGAGTCTACATTTTCAATAAGCTTAGCCAATCTTATTCTCAGAAATTCTACTTCCTTTGTGGTTCTGTTAAAAGGGTGCCGTGTTCCTCTAATCTTCTATGTTAAAGTGTAATAATTTGCTTTTGATATAAAAGGTTTCTCTACCATGCAGAAGTAGGAAGCTTAAGTTTGGCTTCATCTATTCCCTGTGGTCCTGGTTAGGCATGCCCTTTGGGTGTTATATATGTATGTTGAGGGAAGTCCCTGACCAAGGGATTGCATGAAACACTCTGAAGATATTTACAATTAATTTTAACATTGTACCACATATTGGAGGACATAGGACATACCTTTTTTTTTTTTTTTTTTGAAAGAGGATCTCACTCTTTCATCCAGGCTGGAGTGCAGTGGCACCATCTCAGCTCACTGCAACCTCCGCCACCCCAAGATGATTAAAATCAGATGCCTAAAATCTGACTTTAGGCATTAGATTTTAAATGTCTGTGCTGTTGAACTGGAATTCACACTTAGGATTCAGATGTTTGGATGTTATTGCATAGCCTGTGTTGAACCTCTTTTGCAAGTGGATCCATTGTTGCATGTGTGAACCATTGTTACTGCTCCTATTAACCGGTGTGACCAGATTCGGAAGAACATGGGTATGGGATGGAGCCAATTTGGCAGCACTTGGGGATGGATTACTCCTTGTTACTCTCCTGGGCAGGATCATGCAGTCGATGATAGCAGAAAAGCCAGGTAGCTGTAGGACAGCAATGCCAGGTGGTCCAGTTCCATGCCAGGCAGGTGGAAGAAATGCTATTGGAGTACACTGGGGTACAACTCCAGGCCACACAGTGTAGGCGTGGCAGGCCGGGGAACACCAAAAGCAACAGACTTCTCCATTAGAAGGGAGGTGGCTCTTGTGAAAGAAATGTGTCTGTTTGTCTGTAAATTAATAATCAGGACAGAATGTCAGGTGTTACAATCAAAAGCTGTGTCTCAAATTAAAGAAAGGCCTTCACACAATGTAGAAAGAAGACCTTTGATACTCACTAAAATGCATTGTTAACATGGCCCCTAGAATAAAATACCTCTGCCAGCACAGTGGCTCATGCCTGTAATCCCAGCACTTTGGGAGGCTGAGGCAGGTGGATCACCTGAGGTCAGGATTTCGAGACCAGCCTGGCCAATACAGTGAAACCCCATCTCTACTAAAAATACAAAAAAATTAGCCAGGCATGGTGGCAGGCGCCTGAAATGCTATCTACTCGGGAGGCTGAGGCAGGAGAATCGCTTGAACCTGGGAAGCAGAGGTTGCAGTGAGCCGAGATGGCATCACTGCACTTCAGACTCGGGTGAGAGAGACTCTGTCTCAAAACAAAACAAAATAAAACAAAAGAATAAAATGTCTATACGCCTGAAGAGATCTAAAATTAATTTTAACATTGCACCAAATATTGGAGGACATAGGATGTATTCACCTTTTTTAAAAATTTTTTTGAGACAGGGTCTCACTTGTTTGCCCAGGCTGGAGTGCAGTGGCATGATCTCAGCTCACTGCAACCTCTGCTACCCTGGCTCAAGTTATCCTTCCACCTCAGCCCCACAAGTAGCTAAGACCAAAGATGCTCACCATCATGCCTGGCTAATGTTTGTATATTTTGTAGAGATGGGGTTTCATCATGTTCCCCAGGCTGGTCTCAAGCTCCTGAGCTCAAGCGATCTGCCCACCTCAGCCTCCCAAAGTGCTGGGATTACACCATGCCTGGCCATATTCAACTTTTAACTGCATATTCCTCTCATTTTTTTTTTTTTTAATTCCAGGGTTCTGTGATATAGTAGTTATCTAATGCTTGTCTGGATGGTCCTGTCTCAGGGTCACTCATGAACCTGCATTTGAGCCCTGAACTCGGGATGCAGTCATTTGAACATCTGTCTGAATGCTTCTGAGATGGCTCACTTAAAACGGCTGCTGGCAGGAGGCCTCAATTTGTACCACATGAACGTCTCCAAGGGTTGCCTCAGTGTCCTCACAACATGACATCTGGTTTTTCCCAGAACAAGTGATCTAAAGAGCCAAAAGCCACCATGTGTTTTATCACTAATCATGAAGACACACACACACACCACCACTTCTGTCATATTTTAGAAGTGAATCATTAGGCTAGCCCACACTTAAATGGTGGCTGGGAATTAGGTTCTATCTTTTGGAGGAAGAACTGTTGAAGAATTTGCAGACATATTTTAAAATCTCCACATATCGTATTCATCTAGAACGTCAGGAAACGTGGTGTAGTCAAGACTGGGTACAAGAATTATGATACCCAGAGCAAAATGAAAACGCAGGACCCCTCTTTAAGAGTTTCCAGACAGTGATAACAGAGCATTAATCCAAGTGTGGGTCCTCTGAGGCATTGGGCCCTGTGCTATGGCCCAGGTCCCATCCCATGAAGCCAGCTGTAGCTATAGTGGTTAAGCGCATGAGCTTTGAAATTACGAGTTTGAGTCCCAGCATACAAATTTGAGTCCCACTGCATACAGATTATGTAACTCTTGGGGAAATTAATCCAGCTGAAATTCAACTTCCATTTCTCTAAAAGGGGTATGATTAATTTACCTATCACTTCGGATTCTTGTGAGCATTAAAGCAAGTCAGTATTGGCCTGGCTTATTATTGTAGGCATTTGATAACTTGTCGATATTATAATGATTACCTTTAAGGAGCTTTAGTGGTAGAGAAGAAAAAAGGACTGAACTGATAACTAGGATTGGTGATTTAGTGGATTATCATGAACTCCTTAAAGTGGGAATAGCACCTTACACTTTCTGCAGTACCAACATCTCTTTGACTTAGCATGGATTCCTGCATTCAGGAGTTTGAAAAACATGGCCTGTAAGCTACAACAAGAATGGCTAAGAAGATGTATTTCAGAAATGGCACGTTTTCAGCATTCTAAAAGGTAGGACCAAATACTGATTTTAAGAAAATCTACATAAGAAGATCAGTATTTCATTGGTTGTTGTAATACTAGGCATTTATCAGCACATTAGAAATGGTTGCCATGAACTACTTTCTATTAATAACTCGGTTGAGACTGAATATTAAATGGGAAATTTCTCATAGCAGTATTCTCTTTGGTTGGCTCAAACAACAAAAACAAAAACTATTCCTGGATGAGGTCTTCATACTGGCAAAATGACTTCATGAAACACTTTATAACTTCAGACAGGCCTCTGCTTCCTTTCTTACGCAGCTGAGCATGACTCAGTAAAAGCCAGCAACAATCCTCTGGCTTATACAAACTCCTCAGCCACAGCTCAGGTATACCACGGCGGGCGCTCTAGCAATCCCACTTTGAAGATTCTATTTCAAACCAGATAACTGGCCTTTTAAAAGTTGACTGTTTTCATAAGGACTTTCTTCTACTAAGCTCTTAACCAAAGCATATTGCTGGGCCAAGACATCTTTACTCATCTGAAAAAATCCCACGCACCAGCCCATGAAGTAGAGTCCATGGAATCCAGGAAGTGTAGCACTGGGCTTTGAATTACTCCTGACCTGCTGGGAGAGTTAATGCAGGTTCCAGAGGTGCCGCACCTGCCTCTTCTGAAAAGATGATATCATCAAAGACTTGAGTAAGGAAAGTAGGCAGAGGTGCGGGTTATTTATCTGGATGAGCAGACAAACAGGAAACATTAAGAAATATAGCAAGAGTTGGGTTCTTTTCACAAACACATTAACATCAAAAAAATAAACGAGCCAACTATAAGTGTGATTAGAGGTTTTTTTTCTTAACTCTAGGCGGCGTTGTGTTCTTAGCAATAGTCTTTTTCTCACAGAACTTTATTTATTCCCCAATCCAAAATTAGTTCCTTAATTTGAAACAGCCATAAACAAACATTACTAAAGAAATCCCTTGGGCTCTTTTCTCCCACACCCTATCCCCCCACACATGTTTTCTGCTGCTTTGTTTGTTCTCAGTTCTTTTTCCCTTTGTGCTGAACAGAAGGGCCTGCAGTGATTTGGCTTTCTGAAATCCCTTCATAAGTTTCTTGAAAGATATTTAAATTCCATTTTGACAGGAGAGAATTAAATTCACATTAATTTTCATCAATAATGAATTCAATCTAAACAAACTTCAGTAACATCAAAGTATGGATTTTAGTTCTCTACTGGTTAAAAAGGTTGCTCGCAGCTCTCTAATTCTTTTATTGGCCTACTGTAGCCTACTGCTGTTCCGGGAGGATGAATGGAGCCTCTAATCAGAGCAGCTGTCCCAGCAACCTTGGAGAGAGAGTCCCTCGCACCTCTTCCTCCACTACTTCTCTCTTCATTTTCTTCGTTTCCAATCTTTGCCAACCCCCTTTTTCCTCCGTACCTTTGTTTCATCTCCATTTCCCACTCCATATCAATGAAGAATTCCATAGCGATTTGGCTTTCCTCTTCAAACCCATCCCAACATTATCTTCAAAAAAGGGAATGTGCTGGTGATGTCCCTGGTTGCTCTGGCCTTTCCCCTGCTCTGCTGTCTATCACAGGGGACTGCATTTTCCAGTTCCCTTGCCCTCTGGCTTCCACATAGGCTGAACCGAAGGAAGGCATAAACAGAAGAGTGGAGGGTGGGAAGAGGGAGGAAGCCAGGGGATTTCACCTCCTCTCTGTCTGTTTTGATGCTGTCTCTGGCAGTGGCTGCTTCTCTATGATTTTAGCTGCTGGTCAACAGCCCCTCCCTTCAGTCTCAGTATCTGTCAGGAATGCTCCCCACTGTGCTTCTGACTTCTCCTATCTTCCAGGCTTTGGTAACAGCATCTTCTCTCTGAGTTTCTCCAGCCCCAGGGGAGTTAATGGCTTCTGACTGCTGTTATTCTTTTGGTTACCCCACTGCTTAATTCCTGGGTTCTGCTTCTTCCATCACAGGTATGACAATTTCCTGGCCAGGCATGGTGGTTCATGCCTGTAACCCCAGCAAACTGGGAAGCCAAGGCAGGAGGATTGCTCAAGCCCAAGAGTTTGAGACCAACCTACTCAACAAAGTGAGACCTATCTCTAAAAAAATATAAAATATTATCCAGGTGCAGTGGCACACATCCATAGTCCCAGCTACTTGGGAGGCTGAGACGGAAGGATTGCTTGGGCCAAGGAGGTTGAGGCTGCAGTGGGCTGTGATTGTGCCATTGCACTCCAGCCTAGGCAACACAGCGAGACCCTGTTTCAAAACCAAACCAAACCAACCAAACCAAAAACGCCAAAAAACAAGTTCCTGTATTAAATTCCTCGTGTTTGAGACACCTACAGTGGTTTCTGTTTTAATTGGGCCCTGACCAAAATAGGGGGTTCAAGATTACAACATCTCAGATAACAGTTCTCTAGAGCAGAATGTTGGACAGCATTACTTTATTCTATGTTCCTTGGAGTTCTTATACACAATAAGCCACAAAAACAAACAGCTATTAAAATTCAATGCCCAAGGTAAGTTTGGGGTGAGGTAAGGTGAGAAAGACTAAGGAAGCAGATGGAGCATTATTTCCTCTGTGCACCTGGGGCATCTGTGGTTTTCACTCTCCCAGACATGGAACAGAGGATTTTCTGACTTTGCCTTGCTGATACGGGCTTTACAGCAAGATGTTTCATGAGATTTGCAAGTCACTTTCCCTTTCATTCCCATCTGAGTGGGCACATCCTGTCTGCTTCGCACTACTGCCTCTGTACTCCAGTAATGTGTTTTTCATCATCACAGGTCCAATAATTTTGAATCTCACCTGATAGCACCATCCCCTGGCTTATAAATGTGGGAAATATTTGCTATGGAGGAGTGATTTGTAGCACTTTGTGAGTCAAAGGCCTTTTGGGAGAATCTAAGGGATGGTCAAAATCCTTTCCGCAGAGAAAAATGCACACATACCATGATTGTGAGTGAGCCTGTGTACATCTATGTGTGTTCATGAGGTGCATACACACGCGACGACACACACTTTCCCATAAAGCTTGTCAATCCCAGATTCAGAACCCTACCCCTACCATGTATGGTCCTTGGCCATATATTCTTTTTCTATCCACATTCAGGATGCCCTAGGTAGTGCCCATTATGTAACTATAGTTTTATAAATAACTTAATTTCTTCCAGTTTACCTCCTTTTAAGTGATGAATTAAACTTCAAAACATGGAGTCTGTCAGACACTATTTTTTTGTCAGATACTTTGGACTCACCCTAAGGAAGATAGTTCCATGTTTTACTTGTGTAAAAAGATGTCTCTATAGTGACATTAAAGGATTCTGTATGTGAAACTGTAATTTCCTCCTGCTGTTTTAAGATATTCCTCTTTCTTATTGGCACCACATGAGATAAAGTTCGGTGACTGGGGCAGAGATTTATGAAGTGTTATTGTTGAATATATGTGTACGTTGCTTTCCTGTGGTGAAAGACCCGTAACCCAAGACTTCCATTTTGGGATTGATTTGGGGCCTAGTGTAACACGTACGCTGTAATAAGTCACGGCAGATGCTGTCGATTTACTTCCTGCTGTCCCATGTGGGTTCCAGGGTGGATAATTTTGCTCATTCTTTTGGCCTTTGCTGTGTCTTGTCAAAAACTGGACTCATGTTCATAACTCTGAGAAGTGCTCAGCTGTGAAATAAGTACTGAAAAGATAAAAAGCAATTGATCCTGAGTCATTGTGATCATTCAATCCTAAGTAAGCAAGAAATAAGTATTTAAAGTGTCCCAATAAATCTTCTCTTTGAGCTTAAGCATTTAGAAATGTAGAATACTTATAGATTGACTTGTGAAGGAAAATTAGGAAAAACATATGTATTGGCTCTGAAATAGAGATAGAAGTTATTATGAAACATTAGTGATAAGTTGAGTGGGGTCAGCCTGGTGCATCTGTTTCTGCCGAAGTGGGAATTCTTTAGCATCAAGGTATGAGAGTGTATAGCAGAAGTACAGGAGATATCAGTTCAATTCACTGTCGAGAAATAAAATATCTGCTTTATTTAAACATCGTAGCTATTTGTTATATTTTTGCTTTTTACAACTATTACACAAAAATTATTGGGGTTTGTTATAAGAAGATGGGGTAATCTTTCAAAGTGAGTGATAACCGCTATGAAGGAGCCATGAAAGAAGATACTGGAAACACTTGGTATTCATTCATTCGTGCACGCATGCATAGAGGCATGCATACAAGCATTATTGAGTTCCCACTATATTCCAGGACTTATGTTAAACACAGCATTGGAAAATAAATAGATATGATTCTGCCCTCAAGTTTGTCTCAGTGTAGTGAAAGAGACTGATAATTGAACAGGCAGTTTGATCATGGTGTGATATACTCCATGCTAGAGGCAACAGAATTTTATTGGAGCACTGAGTAAGTGCTCTTTTCTCGTTTGGGGGATCAGGAGACCTTTTCAGAGGTGGTAACGTTTTCTGTCTCAACTAAAAATACACACACACACACACAAATTAGCTGGGCATGGCGGTATACTCCTGTAATCCCAGTTACTCAGGAGGCTGAGGCAGGAGAATCGCATGAACCCCACAGGCGGAGGTTGCAGTGAGCCGAGATCATGCCACTGCACTCTAGCCTGGGTGACAGAGCGAGACTCCGTCTCAAAAGAAAAAGAAAAAGAAAAAGAAGGCAGTAGGATGCCACGTGTCAGAGGAGTCAAATGCTATGAGGACCCAAAACTCCCTTTAAGATGTGGCAACTGGTGGGGCACGGTGGCTCACACCTGTAATCCCAGCAGTTTGGGAGGCTGAGGTGGGAGGATCACTTGAGCCCGGGAGTTTGAGACCAGGCTGGGCATAGGGAGACTTCCTCCCTAAAAAAATAAAATAAAATTAGCCGCCAGGTACGGTGGCATGCGCCTGTGGTCCCAGCTACTTGGGAAGCTGAGGCGGGAGGATAACTTGATTCCGCGGTTGCACCACTGCACTGCATCCTTGGTGACAGAATAAGACCTTATCTCAAGAAAAAAAGAAAAAAGAAAAAGATGTGGCAATTGACAGATCACTGAAGACCTTGGCAAGATCAGTTTTAATGTACTCATAAGAGCAAAGGACTGGGGTGTGAAAGGGAAGTGAGAAAGTAGACAGAAACCATATACTAAACTTTAAAAAACTTGACTGGTGGGTAGAGAGCTGTTAAGATCCAGGCTTCTTTTTCAATAAACATACAAATTTCACTTTGTCACCTCTAAGTTCTGATCAGATAGAGCCCCCTTCTCCCAGAAGATCACAGCTTAAATTTCTGGATACTTCCACCTACCAAACTGATTTCTTAAAACTTTGCTTATTTATATTATAAAAGCAATCTTTTTTCAAAAATATATTTATCATATAGTATATTATAAAACATCATCCAATACTTAAGACTTTGATATGCCCTTCACACACTAAGGTTACTAATGAAGATAGAGTTCGCCTGGACATCTCAGTGATAGGGATAGGAGGGGGTATAATCTTTAAGTTCCAGAATTTATTTCAAAAGCAAAAAGTTATGGATAAACTATTGAACAGAAACCAGGTAGAACTATGTTGGTTGCAATAGCAACTAGCTTGGGAAACAGCTAGTTTGGAGTTTGAAGATTTCATATGTATTAGTTTGGGCTGCTATAATGAAAATATCACAGGTGGGGTGCCTTAGACAGTGTTTATTTCTCATTGAATAAACTGGGAAGTCCAAGATTAAGTCATTGACAGCTCTGGTGACCGGTGAGGGCTTGCTTCCTGGTTGGTAGGCAGCCGCCTTCTTGCTGTATCCTCACATGGCTGAGAGAGTGAACACTGGTCTTTCTCTTCTTATAAGGAAACTACTCCCACAATGGGGGTTCTACCTAATTACCTCCCAAAATCCTACCTTCTAATACCATCCCATTGGGGGTTAGTATTTCAACATATGAATTTTGAGAGGACATAAACATGCAGTCCATAATACCATATATAAGTCATCACATATAAGTATTGGGCCAGCCATTTTTGAAGGCTCTAGCAAACACATGTACCACCCCCTCCCCCATCTCTATCAGCTCTACCTAAAATCTTGACTTTATTCTTTCTTTTGCATTAAGGCAAGCTCATCAAACTGTCCCAAGGATCTTGGACGCATCGCCCTTGGCAGATTGTGTTTCTTCTTTGAAATTCTTCTTTAAAGTGGCCTTCATTGCCAACTACCAAGCTTGCAATGGGGAGACTTCCCCCAGCACTCCTACCCATGCCTCCCACCCTGTCTACTACCTTGGACACATGACATTACGATATGGAAAGAAGAATCTCTTCTGGAAAAGAGTGCAATAAAGAAATCCAAGGACCCTGTACTCAAAGCAAATGTTCTCCATGGGTGATTAGTATAAACCCTCATTCAGCGTGATTTGGTTATCAGATTTGCCAGTCTCTAACATGACCTAATGAGAAAGATCACCAAGTACTGAAATGTTCTGATGGAAGAGTATTGGAAAAACCACTCAAGCAATATTTACCTATTTATGTTTTCAGTTGGGCCAATTCAGAAAAACAACAAAAATTTGCAGGCCACATATTTTGTTCAAGATGAAAATAGCTTTATTATTTTTTCCTGATTATAAAAATAATACATATTTATTATTACAAAACTTGAAAGCTATTTGTATGAAAAGAAGTAAATATAGCTTGAAATCTGAAAGTCCATAGTGGGCCACAGTTTAAAAGGCAATTCAAGTAGTTTCTTTAATATTTTACTTGATTGGCTAGAAAAATGTTGATGAGTGACTTTTAGTCACTAAATTTTTGAATATTTGAAATTCAATATTTAAATGTCTGGAAAAGAGGAACATAAAAGCCGTTTTCTAATCTTTTACTCAGAATTGAAATGCTGGATTGTGCTGTAGCCCTTGTAGCCGCAGGTTGCACATTACTGATTTAAAAACACTTGGAACAACATATAAGGGGTCAAGGGGCCTGGTGAGACCTGGGGGAGCCTGGAAACAGCATCAGGGCCCTCGCTGCCCTGGGACTGGAGGGACGTTACAAAGGAAGAGGCAGTATATCCGAGGAGACAAAGGCCTGAAGCTAGACCCTATCTTCTAGGAGGTCAAAGACCCTCACCATCATGTTTACCATCCTGTGGTAGTGACAGGGCTAGCACAGGATTAAATAGATACTCAGTAAATACTTCTTGATGTAGGACAAATTTCATCTACTTCATTCTGTGGCCCTGGGGTAGTGGTGCCTGATCACAAGTCACTAGAATGGAAGGAGTCCTCAGGGTTGAGACTGTTATATGTCTGATAATCTAGAACGATTACAACACCCATCAAGGTTACCCAGTGGGGCTAAAAGTACCAAGGAGCTTATGTACCAAAAATAAAGAGCTTCTTCTTCCCCTGCCCAGGGTAAACCTTCAGGGTGATAGCTGCTTTTGACTGATAAAGATTTATAAAGCAAACTATAAAATTATAAAACATGATTTTCAATTTAATGCAACTGTGGACTTGAAGAAACATGCAGGTCTCTGAAGGAACCCCTCAGAGAGTAGGCAAGAGTTTTGAGGAGGCTAGGAACGAAGGACTTTTTGAAGCAATTTATAGACCCAATGCCCCTGAGGGGAAAATGTTTGGGGCCCATGAGCTGTGTCAAGATTATCTCAGGTCCAGACTCAAGATCTATGGGAACTTTGTAGCATTCCCAGTCACTGAGAGGGGATTTGGGGGCAGATGAGGTTGGGGCCTGGCAAGAGCGCCCCTAAGAGTGTAAGACAAGCTTCTGCTCCCTGCTCTTACTCAGATTGGCACGAATGGGTTTCAGGAAAAATACCCATAGTGTAGCATGTGTCTAATGGAAAGGATTATGCAGGTATCTTTATTTAGTAAAGGCCATGTTTGTCCTGGGGAGGTGGGTTGCTTGTCAACACCCTGACGTCCATGGTCTGATTCTTCCTCTGCATGAGATGGGCTGTGCTTTTGGTGCTACTCTCTATAAAGTTTTTCCGGCTTTATTCAAACCTTAAGAAGAGCATTCCTACGAATCCATCAGCAAGAACTGCTTTTGTCCTACCTTGCGCTCTGGAAAGTCTTTAACGAGATATCAGAAATTCTTGGCTGAGATTATAGGCTAACTTGATTTACCTAACATAACTACTCATGAAATTAGTTCATCAATCTAACACTATTGAGTACTTTCTATGTTCCGAGGCTCTGAGGACACAATAGTGAACCAAACTCCACCTTCATGGAGCTTCTCATATTGTACAGATGTCAATGCAGCTGAAATAATGGGCGATTAACCTTTTGCCTATATTTCTAAATTTTGGTTTATTCCGTCAATGGCCCCTAAACCTAGAGTTGTGCCATTTTGGTTGTTAATACAATAGGATATTTTTGAGTTATACACAATTACCTTTCTCTATCAGCAATTTCATATGCTAACGCCTGTGATGAATGTATGTGCCAGATCAAATATATAGATTTAGTTTTAGGGACTGAAGCAGAAACAGACGATTACATCATATATTTGCTAAATTACTTTTCATTTGGTATAGGCGGCCAGTAGTTTTTTTCCTTTGCCATAATATTTGCTTTTCCTTGCAGTACTCCTAGGGTCTCCCCAGCAACGAGATGACAGCTTCTGAGTTATCATTAGAAAAATGAAAATGATTTTTTAAAAAGATTGGGAAAAAGTATAGCCATTTTTCAGATTGATTTATTGTTTCACAGCTAGGTTTTTGCCATCATAGTCCTAACTGGCTGTAGCATGAGAAGAAATAAAAGAGACAATTATTTTACTAGTTGAAATGACAGAATGCTAAATTATAAAATGTCAGGGGAAAAAATTTAGGCAATTTAAATTTCCTGGCAATGGGTCTATAATTTATTTGAGGCTCAGAGTACTCTGAGCTGTGGAGAAATGCATTTTGTGGAGAAAAAATTATACTTTTCACTGCCTGATTTTAGTGCTCAAATTACATTTTTCTTTTAAAAACATAAAGAATTGTTCTTGATTTTCAAATAGTCTAGTACAGTACCTACAAGGGAGCCTATTTGTGAGCTTTTCAAATTCCTCTTTTTATCCTCAAATAGCTTTAGTAAATTTTCTCCCTGCCTGGGATAAGTTCCATCCGTCTTTTTACCTTCAAATATTCTTGATGTCATTTATCTATAGTTTGTTAAATACTTAGAATAAGAGTTGTGATTTTACCGCTGAGTCTTGGAGGCTGACAATGCTATAGAAACTTTTTCTTTTTGGGGTAATAGTTAATCTTAATTTCAAATAATACTTTAAACATGAAGCTCTTATTTTTAAAGCACTCTTTAAATATATTTTAAAGGATTTTCTTTTGTATGAAGCTATTTAAGAAATAGCTAACTCAGTGCTTACTGCATTTGGAGGACTATCCTAAACTAAGAGACATATACTAAAGAAATAATACAGTACACTTGACCCTTGAACAACTTGGGGATTAGGGATGCTGACCCTCCATGCAGTCAAAAATTCACGTATAACTTAAACTTAACTACTAATAGCCTACTGTTGACGTATTAGCCTTATTGATAATGTAAATGGTCTATTAACACATATTTTATATTGTATCATATATTGTATTCTTACAAAAAAAAGTAAGTTAGACAAAAAGGAAATGTTATTAAGAAAATCATAAGAAAGAGAAAATAGATTTGCTATTCATTAAGTGGAAAGTCTTCATCCTCATCCTCTTCACGTTGAGTAGGCTGAGGTGGAGGAAAAGGAGGAGTGGGTCTTGTTGTCTCAGGGGTGGCAGAAGAGGAAGAGCTGGAAGAGGTGGAAAGGAGGCAGGAGAGGAAGCCACACTCAGTGTAAGTTGCCTGCCTCAGCTTCATCATCTCTAAAATGGGATTATGATATAACCTACCTCGTTGGACTGCTGTGCGGCTTCAAAGAGTTAACACATACGTAGAGCATTTAGAATATTTCCTAGGACAGTCAGCTCTCTAAAACTGATCTTACCTCAGTCCTGGTGTTTTCAAACTGATTGACTAGTTTTATCTAGAGGCCTACTATCTAGTTGGAGAAGTCAAACATCCAGAAGAGGATACATAAAAAGATTTCATGACCTGGGGCAAATTAATAGGTACTGAGAGGATGTGGCATTCAGATGCTACCATAGTAAAGAAGGCAGAATCTAATTCAAGATGATGGTTAGGAATAGGCGAAAACTGAATTTAGTTTGAAAGGATAAGTAATGGCTGGGAATAGTGACCCACACCTGTGATCCTAGTGCTTTGGGAGGGCGAGGCAGGAGGATCACTTGAGGCCAGGGGCTCAAGGCCAGCCTGGGCAACAATAGTGGGACTCCCATCTCTACAAAAAATACAAATAAATTAGTCGGGTATGGTAACATGCACCTGTAGTCCTGGCTGCTTGGGAGGCTGAGGCAGGAGGATTGTGGAGAGGATTGTTTGAGTTCAAGGTTACAGTGAGCTATGATTGTGCCACTGCACTCCAGCCTGGGTGACAGAATGAGATCCTGTCTTTATTTTATTTTA
The DNA here is from genome assembly GCF_047675955.1 of Chlorocebus sabaeus. Taxonomy (NCBI): domain Eukaryota; kingdom Metazoa; phylum Chordata; class Mammalia; order Primates; family Cercopithecidae; genus Chlorocebus; species Chlorocebus sabaeus. The sequence continues at coordinate 78,562,344 of NC_132913.1, forward strand.
TTTTTTTAAAAAAATATATGTAAAGCAGGTGAAAACTGTTTGGGTGGGTATGTGAGAGAGAAAATACGGCAAAAACAAAGACCGAGAATTTTAAAGACAGAGAGTCTTTAACACATGATGTAAAATAACTAAGGACAGACAGTATGAATCTCTGGCCAAAACTGTAAACTTAGTAGAACAAAGACAGAGTCAGTGAGAAAATCTAAAAGTATGACTTCCAGTCCACTTTTATGGTTGCTACATCAAAATGAGGCAGAGGCAGGTCACACGGTTCTTTCGTCAGTCTTCTTCTCAATGTTGAACTCCTTTTAATTTTCTTGAAAGGGCTCAAGTAAAAGCAACTAAGAAAAAATAAGTCTTACATGCCTAGTGGTAATTCTCTTCCTGGGACACACTGAGATATGCTTTTAATTCTACATTTTCCACAAGGATGGCAAGATTTCAATTGAATGAGTTTAAATTGTTGCATGTTTCCATTGAGGCAAAGCACACTTCTTGTATTCTTTTACTGCATTCGTATAATTTGATAATTTATGTTTTTCACCCTAAATCTCAATAACAGTTTTCTACTTTTTCTTTCTTTCTGTTTCCTCCAAATAGATTGAGGAGAAAGTAAAAAATGCCTTTGTAATTGATGGATTTTTTATCTATTCTTTTTTTTTTGAGGTGGAGTCTCGCTTTGTCACCCAGGCTGGAGTACAGTGGCGCGACCTTGGCTCACTGCAACCTCCGCCTCCCGGGTTCAAGTGATTCTTCTGCCTCAGCCTCCCGAGTAGCTGGGACTACAGGAGCATGCCACCACGCCTGGCTAATTTGTGTATGTTTAGTAGAGATGGGGGTTCACCATATTGGCCAGGCCGGTCTCGAACTCCTGACCTTGTGATCCATCTGCCACGGCCTCCCAAAGTGCTGGGATTACAGGTGTGAGCCACTGAGCCCAGCCTGTTACCTATTCTTGACAATTGTGAGAATAACTTTAATCTGCTTTTTACAATTTCAAAAGTTGCTGATTGATCGGTTTTTGAAAAAAATGGCCAGGAAGTTAAAAGTGTTTTAAAACCTCATGGTATGTCTTCAGAAGCTTGGGTTTTGAGATTTATGAAAACTAGGTAAACAGTATTTTTAAAAGAGAGGCATGGTTTTTCTCTAGAAATATTTTTAGCTAATAACTTGGTTCATTTTCTTAGTGTTTATTAGGATGTGTTCTACAGTTTCTATCATTTTCTTTTTAGAACTTGCTAAAAACAGAGAGAAAGTCTTAATTGTACCCACTATGCTAGGTCCGTCTAGAGGCAGAACTGTTCTGACATAATTCTGTCCTGTCCCTTTCTTGAGTCAGGAGTTTCAAAACTTTTGTTCTGGCAGCTAGCTCTTTCAATAGAGCTACTCAGCACATAGTTGTCTCAAACATACTTTTTCTAAAATCTGGCCACATCCCAAGATCAAAAGTTTATAGAATTTCCCCACTCTTCAATTTGTTTACATTTTATATTCATGAACCTGCCATCTGCATTTCCGCTATTTTTGAAAAGCTGAACTGGATAGTAGAGGTCAGAAGTTCCATGAACTGTCAAACTGCTATAAGCAGTCACTTCAGAACCTAAACTCAGACAAGCAAAATGGAGACGTGAGTCTAACACACATCACCAGGTGGCAGGTTCATATGTTGTCTGTTGTGAAGGCTGGGATCTCCAGGGTTTTCATCATGCTAGGTTATCAAGGTCTGAGGTAGTATGCTTGATAGTTTGTGGTGAAGACTATAGAGTCAGCTTTTCTAGGTTCAAATTCCAGCTCTGTCACTGTTCTAGGTGTCTATCGCTATGCAACCACCACCCGGATGACAATCTTTTATTATTATCACTTACGTTCCCGGGGCCTGACTTGGCTCAGCTAGGTTTTCTCTCTAGGTCTCTCAGGCAGCGTGGTCAGTCAGAGTTCTTTCAAAAGCTCGCCAACTCACATGCCTGGTATAAGTTGTACTGGCAGTAGACTGGGTCCTCGGCTGGCACCATCAGCCCAAATACCTACACATGGGCTTCCCTGTGGCTTGAGCTTCCTCACAATATGGCAGCTGGGTTCCAAAGGTGAGTGTCCCAAGGGAGAGCCAGGTGAAACCTCTGTCTCCTTTTATGACCTAGGTTTGGAAGTCACATAGCATCACATCTGCTGTATTCTATTTGTTACAATCAAATCACTAAGTCCAGACCATATTCAAAAGGAGGGCAATTAATATCCACTCTCTAATGGGAGTCTTCAAACCACCATAGCCATGTATTCCCTGAAGACCTCTCTGTCCTTGGCTTTGCTGGTCTGTAAAATAAGGATAATGAGAGAAACTTACCTCACAAAGTTTTTGTGAGGATTAAACAAAGAACAGTCCCTGGTACCCAGTATGTGTTAGTTTAGGACATTATCACACCACCTGTACATCTGAAGTGATGCTGATGGTGACATCTAATGACGGGGCAGTTCCCAGCAGACACAGTCTGTGAAGGTCCCACCTTTCCAAACTCTACTAGTGGCATTTAACAAATCCCAGCGCCTGTGGTTCTTATGCCAATGGGAACAGTTACTATATATGGTCTGAATTCTTTAGTTCACCTCACTTTAGTGACAGTTTCCAGATACAGGTCAGTCCATTTAAACCTGTCCCATTTATGGCAATTTATTTCATTACAGGATAAAGTAGTTAGAACCATGAGTAATAATTACTGTGTCTACAGTGCTTTTAACACCTCACTCAAGTAATCCTCACCTCACCCAGTGAGTAAGTTTGAATGCGCACCCTTCCCTGTGCGGAGATGAAGAAACCAGGACCTGGGTCAAGAGGATTGTTCTCAATTCTCCAATGAGGCAATAGGGCTTGAGTGAGGTGTGTGTGTGTGGGGTGTCCCGATTCTCTGGCCCCTACATGCCTGTATAATACACCCCATCACTGATGATTACTCAGGGCCAGTTAATACACTCTATTCAAATATGTATGGATATTTCAAATTTCTTTTAAACTACCTCTCATTTATCTATAACATAAAGAATTGGCCAGTAGCTATTACCCACAATGTGAGATCAAGTAATTTAAAAGATACTAAAAGTCCTGTAAATGAAGAAACACCACACCACTCAGTATTCTTTTTTCTTTTTCTGTGAAATTAATATTTTCTGATATTCTTGGCATCCAAACATTTTCATCTTGGGGAGGAGGAAAAATTGAGACTTACTTCACTCTTTGCCGGAATGTGCCCCCAGGCTGGCTTCGAGTTGTCAAACGTTGTATTTCTCATTTTATGTCAATAAGTCTGGAAGAAAAAAGGTAGAAAGACTGCCTTCCGTGGGGGCCGCGACGGTCGCCCTTCTTTCCCTCAAGCCTCGTCCCATCCAGGCTCACCCCCGGTGCAGAGGGTCTGGCCGCAAACCCGCAAGGCGCGGAGGCCGCCACGACGCTCACCGGGGGGCGCTGTGAAGCCGGCACCGGGCGGCCGGAGGTGAGTCGGCTCGGAGGCGGTGGCTCCTGTTCCTGCCCGCGCGCCGAGGGGCGAATCCCAGGCAGCGAGGTCGTCGCCCCCGCCCCTCGGCCGGCCCCTCCGCCAGCGGGCTAGAGGGGAGTGGCCGGGCTCCTCCCGCCGCCGCTGAACACTCCGCAGCCGGGTGCGCACGGGAGTCTCAACCGCGGCGCGTGGAGGCAGTGCCTGAGCGCGGGGCGCGCAGTCGGCCAGCAGCCGCGGGACAGCCTTGGCCGAACAGCCGCGTCGGGAGCCCCGCAGCCCCGGGCAGGGCCCGCGTCCCGGAGAGCCACCGGAGAGCGAGGACGACGTGGAGGCGGAGTGACGCCCGGCGAGGTAGCGCCAAGCAAGGTAGCGCGAGCGCTTTCTCTCTCCCCTGCCCTTCTCTCTGCGTCCGGCCGCGGCCCCCGAGGCGCACGCCCCGCGCCTTTGTGCCCGCGGTCCCTGGCCCGGTCGCCCCCTGCGGGCGGGGGTCAGCGGGTTCTGCCGCTGTCTCGGGGGAGGAGGCGCTGCGGCGGGAACCGCGCACGCTGTAGGTCGCGGAGGGTGGTCGTGACTTCGCAGTGGCTTCGGGGGTGGCGGGAGGGAAGAAGGGCTTGTAAAGTAAGTTGCTCGCTCTTTGCCCCGTGCCTCTCGTACCTGTGGGGAGAGTCGAATCTCGGCTCTCCTCGTGTTCACCCACAGCCCCTCCATCCCTGTGGCCCACAGCTGTTTCCTGGCTCCCTGGAAAGACACGGTGTGGCTTCCTCCGGGCAGGAAAGCGGAGGGAGAACAATGGGGCATCCTGGGGAGTGGGGTTCAGGTGCGGTGTGCCCCGGCGGCGGCGGGGGAGGAGGGGCCCGGGACGCTGTGGGCCTCCCTGCGCGTGCAGCTGCGCTCTCCTCCTTTGTTCCGCCGCAGCGGAGGGGGTTGCCCTGGGTCTCGTTTCCTGCCCGGGATGGGATTGATTCACGGTCCCAGAGAGGGAAGGGGAAGGGGGCGGGGCTGGAATGGAAAGCAGATTAGAGACGGGAGCCAGGAAGGGTGCTGGTATCGGGAAGAGACTTGGGGAGAGGGTTGGGAGAGGGTGATGAGAGCGCGCTGGAGAGGTAATTGCAAACACAACATTTTGTTCAAGGGCCCTGTGAGTTTCTGGAGCTTATTTGTAGCGCTTTGTTCAGGCTTCGGCCCAACGTTTGTTGCTGCAACAAGTTGTGTGCTGCTTGAGTTTCTAGGCGCTCCCAATGTTAGATTGCTCAAAGCAACTCTTGTTAATTACAGTGAAAGAAGCCCTCCCCCCCGTTTTTTTTTTTTTTTTGAGAATTGAAAAAATTTTGCTATGAACTATTATGGTGTGTATGTGTGTACTTCTGGGTCTGTGTGTGTAGCTAGTGGATATTGGCTGGAATGGGTAGGAGACAAATTTTATAGAATCAATTTTGACATAATTTTTTTTAATAGTATAATATAGTACAACAGTTTTCCAGGACTGTTTGAGGGCAGAAACCACCAGAAAATTAGACATTGCTATAAATGAATCAGACTATGTAACACAATTGAAAAACACTTTTACAGTCTGTCCCAGAAAACACACCACACACAGCAGCGTTTGGGGTTTGAACTGAGGAGCCCTGGCATTCAAGTGTTCTGTGCTTTCACTCTCTGTGTGAGGATCATTTAGAGGTGGTAGAATTAAACGTAATATGTCAGACATTTGTTAAGCGACCCTTTCCTAGATTGGAATCGAGAATCCCCAAAGGATTGGCTGACGTAGGGAGGAAGCTATGGGGGATTGAATGATGTGTGTTTTTTGAATGGGGTATTCCAAGCAAAACTGTTTTGGGAGGAGGCTGACATTTCCAGGCATTCATGGTTTGTACCTATGGGACACTGGTGGAAGGATTCCCAAAGTCGGACTGAAGGTTAGAATTACTGTGGTGATAATTTAGGAGACATTCTGTTGTAGTAGTCTGGCTGCAGACAGGATTGGGAAGTGCCCAGAGCTGCCTCTTTGACAAGCTGAGGGTCCGCCATTAAATCACCCCTTTGGCCATTTATTTTGAGATGAACCAAGTTTGAAAGCCTCTTAACCTGAGAAGGCGAATTAGGAGCTTGCTGTGGGGGAAAAAAATGTCTCCTGCCCACTAAATGGTAATGGAAAAGAGCTGTATAAGCTACTGCTGAGGGTTTGTCTTTTTCGTGGGGGATGTGGTCAAATTTTCAGGCCAGGCTGAAAAGCACTGGGACTTGTCCTCAGGAACCATTATGATGTGAAGTTGAAGTGGGATGGTGTCCAACCGTCAAGCTGTTTGTCATTAGAACTAACACACTGCCTGGCAAAACGTTGTGCTGGGGCAGCTAACAGAGGGAGACTTGTTTTGTTGTTGTCTTACCATTTTGGACTTTTCACTTACGCTGTGAATTGTTTTATAAAATACAACACAATTGAATTCCTCTCAAGTACTCCTTGTTCTATACATTAACAAAATGTAAAGCATCTGAACACTGCCACTACTGGAGATGTGGACAGACAGCAGAATCCTAAGTGGCTGGTCTCTGGCCTCTGGCCTCTGGCCATTCTGGTGGATGCCTGATTGTGTGATAAGGCTGGCAACAGGCTGTACCCCCTTCCCAGGATGAATCATCACTTTGTCAAGCCTGGAGTTAAAGACTAACTTTCCCTGACCGCTGCACAGTTATGCAAAGCAAGGAGGAACGTCTGACATCATGGGGAAGAAGAGGGAGTGAAGTGGGTGGGTGGTGTTTGGCTAAGAAGGGATCTCCAGCATGTAGCATCCATGTTTTTAGCATTTGTCCTCCTTCGGGTAAGATTGTCGTCTCATCTATCTCCCTTCTTCTGTTTTCAATAGCTGAACATTTGGATTTTTTGTTTTGTTTTGTTTTGAGACGGAGTCGCGGTCTGTCGCCCAGGCTGGAGTGCAGTGGTGCAATCTCAGCCCACTGCAAGCTCCGCCTCCCGGGTTCATGCCATTCTCCTGCCTCAGCCTTCCAAGTAACTGAGACTACAGGCGCCCGCCACCACGCCTGGCTAATTTTTTGTATTTTTAGTAGAGACAGGGTTTCACTGTGTTAGCCAGGATGGTCTTGATCTCCTGACCTCGTGATCTACCCTCCTTGGCCTCCCAAAGTGCTGGGATTACAGGCGTGAGCCACTGCGCCTGGCCGAACATTTGAATTTTAATTAGCCTCACAATAATTAGAGCTATCATTTAATATGTGTTCATTACGTGCCAAGAAGTTTACATACATTTGCTATATTCATCATCACAACAACTTGATAAAGTGGGTGTTATCTCCATTTTCCAGTGGAAACTGAGGCCTGGAGGAGTTAAGTAACTTGCCCCTCACACCGTACAGAAGCTCCTAGATTTACAATGGGGTTATGTCCTGATAAACCCATCATAAGTTGAAAATATTGTAAGTTGAAAATTCATTTAATACACCTAAGGTACCGAACCTTTAATGTGTCCAGAACAGTTACATTAGCCTACAGTTGGGCAAAGTCATCTGGTAACATGGTCCACTGTAAAGTATTGGTTGTTCGTCCTTGTGGTTGTGTGGCTGACTGGGAGCGGCGGCTCACTACCACTGCCCAGCATTGCGATAGGGTATCATACTGCATATGGCTAGCCCCAGAAAACATCACAAATCAAACTTCTAAGTACAATTTCCACTGAATGCCTGTCATTTTGGCACCATTGTAGAGTCAAAAAATCCTAAGTTGAACCATTTTAAATTGAGGACCATCTGTGCTTGTGTAGCTAACTAGTAAGTGGTGGAAGTACAATTTGGAATTCCAAAGTCCATACTCTTCAGGTATATACTGTATGCTATGATATGTGTTAATAATAGGAATAACAACAGTTTGATTATCTAGTTGATTAGCCCTTGGCAGATTTCAAATTACTTTCACATCTATTATTGATTCTTCCAAAAACCACTGTGAGATAGGTTTGGAAGGCCAGGTTAGGACATTACAACTCTTAGAACTGTATTGCTAAAGAGCTGTATGTTATGGCCTGTGTGAATAAGCTGTAAGTGAATGAAACTTTATTTTTAAAAAGTTAGGCTGCCAACGTTTAAAAATAAGTTCTTTTTTCCAAACATTAAAAGTGGTAGAACACAGTAGATCTTATATTGCATTCAAGGCTTTTATGTTTATTGAAATCCATTTTAAGCCCTTTTTATCTTACAGCCTTTAATAGAACATTGCACTTTGCTTCTTAACTGAGACCCAATGCCAGAGTGTCTTTTTAAGAAGAGAAATAAGGAGGGAAGGAATGTGCTTATAAAGAGGAAGTGGGACATCAGAATTGGAAACACTCGCAGCAGCAGGCCGTAGATTTTTCTCAGCACATGCTTTTTGTCCTGGCAGTAGCCTTTTACAGAAGACATTCTTCCTTAGGGAAGTGTCAAGGGTCTTTCTGTACAATATCCTCTGAGATCATCAACTTTCTGAGCTCTGTGGGAACACATATTCTGCATGATTTTTGTGCTCATCCCTTCCCCACAGGGGAAGTAAACTAGTTTAGGCATCTGCATGAAAAGGGAATAGCAGTCGTGTCTGTCCTTAGGGTGGCACTGACAGTGGCACTGGGCAGGAGGTACCAGACCTTGACACCAAGTACAGGAGCAGAATGGAGTTTAACACTTGGCATCATGGATTGTTTGTGGATTCCTCAGAATGCTCCTGGGCAAATGGAAAAGTCAATATTGGGTTTTTTGTTTTGTTTTGTTTTGTTTCTAAGATAAGAATTTGAAGACTGGAAGTTCTGCCTTGTTTATTTCAAGCTAGGACACCATTTGGGGTCTTCTCAGGTTTTGTGGTATAGGTGACAGTAACTTTAGTCTCCTCGGGCAATGAAATTCTCCTCCACTGGCTGTTTTAGACGTTTGCCTCTGGAGGAGAGGCAGACACATGGTTTGCTAAACTCTAGCAGGTGACCACCTTCCAACTTCTCATAAACAGCATAGAGGAGGAAAAAGGATGTTTCCCAGCATTACACTCTTACAGCCTTTGGTAGGTCTTTGCAGTTCTCAGCCTCTTCTTCATCAGTTCATATTTTATTAAGCACACAGGTCATGCAAGGCAATGCATTAGACACATTTTAAAAGGAAGAAAGGAAATCCATTGTGCCTTCAGGGACGTTTTAGCAGGGCAGGGGGATGCATTCCAAGAGTGGATGTTGGTGAAATGAAAATGGCTATGACAGCTGTAGTGACCAAGGCCAGGGGAACACTTGCTTTTGAGACAAAAGCTGGGAACAAACAGAAGCAAGAGAGTGGAAGAAAACTGAACACAGGTGCCAGCTTCTTCTCCGACTTAGGTTTTATTTCCTCCAGCCTCCAATGATGTGAAAGGGTTCAGGTTGAGAACCCTGACTGAGGTCCAAAAAAATGATATATAAACTACCATTCAATGGGAGAAGGTTTGAATAACAGTGTCTTCCCTGGTGCATGGCAGGTCCTTGGTACCTCTGCCAACCCTCTTCTCTGCACACCTGCCAGCATCCCTTCCTCATCCTGTGTTCAATGTGGCTGTCAACTAAGGCTGTTAATAGACTTCAGTCATATTTGCATTTTAAAAGGCTCTTGTGGACCAGACATGCCAAGTCTCCAAAGAATGAATCATTCATAATGAGTTATATGATATAACTCATGCTACTGTTTTTTAAGTATTGGGTGCTTGCTTTGTGCTAGGCCTCATGCTGGGTACTTTCTGTAGGTTGATTTCCTTCTCATCACTGTCCTTTAGTAGGAGATATTTGTAGATGAGGGAATTGAGTCACTAGCCCAGAGATCAAGCCTCAGAGACCACTTGCTTCCCAGAACAACGAAGTGCCACCAGGTAGGGTGTACTGTGAAGCTTTGAATGAGTACTGTGAAGCTTTGGGCAAATACTTTGGTTCTTTGGGTGAGTACGTTGATGCTTTGGTCACTTGTAAGGAGTTCGTTTTAAGGAGTTAGAGGGAGAGCCCACCTATTGTCCCTCTCCTTCCTGGCTTGTTTCCTTTGTCACTTGGAGTCAGGGTTCTTGCAGGTGTCCTTGGCTGGTCCAAAGCTAGGAGAATTGATTGAACTGCTTCTCAGTTTGTCCTTTTCTGAGTGCTTTGGCTTCTCAGTCCTGTGTCATTCTCCTTCCTCAACTGAGGGAGACAAGATTCAGCCTGCTAGTGAGAGACTGAATAGCCAGTCCCTTTTCTTACCCCCTCGCTGGCCATGCCTTTATCTTCAGGAATAGATTGTCATCTGGGAGTTTCAGGGAGTTTGACTGATCTCTGGTCTCCAGTCTGCCTGCGAGCAGCATGCCACAGGGCATCCAGTCTCGGAGCTCAGATCTTTGATGTGTGAGAATGAAGCGGTGTGGATGTCGTTGCAGAGCTGTTGCAGAGCTGGGTTTCGGGAGGAGAGTTGGTGTGGAATTTGTATTCTCCCAAGATAGGCAGTTTTAGAAATAGCAGAAAAGTAAAAATGGACATTCTTCTTTTGCTTATCAGATAAGCACCTGATAAGTTTCTGAAAATGCAAGGGGCCTGTCTTTCCTTGATAACTTAAGAGAGGCTTAAGAGAAAACCAAATCTCTGCCTTCCGGGGACTTTCAGTCCAATTCTTCCTGGACTCAAGATGCTTTAAGATTGCACAGATGGCTTAATTTTCTTGTGTTAAAATGAAAATGTAGTAATGTAGTTCAGAATTGTACATTACAGGTTTTTAAATTTGTTTAAAAAAAGAATGCAATGTCTTTAAAGATTTTTTAGAAAATTGAATTGAAAGGACAGTGGAACAGATTATTAGTTATTGACGTTATAGTACGTATACACGTCATTTACCTACTTAATTTTCACTGGTTACATGAAAGCATTTTCACACTGCAACTACAACAACAAAGCTCCCCCAAAATACACAAAGAACCTTAATTGCAAGATTCCTGCTGGTGCCACTTACATTTTCCAGTGTACACCTTCTCTCTCCTCCATCGTAGCTGCTTTGCTTTAAATTTTATGTTAGATCCTGAGTGCTATATTTGTGATGTTCGGATTGCAAATATACTAGCTTCCTAACTGATCATTTTTTCCCTTCAAAGTACTTCAGAGTGATTGGTCACTGTTTTATTCATTTTAGACCCATAGTCTAAATGCTTTAAGGAAAGGCTTAATTTTCATAGACGTTGGGCCTATGCCAATTTGCGTGGCTTGTTATTTTTGTGGTCCTCATATAATCTGCTAATAGTCATAATAGGTAGATCACAGTTTTGAGCTACCCCTGATATAGTGAGCTATTTATGAAAAAGTTCTCACTTGCCTGAAATTTTCAAAGTGTTGAGAGCTATTCATAAAAATATATGAACTGCCACATTGGTCAGGTTCAGGGCTTATTTGCTGTAGTATTCTGCAGGTATTCTGTGACATGCAAGGAGGAAAATAGAGTTAGACGCCTGATGTCAGCTTTATAAAGGTTCATAGATGTCTCTTGAGTAGCTGTAATTGCATGATCTCTTAAAAACCTCTCATCCATTTACTGAAATTCATCTTGAATTGTTTATTTTTATCCTACATTCACACATTTCACACTTTAAAGATAGAACTTGATTATATTGGTATTTTTATTTCAAATTTTCAATTTTTGGAATGGCAGAAAGTTGCTATTGAAAAGTGTCTTAAAGGTCACCACTGTAACTCCTTCATTGTACTTGAGACTTGCTCAGCTCCGAAAGTTAACAGGGGACAGATCTGAGAAACTGACTCCAAATCTTAACCTCTTGCTTAGTTTTCTTTCTAGGGAGATATCTGTCTCTCCAAACCTGTCGAAATCCAAATTTATTACCTCTTACATAATACTTGGTCCCCTGTGGACTTCCCTGTTTGTGCTAATAGCCTTTTCATCACCATCTTGACTTTGGATTCTAGAACATCACCTACTTCCCCATTTTCTGTGACCCTTACATTCCTCCTGTCAGTCACTATGTCTGATTTATTGTTCCCTGCTATCTTGGCCCTTTGCAAATCCTCAACCCCTCATTCTGGTTCAGACCTTTAAAAGGCTGAGTTACTAGAGTATAGTGTTACCCAAAGTGAGTTGTTCCGTAAAAAATTAGTAAGTTGGAAAAAAAAAAAAAAAAAACCCACCCATGAAGTTGATAGATGTTCCTGTAAAAGGGGATCCTTGGCCAGGTACACGTTAGAATAGTTGGTTAAGTTTCTTTGTAGAAAGACTTCTCATGGCCTTCATTCGTGACTGTGTACTATGAATTCCCAAGAGAAAGATATAATATTCACGTGTCCCAACTTATGTCACCATTGTACCATGTTTTGGGGGGATCATTTTGTAGATAACACTGCCGTGGTCACTTCATTGTACCTTTTTAGGTTCTGTCACTGCCTGGCCTACTGTGGGAAAGTACATTCCATGTGAGCTGTACTTGGTTCACTCTCAACTGTGTCTTGTGCTTTTACCTTGTTGTTCTGGGTCATTCCTTCCCCCCAGAAGCTCCTCTCCCCTATCACATTGACACATCTTTCTGTGCCCAGCTTTGTGCCCATCTTCTCTGTCAGTTTTCCTAGACTCAGGATGCCCTTGTTCTTCTGAACTTACAACACTTACTGTTTCACAACTAAAAAAAAAAAAAAAAAGAAGAAAATACTTGAAGCACAATGAAATGTTGAAAGTAACTTACACATTCATACAGTTAAATTGTTGGAATTCCCACAAAATTCCATTTTCCATATTTGCGTCAGTTGGCGCATCACATGCACATCACATTCTCCTCTGTTTCCCCCACAGGTTAACTTGCACATATGTTCAACAAGCTTGTCACTTGTGGGGCTTTTTTCTTTAATTTTGTGTTACTCAAATTGTGTTGCATTTGAATAGAAATTCAGGAAGAATTGACATCTTTATGGTTTCATGGTTTCCCATCCACAAACCTCATAAGCCTCTTTAATAGGTCTTTTATGTCCTTCAATGAAATTTTATCGTTTTATGTGTAAAACTCTTTCATACCTTTTGTTAGATTCCTGCCAAGGTGCATGAAGCACCATGAAGGTTTCTGTGGTCATTGTGAATGAATTATTTAGTATATTTCTCGTTAGTGTTGCTGGTGTACAAGAAAGGGATTGATTTTGTATTTGTTTATAATAGTTCTTGATTGATCAAGTTCACGTCCAAACCTGTGTGTGCTATGGGAGCCTGCAGTTGGGTGGCTTTTCTAATAGAGCACAAAATAACTTAGCCTTTATTGAAAATGTCATAATTCACTTTATTTATTTATTTATTTTTTTAGAGACAGGGTCTGGCCCTGTTGCACAGGCTGGAATGCAGTGGTGTGATCATAGCTCAGTGGGTCCTCAAACTCCCGGATTCAAGTGAGCCTCCCACCTCAGCCTCCCAAGTATCTAGGACTATTGGTATGCGCCTCCATGCCCAACTAATTTTAAAATTTTTTGTAGAGATAATGTCTCATTGGTCCCAGGCTCCTGGCCTCAATCAGTTCTCTTGCCTTGGTCTTCCAAGTTCTGGGATTACAGATGTGAGCCACCACACCTGGCCTAATTTAAAAATCATATGTAATACTTTTAGAAGTAAGGAAGGGTGACTTTTAGTTATTTAATGTGTTCATTTATTAACTCATCAAATGTTTAGGTGCCTAGTATGTTTCAGGCACTGTACTATGTACTGCGTTTTTGTTTCTGTTTTAGAGACAGGGTCTCTCTGTTGCTCAGGCTGGAGTGTAGTGGTGTGATCATAGCTCACTGCAGGACCAAACTCCTGGGCACAAGTGATCCTGCTGTCTCCACCTCCCAAGCCGCTAGGACTACAGGCAGCATCTCCACGCCCCACTAATTGTTACATTTTTTTGTGGAGACGGGGTCTTGCTTTGTTACCCAGGCTGGTCTTGATCTGGCCTCAAGTGATCCTCCCTCCTCAGCCTCTTGAAGTGTTAGAATTACAGGTATGAGCCACCACACCCGTCCTGTACTGAGTCTTTAATGTTGAACAAAACAATGTGGTTTCTGCTCTCATGAATGTGAAGGGAAAGAGACATTGTGGAAATGGACACAGATAAATATATATTCATGAACTGGCATTGATACTGTGAAGGAAAAGGACAGGGGGCTGTGAGAAAGGCGGAGAGAGGGAAAATTAGATTGCAGTATAAGCCTGGCTTAGGAAATAAACATTCACACAGCTGCCTGAAGGATGAGTTGGTGTTAGAGATTGAGGAGGATGGAAGAACTTTCTAGGCAATAAAAAGAGGCTCAGAAGCCCCAAGGTGGGACTCTACTCTGAATGATACAAGGATGGGAATTTTAGTGACTGATGACTTAAATCAAGTTATTAATTCTTAGTAAATTATCATAATAGTAGTATTTAACAGTGTTTTATACACTATTATGACAAAGTGAAGATATTTATTTTTTGTCAGTATTTCCTCGTCCTGCCAAATGAAGCTGCCTAGATTCAGAGAGCTACTTCCATGATGAGGCTTGAATGGGGCCACTGCCCATGCCCCAACCCCCTCTGCATTTTGAGTATTGCCACTGCTGCAGCCTTTGGGTCCTGGCGTCTGCTGGACACAAGTGTCCTGCTCAGCAGTTTCCTCCCGAGCTCTGCATGATAGGCTGGGTCCTTTTAGGTCAGGTCAGGTCAGAAGAAGACTGCTCTGCCCTTCCTGGGAGGGATGGTGAACAGGGCCTTCTATGTTTTGTCCAGCGTCTCAGCCTTCACTCTCCCTCCTTCACCGTCTCTTAAACACACACTGAGGGCTCAGACATGACAATGGGATGGGATCCAAGCTGAGTTACACACACCTTATTCTACCTAGAATCCGTGCTCTGTTTGGTCATTGAGGCTTTGCTCTAGAGCAAGCATGACTGAACTTACATTGAGATGAGTCCTCTCTATAGTGAAAAGCTATGTGGTGCAGTGGTTACGGGCTGGTCTCTGGAGACAGTACTGGTTTTTGAAACTTGACTCTTCTGCCTGGTAGCCCCCGGACCTTGGCCTTGTAGCTTAAACTGTCTAACTCCTTTTTCTCGTCTGCACAATGTGGGTAATTTTGCAGAGCTGCCTTCTTTGGGTTATAGTAAGGATTAAATGAATCAGCACATATGCAGTCCCTAGAACAGTGTCAGGCACAGAGCAAGCACTTGGTGTAGATGTTAGTTACTACTGTTCAGCCTTTCCTGCAATGCATTCCTGGGGTTCCTCCTTTCCCACACCAGATATTTAAACCTGTTTGAATCCTAGCAGTGCACATCATTTAGGATTTCGTATGGAGGACTCCTTTGGAAAATATAGGGAGAAACATGGCAAAAAAAAAGAAACCAAAACGTTAACAGTGATTGTGTTAGGATAGTAGATTGGGGTGACTTTTACTTTTAACTCTCTATTTTCTAAATCTTCTGTAATCTGGTTATGTTACCTCTGTACTAATAATATAATAAAATTATTTGAAGAAAGAAAAGTCAGGCTGGCAGTCCTCAAGTGGTTTGCTAAAAAGGGACAGGAGAGAGTGAGAAGCCAGGGGTGGGCCTGCTCTAGTGGCATTCACAGGTGAAGGACCTTCCCATTTGTGCTTATAGTTGCAGAAAGTAAGTAACAGTATTGAAAAGTCTTTAGCAGAAGTATCCCCAAAAGTTAGAAGATGGGGCTATTCCTTGTGAATCCCCCTTTTCTGTGATTTTTTTTTTTTTTTTTTGGTCTGTCATTATTTTCCCTTTTTGTTTCTTCTGTGCTCCCTTAGTGGGCCTCTTGCCATCTGTCTCTCTTTCATCCGGTCCCCTCTTCCTCCCCCGTCCCCTTGAAAGTCTCTCCTTTTAATCCATCTTCTTTACTTGCCGTTGTGCAGAAATGATGCACCCATTTATTCAATTCAAAATAAAGCATCAGTTTTATTTTTATTGTCAAAATAGGTAAATATAACTTTTCACTCTCAGAAATCTAAATGAAGTTGCCCTTTTCTTACTTACACCTAGAATTAATTGATAGTTAATTTATTTGCTGACAAATTAATGAACTCTGGGGGTCTGTGGCCTCCTAAAAGCACTAGGAATCTTGGAAGATTGGGTGGCTGCAAGGAAGGGAAGATTGAGGGGATGTTGAAGTTAAATTTTTCCTCTTTGCCTATTTTGCCTAGGGTTATCTGTGTTGCTGCCATTTTGGTATGTGTCAGAATTTTTGAAGTTTTCCAACAGAATTTTGGAAAATTACCAAAATACATTTTTACAAAGAAACCATGCCAAATCTGACAAATTTCTTCAAAACCCCATTGATTTTAATCACTGAAAAGTTCAGCGAACTTTCCAGCTTTTCTTTCATGCTGCTCTTTTGATGTAATTGTGGGTGGAGAAATGGACTTTCCTGCAAAGTGTGTTTATCTACAGGAATTTGTTCTTAGCAGTGGTGTTTTATAAGTATCTTAAAAATAATGCTGACATAGATTTGAAAGAAGGTAGTGGGTTACAGTAATGTTACCTGGTATCAGCTGCAGAGCTGTTTACATGAGGAATATTGCTAATTTAATGATGCTGCGTAGTTGAGTATAAAATCTAGTTGAGGGCATTTAAATAAACAGAAGTAAGGTGATGCCTTTCTGTAGCTTATTCCACAATTTAGGTTTTTTATCTCCAGTGACAAATGCCTAATTTGAATATATCATAAATATTTATGATAGTTCTTTTTCTGCTTTAAGGAAGTCTGGGACAGTTACAGTAAAATCTAGTTTTATAGAATGTGTGTAGCTAGACTTTAGCATTGGTTTTTCAAAAAAAGACATCATAGGAAATTTTAAAATTAGAAACAATGTATGTATCGCTTAATGATGGGTATACATTCTGTGAAGTGTGTCGTCAGGTGATTTTGTCATTGTGCAAACACCACAAAGTGGACTTACACGAACTTAGATGGGACAGATAGCCGTATGCAGGTATAGCCAACACACATATACAGGTACAGCCAACACAAGTATAGCCAGTTGCTCCTAGTCTACAAACCTGTACAGTGTGTTACCATACTGAATATTACAGGCAATTATAACACAGTAGTATTTGTGTATCTAAACAAAGAGAAGGAATAGTAAAGATGTGATATAAAAGATAAAAAATGTTGTACCTCTCTACGGCACTTATGAATAGAGCTTGCAAGACTAGAAGTTGCTCTGGGAGAGTCAGTGAGTGGGGTGAATGTGAGGGTCTAGGACATTACTGTACACCAGTGTAGACTTTATAAACCCTGTACACTTAGGCTACCCTAAATTTATAAAACCACAAAGTAATTGCATCATGATGTCATTAGGCAATAGGAATTTTTCAACGGCATTTTGATCTTATGGGACCACCATTATATGTGTGGTCTGTTGTTGACGGAAACGGACATGGTGCCTGACTATATACCCTTTTTGAATAGGGCAGCAGTTATAGCTGCTTGTTTGCTTTTGTCACAGAGCTACATGATGTTGGCAGGACCTTGTATCTTCATTTCATACACACTAATACTGTGGAGGAGAATCAAGTTGTTGGGTTTAGCTTAGGCATGCCAAGGGTATGGCATGGGCATGGAAGACATAATGCTAGAACTGCCAGCCCAGTCTTAATACTTAGTACTTGTTGCCAGTTTAAAAAACAGCACAGAGGTATAGGTAAAATGTTAAAGGAAACTTGTACTAATTTACGTCCTTCGAAGTGACCTGTTTTGTGTCTCATGGACTCTGGGCTGTAATACCTGACTATCCTCTGCAACTCGCATGGAGAAAATGCCCCTTCGTTACCTGGTAGGCAGTGAGCCAGGTTGGACATTTGATACATAGTTGACTTCACCTACTCTGTGATTTAGCTTCCAGCTTTACAGTTGCTGTCTTGGCAGCAGCTTGTGCATGGTCAACTTTTCTGACTAGAACAGTTAATAACCCCCACAGATGTTGGGAGCCCAGTTGTGCAGCTGTTGATATGTCCAGTTGGATTTCTTGAAAGAATTAATCAATTTTGAGGATCTCATGCTGAGGGCTACGGGGATAATAGGATTTAGGGGGAACTTTATTTTACGGGAGTTTGAGTTGGTATTGCAACAGATGTAGCGGGAGGTGGAACGGCAGCTGAAGGGATGCAGGAAAATGGAGTTTAAAAAGATGTTTATGAGCCTACCACTCTAAAAGTATCAACTGTGGTCATTTCTGAATATTCTTTTCCAGGCTTTTTATGTGAATGTTTTAAAATGTGATCGTAATCATAGAGTACATACATTTTCTATATTGCAGCATAGTATTTGAAATAAATTTTCTAGTTGTGTATTATTCCATTGAGTACCATCATTTTCTGCAACATCCCTTTATTTTTGGGCATTTGGGTTCCTTCTGCCACTTTGCTGTTGTGAGTAATACTGTGATGAGCCTTTTTGTACCTATAACCTTTTCTACATTTTGAGTGATTTTCAAACAGTAGATATTGAGAATGAGATGATTGGGTCAAAGATTGCTGTGAACTCTTTGATGTAATCAGGCAATGGATGGAGTGACTTGGTTGGTGGGGCAGACTGAGTTGGAGTCTGGTTTAACTCCCTTGTTTCTGGCTTATGTGATGTTGGGAATGGTTTGCATAGACAGGGCTGCAGGTGAGGGGTTCATTTTGGGATGTGGGGCATCCAGCAGTGAGGGAGCTTCAGGGACTGTTGAAATGCAAAGTCTGGAGCTTAGGGAAAAGCCAGGACCTGGGGTTCAGATGAGGGGATCATGGGCAGCTACGTGTGGTGGAAGGTGTGGATAATGTTAGGATTGCTTAGAGGGTGGAGTGAGAAGAGAGGAAGGCGGAGGATAGAACTCTGGGAACATCTTTCTGTGACAAGTAGAGGATGGAGAAGCACTAAGGAAAATAAGGAGTGTCCGGGGGTGGGATGTGGACAGCCAGGGTTTCCTTTCTTTTCAAGAGCTTACTTGGGTTAAAATAAGACTGAGTGGGTAGCTATCCCTGTAGAGCCTGGGGGCAGATTTATTTTGGAGGGTATAATATTACTTTTTTTCCAGATAGGCTTTTTTTTTGTTTTTTGTTTTTTGTTTTTAATTAAAGCTATATAGAAGTTAAGGTTAGAGTGGGGAGGCTTACATGCCTGGTGCTAGGGTCAGGATTGACTTGTATGTATGTGTTAAACTGTTTGGCTGTTTTGGGCTTCTGGTGTGTGTATGTTTACATAATATTGGTTGTTTTGGGGTTTCTGGTGTATATGTCTTCACACAGTGTTTTAGTAGTCTATTGAAATACATCAATATCATTTTTACATAAAAGAACATATTTTTATTGAAGAGAGTGAATGTCAGATTTCTAAAAGTATGTCAATCATGAATGGATATACCATTTAGCTACTTATAATAGAAGCACCCAGATTTTTCTGGGAGCCTTTGCTTTTTTCAAGAGAATGTATTTCCTTTTCAGAGAAACATTTGTCTGTGTTGACAATTTTAAAGAAGTATGTGATTTTAAATTATGAAACTCAAATTTAGTTTTTAATAGTAATTTCTGTGTTTATTCTGTCTTTAAGAGCCAAGTTATAGAATGACGTGTGACTTGTACTCTTGACTCTATGTCTGGTTATGGATTTGAAGTGTTATTTTTGTGCTTTCCTAAATGACTTAAGCACTTATGACCATATATTTGGGTCAGAATAAATATGGTAGTTGGATATACTTTTGAAAAGCCAACCAGTGTTTTAACCTGGTGATATGGTAGTACTATTTATTCTTGTAATTGTCCAGACTCACGGCTTTAGAAAACAGTATGAGCTTTTATTGACTCCCAGACTTGCTGGATTAGTTGGTGTTCTCTTTTCCTCTGTAAAATGGATCAGCCGATGCCAGGTATACACTAATACTCCAAGCTAGAGGGCTACCCTGTAGTGTGCTCTTGAGTTTCTTTTCCCACCAGTTGAGATGAATGCTTCTCCAGACCTGACTGTGTTAATTCCCAGACCTGTGTGTGCCAGGTGTACTTATTATAGTTTAATATAGTGATTTTAAATGTGTGTGCCAAAAGAATTGTTGTTTCTATGAAAATTCATTTGAATGCTTTGGAAATCACCTGATAAGAATGAATTACCATAAATGACTGCAGCTAATTTCGGAGCGGCTGAGATAAGTAAAGATTGGGGGGACCATAAAATAAAAGTATTCTCACTGATATTATCAGTTATTCATGAGTGGTGGATTAAGTCGTGATTATGTAAAACTTGACAGTCATACTGGCTCAAAGCAGTAACCCATATTCACACTGTGTGTCCATTGTGGATCAGATAGGGACTCTGCTCCATTTGTCCTTAACCTTACTCCAGAGCACAGTCTGATGGGGCAGTACCTTTTGGAACATTGCTGACCCCTGTGGCAGAGGGGACGCCTGCTGTGAAGCTCTCACTGGCTGTATGCCTGAATTCAGCAAGGCGGGATGTAGAGAGGGGTATGGGGCATTTGTAAAGGGTAACGAGGTCTACCACACATCACTTTCCAGGGCTCTTTAGAGCCTTACCATTACCATTCTTTAAAGAAATTGGACTTGGAGGATGATGCCTTGAGGATGGTTTATAAAAGAAAGACCGTTGAGTGCAATGGTGGACGTATACTCAAAGAAAAGGCTCCAGCTCAATAACAAAAGATTGACAATAAATGTGTATTTATAGAGCTTCATTTAAAATGACGTGTGTAGGTATGTATCATTTTTTATGACTTCCAAATTTAACTGACTTAAAAAAAAATCAACCAAATTGTCAATCCTAATGCATTTGGGTAAGAGAACCTCTACTTTAGTCGTAAACCCTCCTGTCTCTTTCACACCCTCTATCAAATTAGTTTGCCACCTTTTATGATAGACTCATCTGTGATTTCCCTTGGCACATCTCCTGTTTCATTTGCATTAGCATTATCCTAATTCTCGTTCCTCAACTACTAGATTGGTACCTCAAATGAACTCCTTGGTATACTATCTTGTATAGGGCCTGTATGCAGTGAGAAAAAGGCACTCTTTGGGGCAGACACAATCCCACAGGAGCTCAACTTTATTTTAGTCACCTAATTTCCCACCCTGGCTGGCCCACTTTTATGCGGTACACAAACTGAACAACTGCATGGAGCAGTCCTCCCTGCATTTAGTCACTTTCCCAACAAATTCAGACCGCCCATCCTCTGCTTAAGCTTCCATTAAATTTGTTGTCTCTGTTGTACTCAAAATCATTTTGGTGGCTCCCTGTCCTCTGTGTGTAGTGGCTGTCCTCAGTTTTATCTTCCATGGGACCATCACCAGTGACTCTGAGCCTCAGTTGTTGCCATCTTGATGTGTGCCATAAGTAAGCTGGTTGGGCTGTGTAATGCTTCTCTCTCCCCGCCCACCCATTCCCACCACTCTAGCAACTGTGGGCTTGTTAGGTCTGACTCCCAGTCTAGCCTTGGCTTACCTTTCATCCCAGCTTCACTGTTCGTCGGGATCCTATACTGGCTGTCCTCTGCTACCATTTTGCCAGGTCACCGTCTTCTGAATATGTTTTTTATTTCTTGCTTTAAACTTCTTTTCTGCTTAATCACATCCAACTCACCTTTCAAGGTCAAGTTTCACCTCTTCAGCTATCCTTCTGTGATTCTCCTGCTCCATGATAGTAGCTCCACCTCTAAACAGAAATGTTCATCTCTATATTCCTCCTTTTGAGGTGAATCGCCTGCCCTATGTGAGCATATTATTATATTAGTTAGCTTACTCTTAAGTATTCTTTCCTCAATTAGATTGCACATGCATGAGAAGCAGTAGATGTGTCTCTCATTCTTTCTTCTTTCATTGCCTGCCTAGTGCTTTCTGAATACCAGGAGCATGGGTCCGAGTGAGAGGTTGTCAATAGAAGAGAGTCCAGCATGTAACCATGATGGACTCTCGATCAATTTTATATGATTAACTCATATAAAACAGTCCTGGATTGAAGCTGGGGCCGCCTCTTCCTAGCCACAGGATATTGACCTACTTTCCTCTTCTTATCTGTTTGCAAAATATTTGTTGTACTTAGTGTGTTCTCCCTGTCACAACGAATGTTTGTCTCTCTCTTTCATATGAACTGAAGGCTAAAGTGCTAGTTAAATCAGTGGAAAAAACAATGGAGAAGAAAAGTTGGTAAGCAGTTTTAATTTCTAAACTAGAGGGGCCTTATAATTTTGTCGTTTAGAAAGAACCCTAGCTTTTCTACCCACCTATTGGGAGACAAACGTAAGGGTAGAACTTTAAATTTTAAGTTTTGATGATTTGTAATATAATAATGTATTTCGAAAGCCCCTTTTTTTGATAAACTACTTGTAGAAGGAAGTTACCTTTTCTTAATCAGGTTTTTACAAAGTGGTTCACTATTGTATATTTTATTTCTTACCAAAACTTTCCTTGGGAAAATTTGTTGTATTGCTCCACACATGGTCAAGGTAATTAACTTTAAAAATGAATTATCCTATAGCTTTACAGGTTAGTAACGTGTGCTATATTCAAGGAGAAAAAACTGTGTGGGGGGGTGTTATTTGTAGGTATGTCTCCTTATATAAATATATGAAATAACTGCTGTATCCTGTGGAATATTTGGAAATTAGCAGAACTGTTATTCAAATTTAGTTAACATTTACAAATGTGAATTCAGTAAGCATTTTATTTCTGACTTAAAAATGATTAGTTATGGCATGTCTTACAGGTTGATTTGTTTGGATTGTCTTTTGTTCTTCATAAATACTTCAGAATGTATTTAAGGATATGTAAGGAATTATGGTGCCTTTGATTTTTAATGCCCCCAACATTAGAAAAACTAGAAATTTACCTAGAAAATGTTTCCAAATTCTAATATGATTGTTGATTTTAATCAGTGTAGGTGAAGTAACCCATTGCAGCAGTTTAGCTATTTTCTTTAAAAAATATTTCTCAATTTACATTATCAGTGTCTTTTTTGGAACATCTTAGCTGTTTTTGTTTGATCAATTCTCAACTAATAAACATTCATGAAATCCTAATGTAAATGTGTAAATATCTCTCCCTTTGTTTACATGGTTTATTAGACTTTATTTTAGTGGGTAACTGCTTGAGGAAGCTTCTGAATTTTTATTATTCTAAAAAACTTTTTTAAACCTTGATTATGAAGGCATTACCAAAGCTTCACTGTTGAGTGATGCATATTTTTTCCCTCCTTTACATGTAGATTTCTTAATTTGTAATCGTTAGACTTTTTTTTTTTGCTTTCCTAACTAGATGAATTTTTTAAAGTAACCAGTTCCATTTTGTAGCTAACCATGTATTGTAAACACACAGGAACCATATTCAAATGTGCCTTGATGGCCTAACTTATCTGGTTATTCTGTGCATCTTTCTGGGCTATGTATGGTTACACTCTTAATTTTATTCTGATTATGAGGTCAGAATAAACAGAGCTGCTTTCCTTTGCTTCTGAGTAATGTCATTGAGAGAGATTCTTGTGGTCTGGCATTTGCTGGCTTTTTGGTTTTTAACATTCTCTATAACCAGATTCAGGATGCATGCTAACCCCAAAATGAGTGAACTCAGTCTTTCCAGAGTTGAACCTTTTTTTTTGTTGAATCAACAGCATTGGAAGCCAGGACAAGATCTTAGGAGATGATGTGTTATATGCTTTGTGAGGAAACTGAGGCTCGAAGGTAGCACTGAGCCCAGTGTCTCACTGTGAGCTAGCTGCAAAGCTGGGTCTGCAACTTGGATTTTGTGGATGTTTTTTCCAGAACCACTGCAGTAGTCATTGTAACCTATGATCTTTTGCAGAATGCCAAAGCTGTTGTTTTCTGGAGAGATAATTTGCTTCCTTAGCCTACAAACAAGAATAGTGCACTAAATCCAGTACATTTCTCTCTATTATCACTGAAAAGAGCCTGAATGATGGGAAGGCCCCTGGTGTTTTTTTTTTTTTTTTTTTTTTTTTTTTTAAGAGAAGGTCGTTCTGCTGTAGTGTATCCCAGGCTGTTTTATGTGAGTGTCTTTGTTTAGAACCAATATGGAGTGGCCTCCAAAACTAATGGGTAGAGGAAACCCTATGTGAGTGCCTACCAGGTGCAAATCACTGTACTTTTAATTATAATGAGGGAGCGCCTTGAGTGATTGCATCATCTGATCAAGCATAAAGAGAACAGAGAAATGAATCTACAAGTGGTGTAAGACTTTGGTGAGGATCTTAGCATATGGAACCAGATTGGGACCCTCTGATTAATAAGCTGATTCATTTGGAAGGGAAGTTGGTTTTCTCCTGGTGGCTGTATTCAATTCAGTAATCACCAGTCTTTCTTGGCGTCTGTGCACCCACCAGGAACAAATCAGAGTCGGGTGTGCCAGTTACGTTTGAACAGTTTTACGTTCACCTGGGGGTTCCAGGGTCTCAGATTTGCCAATCTAAACACATTGACTTCTTGGAATTTTTAAAATCTGCCTCGAAGGAACACATTGAAAAGTCCGTGCATTATAATTAGCACGTTCCTCTGTACAGCTGAGTTTGTGTTTCTGGATATAACAGCGGTTTATAGTTTTTGGCTACCTTGTCCCTCGGGAACTTGTAGCCTTTTTTCAGACGTTAGCTCATTAATTCTCCAGTCATTGTGAGCCGTGTAGTATGACGACAGGTTCCCCTACAGCCGGGCTGCATGCTGCCCATCCTGGACCTTCTAGGGTTGTGGCAGGTGAGGGGTCCATGTGGAGGGGGTGGAGAGGGAGGCAGGGCACGACTTTCAGACCCAGCCTTGGAGTGGGGGGTGTGCTCTCTGAAGTTGACCTGCTCTTTGGCAGCCATTCCTGCCATGACTCTGCAGAGCTTCCTCCGGGAAATGACCGTAGGGACAGTCATGTTGGCTGCATTTCCTCCTCGGGGTGTTAAACCTCATGCAAGATCAACTGCAAATGAGGCCACTCACTAGGTTAGTTACCTGGACATACCTCCTAGGAGACAGGACAGAAGAGTAGGTCAGCTCTTCAGGGTGAGAAGAAGAAAGGAGCATTGGAGAGGGAGAAATTCATCTAATGAGTCTGCTCTCTCGGTCAGGCAACATAACAGCCCTGTGGAATAGATGTTGTCATCCCTGATTTTTTAGATTAGAAATTTGAATTCCAGAGATGAATTCTTTTGGATTCGAGCCTGGGTCTGTGGCTCCACAGCCTGTGCCATACCACATTGGGGTGGATCGAAAGGATCCTTTGTGGTAAACTATTGCTGCAAGCCTTCTGTAATACAGAAGCAAAAACTGTCTTTGAAAACCTGTGCACTGTTGTGAAGAGCTTGGTGTTTAGGAATTAGACTGAAGGGTGTATGTAATAGAATAGGTGTGAAAGACCATTTTCAGACCCGTCAGAAAAGCTTCATCCTCGCCCTGGCTCTTCTAGAAACCAGCTGGCTCCACTGCTTTCTTTTTTAAAAGAAGGTTTTGCCTGGGATTCTAAGGTCTCTCTCCTTGCTCTTTAATTATAAACAAAGGCACTTAGAAATTTTGCCCTTACGTCACAAGTGAGAGTTGGTAACTGGTAATCCAAAACCTTCCATGTTGTTATAGCAGCCACTGTTATTTTTGACTCAGAATTTCTTCTAATTAGTCTAGATGGTGTAGTTTGTCATTCTCACTTTACACAGTTGGGAGAAAAACTTTTTCCCCCCTTGTCACTTTGCGAATTGTAAAGTTCTAGATGCTGTCTTTCAGTCCTTAATAACTGGCCTGTGCCTGGGATTGAGGGTGGTGGATTGAGAGTATCTCCTTGTTTGGTGGCTTTTGTTGATAAGGCCAGCTTTTCTACACTCAGACAGAAACAGACCTTGATCTTGGTGGTACTGACCCCTCTCTGTCTATGCAGAGACACAACCTAGGGTGTTAACCCTTAGATAACCAGAATGTTGAATTAATAGCCCCTCCCACTCACAGCTTTTTAAGGTTGGAGTCAGGTATGGCATATAGGCTTCCATTTGCTATTATCCATTTGTTTGTTTTCTCTTCATGTTTACATCTATTGGATTTCCTCATTGCCTGGTAATTTCATGTCCTTTGTATTAGCTAGAATTTGAACACGAGGCAACAACATACTATATGGAAATTGCCCAGTAGTTGTGCCTATTTCTTCCGTAATCCAAGATTCTAACAAAAGCCCTCCTACTAGCATTCCATTAGACATTTTCAGCAGAAAACTTTAGAGAAAATGGGGTGAGGGGTTTCTCAATGTATAGTTGGCTTTCACAGTGAAATTAAGGATTGGAAAATGAGAGAACTATAACTGGTGAGGTAAATGCCATGAATAGACACACCTTATATAAATATCTCTAAGCAAGCGTGTAGGTGGGAATGAAAATCAGCCATCACCTAACTCTTTTCACAAATGCATGTCAGGGTACCTACTTTCTCCAATGCTTTAGGGAGGCCTGCAGGGCACCCCGTGTGGTTCTGTGTGGCCCACCAGTCCCATCACCTTTGAGAATAATGCTGCTTGAGTAAATTGTCCCATAGAATCCAGTTTTCACCCAGTTTGCCTTTTTGATTAGTGAATACTAAGGAAGTGTCTTGTCCTTTGGTTTCTAACTTTAATCCTTTTTGAGAACATTCATGGTGTGCCATCGAGGCTCTCTGATGGTCCTTTGCCAGTTATGACCTGGAGCAGAAGGGTAGTGATGATGGAAACTGACCTGGACAGAAGAATGGGCTGTGCCTCTGTAATGTGCATTTATTTATTCATTTTCTCTATACACCAGAGCCCTGTGTGTCAGCCACGCTGCCAGGCATGGGGCCTTTGCACATTGAGAACTTAAGTCTCTCTTCTCCAGGAGAAGAGCAGACAGACAAACTCATAATTGTGAGGGAAGGGAAGTATTTTGGCATATTGGTCTGATCAAGCTGCTGTAACAAGATACCATGGACTGAGTGGCTTAAAGAACAGACATTTCTCACAGTTCTGGAGGCTGGGGAGTGGGAGATCAAGTTGCTGGTAGATTCAATTTCTGGTGAGGGTCCTCTTCCTGGCTTGCAGATGGCTGCGTTTTTGATGTGTCTTCAAACTGCAGGAAAGAGTGAGCCCTGGTTTCTTTTCTTCTTATAAGGACACCAATCTCTTCATGGAGGCCTCACCCTCCTGACTGCATCTAAACCAAATTACTTTCCAAAGGACCTACCTCCAACTCTCATCATACTGGGGGCTAGGGCTTCGACATAATGGATTTTGGGAGGACACAAGCATTCAGTCCGTAAGACTTGGCATGCGCACAGCATGTCTCCTGTGAGGAATGGTTATTGACACTGGTTTAAGTCGAAGGGTATTTATGTCTGACAGGAGGCTCAGTGGAACCTCTTGAGGGTCTACAGCTAGAACCACTCTGGGCAGCAAAGGCAGCTGTTCTGTCTGCCCCTCATGGTCTGTCACCATGCTTCATTCTTCTCTTCAGACAGGATTCCTCTGGAGGAGTCTGGGAAGGTTCCTCTGCATGATATCCTGTTCCCTGGATCTCTGTGAGCTCCCTATTCTGCTGCCCACAGCCAACTGACTGTGGTGTCTGTGTCCTGATGGCAGATCTTTGGAAGCTTTGTTTGGGCTGGTGTATACCCAACACTCAGTTAGCTGTGGGCTGGTTGAAGGTGCTGCGGCAGGCCTTGGCATCTTTGTGTGTGTGTGTAAGAGGGGACTTTGCAGGGGAGAGATTAGACTAAGGAGAAAGACTGTGGAATCATGGCTTCTCTGCTAAGGACTTTTAAAAAAAATTTGGTAAAATATACATAACATAAAATTTGCCATTTTAACCTTTTTTAAGTGTACAGTTTAGTCACATTAAGTACATTCACACTATTGTGCCGCCATCACCACTATGTCTAGAGATTTTCCATTATCCCGAACTAAAATTCTACCTGTTAAATAGCACCTCCTCATTACCCTCTCCTCCCAGCTCCTGGTAACCACCATTCTTCTTTGCCTGTATGAATTTGACTTTTCTGTGTACCTTATATAAGTGGGATCATATATCTGGACTCTTGGGGCTGGCTTATTTCCCATAACACGGTGCCTTCGCGGTTCATTGATGTTGTAGCATGTGTCAGGATTTCCCTCCTTTTTAAGGCTGAGTAATGTTCCATTTGGTGTATGTATCATATTTTGCTTATCCGTTCATCCATTGATGGACAATTGGGTTACTTACACCCTTTGGCTGTTGTGAATGATGCTGCCTTGAACATGGGTATACCAATATCTGTTTGAGATCCGTCTTTCACTTCTTTTAGGTATATACCCAGAAGTGGAATTTCTCAGTCACATAGGGACTCTATGTTTAATTTGTTGGAGGCTCTGCTAAAGAATCATAATGCTGGCGGAAAGGCACTAGAGAGTTATTGAAGGCTTTGAAGCAGGATGTGCCTAATCAGATTGTGGTTTGAAAAAGTAACTTGGGTGGTATGGGATGGGGGAAAGGAAAGGGCTGGCAGGGCTGTGGTGGTGAGACAAGGCAGAGAGACCCCTTAGAGGGCTCTTGAGGGGAAGGGATATGGAAGAGAGAGTAATCAAAGTGATGCAATCAGTGAGACAGATTGGATATGGGGGAGGAAGTAAGAGACAGGGAGAAGCCAAGGATGAGAACCTGCATGGGTCAGTTGTTATTTTGTGGAATTTAGAGGGAATAAGGTTTTTCTTGTTTGTTTTTTATATTTTGTTGTGGGATGATCGTTACAAATTTTGGAAGTGTGTTGAGATGTCAGACACAGCCAAGTGGTTGAGATGATTGGTAGGCAGGCTGTCGATAATATGGGTTGCTAGTTTGGGGTAAAGGAGAAGGTAAGAATAAAGGAGCAGATGGCCATGCAATTTGGCTGAATTTAAAAGTGGTGGGGGCATGATTGATGCAGCACTACAATTTCAGCTCCTGCGGAAAGATGTCACATTCCTACCTTGAGACAACATATCAAAATTTACAGAACAAGGGAAGGTGGCCAGTTCATTGGTTGTAAAAATCAGTTTTCAAAAGGATTCTAATAAATTCAAAAGGATTTAGATCAAAGCATAAGGATGTTGAATATGGTTTATTGTCTTTTTGCTTATCTATGTTTTCTAGTTTTTTTTGTGTAGTGAACATGTATTACTTTTAATTATTAAAAAGTTTCTTGAAAATTTCATAAGTAGCTTATTTTCTTGTCTTTTCTATTGGATTGTGAGTTCCTAGAGGGTGATGCAGGGAGGGGGAGGTACCACGATGTTCACTGTGTTCTTAACACTTCACACCGTGCCAGCAACACAACAGGCCTCAATACTGTAAAAGCTGGTTGAACTGAATTGAATAGAAATTTAATCTAACCCGTCTCAGAGAGATGAGATTTGGTGCTATTTTAAAAGATCTAGGAAGGAAATTCCAGTTTTTCTCACTCCCTTAGCTGATTATATTAGGTACTGAACCACATCCTACAGACTTGGTCCCTCTTTTGCCTTTGTTTTGCCATCAGAATTTGCTGAGAGTTACTGTGTTCATGAAATCTTGCCACATTGGCTCCATTTTCTTACCTAAATATGTTTTTCATGTTATTCTTAAAAGCATTAGGATCTTGTTGGGAGCGAAGTGGCTCAATTCTGTTTCCTGCGCTTTGTTGATAATATGTTTTTGGAGGAATGGATCAAAGTGGCTTGAAGTCACTGTCATTGTTTTGCCTTCTGGTCTGCTGTGACCAAACCAAAGGATGGCAGCTGTGAGGACGTGCATTGCTGTATGACTCAGTTGTCAATCGGAAATTTGCATACTTGTTTTCCCTTTGTGTATCACTGAATGGCTACCATGTGCAAGAGGCTGTGCACTGTGCTTTCGGGAAATAAAGTTGAATAAGGCGTGATTCTTGACACCAGAGAGCTGATTTTCTAGAAAAGGTGCTGTCATGCATACATGACCACTATACAGGGAGGTTAATGCGTGGAACTGGAGTCAGATAAAACACACTTGTTACTATGCGAAGAAGAATCCCTGTAGGTGCTGCCTCTGGTGTATATTGCTAATGATGTTATACTGCTAATGATGTTATAATATATGTGTTTCAAATGTCCTCATTCACATATACCAAAGCAATAGATAACTGCTTTCACTAAGTTTTCCTGCAAATGGCTCTTTTGGCTTTGTTTTAAAAGTTCCTTTAGGCTGGGTGCAGTGGCTCATGCCTGCAATCCCAGCACTTTGGGAGTTCAAGGCAGAAGGATCATTTGAAACCTGGAGTTCAAGACCAGCCTGGGTAACATAGTAAGATCCTCTTTCTATTTAAATCTAAAAAAAAAAAAAGAAGTTCCTTCAAATTTAAAACCATGTTAGTGATTTAATATTCTTATTAATCATTGCAACCACAGCTCTGATTTGTGAGTATTCTTTCAAATTCTACAATAAAAGTGTTTCAACATATACATTGTTCTTATCTGTGGTACTCTGAGAGCTTCAAATTCAATGGAGGACCATGAGATAAGATGCATTTTATTTTAGCTTATCCTCCATCTCCTCTTAGTTATTATTTAATTATTAATTTGGAATAACTCCTTTGTAGTGTCATTTTTATATTGAATAGTGGAATTACCATGCACCTCACATGGATGTGCTGTTTAGTGTAGCCATCTCTGTGTGTCTGGGGGGCTATGTTGGTCTTGACATTCCCAAGTGCAGATGATGTTGACATATGGTAAGTGGCTTGCAATTTAAGGTTAGTGATTGGGTAGACTCATTAAGTTTACATGGTAGGTCACAGATGGCCATTTTCAGATGCTATAGGATGTTTATGCTGCATTCTCTTGGATTTTGAGGAACTTTTGAAATGCTGCTGTCAGTATTTTAAATGGCGTTTTAACTTTACAAAAGATACCAGTAAATGAATTAGTGCATGTTGAAATATAGGTAGTTGTTTTGGAAGTTCTTCAGATGAGAGTAGATAGGGGAAGGAACAATTGCAATAATATATTTTGTTCTTGGATGAACAAACAACTGAAAAGAACTGGCACAGCCTGTGGAGTTGCCTGGCACCAGTTGGTGGGCTTGTGGCTGGCCTAAATTGGTACCCTTAGATAGAGAGACTGCTTTTCTGGGCTAGTAACCCAAACGGAACATACTGCCAAGTCCCAAAGTTTTGAAACTAGAACGTGGTCTGATAATTTGTTTCCTGGCCTTGGTGCTTTGCAGTTTGCCATAGTTCTTAGTAGTAGAATCCACCTGGGGCTAGTAGGAAGCATTAGGAAGCAGTAGAGTGAGGTGACACTGCTCCTGGGCTACATCTGCGTGGCAGGAGTGCTTATTTCTTTCTCAGGCCACAGAGGCAGAGGTAGTGCTTGGGGTAGGTTACATCTCTGTGTCTCCCACCTCTAGGCAGAGTGAGCCCTCTAAGCAGTGCCATATGTTTTCCTCCCCAGTTTTCACAACAAGCTTGTCTTTTTCTTATAAATCCTTAAGAAATAGCCAACCCATACTCTGGCATCTTGAATTTTTCTCAAATTCTCTAATGCCACAGGCACAAAGGTCCAAGTCTCAAGATACAATGGACCATGGTTTAGTCCACTCTTTCACTATTAAATAGCAAAGATGATTATCTTGTCAGTCCAAGACAGCAGGTCCTCATGCCCTCCAGCCTGTGCCTTAGATCAGCCAGTTTTTGCTTTTTGGTGTGTTATTTAGAACGTTTCACTTCCTGGTACCAGTCTCTTAGTAGGTAAAATGCTTTTTGTTGCAAATAATAGAAAATCCAACTCAAACAGCTTAGACAATAAAAAGAACTGATTGGCTTACATCACTGAAAACTTGAGAGATGGGGGCAAGCTTCAAGTGCAGTTTGATCCAGAAGTTTGGGATGTCATCAAGGCTCCAGCGCTAATAATTCTAGGTAATTTCTCTTTCTCTTTTTTTCTTTTGAGACAGGGTCTCACTCTGTTGCCCAGGCTGGAGTGCAGTGGTGCGATCTCAGCTCACTGCGACCTCCACCTCCCGGGTTCAAGCAAGTCTCCTGCCTCAGCCTCCTCCTGAGTAGCTGGGATTACAGGGGTGCGCCACTACCGCCCAGCTAATTTTTGTATTTTTAGTAGAGACAGGGTTTCACCATGTTGGCCAGGCTGATCTCAAACTCCTGACCTCAAATGATCCACTCGCCTCGGCCTCCCAAAGTGTTGGGATTATAGGCGTGAGCCACCACGCCTGGCCAATTCTAGCTAATTTTCTTGCCCTGTCCTCCTCCATGTGTCGTCTTCCTCTTCCTACCAACCCTCCTCATGAAAGTAGAGATGGCTGCCGTAGTTCCAAGTGTCACGTTTGCAAGTCATGCCATCCAGAGACAGAGAACCTTTGTCCTAGTATTCCAAGCCATGGTCTCAAGCTCATTCACATGTCCAGCCTTGAATCAGTTACAGTGGCTAGAAGATGAGAATATGTTCATTGACTTAGCTTAGATCACATGCTCAATTTTGGTACTTGGGTAGAATTGGTTTCCCCAGAACAGCATGGATTCCTGTGGGGGCTCTTGGAAGGGAGGAGGTAGATCTGTAACAGTATGTGTCCAACAAAAAGTGTCCCCAGTGCTCTACATACATTCTCATTTAATTCTCCCTAGAGCCCCATGTGAATTCTTCTGATGGTTTATGGAAATGTGGAGTTAGCAAGTGATTCTAAAATTTGTGCCCGTGGTAAGCACATAGCTCCTTCAGAGAAAAAAACAAATGGATCCTTTTGGTGGAGCAAATATACCAACTAATTTCATGGAGATGTCAAAGTGAGCCAAACCAAGGCTAGAGATGGTGGTCACAGTACCAGAAACCACCATAGGAAGATATTGAAGGACCCCACACCGTTTCCTTAGTGTCCTGTTTTTACCTTGAGAATGAAGTAGGCTGTCACTGGATCTTCTCCCAACGTCCCTAAATGCTAAAAAGATAAGCAAAACAAAGCAAAACTGTTTGCATGACTCAGTGACTCTTGGTGTCACCTTTTCAGTGTGGCTTGCTTTATTGTATTTTGGTTTGCAAAATACAATTTTCAGAGGTCTTCACTTTTTACCAGTTACCCATAACTCAGCATGTATTTTGCCCTCTATTCCTCTTTGGATTAGAAAGTTGGGATGAGGTGTAAAGATATAAATTTGTAATTACCCGCTTCACCATCTTTCCATTGGAAAGATGGTGAAGCGGGTAATTACAGAGAAAGATTGGCTGCTTAATTATTGTTACCTGCAGGGAAACTGTGTTGTCTTTCTGCAGCTGTTCCTATAAATAGACTATATACAGGAATCCACCCCAGGGCAGAGTTCCTCTTTGCTTAATTTAAATTGCTGGTTTGAGGTAGTTATTTTTGAAACCCTTCTCAGGTTGACTTCCCCCTTAATCCCTATGCCTTCTTCCCTCATCTGCCAAATTATATGTAATGCATGGCAGCTAGAGTGCTTTTGGCATTACATGAGCCTGAGAACTTGAACTTTGATTCAAATGTTAATTTATTGTGGACAAATTTATTGTGACAAATGGTCCTCTCCCTGTGTAAGTCCTTCTGTGGACTCTGGCTCTGGCTCCGTCGTCTCTGTGGCTCCTGCTGCATTTCCATAGCATGCCACGTGCCTCCCACTCCCACCAGTTTTGTTCTGAAACAGAGCCCGGCCAACTTCAAAATACACAGCGCAATTCTTTGGGCTGACGTTGTTGGGTTTTAGTGATATCTGCGACTTTTCTTTCTTTCTTCCTTTCTTCCTTCCTTTCTTTCTTTCCTTTCTTTCTTAATTTTCTTTCCTTTCTTTCCTTTCTACTCTTCCCCTTCTCCTTCCACTTCCACTTCCGCCTCCGCCTCCCCTTCCCCTTCTCCTTCCTTCCTTCCTTCCTTCCTTCCTTCCTTCCTTCCTTCCTTCCTTCCTTCCTTCCTTCCTTCCTTCCTTCTTTCCTCTTTCTTTCTCTTTCATTTTTCTTCTTTTTTTTTTTTTTTTTTGAGACAGAGTCTTACTCTGTCGCCCAGGCTGGATTGCAGTGGAGCAATCTCGGCTCACTGCAGGCTCCGCCTTACGGGTTCAAGCAGTTCTCTGCCTCAGCCTCCCTAGTAGCTGGGATTACAGGCACTGTCATCATGCCCGACTAATTTTTGCACTTTTAGTAGAGATGGGGTTTCACCATCTTGGCCAGGCTGGTCTTGAACTCCTGATCTCATGATCCACCTGCCTCAGCCTCCCAGAGTGCTGGGATTGCAGGCGTGAGCCACCACACCTGGCTTATCTGGGATTTTTCGTTCCAGGTGTATTTGGCATAAAATTATAAAAAACATACAGTAACAAAAAAGTTACTCTATTTTTCTTTTTAATGATAAATACTTCCTTATTTTGTTATTTATGGGAGAACTTCTCATAAATTCATCTTAGTCTCTCTTTTTTCGGCTTTTTGTAGCTAAAAACTTGTTTTAATAGGATCAGTAAAAAAGGATATGTTTGTGGGTTCATATAAATTGCTAGTAATTAGTAATAATGAATTTCTTAATTACTAGCCCTTCCCAGTTCTCTTTTTTTTTTTCTCCCCCCAGTTCTCTTTAAACCAGACCAACTAAATGTAGTTTCTGTTGCCTCTACAAGACCTACTGGATGTTCTAGACTAGAATTGGAGGACATTTGTTTAAGTTGCTGAGATTTCAGTAAGGACACCAACCTTTATAAGACATAATGTGCTGGAGTGACTCCTTACTAGGAAGAATCAAATGTCCTTTCCACTCATTATCAGGGGCAGGCATATATGTTAGCATTTATTAGTATTCTGAAGTGTGATTGAGTATCAGCACACTGAAGTTATATAAAACTGACTTCTACATTGGAAACACTTAGGCCCAGATGAATTTAGTTTTATCATTTAGTTCTGGTAATATTAGGAAAAGTAATACAGACACATGTGTGCACACACACATATCCCACACACTCCTATGCTCAGAAATTTGAAAGATTTTTAGTACTCGTGATAGTGATCAGATTGGAAGCCATGGGGATTAGCATTCTGCTGTTGGGTGGCACCATGCACATTAGTAGCAGGGTAGAATGCTACCTCTGTAGGGTGCCTCTGTTTCCGCTTGGTAGATTTTCACATTGAGCCAAAGGGAAACTGTAGTATTTCTTGTCTGTTTCCTGCATGTTAATTTGATCCTGCTGTTATAGTAGCATGTCTGTTGGAACGAGAATTAAGAATGTGGAGGCCACTTTTAGCAGGTTATGTTATACTGGCAGCCTGTGATTTACAAGTGGGTTGTGTTCTTTTCTTTATATGTCAGTATTGAATGTCTGGAATGAAATTTCCTCCCGTAGATGCCTTGTTAGACGTGGTGATTGAGTTCTTTCACATCAAATGCAAAACATTTTTAAGTAACCATAGCAAGTTTCATAATCTCTGAGCTTCAATTTTCTTATGTTAAAGTGGGAATAACACTACCTACCTCATAGAGTTATTGTGAGGGTTAAATTAATGTAAAGTTCTTGGTATAGTGTCTGATATGTGGCAAATAGATAACAAATGTTAGCAACATCATTTTTTATCATCTTCGAGGAAGCAGGTTCATATAGTCTGACATTGGTACACAAGGGGTGAGGGAAAGTGGAGTTGGGTTGGTTTTTTCCCCCCCCTGGAGTTTTGCGACTCTCTGCTGGGGAGAAGATCATGGCTTTCTAGTGGCTTTTTCTGTAGGTGGACTTTACTAGGGAGGATGGACTGGGAAGGAGGTTCATTTGTGGCAGCAGGTTGGCAAATGGGGCAGCTGCAGCCAAGTCAGAGGCTCCTGAAGTAGTTCATAGGTAGGAGAGGTTATGACATTTTTTAAGGCTGGTGAGAGTCATTTGGAACTACCAGTGTTGGATTTCTGCAGTAGTGCCAAGAACCTATTTGAAATTATTTTGCTCATTTAAATTGACCCCTTTCCCTCTCTCCTACAGCTGGAGACCATGGCCAAAATGGAGGTGAAAACATCACTTCTGGACAATATGATTGGAGTTGGGGATATGGTTCTTTTAGAACCTCTCAATGAGGAGACCTTCATCAACAACCTCAAGAAGCGTTTTGACCACAGTGAAATATACGTAAGTACACATGAAGGTCATCTGTAGTGTTTAGACTTTGTATTTTGTGCCAGAGAGCTGTCTTTTCTTCCTCAGACTCTTCTTTCTTTTTTCTCTCTGTTTGAGTCCAGCGATATTTGCTTATACCCTCATAAAGAGTTGAGTTTTTTCTGATTTGGCACATGAGTAATGTGGATTAGACAAGTCAGTCTGCTTTCTATGATCAACTGTGTGCAACTATTGTAGTGGATGTTGGGGGCATTCTAAAGCAAGTAGAATACTGCCCTCTGAGGAATTTAGAAGGAATTTTGAAATCCATAGGCATCTTCTTGGATACCTTCATAAGATTAACAAAGTCTAATCAGGGAGAAGCTACTCATTGAAATGCAAGACAGTAAACTGTCAAAAAAGACATAAACTTTCTCGACATCTGTAGTTAGTAGGGACAGGAGCAGATTATCAGATAATAATATGTGCTTGGTCCCTGAAGATTTGGCTGTAGTCATGTCCTGCCATACAAAAGTCTATTGCCATATACAAAAACAGAAGCATAAATATGTATATGCAATAATAGGAGAAAATTTCCTGTTCTAAAAAGTCTTTATAAAGGATTTCACAGGGTCAGGTTCTCTAAATATTTTTAAAACATGAATAAAAAATACATTTATTTGCAGCTTTTCTGGAGTTTGCATAAAGCATCTGTAGAAGTAAAGGTGTACTGTTAATTAACCAAAGAAGTGAGGCATTGATTCTCTGCACCTGCAGCTGAGAAGGAAACAGAATGTATTGGATGGGAGGAGTTTTAGTGGACTCTGCCTCACTTCCTGAGTTCCTTTCCTCCTTTTTAAAATGTGCATCTGTGCATGGAGAAGAACTGGATTATTGGGCATGCTTAATATTTTTCTGTCTGTCATTCTAGGGAGGAAGTATAAATAAATAAAAGAGATAATATACAGTGATACAAGTAGGATCAGTTATAACTTTTGTGGAACTAATATGTTTTGTAAAATTATATGCAAATTATCAGCTATATTATTTTATATCATAGATAGCTCTCTTTTCTAGATAGCCAACTCTCTTCATCTGTTGGAGCTGCGATACCAAAATACTGTAAGCTAGGTGGCTTATAAACAACAGAAATGTGTTTCTCAACAGTTCTAGAGTCTGGGAAGTCCACGATGAAGGGGCTGGCACATTCAATGTCTGGTGAGGGTCTGCTTTCCGGTTCATAGATGGTGCTTTCACACTGTGTCCTCACGTGTCGGAAGAGGAATACTCCTTCACGAGGGCACTAATCCCATTCACGAGAGCTCTTCCTTATGACCTAGTCACCTCTCAAAGCCCCACCTCCTAGAACATGACATTGGTGACTAGCTTTCAGTATATAAACTTTAGGGAGATGGAAACATTGAGACCACAGCACCAACCATGTTTCAAGGATGATTTTGACTAAGTTATTTATGAGAGAGTAGTCGTCATCTAGGAATTGACCTTTTCATTCTTCTCAATTTGTATTGGTGGAGGTGGGGGAAGGTTGATGGTAATATGAGGCATGTGAATACTGCTTTTGGAGTCTTAATTTGATAACTGGATACTAAACTGAAGTGTGTTTACAGTTCAGAGATGCGATTATTTAAAGTGCTGATCCAAATGGAAAAGGTACAAAACGCTGCTGCAAAGCAGGGGATGGCATTGTTTGGCTTGGCAGTGCCGCCTGGTGTCACCTTCCCTCCAAGTGTAGCAGTTCTGCTTTCAGGTGGGAAAGCTGGGGGTTCTGCAGCTTTAATTGAAAGTGTGGTCTGATATCAAATAAAAGACAGACTTTAAACATTGGTCTTTGAGATGGAGATAGGCAGAATCAATTATATTGTAACTAATGTTACCGATCATTTTTCTTTTTGGCTCTGAGAAGCACAATTCACTTTTAAATGGAGAGTAGAACATTACGTGCATTCAAATACCTGATTTGTTGTGGCCACTAAAAATAAAACAATCACCTTTTTAACAGAATGCCAAGTGTTAACATTCATGAGTCTTTAGCAGACGAAATGTCTGGATTTCAGCTCTATGTAATTTTATTTTCTAAACGCCCTTTCTGGTTATAAAACAAAAGCAGAAAATTGATTTCCGCTTCCAGATAGTCATATCAATTAATGTTTTTTATGATAATTCAGGGCTACTGTTTCTATGAGATGTGTGCCTTTGAAATGTGTATAGTATGATCCTTTTGTAAAAGGTGTGTGTGGGGGTTTATGAATATATACATATGTTTGTATGTATTTGTATGTACAGAGAGACAGGCGTGTTACCTTTGGGTACCATAGTGGGGTGGGTTGGGATAGGGCATGGGGACAGGGAAGGTTATTCTTTTAGACCTCTGTATTGTAGGACTTAAGTCAAGCATATATTGCTTTTGTAATTAAAAAAAAAGCTGCATGATAAATTTGATTACCACGCTGTCCAGCCCCACATGCCATGTATCCTTCCCTGGGGAAATCTCTTTCTGGCTCTTATTCTGATAATACTCCTGCTTTGCTTTTGTTCATGGGTTGCTGCAAAATTGTCTAGCTTGGTGCCCAAGGCTAAGTTAATATGACATGTAACATTTTACTCTCTTGTACTTCTCTCTGGTTTTCAGTTCTTTCCAAGAAAATGAAGATGCAGTTTAAAAAAAAAAAAAATCTTTTATGGTCTTATAGCTTCATTTTATGTTATAAAAGTGGGTGACTGTCTAGGGATAATCCATCATGTGAGCATATTGAACAGTGTTGTATGTTCATAGCTATGTCTAATAAGGGGGCCAGTGAACAGAAAGACCCTTGCCCCAGACTTTTGAACTCTGGGTACACCCATAGCCCCAGCAATCTCCTATGTGAACCAGCTCTAAATCGGGGGGTTCAGTTCTAACATCCTGCCATCCATCTCCTCTTCCCCTCCCTCCCCCAACATATCTAGAAATGAAAAATAGTCTGTACCTTCCCAGAGCTCTCATGAGGGATTGCTTTGCCCCTGGGAATGAGTTATCGACTCTCTAAAACATCCACAACCCCTAGTGATCCTCTGGATCTGCAGCAGCTGACCCTGGAAGCAGACTATTGTCATCCTGTCGTAATAAACCTGAAGCTCTGGGTAGAACGAGGCATTCTGGAGTTAGTCGGAAATGTCAGGTTGTGTTAGAATGTGCTTTTTGCAAGTGGCCATCACACCCATATCTATTCACCTGAAAGTCTAGAAGTCATTTTGCTTTCAGAATTGGTTTGATTTAGTGATGCAAGTGGCCATCACACCCATATCTATTCTGAAAGTCCAGAAGTCATTTTGCTTTCAGAATTGGTTTGATTTAGTGACTCATTGGTATCACTAAGGACTTTGTGACTTACTGTCTGCTTTGCCTTCCTTGACTGTTTCTTCCTTCTGAGGCTTCATAGTAGCAACCAGCTGCAGCGTTCCAGGCTTTGCATTCCCGCACGGTGCTGGCTAGAAGAGGCAGTGCTTCTCTTCTGGCATTCCAAGTCAGAGTCCTGAGATTTACCCTGGTTAAGCTGCCGGAGTCACACTCCCTCCTCAAACCATTGACTGTGGCCTGGCAATGGCATGACCTGAGCGACTTAAGAAAATGGTGTTTAAGATTGGAGTTGAACCAGGTTTTTCCAAAGTAGATAGGCTGTATGTGAGGGAGTGGGTTCCCATCCAAATGTATCTAGACACACACTAAGAAGAGAAAAGGGGCAATGGATGCTGAGGAGCCCGCTCACTAACTACTCACCGGTTTGGTAGGGAATTCTGTAATGAAGTAGCTTTTTTGATGTTGCTGTCATGTTAAAGGATGTGTCCATGGGAAGCGTTGGTCACTTGAGTTCTAGGTTTCAAGTGCACCCAATGGCTTGCTTCTCAGACTTTTCTACTGGTAAACTTCTAATGGCAGAGAAGAGTAAACAGCTTCCCCCAGGGACTCTAGAGCCTGGTTGAAGTCTGTCTGCTTTAGGGAAATTTTGCTGAAATCTTTACTTTCAAATGTAATTCAAAGCTTTATTCTGTTCTCTAGTGCAGATGGGTTGTTTTGAACTAATATACCCCTTGTAACCCTTCTTTGAGTAAGTTGCATGCTCCAGAAATATCTGTTCTTCACTTTGAGGTGGGTTGACACACTTGCTTAAATCGCACTGGATTGGTTCATAGCCATTTGTGGCCTGGTTGAGTCTCTAAATCTGGGACAGTGGCAGATAGTGACGCTGTCTTCGCAGTTAGGGCTTTGGGCTATTCAGTTGGAGATGGAGGAGGATCAGGTGAGATGAGATGGGGGAAATGCTGAAGTGATGGTGCAGCACACAGGGTCAGAGACTCTAGTTGCTTTTTATTCCTTCATCTTGGTGGAGTGTGGTTCAAGCTGGGCCCAGCAGCAGGACGTGCCATTTGGTCTGGCAGGCTCTGTGGGGTCAGTGGCTGGGAAATGCTGGTCGTGACGTTCCTGAGCACTGCTTTTCTGTTTGCTTTCTGTCCTTTGTCAGACCTTCTTCCGGCCTCCGCTCCCCTGCCCCCAGGCCAGATGGATGGTAGCAGGATTTCATGTGGACTTTTATTGTGATGTAGGAGATGGCAGAGCTGAGATCCGGCCAGACATGTTCTGTTTTTAGGGTGACTGGTCAGGACTGTGGTTCTATTCAGGAACAGGAAAGCTATAATTTAGGCAAGAACAAGGCCCAGTACAAATTTGGAAACCAGAGAACCAAGGTGTCTGTTCTCTGACAAGAAGTATATTTGGTGCTGACCTGTAAATTTAGTTTGTTTTCTATCTGAATTGCAAGGTTGGGGAATCATTAGATATAGGGACCTGAGGTAGTCTATTTTTGGATCTTGTGTTAAACTAATTGTAGTTTAAGAGTGACTACTTTAAAAGTATAGGAAAAGTTGTCTTAAGTTTTAGAAGTTAATAATAGAATTAGGATTCCCAGAAGGATGAGATTAGATACTTTTATGAAAGATACTCAAGATATAAGTGCCATATATTTGATTTAAAATATTGTAAAGTTAATGCAAACAATACAGATTAACACATTTATTTGAAATTTCAAACCCACTTTTCATTTATACACATGAAAATTCCACCTCATGGGTATAATCTCTATTCCCGGGAATCTGGCATAGATGGAGTAGTAGTTTTCTCTTGCTACAAAACAAAGTGTGCAGACTTACCAACTTAGAATAACATACGTATATTATCTTGCTATTCCCGGGGTCAGGAGTTGGGGTCTAGCTTAGCTGAGTCCTCTATTCAGGATTTTCCCAGCTGTAGTCAAAGTTTCAGCAGGGCTGCAATCTTATCTGAGGCTTGAACCTTTTGCAGGCTCATGGTGGTGTTGGCGGAGAGCAGGACTGGAGTTCAGACAACCACCTGAGTGTTATTCCTGCTGCTCAGCCCTGTTCTACAAGTTTTATTCCTTATAACATTTTCCTTTAAAGGTTTTTTAAATTACAAAATAACAAATGCTTTTGGAAAAAAAAAGTGTCAAATAGTACAGCCAGGCATGTCATAAAAATGTAGTTTTCTTCCTTCAGTACCACAGGCCCATTCCCAGAGTGAACAGTAATTAATAGAATGATGTGTAATCTTCAAGATTATGTTGGGTGATTAAAAACTAATTTTCTTGTTCTAGAGTTGGAAGTAGGAGGAGGTTCTCTTTTATCTAGACGGGCAGACCTTTACCCAGGTAATCCAGACCCAACAGAGTTTACGTGGAACAAGAGCAATCTTTAATGCCACCTTTAATCCCACCTGGATGAGGTAGGGAAGGAAGGAGAAGGGATCCCAGCCCTGTTAACGTGGAATGCCTAGACTTGGTTGTATGTGAGTGGTTTACCATCGGTAGTGCTCAGCTTACTCTTATCGCTGCCAGGGTAGACCATTAAGGTAAACATTGAGAACAAATTGTGTGTGCCTTCCAGAGCGTAGCTTTGGTGTTGGAAATGGAGGCACAGCTTTAGAAGCCTAGATAAAGCTGTTGAAAAACAGCAAATCATGAGGGTGAAGGGAAATGTGTCTAATTTCTGAGCACAGTCTATCTCTTGGACAGTCATTTTTGCTAATAACTTGCCAGCTTTAACTCATGCAAACTTTCCTACAACCTTTGGTGATTGGAAAATTTCTTCCTCTTAGAATTTTCTTCTTTTTTTTTTTTAATTGTACTTTATGTTCTAGGGTACATGTGTACAACCTGCAGGTTTGTTACACATGTATACATGTGCCATGTTGGCATGCTGCACCCATTAACTCATCATTTACATTAGGTATATCTCCTAATGCTGTCCCTCCCCCCCACCACAACAGGCCCTGGTGTGTGATGTTCCCCTTCCTGTGTCCAAGTGATCTCATTGTTCAGTTCCCACCTATGAGTGAGAACATGCGGTGTTTG
This sequence comes from Chlorocebus sabaeus, assembly GCF_047675955.1. Classification (NCBI taxonomy): domain Eukaryota; kingdom Metazoa; phylum Chordata; class Mammalia; order Primates; family Cercopithecidae; genus Chlorocebus; species Chlorocebus sabaeus. Next base: position 78,604,265 of record NC_132913.1, read on the forward strand.
GTTTTCTGTTCTTACGATAGTTTGCTGAGAATGATGGTTTCCAGCTTCATCCATGTCCCTACAAAGGACATGAACTCATCCTTTTTTTATGGCTGCATAGTATTCCATGGTGTATATGTGTCACATTTTCTTAATCCAGTCTGTCATTGATGGACATTTGAGTTGATTCCAAGTCTTTGCTATTGTGAATAGTTCCTCAATAAACATATGTGTGCATGTGTCTTTATAGCAGCATGATTTATAATCCTTTGGGTATATACTCAGTAATGGGATGGCTGGGTCCAATGGTCCTCTTAGAATTTTCAAAGTTGACACATATTTGTTTTTTACCAAACTTAGAGAGTTTTTTCATCGTGGAGGCACTGTATAGGACTTGAAATATTTGTATAATACTTACAATGCATTAACTTAAATATTCTGGTTGAAGCTAAACCTAAGGTTTGATTTGTAAGAAATTAAAACCTGACGTCAGATCTTTTGGAAACAGTATGGTGGCACTAAGAAGCAAAAACTTGATGTCTAGTCCTGGCCCTGCCACTTAGTGAGACCTGGGACAAGGTAACTCCTTGGAGACTGTTTTCTTATTGGTGGGTAAAATGATAAATGATAACAAAGGACATTTTTGATTTCCTTATTGATACCAGCTGCTGTTCTAAGCACTTTACATATATTATTTAATTTTCACTAGAGTCCTATGTACTATAGGTTTTTAAATTATCTTCATTTTACATATGAGGAAACTGAGGCTCATAAAGGCTAAGTAACTGTCCAAGGTCACATAGTGAGTAGGTGATGGAGCTGAAATTCACACCCAGGAAGTCCAGCTGCAGAGTCCATGCTCTTAATGATAGCCCTGCTAACTTTCCATGGTTGCTGTGAGCATCAAAGGATACTACTGATACAGAAGCCCTTTCAATTTTCAAAATAATTGGGTATGATATTGAATAATGTGTAGGTTTGGAACGAGGCAATCTGAAAATGACCTGGACAAATAATTGAAATGATAATCAGTATTCCTGCCATGTGTTGAGCTGCTCGACAGTGCAGTGACATGAACCAGCGTGACATGGAGCAAGGACATTCATTTCTAAAGTCAAAGGTGATCATTACATGGTGCTCTCAAGTCAAAGGAAAAGTGATAGCAGCCGTGACAATGATTTTTCCCCACTGTGGAGGGTGGGAGAAGATACTGGGAGGAGATTATATTTCATCATGTTCACAGGATGGCAAGTAACTGACAGCTGCACATGGTCCTTCGCCTTTATGAGTACAAGAGAGAGGAGGAAGAGGAAGCAGTTCAGCAGAGAGGACACATGGCCAGTTAATTCTGTGGCCAGTTCAACTGTCCCCTCTACACATGCATCTGTGTCTGTTGTATATCCATAGTGCAGAAAAATTTTAATAATTCTAATTTCTAAAGAGAGGCTTTTTTGTTGTTCAAATTCTGCTTTGGAAGGAGTGGAGGGTGAAATGACATGGCATACTGGGAAAGGTGTGAGTTTTTGGCTGACAGACCTGTTTGAACCTTGGTGACTTACAGTCACTGTGACCACTGTAAGAAATAGAGGTTCTCTCACCCATAAATGGTCATCGTGGTACTTATCTTGTTGAGTTGTGGTAGGGATTAAGGGACATCTTAGCCCAGTGCCTATCATGTGATGGAAGTGGAGTGCATGGTAGGTGCCCCGACTGTCTGAAAAACTTGGAAATCAGAATCACTTTTTTTCAGGGTTTCAGACATTGATGTATTCTTTTTTTTTTTTGAGACAGAGTCTTGCTGTGTCCCCCAGGGTGGAGTGCAGTGGCACCATCTTGGCTCATTACAACCTCCGCTTGGCTCATTACAACCTCTGCCTCCTGGGTTCAAACGATTCTTCTGCCTCAGCCTCCTGAGTAGCTGGGATTACAGGCACATGCCACCACACCCAGTTAATTTTTTTGTACTTCTAGTACAAACAGTGTTTCACCATTTTGGCCAGCCTGGTCTTGAACTCCTGGCCTCAAGTGATCCGCCAGCCTCGGCCTCCCAAAGTGCTGGGATTGTAGGCGTGAGCCACCAAGCCTAGCCAAGACCCTGATATTTTTATTAGTTAGATTCTTTCTCTTCTCCCCTTCCCTGCCTACTTGTTTCCCTCTTTCTGTATTCCTTTCATAGTAGTTCCTGTGTTTCATAGCAGATTTCATTTTTGTTACATTACTACTTTCAATTAACCATAGAAATATTATTTTAAAGATGTATTGCAAGTATTATCCGTTTAACACAGGGCCACAGGACCATGCTGTATCTTAGTTAAGAGAGTTTTATAAAGTCTGGAGAATGGTATATATTTGGAAAATACTTGTCTCGTGACACAGTTTGTCTCAACGAAGATATGGCAGTATTGTATTATCCTGCTCTAAAATAAAGACTGCCTGAGGTGATATTTTTAGCCAGTATTTCAGCGTGGCATTGAACTCATATATAGTTCTTTAATTCATAGTCTGAAATGACTGGCTGCAGCCCAGGAACAAGAGTATAATATGATGGTAGTGTAGGCACGTCTTGGACTAGGCAGCAGAGACTGTGCCTGACAAACTTGCGGCCACCGTCAGCAGCCACAGTTTGTGGGACGTCCTGGCCTCTGAATGAGTTCCTGACCCAAGGCCAGTGATTTAAGGCACAACTTAGATAAAAAGATGAGCAAGGCTGGACTCTTTCCTCAAACTTTGAATTGAGAAATACTGAAAAAAAAAAAAAAAATCAATGGGATCCAGATGCTGGGGGTGACGAAGTCGAGAGGAGGACATGATAGGCCACAGGCAAAACAGAACCTATGAATAAGAGGCTTTGAAGTGGACAGCTGATTGAGTAGAAAGTGAGAGAAGCAGCTCGCAGCAGGCATGAAAGAAACAAGCGGGGAAGCAGAGACATGGGCAGGGGCGAGGCTCGTTGATGCCAGAACTGGAGAGGAAATCTTCACAAACTTGGGTTATGTTGGTTCATAGAGCTCTCCTGGACCCATAATCACCCTCAGGTCCCAGGTTTGTTATAGCTTGGAATAGTTGTCAGGGGTTCCTACGTGAGTTCATTAACACAGGAAATGGACCTAGATGCCAAGCAGCTAAAAGAGCCTGACCAAGGCACTGTTCCCTGTCCTGTTGTCATAGTCTTTGATGCAGAGCTTTGGGATGAAACTTTGCTTCTGCCACTGATTTAGAAACCTGGGGCAAGTTATTTAAAACCTTCTAATGTTTCCAGTTCTTTCCCCCTGTAAAATTAGGCTATTAGCATCCATTTTATATATCTATTGCATATGCATCACAAATATGTTTCTGAGGCTGGACACATGAGATGCACACACTGAATTACATTTTTTAAAAAAATATAAGGCCCAGCTAGACACCTAAGTCTGTTATTCACCTTATACTTGTAATTTTTACTTAGGCATTTTGCACAGTTTTGAACTATGTCTAAAAAACAACCAAAGTGTTTTCTAGACCATATTGTGTCTTTAAAAAAAAAAAAAAAGACCGAAGCCATCTGCAAGTAAATTTGGGAAATCTTACAGATGTCTAATTAAAAACACCATGGCACATGACATCTTAATGTCTTGTGATCAAATTCCCAGGGTCTGAGACCCAAGGAGGAAGTAGATTCCTCATATTGGAGTGAATAGCATGTTGTCATTTTTGAGGATTCCCACTGGTTTGTCTTGTATAGTCATTTTCTTAGTATCTTAGACTTTTAATATTAGTTCTATTAAGACATGCCTTATGTGCTTATCTGAAAACTCATCAATTTCCTGTATACAAAGACCATTTTGGGTTGGGCGCTGTGGCAAACGCCTGTAATCCCAGCACTTTGTGAGTCTGAAGCGGGCCAATTACTTTAGTCGAGGAGTTCGAGACCAGCCTGGGCAACGTGATGAAACCCCGTCTCTACCAAAAATACAAAACTTAGCCAGGAATGGTGGCGTGTACCTGTGTTCCCAGGTATTCAGGAGGCTGAGGTGGGAGGATGGCTTGAGCCTGGGAATCGGGGCTGCACTGAGCCAGGATCACATCACTGCACTCCTACCTGGGTGACAGAGCTAGATCCTGTCTCAAAACACAAAACAAAACAAAACAAAACAGACCATTTTATAAAATTTTTCAAGATGCTGGTATGGTAGGACTCATTGATGAATTTAGCCATGATATTAACATTTTATATAGACTTTCAAGTCCTGATTTGGCTCTTTACAGTAGCCAATGGATTCCAGTAGAGCCCAGCTAAATTTATATAATTATAATAGGTAATATTTATGGAATGCTTGCTGTGTATCAGGTGCTGTGTTTGGTGTTTTGACACACAACCTCATTTAATCCTCAGAATTAGATGAGGCAGTAGCTAGAATGCTGCTTCTTGTAAAGATGAGGAAACTCAGGCCAGGTGTGGTGGCTCACGCCTGCAATCCCAGCAATCTGAGAGGCCGAGGCAGGCGGATCACCTGAGGTCAGGAGTTCAAGACTAGCCTGGCCAACATGGTGAAACCCCCTTTCTACTGAAAATACAAAAAAATTAACTGGGCATGGTGGCGGGCACCTGTAATCCCACCTACTCGGGTGGCTGAGGCAGGAGAATTGCTCGAACCAGGGAGGCAGAGGTTGCAGTGAGCCGAGATCGCACCGTTGCGCTCAAGCCTTGGCAATAAGAGTGAAACTCTGTCTCCAAAAAAAAAAAAAAAAAAAAAAAAGAGATGAGGAAACTGGGGACATGGAAAAGTTAAATAATATGCCCACGTTCACACAAAACTGAAGAATTTTGCCAGCTAATATGGAGCCAAGGCTTACACAATATTTCAAATACATTGAAGAATTATTATTATGATATGACCAAGGTGGAATCTGAGTAAAGAGCTTAAATACCATACTTAGGTCAGAATGATCTGGGTTCAAAATCCCATCAGTTTCGTCATCTAAGCCCCTCACCCCCACTGACTTTTCACTTCAAAACTGCTTTTGGACTCAAGCTCAGAATCCTTGTGTGAAGTTCAAAGCCCTCTACAGTCTTTTTTTTTTTTTTCCTGGCTTGTCTTTAGTAAGAATTTTTTATTTCATTCGTGATTACTCAGGGAATGTCTTTGTTTTAGGGAAACTGTTCCATTCTCTGTCTTTGGTATGTGTTTGGGTAGGCCTTTGTGCCTCTCCCGTGTTTTAATCTGTATTGTAGCACGTGTCAGACTTCCCTTCCTTTTTAAGGCTGAACAATGTTCCATTGTATGTATCTACATTTTCTTTATCTATTCATCTGTTGCTGGACACTTGGGTTACTTCCCCCTCTTGGGTATGGTGAATAATGCTGCTATAGACATGGGTGTGCAAATATCTGTTTGAGTCCCTGGCAAATTATACTTAAAAATATATATATATTGAAGAAGATAGCTTAGCTTAAAAAAGAAGAAGAAGAAAGAAAGGTGGTGGCTGGGTGGCCTTCAGCTATCACCTGAAACCTAACATCTTATGTCAGTCTTTGGGGGAACTTTACTTTGCCCAAATCATGCCCATCCTTTTAGACTACTCAAGTTCTCTGTCTTCTCTGGAGCTTTCTTGGACCTCTGCAGTTCGTAGTGACCTTTCTTTATCTAACCCTGGAGCGCTCATTAGACAGTAAGATAATCAGACTAACGGCTCATTTAACCAGGAGTCACATCCTGTTTCATCTGTTTTAATGTCTAGAATAGTTAACTCTTAAATTTTATGTTTTTCTATCTAAAAGACTGACTTCCTAAGCTATATTATAAACTCCCCAGGCACACAGACAGTGGGAACTTCAATATCTTTCCTGTCGCCCAATATGATGTTTTGCATAAAGTTAACCCTTAATAAATGTGTTGCTTGCGTGTAAAATGGTTTGTAGCCTAAACTTACTCTATCAGTCAGTGCGATTGTGCAGCCTTGTGATGGGTTATTCTTACCTGAATCCTGGCCTATCCTGGATTTGAACTATAGGTTGGTGCAAAAGCAATTGTGATTTTTGCGTTGAAAGTCATGGCAAAAACTGCAATTACTTTTGCGCCAGCCCAATGCTTTAGAGGCAAAAGTAACATGACTTGGAGACTCTTGGAGATGCAGAAGATTCCTGTACCTTCTTTAATATTTCTTTGATGTTATTTTAGACTAATTCATATTAAGATATTTAAATAAATGTTGCCTTTACATCGCCACGTTCCTGATTTATTTCTCTGAAGCTAAAGAATGATTATGATTGAACCTTTTCTGGTGAGATCAAACATTTTCCCTGTAACTAGAAGATCTTTTCCATTCCTGTTTTGTTTATTTCTGGTGGTAGAAGGATTTCTTAGGTGGTAAAATGGGAGGCTTTTGCCTAACAGAGGAGTGCTTTATTACACAAAGGTTGATGATGCTTTGTATGGCATTGTGCAATGCAAGTTTCCTCCATTCTTCTTGTGTGCTTTTTACCAAAGCTTCCCAGGCCTGACAGACGGCATGGATTGTATGCTCTTATGAAAACAGAACAGATTCTTGTCTCCTTGTCTTGATTTCACTTCTGCTAGCTAATGTGGTGGTATCACTTAACTTCTTTGTGCTCCTTTGTTATGGACATTAAGATAGAGAATTTGTATCTATCTCTTGGGGATTTGGGAGTAGTTTAGTAGAAAGGTGTGTAAGTGTATATTCTGTGCCAGCTGTTCAATAGGTTGAGGATGAGTTTTTAAGGAACTCCAGAGACATGTAAACAAATAACTGAAATTCATCTTGAAGAAAATAAGGAAGCAAGTAGGTAGACAGATTGGATGCCTAGTTAGAGCCCAGCAAACAGAAGGTTTAAAAATAGGTTTTGGGAGAATTCGATATTTCAAAAAAAGCATCAAAGTACACGATGGCAAAAATAGGTCATTATGAGATTTTCTTACATGTATTTTATGGTTAATTATAAATTTTAATATATGAGAAACTGAAATGTAAACTTTCAGGATTTAGGGCTTCTAAAGATCTCTATCTTACTCTGGGAAGAATTATGATAGAAGAGATATGAAAACTATTCTGACTTTTTAAAAAAGTTTTATATACAGACTTGGAAATATTCTGACTGTTCTGTGTATGTGTGCTAATGTTTCATTTATCTGCCTTTGGGAAGAAATGTTACACATTATTGAGACTCACAGAATATTAAAGCTGTGCTAAAATATTTAACTTTTGGGTTAGATATCGTTCTAAAGTGTATTGCATGTATCCTTGTCATCAAAAACAGAGTACACTCATTTTGGCTGTTGAGTATTACCCTGCATTCCCAATTAGTGCCATAATAAAGCAGTCAGGGCCAGCTAAGCCATGGGGCTGTTGGGTCTTACTACAAATATTTTTATACTTTTGAATTATCTTCATCACTTCACTTATTTTCTTCTTTCTTTGTCCCTCCCTACTCTACCTTTTCTATTAGTGGCCATTGTTTCTCTGCTTGCAGAGGGAGTCTTAACCTGGTATATCACATGTATGCAGACTTTGATGTGCATGTATGTTTTTCCAAAGAGAAAAGTCATTGCTTCTATTGGTATCTCAAAGGGAATCAACAACTAAAGAAAGGTTAAGGAGTGCTGTGTAGCACAGGTTTTTAAACTGCAAGTTTCATATCATTAATTGCTCATGAAAATCATTTAGTGGGTTAGGGCCAACAGTTTTTTTTTAAATTTTGTAAGAAATATTAGAATCCAACAAAAATATCAATGTATCACATACAGTAAAGGGTACTTTTGGTTTTGTGAGGTTTTTATCTTGTATATGTGTGTGCACATAAATATACATACACATACCTGGTTGTGACAAAAATTTTATTTCTTATAATGAGTTGTAATCAAACATTTCAAATATACACAGCTATAGTACGGCCCTTTTTGCCTCTTCCAATTTTCTGATGTTGCTGCAGTTTTTCTGTAATCTATTGAGCCTATGCCAAGTTTATTAGAAATACGGCTAAAATGAGAGTGAGGCTAGAAGGAATTTTCTTTTGTTTCAGAATTAATTCCATAGGAGTATTTAAAGGGGAAGGTGAGGTAGAAGATGAGCCAGCAGCAGCACTAGCAGGTTATTGCAATTGAGAGTAAAACCTGGTCCTGTGAGTCTGGAAGGGAAGGGCTACAGACATTCGTTTTCAACCCTGGTTCCACATTAGTTTATGTTGGGTCTCTTTTAAAAAAGTACTGACCCCTGGCCCTTCCCTACATCATTGAAGTAGAATCTCTGAGGATTGGAGTTCTGAAAGAACTTTCTTATAGAATAAAACACGTGGCCTTTAGGTTATATTTTGACTACTCAAAGGCTTTTCTTTTGGCTTTTGAACTGTGGTCTGGAGAGTGGAGGTGGCTAGATCGAATGTCCTCCAGAAAAGACCTCTGTTTTCATGGTGATTATGCTAGGAACACTCAAGTATTATTTGATTATTTATAAGACATCTGTTTTGGAATGCTAGAGATACTTGAAATAGGAAGGTCGAGATGGTTTTGACTTAAGAATGTTTGTGCATTCTTGATTCAGTGTCTGCCCTTGAGAAGTGGTATAGCCTTGCTATCTGTATGTGCCAATTATAGAAAGGTAGAGCTTTTTTCTTCTCCCTTTTCCCTTTTTCTTCTCTTTCATTCTTGTTTGCTTCTCTTCCCTCCCATGTCTCTTTCCTTTCTTTTCCCTTCCTGGGTGTCAGAGGCTGGCCCCCTGAGCAGTGGCATGGAGGGAGCTTTCCATTGTCATGTTGGTAGTGGCGTGGACCTGAGGGCTTAGGGGAGCTGAGGTTCAGAAACGTGGAGGGGTGAGCCCAGAGATGGCTGGGCTGGTTACTTCATAATGAGTTGGTTTACCATCCTCTTTAGAGCGCGATGCAATAAGAAAATACCAACTGTAAATAGTATGCAGTTGTTTGTTAAAAAACAAGCATCTGATTCACAAGTCCAAATGTTAATTGATGTAAAAATGAACTGTCTGGTCACTATCGTTCTGATCCGTGAAAAGGAGATTTAATCTGGTGCTGTAGTCACCTGAACGTAGAATTGGTAGCTACCTAAAACTAGAGTCGAATTTTAAACCCCACCCAGCAATCAGCTGCTATCAGGAATGTCTTTCTGCGTCTCAGAGGAAGGAGAGTTGTGACTGTGAACATTTGAGTTATTCTACTGGGCCGTGTAGGAATATTTAAACCTTTGGTTAATGCACATAGAACTTCAAGGAAGAAATCCATAAACAGAAAGGTCATATGTAGGACGAACCTGTTAGGAGTTCAAGGTTAGAGGATAAAGAGGATATCAGAACTGTATAAAGTGGAATGGAGAGAGAAAGCATAGTTTCTTTTAGAGTTTGCTTATTTAGGTGGATAAAATTTGTCCTGCTTGACACCATTTTTAGTTTGTTGAGTCATGTAGGTATTGATGAAAAGAGTCAAACTCCAAAATATTTAAAGAGATTTATTCTATGCCAAATTTGAGTGAGCATGGCCCATAACACAGCCCTCCTTGGGAGATCCTGAGAACATATGCCCAAGATGATTGGGACATTTTAGGCAGACATGAGACTTCAGCCTAGGAGGGTAGAACAGCTCGAAGCAGGAAGGCCTCCAGGTTATAGGTAGATTTAAATTTTTTCTAATTGGCAATTGGTTAAAAGAGTTATCAATAGAAAGGAATGTGTGGGTTGCTATAAGAGGTTGTGAAGGCCAAAGTTTATCACACAGATGAAACCTCCAGGTACCCGACTTCGGAGACAATGGATTGTAAATGTTTCTTATCAGACTTAAGGTCTGTGTGGATGTTAATGCTGGAGAGGTATAATTGAGGCATGTTCAACCCCCACTTCCCATCCATGGCCTGAACCAATCTTTCAGGTTAAATTTTAGAATACCCTGGCTTAGGAGGAAGTCCATTCTGATGGTTGGGGGGCCTTAGAATTTTATTTTTGGTTTACATAGGTGTATCAGTTACTGTTGCCATGTAGCAAACTACCTCTCAGAAAGTTAAGGCTTACACCAACAGCCATTTATTTGCTCATGATTCTCTGGGATAGCAAGTTAGCCTGAATTTATCTTTGTATATTTTCTTCTAATCTCACCTGGAATCACTCATGTGACTTTAGGCATCTGGTGTCCTTACTGGGGCTGGATGGTTTAAGATGGCCTCACTCATGTCTAATAGTTAGCAGTCTGTGGGTCAGGATACCTTAGCTCTCCACGGGACCTCTCTGACAGGCTAGCTGAAGCTCATTCACATCATGGCTTCCAGCCACAGTCATAAAAAAGGAGACACATCCTAATACACAAATGTTTCTCAGGCCTCTACTTGTGTCTCATTTGCTAACGTCCCTTTGGTTAAATCAAGTCACAGGGACAAATTCAAATTCAAGGAGTGGAGAAATAAACTATCTTTAAAGTAACAAAGTCACATTTCAAATGGGAAGTGCATGCAGGGATGGAAAGCATTGTTCTGGCTGTTTTTACAGTCTACCAGAGTCAAACGACAGTTAGGGATTTGTTCAATGGCAATGTTACTGGAAAGGAGTCCCAATCCAGACCGCAAGAGAGGGTTCTTGGATCTCATGCAAGAAAGAATTTGAGGTGAGTTCATACAGTAAAGTGAAAGCAAGTTTATTTAAAAAGTAAAGGAATAAAGAATGGCTGCTCCATATGCAGACTCATTTTTATGGTTATTTCTTGATTATATGCTCAACAAGAGGTGGATTATTCATGCCTCCCCTTTTCAGATCATATAGGGTACCTTCCTGACGTTGCCATGGCATTTGCAAACTGTCATGGCACTGGTGGGAGTGTAGCACTGAGGACTACCAGAGGTCGTTCTCATCACCATCTTGGTTTTGGTGGGTTTGAGCTGATTTTTTTACTGCAACCTGTTTTATCAGCATCGTCTTTATGACCTGTATCTCATGCTGACCTCCTCCTTCATCCTGTGACTTAGAATGCATAGTCATCTGGGAATGCAGCTCAGTAGGTCCCAGCCTTATTTTACCCAGCCCCTATTCAAGATGGGATTGCTGTGGTTCAAACACCTCTGATGTAACACATGGCATACAGGCTGATTAAAATACTAAGCACTGAGTATAGTATATTTGGTGTTATATTTCAATGCAGGAGTAATTATATGTGTTTCAGTGGCTTGTACCCTCCAATTAGTGATGAACATACCCCATGTGATTCGGTCATTTAGTTAGCAAATATTTATTTTACATCATGGTGGACCAGACACTGTTCTAGGTGATGGAGATGCAGCTGGGGGAAAACAAACACACGTAATTCAGTATGTATAACAGTCACACGGAACAAAGAGAAACTTAAAACTTATTACTATGGTTTTTGATTTTGAATTTGAGGCAAGAGAGTTTGTTCTCTATGCAAGAATGCCACAGAGGAAGATTTTCATCAAGAATTTAGCCACTGTGAAGTTTGGTTTTAAAGAGCAACTCAGTAAGTGGTTTCTCTGCTAATAGCAAATCAATGTATTTTAGAAACTATTATATTCAAGAAATTACCTAAAAAGGGAGAAGGATTCAAATAGTACTTTCTACTTAAAGAAGACTGATTTTTTAACCAACAGATGTTAAAGAAATAACCAGTGGCTGTATTTTCATATTTACCAAGGCTACTAATTCTAACGTATTAGCTGGAAGCTATTCAGACAAGTATTCAGTGTCAGGCACCTCCTTTCTGATGTTTGCTTGTGACATTGTCCTTGGGAGACATCTCCCATCTCCCAAGTGGGTTGCAGTGTGAGGACAACCAGAAAACCTTGAGAAAGTCTTGTCATTGTTTGTCAGGGCAGATTAATTGGGTCCTGGTGATAGAATGTTAGAAATAAATGTGAAAAATTACATGGGAACTAAGAGTCTCCTTTTACAACAGCAATTTTGTCCACCCTTGACAAGATTATATTCTTACAGGATGAAAGTGTGTTTATATATATATATAACCTGTTCAGCTTTCCTAGATAGGAGAAAGTCCTTCATAATTAATATACTTGTGACCCCTGTTAAAAAAAAAGTCAGCATTTCTGACTTTTTTCTACATTCATTCATTTTCTATTCTGTTTAATTTTCTAGAAAAATCTGACAGTCTTTTTGAATTCCAGTGGTGGTAATGCTGGAAAAACTTGTTGCTCTAAAAATGCAACCTTTTGTGGGATGACATTGGAAAGGTGGGAAGTTGGAGGTCTTTTTTCCCCTTGTTTCTTTCTTTCCTTTATGAACCTTTTTCTTTTTAAAAGTTTTATCGCTCATCACTTTATCACTTAGTTTATCACTTTACCACTTTTGTTGGCATCTTTTTCTCCCCCTTCTGTCTTTATGATGTTGAAACTGAAGGGGAAAATGGAGCTGCCAAGATAATTTACAGTTAAGTGACTTTTGCTCGTGGCATTGTCCTTGGCATTGCACAAAAGGAACTAAACCAGCACCACTGATACTGCCAGGAATTTAGGGTCGAAGTAGAAAGGAAGAGAAATTGTGTTCTGGTTTAAAGTTCAGTGAGAGAAATTTAGTGCATGCTAAAATATAGCGTTGATCCCTTAGAAAGTACATTTAAATTTTACATTAAATGTAAATTTGACATTAAATTTAAATGTTGATGTTAAATGTATTTTCTGGAAAGTACATTTAAATTTGACACTAAAATTCTGATATTAGATATAATGAGATTATGTGGTTTGAATGTCCAAGAGACACTTGTAGTTCTGATACTGAATTGAATGTGATCTGAGCCCACTGTAGAAAGATTGACAGACTTGCAGAGGGCCAGTGCCAAAGGGAAGGCCCTATGAGGTGTGGGTAGGGAGGAAGGGAACCCTGGGTTACTGTTGACTGAAAAGGTGGAAAAAGATGAGAGAAGAAGGGAACTATCGCTCTATCCAGAATCAGGGAGAGCATGGCTCTTGCTTACAGTTAGCAGTAGTTGGTAACAAAATTTGTGGAAAATATGACAGGGCTTTGGAGAACTCTTACCTAGAACCATAAATTAGTTCAGAGATATATTTTGAAAGGATTTTAAATATATAAATGTATGCTTTCCATTTATCAGCAAAATGAATAGACATTGACCATCTGTCTTCAGAGGTGCAAAGCGTTCTTAAAATGTATATACAATGAATGGTGAAGCAGAACTAGTGTTGATTTTAAAAGGTCAAAACCACACGACACTAAAGCTTAAGACGTTAAAATACATTTTGTGTACTAACTAATGGGCATGTTTTGTTCTTTCTTTTGCAGACATACATTGGAAGTGTGGTTATATCTGTTAACCCATACCGGTCTTTGCCCATTTATTCACCAGAGAAAGTGGAAGAATACAGGAACAGAAATTTTTATGAACTGAGCCCTCACATGTAAGTACTGTACTAAAGCATTAAGCGTCTCTTTTACTCCAGAGATGTGTAGTTGACAGATGTGTGCAGCTGTCTCTTTTGAGTTTCAGAAAATGTTTTTGTCAGTTTTTTTTTTTAAAGTTCGATAAAAGTATGAAGACTTTAATTGTTATTCTTTGTTTTAAATTTAAAAAAGGCAGAATACTTCATTTGACGTCAGACACTTCTGAAATATTTGGATTCAGGATGTAAAATATTTTCTGTTCAAAATTCTGTGCAAGTAGCAGCTGCTGCTAATTATTTTTGCAAATAAAACAGGAATGTGCATTGTTTATTATTATAAAGAGCCTAAGCAGCATTTTCATAGTCTTGTTGGGCCAAGAAAAATCCCAAGTGTTGGTTTGTGTGATGGTGTTTGGGTAAAAGGACCAAACAATACCTTCAGTTTATAATTTTTGCGGACCTTGTTCACCAGAGGCGTGGGATAGACCAGTGATTTCACTTACTCTGGAAAGTCACTTGTTTGATTTTTCTGAAGAAGGTCACTTGTTAGTGTAAATAATTCCTTCACAGTACCTGTAGGTTCTGTTTGTCTGCTCCTTCAGAGTTCTTCGTTGGTGTGCTTAAGAGATGCCGAAATGATTCGGCCACTTCTTACCACTAGAATTTTGTTTTCTGGTCTGAATGACCGAAACATAACACTGGAAAAGTTTTCCTAGATTTGGTAGATCAGTGGTAGAACCGGGTTATTCAACCCTAGAACGAACTTTTATTCCTCCAAATAAAAATATCTGAAAAAGAAAGTTGGAGGGGGAATGCCCAGAAGTTATTGCAAACAATACCTTAAACTTATTATTTCTCAAGTTATGTTACATTTACTGATTCAAGACGGATACGTTCACTATTTACATTGTCATGCCCACTACTGAGTTTAAAGAAGCGGAAAGAGAAATATGCTGAGTTGGGCCAAGTCGTGTAATGAGTTGAGAACCTCAGACTTCTCTGCTTGTTGCTTAGGCAGAAACATTTCCTGCCTCCTCTCTTGTGGGCATGCAAGCATTTTACCAGAATTCATGTACTTATGATTGTCAGTTGCTACAAGTGGCCCATGGTGTCTTGCAGATGGGAGTTGGTTGATGCAGCATAACACCTTTTATGCAATAAATTGTTGAATGCAGATTTAGAATATTTGTGAACTGCTGCTGAACATGGGCTGGGACTAATGTATGCAGAAGTGCCTTGGAGGGTGTCAAGCGTTCTACAAAGCTATGTTGTTTATTATTACCACCATTGCTATTACTTTTTCGCAGCAATGTCGTCCTCTTTCTCTCAAAACAGTTGATACGCTGAAAACAACCCCAAATTGTCATGAAATGCACATCAATACATGTGCATGTAGATATTGATGAGGAAATGTTCAGAAAATGTGTTGGCCGTGGAAAAGATTAATTGGTCATTGGCATATTGGTAGCGGGGCATTTGAAAATGGTTAAGCTGCCAACTTGGGTCGCTTCTAGAGTTGAGACATTTTCAGTCTTTTTACCGAAAGCAGTAGTACTCAAAATGGGGCAGTTTTATCCCCCAGGGGACAGTTGACAATGTCTGGAGACATTTTCGGTTGTGAAACTAGGGGTGGGAGGGTCCTTGCTGCTAGTGGGTCAGGGATGCTGCTAAGCATCTTTCAAAGCATATGCAGCCCTTCACAATAAAGCATTATCTGTTAACCGTGTCCACAGTGCCAAGGTTGAGAAACCCTGAACTGAAGTGAAAGAACCTGCAGAAAGTCTTCATTGTGTCCTAGCAGAAAGGATTTTCCCTGTATGATTAAAGATTGGCTTTATTAATTTTGATAGAACATAAAATCTAATAATTAAGGAACATATATGTACCAGTGTCCAGTTGCTTATTTTAGTTTCTCTTGATAATGCAGCATGCAGTGATACATTTGGACTGTTTGGAACTAAAGATTATTTATTATTTAAATGCATGAAAATGGTTATTAACGAATAAATCTGCTGGTATATTTTACCAGTCAAGCAAATTCTGATCATTTAGTTTTCTTCTAGAAGTAGATATTGCAAGTGATCTTGTTTCATTTTGCCTTAAGACAAGTAATATCTGAAATTTGTTTTATAAAGTTATCCTGATAGTTAAACCTCTGTGATGAAATACTTTATTTGATACCTGAATATTTTAAATTCTAGTCCTTGAAGCCCCACTTCTCAAAGTATGGTGCTGGACCAATTGTATCCGAATCTCCACAGGGGCTTTTGAAAAAATTTGGATTCCTAGGTCTTACTTCTCATAAGCCAGGAATCGAAATTTTTCATAAACTTTCTGGGTGATTCTTATGCGCATGTAAGTCTGAGAACGTGTTGCTTTAGATCCATATTTGAGATGTTTTTCTTTCCTTTCTTAACTACTTACTGTAATTTATGATCTTTAACAATAATACTACTAATAAAAATATGGCTAATATTTATTAAGTACTTACTATGTGCAGGTACTGCTCTAAATACTTTATATGTTTTATAACTCATTTAATTCTCAAAGTAATCTTGTGAGGTAGGCACTATTACAAAGGGGGAAATTGTCACAGAAAGATCAGGTAACTTCTCCAAAGCCACACAGCTGGTGGGAGTGGAGCTGGGGTATTAACATCGGTTGCACCTCTTAGCTGGAAATGGGCTTGCCATTTTCATGACAGGGCCTCTTCCTGTGCACTTCCACCCTGCTACCCTTGGTTCGCCCGTGTTCCTGCACCACAAACCCTCCAGGATAATCTTGACTGTGCCTCAGTTTACCTCCAGCAATTGTCCACTTGCTCTTTTTGCATTTTCAGCTTAAATCTCCACTCTGGGAATGTTTAGATATAATGTTTGGGTAGATAGAGAATGTTTAGAAGTCTATTCTAGATCATAGAAGTTCATGGTCCAGAATATACATTTTTATCCCAGCACCTGGAAGATTCGTATAGGAGGCAGCATGGCACTACTACTCTAATTCACACCCCTCAACCCCAAGGAAAAGAACTACCACCGGCACTGAAAAATACATTCTTAATGTGCTTAGGATAAAGAAAAAGACTTTTTACCATTGCCTATAAAGCACTATGTGGTGAGCAAGGTATAGTTTTACTAAAGCATCTGAAGTTGCCAGATCCCTCTCATTCCCTCCCATCTTGCTTGTTCTGTCAGTCCTCACCATATTCCCTCCTATGAGAGCATCCTTGCATAGAATTCTGTGCCTCTTCCTGGAATGCTTTTCCCTCCTTCTCCAAAGCAACTTGTATTCTTCCTTCAAACCTCAAATTGCAGAAGACCTCTTCAGGGAGGAACTTTCCTCACTTGCTCCCTGCTGAGGCTAGATCTGTTGCTTTTGCCACATTTACTATTTCATGTTTGTTTAAGGGATGATTTGTATAAGAATTTAATAAGGGTTCAGTAAAAACATATCGAACAGGACTTGGGTTCAAGTCCCAGGTCTTCCATTTACAGGCTATATAATCTTGAGCAAATTACTTGAAAAAACTCCAACTCAGAGAAATTAAGTAATTAGTTTATTCAGTGGGAAAAGAACTATTAATTAACTCCTGGGATTTTTGTGAGGGCCAAATATGTAGTTGATATTTAGATGATATAATGATCTAATATGTATAAAGTGCTTAGCGTGGAATCTGCATAATTCTGTGGGAAAGCAGAGCTGCTTCTATTAACAATGAGAATTATAGCAATTATTGTAATAATAACGTATGTGGGACACATTTCCAACATTCTCATGTGCTCTGTCTCACCACTTTCTACATGGTGGGACATTTTCCACTTCCTTTAATGTATTTTCCTGCATTTTTCTTTGCAAATATTCATCTTTGACAGTATTTTAAAACAGGGTCAACGCTAACTTGGTTCCCTACTAAAACAGCCTGGCATTTTCAAACAGAATGTTTGTGATGTAAGAGGGTAAGATGACCTTAGCTTTCGATGCATTCTAACTGTAAATATTTCATGAATTTAGTTCCAGTTTGAATAGAAAACAACTTAAGCAGCTGCTCAGACTACATACTTTGAAAACATTGCCAATTAACTTACCCAATGTTGCATTTGAAATTTACTTGTTAATTTTTTTTTTTTTTTTTTTTGAGTCAGAGTCTCACTTTGTTGCCCGGGCTGGAGTGCAATGGCACGATGTTGGCTTACTGCAACCTCTGCCTCCCAGGTTCAAGCAGTTCTCCTGCCTCAGCCTCTTGAGTGGCTGGGACTACAGGCATGCGCCACCACGCCCGGCTAATTTATGTTTTTAGTAGAGACAGGGTTTCAGGGTTTCGCCATGTTGGCCAGGCGGGTCTCTTGGCCAGGCTGGTCTCAAACTCCTGACCTTGTGATCTGACTGCCTCGGTCTCCTAATGTGCTGGGATTACAGGCGTGAGCCACTGCGCCCAGCCTTTTTTTTTTTTTTTTTTTTTTGAGACAGAGTCTCACTCTGTTACCCAAGCTGGAGTGCAGTGGCATGATATCAGCTCACTGCAATCTCCGCCTCCCCGGTTCACACCATTCTCCTGCCTCAGCCTCCCGAGTAGCTGGGACTACAGGTGCCCACCACCACACCCGGCTAATTTTTTGTATTTTTTAAGTAGAGACGGGGTTTCACCGTGTTAGCTAGGATGGTCTCGATCTCCTGACCTCGTGATCTGCCTGCCTTGGCCTCCCAAAGTGCTGGGATTACATGCATGAGCCACCGTGCCCGGCCTTTTTTTTTTTTTTTTTTTTTTTTTAAAGAGATGAGATCTTGCTGTGTTGTCCAGGCTGGTTTCAACTTCTGGGCTCAAGAGATCCTCCTGCCTCCTGAGTAGGTGGGACCATAGGCACATGCCACTGCACCTGGCTTACATTTGGAATTTAATTTGAGCTGTGTTCACTGTTAGTCTGCAAAAGCACCCAGATAATTTTGTAATTGATATTTTTGAAAGTGTCTACAATTTATCTTTCTTTAAATTTTAGATAATTAAAAAATAATTCCATTTTGTGTAAATATATGACTTTCAGATCATGGAAATGTATAGACTGGTTTCTTACCTATTTTCCTTTCAAAAATAGCTTTCTGTGATCATTTGTGGGTCTGTTAGTCCCCCAAATATGTAACTTCTCAGCTGGACTCCTCCTCTGCAGCTCCTTTCCTTCTCTGAACTCCTGTCCATGGCCATTAGGTGGTAAGCCACATCTTTGAGCAGTATTGTTGGGTGGCATCCCCAAGGAAATGTGGCCATGCTGCATGGCAGAGTCTGTACCACCATTTGCTTTTCTAGTTAGGTAAGTGATGTCTTTCCAGTATGATTTTTAACTTCTTTGAAAATAAGGAATGTAAAAAATGTATTCCAGGGAGGACTTAGTACATTTCAGAAAACTCAGTAACTGGATTCATGGAAAACTGCCTCAGATTCCCAAACAGCTTTGATAAGGAAAGACTGAGAAGGGAGAGATGAGGGAAATAATCAAACCACAGGTTGAGCATCCCTCATCTGAAAATCTGAAATCTCAAATGATCCAAAATCACAAACTTTTTGATCATGACATGACATCACAAGTGGAAAATACCACTCCTGACCTCCAAATGCAGTAAAAATGCAGTCACGCAACATAGAATTGATTCCGTGTCCCTAAGAGAAAGATGAAATTTCCTCCTGGCTGTGTGCATAAGGTGCATATTAAATATAAATGAATTTCCTGTTTAGACGTGGATCCTATACCCAAGATAATTTTTTATCTGCAAATATTCCAAAATCTGAAAAAATTTGAAATCTAAAACACTTCTAGTCCCAAACATCTTGGTTAAGGGATACTCAGTCGATACTTAATCTCCTTCCACTTAGTTGGAATAGCACTGTGACAGTGCACCTTCAGATGTTTTAGTTACCAAATCCACTGGCCTTTTTTATTGGGTAATTGCCTTTTAACCTTGCAGCAGTTGATTCAGTTTATCACCAACAGATGGATCTTCTAAAATCAGATCATGTTACCTTCCTAGAAACCTTCATGGGCTCCCTCTTACTCCCAGTTCCTTTGATGCGTGTTCAAGGTCCTTTACAGTCCAGCTTTAGCTCTCCTCCCTGCTCTCCTCCAAACCCCACTACTCTCCTTTGTGGAATCTCCTCTTGAGTCAGAGCCATTCATGTCTTTTCCTTTCTACGTCTCCTACCCTGTACCTTGTCTCCACTGTTAAAATCCTGCCAGTCTCCTATGGTCTGTCTGAAAGACTTGGTCAACCCCAGCATAATCCACCAGGACTTGCACTGGCCCTGGGTTATCAGACCACTCATGTGCTCTTACACAGCACCTCTTCTTACTATGGTTGATTAGGTTTTGGTGTCACCCTCCTGAATGAGATAGAAGCTTCTGTAGGTTAGAAACTTTATCCTGCACATCTCTGTGGCGGTCTGCAGTGCTTTTCTCTTAAGAGCTCAACAACTATAAGACAAAAGAGGTTTTAAGTGATTTTTCGTTACATTTTACCTGTGTTACGGCTGAGAGTTCAATGAAATCAAAATGTACTTGATAGGATACTTGTAGAGTTTATTCAAAATTTCATGCAGCATAATGACAATTTTTTTTTCATTTCTTAAAAAAGAAGCAAAAATATTTTTGTGATGCTCTTCAACTCTTAAGTATTTTTTCAGCTTCGATTTGTTCATGTTGTCTGTCTATTGGAAGGAACTTGCCACCAGAAGAAGAGTGTATTGTGGCACCTGGCAACAAGCCCTCTGGTGGTCATAGCCCAGGAGTGAGCTGAAATGTGTCCTTAAGTTAGGATATAATGTGGTGGCCATATTACCTTAGGCATTGTAATCACAATGTGAAGCGGTCCTTCCATGTTATTAAATGAAAGACTTAGCAACAAATGTTAAAACTTAGAAAAGTGGCTTACAGCTTTGAATAATTTCTGGTTACCCTCCCAATTAGTGGGAGCACCTGGTATGGTGCTAATGTTAGTCGTCCAGACCTGAGCCCTCTGTCTGTGGACTCTTTGACTCCTACTTTTGGGCCAGACTAATTTTTCCGGACCACATGCCATTGCCCATGAATGATGTTGCTATAATGCTTGTGTGTTTTGAGTCCTTGTGGATCCTGTTGCCATTTTACTCCATTCAAGGTGAACCAGAATAATGTTATAAAGAACATTTCTGACTATATCTCAAAATGTGCCAATGCTGTGGTTGAGTATACAGAGCTTAGGTTAAGATTTCAGGGCAGAAGGCTCACACATTATTGCTTTTATGTATATTTTTCTCTGCAACAGAGTTAAAATTCTGTGAATTAAAGCTGTGTTTATTTTGAGAGCTTTTATTGCAACTAGATTCTGAATTCTCCTGTAGAGATTGCTTGTGCAACTGGATGTGAAAACGCTTTCTCAAGGGTGTGCGTGTGTGTGTTGATGTGATGTTGCTGAGGCTGTTGTGTTATTTCTTTCATTTTACTTTTGGAATAGTTGAGCCTTTAAATTGATCCAGTACATCTCTAAAAATAAGTTGCAGAAAAGGGTTTTATGCTTTCCCGTCTAGCATTCTTTTTATTTATTGCTGTAGAGGAGATATTCATTTACTGAGCAAATATTTATTGAGAACTTACCATGTGCCAGGCAGTCTTTCAGGCACTGGGATACAGCAGTGAACAAAACAGATAAAATTCCTGTCTTCATGAGAGAGGCTAAACTCCAGCTTAAGTATTTAGAAGTCAAGATTGTTCACAGCATTGGTTAGAAGGGAGAAAGGGAAGAGCAGAGGAAGGGAAGCTTTCATGAAAAAGAAAATTGAATCTTAAAGGATATTTTTATAAAACCCCCTTTGAGCCATAGCTAAGGCAGTTTAAGTCAGTAGATGATGGGTTGTGGTCTGCAAGGCTTTGTATCTCTCCAGGCCTCAGATCTATGCAAGTAGCTTGTACAGAAGGGGATCAGAGCTTTGTTTGCTCTCCAGTTTAGATGCCTTAAGTAAACATCTTGTGTGTAATGACACCATTTTGAAAACAGCTAAAATTACCCTTTTCCTTTTATGCATGACTGTCATGGGTCAAAATAAGCAGAAGGCAGACACTGTGTTTGCCGTCAGTCTTGGGGGATATTTGTTTGATTCCGAACAACAAAGATTAGAAAACTTCTTGACTTAGGCGAGTTTCATATCAGCAGTGCAATGTCCATGTGGTGGTCAAGCTCCGCTGTTGACTTGAAGCTTCCTGAGGCTGGGTCTGCAGTGTTTCGGAAACATCTCTGGGCCTTGCACCTAATCAGCTTCTGTAAATGCTCCATGAACTTGCTGCCTTTGACTCTCAAAGTTTTCTTCCCAGTATATTGTTTTTTGGGGCTATTTTCAAAATAATTTCTTTCAGCTGGGCGTGGTGGCTCACACCTGTAATCCCAGCACTTAGGGAGGCCGAGGTGGGTAGATCACCTGAGGTTGGGAGTTCGAGACCAGCCTGACCAATATGGAGAAACCCTGTCTAATAAAAATACAAAATTATCTGGTCGTGGTGGCGCAGGCCTGTAATCCCAGCTACTTGGGAGGCTGAGGCAGGAGAATTGCTTGAACCTGGGAGGCAGAGGTTGCAGTGATCCGAGATTGTGCCCTTGCACTCCAGCCTGGGCGACAAAAGCAAAACTCCATCTCAAAAAAAAAAAACAACAAATTTCTTTCAGGATATATACTCTTAGCAGAAAGAGACCTCAGCTAATTTTTCTTCCAGATCATGAAGCTTTTAAAACTCAAGTAGGACGGTTGGTTTGATTCCAGCTTAACGTTTTTATCATGAAAACTGTTATGAAGTAAGAATACATTTATTAATTGAAAAGTGTTTCTGGTACATCTGGGCAGTTTCAGAATCCTAATTGCTAGACCCCCAATTAGAGTTTATATCCCTTCTCACCAAATGCACACCTCAGACTCGAAAGAGTTTATTGTAAAAATGCTGTTCGTGAAGCCAAGCCTGTGTTCACACCAGCATACGTGATCATTTCAATGATATAATCTTAAAGGGAAAAGTGTGGTTCTCAGCAAAACAGCTGCTTCCTGCCAAAATGTGGCTGGCCTTTGACAGACTCTGCGAAGTTCTGCAATGTCCTGGAAAAGATCCATTTCATCTGGAGAAGCAGCACCGAGGCCTCGGCCCTGAGAAGGGTTAGTATAATTACTTCATCCCTGACAGAGAGAGCTACAGTTGGAACCCACCTGGGAACCCCTGTCTAGGGAGGTGGGAGGGGTGCTGGTCCCACCCTTTGTTCTTGAAATTGGAATCTTTCCCACAGTCTGTTGCTGGGACTGGTGTGGCAAGGTAGGTAGGACCAAAGGAGCCGTGTGGGGGTTCATCTGAACAGGGGCTGACAAAAGCTGGTCCCCATCCAGCCAGCCCAGGGAGTTAGCAAAGCCAGGGATAATGAAAGAGTTCAGCAGAGCAAATATGAAGCCCCACTCGTGAGACTGCAGAACTGAGGGTGGGGATGGGGCCACCACAGGGGCAGAAACTCACATAGAGGGGAACAGGCCCAGGCATACCAGCCCCGCGTTCCCGTTCCAGCCTGTCCCAGGGATCCCAGATTCCCAAGTGCAAGTGATTGTTCATTCATCTGATAAACATGATTAAGCATCCACAACATGTTGAGGTGCTGGGAATACAAAGATGAATTTGCCTTTAAGGATTCATAGTCTGGTGTGGGAGACAGACTGATAAATAAATACCAAAGGGAGAAAGCGGCCATAAAAAAAGGTGGGGCATGTCCTGGTTTGCCCTGGACAGCCCTGGTGATTCCTGTTGTAGCAGCGTAGTTATTAATAGTGCTCTTGGAATTAACAGAAGAGTCTGAGAATGAGCAGTAAGTGGTGTGGTCCCCTGGGAAACGGGGTTACAGCCCTGCCTGAGGAGCTGGGAGATGGGATGGAGGACCCTTGGGTGATAAGTTTGCCGCATGGATAAAGAATAGGACTCTAGGCTCAGGAGAGAATTTTCTAGTCAGAGGGAACAGTGTTGACTCAGTCATTCGTCGTACATTATTTGAGTGCCTACTGTGAGCCATGTACTAGTGCACGTACTGGGGACACAATGGACAAAAATCTCGGCTTTTTTATGCTTACGTTCTAGCACAGAGAGAGACGAAACACAAGAGAAGTTAATTAAACAAATGGCATTTTAGATGGTGACAAGTGCTGTGGAGAAACTTAACACAGGGAAGGAGCATTAGGGCTGTGGGGGAGTCGCGGGTGGTTTACTGTTTTAGATAGGGTAGCCAGGGAGTGCTTTATTGAGATGTTGTTTTTCAGTATCATCCTCCAGGGGTAAGAGGTAGTGACTTGTGATGTGTTGGGAGAAGAATGTTCTAGGCAGAGGCAACAGCAGATTCAAAGGTCTGAAGGGGAGACAGACAGAGCTAGAACAGCGTGGCACGTCAGTGATCTAAGTTCATGTAGTTTCCTAATGTTGGAACCTAGGGTGCAAGCTGAGGATGGGCAGATGAGGTGGAAGAGGAAGAGTAGACCCAGGTCACAAAGAATGTTTGTGCTAAGGATTTTTAAACAGGTAGGAGGAGAGAGAATATGAGCATTGGGATTTGAACTGCTGTGGGTATACAGGGAAAGAGAAACTCAATGAGAGGTTTAGGTTTAGGGACCTGGTAGGCTTTTGCAGTAAGGGACAAGGACAGAAGGCTCATCTGGGAATGGGAGGGACACTTTAGAGGCAAATCCATAGGATGCAGTAGCTGACCAGAAAAAGCGGGGAGGGAGAAAGGGGGATCAGAGCCCAGTCACAATTCCTGGCTGGGATGGAGATGTTCAGAGTCCCAAGCAACCCCTGGAATTTCAATAGCCTGGAGATAGTCTTGTGAAGCAGCAATTGGTACCTAGAAGAGCATGGCTCCAGGTAATCGACAGCAGATAATTGTATGTTTCTAATATCATTTCTGATACCAGGTGTGTGACATTTTCCCCCCAACACCAACCAGTTATCTGACACTGACTGGGTGTCCAACAATTCAGTTTGTTTACTGGAAAGGGGTCCCCCAAGAGAGGGTTCTTGGATCTTGTGCAAGAAATAATTTGAAGTGAATCCACAGAGTAAAGTGAAAGCAAGTTTATTAAGAAAGTAAAGGAATAAAGAATGGCTATGTCATCCCATGAACAACCCGCAGGGCTGCTGTTTGCCCATTTTTATGGTTATTTCTTGACTATATGCTAACAAGGTGTGGATTATTCATACGTTTTCGGGAAAGGGGTGGGCAATTCCTGGAACTGAGGGTTCCTCCTGTTTTTTGTTTTTTTGTTTTTAGACTACATAGGGTAACTTCCCAACGTTGCCATGGCATTTGTAAACTGTCCTGGCACTGCTGGTAGTGTCTTCTAGCATGCTAACACATTATAGTTAGTGTATAATGAGCAATGAGGATGACCAGAGGGCAGTTTCCTCGCCATCTTGGTTTTAGTGGGTTTTAGCCAGATTCTTTACCGCAACCTGTTTTATCAGCAAGGTCTTTATAACCTGTATCTTGTGCTGACCTTCTGTCTCACCCTGTGAATAAGAATGCCTAACCTTCTAAGAATGCAGCCTAGTAGATCTCAGCCTTATTTTATTGAGCCCTTATTCAAGATGGAGTTGCTCTGGTTCGAACACCTCCGACATATTCAGTTCTGACACTACACAGTTAGCACAGACCACACAGGTCAAAGGCTTAGTCCTACAAGAGTGCCCACTTCAGACACCAGCCACGAGTGGGGTACCCTGGCTACTCACACTTCTGCTCAGCCAACCCCATACATTTGTGGATTTCCATGATCCTCAGATTCAAGAATTTGCTAGAACAACTCACAGAACTCAGGAAAATACTTTTTTAACGTTTTCTGGTTTATTATAAAGGATACAACACAGGAACAGTCCAATGGAAGAGCTGCAGAGGGCACGGTGGGGGTGTGTATGCAGAGCCTCTGTGCACTCTGGGAATACCACCTTCCCAGCATGTCAGTCTGTTCACCAGCCTAGATCCCCCCACTCCCCCAGAAAAAAAAAGAATTGTGTTCGAGTTTTTATGACCCAGTCTCCAGCTGCCCTCCCCTCCCTGGAGGTGGGGAGGTGGGGTTGAAAGATCCTCCCCTCTAATCACAGACTTGGTCTTTCTGATAAACATCCCTATGCTGATGCTACTGAGGGGCCCCACCTGAGTCCCCTCGTTTGCATAGCCTCAGGTATGGGCGAAAGGGACTTGTGAATAATACAAGATACTCCTATCACCCCGGAAATTCCAAAGGCTTTAGGAGCCCTGTGCCAGGAGCCTGACCGGATACATTTCTTTTTATACCACAGATGTGGACATGTGTATACATTGTTCTTAAGAAGCCACAAAAAGCTTGTCCTGAAATACTCGAATGCTGGTTTCCGGAAGCCAGGTTATCGTTGGAGTTTCTGTATAGAATTTTAGAAACCTGAAGTTAGTGGGCCATCTTTTTCCAAGACATGTCTAAGGGTAATAACAGTTCAACTCAATAAACATTTGAGTGTTGTGTGCGCAGGATCGCATCCGACCCCTCCAAGTCATTTCCCCTCTCTACTGCCTTATCTTTTTTCTTTCTTCTTCCATTCTCACCAACATAACATGCTGCAATATTTCTCTTGATTCCACATCTCCTAGCTACCATACCATTTGTTTCCTTTATTACCAAACTGTTTGAAAAGTTGGGTATGCTTATTGTCTCTAGTTCATCTCTTTTACTTTTGTAAATCACTCTAATTGGGCTTTCATCTCCCACTCCACTAAAACTTCTTTTCAAGATCATTTTTGACCTCCATGTTATCAAATCCAATGGTCAATTTTGAATCTTCCTCTTCCTACATCAGCAACATTTGACAATATGACCGACTCCTTCCTGGAACCCTTTTAAAATGTGGCTTACTGACCTCCACATTTTCCTGTCTTTCCCCCCACCTTGGGCTGCTCCATATCCAGCCTCCGCATTCCTGTGGCAAGTCCAGGGGCTCCACTCTGGGATTTTTGCTTTTCTCCTCTGTAGTCATTATTTAGATGAGCCCATGTGGGCTTCAAATACCCTCTATGTGCTTACAATGCCTCCAGCTGGATTTCTCGCCTGACCTGCAGGCAGTCCAGCTATGTTCAGCTGTGCAGCATCTCTTTGGATAAGGGGCATCTCAAACCTTAGCATGCTTCAAACCAGACTTAGGATTGCCCCACTCCCTCTTCTCTTTCTCACCTTGGTCAGTGGCGGCATCATCCTTTGGTTACTCGATGCAAAACTGTTTTTTTCCTTTTCTCCTACTGCACACTCAGTCCGTCATCAGGTCTTATGCATCCCAACCTGATCATCCTAACCACCTCCATGACCGCTTGTGTGTGCCCCAGGCTACCACCCTCCTTTGCTTGGATTATGGTGGTGACCTCCTCACTGCGTCCCTGCTTTAACTTTCCTGTTGCCTCTGCCTCCATCCCCTCAACCGCCAACTGTCTTATCTCTATGAATGTTATGGCCACTGCCTAGAGTGATGTTTTTTGAAGATCTCCATCAGATCTTTACTGCTCAAAAAACCTGCAGCGACTCCCTCGTGGCCTGCATGGCTCCAGTTGATCTGGGCTGTGGCCACCTCCTTGACTGCATTTGTTACTTCTCACCCTCTCTCCCCAGCCACACTGTCCTTCTTGCTGCTTCTTGAACATGCCACTCTCAGCATCATTCTTGTACCATAGAGGGTCTGACTTACTCTCTTACTGCAATCAGGAATAGCAATCCCTGAAATAGCAGTTCCTTCCCCAATCACCTGTTATTCTCTTAGACTACTTTATTTTTCTTCAGAGCATTTGTACTTACCTGACATCTCACCATGGACTCATTTTTTGTTATTTATTGTCTTATGCATTAGAATGTCATCTCCATGAGCACTTGTGCTTTGTTTATTTTACCATCCCTGTATCCGTAGTAATTAGAACAATACCTGGTGCAGAGCAGCCACTCCATAAATATTGGTGGAGTGAGTGAATGAATGAATAGATTGGTGGGGGGTGGGAGGGCTGCTGTTTGTTAGAAGCTGTAGAAGATGTGGTTTTGTCTTTAAGGATCGTCCATTCTAGTTGTGGGTTGGGGGTAGCTACTTAAGCCACATTTTAATGTAGCAGTATACTTACAAGGAACAAGTTAGAAGTGCAGAAAAATTAGTGGGTTCAGAAATTGTGAAGGTGCCACTTGTGTTGAGTCTTGAAGAAGAATTTTTTTTTTTTTTTTTTTTTTTTTAAAGACAGAATCTTGCTCTCTCGCCAAGGCTGGAGTGCAGTGGTGCAATCTTGGCTTGCTGTAGCCTCCACCTCCTGGGTTCAAGTGATTCTCGTGCCTCAGCCACCTGAGTAGCTGGGATTACAGGCGTGTGCCACCATGTCTGGCTAATTTTTGTATTTTTAGTAGAGGTGAAGTTTCACTATGTTGACCAGGCTGGTCTTGAACTCTTGACATCGAGTGATCTGCCTGCCTCAGCCTCCCAAAGTGCTGGGATTACAGGCATGAGCCACTGTGCCCGACCTGAAGGAGGAATTCTTGAAGTAGGTGGCTTTTGTAGTTTATAGAAGATAAGGCAAAAAACAGTTTTGGCTATAGCATAATGACCCTGGATGTTAGGAAAGGGAAATGGTATTAGAGTTGAGAATATAGAGCTATTTTTTAATTTTAATACAACATTCAAATACCAATCTGCTTGAATCATTGGGAAGTTTGAAGGATTATGAAGGTTATTCCAAAGTAATAGGAGGAGAGTTTGGGATAAGGAAATTACTTAAAATTACAAGCTATGTGTCTGGAAAAATTGCCATCTTACATTTCAGTCATCAACTGGAAAAAATTTTCAGACTTGTTAAATATGCCTAAATGTATACGTGTGTAAATGTGATGTTTTAATGAATGAGTGGTGAATGATTTAATGTTGAAATGATATAAGTGTAAACAGATGTTAATTCATTTGTTTTGCAACAGAATTTCTAGTTGCTATTGGTGTTGAGTCATAATGTTATTTAGGAAGGGGCAGCATTTGATATGAAGAACACTGAGTTTAACCTTAATTAACTCTTACAAAGCCCTTTGAAGCCATCCCCTTAGGATATTAGTGTTCATTGGATGCATAGGTGGTCAGCTTGAGATGCAAAAAGAATATCTTTGTATCCTCAGTTACCGTAGGAACTTCTAAGCCTTATAGATGACTTAGCCTACTTTCACATAAATTTAACAACAGAGGAATAAGTTAGAGTATATACATTTTCTACTAATCTTTTTCCATCAGTCCACATCAACAGCCAAAACTTAGGCTGTTTTAGCACCTGGAGGGAGAGATGATTTGGATGGTTTCCACCACAGACCTCTACCTTGGGAAAACACATGCAGGCATAATCATAGGTTACCTGCGGAAGATCTTAGGTTACCAGCTTAAGACCGGAGAGTTTCATTTCTACTTTTATCCTCTATATTTTCATGAAGGATCGCTAAGGGCCCTTGGATGTTTTTTCAGAAATTGCTAGTTTTTAAGCATTGCTTTGCTTTCAAAAGGCATATTTTCACACTCATACACCCTACCTCACATTTGGCCATGCAGGGTTGCTCCTGCTTCTATCTATATTTATAATTGGTTTGGCCGTTATTAATAGCAGAGGCTTATGCATATTTTTCTCAAGTGAATAGCATTATGGATAAAAAAAAAAAAGGGACAGTCAAAATGGCAGGATCTCATCTAAGGTCAGGGAAATGTATTAAAAGTGTTACTGAAGTATAAAAGTGTTAAAGGCATAAATTATAAAATGAACACATGTAGCTATTTAAGATTACATGATAGAGTGAGTCATGGCTATCTGGTTACTCATTAGCTGGAATGTGGGTACAGGGAAGGAGGAAGTGTGGAAACATGCATGGGTGTTGGGCATTGTTCCTAAAACAAATAGAAAACAATGTATAACACTTTGAACATTTGCGTCCTTTCTGTAACTTAACATAACTTTTATTATAAGAATATTATATCTGTGATTGTTAATGTCATACTTTGTCTTACAGGCATAGTTTAGGTAGCAAAGACACATTTTAAATTTTGAAAATCTTTGTCATTTTCTATAGTTAGAGACTAACTTTCTTTGATGTTTACCTATATATTGCTTTGATCTTGAATAGGACTCTTAAAATTAAAACCAGCACTAATTAAAAATTCTGGCTGTGAAAAGAGAGAAATTGAGTTTGGTAGATTTGTAGCTAGTGATCAGTTGTACGTTTTTTTTTTCACTTGGCCTCTGGTGGCCTACCATTTGTGAAATCCCACTGTTTGCTTCATTTCTCCTCTTTCACAGGCACTCTGGTCTATATTCTGTTTTACTCACTCCACATATTGAAATCCTCCTCATCTTTTGTGGTATATGGGAAACCACCTCCTTTTTGAAGCCTCTCCTCTAAAGGCCACTCGGTGGTCCTAAAACATGTAGTCCATATTATGCATTCTGTCACAACCATGACCTTTTATATATGATTTTTATTAATCATATGACTTTTATTTATCTTATATATCTCATTGTCTCCTATTTGAGTATTGGACTTCTACAATGGTGGGCATTTTTGGAAGAGGGACTACACATTATACTTTGTTGCTTCAAGATCGTTGGCCTTAAAATCTGCCTGTGTTTGGTTATCTACAGTTAACTTGTCGGGCAGCACCATCTTAATGTATTGTGTGTATTATAAAACATACACAAGACTGGGAATTTTTAAAAAGTGATGAATACAGAAATATAAATAGAAGTTCTGATGTTTATATTTGTACTCTAGTGGCTCATCTTGGGCATGCTGGGATGCCCACACCTCACTTCAGAAGCCTGGCATTAGGTACATAGTAGGTATTCAGGAAATAGTTATTTTTAGCCTTCAGCTATTCTGTACTGCTTACTAACATAATTCCCACCTGCTGGAAATGAAACTTGAGTTTACAGTCTAAGCACGTTTGAGACCTTGTAAGGGGGTATAAGGAATGATTAGTCAGAATAAGGTAGGTTGTTTTTGGGCGACAGGCCTTCCTAGCTCAAGGCATAACACAACAAAGGTTTGTTTCTCATGAAACACAGTTTGATGGAGGTCAGTTGGGTTTTCTCAGAGGCTCTACTAAAAATGGTTGCTCAGATATCCAAGCTGCTTCTATATTGTAGTTACAATATCTGGAACACATGGCTTTTTTTTTTTCTTTCTTTCTTTTTTCGAGACAGAGTTTCACTCTTGTTGCCCAGGCTGGAGTGCAGTGGCACGACCTCGGCTCACTGCAATGTCTGCCTCCCAGGTTCCAGGAATTCTGCCTCAGCCTCCCAAGTAGCTGGGATTACAGGTGCCTGCCACCATGCCCAGCTAATTTTTTGTATTTTTTTGTTTGTTTGTTTTTGAGATGGAGTCTCACACTGTTGCCCAGGCTGGAGTGCAGTGGTGCGATCTCGGCTCACTGCAAGCCCCACCTCCCGGGTTCACACCATTCTCCTGCCTCAGCCTCCCGAGTAGGTGGGACCACAGGTACCTGCCACCACGCCCAGCTAATTTTTTGTATTTTTAGTAGAGACAGGGTTTTACCGTGTTAGTCAGGATGGTCTTGATCTCCTGACCTTGTGATCCATCCGCCTTGGCCTCCCAAAGTGCTGGGATTACAGGCGTGAGCCACTGCACCTGGCAATTTTTTGTATTTTTAGTAGAGACGGGGTTTCACCATTTTGGTCGGGCTGGTCTTGAACTCCTGACTTCAGGTGATCCACCCACCTCAGCCTCCCAAAGTGCTGAGATTACAGGTGTGATCTACTGCGCCCGGCCCACACAGCTTTTAAGATTGCTGTGGAAGGTGAAGAGAGAGCATGATAAGGTCTTCTTCAGTGACCAGTGCATAGTCACATGGGCCCAGCCTAACTGCAAAGGAAACTGGGAGATACATTCTCCCCTTGTGCCCAGGAAGGGAAAATGTAATGGGATTTAGTTAATATATCACATGGTCTCCTGTCTGCTAGGATTATTTCAGTAAGGTTGTTGCTGTTTGATAATTTAACTTGTGGATATCATGTAAAGCAAGCTTCTGTGTGAATTTAAACTTGAGTTCAGTAGTATAATTTAGAATGAAAGCCCTCTTAAAATATTTTCAGTTTTTAAAAAAATAATAATTGTAATCATGGTGAATTTCCACATTTCCAGTTTAATTTTATTTGAATGCATTTCTACAGAAGTAAAACTGTTCATCCATTTTTCATGTTTCTGTTGTTACTTTTTTTCTTTCGCACTATTGTTGAGCAGACTTTAGTAGCTTTTTGGTTTATTATGAACAAAGACTTTTTTAGTAGTGTTACATTTGGTTGCTATTGCTTACAGAAATAGTTGATACTATGTGATTATTGGTGATTATTTGAAGATGTTTTAGTGCTGTGGTAATTTATTGGAGTAGATCCATCTTTGTTCCAATTCTCATATTACTGATTTTCTTGGAACCAATATGTCTATTGGAATTATTAGAAAATTAGATGTTGGTCTTTTCTATATTCATTCGCATATTCATCCATTGGGAATTTTGGTAAAATGGTTCTAACCAGCTTTGAAACTTAAGCCAATGCAATGTTAATGTTTTTGGATTCAACTCTTCCCAGATGGGTGATGAATAAATAAAATCAGTTTCCCTTATATTCAAGAACTTAAAGTTGTGTTTAAGGACAACTTTAATTAAGTTCTTTTTCCACATATGACTATAGTCAAAGAAGGTGAAGAAATATGAAAATTTTAGAAAAGATTGCAGAAGAATATTTTTGTTAAGAAAGGAGAATAATGGGTTTTCGCAGGTGAGATGGGGAAGTTTCAGGTTATTGGATAATACATTAAGAGTTCTATTTCCATAATATGAGTCAGGGCAATAGGCTTTCAAAATTTATCTTGTCTCAGTGGTGCTATGTTTTTAAATTGTAGATTTTTTATTCTGCTAAACCCGTGTGTGTCTGTTTGCATACTGAAGATTTTTCTAGATTTGGTAAGAGTTGCAAATGTTACAGATGTAAGTGAATAAACAAAAATTATCTGGGAAAATGTATAGCTCTTCTTATAAGGGGGGGTTTGTATATTGTGAGGCATATTCATCCATGCCCCCACCCCTTATCCTCCCACCGTCTCTCTGTCTATCCATCCATCCATCCATCTTCCCCTGCTCCCTCAAAGCAAAGCTTTTCTTGTATGCATATATTTTAGTCATACCAATTGCCTTTTTTAGATTTTATAGTTCAGATACATATGAAGAAGATCAGTGTGAACTAATTATTATATTCCCCACTTTCAAAATTATCTTTTCTACTATTCAAAATAGTAGGCTGCATAGTGAGCTGACCAAAGGCAGTTTAGTATTTTATAGTCAATGTAATAAAATAAATAACTTTCTAAAACTCAGAGCAAAGGAAACATAGAAAATAGATGAGACCCCAGTGAAAGTTAATACCATGACATCTTCTAAGCTTACTGAACTTGAACTTTTCATTTCCTGGTAGTCAAAGCAAAAAAGGGAAATGTGATCAGTCACATTATTTTTGCATATAAGATCAAAGTGCATTTGCTCAAAAGAAGCAAAGTTTTCCTTGCCAGTTAGATTTCAAAGAGATGTCTCCTATGAGACTGACTATGTGAAGGGTGTCATCATTAGTAATGCATTTTAGATAGCTGCTTCTCATGTCACTAAGTGGAAGCAGCGGACATAACACCAAAGCACAGTTTAGGAGAAGCAAATCTATAAGAGGTTTAAGTAAGTGGCTGTCATCCTTGGCTGTTTGTTAGAACCAGTGCAGAATTCCCTTAGAATGTATAGGGTTGTGGAGGGGGAACAAGGTTTCGGCTACCTAGGTGCATAGTATACATCCAGGGATGGGAACCATGGGTACAAGTGCTGAGCTTATTGATGGTTTGATTCAATTAAAGAGTACAAGGAACAGATAGATTGCAATGTTTCCTTCAGGTGCCTGGTAGTTCTATGACAGTTTTTTGTGTTATTTATTTCTTTTCTGTTTTCTCGTAAATGGGCTTTGAATTAAAGGTGGTCTTCAGATAATTGGAGGTTTTATTCTCTGGTAAAGGCCTAGAGTACACAATTTCCACTGCCAATAAAAGATCCTTAATTTTAAAATTCATTAATAGATTGGTCTGCCTTCATTTTACGAAAATTTAGGAAGCAAACCTAGACTCGTTTGAATAGATGGCCCCTCATCTCTACAGAGATTTCTACAGAGATTAGGGACCATAAGTCATATAACAAATAGAAAGCTCTCCAGACTGGAACTGATTTACGATGATGATTCCCAGTCTTTGGGCCTCTGGAGTTATTGTAGAGATTGCTGTTTTTTCAATCAGTAGGTATTTGAAGTACACATATTTGAAGAGAACCATCATATGTGAGTGTGAGTGTGAGTGTGTGTGTGTATGTGTGTTTTAACCTTTAAGTAATAAGGCTAGAACTACTAGTCTGGAATGGTTTTAGAAATTGGCATTTCTTATTTGACAGTTTATAAAAATGTCAGGGATGTCTTCCTTTAGCAGGTGTTCAGTTCTAAAATGTCTGGAGACATGTGGCTTCATTCCAAATCTCTGTAGATTTTCTTCTCTGTCAGCAAGCCTGCCATTGGCATATAGAAAGCTCCAGTGAGGGTCCTCTGGCATCATCCTAGGACTTGTCACTGAGTTGATTGGATGTAACAGCATGTCACATCTCAGGGGGAAGAACGGCATGCAGGTGAGGAGCAGAGGTTTGTCGCTGTAGCTTTTCTAGGCAGTCTCCTAGCAATTTAAGTTAGAAAGATTTAACGTGTGGAGTCTTTGAAGATGTATTGGTTCATTCATCCAAGAAAATTTTGAGCGCCGCACCTCTGCAGGGTTCAGTGCAGAAAACCTGTTCTCAACATAAATTTGGAACACCGAAAGTAATCCTTCTTTGGAGGACGTATTTTGATGTGCAGAGGCAGAAGGGGACTTTGATGTGCGGAGGCAGAAGGGGACTGTGAGCTAAAGCTCTTGGTAGCTTTAGCAAGCCATGATGGAGGGAGAACCTTGGACTTGAGGATCTGGAGAGCAGGGGCAGCCTCGTTTTTATTTTTGCATCCCGTCCGATGCTGGGCACAGTTGTTGGCAGATTGTAGGCGCTGGATACATCGGCTATAGAACTCAAGAGGGAAATGAGGATAAAAGTGATACTTGTTCAAGGGGGACCTAGAGAACTGACCATAGAGTTTTTAGAGATGAGTGGGCATATCAGCTGGGAACTGG
The DNA here is from genome assembly GCF_047675955.1 of Chlorocebus sabaeus. NCBI lineage: Eukaryota > Metazoa > Chordata > Mammalia > Primates > Cercopithecidae > Chlorocebus > Chlorocebus sabaeus. The sequence continues at coordinate 78,638,885 of NC_132913.1, forward strand.
AAGCAAGGTAGGAAGGATAGGAGCAGCATATTCTCATTAGCCAGCTCTGAAGATGACTCTAATTGCCTTTGCTCCTTAGTTGGAGAACTAGCAAGGGCCTGCAATGTTACTAGTGCAAATGTAATCACACTTTGACTTTTAAAAGGAGGTTAGGTGCCTGTGTCTTCTCATTGAATTTATACAGACTAGCATTAGAGAGCATTGCTGAGTCCAAATAACCCAAATGAAGAATTTTAACTAGAGTATAAAATAGAGCCTCACTCCTCTTTAACTTAATTCTTTGAGTATTTTATATCCACAGAGCTCTTTCTTTGTAAGCATATGAATGTGCACTTATATATGCCTACTGAAATAACACTTTATTTCATTTCCTCTTTGTTATTTGTAAATAGTTGGCAAGCAAACATAGACTTTGAAAATGCCATACATTAATTTTATCTCTTTTTTTGCATGAATAGGAGAAAAGGTGATGTTAGGATTAATTACACCAGTTTTTTTCTGAGCATACACCATGTGTTACACTGTGCTAGGGAATTAAGATGGTGAGTCTTAATTCCCACTCTCAAGAGAGAGAAACTGTAAACAAAAAGGTCTCCCAAACTTAAAACACAACATATTACGCACCATATTACAAGGCTGTAATAGATGTAGAAATAGGATTTTATAGGTGTACAGGTAAGGGACTCCTAGAGCGAACTGAGAGGCAGGGAGTTCCAAGGAAATGAGCCAGGAAAAGTAGCAGGGCCAGCTCTAGAGAAGGGCCTTGCCTGCTTTGTAATATGTAGCACATCAGTGAGAAATCAAGCTTTTAGGATTTGGTTCTGTATGAGTGTATCTTGCCTGGTTTTGACCTTTCTGGGTAACCAGAAATCAGTCTGGGTATATAGAAATGCGGCTTTCATATTGAAGATACAAGCTTGTATCAAGCTTATATTTTGTAATAAAAATATTTGTACTATGTAGAGCTCCCAAAGACCTGATGCCTGTCTCCAGATTATCCTGAAGCAGTCTCTGTTCTGATCCAAGGTCTCACTTCTACCCAGCTATTTTGGGAGGATTGTCTCTAGTCTTTTATCAGATAACTTTAAGCCCCTGAAGATATATAGTAATAAATACCAACTTCTGCTTGCAGATTCAAGTGTTTGCTTCTCTCAAAAAATATATATGTAATCTGTGTGTGATATTTCAACAGTCATTTTCTTGTAGCCACTTTTGAGACGTATTGACATGACCTAAAACACTTTCAAACAGATATTTGAGTGCTGTGCATTTGGATGTGTTCTGAAGCAGCTCTGTCTCTGTGATGGAAGCGTGTAAGAGTTGTTTGAAGCCCTTTGTATCAGGGCACTTTCTGTGTACCGATGTTAAATCTTCCTCTAGCAGTCACATAGTTTAAAGCATGGCTGTTTAGTCACTCCCTGCCTAAAGTCCAGGGCCAGGCTCTGCCTAGATTGGTGGAGAGCATAGGAAGCTTATAAACCGATGAGGGAGGGAGTGGCCTCTTTGCATTTTAGGCTAACTCCAGTAGGGAGGAGGGGGGCTGCAGGGAAGAGAGCCTGCAGGCAGAGTGGTATATGTTATTTTTGCTTTACCCATTCTTATGTGACCACTTGGAGTCATTTTGTTATGCAGATATTTTAGCGTTGATAATACCATAAACATAAGCAATCACAAATAATATGTAGAACAGACTTGGCATCTTGAGCTTCCTTATTGTTGAAACCCTTTCTTTAGAATGGCAACCAGGACTGGGGTAAGGGAAGGAATGGAAGTGGAAACCCTCTGGAAGATACACTCATATAAGCCCTACTATGTTGACCATACACAGTCCTCTCAGAGAAAGCTGTCAGTCACTCTAGGCCTGGAGCCTGCTCAGTCTCTGAGGGGGCTTCTCTCTTCATGGTCTGAATCATCATCCTCTGATGTCCTTTGAGTCACTGATTTTCTTTTTAAAATTAAGACATGGATTTGGTTAAGTCTTGATGGAACTTACTTGTTTTCTATTTGAAAGACTAGAGGAAGGGTTTCTACATTTTGTCTCTGTTCCAGATTTGCAAACCTTGTTTGAACAGATAAATCATAAACCCTGGGTATGATGGGATGTTGAGCCTCCGGACCACATTAGGAACATCTCAGTCGAGACTGCCCCCAAAATCCTTGGACCTGCTGCTAAGACATCTCTCTGGTGCCTAAGCAAAATAAATGCATTATGCTTATAATCAGAGTACACCTTTGAACCATCATTTTGGGGGACAGAACTGATACAATTTTGCTTTGAGTTCTAACAGATTTCTTACAGAAATGTTTAAAAGTATGAAGTTAAATCTGGCTACAAGGGGGACAAGATTAGGAATGGAGAAGGAGTCATGGTAATGAAAAAAGCAACGTATTTTGACAGCATTGTGTCAAGATGGCTTGTGAAAATGTCTTGCTTAGTTATAGAAATCCCCATTAAGAGGTTCCTGAAGGCCAAAAATGAGAAACTCCTCTAAGACAGTGGCAAGCTGGTGATGGTAAAGAAAGGGTGGCTTTGGAAGGTATTCGGTGGCTGGATGAAAGAAGAAAAGCAAAATTTTAACTCAAAAAAACTTTTTTCTGGTTCTAGTATTCCTCTCTAGTATTCCTCTCCTGGGAAAGGTTTTGTTGTTGTTTTCAACAGGCAACATGGACCAAATTGCTTGTCCTCACATAGCTAAATTATTTTCTAGTTAGATAGTACATGATTTCTCTAAACTGAACTCCTGAGGGTAGGGACAGTATCCTTTGTATGCCTCTGCCTGACACTCTCCTGACACATAAAATGTTTATTGAATTAATGAGTACTGAATTATCTTAAAATTATTCCCAGAATGCTTCCTTCTTTACAGTATCATGATATGAATTTAGCTATTAACAAGGAAGACTCTTATTATTCTTATTTTTGTTATTTTGCCAATTCACTTTTCTTTCTGTACAATAGTATATGCAAGCTCAGACATTTCATGGTACATACACAGTGGTCTGTGTGTATGTATGTGCAAGTATCTATCTATATTCAGGCATCTCATTAATATTGGTAGATTTAATTGAATTTTGCAGCCACTCCATGAAATGGCTACAGATTTGATTTTCCAAAACATGAATGGATTGGTGATCTTGATTCTGTAAGGCACACCCACAGATTCAGCCCCCGCATACCTTTTAGTCTTTTGTTGAGTACCTGCTGCATTTCAGACCCAGGGCATTTTACAGACATCCACTGCACAGCCCTGTGAGGCTTCAAGCACAAACCAAAGCTTGAAGAAGTTGATAACCTTTTACTACTGCCCATTTTCTCTCCTTTATGCATTAAAAAAAAAAATTGGACAGTATGTACTTGGGGTTCCAGTTCAAATGGCATCTCTACCCATTGCCTTCTGTGATAACCTCAGCCAGATCTCTCTGCACTTCCACAGTATATGGTGCTGTTCAGGTCCCCAGCACAGTGCTTTCTAGGGCAGATGGGGCACTGGGGGCTGTTAGAGTTAGAGGAGAGTGTTTTACATTTGACTCTTGTAAACATGAAAGCTTCACTTAGCTAAGCAGTGTAACTCTTTGGGATGTGGATATGACGTACTTTAGATCAGAATGTGTTTCTAAGTTAGACAAAGAAAAAGTGGCATATGAGGTGGTGCTTTTTAAGGCTTGAAATCAGTAGGGAACATCTGTCTGTAAAAAATCAGCAGAAACCATTCTTTTTAATAAGTGCAACATTAAATTTAGCATTAAGTTCTAAAGGTGATTAGCAAGGTCTGTAGAGTAACTTCTCTTGGGATAAGTGTTTCCATGATTTAGTTGCCTGTAACAGTCATAAAAATTGATCATGAAATTAATTGAAATAAGCCATTTTTGCCAAAAAGTTTGGAAACATTTGTGTTGGGAATTTGTTTAAAGTGTGCTTACCTTGAACCAGAAAGGCTATTCTTGTAGACCATAAGTGTGCAATTCTTTTAAAAAGAGTTGGGTATTAAAAGGTGATTGTTAGAATTCTTTTGTTAAAAGAGATAGTAAAAATGCTTTAAGAGCTTATTGAATTTGAATTAAGAGCCCCAATTGCATATTTGTTCTTTTCCCCAAGTCGATGTGTTTTGTTAATTTCTGGATTGGGGATATAGCATAATTTCCTCCCGGCTGTCTGCTTCCTCCCAGCCTCTTTCCTTGCATATGTGTTGGGGTTCAGATTTTGCAGCTTTCCATGACATGCTTCTTTCAGTAAAAGTCATCTTTTCCTTTTCTTAATATCTTTAGGAGTTTGCAGATATGTTTATTACCTTCTACCTCCTTTTTGTGGGGCAACTTAGGTGAATTTCTTGTTGGATTTTAAGCTTCTAGATGACAGATTCTCTTCATCATCATCCTTAGAGCCCTCACAGTGAGTACAGCGCCTCTTACCTCATGAGTATCCATGAACTCCTTTGGGAGCCCTGCTCTTCTGGATGACCTCACCCCTGCTTCCACACACTCTTCCATTTTAGTTATTAAGGGATTAAATCAAGGCAGTGGAAGCCATTCATGCTTCATTAATTTGTGAGATAACGGCCTGCAGTAGCAAGGGCAGATAAAGAAGTGGAATTAACCTTTTTGCTTTTGACCTCTTGCCAAACCCCAACAGGATGCTCCGCTGTGGGGAACTTTCCCCCCTGTGGTGGTTTTGTGCCTAGGGCATTTCTAGGTACTGTTTTCTTTGAAGCAAGTTTCAGAAGGAAGTCCTCAGCAGCACAAGGAATTGCTGCTAAATTCCAAAGAGTGGCTTCCAGGCCCTCAAGACAGATGTTTCCTTCTCTCTGCTTTTATACCTTAAGTTCAGTCCTTTTCCTTCCTGGGATAATTTAGTCTCTCTAAATCCCTTATCTACTTCCTAATGGGTGTCTCCAATACCTGGCTTTTGCAATCCACCTTTGCAAAAGAGTCACTCTTTGGCCCAGTTCACATTCTTACAAGTCCAGTAGAAGGAAAGGTGCTTATTTTGTTGAGTAACTCTTAGCAAGCTGGCTGGGGCAGACTTGAGGGTCTCCATTATGATTTGATAATGGTCAGACCTCCAGGCTAGAAAAACTTTTGGGGTGTCCCTAAACTTCTTTGTCACGAGGACTGCAAATACAAGTTCTAAAATCTTGAAAGAAAACTACCCCTTGTGTTTTAGATTATTTTTTGTAACTAGGATGTGAACTCCTGAAATAACGAGCTTTGCTTATTAGTTCTAATGCTGAAGTAGAAGAGTTTCTTGTCTAATTATGCAGGTGTTACGGGAAAGGGGTCCCAATCCAGACCCCAAGAGAGAGGGTTCTTGGATCTTGTGCAAGAAAGAATTTGGGGTAAGACCACAGAGTAAAGTGACAAACAAGTTTATTAGAGAATCAGAGAAACAAAAGAATGGCTACTCTGTAGACAGAGAAGCCCCAAGGGCTGCTGGTTGGCTTTTTTTTCTTTTGTGGTTATTTCTTGATCATATGCTAAACAAGGGGTGGATTATTCATGAGTTTTCTGGGAAAGGGGTGGGGAAGTCCTGGAATTGAGAGTTTCTCCCCATTTTAGACCATGTTAGGTAAATTCCAGATGTTGCCATAGCATTTGTAGATTGTCATGGTGCTGGTGGGAGTATCTTTTAGCATGCTAATGCATTATAATTAGTGTGTAATGAGCAGTGAGGAGGACCAGAGGTCTCTTTCTTTGCCATCTTGGTTTTGGTGAGTTTTGGCCGGCCTTTTTTTTTTTTTTTTTTGCCACATACTATTTTATCAACAGGGTCTTTATGACTTGTATCTTGTGCTAACCTCTTATCTCATCCTGTTACTAAGAATGCCTAACCTCTTGGGAATGCAGCCCAGTAGATCTCAGCTTTATTTTACCCAGTCCCTATTCAAGGTGAAATTGCTCTGTTTTGAAGGTGTCTTACACAGGGATTTCTAGTTTTTAAAACATCGTAACACATGTGAACCATTTTATATACATGTAACATTCAGATACTATGATTTTCCTTCTTAGCGGTTACATTTGACTGCCAAGATTAAAGTATATTTTTGAGTGACCCATTAAAAAAAATGTGAAATATGGTACATGTTGAGGCTGACCTAGGTAATCTATGAAATTTCACAAAAATATTGTGAGATCTGTGTTTTGAAAACAAGTGTGATTCTAAAGGAAGAAGAAACTAAAATGCATATTCATCATATCCTATTTTAAAGCCTTACTTTTGAGCTTTATTCGATGCTTTACTGTTGTCGTTCTAAAACAGATGTCATCTTAAAGTGATTTATCTTGATGATATTATTTTAGTTTTGTAGCCAGTAAAAACAATCCTTTTCCAGTTATGTAGCCAAAGGAAAGCAACATGGCCACCTATGTTTAGGATATAAGAATGTAAGTGAAATTAGAAAATTACATGTTGATTAAACATTCTTAGAAAAAATGATTGTAGCTCATTTTCTAAGATAATTTTCACCTGCATTCTGCCATCTGTCATGCTATGGCATACATCTTGGTTATATTGGGATGGCAGCTAGGGACTTCTTTGAGATTAGATGTGTAAAAATGAAAGTGCAATGCCTTTAAAAAAAAATAAGTTGTTGTTGCATGGTATGTCTTTTTCTATTTTATTTCCTTTCAACCTATCTGTGATTTTATATTTTAAATGTCATTCCTATAGGCACATATAGTTGAGTCTTGTTTTTATATTCATTCTTACATTCTCTGCCTTTTAACTGGAGTATTTTGTCCACTGACATTTAATGTAATTATTGACATGGTTGGATTTAATTTGTCATTCAATTATTTATTTCTGTTTCTTCCCTCTTTTTTTTTGTTTTTTGTTTTTTTGTTTGTTTTTTGTTCCCCTATTCTTGGCTTCTTTTGGATTATTTGAATTTTTTATTCTTATAATTCCATTTACTTTTTAGTTATTTTGGCTGTAGTTCTTCATGGGTTATTCTAGGGATTATAATACACCTTAACTTTTTAGAATCCATATAGAGTTAACATTGTCCTGCTTTATGTGAAATGTAGAAACCTTCCAACCTTTTAGGTATATTTACCATCCATCTCCCCCCAGTCCCATCTGTTATGTTTGTTTTCACATTGTTTTCTTTTTACTGCATAGTGCACACTTTGCCCATTGTCATTTATTTTGAAGAAAGGCTTCTCTACCTTTTCTTGCCCTGAAGCTTGGACTATTTAGGAATGTTTACCAGTGTTGTGGCTAGCAGGGGTAACTGTAATGTGTACATAAATTAATTTACCATGCTCATACTGGCATAGGACAAGACTGCAGCGAAGCTTTCCAGGATAAAGGTACAAATAACTATAAAGTCTTATTTTCCCTAAAGTTTGATTTTAAGATATGATAAGATGAATGTCTGGTGGAAGGGTGTAACACTAACTTGACAATGACATCAAAATATCAACTTGGGAATATTTTCCAGGCGGGCAAATGTTTCTGAATTAAGAATATGAGACAATTACAGACGTAAAGATATAAGGAGGGCCAACGTAATGCCTCTCCTTAAGAAAACTCAAGGTTTCCATGCAAAACACACCACACATAATTCCCTTTCTCCTTTTCGTTCTCTTCCATGTCCTTGTGGACCACCTCAATCCTGATTGGGCTTAACATGAAGTTAGAATTAGGGAAGCACATGGAGGCTGGGCATTTTTAAAAAACACTTTTTCGGGGGTTAGTTTAGAAACACCCAGTTTTAGGACTAAACCAGAGCTAGAAAGGAAAAGAAATAGTTGAGACTTGTATATCTCAATTGTAGGTGGGAATTCTGAGACTGAGCTATTTTGAGAGGGTTGAATTCAAAAGGAGAATTTCCTGGTGTTATTTGAAAGTACTCTAATGAAAAGGAATACCATTTTGAGAGCTTTTGAAGAAAATGACTTGAAATAAGAAGGTGGAAACAGTTATCTAAGTTCAGGTAAGTTTCCTGAGACAAATTTAGTTCTGTTAAACACTTTGGCTAATGGAGAGGTCCAACTACCAGTCCTCAGAATGGATTAGATTAGCTTTGGAGAATGATTTCTGAAGCAACTCTATAGGGAAGAGCCAGAGAGGCTGAAACATGGGGCCATGTTTGAAAGAGCATAAGCTTTGGATCTATTTGGTGTCACAGACATCTTTTCTGCTTTGCACTTGAAACAAACCTAGGAAGGAAATGGCAGGGTGGAGAACATGGAGTTTTGGGAAAAGAAGCCCTGCCATTGCGTCTGATGGCCATGAAAGCAGAACCACTCTGATGAACACTCTGAACAGAAATAAGATGGGAGAGGAAGATAAATACCAGCTAGACAATTGAGAACATGCAACCCAGCATTCCACCCTGACAGAAAATAGCAGATGAGCCCCAAACCAAACTTCTAAAACCTAAAAGTGATAGATACAGCTGTTGGGAAACATACTTAGCACTGGGAAAAGTTTGGCTCTCAAAGAACAGCCGTGTAGCTGATCTGGAAATGAAGGGGAGATGGCCTTTAAACATCAGGCTGACCCTATTCTTAGAGCTCAACTAGAGGACAGAAGAAGAGGATAAAACCATGCCCTTAATGTGGTAGGACTAAAACCATGTTTACCCCCTTACGCTATCGTCATTATATTATAATTAACCATTCATTTCTCCGTGTGGTAAATAACAATGCTGACACGGTCACAAAATAATGTGAAGCATATGGGTCACAACTGGTTTTAACTAAAGATTTCTCTAAAGATTTATTTAAGTTCCTTAATTACAGAGTGGCTTGGAAGACTGGCATGTGGTTTCAGTTTATAGTTATAAATGTTGGAGCTGATGATGGGTACGTGCTCATATTGCCAGAGAGGGAGAGGAGTAAGATTGGGAGGGGGATTCGTGTTCTTTGGGAGCCTCCCTCTTGCCCTTTTTTTTTTTTTTTAAAGAAAGTGAAGATCTGTGTTTATAAGAATAAGTGTGATGACATTTATACTGTCCTTGAGATGGGTATGCCAGTAGTTACAAGCCAATTTTTCCAGTACTTTAATTGGTAAATTTTCATGTCACTTTGAACTCAGTGGCTCTCTAGAATCCTGAAAAAATAAATCCCTTTTAGCTTTTGTCTTCTATTAAAATTATACTCTCTAGGCTGGGCGCGGTGACTCAAGCCTGTCATCCCAGCGCTTTGGGAGGCCGAGACGGGCGGATCACGAGGTCAGATCAAGACCATCCTGGCTAACACGGTGAAACCCCGTCTCTACTAAAAAAATACAAAAAACTAGCTGGGCGTGGTGGCAGGTGCCTGTAGTCCCAGCTACTCAGGAGGCTGAGGCAGGAGAATGGCGTAAACCCGGGAGGCGGAGCTTGCAGTGAGCTGAGATCCGGCCACTGCACTCCAGCCTGGGTGACAGAACAAGACTCCGTCTCAAAAAAAAAAAAAAGAAAATAAGTATTCAACTTAGGTTCTTTGACTTAAAATGAACTCACTACAGGGTCATTTGGTGATCTTCCAAAGCCTCGTGTTTGTGTGTATGTGTGTGTATGTATGTGCCATATATGTTACTCATTTTTTAAGTAATTTTGCATTATTTTGGAACTAGTGGTAAATATAATGCAAAGTTGTAGTCCTGGGAGCATGGGAAAAAGGTCTGTATTCAACAATACATAAAGAATTCAGTTAATACGTATTATATATTGGAAAACATCTTTTGTGTTTGCTGTAATGTGTTTTCCTACATTTCTTGCCAATGATGATAATGAAAGTGGCATCTCGAAATATTGTCTGGACATTGGAGGAGCAGCAGGGGAGGAAGGCTCATCAAAAAATCTAAGCAATGCTTTCCTTCCCTGCATGAAGGTCATAGAAGAAATGAATTTCCCAATGTTTATCCTTCTTCATGGAGCTCACTCCGGTAGAGACTTTGCCACTGCTTCGAGAGAATCCACTCATTCATCCATCCCTTCATTTATGACTTGGTGTCGGTTACATTTCATGTTTATGTCTCTGTGGCATAAACATGGCGTAAAGATTAATTAGAACGGCTCTGCCCTAGAGGAGTTTATATTCTGGTAGGGAATAAGAAGGTGTGTACATAACTAATTATAACACTGAAAGATTTTCTGACATTTATTCAGAGCTTTATAACTTTCAAAGTGCTTGTACGCACTTTTATTTGATCTTCTAAAGTATATGGCTACATTCTCCATGTTGGAGATGAAGACACTGAAGTTCAACCATGGTGATGACTTGCTTGAAGTCACGTAGGTATTGAGATACATCTATAGGGCCCAGGGAATTGCATCTGAGATGTTTTCTGCCTCTGTGTTCATTGTTTTCCACTATCCCCATTATGCAATGGTGCACAGACTGGGGAATCAGAGAATATGAGAGAAGGTTAAGGCCGCAAGCTGCTGTGGAGCTTGAGCAAGGCTTTGGTTGTGTAGAGAATGGTTGAAAAGGCTTTGAGAGACAGAAAGAGATCAGTGTACATTGTTCAAAGGAACAAGCTAGAACAACCTGTTACTCAAAAAAGACCCTGGTGTCAAGATTTTTATTACTTTTTTTCTGTCTGTCTTTTTTTATTCATACATCATGCAACAAATGTACTTAGAGTGTACAGTACTTATATGCAGGGCAGCAGACTCACTGATATGAGGGTTACAGAGTAAGACTAGGGGTGGCTATCCTCGAGATTCTCACAGTAGGTCAGCTGGAAGGTAAGATACGCTGGCAAATAATTGTAAGGGAACATGATGAGAGAGGGAAGAACGTGATTCATAGTATTTCTGGGTTCAAGTTATGACTCTTCTGAGAATGGGATCACGGGCTTCTCATGTCATCTCTTAAGACCGTGTTTCTTTAAAGAGGCTAGCATTTAATTTTGCAGATCTGTGTTGAAGAGTAAGTCCAATTGTGAATCCTAGGACACTTTACTGGGCTCCTGGCACATCAAAGGTGTTCAGTAAATTGTCATTATTTATGGTTCCGTATGCCTTTGGAAGAAAAGCCAAAGTCCTTGACTGGTATGAACAGCTCTCTGTGATCTGGTTGGCCAAATGTACACTATTCCTGTATCCCAGCCCTTCACCAGTCTCCTGCAGACTGGTTGCTCTCACATGCACCCTTATCACCCTGTGGTCTGTGCAAAATGCAGAGGTGCTATATCCCAGTGGTCAGTCTCAGGCATTAACTCTGGCCCTGCTGTGTCACACTGGCAGTGGACCTCAGCAAGTTATGCCTTTGCTTTGTGCTGGTCTTATTGTGAGATTTAAAATGACTAAATGTAAAGAGCTTGGAGGCAGTTCTGGTACATGGTAAATGGTGGATATTATTAATTCTAATTACCATCTGACTTTGCTACTGGCTGTTTATCATCCTGCGCTGAAGCTTCCTATCAGCTCTTTTGTTTTTCATTTGGAACCTGCCTATCTCTCTCCCCAGCTCATCTCTTATCCTCTCTTCATTATGCTTTGCTTTGCCTTCCAGCTACATGGAACTGCCCATTATCCTTCACCCCACCTGATGTTTTGGCCTTTATTTTTACCTAAAAGGCATTTGTCTTGCTCATTCATTCTTTAGGACTGAGTTTTCTACTCTTGAGTTTCTCTGAGTCCAATTTCCACCCCTTTGAGGTTTCTGTCTTGCTCTTCAATGTTTGGCACATACCTTTATCATTGGGCTTAATGTATTGGCTCCATTTTCTCTTTGTCTCTCTTTCCTGCTTTTGACGGAGAACTCCTGAAAGAAGGGGTCAAGCATTAATTGTCCACATTCCCAGCTTGTTCTTGACACATAGTAGACTCTTAACAAATACTTGTTAATAAATGAAATGAGGACTTTACCTATTTTAAATTATCTTATTGTCAGAATCATTTTTTCCAATTAACTAGAAGGGGCAAAATTTACTTTAGTAAATTTTGAAGTGGGGAAGAGCAACAGGAGCACTGCTCTGGCCTTACTTGATAGAGGCCCTTTGCCATCCTAAGGCAGGGTTCGAAGTTTGGGAGGCTTGGGCCGGACAAAAACCCTGGCAAACCCAATTTTGCCTCTGATGGATCTTAGAGTTTCAGTCATTTGTTTGTAAAGGCAGTAGTTCTGTATTTAACTTATTGTAGTTAAACACAGCTATTTGGTATTTGATAGTATTTTTCTGATGTTTGAAAAGATTTTTCCCCCCACTATATTGAAACTTCAGTGTATTGTCCTGAAAAATCTCAGTATCATCCCATTTTAGACAAGTGGTGTAACGTTTTCTCCTTGTTTGTCTGAGTTACCTGGATTTTAGTTTAACAACCCATAAATGTAGCTTGCTGGGTTTATAAATAAATAAATAAATAATTTATTTAAATAATAAGTCATATCATTGGAGTACAATAAAACAGTACTGTTTTGGTTAATAGAGAATACATGGAGGAAGGTAACATGGGCCACAAAGGATGAGTTTATTTATTTATGGATTTTAAGAATTAAAGGGAAATAAAAGGTGATAGCTTGCTTTCCATAAGCATATCACAGTAGCCCTTTAAGGAGCTTGTAGTTCCATCTGATAAACACATAATAATGATCTGAATTCTAAGGACTTTTTCCCCATTATCCCCTGCAGCTTTGCCCTTTCGGATGAAGCATACAGATCCCTACGAGATCAAGATAAGGACCAATGTATTCTCATTACTGGGGAAAGCGGAGCAGGAAAAACAGGTAAGGCTCCTACCAAGCAACTCTGCAGAAGGTAAATGACAGAATGACAACAGCAAACAAAGAATGACAACAGCAAAGAGGACAAGTGGGGCCTCCTTAGCAAGATCTGTCACAAGGCCACTGTGAGGGTGCTTCTGCAGGAGGATACTGGTTAGGATCACAGAATGTTCTCTGGACTCCCCAGAGAAACAAGGTGCCTATCCAAGGGGATTCCAACCAATATGAAGTCTAATGCTGGATGGTGCAAGATCTTTTTACTTTTCTCCCAAGACATTAAACCTATATGCTCTTGCAGATTCAAACTGCTTCCCCAAGAATGCCAATTTATTTAGGTTTTAAGAGAGTACAAACACATTCTACCTTTGCTAAAAAGTGAGGGAAGGTACCAGGAAAATGCTAACATTTTACTCAAGAGTTTTCCTCTGAAGCCTGAAGAATTGAGATTTTTATATGTATTTTTTAGACCTGGCAAGCTTTGCATAAAACAACCCTCCAAATGGGAGGGTTATGCTTTTTACCCCTTGCACTTTTAATAAATGCAATTCATATGATTGGTGGTCTTAAGTGAGAAAAATGACTTTACAGATGGTGCCCAGCTACCTGGAAAAGATTCAGAAGAGCCACATTCTCAGAATCCAACCTTAGAAAGGTTAAAGCTGCTGTTGTCCGTGGTTGTTTTTTTTTTTTTTTTTTTTTTGATGGAACTGATGAGTCTGTGGAGGAGGAGGATGGTGAGGGAGATGGTATTTTCATAAGGTTTCATCTGTAAAATGCTTTTGTTTTATAGATAAGATCTGATAATTGGTCAATTCTTTTAGTATTCAAAGGTGGGATTTTAAACGTTTCTATTCTGCGTGGCTGTTTAGTTGTCACATGTACACATTTTGAGTTCCCATTGATCAAGAGAAGAAAATCTGCCATAGGTGTTGAGTCAGCTGACTAAATCCATTTTATTCACAAGCTCTTAGAAAGATTTGTGCCTTGAAAGGCTCACTATCTGCGTGGAAATGGTTTTCCTTCTACACCTACTCTTTCCTCCACTTTCCTTAGGAGTAACTCCTCCCTCTACCCCATGCAGCTGAAGAAAGAGTGGTTAGATGAGTGTGTCCAGCCTCCTTTCTTGAGCCCTTTGGAGACACTGAGCACCATTGTTTTGCAGGGCTAGGCAGGTTCTAGGCTTTAGGTGGTCAGAAATGAAGGGAAAAGGATTGGCATGTAAGAGCCTTAGGTAACAGAAAACATGGTGTCATATTGTTGAAGGAATTTTAGTTGTAAACCATCTGGTTTAGGCTCCTCCACATGGGATAGCCAGACTCCTTTTGTAGTGATGAAGTCTCACCGCTTTGAATGGCGCACCCCTGGAATTGTCGTACAGGCTCAGCTAACAAAAATTCTTCCTTACCTAGAGTTCAATTCTGCCTCTACCCATTGGTCTTCAGTCTGCTATCTGGAACTTTACCATATTAGTCTGCCTTATCCTCTACAGGACAATCACTCAGTTATTTGAAATCAACCATTTTATCTTCCTAGGGCTAAAAATCCCTTTTCTTCAAATTTTCTCATTTTCTACACATTGACTTATTCATTCATCCAGAAAAAAATTACTGAGTACCAACTTGGTGAAAGGTACTGTACTAGGGACATAGACACTGACCTTGCCCTTATCACATTTAGTTTGGTAGGGGAGATAAACAGTAGCTCTTTGCATATACATATATGTATGCACCTATACATACAAATTACATGCAAAACATAAGTGGAGTAAAGGAAAATCACATGGTGCTTACGAGAGCACATTAGAAGAAGAATTGGATCTTACAAATATCTCATTGTCTTGGTCCTGTTCTGGAAACATCCTAATTTGTCAATATGCTTCATGGAATTGCATACCAAAAAGTAAACAGAATACTTGAGATTTGGTCCTGGTTGTGGTGGAACTCTTATCCTTCTTTTTCTTTTTGAGACAGAGTCTCGCTCTTATAGCCCTGGCTGGAGTGCAATGGCACAATCTTGGCTCACTGCAGCCTCCACCTCCTGGGTTCAAGTGATTCTCCTACCTCAGCCTCCCAAGCAGCTGGGATTACAGGTGCCCACCACACGCCCAGCTAATTTTTGTATTTTTAGTAGAGACGGGGTTTCACCAAATTGGCCAGGCTGGTCTCGAGCTCCTGACCTCAGATGGTCCGCCCACCTTGGCCTCCCAAAGTGCTGGGATTACAGGCATGAGCTACCGTGCCTGGCCTGTTATCCCTCTTAATGTGGACCCTGGGCTTCTATTAATATAAAGCATGTATTGACTCATACAGGTCTTTAAACCAAGTAAGATATTACAGGATTTTTTTTTTCCCCCACAGTAACTTCCATTAGGTCAGATCTGCTCAATCTAGTATTGATGAACAAAATTATTTTAAACTTACATGTAGAATATTGTATTTATTTTTATTAGTTTTGGTCCATTGTTATAACCTCTTGAGAAGCTGACAAATGCTGATTCTTTCCCTTCTCTTAGGATTGCTGTCATTTTGCTGAGTAATAATGATACTAGCTAACCCACATTCAGCACTTATCACATGCTGGGCGGTGTGCTTATTTACATGTATGAGATAAGTATTTTTGTTATTTCAATTTTTATGATGGGAAAATAGGAACACAGAAACGTTAAGCAATTTGCCAAAACTTATACAGTGAATAAGTGGCAAAGCTGGGATTTTGAATGCAGGTAGTGTAGTCCTAGAGTCCCTGCTTTTATCCACTGTACTAAGCTGCATCTCTGTACCTTGAACATGGTACAGAGTAGTTCTTGAACATGGTTCTTTCTGAGTGCCATACTACTTTGCCCGTGTTGGTAAGTCTCCTTCAGCTAGCTTCCCATGACTTCTTAAGGGATGGATTTTGTATTGTATTTCTACTAGCTAATTTAATGCCTGCCATACAGTAGGCAATCAGTACATATTTGAATAATTGAATGAACACCATGCACTAATCCAAGGAGCCAGCCTCCTGTCTTTATTTAAGTAATTGACAAAAACACTAAATAGACTGGGCCGAAGACTGATGTGTATGAAAATTGCCAGGTCTCATTTAAAATATAAGTCTATCTTACTAAAAATTAGTTGATTTGCTTAGTTCTGGGTATCTTTATCTTTCTCTACTTTTTTCCTTAGGCAGTCTCAACTGTTCAATAATGTTAATGTGTTCTACATTTATACTTCAGATTAAAATACCTCTTGGCTGATCTCCGATCTAATGTATTTACTGCCTGTCTCACATCTCCACTTGGGGTCTCACATGCATCTCAGACTAAGCATGTACAAAATGGAACTCTTAATTTCTGTCTTTACCCTCCTATAACCAACCTTTCTAATCTCAATAAATGAGACCACTAGTCAACCTAGTTACCACACTAGAAATGTTTGTTATCCTTGATTTCTTCATTTCCTGTATTTCCCACATCAAATCCATTTCTCAATTTTGTCAGTTCTGGCTCTGGAATATATATCATACCAGGCTCTCTCTTCCTTTTCTTTTTGTCCACATGGAGACTCACAAGCCACCTACGGTTCTCTCTCATGAGGATTATTTGTAGCAATGTCTAATGGGTTTCTCTCCTTTCTCTCTTGATTACCCCTAATTCCATTTTACAGACCCCAGTCTTTGCTTGTTCAGATCTCTCTCTCTCTCTCTCTCTCTCTCTCTCTCTCTCTCTCTCTCTCTCTCTCTCTGTGTCTCTGAACCTGTGGGAAACTTTACAGGACATGGGCATCTTGAGAAAATGCTTTTACCCCTTCCATGTCACTAACCAGTTCTTTCAGGTGAAACAGAGTTTAATTCTTAGAAGCAGTACAGCTTTTTGTTTGTCTCCAGGTTGACCAATGAAAATGGTGGCAAGGCAAGTTAGAAACTCTGTTCCTTGCTGAAGGCAGTTGTACTGATGCTGTATCTCATGCCCAACCCTCCCCCCGTCCTGTTTGACTATTTACAAGCACACATATTCACTTCATATTGCTTCATTTTTATTTTCACTTGGAAGAAGAAAAGAAAATATTCCTAAGCCTCTTTCATCCTTATATTCTTTAGCTTTTTAGCCTTCTTTGTGACTAATGATTTTTTTAGGATATTCTAATTGTATCAGTTCGTTCCTAAATGAGTCATCAGAAGTGGGTTGCGGTCATTGGTTTGATGGGTCTTGGCCAATTCTTCGTCTCCTCTGGAACATGTGTTCTGAGAAGACAGCACATCCACTAATTAGCTATGTCAGTATGTGACATCCGCCTTCTCAGAGAGTTGTTAACACTACTACTTCCTCCTGGAGCCAGATTCCATCTCCTGGTGGGCTCATGTATCTTGCTTACTGAAAAACTGAGTGGAGGTTGCTAGTGCTGTTTCAGAGGATTGGCATCCATTTTTCTTAGGAAAAAAATAAACACTATCCTATTTCTCTGGTAGAACTCTAGTAGTAGAATGGAGTTCATTCTTCTTTTTTGTAATTGTCTCTTGATATTTTTCTGCTTGACAATTTGTCCTATTGGTTTCAGTGCCCAAATAACCACATGAAATCCTCTTCTCCTTGTCATCTTCCCTGGACTTAGTCCTTCTGGGGATCCCGTTACCTTTGTCATAAGCTGGAAAATGGACAATGCTTCCCAGGGCTTGTCATTCTTTCCTCTGGTAGGGCCATTGTGTTTCCAGCACATAGAATTAGGTGCTGCTTCAGGGAGGAGGCTGGAGGAGGGTACAACAGAGACCCTAGAGCATTGCTTCTCAAATCTGCGGTGAAGCACCAGTTCCAAATCTCATGTTCATCATTACTAGAAAAATGAAACAATAGACAAAATAGAGCATTTAAACCTTAATTTTTTCTTTTAGTTTTAACAGGCAAAACAACCAACCAAATTACTACAGAAACTTTTAAAAGCCTACCTGCATGTGTAGATCAGTAATAGTCTGTGGATTGACCAACATTAAATCGTGCTGGTCCTTGGACCATACTTTGAGTAACACTGTCTAGAAGTCACTCAAAGCATTTGTGTGGTTTTTGAGCCTCTGTGCTTCTTGGACCCCATGATGAACTATCATCTTGGGTGCTTCAGCTGTCTGTTATCACTAAGACACGTGCTGCCAGGAGGCAGATACTGCTCCTGAGAGTGGTTCCTTTTGAATACCCACTTAGCTACATGCTTGGTAGCACCTAGCCCTTGAGTCCTTTTCACTTATAGAGCCCAACAGCTTCTTCACCTCTCAGTCCACTGTAGACATAACCAGTGGTTTGCTGACTTACTCTATTTTCTTTCTTTTTTAAAGCAGTGATACAAAAACTGCTTAATATTTTCTGATGGTTTTAATTGTCTTTAGTCTATCAGTTGAGTAAAGCCAAGAACGTGTGTGTTTAAAGTCTCTGTTTTGTGGAGATTACTTACAGGAAAATAAAATGATAGAAGATAATATATAAATTTCAGTATACAGTTGTACAAAGAATTTGGAGTGGGGGTTTCATCTCAGTTTTGAGCAGAAGAGGGATGCCAGGCCATTTTGAAATGTCATATCATCTTATGCACTAAAATTGTTTTTGTGTACATGTGTTTATTGAAAATTTTGTTTTAGTAAATAAAGACGACAATTAACATTTATTGAAGGCCTGGAATGTGCTGTGTGCTTGAGATATAATATCTCCTTTCAATAAAAGTCTTTACTTAATAGTTTGTATAGAACCACCATGTAGTATTAGAGGGCTTATTTTATAAGAAGTAATTAACTTAACTGGGTCATAAACCCTTCTTGGCAGATGATGATGTTATTGGTCTTAAACATTGGAGACACTCTTAAGCTGCAGTTATATAACGTGGCCACTTAGGGAGAGGCATGAACTCTTTTGAGTGCTTTGGGGTGCTATTTAATTCATTACTGCTGTGCTAAATAAAAAATTCATCAGACCTCATAAAAGTGCCCAAGTATTTTTAGGCGTTGAACTCACAATTCACTCCCATGGATACAAATGGTTTGTGGAGAACCTTTCAAGCACTGATGGGGGCAGGGAGGCAGAATATGAGGGAACTATCAAAACTACATTTTTCCAGGGACGTCAGAGTAAATCTCTGAGCCTGAGAATATGATCCCAACATTAGGAAACATAATTATTTGGTTGCTAATTTTACAGTTACTTCAGTTTCTAGGAACTCTTCAGCCATCTGCTAGAAGAGTTATGAAGCCTGCCTTGCTCATTAAGACCTTTGGTTCTAAACCCCAAATGACCTTACATATCTCCAGTGGTTCTCCAACTAGACAGTGACAGAGATGCCACTGACTTACTGTAGCCTAAACATTGGTGAGCATTTCACAGTGTTGAAAATGCCCACATTGAAGCAGAATAGATACGTGATGTCAAGGCCAAAATGTAGTGAGCTTTTGTTTTGTTTCTATCCTGTGTGAGAAAGACCCCTTTCTATCTGTGTGTTTTATATAAATTAACAGAGATTTTGTGGCCCTCTTTCAGAAGAGGATGACATACAGGCTTGTTTCAGTAAAAACATCACCAGTTGTGACTTCCCTTATAGCAAAGACTGCATCTCTCATTGCAGGGCCCATGCGTTTAGTACTCTGGAATAGTTCACCGCTGTTAGATCCATTTGGATGTGCAGGAGCTGGGTTATTTTGCAGCACAGCAGACTCCGGACTGCTAAAAGCTTGCTTCTCCAAGCTGCAGAGTGCTTGTTTTGTTGCACACAAACGTGGCCTCATTGATTTAGGCATTTACTCTTTAGCCCTAAATTCTGGTTTAGGGCTCCGAACCACCAGACCTACAAAAGCTCAATTCCTAGAAGAACTTTGGTGTCTTAACTAGAGGAATGGAGGGGTGAAGAAGTAGATAAATACATGTGTATGAATAAATGTATGACCCTCTCTATATGCCATATGACCTGTAGATCAATATGCGACATATGTGATATTGCCTGTATCTATGAATTTATCCATAGAGACCTGTTACTCCTGGATGAATTTATTAGAAGCTCTGTGAAAAAAGTGCAGAATAAGCCTTGCCTGTTATCATGCCTTTTTTTCCCCTGACACAGTGATTGAATCCATGTGGAGCCTGCTCCGTTAACATACATAGGTTTAGGTATCTTAGGCGTGAGATTCCCATCCTTTTATCATCATCACAATTGTCTTTCCTTGAATTGTTTTCCCTTTCTCATTCACCTTCCACTACTTCACAGTGCTTTTTTTCATTAAAAAGATTATTATGTATGAATGTATCTAATTCTATGTTATGTGATAATTACATGATAATACATATTATTCACAGTACAGTGCAAGGTGTCAGAGAATACAGAATTCAATTAGTTATTCTTACCCTTACAGGACTTTAAAATCCTCACAGGTTTAAACTGTCATCTATACTTCCTTTCCATTGTTTGTAGAAATTAATTCTGATCTAGATACTCTGATCCAGAAGTATTTTGTAACAAGCACTTTGTCCATTAGTGAGGAATATGTGTTAAACCCTAAATGTTCTGCCATTTTCTGATGAGAAGAGATTTTGACCCCAAAGACTTCATATATTTTGTTAGTCCAGTTGTTGATGAATTTTAAGATTCAAGTTACATTCAAACATATATATATAAAATATATATGTACGTAAGTTTACGTATGTGAAGTATCTATGAGTTAGAGAAAATGATGAACCAAGAATTTATTCTAAACAATACTGTTACATTTTGTCTATTTTAAATGACAATATTCTTATATTTAACAGTCAACATAATTCAAAAACCAGACTTTGAAATATGGTGGATGATATTCAATTTTTTATTCTTCTCAGAAATAGTTTTTTGTTATAGAGGTTATCATGTAAAGATTTGATTTGTGTAAGTATATAATATTTGAATACAGATTCAAATTCATTTGAACTTTAGCACCAAAGAGTCAAAAGGAAATGAAGTGCAAAGTCTCATGAGATAACTGTTATTTCCGGTTTCCAGCGTGGTAAAATATTATGAAAACAGTTCCTTAAAGTATGTTGGACCTTGTAATTCATTCTTACTGGTTTATTAATTTCTCTAAAGTAGTGCCTGTGTAATGAACTACTTGAGTTAAAGGTCAAGTATTATGTCAGGAAAAAAAAATTATAAGAGTTGTCTCTTTTAAATAGTGTGATTTTTCTGGAGAAAATACTGTTAATACCAACTTCCAAAAATGACTTATTAAGATGAGCCCAGTAGTACAATTCCTGAAAATGGTTAAGAATCTGAAGATATTTTTAACAACTTGGAAATAAATTATTAAACAACTTGAACTTTATCCTCAAACTATATTTAAAAATTTTATTTGAATTGCTTAAATAGGTTTTAAAGTTCATAAAGTGATTCTTAATTTCAGTTTAAATTAATCCATCTTTATATGCCAGGAGATATTATGGGTTTATATATACTTTAACAGCCAAATGATGTAAGCCTGACCCAAATTCCGGGAGATCTGCTCCTGGTGCCATTTTCAAACACATTTGACCCTGAGAGAACTTGATCCCATCTTGTTCTGGCCATTAAAAAGGTCTCTGAGAGGTCAAATCAATTCTAGTAGCCACCAAAAGATTCTCATTCTTGGTTGGCTGATCGCCACCCCCCTACCCCACCACCACCACCCTGCTAAAGCAGTTGTCTTCTAAGTTCATCCTGGACCAGAACAGGTTTTCAGAGGATTCGTTGTAGCCATGAATGTGAATTTTGAGGTTTTGAGGTTTGGCCACAGTAAGGTCTATAATTACTAGAATAAACAAAAGAGCCTGACCTAAACTTTATATATTTTTTGTCAGTTTACCTAAAAGAAAACTTTTCATTTAAAATGTGTGATCATGTATTTGTGTGTGTGCGCGTTAGTATGTTTGTGTATTTGCCACTGTCTAAGGCAGTTACTTTGCTGATAAATGTTTTCAGTCTCCTGGTATTACAATGGATAGACAGGCCAGAAATTTATGTCAAGAAAGAAGCATATACATAATATATGTGAGAGTTCAGGTGGGGATGGGGAACAGAGAATGCAGCTGAGAAGGCAGAAAGATGAGAAAGCAGGCCTGGAGGGGATTGCTTCCAGGACCAGACTGCAGAGTTGGATGCGTGGGTGATTGAAGAGAGCTGCCCCAGGGCTGGAGACTAGATAGCAACGGATGTTAGGAATCTGCTAGGAGGACAGCCTCACCTGAATTGAAAGAGAGCCTAGAAAGTATCCTGAAGTGAGCAGAGAAGAGCTATACTTCGGACTGGAGGGTAGAGGGCAATGTGGCCCCCAGGAGTGAAATGAAATATGGTAGTATATAAAGTCTTTGTCTGTAAGTGATGGCTCAGGACAGCCTGAATGGTTTAATAGGATTATCTATGTATAATGCACCCACTTTTTTCTAGTTAAACCATGAGAATAATGGAAAATGTAGTTGAGGAACTTTAAGCGTTGGAGGTTGTGTTATGTGGACAGTGAGTGCCCTGTGAAAGAAGGGTACTGCAGAGATGGAAAGATGGTTGTTTCTCAGTTACAGTCTTTAAAGGGAGACAGCAGAAATCAACCACACGGATGA
Organism: Chlorocebus sabaeus; assembly: GCF_047675955.1. NCBI lineage: Eukaryota > Metazoa > Chordata > Mammalia > Primates > Cercopithecidae > Chlorocebus > Chlorocebus sabaeus. Next base: position 78,661,104 of record NC_132913.1, read on the forward strand.
CCAGATAACCTATTTGGATTCCTTTTCATTACCCAGGAAGCAAATTGGAGAGAGTTACCTCCAACCATTGAAGACGTACCTAATGTCCCACCATAGTTCTGTGCTCCATGAGATTGTTTCCTTCCCCCTTGAAAAACGGAAATGTATTTGCCAGTACTCCAGAAACAGACATCTTAGGACTTGAGAGCTTTATGTGACCTGCATAGATTCTTGGTCTTCAGTGGCTCCTGTTGGTTGATTGTTTTAGGTTGCGCAAAAGCCCTAAGGAACACGTCGGGCAATGTGCTTAAAGTGGCGTTCCAGTTGTTCATGTATTATTTTCCCAATGGTGAGAGATGGGACCGGAATCCATCTGCAAGTCTCCTGTGAGACAGTTAAGATTGCCTCATTACACCTGTAGGCAGAGAGACCCTTCCTCCAACTTGGAGGAGGCTCACCTGCCCACTGACAGTGGCAGTAAAGCAAAGACTTGAGACAAAGCAGGATTTGGAGAGACTGGTTTCCTTACCTCAACTACCTAGACCAGGGAATATGTTTTCTTCTGCCAACATAAAATAGTCAAGCATTTTCTGGGTCCTGGTTATGGAACAACTAATTAGGACAGCCCTATGGAAAACAGATTCCATAGCAAATAAATTAGGGAAACAGAGCATTCTAGATCCTTTTTTAGAGTTCAGCAGTGTACACGATCATATTAAAAGCTCTGAGAAGCCTTTTGATAAAGAAAGTGGTTTCACTGCATCTGACTCGCTGTGGCTCCACATCCACTGTGGACCTCATTTTCCTTAAATATCTATTGACATTCCTTAGAATTCAGTGTTAAAAGAATCAGAAGCTAGTAGGCAGATGCTGAGAGAGGGGACACGGACTGATAGGGAAAGGATAAAACCACCAAAGACATGTTTTGTCCACCTCCCCAGTTTGAGCTAAAAAATTTTTAGGTGATTTTATCCTTTGCCTCATGTGGCCTATTCTTTAGCAGCTTTTGTAATAGGGTTGCTAGTGAAGCCTATTAAGACTACCATGCCTGTAAAAGGCTGTGTTTTTTTCTTATTAAATCCTTACATTGGCTGCTTAGTTTTTGAATTAAGTTGAAGAATTATGAATTTGGTCTAATTATGAGCAAACCAGTTTTTTGGTTTTTGGTGTTTTTTTTTTTTTTTTTTTTTTGAGACAGACTCTCTGTCACCAAGGCTGGAGTGCATTGGCATGATCTCGGCTCACTGAAACCTCCGCCTCTCGGGTTCAAGCTCTCTTTCTGCCTCAGCCTCCCAAATAGCTGGGACTACAGGCGCGTACCACCATGCCCGGCTTATTTTTGTATTTTAGAAGAGATAGGATTTTAACATATTGGTCAGACTGACCTCATGATCCACCCGCCTCAGCCTCCCAAAGTTGCTGGGATTACAGGTGGGAGCCACTGCACCTGGCCGAGCAAATGACTTGGAACATATGAATTGGAACATATCTTTGAAGAAGAGCAGTCTTCTAAACTTTAAAAATACGTTTGGTAAAGATACCCAGGTTACCAAGTTATTTTTGGCTTATCAGTATATAATATAGTAATTGCATATAAATGACTGCTTTAAGAAGATAATTCTGATGTTTTGTTGGTCATGTTACTAAGCAGTTTTTTAACAGCCCAGTGATAAACTTTAAACACAGTGTTTATTATGTCTGAATTAATGACATGTCACTAAATAGAAAGCACAAATATTTTAAAAGGTTTCCAAAACATTATTTACTTCTCTAGGAATAAAGACATTTGAAAATGCCATTATTGGGTCTTCTCCCCCACATTTCCTCCTCCCCAAAAAGATTTTTTAAATTTCTGTGTTATTGATTAATATGGCTTATTTTCATCCACAGAGGCCAGCAAGCTTGTCATGTCCTATGTGGCAGCTGTTTGTGGAAAAGGAGCAGAAGTTAATCAAGTTAAAGAACAGCTTTTACAGTCCAACCCTGTCCTGGAAGGTAGGATGTGTTATGTACATGCAGTCGGTGTAACTTGAACAGTAGATTCAGTTATACAGGTGCTTTGAGTACCTGGTCTGCTGGGAGGTGTTCTGGGAGGGAAGAGGAAGGAAGAAGAGATTCAGGCCAAGACCTGAGGAGCAAATAAGCCGTGTTCTAGAACCTCTTGGCCTAAGTGTTTAGCAGAGTAGTTTACTAATGTAAAATGAGCTTCCTCACTTAACAATCACTTCCCCACTCAATTTTTATTTGAATTACTTAGATTTTGATTAAAAATAATCAACCAATTATTTGCATGTGATGGTGCAGTGCTCTTTTATTATTCAGGATAACACCTGTGGCTGATTGTTTTTGTTGTTAGAGAAATGAGGGCTCACCCAGAGAAACACTTAAGGACCCATTTTTTCCAGGGCCATAGAAAGCCTAAACCTGACTGGAGAGTGCACAGATTCTCTATTTAGTTCTCTGTCTTAGTCAGCTTGGGCTGCCATAACGAAGTGCACAGACGGGGTGGCTTAAACAACAGAAACTTATTTTCTCAAACCTCTAGAAGCTAGAAGTTCAAGATCAAGTTGCTGTCCAGGAAGGTTTTATTCTGAGGCCTCTTTTCTTGGCTTATATGTGGCTGCCATCTTGCTGTATGCTCACGTGACCTTTTCGTTGTGCTTGAGTCGGGAGAGACGAGAGCAAGCTCTCTCGAATCTCTTCTCGTAAGACCACCAGTTCCATCCTGAGGGCCTCACCCGTCAGGACCACATCTCACCTTGATTCCTTCCCACAAGCCCCCCGTCCCAGTGCTAGCTTTTTGAGGGTTAGGGCTTCAGCATATGAATTTTGTGGGGAGATAAGCATTCAACCCATAACATCATCAGAAAACAAAACCAGAAACGAGTTTCCTTAATGCCAGGGAGAATGGCATACAACATCAATGTGAACTACCTTGGCATTAGAAACAGTACATCAAAGTCTTTCCTATTGATGGCAAGCCATTAAACTTGCTTTATGGCTGGGCACAGTGGCTCATACCTGTAGTCCCAGCTCTTTGGGAGGCCAAGGGGGGTGGATCACTTGAGGCCAGGAGTTCGAGACTAGCCTTGCCAACATGATGAAACCCCTTCTCTACTAAAAATACAAAAATTAGCCGAGCGTGGTGACACACACCTGTAATCCCAGCTCTTTGGGAGGTTGAAATGTGAGAATCGCTTGAGCCTGGGAGGCGGAGGTTGCAGTGAGCCAAGATCACGCCACTGCATTCCAGCCTGGGCAACAGAGGAAGACTCTGTCTCAAAGAAAGAAAGAAAAAAAACAAGCAAACTTGTTTTATATTGTAAGCGACAAAGGGAGACTGTCTCAAAAAAAAAATGCTTTATCTTGTATCTTGTAAGCATGTCTTTACTGTCACTTCACATATTTGTTGTGGTGGAGTAAGATTTCTCAGCCTCAGCACTATTGGACTGCTTACATGTTGCTGTGGGAGGATGTCCTGTGCATTGTAGGATGGCCTGTCCTGGGCACCTCTGACCTCTGTTAGCTGCCAGTTGCACCCCTGCCCCTAGTTGTTACAGTTGAAAGTATCTCCAGACATTGTCAGATGTCCCCTGGGGAGTCAGAACCACCCTGATTAGAATCTCTAGCCTAGATAAGTAGTTTGGTGGAATTTTTTGGTCCAAGTCATGGAAGGAAAGTCATGGAAGGATGAGATTCAACATGGATTAAAGCAGAACTGCTTTTTCCCAGGATGAAGGGTTAAAACCCTGCCCTGTTGTCATTTGTACTCAGGCTCAGCCTCTCCTGCCCTTTCAGAGAGGCTCCTGAATACCGAGTATTCACTGTGACCCCAAGACACACTTCTGATGCTTCAGTTTCACCACTACAAGGACACACCATGCATCTGTATCCCCAGTTAGTAGCATAAGAGAGAAATAAGGCAAATCATCTATTACGCTGTTTTTGATCTTTCCTCCATTTCAGTAGCTTAATAACAAAGCTATTGTGGAAAGCGGTATCTCTCAACTGTATTGTTCCAATATTTGACTTTTTGTTTATTGTCTTTTGCTTTTAAGTTAGGGTGCTATACATTTGCTGTATTTCTGTATATGCTTATTTTAAGAATGCTGTGATGTAAAGGAGAAATGCTGAGGATTGCTGTAGCCTGCATCTGTGACCAGAATCTGGCTCTTTATTCAGTGGTATTTGGAACTAGGCTCCAGTGCAGGAAATGGAAGAAATGTCTACTGTGGGCATGCATTATCTTTTATGGGAATGCTTTACTTTTTAGCTGGAGCTGCTACTGTAAATGAACATTTAGAACAATGAACTTAAAAAAAGCCAATTGAGGAATGTGTCTCAAGTGTTCTATAATGGAACACTTGCTTTTTATTCTGTGGCTCACAATAAAAGACTTTAGTGTTTAGGGTTGTGTTTAGTAATGTGCAACTCAGATTTGTTTGATGAAAAGATGGTTTATGGCTTGCAAATAGCACCCTGAATAAAGTTTCTTTGAAGCAATTCCTTCACTTGCCCCTGACCTTCAAGCCACAATAAACTGTCCTTTATGCATCAACATCTCTAGTTGGACTTGGAGCTGTGCAAGTTAGCTAACTTGGCAGCCCTGCATGTTCACACCCACCACAAAAGACTAGCCTGTGAAAACACAAGAAATGTCATAGTCTTCATGATAACTAGGTCAATACACACCATTATCAAGGTTGCATTCATGAAAGCCTTTTAACTGGTGGTGGACATGGGATAAGCACGGGAACCTCTCCAGCAAGCATCCTTTTTTGAATATTTTTAGTGTGCAGATTTCTTCACTCTGTATAGCATCTCAGCTCATCTTCTGTTGAAGACAGAATTTGCTGCCGGGGACCTACCAAACCATACTCAGCCCAAGCAGCATCTCTAAGGCAAAGAACTTTGCCTGTGTTGACTTTGTAAATGTTGTCTTAACCGAGCTTGAGCAACTATTTTTTTAAGAATCAAAAACACAAAAAAGCCACCCCATATAAAATACAGTGCATCAGGTGTGGCTGCTGAATTACCAGAGTTAACATATGTAAACATACACCCTCTCTCCTTGATCAGGTGACTGCTTTCAAAAGTCAGTCCAGATTTTAGCCCACAGGTCTCATTTGAACACTCAGTAGTCTAATCTGCTCCCTGTTTAATTTGAAGAAGTTATGGAGACCTCCAGAGATTTGATGCGTAGCCTCTGACCCCAAAAGTTTATTTCTGTTCACCACATTATCATGCTAGCTGCCGTGTGGGCCCTGGATCCCAGTAATAGACCGGGCGGGTGGGAGACTTGGTAGAAATGGAGGATCTCATGCCCCTTCCCAGACCCATTGAACCTGAGTCTGCACTTTAGCCTCATGTCATTAGTCTGCACATTAAAGTTTGAAATGGTAAAGATGGGCAGGGCGGGGCTTCCAGAGCATCAAACAGGGATCTCCTCTACTTATACGACTTACGTTTAGGCTGCTTAATCTTCTACTACCATGGCCCAGGTTAATTTGCTCCTATCTTGTGCACAGGCTTGGTGAAACAATCCTTTTACTCTATGACTCCGTGCTGTTCCCTATGTTAAACAGGAGCACTGTGCCTGGGGCGGCGTCAACCTGGGGTTCTTAAATGCCCTCATTTAAAAGGGAGTCTTGTGAGGGATTTGTCTCCAGGAAACAGCTAAGATTGGAACTTTTGTTATTTTGCATTATGGGCCAAATTGTTTCTCTTCGTTGTTTGGAAAGTTTCACCTAGGTCTGATATACATAAACTGATGAAAGCACTTTTAGCCTATTAGAAATGACTATTGTTTCCAAATATCTTACTCTTCCTGTATTCCAGAGCTATATAATTAATAATATTTAAACAGCTTTATTTTAAAATTAATTAAACAATTTAAAGGTTCACATGCCTTTCCGCATGATCTGGAAACTTCAAGTTCCATAAAGCCTTTGATAATGATAAGTAATCTCTGAAATAACCTTATTCAGTGATGATAATCCTAGAAGAGCATGAAGCCTTGCTTCCTGGTCACTCAATTGACTACTCTGTAAAAGTGTTAAAAGGTGTTGAATTAGATAAGGTTAAGTTTACAGTAATACTTGAATTCCATGAATCATAGGAATGATTTTTTTTTTTTTTCTATGAACTTGTAAGACATGGAAGCTTTAGCAACTTACTAAGACTTCTGTTAAGTATATTTCTGTGGAAGTTTTGAACAGAAATATCATTGCCACAAGTTGTATTTTCCAGAAATCATAGATTTCAAATGCTGTATTTGCTTCATCTTTCTGCTTGAGATTATTATTATTTTTTTAACCATACGTCTATTTCTTTCCTACTAGCTTTTGGAAATGCCAAAACTGTAAGGAATGACAACTCCTCTAGATTTGTAAGTATTTGTATAAGCATAAGTGTTAACACTAATATTTAGCTCATGTATGTTTAAACAACCAGTAGATGTTTAATATTTCTTAATACACACATTTTTAAAATAAGAGGAACATCATCTCTTTTGAGACTCAAAGTTCTATAAGGACTCTTGGTTTCTGGAATTTTCCTTTTGAATTCTTTTTGGAGTAACAAGCTATTTTTACCATGTTTTCTTGACGTCTTCTATCATAAAATCCCATACGCAATTTAAATGAGGCTATTTAGAGTAACACTTTACTTATCTGAGTTTGGTATTTAGAAATCAAGAATCAGAAATTAAGAGAAAGGTAAACTGGGTCTCAAGTTTAGGGTTAGGGTGCACCGTAGCCCTTGTCCCTTATTTAGTGGGTCTGGAAAGGATGGGATGTATTTTAAAATTAAATAGAGGTGAAGTCTATAGGCTTGGCAACAAATGCAAGCGTGTGGGGTGAGTGTGGGGCTGTAGAGTAGAACTGAATAATAAAAACCAAATCTGTTTGGTGTTTTGAGCTTGATTGAGTTGGAAAATGCTAGACAGGGTCCATCTTCCCAGCTTCATCCCCCACTACTCCCTGGCCTGTGCCTTGCATGTTGACAGAGTGGGCTCCTCCAGCCGGGCCATGCTCTCTGGTGCCTCTGCCCTTTACAGAGACACAGCTGCCTGAATGCAGCTGCAGGAAATATTGAGTCTGATGGTGGTGTTTTGAAATTGATGTATACATTTTTATAATAAAAGATCGTTTGTTTTATGAACCGTCTTCTCACATACATTACTGATTGCCATCAGGGACAATTTTGATGATCTTTTATGCCTTCTTACTTGAGACCCTTCCTGACCTTTCTCCACTTTCTTCTTTTAGATCCCATTTAGCTCTTTCCTCCTTAAGGTTATTTTGTGCTTAAGGCAGGACAGTGACCTCAAGTGGAGATAGTTTTCATGGTTTAGAAAACGGCAGGCTAAATAAGGTTCCTAATTCCAAGGCTGTGAATTTTTTCCGTCAGATTAGCCCCTTAAGTTGTTATAACTGATTTGATCCATGCCTTTTCCTGTTGTGGTAACATGGCTAATCTCATTACATAAATAGAATTAGAAGTGAAGTGTGGGCGATAGAAGTAATTCTAATGATCAAGCTCCTTTATGTGATACAGATTTTAGTTTTGCTGTTTGCAAATTATATGCACACACAGTATTTAATATTTGCAGATGTATTTAGTCTATAGACCATAAAAATGTAGAAACCCATATTACTTAAAAGGCTGTTACTTCTTAGTGATATTTGAAATCTAGTGAAAGGCTTGGCAGGTGATTTGGTTTATTAAGTAACTTCAGAGAAATCCTATTATAACATGGGTATTAGGATATGAGATTAATACCTGATTATAGGCTAAATCATTTCATGCCCAGTTTTTAGCAGTTTCTCTGCTTTGTGGTCTGTGACTTGACTAGTAATATACCTATGTTTTAATTTTATAGCAGGACTCTGCTGTATTTAAAGTTACTACTGTACATAACAGTGGTTTATGTACTTGTGCTCCGGGGAAATTGCAATTTCTTTGACTTGCAAACTAGTCTTTGTTGGTCTAGTTAACCTGGAATGAAATCCTTGACCTCTTCATAGAGTAGTCTGATAGACCCTGCTGTGTTCTAGTTAATGCTTGCTCATCATAGCTCACATTTTGAACCAGTGTTCCCATGGAGATGCCTCACAGGGTCCCCTCCCCACCACAGCAGCTGTAGTTTGACAAATTGAGCTATGAGTTATTTCTGAGTGGACTAGTAATGTGATCAGAACCCAGCTTTTGGCGAGTAATCAGGAAGTGGCTTAGTGGGAAGAATGTCATTCCACTATCAACCGAATTCTCAGGGCTGGCCACTAGTTGGTTTATCCCTGGTTGGCATCCTTTTCCATTCTCTCCAGTGTTTATTCTACTCTCCTCAAACCTCCTATTTTTTTACTCTCAGCTCTTGATGTTACGCCTACTTCACAGAAATCACCATCGTCATCATACAGGCCTTCAAACTGAGTTAATCCTGCTTCCTGGTGCCTAGCCTATACGTATGTCTATGTACGCTCCTTTTACCTAGGCTCTAGATTCTGTCGCCTCGTGTGGCCAGGGACCACCTTCTATCAAAAGGATCCCCTCTTACATGGTCAACCTCTGACTCCTTTGACAGAGTAACCATTCTTCCCCTCCTTTGTAGCTGCTTTGCCTCCTTGGTCTCCCACCTTCTTGGAGGTCCTCCCTGTCCACTCAGTGGCCTAGGCCACAGGACTGAATTTTTTTTGTTATCCTCTCTCATCTCCTGCATCCAACCTGGGCCTGTTACTGTGACTCTCCGGGTAGCTCTCAATTCTGTTTACTTTTTCTCTTTGACTACTTCTGCTTAAAGCCACCAACATTTCTCCACTAATCACTGTAGCCACCTCCTGTCAGCTACATGTACTCTCGCTTCTTTCCTGTTCATTCCATGCTAGCCAGGGAAATCTTGTAAATAGGCAGGTTTGATCATGGCATCCTTGTTTAGGAGCCTTTAAGGACAGGGCTTTTTTGTGATGAGAATATCTCAAAGTAATCATGTGCTCCAACTTCCCTCTCCAGCCTTGTTTCCCACTCATCCTCATGGTTGCCAATTCTTAATGCCTACTCCTTCCTGGTCTCCCACCTCCTTGCCCGCCTCACTTCTGCTGATACTTTGCAGTTAAGGTGGGGCAGATTTCCTATTCTCCCTTTGTTCCTGCTTCTTTGGCATAGCACCAGGACCCACTGTAGGACATATCCTCCTAGACTCGAGTGTCCGGTTGACCTGTCTCAATTCCCCCACTAGACAGTAAGCTCCTTGAAGGCAGGAGCCATGCCGTGCTTTCACTTGTGCCTACTTCAGCTTTAAAGAAGTGGTTGACAGACATATCCTTATGAATAAGTGCAGACCTAAAAGGGTAGATGACCCGTGATGATGAAAAAAGAGAAGGTGCAGGAGCATGCGTAAGCTGATACAAAGGCACAAATTGCATTGTTGACTGAGTTCCATGTGATTGTATTTCTTCTGCCTTACCCTCATTTGAAAATTAATGAGTTAAAGTAATTCTTAGGCTATGAAACAAAACTAAAGACTTTACTTACTAGAACCACATACACTTTTCCAAACAAGAAACATCTGTCACAGTTACTCTGTTATACTTGTTACTCTCTAGGCAATTATAGACCAGTTCTTTAACAATCAGAATATTAAACTCCATGTGTGTGTCTGTGTGTTTAACATACTGTCCATAAAGTGTAAAATGAACCTGTGTTATATATTGCTATTATAATCTGGGTGAAAAGCCAAAAAAAGGAATAATGATCAGTGTGCTTCTGACCTGTTCGTAACACATAATCTTGCATTTGATTTGAGTAGTTATAAAAACAGATCTCTGAACGTTTCAATTCATTTACTGATATGTTTCAAGTTCCTAGCAATGGCTTAAAACATATTCTGCAAATAGAAAAAGACTGTCTTCCCAACCAGTCTATATACACAGATGACTTATTTTTCTTCTGTTTTTATTTTTGAATTGAGTACATATCCTCCAGTAGTTTGAAAGATAATCTGAAATGGAAAAGTCACATGGTGGCTGAGAAGATTTGTTCCTAAATTAGCAGTGGGTTATATTAGCTTTGAACTAATGGGGTATTTAGTATGAATTATTTATGGAGGCATGTTGTTTTGCATCTTGGTTATATAAACTGTGTCTTTCTTAGTTACATTTAAACAAATGTAGAAAAATAAGGGCTTAGTCTGCTATTCTCTGAGAAGTACACTGAGTGAGTATTTTGAGATGAACTAGAAAATTCACAAAATCTTTCTTTGGCAGGGCAAATATATGGATATTGAATTTGACTTTAAAGGCGATCCGCTAGGAGGAGTAATAAGTAACTGTGAGTATTTTTCTTGAGTCCTTGTAAAGACGTTCAGAATACTAAAACATGTATTTATAGTAGAATAGTTTAGATACTTGTGTCTTTGAGGCATAAGAATATGTTTCCTTGCTTTATTTTTAAACTTTAAGCTTTGCATTTCAGATTGTTTTATAATATAATGTAATTTATAAATCTTTTTAAAGATCACTTAACATCTTTACCTTGGAAAAACTTTTTAGGAGTTTGCTAAGTAAATATTTGCCTTACTGTTTTTTATATTCTTTAGGTCTTTTTAAAATCCTATAGGTCTTTAAGGGAATCCTGTATGAAAAAAGATCCTCTAAGGGTTATTTTCTTTAACAAAATGTTTATGATAAAAAAGCAAAATATAAATAATTGGTTTTAAATTAATAACTTTTGGAGTAATATTTATTCAATAAAAGGAGTAGACCTGTACTTCAGTCTTACTTTGAGAAATGTTGCTTCTCTTCCAGTGTATTTAAGTGATTGGAATGTGATACACTTGTTAGGTAAAACAGATTTTTAAACTTTCTTTAGACATGATTTTTGACTGTGGAAGTGAAACATTCTATGTGAAAGGTAAAGAAAACAAAACAACAACAACAACAAAAACACAGATGAGGTCTGCTCATACTAGCCTAGGTGCCGAGTTTTCTAAAGTGGGTATATGAGCGCCACACAGGGTTTTCAGTGTCTCTTATAAAAATGACAGTGCTGTCAGTGCTTGGGAGCTGTGGCGCCCACGACACAACCCTGATGTCCCTGCTCCTCTTGACTCATGGTTGATTAGTTTGGAAAATGTAAGTTGATGACTCAGTGCTTTGTGCACCCCAGCCACAGTCTGCTTATCCTCTTGAGTCCTCTGGGTTTTTTGAGGACCATAGAACTGAACCTCTTCCTACCCCTGCCTGCCTCACCATCCCATGGTGCTATTGGGATTGTTAGAATGAAAAAATTTATGTTTAGACCTAAAAAAAAAAAAAAAAAAAAAAGAGTTGACTGAAGTATCCAAAGTGTGCACATTTATTTTTCTTATAACAGTGGCATTTTGTCTTCAAAGGAAATATTATGCTGAACCCCAAAGATGGTACCAGTGAAATAAGACCTGATCTGGTTGAAGAGGAGATGGGTAGCCCAGAATCCTGGCACTCTCAGATGCCACTGAGATCTTCCTGACTAGCCCTACCAGAAGAATGCCCTTTGAAAATTATTATTTAGTTAATTTGGTCAAACTATGCAGCTGATGTAAAAAAAAAATTTTAAATCATGATTCAGAGAGTAACCATCTAGGGCTCGAGGTTTCTCACCTTTAAAATGATAGGATTGAATTGGATGAATTCCATGGTTCTTCCCATTTCCAGCATTCTGTAGTTCTTAAATAATTTAATTTCTGGCTGGGCGCAATGGCTCATGCCTGTAATCCCAGCACTTTGGTAGGCTGAGGCGGGGGGGATCACCTGAGCTCATCAGTTTGAGACCAGCCTGGTCAACATGTGAAACCCCGTCTCTACCAAAAATACAAAAAATTCGCCAGATGTGATGGCATATGCCTGTGGTCCCAGCACAGGAGGTTGAGGTAGGAAAATCACTTCCAGCCTCGGGTGACAGAGTGAGATCCCATCTGAAAAATAAATAAATAAAGTTTCCATTTTAGTTTGCCCAACTACACACTTTTGTATGCCATGTGTTGGGATTGTCCATTTTTATAAGAATGTTTAATTATTAGAGAAATGCCTTGAAGAGAAAGTTTTAATATGAATTGAAGTTGAATGGGATAGTGCTACTTAAGTTAAATGATTTCATACACAAAATATGGGAATAAAAGTACTCATGCAAACTATGTATGGTATAACCAAAGGTAAATGATTATAACCCCTGCCAAAGTTGTTAGGAAAACTCCTTTTACAGTATATGGCAGCTGATCAGAGCTATCCAGCTAGTGGTGTGCCTCAGTTCACCATTTTAAGGAATGATTAGTATTTAGTCTGAATGATACTCATGAGTCTTTAGTGCTTTCTTTTTACAAGACAAATTAACTCTAGCTATAAAATTAATAAAACACTTTTTAAAAATGAGAGTAGGTTTCATATTGTTTTCATTACAGAACTTACAGCTGAACATTTTGGAATGATTTAATCAATATTACTCTTGAGGATTTTAGGAAAATAATTCAGGATAACTTTATTATAAGGATAAGAAAACAACTTTGGTTTTAAATTTTGAAGTTTAAGTTCTAAGCACAAATGTCTTGTCCCCTGATTCTTGCAGTATCCGTGGAGAATAAATATTAAACACTCAGTTCTTTTCCAATTAAGATTAATATATCTTCATGAATGGATTTCATATGGTGTTTGTTACCATTTGTTCCCACAGTGAAATTATATTGAAATTTGTGGTAGTGGGAACACCCTGGTATTTAAGAATATCCTTTGCTTTGGAGAGAAAAGGAATACATTAGTGGTAAGAGCAGGAAATTTCATCCTGTATAGAGAACTGACTCATAGGTGGTCATTGGGAGCTGCTGCCTTCTGGCAGAAGGGAGTTTAAAGCAGTGGATAAACCATCTTGTGTTCTCTCCAAACTAAAGAAGCTAAAAGTTAGCTTCTTGTAGCGTAGAAAAGAAGACAAAATTTGCCATTTTGTAGGAAGTATATTTTGTCTCCTTTTCTAGCAACTGCCTAGTGAAAGCATAGATTGTCATTGGCAAAAACTCTTACCTTGAAAAAGGCACAATATCCCTTGAGCCAATTGTGTACCCAGGAAGTGGAAAGGAAAAGAAAGCCCAGTAACTTCTCTCTCTTTTTGTAAAAGAGACAAATTAAGTCTGGAACTCACTTGAAAACTACATATCCCTAAGGTTAGTGTCTTTAAGAGAGGTATTAAAATAGAAGATGGTAAAACATTTGCTTTAATAGAGAAGATAAAATATAGAAACACATACAAATGTTTAGGTAATGTAAAATGATACTTCTACTTTGTTAAGGTTTGTTGGTCTGATAATATTTATGTTTTTGTATTTGGGGATTTTGCATCTGGTGTTACGAACTGGAAGCTTTTGGAAACCAATTTTTAAAGTTAATATCACAGGCATTTGGTGGCAGTTTAGACAGTGGAGAACATATGGTACAGGTTGCAAGGGATTCTATCTTCTAAAAGAAGAATAGCACAGAGAAATATATGCTATGAAGAAACTGTTATTTCAGACGTGCATATACCTGAGCGGACTATGGACGAGAGAGGTTGTCTTGTTCACATTACCATGTCACGAGCCTAGTGTAATACCTGACACAGTAGGTGTGTAAGTGCATATAAAGGCAGGCTCTTTTTTCCTTGTCCATTATTTGGGGCATACCTATGAGCCTACTTTTGCAACTCTTGTTGGTTTATCATGTGGTTTCCAGTGTCTAAACAAAAGACAGCAAATTACGTCATTCTCTGTGCCTCCATTTCTTCATTTTGAAATGAGAATAACTATAGGACCAATTGCATAGGTTGTCTTGAGGTGTAGATTATGTATTAGTATCTAAAGCACTTATAGTAGTGCCTGGTACATAGTGAACACTCAATAAATATTTGCTTTTTTCAGTATAGTTATTTGTTGTCTCTAGCCTTTCATCAAATACATGCTCTGTAAGGACAGAGCCTTAGCCTGGTTCATTACTAAATGACCAGCAACTAAAATAGTGTCGAACATAGGCTGGTTACCATGGCTCACGCCTGTAATCCCAGCATTTTGGGAGGCCAAGGCGGGCAGATCACGAGGTCAGGAGTTCGAGACCAGCCTGACCAACATGGTGAAACCCCGACTCTACTAAAAATACAAAAATTAGCTGTACATGGTGGCATGTGCCTGTAATCCCAGCCACTCAGGAGGCTGAGGCAGGAGAATCACTTGAACTTGGGAGGTGGAGGTTGCAGTGAGCCAAAATTGCACCACTGCACTCCAGCCTGGGTGACAGAGCAAGACTCCGTCTCAAAAAAAAATAATAATAATAGTGTTGAACACCTTATATGTATTTGTTGGATGAATTAATGATCACAGAAGTAATTATGTACAGTTGAGAGGTTTTTTTGAGAAATAAAGCTTCTGCTTTATTAGAAAATTTTGTCTGAGCCGGGCGCGGTGGCTCAAGCCTGTAATCCCAGCACTTTGGGAGGCCGAGACGGGTGGATCACGAGGTCAGGAGATCGAGACCATCCTGGCTAACACCGTGAAACCCCGTCTCTACTAAAAAATACCAAAAAAAAAAAAAAAAAAAAAAACTAGCCAGGCGAGGTGGTGGGCGCCTGTAGTCCCAGCTACTTGGGAGGCTGAGTCAGGAGAATGGCGTGGACCTGGGAGGCGGAGCTTGCAGTGAGCAGAGATCCGGCCACTGCACTTCAGCCCAGGCGACAGAGCCAGACTCCATCTCAAAAAAAAAAAAAAGAAAAAAGAAAAAAAGAAAATTTTGTCTGAATATTCTGTGCTAATCATTTAAAAATACTTCTAAATAAATACTTTTCCTAAATTCCCAGAAAGGCAAACAAAATTATTGGTAGTCAGACTTCTCCTGGTGCTGACTTTGTTCAGCTTGAAAAAAAAAAAAAAAATTCTGCTAATTATGAAGGGAGGCAAAATCCTAATAAAAAACAGTAATTAGGTATATAATAAGCTACGTTTTTCTTAGTGCTTTAGAGCCCAAGTTAATTTTTCCTGTACAAACACTGGAAACCCTTTCAGAACTTTAATGCAATATGTCTAGCTATCTTTAATGCTGATTTTATGACTTCAGGATACTGACTTTTGAGTGAAAACTTTGAAGTTGATTTCTTAAAATGCTGCAAAGTGCAGTGGAAGTGGGGAAAGAATTGTAATGTCATGGCATGCTAGATGCTTTAGATCCCTCAAAGCAAACCTGCAAATAGCAGGCTAAATGCTTTAGATCCCTCAAAGCAAAGCTGCAAATAGATAGAGAATCATGTGAGACCACGGCTGTCGGAGCCCTGAGGTCGATGTTCATATCTTTTTTCATTTACTATAGTATACATACAAAGTGAATGAATGATTTGGAAGAAGACATTTGCCCCACTTTTTTAATCTTTAAAATTTGTCATGAGTGAACCTTCCTAGTTGTCAATCTTGAGGGTTATGTTGTCTGTTTCCAGAAAAAGTATAGAATAGATTTTAGAATATATATCCCAATAAGTAAGTAAACATAAGTTCATAATCAGAATTTTCCGCTGAAACTACCATCTGTTATGCCCATGCCTTCACTGGTTGTTTGGTACTTTTTCTTCGGGAGTGATTAAGACAAGAGGAAAAAGGTAGATAAATTATAGTTGCTTAGATCACGGGCACATGCTTGTTGTTTAATGTATCCTTTTGCTTTACTGAGGAGGCATAAATTCACTGCAAGAACCTAAATGCCGCTGAGATGCTTTTTTCATAATATTCGTCTTGGAGCAACTGGAGAGGAGGCACAGGGTCTCTGTAGCCATCAGTTTGAGTGATCATCTTTCAATCAGGCTTTCATTGTCTTTCTCACTTCACAAGACAAAGCTGATTTTTTTCATAATTAGTCTTAATCAAGAATTTGGACCACTTCTTTTTCCAGGAGAGGAGAGTATACATAAAATAATGAAGCTTTTATCATACTATCTAACCCTTTCTCTGTTACATCCCAAAGTATGTGATGTGATTTTTTTTTCTTCTCAACCAATACATGTCTTTTTATTTATTTGTCTGTTAAAAAAAACTTCATCCTCCAGCAGGTACAGTCTTAGACTATTTCTTTTACACCTTGTGCCTTGGGGAGGCTGTCTCTGACATGCACAGGCACTATATGTGTTGTGGACTAGCTGGTAATGAGTCGAACTAGGAAAGCCCCTACATGACGGCCAGGCTCCGTGTTGATAGTCAGCGGCAGGGCAGTAGGGCAGGGGGGCAGGTTCTGATTTGTTATTTCTTTGTCCCTGCCCCCTTAACTTCCCCATTAGAGTGGCTTAATATGTTTATCTCTTTCCTTAAAATGGAAATTTATGCTAAATTTAATATAAACTTAAACTCGTATCTCGTGAGGAGGATGTAGGTGCATTAGAATATCTAGAATATCTCTTCTATACTGAATATCCAGTGTCTAATAATGACTCTTCTTTACTAAATCTTGCTAGCAGAGGCTCAACTGGTGGTGGTAGAAGTACACCTAAGGCAGAAGAGAAGGCTGCAGAAGTTCTGCTTTGACTTAATTCCGGGGCACATTTAAGTAAATTAAAATAGTCAGGTGGTGAATCCCTATAGTGAATTGAATTTATGTTCTCTACTTTGAGTAATTATTTGGTATGGCTTCAAGCTGTTAGATTATGTTGGTGCATGCACATTTAGGGGAAGAAAACCAATAAGGAATGGTCTTAAGCGCGAGTAAATTATTTGGGGGCAAACATTTTCCCTGATTACTTTTCTACCTGGAAGCTTGTGACTTACGAGAAAAGTCATAAAGAAACTGAAATTGGAGGCTCTAGAGTAATAGAGTAAGCATTTTAAGTGGTAAAACCTTCAGCTGCTTTGTAATAAAAGATTCCTCATCTTGTGATTGAGTTGCTTAGGTGAATTCATGTATTTATACAAAGTACAGCATTTCCAAGTGTTTAAGGACATAGCTTTTTTTTTTTTTTTTTTTTTTTGCTGGAAAATTGTAAAGACTGTAAGCATGATCCCTAGTCACCCAGAGCTTTGAATTCTGGCTCTATTGCTTTTACCAAGAGTGGGATGCGAGCCTCATTTTCTTATCTGTAAAATAGGGGTTATAAAACCAATCTCAGGGAAGGTGTTCAGGGTTGAATATGATAGTATCATGTTTCACATTTGAGTATGAGAGTAATCACTGATGATTTCAGTGTGCGCAGTTCACAAAGTACATTTGGCCCGCATTCCTTTTTACATTGCACACAAGTGAATATTATTCTTTAACTTGGTAGTTGTTATCTGCTGAATCTTACAGCCATTGCCATGTCTGCACTCTGCAATGTCCATGAGCATTTATTCAAAAGGTGTCAAACACTAGACTGGCCAGTGTGTTGCTGTTGCACAGTGTAGTGTTATCATGGGCTTTTTGAAGGTGTTATTTCATGTCTTGACCTACTACAGTTTGCTTTTGTAATGTGATTGTGGTTTTTTGTTTGTTTGTTTGTTTGTTTGTTTGAGACAGAGTCTTGCTGTGTCGCCCAGGCTGGAGTGCAGTGGGGCAATCTCAGCTCACTGAAAGCTCTGCCTCCTGGGTTCACGCCATTCTCCTGCCTCAGCCTCCCAAGTAGCTGGGACTACAGGCGCCTGCCACTGCACCCGGCTAATTTTTTGTATTTTTAGTAGAGACGGGGTATCACTGTGTTAGCCAGGATGGTCTCAATCTCGTAACCTTGTGATCCGCCTACCTCGGCCTCCCAAAGTGCTGGGATTACAGGCGTGAGGCACCGCGCCCAGCCCCCCTGTAATGTGATTGTGGAAGTGCTGCTAAACAATAGCTTGTCATCATTACAAGGTGCCACTGTAAGGTGAGAGGACAGCAGCTCACCTCGTCCCACTCACAAAGGCCTTGGCATCTCACTGTGAAGAGAGCTGCTGCTGTTGGTTTGGGTGGCAAGAGCAGCCAGGAACACGTGTGACTTTTGTAGGCCAAGTGGAAGGTCAGCATGTGTCCAGCTGGTGCCAGGCTTCTTCCCAAATCGCTGGCACATAGTGCGTTAGCAGTAGATGACCTGTTTGAAGGAATTTGTGTATGAATGGATGAAGTCAAATGTAGCGTTTTTATTTTTTATGTAATCAAGCCACTTTCTTCTAAACTGGAGGAATTTCCTATAAAAATTAGCTTTTCAATGAAGAATGTGCCCATGTCCTGTGGGTTTTTTCTTCTGAAACTGTTACAGGATCCCACGGAAGCTCAGTCACATGATAAGTAAAATCGTACTACATCTTTAACATTATGTATTTAGTCTATCTTCTGCTTTGCACGTCAGTTTTTGCATATTAATTGACTGAAACATTCCATTTTTTAGAGATGGTAATTATTACACAATCCTTTTTTCCCTAAGTTATATCCCACTTGTACTTTTCAACCTTTGGGGTTTTTTTGTTTTGTTTTCATGTTTTCTAAATATGAAGGCTTCATTATTTTCCATCTATGATTTAAGGACACTGGCAGTCTTCCAAGTCATATGAGAGCCGGGGAACATGAAAAATCTGCAGCATCCTGTGCCTAATAATTTTTGTACTTACATATTTTTGTTCTTTTTCAGTTGGCTTAATTTTTTATGCTTTCTTACGCTGCATCTCTTTATTCTTACAATCTTACGTATTTGGAGCACCCTAGGACTTCTCATTCATCAAATATATACCCTTTCACTCTACCTAAACTCCTCCATAAATGCTGGTGTAGGTTCCAGAAATACGAATTAAAAAGTTGAATGATCATTCCTAGATTAAATGGCACATCATTCTCTCCCTTACCAAGCATTTTTCGTGATGTTTTAGATTGCAGCCTGATTGGGGGGACATCAAATTTGTGTGTTCTCTAGAATTAGTGCTCAATGATGACATTACTAATTTGGAATTTTGTAGTTGAAGTTTGCCTTTGCCCACAGCCTTTTGTATCACTAGTCAGTGATAAGCAGGGCTCCAGGCAAGAATATCCTCTTCCATTGTACTTTGCCTCGTGCTGTATACTGCCATAGTGATTCCTTTCTCGTCCCTCCCTTCCTTCCTCCTTCCCCATTTGAAAATTTGGTAAAACCTCAGATTTATGGGTTGAAAATTATCTGGGGTCAGTGAAAATATAATATCAAATGACACCAAATCAATGAGAACCATCTTTCTCTAAGACTTCAAGATATCCACAAACTCTACTTTGCATCTCCCAGGTAGTGGGCCATGTGAGTGCAAGAGTCCTGATTTCAAATGCTAGTTCCACAGGTTGCCAGCTGAGTTATGTGAACTCCTAAACTATCGTGTTTTCAGCTGTAGAATGATACCTTATAAAATGGTTGGGAGGATTCAGTGGGATACTATCTGTAAAGCAGCTAGCACATAATAAAGATCTCAAAGTGTTAACTAATTTTTTATTATAATTACTAGGTAGACTCATAATTGAATGGCTGTATTTCATTGCTTACATTTGTAATGTTACATTTTCAGGAATTTAATGTCATCATAAAAAATCAAGAGCATTATTAAAATAAAAATGATATTATCTTTAATCAGTGTGTTGAATGTAACTTATTTATATATTCATTATTTAAAAAGAATGTGACCTGTGTAGGATTTTCATTAGGTGAAAATGAAACTCAATGTGATTTTCATTAGAGTTGTGCTTCTTCCTGAAGGTAGAACTGAAAATATAGCTTCCTTTATTATTTCATTTTATTAATGCATAATAGAAAGTGAAAAAGAAAGTGAGAAGGAAAAAAAGCATGGTGGATTTGAAGGTGAAACAAATGCAATACTATGATTTAACTCTTCTCTTTAGATCTTTTAGAGAAATCTCGGGTTGTTAAACAGCCAAGAGGTGAAAGAAACTTCCATGTGTTCTATCAACTGCTCTCTGGTGCCTCTGAAGAGCTCCTCAGTAAGTCTCTGTTTCTGTGTTGTTGTTGTTGTTGTTGTTGTTGTTGTTGTTGTTGTTGTTGGAGCTGGGAGTCTCACTATGTTGCCCAGGCAGATCTCTAATTCCTGAGCTCAAGTGATCCTCCTGCCTTGGCCTCCCGGAGTGCTAGGATTACAGGCCTCGTGCCTGAATTGTTCCTGTGTTTTAATTTTCAGTGTCACAGCACTTTCTGACGCATTCTCTTTAAAACATACTCCATATGCTTTGCCCCTTCCTTCTCAATAATTTTCCATGATTCTAGTTGAAGCGAAGAACATGGTGTGTTTGTTTCTACCACACCCCAGGGTATGTGTAATGTTCCTGTACATCACCAGATACTGTGCCATACATCTCCAATGTGTTGAGGACTGTGCAGATGATTCAGTCGACACAAGTGGGATTTCAGCAGCTAGAACTACCTCAGTCTGGACTTGGCCAAAGCCAATTAGTAGGGCAGGGACTGATCATACATTTAAAATATAAAATGGAAGAATATGTTTTTTTCTCTTTGGGGAGAGAAAATTATCAGTGTTCTAATTACATGAGTACAATTATATAAAAACAAATTGTTAGGCGAATATTTAAAAATAGTGGAGAAGACATTTTGCAGTTGATACAAGAGATAAAAATCTGGCCTTTGGAATTTTAGAGAATTAGCATAATTCCACAAAGATACTATCTAATAGCCAATAGCTAAATGATGAAAAGTAGTGAACAAATAGTTCGAACAAGAAGAGCTATGAAAAGTCAATACCACTTAGGAAAAGTCATCTTCACTAATAATCAACAAATGCAAATTAAAACAGCCCTGAAGTATCTACTGTGCATGTATTAGCAAAAGTTATTAAGGATCAAGCTAGCAGAGTTGTCACTGATCTGCTTGGAGCTGGTGGCATACTGATCTGCGTAGAGCTGTGGGTGTTACTTCAAAGTGAGGACCTCTTACAGTTAGAGGCTGCCATCCAGTCACGCCACTTTTTGGACCATATTCCAACAAAATAATTCAAATGAATCCAAAAAACAATTGGTATGAAGACATTTATCACTGCCCTATATTTATTATTGTAAACTAGAGAGAACCCAAATATCCAATGGTGAAGGAATCACCAGGCAGACATCATATGTTATAATGAAATAATACATTGAAGATATTTTTTATTATAAAAACTCAAAAGAGACTTATCTAGATAAGTGTAAAACAAAGTGTGCTATCACAGTGATAAAAGTCATTTTAAGAATATGCTGTTACTGATATTTGGGTATAATTTTTGTTCTTTTGATTCAGTACTTAATCCCAAAGCCATTTTACCAATGTGAACAAGATATCAAAGGGAATGAGATATTAAAGATTGGATTTATTGAAGCAACTTAACAACTTGTGTCTTTGATTCCATAGATAAACTTAAGCTTGAGAGGGATTTCAGCAGATATAACTACCTGAGTCTGGATTCGGCCAAAGTGAATGGCGTGGATGATGCAGCAAATTTTAGAACCGTGCGGGTAAGATGTAGTACTTTCATCAAGCTTTAAATTGCATGGCACTGCATTGCTCAGCGGGAACTGGTAACAATTCTGAGTTTTCTTTAAAGTGTAGCTCATTCTCCCTAAGGTTTTAGAATTATGCAAGAATTCTATTTTTGTTACTTTGATTTTTTTACTAGCTCAAAAATCACACGAGATTGTGAAGGCCATGCTTTTATTAGAGCGTGTGATTTTACCATTTATCATAAGGAGCTTTCTTATTATATTATCCTGGGGTTTGACTCCTTTAAGGTTATTTTTAAATTCCAAATGTTTTTTATGGCAAAAGTTAATTTCCAACTGCCTTTGGATCATGTTAAATCAAAACTATTTTTGAGACAGAAAAAATCTCATTTTTATACAGTTTTAGAAACTCATATATAAACTAGAGTGATTAGCTTTCCACATTCATTAGAAAAGATGATTTTAAATAACACTATACTCTGTTTTCTGTCTTAATGTGTGATACACTTGACATGATATGGTAACTGGGATTTACTTGCAAATGAGACAGCTGTGGTGATGGGGAAAGGGGAGAGTAGGATGAATTATAGATAAAACAAAATTGGCATCCATTAATTGTTGAGGGTGAGTGAAAGGACATGTGGGTTCTTTCCCTGCTCTCTCTACTTTTGTATATGTTTGACAACAATAACAAAACCTTGCATTATTCCCATTGCTATGTAGCCTAGCCATTTTTAAAAAGCCAGCTGTTCTCAAAAAGAAAGTATCTCTTAGAGTATGTCATTTTAGAAAACTATATAAACATCTTCATATGGAAGCAATAGTCTGTTGATCCCTGGACATGATTTTGTTTAAACCTTGAGTCCAAGACCGGTTTTAGAACCACTTTCCTTGGCACGTAATTGGCACTCCGTAAAAATTTATGAATGAACAGATGCCTCCTGTTACCCAGTATCTTGGGCTGGGCACTTCAGCTTTGCAAACCACAGTTTTTCTGATACGTAAAATGAGTGAGGAGCTTTTCTTTGTATGGAGTTGTGCAAGTTGGTTTTGTTTGTAGTAGCAAAACCTCAGCGTAAAAAAAACAACATATATACAAACTGAGCTGCTGTGGTTGAAGTGGAGGTGGACACCCAAGGCTCTGCTCTCATCCCCCTGTTTCTTCTGTCTTCCTCTTTACATGCCCCCCAACCCCCGCCACAGCACCAGAGGTCCCCCAGGGTCCCTCGAATCACAGTTGGAAACCACTGAACTCGATATAGCTTTGTCTTTATGGGGTTTTTCCCCCAGAAATAAATCTGTAATATGATTCATTTAAAAAAAAAAGAACAGAACAGAAAAGAACTCCGTTAAAAAAAATAGTTGCTTTTTTTTTTTCTCTCCCCAGAATGCCATGCAGATTGTGGGCTTTATGGATCATGAAGCTGAGTCTGTCTTGGCGGTGGTGGCAGCGGTGTTGAAACTGGGGAACATTGAGTTCAAGCCTGAATCTCGAGTGAATGGTCTAGATGAAAGCAAAATCAAAGATAAAAATGGTACATCCGCGGAGAATCAACTTTGTTTAGGAAACTTGCTTTGAACTTCTGCCCAGTTTTTAATGTAGAAAGTAAAACTTCTGCTTTGCATTGGTGTGAGAAAGCTTTCTAATGAAACTGAGCAGAAATAGAACTATGGCTAAGCTTTGTTTTTTGATGTATACATTTTATACTGATCTGTTTGATTATGATTTAGAAAGAACATACTAAGCCTTCAAAATTATTATTAGCAGCACATGTACAGTCACTTTTTGTGTCCATCCCCCACCTTCCCACAGAGTTAAAAGAAATTTGTGAATTGACCGGCATTGATCAATCAGTTCTAGAACGAGCATTCAGTTTCCGAACAGTTGAAGCCAAACAGGAGAAAGTTTCAACTACACTGAATGTGGCTCAGGTGGGTGAAACATAATGTACAGAAGAAAGTTTCTTAAAAGTCTGTGCTATTTTCATATAAGTATAAACAAAGATTTTAGTTTACAGGCTGTTATCTCAATCATTGTACTATGTTTTAGGCATTGGCAACAGAGCAGTAAACTAAACAGATAAGGATCCCTGCCCTCATGGAGCTTGAAATTCTGGTAGAGGGAATTAGATAATAATCAGTAGACATAAGAAATAAGTGCTGTAGCAAACTAGCCCATGGTAAGATCAGTGAGCTCCCTGGGCCAGGGAAGGAGACTCGAAGTGAGGTGGGAGATGACTGGAGGGTTTTGAGCAGAACAGTGGCATGACTGCCTTGTTTTTCAAAGGGTCACTCTGGCTGTGATGTGGAGAGCAGAGGGTCGGGGAAAAAGGAGTGAAAGCGAGGCACCTTCAAGGAGATGTGCAATAACCCAGAGAAGATGGTGGCTTGAACCAGGTAGTTGCAGTGGAGTCAGTGAGAAGTGGTCACATTGTGAATGTTATTTGAGGGTAGAGGCAACAGGACTTGCTGGTGCTAGCTGGTTTAAGAGAAAGAGAACAGTCAAGGGTGATTTAATGTTTTGGCCCAAGCAACTGGAAACATGGAGTTGTCATTTACTGATTTGGAGAAGACAGCGGGAGAAGACAGTTTTGAGGTCAAGTGGCCAAACTGGCCTCCCTGCCTTACTTCTTGAACCCCCTCTACCCTTGATATTGGGGCCAGTGAAGTCGTTAGTCTTTCTAAGACACAAATCTGAGCTGCTGCCTTCTCTCCTTTTGCTTCAGGTTAAGTGGGTGGATGTTTGGATGGTTGCATGCCTGTGTACATACATGTATACCCAGGCAGCTTCTGCAGTCCCTTTCACTAAAACCCTTTGTGCTATGCTCACACATTTTCCCACCAGTCAATGACTCAGACTAGAATTAAATTACTAACTTAGGACTTCCACTCAGGCCCACTTTGTCCAACTGTATTCCTTGTTGTCTCATCCTCCTTATAACTATCCATAAAGCCTCCATAAATAGTAGGGTGGAGCCAGGCTTGCTCTCTGTTGCTGAACCAGCCTTTCCTACTATAATGCAAGAATGCCTTTGTGTCCTTAGCTTTCAACATTGATATCTTATTTTAGGTGAGTTATTTTGGCTGTGGTAAATACCATAACTTTATATATATGGAAATTTGGTTTGTAGCAATCCTTCCCTAGCTATAGCCATTGCCTATCCTTCCTCCTAAATTACTGCTTTTGCTGTCATATCTGTCTAAGTCATCCTCACTAATTCACAGTCAGATATGGAGTAGCTTACTTAATTAAGAAAATGCTGCTGAGAGCCTGTACAGCACAAGCCCACACATAGGCCATGAGTAGGGAAGTAAGGGATTAGGGAAGACCTCATGGAGACAATCAAAGGATTTAGATGTGTGAAGTATGGCTGAAAGGGCATATCAAAAAGAAAACATTGAGAAAAGCCAGGTTTGAGAACCTGGATTGATCAGGCTTGGCTACAGCTCTAGCTATGTGAAGGGATTCAGAGCAATGTGGCTGGAGAGGTGAAGTCTGCAGTCAGAGTGGCAAATCTGCAACAGTAATTCTTAAACTTGAACGTGCATCAAAATCACCTGGTGGTTTTGCAGACCTCACCCCCAGGGTTTGATTCAGTGGGTCTGGGGTAGGACTGAGGAATTTGCATTTCTTATAAATTCAGAGGTGACGCTGCTGCTGCTGCTGCTGCTGCTGCTGCTGGTCCAGGATCACATTTTGAGAGCCACCAAGTTTGGACATTTTCAGTAGCCAGAGTGGGAATTGTTAAGTCTGTAAGGAAGCCATGAAAAAGCCTGTATTGTTTAAGAAGGCCCTTTAGGAATATGTATATTTTGGGTCTTTTTAAAATTGTGTGTTTTACTCTTGCTTTTTTAAATCATCCTTTATGGGAACCAGGCCCAGGTACCTCTGACTTTCTAAGCTTATTTTAGGCACCTTACATCACTGAAGAAGACTTTCCACATTTTCTTAACCTTTGGCATAAAAGAATTTGGCTAGAGATCCTCAGCTATTCGGCTCGTTAGTCAACTGAGTTTTTTGTTTTGTTTTGTTTTGTTTTTTATGTAGTATTCAGAGTATCTGGTTCCACTGATCTGTTGCCTGGGAGGTTTTGATTTCTCTGAAAAGTGATTCGTTTTACTAGCCTTTCCTCATAGTTTCAATTCCTGGGCCCCAGCATCACCTTTACTGCCCCATGCCTCCTTTTCCCAAGGCGTTTAGACCTTTCTTTAGATAGGAGGACTAATACTGAAATAATAGAAACTCAAGACAAGAGTTTTTCAGCTTCTCCTAAACACTCTTTCCTTGGCTTCTGATGTCCTCTGAAATCTGATCCCACACAGCTTACCTCAGTTTATTCCTTGCTAGTTCTCTGTTACCTGGTGCCTCTGCTCCTGCCTGCCCGTCGCCCTCCATGCCGTGCTCATTCCTTCTGCCCATCTAAATGCTCTACCTGATTGTGCCCCATCCAAGGAGACTTCTTTGATCAAATAGGCCTCC
This sequence comes from Chlorocebus sabaeus, assembly GCF_047675955.1. Lineage (NCBI taxonomy): Eukaryota > Metazoa > Chordata > Mammalia > Primates > Cercopithecidae > Chlorocebus > Chlorocebus sabaeus. The sequence continues at coordinate 78,686,988 of NC_132913.1, forward strand.
TGAGACACCCCCCATCCCATCAGAACCCCCTTTTCTTTGCAGTTTGGCACCTGCCCTCTGCTTGTTTCCTCTGTGTTAGTTTGATCTCCTTAGCTCACCTCTAAACTCCTGGACGGTGGACCCCATGTCTGTGCATCTCTGTCTGAGTCTCCACCTTGCTTGTCTCTTGCCGTCCTGGACCATGCCTGTTGTTACTGTCCATGTCTGCAGCACATTCCACCTGGACTTTTCCTCTGTGAGTTCCGTGCACCTGCAGAAGTGCATGGTCTTTTCATAGTGTGCTTTGAAACTGAGATGGTGAATTAGTGCACTTTGAGGCTTCCCTCATTTCTACACACCATATTAGTGGTCCTTAAGTGGGAATAGACATTCCTTCCCTTACTGCTTTATAGGATATTGTTGTGGAGATTCGGTGGCATGAATCAGGCTCAGGAAGTCAGGGGCGGCACATTGGCAGCTAGGTGGCAAATTGGCAGCCCCTAGGGCCAGGTAAAGCTCAATATTTTTAGTTGACTAAAGGGTAGTATTTTCTTTGGTTTTGTTTGCTCTTTAAATGTTGAATTTGAGTGCCTTTAGCCTGGAATGCATCCTCTAACCCCAACAGAGAGAGCCATCATTTCCTGTTCATTTCTATCACACAGTCCCTGGAAGCATTTGAGTTTGAGACCCCTGGAATAAATATTGTTGAAGGAACCAAAGAAGATTAATATTGGCTGTTAATACACTTTAAAAAATATAAAGCAGTTTACCAGAAGAAATTGTCACTGTTAGTTCAGTTGCTTATTGAAATGGTGGCTTGTTGAAAGTAGACAGCATATAACTAAAAAAGCTGGATGACATTAAGATAAAAAAGGGCTCATCAACAAATACATGGTGTTTTGAGATAACTTCAATTCATAAGAAAAAGGAAAGGATTTGGAAATTATCTAGGCTCATGAGGTAGTAGTAGACAAAAAGGATACTTCAGAAAGCAATAGAAGTACATCTGTAGTCTAACTGTGTACTAGGCATTATTCTAAGCACTTAAATGACCTATTTTAAGAAAGTAAAAACTAGAAGAAAGGGTACTGGGGAAAGATGCGCCTAAATTATATTCTGATTTCTCTGTTTGAGCATTTGACATGCATTTTCTACTATGGAAGCATTCCCTCCCTTGTTTGTTTGTTTGTTGCCAACTCCTAGGTATATTCTCTAACCCTAATTGGAGTAGGGAGGGAGGTTTGGAATTCGCATGGAAATGTCAGATGAAGGGAAAAGGTGTTATCTTCAGCTGTGTTATGTTGCCAGGGAAGTGAATGTGTTAATTAAAGTTGTTACATTTTATTTAGGAAGAAATGTAGAGAAAGTATTGCCACATAATCTAACAAAAGTTGTGCTTTTTGTAAAATAAAAATGTACTGATTAATTTTAACAGTAATACCCAACTTTTTACTTACAAGCAGCAAAATACACACATATGGCCAGCATGTTGAAAATAGAAACAAAACCTTAAGCTTTTTCTCTCCCAAGGCCAGTTCCTTGTTAGGCTGCTGACACCCAACCTCCAGGCCTCCCCAGGATGCTGGTATTAAACATCTCATTAGTACTTACCTACTGTATGCTCTGGGCACTTGGTACATTTAAGCGTGTTTAGATTCTGCTGTCCAAACCTGACTTTCTCCAGCCTTTGGATTCCAAGAGTCATAGAGATGCATATGTCTTCTGCCTCTTTGTCAAGTAGTTCTGAATAGCTTTAAAAGTAGATAAGCACATAAGAAGGGGATTATGTTCATTCTATAACTTAAAAGAACGCATTGTGGAAGTTTTTTTTTAATACTCAAACAATTAGTGTGGCCAGGCGTGGTGGCTCATGCCTCTCTAATCCCAGCACTTTGGGAGGCTGAGGTGGGTGGATCACCTGAGGCCAGGAGTTCAAGACCAGTCTGGCTAACAAGGCAAAACCCTGTACTAAAAATACAAAAATTAACCGGGCATGGTGGCACATGCCTGTAGTCCCAGCTATTCAGGAGACTGAAGCATGAAAATCCCTTGAACCCAGGAGGCGGAGGTTGCAGTGAGCTGAGATTGTGCTACTGCACTCCAGCCTGGGCAACAGAGTGAGACTTTGTCTCCAAAAACATTTAAAAATAAAAAAAAGATTGAGTAAAGAAAAAAAATTTACAGATTCCATCAAAGACATTTTAATATATCTCCTTTGAATTTCCATTTCTGTGTATAAGGGTTTTAAAAAATGTTATCACATTAAGTATACAGTTTTTAAATTTTCACATTACATGAGCATTTCCATTTCATTACCTGATTTTCACAAGCATCGCTGTCTGATGACTATGTAACATTACTCTCAGTGCATGTTTCTCTTACTACCTCCTATTGTTGGATGTCTAAATTGCGTCTGATTTTTCTCTGTTCCATAACATTGAAATAAATATCTTTGTGGTGAAAGTTTTTTGCAGTATTTAAAATTAGTTTCCTGGTTTGTGAAAAAGTGTAACTGTGTATAAACAATTTGCCTCATTCCCTTAACGACTTGATTGTTTATGGCACGATAAAACTGGTTCTGCAAAGAAATATAAAATAAAAGCACTTTGAATTTTTTTTTAAATATCTTTATGATTTTATTGAAAGTAAGCGTTGTGGAATTGCGAGTGTTAAGTTTTGTTTATTTGTTTTTTAATAGGCTTATTATGCCCGTGATGCTCTGGCTAAAAACCTCTACAGCAGGTTGTTTTCGTGGTTGGTAAATCGAATCAATGAAAGCATTAAGGTACTGAATTTCTATGAGCAAAATCAGTTGTAATAAATGGTATTCACAGTATAAACATTAAGTTGAATAAAGTTTAAATTTATAATCAAATAATTGATTATCACTTATAAAGATTATTCCTTAAAAAGCATTTACCATGTATAAGATTGAAATTTGTCAGGGATTTCGTTTATTTTGTTTTGCCATTTGTGTTGCTTCTGACTGGTGAATAGTTGGATGGTCTTTGTGGAGTTACTCTGAGGGTTGGCGCCACAGGTTCTGGCCTGGCTCATCTGCTAACTAGTTGTACACACTTCACTGAAAAGGTCACTTTACTTCACTAGGTCTTAATCTATTCATTATTAAAATGAAGGTGTTGGACTAGGTGATTTCGAAAGGCACCACTAATGCCTTCTTTAAATATATCACCTATTATTAAAATCTCTAAAAGTTCTATAGCAATGCCCCATCTCATAAGTTTTTTAAAAAAACAGCTAAATTACAGTTATTTTCTTACTTAAGAAACATGATTAACTTGTAATATATATCTATGTTCCTTGGATGCTTGTAGTGTTATATTTCATGCCTTAATTAACCCTTTAATTTGAAACTTTTTTAAGGCACAAACAAAAGTGAGAAAGAAGGTCATGGGTGTTTTGGACATTTATGGCTTTGAGATTTTCGAGGTAAGATTTAAAATTTTTTTTGTAATGTCTTTAGTAAAGTGGAATGGTTGGAAATTAAATCCTGTCTTATATAGGCATTATAAGTAACTGTAACTTTGAATCTACAAATAATCTTTGTGTAGATGCAACACACTATCACTTTGAATCTACCAAGTAATCTTTGTGTAGATGTAACAACATTTGGTTGTGTATTCCTGCATGTGCGCCAGAGAGAGAGAGAGAGAGAGAGAGAGAGAGAGAGAGAGTGTGTGTGTGTGTGTTGTGTGTATGCTGAGAGCCAGCATTTTTCAGACAGTGCTGCTTAAAAAGAACTTGTATTAGTACCTGACTTGAAATTGCATATTTAGATTTCTAACTGTGAGGCTTCCAACAAGCTACATGAGTATGGCTGTGGCCATTTGTGTGTTGTTTAGAAAGTGTGGTAGGTTGGTGCCATAAAGAAAGCCACAGGAGGGCTGGACACAGGTTCTGGCCTGGCCAGGGCTGGTCATTTCATCTGTGAGACTCGGGGAAAGAGGGTTTGGATTAGGTGACTTGTTGAGTCTCATCACTGTGATCTTATGATAATGAACTCTGCTGCAGAGGTTGAAATAATTTCTGCTGAAGCTCATAGTGAATTTTTTAAATGATTCTATGCTTGTTACAGATTAAGTATTTAAACCATTTGTACTTGGTTGAGCAAGACATATACCTAAAATTAGAATGATATAGAGAAGATGAGCATGGCCCCTGAAAAAAGTGGTTTGGAAACTAAAATAATCATTATGTACTTGTGTTAGAATTTCCTTTTTGCCTCCTTGCTAACTTTGACATTTAGAAGGAGTTTTAAGGATCTATTAAAACATTTATTCTCACTTTTAGGAGTGGCATTTTAGTTTGGTTCAGGGAAATAAGAAGTAGATCAGGCTCCTCATTTCTTAATTCTCCCCCACAAGTAAGATTTGTGAATTTCTTTAAGGATCCAGGCTCTGCCCAGAATGTTCCCAAAGAATTTATATGTTCTAGAAAATTAGGGTCACAGAATGACAGAAAAAAACATCAGTTCATTCCTTTCACCTAAACCAGACCTTGCTAGCGAATGCCTTTTTCTTAGTATGTTCTCCCTCAATCATATTCTATATTTAATTGTTAATGGTAAGTACTAATTGAGGGCCCACTCTTTGTAAGCATTGTGGCAAGTGGTGTGTGTACTGTCTGATTTACTTTTCAAAACAGCCTCATGATGTAGCTGTTATTATTACGAATCCCATTTTACAGATGAGAAAGTAAAGCTCCCCAGGTCAAGTAACTCCCCAGGGTTATACAGCTACTTAGTGGCAGACTCAGCAACTAAACTCCAGGCCCTTTCAATATTTTCATTTATTGCTTTTCTTTCTTACTAAGATTGAGACCAGGGGCACTTCCTCACCTTTCTTCCCAAAGTAACAGGTTCCCCAGTATCTGGAAGTAAAAAAGAAATAAATATGGTAAGTCTCTTGACTCCCCTATTTCTCTACCCTCATCATCACTCCAAGCTCCTGGCCAGCACTGGGTGCCTTCCTAGATGGAAGTGTGTGTGCTGGTGGCTGTCCCCATGGGGTCCCCAGAACAGAGTTCTTCGACACAGCGTCTGCTTGTATTGTTGCCCATTTAGCAGAATCTACAAAGGAAAGCTACCAATTCCTTGGTAGAAAGGGAAGAATTTGAGGTTTCTGAGTTAAGAGAATTGCTTGAGTACACTCAGAAATGACTGCCAAAATTAATTTCTTTCTAGTGAAACCTCAGGTTACTGTCACTAAATGGGCAGAGTGCCAAAGTCATTCTTTACAGTTGGCAGGGAAAATGACTTACTACCTAACACATTGCTGTGCTGATGTAGATTTAAATGGTTTCACGAGCAGGGGAGTTGGTAAGCAGAGATTTCACTGGAAAGTTAGATTAAGAAGATACATTCAATGACATTTCTAAAGTCAAAGAAACTGATTTTGTTTTAATTTTGCTAGAAAAAGATTATTGATCTTAAGCTAATGGGCAAGGGCTTAGTATCATGTCACAACATATGGAAACTTTAAAAAAATAGGTTAATGAGATTATGATGGGATATCTAGTTAACTTTGTCTTCCAGTAGGTCCTAAGATCTAATTAGCCCTGGGAAAAGAAATGCTTATAACACTTAAAGGAAACTGAATTATAACTCATAAATAATTTGAGTCATTTCTCAAGTATTTATTGAGTTACCAGATAAGTAGTAAACGTAACTAAGGTATTCTTTGTCTGCATGGCTTTTAGAGTCTTGGCCCTAACATTGAGAGTCTCTTGTTGCCAGAGGACACATCCTATCAGGTAGAAAAGTCTAATCAGGAAACTATATTATGTTTTAAAAGTTTGTTTGCTACAGACCTAATCAGAACAGAAGTCAGATGTTCCTGTGTGAACATCCTTTAACTTGGTGCTGGGTGAAATACCCTATACCCTTCAGCAGTCCAAGAATATTTTTCACTTCTGGTTAATTCAAGTTTCTCTCCATACCTGTCTTGCTGAATGTGTCCTCCTTCTGCAAGTTATACCATCATTTTTCTCAACACTGTTTCAACTAGACTTAACTTCAGTTTATGAAAATGCCTACGTTATATTTCCTTTTTTTTTTTTTTTTTTTGTGATGGAGTCTTGCTGTGTCACCAGGCTAGAGTACAGTGGCGCAATCTCAGCTCACTACAACCTCTGCCTCCCGGGTTCAAGTGATTTTCCTGCAACACCACCGTCCAGCTAATTTTTGTATTTTTAGTAGAGACAGGGTTTCACCATGTTGGCCAGGCTGGTCTCGGTCTTTTGACCTTGTGATCCACCCGCCTCAGCCTCCCAAAGTGCAAGGATCACAGGCATGAGCCACCGCGCCCGCCTGGCTGCCTGCATTATATTTCTAAATATTCTTCCTTTCTTCAGAGGATTATTCTATTTCAGTGATTCTCAGAGAGCTGTGCATTGGCATCACCTGGTGAACTTTTGCAAATTCAGATGTCTAGGCTGTACCCAGAGCAATTATATCAATCTCTGGAGATGGGGCCGCAGCAGCAATATTTTTAAAGCTCTGAGGTGATTCCGGTGTGCACTCAAGGTTGAGATCACATGCTCTATTAGACAGAAATCTCTGGAGTAAACTGCAAATTCCAAGCATGTGGTGTTCATGCTGCTTGGCCACTGTGTGGAACACCCTTGTAAAACATTGGGCCTCACCTACTGTTCATCTGGGCACAGTGGCTCACACCTGTAATCCCAGCACTTTGGGACGCCAGCGCAGTGAAACCCTGTCTCTACTAAAAATACAAAATTAGCTGGGCGTGGTGGCTTGTGCCTGTAGTCACAGCTACTTGGGAGGCTGAGGCAGGAAAATCACTTGAACCTGGGAGGCGGTTTTCACTCCATTTAAACAGAACTTTCAGCCAAGGCCAAATCCAATCAGTTATATGTCTATAGCAAATCTTTTAATAGCCATCCAATTATAAAAAGTTAATTTTCCTTCTCCATGCAGTAAATACTTTTTCTTTTTTTCCCCTCAGTTCCTTGAGAGAATCAAGATTCGTTTTTCATTATATTTAATTGTTCCCTCCATTTTCCTTTCTAAGGCCTCTCAGATTAATCTTCAGTTTTGATTTTTAATAACTTTTTTTAAATAAATTTATTTGTGGGGAGGTTAGATTAGAGATTTGGTTGGTGATTTTTAGATACTTTTACCTGCTTTTTAATACAGAGTTACAGAAGTTTTTTTTCTTCGTTTAATAAATTATTCACATACATTCCCAGATGACAGTCTATATTTTCCTGGATTCTCAACGATGTTAGAACACATGAAGACATCAGGAAGCTCAGAGTATTAGGAAACCAAGAAAATTAAGAACTTAAAAGTACCGCAAGTTGAAGTATAAGGGGTCAGACAGAGTGTGGAAGAAGACTCAGATCCACATCAAGGCAAAAATGAAAATTTCTGTGATATTTTCCACCCAAGTGAAAAGAAACTGCTGGAGTATAAATAACATTTATTTTTTTCTTTGTTCTGTTCTTCAGTTGACTGTAGGAATTAAGAGTTCTGCCTTTTAGAATACCCTGGGCATCTCTTTAAAAACTGGACAGTAAAGAGAGAGACTTTTTTTTAAAAAATGCATCTAATTGTCCCATGGCCCCACAGTTCCCATGAAAATGCCTTTTTTAGCTGAGCTGGTGGAAACCTTTCATTCCCTGTGGTCTGTCTCTAAACGGAAGAGGGAAACTGATGCATTAAACCATGGGTTGATGACACATGGATTTGACTGCAAAACATTCCAGTACCAGCTGGAAGTGCTGCCTGGCTAGCCACATGTGATCCGATGTCAATTTGGAAAACAGATCAGTGGAACAATGATACCAAAAATAAGGTGAAGTGAATTAAAATTCATAGAGGAAAAAAAATCTAGCTGTACACCCTGGTAGAACAGAAGACCAACTTCCCAAAGGAAGAAAATTATAATGCAAATACTCCAATTCCGCACATTTATGTTTGGACATTCTTATAACTGAAAAGACCGTCTGTGATTTCTGAGCAATATTTATAGCATATCCATAAAAGAACTGCTATTCTTTTTTAAAAAAAAAAAGATGCTAAGTTAAAAAGTAAGTTGAGCAATCTACATTGATTTCAGCTCATTTTCTACATACTTATCTGACAGGTATTAAAACTGGCAGATATTTTACTAGGAAAATCTGATTGGTCATTAGTGTTCTATAGACCAAAGCAGGCAGTAGTAGCTGATTATTTCACCTTTCATTCAGTGGAGCTAGTTTAACACAGGCAAAGTGCTAATTACTTTCAATTATGGACTCCTTATTTATCTTGCCCTCATAAACCTCACTGAAAGGGACCCATATATGGTAAGAGTATGATAGGCTAGATGCAATGATTATTTCAAATAAAAAAAATCTAATACTTGGGCAGCAGTCATTGTAACCTAGTAGGTTCACCTCATGATTATAAGATTTGTTTTCTAAATTGTTTTTGAAAGAAATTCTGACTGTAGTCAGCACCTTCTACTCTAGTTTCTTGCCTTCATTTGGTCCTTCTTATGCTAGAAAGCTTATAATTGAAGAGGAAGGAACCAATTTAAAGTAGATTTAGAAAGGAAAGTGATGACAACTGCTGTGATTTGTAAAAGAAAGAAAGATAGATAGATAGATTGATTGATTGATTGATCAATCGATCGATCGATGGATCGATGGATCGATAGATCAAACTGTGTGAATAGCCAGCAATCCCTGAATTCCAGAGCTGGGCACCCATCCCCATGTGTCAGTCTTGTGAATCAAAGTCTTATAGTGTATCTTTTATAGATATGCTGTAAATATTTCTCAGAAATCACAGACCATCTTTTCAGTTATAAGAATGCCCAAACTGGCCGGGTGTGGTGGCTCAAGCCTGTAATCCCAGCACTTTGGGAGGCTGAGACAGGTGGATCACGAGGTTAGGAGATCGAGACCATCCTGGCTAACACGGTGAAACCCCGTCTCTACTAAAAAATACAAAAAACTAGCTGGGCGAGGTGGCGGGCACCTGTAGTCCCAGCTGCTCGGGAGGCTGAGGCAGGAGAATGGCGTAAACCCGGGAGGTGGAGCTTGCAGTGAGCTGAGATCTGGCCACTGCACTCCAGCCTGGGCGACAGAGCTACACTCTGTCTCAGAAAAAAAAAAAAAAAGCCCAAACTTGGCATGGTGGCTCACTCATAATCCCAGCACTTTGGGAGGCCAAGGCGGGCAGATCACAAGGTAAGGAGTTCAAGACCAGCCTGACCAACATGGGGAAACCCCGTCTTTACTAAAAATACAATTAGCTGGGCATGGTGGCACGCTCCTATAGTCCCAGCTACTTGGGAGGCTGAGGCAGGAGAATCACTTGAACCCGGGAGACGGAGGTTGCAGTGAGCCGAGATCATGCCACTGCACTCCAGCCTGGGCAACAGCGAGACTCTGCATCAAAAAAAAAAAAAATTCAAACTTAAATGTGTGGAATAATTGGAATATTTGAATTATAATATTCTTCCTTTGTGAAGTAGGACTTCTGTTCTATCTAATAATATGTGTGTATTTCTTCCAGGTATAAAAAGTTGTTAGATGAAATTTTAAGATATTTAAGAAGAGCACTGTAACGTTTTTCTTAAAATTTGCTGTATTTTAGTATATACCTGGAAGAAAAAATGTTAAGGGAAATTTTCTAAACCTTTAGCTAGTCATTCAATTTTGTAAATGTCTAAAAAGGAGACTATTTCATATTAAATGGTTTTCTCATATATTTTGAGGATTTTTTAATACATTCTAAGAAAAGCAGTTCTTGTTTTGGAACCTATTTCTTGACACTGAGATATTTAAAAATGGACTGTGGTTAAGTGCATTATATTTTCCTGTAGGAACAGCATTATAATCAGAAGCTGTCAAAGGCTTTAACACCAAATAAATCTTTGCAAGGACCAACAGCATATTTTGTAGCAATAATATAGCTCAACCTCCCTAAAATAGTGATATACACTCAAAATCCTATAACGTTTATTAAAGGTATTGACTCATTTATTATGCAGGAGACTTTACTATATGTAAAAATATAGAAACCCCCAAGCCAGCATGTTATATTCAAAATCTGACCTCAAATGAAAGTGCTGAACTATAAGAAACACTAATATGTAATTAACAGTATTTTTTTTGCTCAGATAAATCATAGTCTTTGTGTTTGGACTACTCACTGTTTCTAATACGTTATATTCACCCGCGGACTCCTTCCCATTTCTGTGTCCCAAATACAGAGGGACAGAGCTGCCCCTTCTATTTACTGTCTTCCTTTCAATATTTATTGTTTTTAAAGAGCCTAAGAGTTTTAAAAATATCTGTCTTCCTTAAAGAGTATAAAATATCATCAGCCTCCTGTGTTGCTAAGGAGAATATACAAAGTGGCTAGTATTTTTGATACATCTTAATTTATATTGGAGAATTTATGATTGATACTTGTGAGTATAAACTAGTTATGAACCGACTGGGAATATGATTTCCTGGGTTTTGTTTTTTTTGTTGTTGTTTGTTTGTTTTGATGTTGAGAGGATGAGCTCAAAATCTAGAATTCTTAAAAGAAGCCCCAGCGTTTAAAATTTGGTTATATTATATACTTCTAAACAAAGTAAGTGCTCACTATCCCAATCTATAGTTGGTAACTATAGCGTGAAATAGCAGAGAACAGACACTTGCTGTTTTGCCTTTGTTCTCTGAAGCAGCCTCAGCTTCATTTAGGGAGGTTATGTAATGGAAAGCCCAGAAGGTACTTGTTTGAAGATGTTTCTAAGTTTTAGTTTTATTCCTTAGTCTTCAGAGATAAATGTGGGTAAGACAGTAGAGAAAAATTGCATGCTTGGAGCATGGGTGGAAAACTGGAGAGAGGAGATGAGTCATTCCTGGGGCAAGTTCCTGCCCACTTCCTGGAGGCTTTGATTCATGAGCCTGACACATGGGAGAGGGCCTGGCTCAGGGATTGCTGGCTATTCACACAGTTCTTGACAAACCAAAAAAGTCTGTGAATATAAAGTTGCTTTGGGGCCTTCATATTCATCTGGTGGTTTCTAGTGTCAGTTTCACTATTTTATGAAGGAGAGGGGTCCCAGGTTGAAAACCAGGTATTAATTTAATACTCGTATTAATGGAAAAATGTGTTAGACATATACAAGTTGGAGTTCTGTGAACTGCTACCAGGCTATTCGTTAATTTTCTGCAGATTATTGATTATTCTTTAAATTTTTGCAAGTTTTTAATCATATGTGAAGTCCCATTTTCCTCCACATTTGAACAGTGCCATCAACTTCAGCTTAGATCACCAGAGAGGTGTGTGTCTTTAGCCTTCACTTTGAGCAGTGATGGTCATCTGGGTGACCCATGATGTGTTTTGGAGACTTTGGAGGTGTGTTTGCAATAGATGCTGATTTCTGTGGGGAAGTAAGTTAATTTCTACATCGGTGATTGTGCTATTCTATTTTTGTTCGGGTTTTTTTTTCGCGGGGGTGGGGGGTGTTTTTTTAGCTCTAGGGTAAGGTCAGACAGGCAAGTTTTTGTTATTAGGGCATCTCCAGGAGAATACTCTCTCCTTGTTGGTTTTTGAAAGGAGCCTCAGCACAGTACTACACAGGGATGTGTCACTGGGGTGGGAAAGGGGAGTTACTTTTGGATCTTGATGGGTCTCTTCCCTGTTCGGCAATCCACCAACCACCGCTGCCCCTGACTCTTTGGGTGGATGTGGACCTTGGATACATGTCATACATGTTTTCTTTTTCCTGATAATTTATAATTAGAAGCATTGGATTTTGAAGGCTTAAAGCTTCAGGCAAGTTACATGATTTATCATTATTTCGGTCAAACCATTTTTATCCTGAAGAACTCTCTCCCCTAGCAAACCACAGTTCAGACACCACAGGAAGGTATTGTGGTCCTGTCTTTTGAATTGACTGGATATGGGTCATGATCCAAAGTTTTACACCCATCAAAAATACAGTCTGAATGGTAAAAGCTATCATTTGTAACCATAAATAACTGTCAATACGTGCTCACTGTTAGAAGTTTATTGCTAATTGAGAACTGACTGCATTTTGTGTAATTTGTCCCTGTTTGCACCAGAATGCAGTAAGTATGACCTGTTTGCAGTGCTGATCTGTTGCATGCTCCTGTGTTAATAGCTTCTCTAGCTGTGTGAGTTTTGCAGTAAGTGGTTGTTGAATAACCGTGTGGATATAAAATATAGAATCCATACAGGAGTTTTTAAAGGTTATGGGCAAATTTAATTTAGTTGTAATTTAATCCTTAAATTGTTTTGTAATTGTGAAGCTTTGCCTCCGGTTTCTAATCTGCTTGTGTGTGTTTCATAGTCCTGTTTTAGAAGTGTAGTTTGAGCTGTTCATAGCCACACAATGTGTCTGGGGACACTAGTGCTTTCCTTTCCTTCTCATTATTTGCTGTTTGATGATTTAGCATAATTGGGTTCAAATAGCTCCATGGGCACAGACTTGCCAAATAACAGATTTGCTCCATGAGACTGTTGTCTTAAAAAAAAAATCAAAGATCTGCTCTTATTAATTTTTTACTTATGTTATTAATATTTTACTTTTACTTATAGGTTTTATTTATAGTTGCATCATATAGGGACATACTTTAGCAAAGCAATTGAGACTTTATGATATATGGGATGCCTTTATGCTGAGTAAATAATAATAAGGCATCTATACTAGACCAACTTCAGTTTCTAATTGAAATTGTTAACTCTGTGAATTTGAGCGCCGGGTTTTTAAAAATTTGTGTGAAAATGAGGACTGAGAAGTACCCTTTGTATCTGACTATATTTGTCAAAAGTGTTGAAAATAAATGTTTGCCCTTTAGTAAGACCCTTCAAGACATAAAACAAACAAACTTTTATCCTTGACTAAGTTTAGCATTAACAACGTAAGTCACTGATAGTATATTCACATGTGTTATTTATGACTTCGAGTTTAAAATTTCCTCTGATCACTGCATCACTGGTGATGAGAAATTCCTAGCTGACTTCCAGGAAAGAATGTAGTTAGATGCTGTAGCATAAGTATCATTTTTAAGTTTTCCTAAGTAGGACCAAAATTGATTTTTAAAGATCAACTTTCAGAAGACTGTGTGACTTTTTCACTTCTATCATATGTGGAGGGATTTGAAGGCCGGTGGCTGTGCCTGTTCACAAGGAGCAGTGAGCTTTGGCCGCACCATTACATGTGGGCTCTCCTTGCTCATTAGACCAGGACTGGCCACCACTGTGGGAGAAGAGTCCATTTTACCAATGGTGGAGACATACTATCACTTGCTCCCACTGCCACCATCTTTGGGCAATAAAGAAAAATAGAGGTGAAAATAACAAGTTTTCGTGCCAGATCTACTTCTTCCTGGATGATGTGGTTCTTGATAAATTTATTCATTTGGTGCCCTCAGGATGTACAGCAATACATTAAGCCCTGCAGATTGTTCAGAAATGATTTAGACATAAAGCTTCTGTCAGTGAAATCATAAGAGATTAATATGAAGGAGAGGCTGCTGAGACTTGTAAGAGTGATCAGGGGTGTGGGCCTTCTACAGAAAGGGATTGTTTCTTGTCAGGGAGATGTTTTAATCTTTGGGTCTCCATTTGGAAGGAACTTCATTTGTTCATTCACTCAGCCAGTACATATTGAGAACTTGCTAGGTGTGAGGTGCTATGTAAGGAGTAGGAATACAGTGAACAAGACAGCATGGTCAGCCCTCGCCCGTAAGAGTGTACAGGCTAGTGAGGCAGATGTATGTGAAGTTATCTGTACATGTGTACAGTTACACATACACACATGTTCATATAACATGATCTATAAAAAGGGTTAGGATGTAAGAGTCAGAGTGAGGGATCTGTCTCTGGATGGAGACAGTAAGAGGTCAGTTCAGGAGGACTTCCTTGAGCTCTGAAGTTTCACCTGAGAATGGAAGATTCAGAACTTGGTGACAGAGATTGTGGAGCTCACTGTGTCTTTGCTGATCTTTCAGCAAAGGAAATGAGATTGTTTCTAGCTTCTCTGTTTGGGGTGCTTCTCTGTCAACTAAAAATCTTCATCCTTCAAATATTGCATCATTTGTGTATACTTCATTCATTCACTTACTCATGACCCACTCCTCAAGTACTTGCAATGGGCAAGCGTCTGTCCCAGGAGCCGTGTGCTGGGCTGCAGTTAAATCTGAGAGATCATGTGTGGCATTTCTCGTGGATTGAGATGTCTGAGTGTCATTGTTTTGGGAGAGCTAGTGGCATGGTTTATAAGGCTTTTTTTCATTTTCTCCATACAGGACAACAGCTTTGAGCAGTTCATTATTAATTATTGTAATGAAAAGCTGCAACAAATCTTCATTGAACTTACACTTAAAGAAGAGCAGGAGGAGTATATACGGGAGGTAATGTTGAAATGCTTTTTTTAAAGTGTTAGTCCTTTTTTACTCATAATATAAATTCTAATTCAGAAGATAGCCTAAACAAGAAGCCATATTCAAAAGGCTACAAACTGTATGATTCCATCTGTCACTCTAGAAGAGGCAAAGCTATAGAGACTGATTGCCTATAAAAAGCTATAGAGTCAGGGGTTGCCAGGAGATAGGAGTCGTGAGAGGGTTGTGGCTGCAAAGAGATAGCACGAGGGAATTTTGGGGATGGATTATGGTGGTGGTTACTTGACATTACACATTTGCCAAAACTTAGAGAACTGTATACCAAAAAAAGTCAGTATCACTGTAAGTAGATTTGAAAATATTTTGAGACTTTTTTCAATATCAAAAAGTATTGAGTATTCAAATTTATAGTAAAAATAGGTAATAGTTATTGAGCGCTTACTACATAGCAAGTATTAAGTGCTATTTATGGATTGTCTCATTTAATGTAATCTTAAAATAACCAGAAGTAGTGTTTGCAGAGTCTTTTCATCATTAATTTAAAAATATATATTTGCTTTTCACCCTATTATTTTTTAAAATAGCCAGTCTTTTTCCAGGTATAAAATTAGTTATTTCAAAAAATAAAAGGGAGGAATTGTTATGTTTATATTTTTATTTCCTTTTTTATTTGCCTTAATATTTTACTAATGATATTACCTGTTTTCCTTTATTTTCTTAGTATCATTTAAAGCCATTAAGGACACTGAATTCTCTTTTATCTTTCTTTCCATATAGATTTTTCTAATGTGATTGTTATCCCCAGTGACTTAGTAAAACAACCCATTTACTCGAAAGCTAAATCATAAATATTTCATCTTTATTTTTTAGAGTACTCATTATGCTTCAGAAATGTTTTATACTTGTCTGGCACCTTTTGGTAACATAAATATTCTAAAAGCACGATTCATTCTTTTCCTGTCTTCTCATCATGAAGAGAATGCCCAAACTTTGATGGGTAACTTAAAACAGTTTGTACAGATCGGTTAAAACACTTCTAAGAATATGTAGAAAGATTCCTAGCTTGCTTTATGAATAGAAGACAAATAAATGTTTACATTTATAGACAGAATGTAAGTAGACACAGAAAGATTACATTTGGCTTTACGGATTTGGCTTTGTAGCCAGTGTTAGAACCAGTGGATAGGTTTTCATGTCTTTCCTTGTGTTGAAAATACTTTGTGGTAGTGCTGGCCTTTTTTTAGCACTTGAAAGAGTTAACTTCCCTAAAACACAAGACTGACTCTAAAATTAATTTTTTCCTTATGATTACAGATTCAGAACAGAAGAATCTAGGCCTTAAATTCTTGGGATCAAGTTCTAACTTATTTCCTTATAAACATTGTAAACATACACAAAGTAATATTGACCCAAGGGCCTGTTGAGTAAATATTTGGCCCAGGGCCAGTGAAGTGCATGGGAAATTGCTGCAGATGGGAGAGTGGAATGGAAGGCAGTCTCAGAACAGGTCAAGGGTGTTTGCTTCAATCAGATTATGTCAGTGGTAGGCAGCTGCATTGAGAAAGTTTTGGGAACTGCCTGTGACATTTGCAGTACCCATTCTGTAAAGAAAATAAATTCAGAGAGGAAGGGAAATATGATAAGATGGGCAAAGTCTGCTTTATGGATGGTAGTGTCGTGGCTTCATCTTGTGTCATTGGATTTTGTTCTGTTTTGTCTTTTAGGATATAGAATGGACTCACATTGACTACTTCAATAATGCTATCATTTGTGACCTAATAGAAAATGTGAGTACTTAGGTACAGTTTTCTAAAGAATATTTTAGTACTATAATTCACCCTTAAAAATGTTCTCAGTGCCTCAGTGTTAAGCATTAGTATTTTCACTGTTATACACATACACATACACACACACACACACATATATATATATGTTAAGGAACTGCAGAGTTCTAGAGATTTTATTGTAGCCCTAAGAGATCATACACAGTTCTTGAACACATACATAGACAGCTGGATGTTTTGATACTTCGCCAGGATCCCCTGTGGCCATATCACAACACCCTTTTATGACCTTCAGACACCAGGCCTTAAAGGTACCAGCCTTTCTTGTATGGTTGGATTCCAGGTCTATTCCATGGCTCCTGGGCGTGTGAGTACTGATCAGAGTAGGCTCTGAGCAGCCATCCAGTTTTTGCCAAATCATAATATTCATTTCATTCCCAAAGCTCTGATGACCTCTTAATATACTGTTCAGCAGGTATTATATTAAGTTTAAGAGACATAAAGGGATGACCCCCGGAGCTGCGTTAAGTGGGACCCCAGAAGTGGCTCTAATACAGCTGTAGCATTGATTCAGATCGTACATGCAGAGGGCATTGCATGTGTGACTGCGGGTGGCCAGGGACCTGGAATTTTTCAGGTGACCCAAGTATGTGCGTATGCGAAAAGGCTTCAAGTGTGAAAAATTATTGGATAATTTCGAATAAGCTTTCTGAGTCCAAGATTTTTGTTTTTAGATCATATTCTGTAGTTTATTATAAATGAATTAAATGTAGGAAGACTGATTTGGTGTGTGGAAAACAGGAAACTAATTTATGCTTGGGATTACTAATACCTGATTTTGAATAAGTAATTTGAAACAGTGTATAAGCTTTATTGTCCTGCAGTAAGCAAGACCAGTTTAGTGAGGTGAGTGCTGTGTTTAAGGAATACAATCACATGCTCTGAAAATATCAAATCATTTTCTACTCATCTTTTACAAAGCTTTTTGGGAAATATGTAATTAGCCAGTATTTTTCCCTCAGTATTCAGCATATTCCTAAAAGTTGTTTCTCTGATTAAATTGAACATTGAAAACAATATTCTAAGGCATCACTATTTTTCAATAAGAAATAAACTGTGTTTCAAAAACTCTGAACAATGTTGAATGGGAACACTAATATTCCGTGTAAGCAGTTCAGATCTCTGATTTTGGCTCTGAAAAGTGAATTTCCTAAAAATTTTCCTGGTACATTTTGTGAAGGAGGTAATTTGCTATGGGAATCTTAAGTTTCAGAATTTCTGGTTAGTATGTTTTCCTTGATAAATATAACCTTGCATTTAATTATTCTCTTTTAAGAAGGGGAGAAAAAGAACAGTGGTAATACGCTTAATTTAAGTAGATTATCTCAGCCAAAAATTCCCTTGCAATATGATTGAAGAAGCTCATGTTCACATAGGAACCTGGGTATATGAAGGAAATGTTTCCTTCCAGCATCATTAAACAATAATGTTTGTTCTGGGGGGATGTTATGAACACACTTGATTCCTGAGAGTCCACACTTCCCCAGGGTTTTGTGTGGAATGAATAAATGCTGGTCAGAGGATGTCGTGGCCTTGTGAGCAGAAGGGGAGAGGAACCAGAGGACTTTGCCTGGGTGGAAGTAGGTGGGGTTGATGGTCAGTGGAGTGGATTGTTTTTGGAATTAAGACTTATGACCCCATAGGGGCAGTCCATGGAGCAGCAGTCTTTATTTAGCAAAGTAGAAGCTTCCTGACTTCTGGTTCAGTTTAGGCCTGACTACTCTTGGAATAAAAATGACCACAGGGTCTAGATATGCAACAAATAAATTTTCACTTATGTTTAACATCCATTTAGAAATTCCACATGAATTTCTAAAATCTAAATCTATATGAAACAGATATTCTTGAAATCAGCTTGATTGCAGTGATTGTTAAAAGCAGCATCTCAAATCACAGCATTTTTTCCTAGAAAATTAACTTTATTTTGAACACATGAACAATTTGGAAACATAGAAAACGAGTTTCCTTCTTAGGAGTGAATCAAATAATGGCCTTAGAAGACTGTGCTTTGTGATTTGAAACGTTATAGAGGCTGTATTGTCACATTCATTTCTGCTTTTAGGTTTGTTTTTGAATCTTTAAGATCCAACTTGTCTTTTTCTAAGAGTATAAATTTCAGTCATCATCAGGCTAAGGTGTCTGAGGCAACTCCCAGGTACTGTTGTGCGGGGAGAGAGAAACCAAGAAGACACACTCTTCCCAACCACACCGCCATAAACACACCTGGGATCCTTCAGGAAAGAGCTGATTCCTGAGGCTTTTGTTACTGTTTTGATTCTCTGCTTTTTGTTATCACTGAACAAACTTTTCTTGTGACTAAGTTGATTGTGTTTGATGGTGTCATTAGGAATAATTATTAAAACAATACAGTGAGGAAGGAAGGAAACTTTTTTATTTCCTTTTTCCCAGAACACAAATGGAATCCTGGCCATGCTGGATGAGGAGTGCCTCAGACCTGGCACAGTCACTGATGAGACCTTCTTAGAAAAGCTGAACCAAGTATGTGCCACCCACCAGCACTTTGAGAGCAGGATGAGCAAGTGCTCTCGGTTCCTCAACGACACGTCTCTGCCTCACAGCTGCTTCAGGATCCAGCATTATGCTGGAAAGGTATGGGGGAGCTGTGAGCACCCAGTCAGGCCTGCCAAGTTACCCCTGCAAGGAGGCTGTGCCTCAGAGACGGGCGTTCGAAACCCCATTAACTTGTGAGGACAAATTGAGCTGCGCTAAAGTGGTTGAATCAATAAATATTCAATAGAAATAGAATCTGGACCATGTTGACTAAAATCTTATTGATATAGAAAACCGAAAGCAAAGCTAATGGACTTAATGAAGAGTCTAAATATATTTTTTGAATCAAACTCAAGCTATCCTATATAACATATCTATTAACACTATTGAAGGAGACTTGCCAGTACAAATTAGGAGTCAGTAAAGACTTAAGGCTTTAAAAACACAAGCCATTTAGCAAAAATAATGAATTCTTTGAGATTTCGAAATGACGTTAGGGAAAATATTTACTTTTTTTAAAAAGTACTTATTTATTTGGTTAATATTTGGGGGAATTAATTTTATGCCATCTAATATATAAAGACAACCCTAAAAACAATCTTAATCGATTAATCTTTAGAATCCTGAAAGATTATTGATTAGAGCTAATACTTCCTTTTTCATAAAATTGCAAACTTCAAAGGGGAAAAAATACTTGATTATACATTTGTAAAAATTCAGTTTATAGTACCTGAATTATCTTTAATTTCAGAATGTTAAAACTTGGTACTTTATGTTTTTATTAGCCTATTTTATTAAAAGATAATTTCTGATCAGTTTTTCTTCTGCTTCAGGATATTTATGAAAATGTTAGTATTGTTTCTGTTTTGCCCCATCTACTTTTAAACAGACTAGAATTGGCATATGAGAACTAAAAAATAAAAGTAAAACCCCAGAATATTTTCAGACTCCTAAAAAAATGCAAAATCCTTTGAAAATGTTATGATAACATTTTTGGAGTTTATTCTTGCAAATCCTGAATGGTAATAGAATTTATTTTGATCTCGTCTGTGATTTAGACAGATGGAATTTAAACTTGGAGGCGAACTCAGTATGAGAGTGTGACTAATGTGTCAGGGATTTTTTGATGGTGAAGGAAGAGGCTGCAGTGTAGATAGTCTTGGAGTATTTTTAATAGTTGTTTGACATTATAGCATGCAATGTGCCTGTCATTGAGTTCCCTGTGCTGCTTATAGGTGCTGTACCAGGTGGAAGGATTTGTTGACAAAAACAATGACCTTCTCTATCGAGACCTGTCCCAAGCCATGTGGAAGGCCAGCCATGCCCTCATCAAGTCTTTGTTCCCCGAAGGGAATCCCGCCAAGATCAACCTGAAAAGGCCTCCTACAGCAGGCTCACAGTTCAAGGCATCTGTGGCCACTCTGATGAAGAACCTACAGACCAAGAACCCAAACTATATTAGGTATTTCCGGCACATAAAACTTTCACGGTTCAAATGTGAGAGCACCCCGCAGGAATATCATTTTTCCCTTTGTTTCAATCTGAGTGTAGCCCAAGCAGAGAGTAACTAAAGTACTTACAGATTAAATAACACCTTATCTGGAATTGGCTTAAAAAATGCTCCACTATCCTTTCCCCTAAAATAAGAAAGTAAAACAGTAAAGTGTGGTGGAGAAGATAGTAGATACTTAATGAAGCTCAATGGTTGACACCTAGGTGTTTTCAACTTTCTGTATGTTTATTTTTTTTTAATGGCAAGTTAACAAAATGTAAGTGTTTTTTCTGGTCAGTGTTTTGCGGAAAACTTGTTGGCTTCATTTGGAATTCTTGTTATTTTAGCTTAGAGCACAGCATTGAAGCAAGTGCTTTAGTTACAACTCTGGCTCTTCTTAGGAGACATGGACTGTTTTCTTCCCTGTGAGAGGTATAGGCCTAGAGAAAGTAATGATTCCTAAAGCAATCTGAATTTTTTTCAAGGCAGTAGAAAGAACTTCTTAAAAGGGGCCGGGCGTGGTGGCTCACACCTCTAATCCCAACACTTTGGGAGGCAGAGTCGGGTGGATCACCTTAGGTCAGGAGTTCGAGACTAGCCTGGCCAGCATGGCAAAACCCTGTCTCTACTAAAAATATAAAAAATCAGCTGGGCGTGGTGGCGGGAACCTATAATCCCAGCTTCTTGGGAGGCTGAGGCAGAAGAATCGCTTGGACCCAGAAGGCAGAGGTTGCAGTGAGCCGAGGTCATGCCACTGCACTCCAGCCTGGGCAACAGAGCAAGACTATGTCTCAAAAAAAAAAAAAAGACTTCTGGGCTCTTCTCTTTTTCTGCTTCTAGGGCATCTTGGACAAAACTCTCTAGATTTAGTGAAGACCAGCTAGGATTAGAGTTTGCTATGTGTGTATTTGGTGAGCTAGATAATAGAAGGAATGTGTCTGGTGGGTCAGATTTCACAGAGCGCACCCATACCCACAAATACCTTCTATAGTTGTCTTTGAGAATGCAGTTATGAGGAAACTAGAGTGAAGAATATTTTTGTGTTTAGTTTGTGTGCCTGATATTTATATTCACAGAAATGTAAGTAGACAAAACCCTCTGGTTTGATTGCCGTCGGATTAGAACATATGTTGGAAAGGATCCTAGTTTCAAAAAAAATCCAAGAAACTTTCTGTGATGAATTGCTTTTGTTATTCTCAATTGAATGAATTTTTTTTGCATCTTAAGTATATTTTACTGAGGTGTCATTTATGTGAAGTAATATGCACAGTTCTGAAGTGAACAGTTCAATTTTTTTTTAACCATTATATATACTTTAGTGACCACCACCCAGGTTAAGACGTAAAACATTTCCATTACCTCAGAAAGCTTCTTCATTCTCCTCCTTTTTTAAATTTTTACAGTTTTTCTAAGAAATCTTAATAAACCTCAAGGTTGTGAATATATTATTGTATATTTCCTTCTAGAAGCTTTGTAGTTTCAGATTTCATATTTAGGTCTATTTCCCCCCAGTGTAGATATCCTGTTGCACTAACACCATATTGAAAAGAAAACAGTCTCCTTTTCCCATTGATTTGCTTCGTGGCCTTTATTGATAATCAGTTGAATGTATATATAGGGGTCTGAACTTACTAGGCTGTTCCATTTATCTATTTGTCCATCTTTCTTTAAGCCAGAGAGTAGACATTATTTTTATAAATGGTAAAAGAGAAAGTATAGTAACACTGATGCCCAACAACCTAAGATGTAGTTGTCCACGTAAGTGTGTAATTTCACAGTTGTAGTTAGGCAGCCATAATCATGAATGTTTAAGTATTAGTTAGGACAGAGGGATTGCTACAGTATGATCCAAAGCTAACAATGATTTAAGCAAGACTGATGTTTATTTCTTAAGTAACTTCTAAGTATGAGGACTCCAGAGCTGACAGGGCAGTTCCTTCTGTTTTGTGGCTCTGCCGTTTCTTGGATGTGTTCCTCGTCTGCATGGTCAAAGATGACTGTCCACCACGTCAACATTTGCAGCCAGCAGTAAGCTGGAGGAGACCAAGGGGAGAGCCCATCCCTTCTTTTAAGAACACTGACTAGAGGCTGCAGACATTACTTCGCCTCTGATCCTAACAGCCAGAAGTTGCTCACCTGGCCACACCTACTTGCAAAGGAGGTTGGAAGATAAAGCTTTTCCCTGGGCAGCAAAGTGCCCTGTTAAGAAAGGAGAGCAGGCCGGGCGCGGTGGCTCAAGCCTGTAATCCCAGCACTTTGGGAGGCCGAGACGGGCGGATCACGAGGTCAGGAGATCGAGACCATCCTGGCTAACATGGTGAAACCCCGTCTCTACTAAAAAATACAAAAAACTAGCCGGGCGTGGTGGCGGGCGCCTGTAGTCCCAGCTACTCGGGAGGCTGAGGCAGGAGAATGGCGGGAACCCGGGAGGCGGAGCTTGCAGTGAGCCGAGATCGTGCCACTATACTCCAGCCTGGGCGACAGAGCGAGACTCCGTCTCAAAAAAAAAAAAAAAAAAAAAAAAAAGAAAGGAGAGCAGATATAGGGAGGAAACAGCGTTTTTAATCTGTTTATTGAGGTATAATACATACACATTAAAGTGCATGGATCTTAACTGTTCAGCTTCTTGAAGTTTTACAGATGTATGTGCTTGTGTTACCCCATCCAGACCAAGTGGTAAAACATTCCCATCAGTCCAGAAGGTTCCCTTGTGTCCCTTGCATGTCGATCCCCCACTACTGCCTCTCCCCAGAGGTAACAGCAATACTGATTTTTAACCATGGGTTAGTTTTGCTTGAACTTGATATAAGTGGAATCATAACTACAGCATGTACTCTTGTGTTGGACTTTCACTCAGTGAAATGTCAGTGATACTCATCCACATTATTGCATTTATTAGTGTGTTCTTTTTAAAATTACTGTGCCTGCAGTATTGTATTTATTTTTAGGTTGTTGTAAAATGATTTGAAATAATTTCAAAAGTAATGTCTGGGTTTCTTAAGAATAACAAATAATTGTTTTGCTATGAAACAGTTATATATAATACTTTATTAAAACATAGACAATTGTATCCATAAGAGGCAGTTTGTAACCTAAAATCTTTGTAATCTTTAAGGTGTATCAAACCGAATGATAAAAAAGCAGCACACATCTTCACCGAGGCTCTAGTGTGTCATCAGATCAGGTACCTGGGGCTTTTGGAGAACGTCCGAGTGCGGAGGGCAGGCTACGCCTTCAGGCAGGCCTATGAACCTTGCCTAGAAAGATACAAAATGCTTTGTAAACAGACATGGCCTCACTGGAAAGGACCAGCCAGGTAAGAAATTCAGTGACCATATTTAATAATGAATGTTTTAAGTAGTCAAATAATATGGGGTTTTTTCCCACATAAAATTCATAAAACAGAATTTTATGAAAAACTGGGTGTAACTTCTGTTTTGGACATTCTTCCATTAGGATACCATTTTGTGCTAAGGTCAAAACAAGACTTACAAATCCACATTTGGGACTTGTATGGCAATAACATTAATTTTTAGAATATTTCCAAGGTAGGTTCGTAGGAGATGATTTGTAATTTGATACATTTATATTTGTGTAGAATCATAGAAGGGTAGAATTAGAGACAGGTTGGATTACCACTTGTCACTTTTCCCATGAAGAATTTGGCTGCAGAGAGAATCAGTGGGTGGGTGAAGGTCCCTCTCTTTGCCTAGATCTGTACCAGTTAAATCGACAGACAGTACAAGCAGGTAGGATTCACAGTGTCAGTGTTACTGCTGGGAAAGCTAGATTAGAGAATTTAGCTTGGACCCGGTGCCATACAGCTTTCAGCTGGTCTGTTCTGAATTGCACTTACTCGTCCAGTCCCAGACAGAGTGCTGGACACCGCAGGCCCAGTGGTGCATCCCCGTGTCCTGCAAGCTCTCCCCGGGCAGAGAGAACTGTGTACTGACGGGCAGCTGCTGCAGGAGAGAAATGGAGCCTTGCTTGTTCAGTGACCTTCCTTCTGCTCTCACCAATCAGAGAGGCTGCTCCTCTGCAGGCTGAAGAAGCTTGCCTCTGAATACTGCTGGACGGCTGACATGCCTGTTCCATGGGCATGGGCAGGATATGGGCGATTTTCATTTAACTATACTGGTATTGCCTATACATTCTCAGTGCACCTGGCCTTTCACAGGAACATCAGCACTCTTAGGACACTTACCTTGTATTATAAGAAGATCTAGAAACTACAGATGTATGGTGTGGTCTCTGATGCCTAATTTAATACCCTAATTTAATGTAGGATCTGGGTACTGTTTCAGTTCCCATTGCTAATTTCCAGAATATTATGGTAAACAGGTACCATAATACAGAACATGTATTCACTCGCTGCCTGGCATCTAGTCCTCAGGTGGGTGGAGTGAGGTTTAGTACTAAAGACTGATGTTGAAACCAGGGTCAAGGATGGAGAGGTCAGGGCCAAGTCCAGTTCTTGCTCCCACGGGGTAAGGCCCACGTTCCTTAGTGTCCCATTGGTCTGGGACTGTCTCTTGGACTCTGCTTGTATTCTCAGGGGCAGAAACAATGTTTAAAATATTTTCAGGAATTAACTGAGTGAGTTTAAAATAGATCTGAGTTTCTTGCACACCGTCCTGGCCTAGGTTGGTACGTCATTATACGTATGTTTGATACAAGTATTGCCTCTACTAATGAAATCAAGAAATTGGCTTTAATACCACATTTTCTTAGAATACATAGTTCTGAACGCAAATTTACTTTTTCAGTGTTTACTGACTTGGTTTAATTTGTGGAAAATTCTTTGATAGAAGGATGATTACTGAAAGAGCAGTCACACTTGGAAATCAAGCTGTGTTTTATACCACTGAGAACCTGATAACCGTGATAGAAGATAAAACTTTTTGTAACTCAGAAAACTCACTGTTTTTATTTTTATTTTTTTAGGTCTGGTGTGGAGGTCCTATTTAATGAATTAGAGATTCCTGTGGAAGAATACTCCTTTGGTAGATCAAAGATTTTCATCCGAAACCCAAGAACAGTATGTAACCAAAACCTTTGCATTCTGCACTTAAGTTGGAATCATATAGGAAAGTTCTTAAAATATGTTTAACTTTATAACATTATGTGAGAGGCTACCATGAATGTCACAAAACACTTGTGTGTTTATCTACAAATAACCAAGAGGCATGGACAGGTAAGGGGTAGTGGAAGAATGTGTACTTTTTATGAACCATCAAAGTCTTTGCCCTGACAGAGTTTACAACACTTAAGAAATCACAAAGAAACTGTTAGGACAACAGTACAACGTTCGTAGCAACTCCAGGTAAATTCAGTCTGTATTTGTAATACCTGAATTATACGTTAATTTTAAGAACTACAGCCCTATTATTTAGAGACACAGGAAAGCACTAAAATGAAAAAAATGTTTTAAGTAAAAAAATACTTCCACCTTATAGAACCCCAAGGAAATCTTTTTGTCAATGAATAGATGAGTGTGAAGTATAATGAGTATAGCAGGTGACTGGTAATTTGGAACTGTTGAGATTTTGGAAAGTGTTTAATTCATTTAAGAGAGAATTTTCTAGCATCTGCCTTCCATTAGTAATTTGCATCCTCATAGACTGTGTGAAGGTAAACTTAAGCTCAATTCAGCCCCTCTCTGATTTGTCATAAATTCTGAATCACTGGAATAAAAATTGTAAGTCTTTCATGAATTCATCAAAATAATTTTCTCACGGACCATTATCCATATCACGTATAATGAATATGGTTATTCAATTCTTTTTTTTCAATGTAATTGACTCCAACATGATGGCATTTTTGTCTCTTGAAAATTCCTTTCGGTGTGTGCTGTGAGGTTTCAGAGGATTTTTAATAAGACCATCTATCATTTCTTATTAGTTATTCAAATTAGAAGACCTGAGGAAACAACGCCTGGAGGACTTGGCCACTCTCATTCAGAAGATCTACCGGGGGTGGAAATGCCGCACACACTTCCTGCTAATGAAAAAAAGCCAAATTGTGATTGCCGCCTGGTATAGGAGATATGCGGTAAGAGTCTCAGTCATTTTAAATCAGTAATAACAATGCTCATTTGCCAACATTTATTATGCACTTACTATGTATGTGATTTTTACACACTTAATTCTCCAGACAACTTCATGAGATAATGAATGTTCTTAATGGTTCTTTTTTTTAAAGATGAGAAAACTAAGACACTAAGCTGTTAAGTAATTTGCCCACAGCCACATAGCTATAAGTAATTTGCCCACAGCCACATAGCTATAAGTGATAGAGCTGGGATTTTAATCCAAGACAGTATTAGAGCTCAAGTTCAGTGTACCACACTGCCTTTCACTGATCTAGCTGTATTTGGTTGGAAATACATTTTTAATTTGGTCATCAGATTGGAAGAGACAATGTCCTTTAAACTTTTGGTTTGGTTGGGCTAGTTTTTCAAAGTAATTGGCTATTCTTGATTGTAGCAGCTTTGAAAGTGGCTTTAATTCCGGAAAGCTAATGTCATGTTTTTGTAGATTTCTGGTGTTGGTTAAAGGATTGCGTTCTCTTTAGTCCTTAGGTGTCTGGCTCTGTTAACTATAGGGGAAAGATTCAATAATAAATAATGTTTACCTAATTAATATGAAGTTTCTTTTTGGCATTTCCTTCCTCACTTGATTGTAGAGGTTTTGCTGAAGGCATACCGCAGGTTTGAGAGAAGCCTGAAGGTTTGCCTCAAGGTTAATTGAAACTTGGGCTGTGTTCTCACAAAATGGATTAGATTTGCACTCACATCTCCTTTCTCATATTCTTCCTCTTTTTCAGCCATAAAGAGACTTTGCTATAGGACTGTATATAATCGAGTCATAATTTACGCTGACGTGTTCTCACATAATACATTTTGGTTTATTATTTCCAAGTTTTACAAATTATTGAGGTACTTAAGTGATTAAGCTAAAGAAAATCAGCTTGAGAGTATCTTTACAATGGCTCATGCTAGTTAAGATTATAACCAGCAGTATAAGTCTTAAAATATTAATCTGCCCAGCCATGTGAATGATAGAGTCATTCATATGCATTCTGCAAAGGCACTTTGGACTGTTATCACCCAGCCTGGTGACCGTGGAGTCTCCTCTGTACACATAGTAGCATCCTTAACTCTGCTGCAGATTCATAATGCTCTGTTTTCTGTTTGGCTGAGAAAGGGAGGACCAACAAGTAAGCAGTCCTCAAGGAGCCCTTTTTATAATTTCTTATTTTGAGGTCGTTAAGCAAAGTTTACAAGTGTGCTGGATTCATCTGTCTTGAATTCTACAAATATTTTTAAAACATGTTAGCAAGGTGGACAAAACAACCTAATTCCTGACTTCCTAAAGCTTATATCTAGTGAAAGACAATATGCATTTAAGCAAACAAATAATCAGAACAATTATAGACTGTTGTAAGTGCTAGGAAGGAAACAGAGAACTGAGATAAAGAATAATGGGGAGGCGGGATGTGACCTAAGAGTGGTCAAGGAGAAACTTCTGGGAGGGGCCATTTGATCAGAAGGATGAGAAAGAACAGGCAATACCAAGAACTAGGAAGATCAAGTATTATTTGTACCTTTTCTCCCAATATAAATCTTTAATATCACCAGATTTTAAAATGTCACTATGTATCATTAGTTCATGATGTCAGGAGTTATAAGCAATATTAGTTTGTAGAATGAAAACTAAGAATAGCCCCAGTTTTAGAGAATGCATTAACTTTGCTCTAGTGTTACATCTCTTTCAAAATTTGAACTACATACCTCAACCAGTTCACTGCATGTTACTCAAGCCAGTGATTAAACTCATTATTTTCCGTCAACCAGATAACTCAAAAGATTTCTTGAATGCTCCTTTTTAGTTGCTGGTTACTTTTAAGTTATTCCATATTTTGTGATATTTCATGTTTCCTAGAGATGAATTTTCAAGTGAGATGTAGTTATTTTCAAGACATTTATGAATTAAAAAAAAAAACAAAACACAGAGGTTACCAAATGGATGTCAGAGTGATGGTCAGATACCATAGCTGTAGGTTGTTCATACATCTGTGGAATATTACTCTGGGAAGAATCCTAGAGATTTTCCATCTCCTCATTTAACAGCTGGGGAAACTGAGGCTCAGAGAAGGTGAGTGCCTTGTCTGAGGTCCCAGGATCCTCTTGGATTTTCTCCCTGGCATCCTTTTTTTGGTCCTCTGCCCATCTATTGATACCATCACCCATTACCTCTGATTTTCCAAGACAAAGCCTGGAAGCCTGGGAAGGCATCTCCCGCCTCAGAGAATGGGGGCTGAGCCATCATCTAGCACTTCTAACATGAAGGATTCATAATGTGACTTTAGTACTTTGAAATGCTGTGAATTTTCATCAGGGATGCCCATGTTTCAGTGTATATTCCAAAGTGAATACTGTAAAAGCTCACTTTTCTAGGGAGTATTCCAGCAGCCTCCACTCCAAGGCATCAGCCCTGGAAGTAAGAAAGGCCTCTGGGCATTGAGCTTGTTGAGCCAGAGCTGGGAGCCTCACTAGGTCTTCTTTGACCTTCCCCACCTGGAAGTAAGCTCTGCTGCCTCTGAGCCTGCCTCTTGTGCTGTCTGTGCTGTCTCTCCCAGGGTACTGTTTATCCTTTATACTGTTGACTTGTGTCCACTTCAAGTCCTTGAGGGCAGGGATGGAGTCAGATGCACATTTATATCCTCATGGTTCTATTAAAAGGCTTTATGCATAGTGGAGGCTCAATATAGAAATATTTAGTTGATTGATAGCAGTTTACTTAAATTTTTAGCTGATTTTCCAGCTTGAGGCAGAGTAAAAGTAGCAAACCTAAAAGAAACTAGGGAGGTTTAGAGGTGAGTCCAGTAAGTAGCATGGTGAGAAATGATACCAAGAAGAGAGAACACTCAAAAGCAGATGCAGAACTCAGTGAGTTTTCATTCAATATGCATTTACTGAGGATCTGCCATGTGTGGAACCCTGTATTATAACAGCATGAGACGAAGAAAGTAATGATAATAATGCGGTGTCCTGAGTCATTTAGGAATTATTTTATTCAGCATCCTTAAGGCATACTTTGGATTAACTGTAATAATATTGGATTGTTTAATATTTTGGTTTCTTTATGTATTGGTTTCCAGAAGGAGTATGGATAATTAAGAGTCAGTTAGACAAAGTGAGCAAATACCCTTTCTCGGTCCTTGTGTGCGTTACAGATATGTAACTACGACTGCCAATATCTTCCCCTTTTATCCTACAGCAACAAAAGAGGTACCAGCAGACAAAGAGTTCCGCCTTAGTAATTCAGTCTTATATCCGGGGTTG
Source organism: Chlorocebus sabaeus (assembly GCF_047675955.1). Lineage (NCBI taxonomy): Eukaryota > Metazoa > Chordata > Mammalia > Primates > Cercopithecidae > Chlorocebus > Chlorocebus sabaeus. Next base: position 78,716,560 of record NC_132913.1, read on the forward strand.
GAAGGTGAGTTTAAAAGAAGTATGCTTTATTTATTTGGGGTTTTCTGGTTTTTCACAAAGGATAATGTCTTTAGGCTCACCCTGCAGGGGAGGGCTCCTCTGTCTCCTGCCTTGCCTATAAACAGTCAGATGGAAAGAATAAATATTATGGGCCAAACAGGGACCCTGGTGACCATGTCTTGGCCACTTCCTTCTAACCAGCTTTCTTTTTAAGTGCTTTGTTCTCTAAGCAGGAAGTCCTTGAAGTAATACCCGTACATGATTTCAATATCCCTTTGCCCCATGTTTTTGAGAAAAGCTGTAGTACAGAAGGCTGTCTCACAGCCTTTGGTTTCATACTCAGAACCCCTACCCCAGTGACTTCCATAACTGTCCAGTAACCATCTTGCAGGCTTGCCATCACGACTGAAAGATCCTGAGATCTGGCTGGGACTAGTGGTGGGGACATGGGGGAGCCGTCACAGTGGACAGCCTGGTTCCAGGTCCTTCCTGCCAAGGCTTGGTTCAAGGGTCAATGAACTATGGGCCCCAGGCCAAGGGTCAATGAACTACAGGCCACAGGCCAAATCTAGCCTGCTGCCTGTCATACAACCTGCAAGCTGAGAATGGTTTTTATATTTTTAAACCGTTGTTTTTAAAAAAGGAAAAGATGATGATTTCATGACATACGAAAAGTCTATGGAATACAGATTTCAGTGTACATAAATAAAGTTTTATTGGAACACAGCCACATTCATTTATTTCACAGATTGGCTGGCTGCTCTAGCACTACAGTGGTATAGTCAAGTCGAAGCAATAGACTGTGTGACCTTCAGAGCCAAAAGCACTTTACAGAAAAAGTTTACGGATCCCTCATCTAGGTCAGCGATACTTCAGAGCATGTTCTGACCCTCTTCCTGTGAGGAGATTTTGTGGCATGGTCTGAATCCAGAGGGGTAGTGCCCAGGCCTGGAGCCCTTTCAGAGAGTAGCCCCTTGGTCCCGAGTCCAGCAACACTGACTGACCTTGCCCAGGCCCTCGACAACTTAAGGGCTTAGTATTTGCCCTACGGCAAATGGCAAAACACAAATCTGAACATGTAGAGTAAGTGAAATTGCTGCCTGTAGCTTCTTCCTTGGCCTCATGACTGGACCCTGGGGCCCCGTTTGTAGGCTAGGGACCTTAGAGGAAGGACCCAAAGTCCACCTTCAAACCAGGTGTCCTCCTGGCCCCCATACAATCAGTTTCCAGCAACTAATGGAAAGAAACCGCTGGTTTGGGATCAATGAGATTATTTTGGTTTTGCAGTTTTAAAAATCTCTTGAGGCCGGGCGCGGTGGCTCAAGCCTGTAATCCCAGCACTTTGGGAGGCCGAGACGGGCGGATCACGAGGTCAGGAGATCGAGACCATCCTGGCTAACACGGTGAAACCCCGTCTCTACTAAAAAATACAAAAAACTAGCCGGGCGAGGTGGCGGGCGTCTGTAGTCCCAGCTACTCGGGAGGCTAAGGCAGGAGAATGGCGTGAACCCGGGAGGCGGAGCTTGCTGTGAGCCGAGATCCGGCCACTGCACTCCAGCCTGGGCGACAGAGCGAGACTCCGTCTCAAAAAAAAAAGAATTAAAAATAAAAATCTCTTGAATAAGAAGGACAGCTACAGTTACATTCCAGGCAATAATAAGGAAAGAGATACAGTGGCCTTCAGAGGATCATTGGAATCCTCTGGCCACCTTCTGAGAACTATTTCATCCCACAGATGTGTGCCAGCTTATGGTGCTGTAGTCAGATTTTTCCTATTGTGTATCAGGGCATGGGAGGCTGCTGTTCCAATCACGTGGAAACCACACTGTCATGCTTGATGATGTCTTCATTGTCCACCTTCTCGTAGTCAGTTTGGGGCTAGTCACCTTCACCTTCTTTAACCTGTGATTTTTCACAATATCGTGGGTGTTAGGACAATCATCTCTTCAGGTTTTTTTTTTCAAGTCACTGTCAATTCCATTTTTTTAAACATTCTCTCTTTTGGGTGATTCTGCCCTTTAGGCTCGAAAAATTCTGCGGGAACTGAAGCATCAAAAGCGCTGTAAGGAAGCAGTCACGACCATTGCTGCATATTGGCATGGGACCCAGGTAGGCCAGAGACCCCAAGGAAGGTGGTGGGTCAGCAGTAATGTCATGTGGAACCATGAACCCTCGGCTTCAAGGGCAGAAAATGTTTCACTGGCTTGAGCTACTGAGCACGTGTTTGCCTCTTGCTCTTTCCAACATTTTGTTGTGGGGTGGTGGCACATGCTTTTGCATTTACCATTTGGTGGTGACTAGTGTCTCTCTTTTTCTTTCTTCATTGAAAACCAGCAGTAACCTTTCCTGCCTTAAACTTTTCTGTAACTCCTTTTCAAATGCATCACAGGCGCGAAGGGAACTGAGACGGCTGAAGGAGGAGGCTAGGAATAAACATGCTATTGCAGTTATTTGGGCTTACTGGCTTGGATCTAAGGTACTTGATGCACATATCCCAACACTCCATCCGGGAATTCTGCAATAATCAGTCCTTATCTCTAGACTATTAGGGGCTGAATGACTGCAATTAATAGTGGCTCACACTGGTGCATGTCCTAGCCGCCAGATTTAACACACCTGGAAACATTAGTTCAGTAGTATGCACAGGAAGCTTAGGCATGCGTAGGCCAATGAAACTAATTGCTTACTAAAAAGGCACTAGTACCATTGCTCTTTAAAACAAAACAAAACAACTCTTAAATAACATGCATGTTTAGGTTCCCCCCTCCCCACTGATGAATGCTAGCAGTTTTTTAGAGGTTTTCTGGAGGGGTTGCGCATGTTGGGAATGTTCAAGTTTGGGCTTCTATCGGTCTCTGCAACATGTTGACAATGGAAATGCCTCTAACATATGTCTTTAAAAAATTAATTTATGAATGAAATTTTTTTTTAGGCTCACTGTGGCAGCCATTGATTATTATAAGCAAAATATTACATGTGCAAAGAATTATCATCTGTGATTTAACAGAAAACTATGTTCATGCACAGCTAGCTATAATTGCCACTGAAGAATCCCAGGAATTTCAGCATCAGCTGTTTGTTTTCAGAAACAAAGGCCTCCTGAAATACTCTCACTAATCCCCAGGCATAGTCGTGGGCTCTGTGAACATTTCACATACCCCAAGGGACAAGATTTTTAGATGTTTTTGTTACTTAGAAAATCAAAGGTCATCTTTGCTAAAAATGTGTATTCCAGTTAGAAACACAAACATCAACAGAGTCCTGTGTTTTGAAGTCCACCTTGTCAACATTGTAAGCCGATCTTGTGAGAAAATGAGGAAAGTCAACATCTGCCTGCATAAAGAGCTTAATTTGCCAAAAAACTAACCCAAGTTGTTCATTTGTGCTTTTCCTGAAAAATCTGTGAAGAACAAACTTGTTCCTCTAGTCAACTGCGGGAGATGTTGTAGCAGAAGCAAAAGGACTCTTAGATGGGTCTTGCTAGGATTTCTCCATCCAGTGAGTTCATTTCCCAGTCTCAGTACTATAATATCTTGAACAATTAGTGCCTATTTATATCCTTTAGAATAGCTTGTCTAAGATTATTTTTTCCCTAACAGTAATTTTTAAACCTATAAGTTTAACCTATAATTGCTTCAGTCTTCAGTATATTTCACTTTGGGGACCTTAGCTAAAATTGAATTTTTATACATGCCACTTTTCATTTTTTGACTAGAAGTAATTTTTGAGTTTTGTTAGTTTTGGTTTTTGTTTGCACTTCAGAGAAATAACCCTTTTTTCCTCCCAGTTTTCTAAATGATTGTTCACAAGAGTTATCTTTTTATCTATCCAAAGGGATGAACTCAGACAGGAGTGCATAGCTTCTTCAGCCCAATGTGCTGTCAGCAAGGGGGAGTGTAATGACGTCATTAGGGCTGTTACTCAGAGTTTGAAGGCTTTCATATGGGAGTGAAAGGGTGTAGAGAAGGCAGCAAACAGGGAGAGAGAACAAGGAAGAAAAAAGAAAAAGAATGGAAGTAAGGGGTGGGAAATGATTACCTTGGGAACCACACAGATTGCCCTCCTCTGGAACAGAATCTCAGTGCACTGAAAATACAAGCGCTGCACCAGCCTGGCACCAATTCTTTGGGTTTAAATTATTATGCACTGTTCCTCTGTCATTCTGAAATCCTTATTCATAAATTGACTCTTCTGTTTGGTGGGGTATCTTTTTCTGGTCATTTGTGCTGTCTGCATTGGGCTGTCTCTTTTGTTTACTATCTAAAACATTCTAGGCTCGAAGGGAATTGAAACGCTTGAAGGAGGAGGCTAGGCGTAAGCATGCAGTTGCTGTCATTTGGGCTTACTGGCTTGGACTGAAGGTACTTCCTCAACCACTTGTTTCTGTCCAGGGTGAACTTCATAAAGCCTGGCACCTACTAACCCTGAGAAAACGATTGATTATGCTTGCTGATGGTCTGCACAGTCTTGTAGAATGTCATCTTGCTTAATGTTTTACCTTTTTCAGAAGAAACCTATACACTAATGTTTTTTCTGATTTTGTGATTTCTATTTCTTTAAATAATAGGTTTAATGTAATAGCAATATGGCATGTTTTATTCAAGATACTATGTTATCAAAGTTCTAGTTTGTTATCTTTATGAGTGTAAAGTTGTTTTTTAAAAATCTATGAGACACAGTTGCAAGAGTTGAGCTAAAAGCTACCCTACATCCACATTGAGCAGCCTAGGGATGCCAGGCTTTTGTTTCCCTTTTTATGCCAATTCTGCCCCAGTAATGGCTGCCTGGAGTAGAGCTTTCTTCAGAGCGACCATTGTTCTAATTGTTCAGTATAGGAACCAAAGGGTCTTGCATCACTAAGCTTACAGATTTTGATTAATGAGATCAGAGATTCAGAGACTAGTGGATCATTCATGTTAAAGAGAACCTCAAATTCAAATACCTTGTGATTATGGCAGGGTTTATTTCAAAGTGTGCTTACTATAGTAGGGTACACTTATGTGTCCAGAACTACACATAAGTAAATAACTCCAAGCTCTGAAAAGGCTTCAGAATATTCTTTACGCCATGTAAGGATCTGGTCTTCCAAATTCAATAATTAATCACCATAGGAAGCCATCCATATTGCCTTTTTGGGATAATTAGGCCCCTTTTGACAGTATTTCTTATCATTGTTTTTACTTTAATCCTACGATATTTAATCTTACTCTAAATATTTGAATATTATCTGAGAGATCATTGACTCTAAATCTGAACAACCATTAGAAATATCCCTGAATCCTGCTTTGAATAATCTGCATTTTTTCCTGCAACTTCAGCCTATAAATTTTAGTAAATTATCCTTTTTGATTATACTGAGTATTCACCAAGTAATATTTGAAGTAATGAAGAAGTAACTTAAATATGAATTTTAACAGATGTTCTGTTCGAAGAAGTCCAAACAAGCTCTATAACCGGTTTCTTTAAAGTCAAACAAAAGTAAACATTTTCCCATTTAATTCACATCTTCTAATTTGCATTCTAATTTTCATAACAGGAAGGAAAATTAACATTGAATCAGGATTTTTACTCTATAAAATGATTTCCATCAGTAATATGTTTATCTTCAGTTTTCTGGGTTTAACTGCATATGATTTCAGAACATTTTTGCATTAGGGGTGTGCACTAGCAACTTACAAAGCACAATCAGTTTGTAGGGGAATATTATTTTAGCAGAAGCTAACTGGGCTTACTCTAGACATAACTTTTTTCCTCTCAGTCTCCAACAAAACAGAAGTACTTTACTATATTACCAGTATTGTTGTATGAAATAAGATCAAACTTACTTGAAGTCTAAGAATATAATAATTTTGTATTTTTTTTTTTTCTAAAAGAGAATCATGGTAATATGAATGATAGTTTTGCCCTCTCAAATGATTGACTTTTCTTGTGGAAATAATTACAAAGTGCAGTGAGCCTTTTTAAGACTCCTATTTCCCCCAGGGGGCACCATCATATATGCCAGCATGTTGTCACTGGGCTTTAAAGGTCTGTAGTTGTATTTTGGGAGAAATAACCTGCCCTGTGGAATATCAAAATGCATGTAGCAATGAGCTCAATTATAATGGAGCTCAACTAAATATAGTAGGACTTCAGGTATATTTTTAAGGATATATTCTTATGTAACTTCATTTGTCTGCCTTCATATGCTATTATAATTTCAGGAGCCAATTGTTAGGTAACATTTTTCTTCTCCTTGTCCCTTCTCACCTTAGTTTGAGATTAGAAATGTTTGTGGATCTGACAACTCCGTGGCTAAAAGGCAAATGGTAATCAGTAACTAGAATATGAATACAGGCATACCTCAGAGACATTGCAGGCTCAGTTCTAGATCTCTGCAATAAAGTAAATATCACAATAAAGTGAATCACACAAATGTTTTGTTTTCTAGTGCAAATAAAAGTTATGTTTACGCTGTCTCTACTATAGTCTATTAAGTGTCTAATAGCATTATGTCTAAAATGCCAAAGTACATACTTTACAAATACTTTATTGCTAAAAAATGCTAACCATCATCTGAGCCTTCAGCAAGTTGTAATATTTTTCCTGGTGGAGAGTCTTGTCTTGTCTTGATGTCGATGGCTGCTGACTGATGTGGCTGCTGAAGGTTGTGGTGGCTGTGGCAGTTTCTTAAGACAACAATGAAGTTTGCCACATAGATTGATTTCCTTTCCTGAAAGATTTCTGTATAGCATATGTTGGCATTTGATAGCATTTTACCCAGTGTAGAACTTCTTTCAAAATTGGAATTAATCCTCTCAAACCTTGTCACTGGCTTTGTCAACTAAGCTTATGGAATATTCCAGATCCTTTGTTGTCATTTCAACAGTGTTCACAGCATCTTCATCAGGAGTAGATTCCGTCTCAGGAAACTACTTTCTTTGGTCATCCGTAAGAAGCAACTCCTTGTTCATTTACATCTTATCTTGAGATTGCAGCAATTCAGTCCCATTTTCAGGCTTCACTTCTAATTCTAGTTCTCTTGATATATCGCCACATCTGCAGTTACTTCCTCCACTGAAGTTTTGAGCCCCCTCCAAGTCATCCATGAGAGCTGGAATCAACTTCTTCCAAACTTTTATTAATGTGGCTGTTTTGACCTCCTCTCATGAATCTCGAATATTCTTAATGGCACCCAGAATGATGCTTCTTTTCTGGAAAGTTTTTAATATACTTTGCCCAGATCCACCAGAGGAATCACTATCTGTGGCAGGTATAGACTTACCAAATGTATTTCTTAAATCATAAGACTGGGAATTACTCCTTGATCCATGAGCTTGCAGAATGGATGTTGTGTTAGCAGGCGTGAAAACATTAATCTCCTTGTATATATCCATCAGAGCTCTTGGGTGACCAGGTGCCTTGTCAGTGTGAATTAATATTTTGAAAGCTATCTGTTTTCTGAGCAGTAGGTTTCAATATGGGGCTTAAGATAGTCAGTAAACCATGCTGTAAGCAGATGTGCTATCATCTAGGCTTTGTTGTTCCATTTATGGAGCACACAGGCAGAGTAGATTTAGCATAATTCTTAAGCTGTAGGATTTTTATAAGGGTAAATGAGCATGAGCTCCAGCTTAAAGTTAGTAGCTGTATTATCCTCTAACAAGATAATCAGCCTGTCCTTTGAAGCCAGACATTAGCCTCTCCTCTCTAGCTATCAAAGTCTAGATGGCATCTTCTTCCAATAGAAGGCTGTTTTGTCTACATTGGAAATCTGTTGTTGAATGTAGCCGCATTCATCAGTGATCTAGCTAGATCTCCTGGATAACTTTCTGCAGCTTCTATATCAGCACTTGCTGCTTCTTTCCTTAACCCTCATGAAGAGTTAATAAACTTTTCTTCTGCAGCTTCCTCACCTCTCTCAGCCTTCTTAGAATTGAAGAGAGTTAGGACATTGCTCTGGATTAGGTCTTGGCTTAGAGGAATGTTGTGGCTGGTTTGATCTTATATCTAGACCACTAAAATTTTCACCTTATCAGCAGTAAGGCTGTTTCACCTTCTTATCATTTGTGTGTTCACTGGAATAACACTTTTAATTTCCTTCAAGAATGTTTCCTTTGCATTTATAACTTGGCTGTTTGGCACAAGGGTCCTAGCTTTTGGACTGCCTCAGCTGTTGACATGCCTTCCTCACTAAGCTTAACCGTTTCTAGCTTTCAATTTAAAGTGAGAAGTTTGTGACCCTTCCTTTCACTTGAACACTGAGAAGCCATTATAGGGTTATTAATTCAATATTAATTAATTTCTATATTGCTGTGTCTTGGGTAATAAGGGAGGCCCGAGGAGAGGGGGAGAGATAGGAGAACGGCCAGTGGGTGGAGCAGTCAGAATACACACACTGTCTCTTAAGTTCACCATCTTACAGATAGAATAATAATGAAAAAGTTTGAAATATTGTGAGAATTACCAAATTGTGACACAGAGACACAGAATGAACACATGCTGTTGGAAAAATGGTGCCAGTAGGCTTGTTTGATGCAGGGTTGCCACAAACCTTCAATTTGTAAAACCTCAATGTCTGCAAAGTACATTAAAATGAGGTATGCCTGTAAAAGGAAAAACTACCCATATGGTATATGTTACAGTTTTTAAACCTTAATAATCTTTAGATGTAGAGAATGGGTCTGGTGCGCAAATGCTCAGGGACCGGGTTGGTCACACAGATGAAGAAAGCAGCAGATGGGAGGTGGATCAGGAGCAAGGGGGACTTGTGTAGTTTGGAGCATGCATGTCTCATCTAAAGGCAACAGCAGCTACTTTAGCCTCCCTGGCCCTTATTTTATAGGACTAGGCCTCAGTGTTGCTAGATCTTAGACAACTTTAAGAGAAATCTGCAGTCTGAATTATTATATTAAGTTCTTAACTTATAAATATGCATACAAAACATTTATCTATAAACTGAATTTGGTTAGAAGATTACTGGCTTACATCCCCTAATGTAGAAATATTTTGAACATGTGCAGTTAAACCTAGAAAACTAGAGAGAAAACAAAAAAGATATGTAATGTCTGAATTATTCAGATAGGCTAATATTTTGCTAAATTCTAACTCTCCCATTTATATCTGGATGGTAATAAATAAAGATATTTTTCCCTCAGTTTCAAAATTTAACTATATAATTTATTCCTTTGTTATGCAAACACTCCACTTTGTTACTCTTATTTGTTAGACATTAGTATATGAAGTAAATATGACAATGTAGCAAGGAAAAAATGTGTGAACTAAAACTATAATATGATGTTTTAAGTGCTCTGATAGCATTAAGTATAAAGTTTGGTGAGAGTAGAGATGATAGAGAAAAATTAATGCAATGAAATGGAAGGTAATGGTAGTTTCAAAGCTTCTTTTTAAATTCTTATTTTTAGCCATATTCAGTTCTCAGTGTGTAGTACTAAAGCCTTATCTTCTATGCAAGGCTTTTGGAAACTGATACAGTTCTTCAGACATTTTTTTTTTCTGTTTGCCTTTTACAAAACAATCTGAATAGAACATTATTTTATATAGTTTTTAAATGTATTTTAATTTGGGATGAGTTTGCAGCTGTGCCTGTAAAATGTTTCTTGTCAAATCATCAGATTCTTCAGAAACTACTAAGAGGATTTAAAACATCAGTTCATTCTGGTTTCATCATTTTACATCTCTCAATTTCTTTCTCTCTGACTTAAGATCCACTGTGTGAATGTGCTTCAATTATTGTACTAAATCCAGAAAGGACACTTATAAGTTGACTTGTTTGACACTTTTTCATTTTTAATAGAGGTGTATCATTATGCATCTGTACCAGCCACACATTAACCACTGCAACCTGCGTCTTCTTTTTAAAGGTACGTAGAGAATACAGGAAATTCTTCAGAGCCAATGCCGGAAAGAAAATCTATGAGTTCACGCTTCAGAGAATTGTAAGTTGACACTTTATGTGTGTGGCTAATTAGCATTATGGAATTACCCACTTAATATCACCAACTCCATAAAATGTGCCTTTTCTTAAATAACAGACGTGACTTTTTAAATAATAATTAAATCATAGCTGTGACACTGAGAGTGAGTAATCTTTTGAAATCGTCTCCCAAATTCAGGTAGAATTGTGTCAGAAAGAGTTGTTAGTGGCCCGTATATTATTAATACAATGTTTGTCTTATTTGACAGAGAGAACTTTTGGGGGAAAGTAGACCCAAGAAAGCCAGGGCCTTACCCTGTGAAACTGCCATGAGCTGTGGCAGGGCAAGGCTGGCAAGCAAATTAGTGGGGAGAGGGGTGACCGGGAGCCAGGCTGTGCAGCCCCACCCGCAGGGACTCTGGAGTTCTCCATCTTTCAGAGAGGTATATGTAGTGCTGAACAGACCACAAACTCTGGAGTCGGCCTCCACTGCCGCTTAGAGACTTGTGACTTGAGCAAATTCTAACTTCAGTGAACCTCATTTTCTCATCTGTAAAATGGGGATAATAGTGGCACTAGCCTCGTAGAGTTGTTGTGAGGATTAAAATGAAGTAATGATAGAGTGCAGGGCTGGGCACGTATCACGTACTCTAGAACAACACTGTCCAGTAGAGCTTTCTGCAGTGAGGAAAACGCCCTGTAACTTTGAGGTACAATAGAGTAGCTGGCCACTAGCCTCACGTGGTTATTAAGCACTTGAAGTGTAACTAGTGTGACTGAGAAACTGGATTTTTAAATTTAATTTTAATCACTTAAAATGTAAATATAAATAACCTGTGTGACTAGTGGCTGCATTTTAGACAATACAGCTCTATAGAGCCAACTGGCATTAGTATTAGTGTTAATATGAGTGTTAGCATTAGTATTCCTCTTTTCTCTTAACCATTTGGTGGAACTCATGTTTCCCCAACCAGTATGAAAGAGTGGAATAGAGACTTCACAGGTGAGTTACCATTTTATAAATTCCAAAGTTAAATAAATTCCATGATCGTCTGGTTTATTTGATCATGATGTATATAAAACAATGTCTTTTGTGGTATATTTTCCTCACGTAGTATTTTCTGTCAAACCCAACACAGGTGCAAAAATACTTCTTGGAAATGAAAAATAAGATGCCTTCCTTATCTCCAATAGACAAGAATTGGCCCTCAAGACCTTACTTATTCTTGGATTCTACTCACAAGGAGCTAAAAAGGATTTTCCACTTGTGGAGGGTAAAAAATGTCATGTTACATCTTTTCAGAGACTTTCTTATTTATTTTGAGTGTTTGAAAACTTACGTAAATTCAAAACTGTAACACATTCTTCCTTTGCCTCAAAGAGGATTTTACTTGAGGACTTTGGTGATTTTCCCCCATGCACCATATTGAGTTTCTATGAGAGCCACCGCACCGGCCCAGGCATTCCCTGTGCAGTCGCCTCTCGGCCCTGGCTGGAACGGAGAGCACAGGGCTGCGTTTATCTTTCCATTCCAGGTTCCAGCTGCTCTCAAGTAGTTCAGTTTTTTGTTCATGTGTTTTTCTCTTTGTCTAAAGGAATATGGTAGGACAGAGAAATCATAAAATTCGGACACCTTCAGGCAACATAGTTAAATCCTGCAGATTGAAGAGTTTACTGTATCAGATGTACAGAACACATAATCAGATAATCCATGTGAACACACACACTTTGATGGGTGGGAAAAAAGGCTTTTCCCTATACCTAAAGATAGTAACACATCCTCTATCTAAATTATAGGGAAGCTGGAAATCTGTTTTATATTGCCTTTTTTTTTTAAGCTGTCATTTTATATGAGAATATGGCATGTAATTTAGATGTTTCCCAGCATGGAGCACGTGGGGCACTTGTATAGATGTTGACCTTATTTTGATAACCTCGTCAGTTGATATGTGAAATGTTAAATATATGCAGTTATCAGATGTAATAAAATCATTCGATGGAAGGGCATGTATTTAGTAGATGAAAGCTCAGTGCATACATCCTCCAGGAAACTTTCCTGCCCAGCAGGGTGGGCTTGTTTTTTATCAGAGTCATATATGTATAGAGTGACATTGTCACTGATTAGCTTGATAAGTGGTACCGTACAACATAAGGAACTGGATTCTGACTTCTGTTCTCTAACAGCCAATTTGGCGAGATTCATGAACCTCCTAATGGCTTGTCTCCTTTTTTGAGTCTAACCCAGAAACTGTTTTCAGAAATAATGACAGGGAGCTCCCAGTGCTGGGGATCTGCACCACCTCTGCTCTCCCCTGGCTTCGCGATCTCACCCATTCCTCCATTGGATTGGAGGTGGGAGATGAGGGCTGTTTATTCCTGAAGGGAGCCTTTCCATGGAAAAGGGTCAGCAGCAGTGCTAACATTTCTTCATGCAGTTATTTCAGTAGCACTTGACCCCACCTGTAACTGAATTTCTAGGAATGCTCGTCTAAAAAACCTGGCCCTGCTCCTCTGGCCACTGTCTCCTCTCATTGCAGCTTCAGGGACAGAGTGAAAGGGGATATCTCAGGTCCCTCGTCCCTATTGTAAAATGGTAGTGGGGGGATTTGGAGCAGTGGTTTTCAAACTGTAGGTCATAGCATATTTGTGGGTCATGAAATCAATTTAGTAGGTTACTACTAGCGTTTTTCAATGAAATGCAGTAGAATAGAAAATAGCAGAGTGTACAATATATAGAAAAGATTGAGTATTGTTTTGTGATGCTTTTATGTCAATATTTTATGTGTATATGTATGTGGAAATGTGCTTAGTGGATTGTGATGCACAATATTTTTACTGTGAGTCTCTCTAGAAGAGTGACAGCCGCAGGACAAGAGGATTTCCAAGGACTGACATAGTGGGAGGAAATAGTACTTGCAAAGCCCATGCCCGCTAGACCCTGGTGTGTTTTGAAGAAGCATCCCAGGTTCTGCAATACAAATAATACTCTGACATTTTCCAAGACAAACTTTTTAAAACCCACAAGGGAAAAATGTTTTTGGCCTTTTTAGTGAATGTTTTGTACACTTTCTTCCTTACTCTTCTTGCTGGTAAATTGTCTTAGCATATTTAAGAATGAATAATGATTTGTTTATATAAATGATGTTTTGTTTCTTTCTTCTCATATCTCACAGTGTAAAAAATACAGGGACCAATTCACAGACCAGCAGAAACTTATTTATGAAGAGAAACTAGAAGCCAGTGAACTCTTCAAAGACAAGAAGGCTCTATACCCATCTAGGTATTATGGCTTTGCTTTACCCATAAAATTGAGGATTTTCAAAGTTTCTCAAGTATATTTGTACGCCATTTTGCGTGGTGTTTGATTTCAGTCTTAGATGTGCAATTTTTAGTTCTGTGAATCATTTTATAATCAGCTTGATGTAAACACATTTATTTGAGCCATGGCTTCTCTAGTGCAGTTTAATGAAATGAGGTTACGATTGTTGGTTTCGCTCCATTAGCATTAGCTCAAACACTTTACTAAATAATTAGAAGTCATTTAACATAAAAATTATATAGGCTGTTAAGATACGTTTGCATTGTAAATTCCTGCTCCTTTTCCATAGTTTTCAAAGACTTGCCAAATTTCTGTTGGCAATATACTTTAATCACCATTCCAGTCTTCCTGCCATAACAAGCAGGGTCAGAAACTCATTTGTAAGGTAAATGAAAGAGCGAGCCAGGATAGTACTTTTCGAGTGTTGCTTGAGCACTGGTCCATGGTGCCCTTTGGTCTGCTAACTCAACGGATATGACTTCTGTGGCCTGTACAGCACGTTCAGTTCCTTTATTTTAGACACCGTGGACTCAGAAAAAGAAGGAACATCAATCCCAAGTTCAGCAAATGAAGTCCTTGATAAAGACTATTTATCCAAATAGTCTTATATCTCCTGCATTCATCATTTCCTCCCAGCGTTCTTACCCCATTTTCATCTGGTGTTTATAAAAAAAGTAGATTGTACGATTTCAAGCCAAATCTATAACAACGTTAAGCTTCTCCCAAAGAATGGCCTCGAAAGAATGTATTATATGCTGAGTATATTCACGTTTATTACATAAATTATGTTTATGTTCTCTGTGACGTTATACACATTTCAAATATCTTCCTTTTAAAGGATTAAATGAACGTACATTGCCAGACTCACTGGGTTTAAATATTTTAAATTGTACAACTTCCTTGGTTAGCTGATGTGGCTACTTGAGGTGATATATACTCCCTTAAGTCAAACATAGTGTCTGAATCCAAAGTTGTCCAAAGTGCCTGTTATATAAAGCATTTTCAAACAGGAGAATTTGTCTATATGCTTACTTCAGCAACTAATTTTATTCAGCTTTAATTTATACATTTTTAAATTAGAGAGTAACCTTCTTAATGAGCATTTCCTGTGGATGACTCTTCAGAAACTACAGGCTGGAAAATACATCTTTGAGGAAACAGTTTAAAAGCCTGTTAGCATTTTTATAATTTAAAACACATTTGAATAGGAACCAAAAAAAGTTAACTTCAAGCCAAGTCCTTTTTGGGTAGTCTTATCAGTTTTCAGGGATAGTGGCACACTCACCCCACAGCAGTGAGAGAGGTGGAATAAATAACTTAGCCTCCCACCACCCTGCCAAGTGGCAGCTCTTATGGGAGTTGGCCTTTTATATCCTGAGAGCTGTGAAACGCTGACCACCTACGTGAATTTTTCTTCCCTGATCCTCCACCCACAACGTAAGCATTTAAAGTTGTATTTGCAAATTGCCAGAACTTTGTAGCTCAAAATGAAGCTTGTAGATCCCTTGAAGCAGCAGTTTTTCCTTAGTGCCTTTGATGAAGCTGTCCTGAAAGAGTCCCCCAGCAAGTCTTTAGGGAAATTGACATCTTAGTAATAAGTGCACTGTTAACCTCTTACAAAAATTTATTTGGGAAAAAAAAAATTGCCCTTATTCTGAATGTTTGCTTTGGTTATGCCTGTCCATTTAAATGCATATTCTAGGAGAAGAGGCTTGATTCTCCTTTCATATACAGATGCTGCTTAACTTATGATGCAGTTACACACATCATATGGGTTATGAGTGATTTCTGTGTTGATTGTTCCATGTGATAAGATTATTATCAAATTCCTGCCCACCAAATGCCATGATCACCTCAAAAATATATTTGAAATAGGTTTAAGGTTTCATTTCCAACTTATATTTAGGACAGATGCAAGTGTAATGTACAAAATAAATTGAAACCAATTTTTATGAAGTTGTCATATGTCATATGAAGTTGAAAATATAAGTTGAAAATACATTTAATACACCTAACCTACGGAACACGATTACTTAGCCTAACCTACCTTAAAACCATGCTCAGCACACTTACATTAGCCTACAGTTGGCTACAAAATCATCTGCAGCCTACAAAATCATCTAACACAAAGCCTGTTTTATAATAAAGTGTTGGATATCTCATATGGTTTATTGACCACTGTACTGAAAGTGAAAAACAGAATGGTTGTATGAGCACCATTGTAAAGTTGAAAAACCCTAAGTCAAACCAAGTCAGGGACGATCTGTATTGCCTACTTAGAACCACAGTTACATGTTAATATTAAGTGTTCTATAGTTTTCTTCTAAAGTGATTGCCCTGAATCTATTCTTTCCCAGAAGGCCTATTGATTTTCTTATTCTCTGCAAGAAATGAAATTTTTCTAGAACAGGTGACGGTAATGATTTCAGCTCTTTTTTCACTGCCACATATTGTTTGAAGGCGTTAGTAAATCCTTTGTGAGCAGCTGTTAACTTTATATTAACAGATTAGAAGAAATTGCCTTTTCCTTCACATGAGACCATGTACTTGAGTCTTAGCTATTATTCTTATGAGTGATTTCTATCTTGGTTGTTCCATGTGATAAGATTATTATCAAAGTCCTGCCTACCAAATGCCATGATCACCTCAAAAATATATTTGAAATAGGTTTAAGGTTTCATTTCCAACTTATATTTAGGACAGATGCAAGTGTAATATATAAAATAAATTGAAATCAACTTTTATGAAGTTATCAGCTATTCCTTAGAATCAAGTGATCTGTTTCCTTTTTTTAGTAGAACTTTCATTTGAAACTATTTCTAATGTGCAGGAATTTTTTTCCTGTAGTGTTGGGCAACCATTCCAAGGGGCTTACCTGGAAATCAACAAGAACCCCAAGTATAAGAAACTCAAAGATGCCATTGAAGAAAAGATCATCATTGCTGAAGTCGTGAACAAAATTAACCGTGCTAATGGGAAGGTAAAATTGCTAACCTTGAAGACTGATAAGAAGTACCTATTACTTGGGATAGTCACCCTGTTTTCTGAATGTAAAAATTTGCATTTCATGTTCTCAGTAGAGTTAACTGTGAAGGGAGCTATTTCCCCTTGCCTTTAAGCTTAGATGGAATTTTGCTTGTTCTCTGACATTTTTATAAAATAAAACATATTATTTATGTTCCTTACTGTGTTCTTGGTTTACATAAGTATGTTTGTTGAAGGATATTGTAATAAAACATGCATTTTTGCAAATGCCTTAAACTCATAGACCATTTTTGAGTATTTTTGATCATTGGTTTTATACTATTTTCTATTTTGTTTTAGAGTACATCTCGGATTTTCCTCTTAACAAATAATAATCTCCTTCTTGCTGACCAAAAGTCTGGACAAATCAAGTCAGAGGTTCCCTTGGTGGATGTGACCAAGGTATCAATGAGCTCACAGAATGATGGCTTCTTCGCCGTCCACCTCAAAGAGGTAAAGGTTCAACAAAAGATTTTCTGCACTTCATCTCTCAGCCATTGATTTTAAAAATTTCCATATCTGACTAATCCTATGGCAGTTTGTATATCTGCCTTGCTAATTTGCAAATTTTGGATATTCGCCCCTATGTAAAATCTCAGGCTCGGTTTTTCAGTAACTGAATAAAGTTAATCACTTTTATTGACCAGTTTACTTCACTTTTTGAGACTAATACATAGGAATATCAAGATGTTTTAAATCTTGTTTTCTCCTGTTTTTTCTTCTATGTATGAACTTAGTAAATGTCTTAATGTTCATCTCTAATCTGGGGGTTTATATTAAAGGATACAACTAAAATAAAAGAGTTGCCAGTTAATTTTAACCTAAATAATTTTTAGTGTTCTGTGCCTTTAGCTTAACCAGGACTCCTGGCTTGGATGCAGTGGTTACGTGTAGGTTCTGGAGTTGGTCTCACTCACTTTATGATGATTTTGGCCAAGGCATTTAACTTGTGTGTGCCTACCTACTTTTTGTCATCTTTAAAATGGGGATAGTAAGAGTGCCTACCTACTTCATATAGCATTGTTGTAAGGATTAATTGAGACACTGGAGGAACAGGGCCTGTCACATAACACATAGTCACTGAGTAAACAAAAGCTACCAAATATTGATCATATGTAGGAGCATGTGTCTAGCTGATAATGTCACTCTCTGGCCGACCCTAAGCTTAGAAAACTCCCCAAAGCTTCCCTTAGCCTGTTTACCCTGCTTTGGATCTTAACTTAAAGGGGGCATATCAAATGCTAGGACAGTGATTCTCAACCTCAGTGACACATTTAAACAGCTTGGGAACTTAAAAAATGCTGATGCCCAGGCCATACCCCCATGCAATCAAATTAGAATTTCTCAGAAGGGGGCACAAGCATCTTTTTTTTTTTTTTTCTTTTTTCTTTTTTCTTTTTTTTTTTTAAATAAATAAACCCAGATGATTCCCTTGCACAGCTAAGGCTGAGAGCCACCGGGATATTTGTTGGGATATTTGTTGGAAGTGTTGTCGTTAGGGATTTAACCAAATCACTGAAAAGTGTTTTAATCAAGTCCTTCAGAAGAGTTGCAGGTTAGGTCCATGCTCCTCAAACCTGAATGCGTAAACCCGTACCTGGAGGTTGTGTTGTGGTTTCATATTCACTGGTGCTGTGGTAGGGCCTGAGATTCTGCTTTTCTAGCAAGCTCCAAGTGATGCAGATGGTGCTTCTGCTGCATCCACCGACTTTGGGTAGGAGGGGGTTAGGTAACCTTACTAAAGTGCTCTGAGCAAGTTGGAAGAAACACTACTTTTGTCATTATTGTTTACCTTGGGAGAATGGATTCCAGGATCTGATGTTTTAAAGAGACTAAATATGGTTTTAGCCAAGCCTGTAAATATTGACCTCCTAAGGTATCTTTAATTATGACCGACTCTTGGTTTGTCCTTGCAGGGCTCAGAAGCAGCTAGTAAAGGAGATTTTCTCTTCAGCAGTGATCACCTGATTGAAATGGCCACCAAGCTCTATCGCACGACTCTCAGCCAAACCAAACAGAAGCTCAATATTGAGATTTCCGATGAGTACGTTCATGTATTGTTTGAAAACACTTTTTCTCTTTCAGCTTTCTTGCTTTAGTTCTGCTCTCTGATCTCATTCATTAATACAACTACTTACTAAGTACCAGGTACGTGTCTAGTAGTAGTTCCACATGATAAATGGGCAGTGAATGACACTGGACCAAGTCTTCAACCTCATGTACCTGACATCCTAGTGGAAGAGACTACTATATACAAATAAAATGATGAAATAGTTGATAAGATTTCAGCTAACAACAAATGTTTATGGAGGAAAAAAGGGGGTAAGAGTCAGAGACTAGGCCAGGCACAGTGGCTCACACCTGTAATCCCAGCACGTTGGGAGGCCGAGGCAGGCGAATCACGAGGTCAGGAGTTGGAGACCAGCCTGGCCAACATGGTGAAACCCTGTCTGTACTTAAAATACAAAGGATTAGCTGGGCATGGTGGCAGGTGCCTGTAATCCCAGCTACTCAGGAGGCCGAGGCAGGAGAATCTCTTGAAACCGGGAGGCGGAGATTGCAATGAGCCAAGATCATGCCACTGTACTCTAGCACAGGTGACAGTGTGAGACTCCATCTCAAAAAAAAAAAAAAAAAAAGCGTCAGAGAGTATTTTTGTTAGGGAGGTCAGGGAGGTCTCTTTGATGTGGTGACATCTGAGACTGGTATCAATTTGAAATTTACTTCTTCAGTTTCTCGTTACGGTTCTGATTATAGAAGCTGATTATTTGCATACACGTTGGGGCACCCCCTCATTTACTCAATCTGTCTGTGTAATCTGTCTAAGTGTTTTGGACAAATCTGAGTTACTATGTTGATTATACTTAATTGATTACCTTTCAATAGATTGTTTACCTGCTTATATACTTCTTTGCATGTCTAGATTGCTCAGGAAATTTTATTCTTTTCTAATTAAGAATTTCTAGTCTATTCTGTTTCAACTCTTCCTAAAAGTCTTTCTAAAATAAATTTACACCCATTTCTGCCCCTTTGTATTACATCAGACTCTCTTTGATATGTTAGGATTTTGCATGCTGTGGGCTTTTCTTAAGTTCTCATTGAAGTGTTTAGATTTGGGTGGGAGGTTGGGCTTCATACTCTATATTGGAAATTGTTGTTTGGACTAAATAACTTTTCTTGTTAATGAGACCTTTCTCATAAAACAAAGAATATTAGGAAAAAAGATAATAGTTGATGTGTTTCAGTTAAGGATTTAACATGTTAGGGCCTATTACAGCTTTAAAATCCCTTTATAATAGTTGAAGTTTCTCATAATCTGTGAGAATGGGCTTCGTAGGGCTGCTAATTCCCACTCATCATGGGAAGATCATATGTATCCCAGACAGCAGAAGCTCCTCAGTGTACAGACGAAGCAGTCTCATAGTTGTCCCACGACGTGAATAAACTCATCTTTACACAGAAGCGAAATCACACCAACATCCAGACCACAAAGGACTGCTACTTTTAAGCATTTCTCAAACCAGGATTCTAGGAACATTGCTCATACAGAACACTAATAATGATGCACTGTGAAGAAATTGTTCTCTGATGGAAATTTAAAATCTTTCTTCACTACATCACTTCTCAGAGTCCCTGAAATCCTGTTGTAATTCTCCTGAGGAGCTTTGCGGGGATAGTGTGTGGTGTGATTCCTAAACATAGCCAACCACAGAGCCCCTTCAGCAGCTCTCACAGCTTGTGTGCGAAGGTGTGCCATCTGGGAAAGGGGGACAGTTCGCTTCTGGGCAGCAAGGGTCCTGCCCTGTCACGGAGGGCGTGTGATGTTCTGGATGCCATAAGCTTTCAGTAAACATAGTTGTCTGAGCCAAGATTTATAGTGTGGCCACATGAAGAAAACAAACGTTGGGTAGCATTATAATGCCTTTCCTTCTCCAATGCCTCATTATTGATTGGTCTCATAAAAATAAATAAAACAGTTCATAGGACTCTACGTAGCACCCATGGGTCCCTTCCCCAGGTGGCACAGGAAGCCTGGAGAGGAAGTTTGTAGGTAAGGATCGTAAATCTCCTTAGGGAGCATTTTAAATTTAAACAAAAATGTTCAAAGTCATAGGCAGGGGCTCCTATTCCTTTATAGCCCTAAGTGGCTTCACCAGCTCTATAGAACCAGTGTTGAAAACCATGATGCAGCTTAGTGACTAAGCCCTTCCTTCCTTTATCCTTCCCAAAAGTAGAAGTAGTTACTCTAACAAACCCAGATTCTGTAATCATTATGGATAAGTCGATGTCAGTTTATGGAAAGAGAATCAAAGTCCTGTTAAATCTTTAGTGGATTATTATTATTGGTTTTTTTTTTTTTTTTGAGACGGAGTTTCACGCTTGTTGCCCAGGCTGGAGTGCAATGGCGTGATCTTGGCTCACAGCAACCTCCGCCGCCTGGGTTCAAGCAATTCTCCTGCCTCAGCCTCTTGAGTAGCTGGGATTACAGGCATGCACCACCACGCCTGGCTAATTTTGTATTTTTAGTAGAGAAGGGGTTTCTCCCTGTTGGTCGGGCTGGTCTCGACCTCCTGACCTCAGGTGATCCACCCTCCTTGACCTCCCAAAGTGCTGGGATTACAGACATGAGCCACCGCACCCAGCCTCCAGTGGAATTTAAACGTGCACATATAGAAGTGAGAATTGAATTCATTGAGAGATTTAACTGCCTTATAATTTCTAGTCCTTGAACTTCCAAGCTGTTTGTTGTGTCAATAGATTGCATTTTTAGGATAACCTGCAAGATGTGTAATACAGTTGCACCACATAATGACATTTTGGTTAGCAGTGGATCACACAGGTGGCGGTGGTCCCCTGAGATTGTAATGGAGCTGAAAAATTCTTCTCTCTATTGATGTCACAGCTGTTGTAATGCAAGGTACTACTCACATCTTTGTGGTGCTGCTGGTGTAAACAAACCTACTTCACCACCAGTTGTATATGAGTAAAAGCACATATAATTATGTACAATATGTAACTCTTGAAAATGATAATAAATGATGTTATTACTGGTTTATGTATTTACCATACTTTACTTTTTTTTTTTTTTTTTGAGATGGAGTCTTGCACTGTTGCTCAGGCTAGAGTGCAGTGGTGTGATCTTGGCTCACTGCACGCTCCACCTCCCAGGTTCACACCACTCTCCTGCCTCAGCCTCCCGAGTAGCTGGGACTACTGGTGCCCGCCACCACACCCTGCTAATTTTTTTATATTTTCAGTAGAGATGGGGTTTCACTGTGTTAGCCAGGATGGTCTCGATCTCCTGACCTCATGATCCGCCTGCCTTGACCTCCCAAAGTGCTAGGATTATAGGTGTGAGCTACCGTGCCCAGCCTATACTATACTTTTCATCTTTATTTTAGAGTGTATGCTTACATATTTAAAAAGTTAATTGTAGGCCAGGCGCGGTGACTCACGCCTGTAATCCCAGCACTTTGGGAGGCTGAGACGGGTGTATCACGAGGTCAGGAGATCAAGACCATCCTGGCTAACATGGTGAAACCCCATCTCTACTGAAAAAACAAAAAATTAGCCGGGCGTGGTGTTGGGCACCTGTAGTCCCAGCTACTCGGGAGGCTGATGCAGGAGAATGGCGTGAACCCGGGAGGCGGAGCTTGCGGTGAGCCGAGCTGGCGCCACTGTACTCCAGCCTGGGCTACTGAGTGAGACTCCATCTCAAAAAAAAGAAAAAAAAAAAAAGTTAATTGTAAAACGGCCTCGGGCAGGTCCTTCAGGGGGTATTTCAGAAGGCATTGTTATCTTAGGAGATGACAGCTGCATGCATACTATTACCCCTGAAGACTTTCCAGTGGGACAAGACATGGGAGATAGAAGACAGTGAAACTGATGCTTCTGACCCTGTGTAGGCCTAGGCTAATGTGTTTGTATCTTAGTTTTTAACAAGAAGTTTAAAAAGTAAAAATAAAAACATTAAAATTTTAAAAATAGAGAAAAGCTTATAGAATAAGGTTATAAAGAAGGAAAATATTTTTGTACAGCTGTACAAAGTATTGTGTTTTAAGCTAAGCGTTACTACAAAAAAGCCCAAAACAGCCGGGCCCAGTGGCTCACGCCTGTAATCTTGGCACTTTGGGAGGCCAAGGGTAGTGGATTGCTTGAGCTTAGGAGTTCAAGACCAGGCTGGGCGACATGACGAAACCCCTTCTCAACAGAAAATTTAAAAGTCAGCCAGTCGTGCATGGTGGCATGCACCTGTAGTCCCAGCTTCTCAGGAGGCTGAGGTGGGAGAATCATCTGAGCCTGGGAAGATCAAGGCTGCCCTGAGCCATGATTGCTCCAGTGAACTCCAGCCTGGGAGGCAGATCAAGACCCTGTCTCAAAAACAAAACAAAAGAGTCAAAAATGTTTTTAAAATTGTAAAGTTTATAAGGCAGAAAGTTACATTAAGCAAAGGTTAATTTATTACTGAAGAAAGAAAAAATTACTCATAAAGTATACAGTAATGTAATGTCCTAGGCCTTCACATTCACTAACAACTCACTCACTGACTCATCCAGAGCTACTTCCAGGCCTGCAAGCCCCATTCATGGTAAGGGCCCTAGACAAGAACACTGTTTTTTATCTTTTATACTATATTCTTACTGTACCTTTTCTATGTTTACTAAGTTTACATATACAAATACCATTGTGTTACAGTTACCTACAGTACAATAACACACTGTAGCATCTAGGTTTAGGTAAGTGCACTCACTCTATGATGTTTGCACAATGACAAAATCACCTCGTGATGCATTTCTCAGAACGTATCCCTTTTATTAGATGATCCATGACTATATTTCTAAAATTAAGTTCCCAAATAGAGTAAAAACTAAAGTGAATTTGTTTCATTAAACATTTTAAATATATGTGTGTGTATATACATATATGTATACACGTGCATACAATAGATACACACACATATATCATTTAAGTTATACAATTGGTTTTCTGACTATTTGAAGTCCAAACAACTAATCTGTGTTCTTTTACCTTGAAATTCTAACTGGTATGAATGCCATGAAATAATATATTCCATGCTATTGTTTGTTGGAGGATGATTTTCTCTTTTCTATGAGGTGAAGATAAATAATGGTGCTTACCTCCTAAGATTGTCCTAAAGCCTGATCTAATAACATAGTAAATGACCAAGAACAGTGTGGTATGTAGCAAATCCTCAGTATATCTTTCTTTTCTATTGTTATTTCTAGTGTGAATCTTTTTTTTTTTTTTTTTTTTTTGAGACAGAGTCTCGCTCTGTCACCCAGGCTGGAGTGCAGTGGTGAGATATCGACTCACTGCAACCTCTGCCTCCTGGGTTCAAGGGATTCTCCTGCCTCAGTCCCCCGAGTAGTTGAGGTTACAGGCGTACACCACCATGCCCTGCTAATTTTTGTATTTTTAGTAGGGATGGGGTTTCACCATGTTGCCCAGGCTGGTCTCAAACTCCTGACCTCAGGTGATCCGACCGCCTCAGCTTCCCAAAGTGCTGGGATTACTGTCATGAGCCACCGTGCCTGGCCTCTAGTGTGAATTTTCATCATGAATTGTAGACATGGAAACAGTTAATGTATGCCAAGATTATTGGGGAAATAAGTTCCTATACATTTATTACACTTACAAGTGGTCTTTTTTATTTATTTTGAGACAGTCTCCCATTGTCACCCAGGTCAGACTGCAGTGGTGTGATTCCGGCTCAGTGCAGCCTCCTCCGCCTCCCAGCTGCAAACGATTCCCCTGCCTCAGCTTCCCAAGTAGCTGGAATTACAGGCATGCACCACCATGCCTGGCTAATTTTTGTATTTTTAGTAAAGACGTGGGTTTGCCAAGTTGGCCAGGCTGGTCTCGAACTCCTGGCCTCAAGTTGCCTGCCTGCCTTGGCCTCCCAAAATGCTGGGATTACAGGCATGAGCCACTGTGCTGGGCCACAAGTGGTCTTTGAAAATAAAAATGTAAAAGTGTTTGATTTTTTTAAATGTATGAATTTTCAATAAACCTGAAAGATTCTTTTTTGAGACACATACGTATAAGTATATATGCCAGAGATATATCTGAGATAGTTGAATCTGGAACTATAGCTGTCCTTTCCTCATTGCTTTCAAGTTGAAAAGAAAGAACCCATTTAAAAGATCAGAAGCACTATTCTTATAAAACAACTGATGAATTAGAAGCACATTTGCCTTGTTTCACTCTAGCAGATAATGTTTGCAAAATGTGGCCTCTTTAGACCTTGACACTGAAACTAATGTTTACAGAGTAGAGCTGTGGATCCTCCCATCAGTGGGCAATGTCAGTAAGTGGTCAGTGGTTGTTAGGTTGACTCACTTTAATAATGTGCCATTGACTGAGAAAACCATCCCTGCGAATATGGAAAATGTCATAATGCTATACTAATGATGATGGTGGAGAGAAGAGATGACTGGTTTTGCCACTGGAAGACCTGGTTTCTGGCCCAGTGATGCAGCTCTCATGTCCCCCAGTGACGCTGTCCCCAGTTCAGGGATCTCATCATATACAGTTGGGGGTCCTTCAAAGCACCAGCAAACACTCTGTGGATGCTCAGTTGTACACCTAAAGTCGTCTCTTATCCCAGCAGTGGCCCACATGATACACTGAGGGAAAAATACACTCATGGATTTTTTAATCCATTAATTAATTTCTAAACACTAATGGATATTTTAAATGTTTATAATTTGTATATAAATATTTTAGTGGGTATTAAAGATATATGTGGTAGCTCAAACACGTGATTTTATCCATATTCTGTAGGCCACTATTATTTTGAAATACATTTAAGCTAGCAATAGCTATTAGCATACTATGAAGATATGACAAATCTATGTAGGACATATGTGAGTAACCAGTGTTTAGAAGCCATAGACTAGAGGGTTGCCAGGCCTCTTCCTTTTGTGAAATTCTTTACCTCATTTTCTCAATTTGTTGATTTTTTTTTTTTTTTTTTTTTTTTTGAGATGGAGTTTCGCTCTGTCACCCAGGCTGGAGTGCAGTGGCACGATCTCGGCTCAACACAAGATCCGCCTCCCGGGTTCACGCCATTCTCCTGCCTCAGCCTCCCAAGTAGCTGGGACTACAGGCACCTGCCACCACGCCCAGCTAATTTTTGTATTTTTATTAGAAATGGGGTTTCACCGTGTTAGCCAGGATGGTTTCAGTCTCCTGACCTCATGATCCACCCGCCTCGGCCTCCCAAAGTGCTGGGATTACAGGCGTGAGCCACCGCGCCCAGCCAATTTGTTGATAATAGGAGCCCCCTCCCATATTTTTGCCATGGAAAAATGGAAATATAACATGTTAGTCTTTCCATTTGAAACACAGAAATAATTTTTAGCCTTTCTACCTTACTAGAATATGATGAGTTAATGAACTTTAGTTTTCTTAGGGCTAAATGAGTACTGGAGGTAAATTGCATTGATACAATTCTGTGTAAGTGCTCATGGGAAGAAGTGATACAGGTTGATTCTCCCTTATTCAAAATGCTTGGGACAAGAAGTGTTTCCAGTTTCTGGTTTTGGAATGTAGTCATGTGTTTAACATAGGGATATGTACTAAGAAGTGCGTCACTAGGTGATTTTGTGCAAACGTCAGAGTCTGTACTTACACAAACGTAGATGGTATAGCCTACTACACACCTAGGCTATATATTGTAGTATAGCCAACTGCTCATAGCATGTTACTATACTGAATACTGTAGGCAATTATAACACAATGGTAAATAGTTGTCTATCTAAACAGAAAAAGTACAGTAAAACTACAGTATAAAAAACAAAAAATGGTACGACTGTATAGGCCAGCTCCATCATAATCTTATGGGACCCCCATCGTATATGGCTGACAGTGAATTAGGTATGTTTACATCAGTCACCACAAACGTGAGTATTGTGTTTGCCCTACATTAGGAGAGCTATGACATCACTAAGCCATAGGAATTTTTCCACTCTTACGGGACCACCATCATATATGTGGTTCATTGTTCACTGAAACATTGTTAGGTAGCACATAAGACTGTATTTGCATTATACTTAACGTTTCAGTCTTAATCTGAAAATATAAAATCTGAAATGTTCCAACAAGCATTTCCTTTGAGCATCATGTCAGTGTTTTAAAAATTTCAGAGTTTGGAGCATTTCAGATTTTTGGATTAGGTTAGGGATGCGCAGTCTGTACTCGCCAAGATCAGTATCCATTAAAATACAAAAGCAAGTGTTACTATAATCATGAGCTATTTTGTGTATACGTTAATTTGTTTTATTCTTTTCTCCTAGGTTCCTGGTACAGTTCAGACAAGACAAAGTATGTGTGAAGTTTATTCAGGGAAACCAGAAAAATGGGAGTGTCCCAACATGTAAACGAAAAAACAACCGTCTCCTTGAAGTTGCTGTCCCTTAACTGGCGCCTCCTCTCTACTTTCATGGACTTGTTTCTTTGTAATAGTGCAATTTGGTTTTGTTTTATTTGGGGTTCATTGTATGTTTGGGAATCACCAAAGGCTTTTAGAGTTCTTTGGCAAAATAAAAATATTTGACTAATCAATTTTTATTATCGGAATAGTTTTAACCTTTCAAACACATGTTCTGTCCTGGAGCAGGATTGTAGAAACTAACAGTGTCTATTTTCAAGTCTGATGTGTTCTTCGTTTAGTCATCATGTTAAATCTGTGTACCCTAAATCAGCATATTACTCATAAATCATTAATTCATATAAGTATAGGAAATGGTCTTAAAAGATACCGCATTCATTCATCAAATATTTATTCCATGCCTACTCTATGCCAGGCCCTGTGCTAGATGGTATGAAAACTTACTAGGAACCTTTTTGTTTTTGAGACCATTGCATTCTGGCTGGTTTGTGCTGGTTTAACGACATCTAAGAAGGTTTAGAAATGTTGAGACCAAAACAATAACTGTTAATGATGGACGGCATTATTAGGAACCCTGTAGTATGATATTTAACAATTTAGGCTTCAAGAAGGGCTGGTCCTAAGAGGGGGCAGAGATGAACAACCAGGTTAAATCCCTCTACATGTGGTTTCTGTTTGAAAAAAAGAAAACTGACATTTGAACAGACTTTTAATTTGTTTAAACCTCTGGTAATTACTTGTAACAGTAGAAAATAGAAGTCATTCTTATTTTAGAAAAAGTGACAGAAGCAGTCCCGTAAGATTATATGTTTCTGTTTCTGGTAAATGTCATATATGATCCTCGAAATGATAATATCTCCAGAATATTGTTCTCACCCAAATTTGAGTAGATATTTTAAACACCTAACAAAGTAAAGGGCTAAAAGCCATTCGGATAGCAGTAAACATTCTGTATGATGTGCAATAAAACATCCAAGATCTTTTTTGAAAGTTTTATTTATAATATACATTTTTGTATGAGAAAGGTGATTGGTACAGGGTGCCTATTTTAGTCATGGATCAAAATTAAATTTATGTAATTTGCAGGGCTTTCTTTCTATTCCTTCAAATTTACAAAGGTTCATTTTGGAAACTACATTTTAAACTTTGGAATCAAATTGTTTCTTATTTGGGAGGATAATGTATATACATTGGTATTATGTTAAATAATAAAATTGTTCTAATTTGGTGCCATTTGCTGAATCACAACTGTATTTTTGTATCTCAAGCTATTTTCATATGTTGTGTGTCAATGTATCATCTCTCAGAAAGGCTTTACAATCCAAACATTATATGTTCTCTGTGTAACTGAATTTCACTAATCTTTTATAAACCAGAAACATTAATTGAAAATATTTTCTGGGGATTTTCTCTCGACTTTTGTATTTTTAAAAATTGCTCACATAAAGAAATTCTCAGAAGTCTTTGTGTTTATTGGTGCAGGTAGAGGTTGTAATTACTTAGATTCTTCTTGCTGTGTGCCTAGAGTGGTAGATTAGTAGTTACTGATAGTGGTGAGTAGAAATTTGGAAATGAGAGGGTGTGTTGTTTTAAATAATATGCAATATGTTCACATTGCTCAGCATATAAGTAAGTGTTAAAAGATAGACATTACAAATTCTCCATCCTGTCAACCACCTATCTGCTTAGTTCCCACCCTCCCTGAAACATTAACCATTGTTGTTAGTTGCTTTTGTATTACCTTGTCCATATGTTTGCAAGAGGAAATCAAAATAGATTCTTACATTCTTCTGCGTTAGTAGACACAAGCTAGCATATTATATTGTAGCCATTGTTCTTTATCTTGCCTTTTTCACCTAGCAAAATATCATGAAGAGCTGCTCATTCTTCTGCTGTATGGATGTGCTGTGGTGGATTTCCTACTCATTATCATGGGGTTGCTTCCTAAATGGAACTTGAGAATGGAAGACTAGGATGGAAAAGAGAAATATCCCATGGGTCTACTTGTTAGATTGTTCCAAATACCTTATTTGCAGATTATTCAATCAGTCTTGTCACTGAAGTATTGAATAATTTTTGGTCATGGAACCCATTCTGCATGGGTTGTGATTTGACATATTGGGAAAGATTTGCTGAACTGCAGCCAGAAAGCTTCCTTATGTACCAAGGCGAAAGCCCTTCACATTCCCCATTAGGAAGAGCAATAATAACTTGACCACACTACAAATGAGAGTGCCACTACGGCCCAGGTAACCCACCATAGAGCAGTGTTTCCCAAAATGGCACTGCGCGTCAATCTGGGTCAACACCACAAGGAAAGTTTTTTTTTTTTTTTGAGACAAGAATCTCGCTGCGACACCCAGGCTGGAGTGCAGTGGCATGTTCTTGACTCACTGCTACCTCCACTTCTTGGGTTCAAGCGATTTCCCTACCTCAGCCTCCTGAGTAGCTGGGACCACAGGCACACACCACTATGCCCAGCTACTTTTTGTATTTTTAGAAGAGACAGGGTTTCACCATGTTGGCCAGGCTGGTCTCAAACTCCTGACCTCAAGTGAACCACCTGCCTCGGCCTCCCAAAGTGCTGGGATTACAGGCGTGAGCCGCTGCACCCGGCTAGAAAGCTTGTTTTTTTGTTTTGTTTTGTTTTGTTTTTTGAGACGGAGTCTCGCTCTGTCGGCCAGGCTGGAGTGCAGTGGCTGGATCTCAGCTCACTGCAAGCTCCGCCTCCCGGGTTTATGCCATTCTCCTGCCTCAGCCTGCTGAGTAGCTGGCACTACAGGCGCCCGCCACCTCGCCTGGCTAGTTTTTTTTTTTTTGTAATTTTAGTAGAGACGGGGTTTCACCGTATTAGCCAGGATGGTCTCAATCTCCTGACCTCGTGATCCGCCCGCCTCGGCCTCCCAAAGTGCCGGGATTACAGGCTTGAGCCACCGCGCCCGGCTGAAAGCTTGTTTTTAAAAAACTACAAAAAACAAAAACCCATGCCAGTTCCTGGGCCATACCCTATACTAACCGAATCAGGATCTCTGGAATACAGTTTGAAAACAGACATTTTAAAGAAAATCTCCAGATGCTTCCAGCCCAGGCGACAGAGTGAGACCCTGTCTCAGAAAAGAAAAATCTCCAGATGACTCACACACATTGAAATTTGAGAACCACCAAGAGAAATACTAGAGCTTCTCTATAGCTACACACAGCCGTCTATGCCTTTAAAAGTCCTCCTTTGTTGACCCTGATTGCCACCCAAATACGAGAACCACTAGTCTAAAGCTTCCCTCTGGCTGCATGTGGCCCAGTGAGCCGTGCCTGCCACATCTGTCAACCCTAGTGCCTGACTAGAGGTTACCAATAACTGTGGCATCGCTGTATTACAGTGAGCAAGAAACTGATACTCCTTTATCTCGGTTTCTGTCACTGGCCTGCAATGGAAAGTTAAAGCATTGGTGACACTCCAGAATTCCACTGTATTCTGGCCCGGCCTCACAGCCCTAACTTGTGCCCGCCCATAACTTAGAAGGTTGCCTGGCCTCTGCGGTGACTTCTAGGAGTGAGTGGAGTGACTAGACCTAGTCACCTAGGACCTAGACTCTTAGATCTAGTCCAATTGTGACTAGGAGTGCCCAGACCCTGGGGTGACTAACTGATGGGCTTCAAAAAAGTAAATAAGTAATGGGTACCAAATAGACCATGGTAGTTGCCAAGGTATGCGGTGTAGTTGATGCAGCTACTCTTGACTTTGATTTCCATCTGCCACAGGACAAGAAGGGAGTATGGGAATAGTTATTCTCTAATAACTTGATTACGGTTTTGTATTGCACACTCTTGCAATAATAACTTGGACCCAGAACGCAAATATAAGGCCTTCAGCTCAAGTTTGAAAACCTTTGCTCATACCCCGGGGTGATGGGGGTATGTCTGTAATGGCAAAGAAGCAGGCCAAGAGTTCTGAGAATCATAGGGATATCTTCAGTATTATGGGTTTGGCAGAAATCTAAGAGAATGAACTGTTTGATTATTATGCCATGTCAATATGCTGAAAACTCTCAAGTTCATGTAATTGAGTATAATTATGATAATTAGAGCATGCTTCAAAATTCTTTTAGGCCAAATATAAAAGGCAAAACTTCTTATCTGTTATTTTTCATATATAATAGGTAAGATATTTCTTAGACTCATTGAAATCTTGAAATAGCAAGTACTCTAAAATGGTGTAAGTTGCTGGGGAAGAATTTAGTAAATTCGTTAATGTGTCTGTTCTCACAATGACTTTTAACCAGAATGCATCATATTAAGAGCTTTTGTTTTTAAGCTGGGCATTGTTTTTCCATGAATATACTCAAATTCACTAAAACAGTAGAATGGAAGAGAAAGAAGGGCAGTAGTTTTGGTTTTCTTTCCTCCTGTTGAGAAAAACAGCTGTAAGTTTTCATCATACATTTGAAGAGTTTCTGTTGGGTTATTATTGGAGGAGCACTTCCTTTGAGTCTTACTTTAATAATTCTGTTATGTGCTCTTTGATTCTTAGGTTTTTGTTAGCTAAACCCTAGGAAGCCGTGACCTTGATGAGGTGGCACATGCTTTCTGGTCTCATCAGCTTTTATTTCATTTGCCACACAGGAGAAAATTAATTGTTTTGAGTTGGTTTCCTCCAAATCATGAAATGTTTGCCTCATTTTCTTTGGTTTGAAGATCATTTTCAAAATCTGGAGTTAATCACAGTACAGCATAAGCCACAATCTCTTCCTCATTAACTTTTTTACTGGCGTGGTTGCTAGATCACCTCTGGTCAGTTCCATGAAATTCAACAAAAATCTCTAACTTTATAACCAAGGAAAATAGTCTCAGCTTCTCAGTATTTCAAGGAGGAATAGGGAACAGAATTTAATTCCATATTCACCCAAAGTCCTGGCAGTACTAAGGGAAAGATCACTAGCTATCTTATTTCAGTTATTTTATATTCACCCCCACTTTGTTTTTTCTTTTTCTGGTGGGGGAGGGGGCTCACCGAGTAACAGAATTGTCATATTCCCTTTAAAAATAAACATTTTAATAATATATACATCAGAAACGCATCCATGTGACTAGCACCCAAAACAAGCACCCCAAAGATAGCACCCAGAGGCCCCCTTCTGCGTTCTAGTCATCATCCTTCCACAAAAGTAACTCATTTTATAGTACATTTAGTAATTGTGCCCATTTTAAAGCTTTATATAAATTGAATCATACAATGTATAGTCTTCTGCCTGGCTTATTTCATTCGTATTTTTTGCACGTAGCTAAGTTTGTTCATATTCCTCGCTATATAATTCATGTTGTTAGGCTGCAATTTTGTGGTCCATTTTACTGTTGATGGCCATTTGGCTATTGTACATAGTGCTGCTGCAGATGTTCTTGTACACGTCTGTTGGTGAATATGTGTACACATTTCTGCTGAATATATACCTAGGAGTAGAACTGCTGGATTATAGGGTAAGCATATGTACAGCTTGAGTAGATTGTCAAACTGACTTCTAAAGGAGCTATACCAGTTTACACTCCCACCAGCAGTGCATGAGGGTTGCAGTTGCTCTACATGCTTGCTGTAGGTGGTATTGTCAGTCTTTTAAAGATTCTTCTTATGGATCTTAGCCTGAATTTTCATTTCCTTATGACTAATGAGCTCAATTACCTTTTCAATATTGGCCATTTGGATATCACCATTTGCAAAGTGCCTGTTCAAGTATTTTGCCAATTTTTCTGTCTAGTTTTTTTTTTAATTTGCAATTGTATATATATTTTGAATATGAGCTCTTTATGTATGTGACATGTATTTTCTCATGGTGTGTGGTTACCTTTTTCTTCTTCTACCAGTGTCTTTTGATTAACAGAAACTCTGTTGTAGTGTATGTAATCAAGTTTATCAATTCTTTCCTTTATAGTGAGTACTTTTTCTTTTCTGTTTATGAAATATTTGCTTACCCAATATTATGAAGATATTTGTCTATGTTTTCTTCTAGAATCTCTATTGTTTTACCCATCGCATTTAGATTTTCAGTCCACCTGAAAGCATCCGGCTTACACCTGGAAGATTTAATTATAACTTGACCACCTTGAGCCAACTCTAGCCCTAAACCTAATAGGTTTTTTTAAAGTTTTTTTAATGATGTAGGGGGTCAAGATTCATTTTTTCCCCATATAGACATCTAGTGGACCCAACACCTTTTATTGAAAAGGCCTGCCTTTTCACTGCATTGTTTCTAAATTTTCTTTTCTATTACATTGTTTATTTGTATCAACATTACACTGTGTTCATTATTACAGCTTTGAAATATGTTGGCATAGTCGTTGAAAAGTGAAATTCGTAATTCTTAGTGACAGGTCCTAAGCTCTGGGTGCTAGGCAGGGGAAAAAGGCATTAAAACTAATAAATTTACTTTTTCAGGTATAGGAAGTGATGATAGTTCATCAGAATTTTAAAAATATGAACATAAAGCCCTTTCCTTTTGCCACAGGGACTTGAGCATGGGAGTTCCTAATGGAATTGTATGGGGAAAATATGAGATGTTTCCTTGAAGTAAATTAATAGTTTCTAATTTTATGTGATATTTTGGATTTCCATTGACTCAGTGGTTTCTAGCCATATTACTAGTCATCTTCATTTAAAGTTTTCCATAAAGTCTTCCTAAAATTACTGTCTCATATAAATGCTTGTGAATGTTTTCTCTTGTTTTTAGGTGAGGCTGCCTGTTTCCCTCTTCCTTCAGTATTGGGTAATGAGAGACCTCTGAGGGTTTTTCTAATTCTTTAAATATTATAGTCAGTTATCTCGTGCAATGATAATAGTGTATAGATGAGGCCAGATGGTTCCAGAAGTGGAGTTCGTATCTTTGTTTGGCTTTTTAAATACTCCCACCCTTTTTTTTAAAGAGATTTTTCTAACTCATTTCCCAGTAATCCATCTCTTGTGTGCAATTCTGAGCTAGTTAAATTCAGAATTGCCTTTTTAAAAATAATCTCTGCCAGCTCAGCTTTCCTGAAATTGGGATTTTAATTGACAGAGAGGAGCAGTACCAAAAAGGCAGAGTAACTGTTGTTAGTAGCAGTAAAGACATATGCATCATTTATTTTTTCATGAGAAGCAAATTATAGTCAAAGGAAAACATATTTAACTTAGTCGTTTTATGTGTACCAATAAGAATCAATTGCTTGAGAAAGTCAATAGGAAATGAATAAGTTTTGTATCTGTCTAAATTCATATACTGAAAGGAAGTGGAAGGTTGTTGAGGCATTGCATAGCAGAAAACAAACATTTTCCTCCATCCTTCAGAAACCTGAAAGTAGTCTTTTAGCTGCAGTATACTACAAATTCACCCTCTTTCTTTATTCAGCAATGTAACTGATATGGTAATATTTCCATTCTGTTGTCTCTTAAATCCTAACTTCTAGAATGGAATAATGCTGTATTTAAGCAGAGCAGCCATCAAGACTAATTATCCGTGATATCGTCTCCAAAATGACCTGAAATGCATTTCCTGAAGTTTGAAAACAGCAGCTTTTAGAATAGAAGCTCTTAAGGTCCCCAATCCCCAGGCCCTGAATCGGTACCGGTCTATGACCTGTTAGGAACCCAGCCACACAGCAAGAGGTGAGGAGCACTAGCATTACTGCCTGAGCTCCGCCTCCTCTCAGATCAGCTGCAGCATTCAATTCTCACAGAAGGGCGAATCCCATCGTGAGCTGTGCATGCTAGGGATGTAGGTTGCACGTTCCTTGTGCGAATCTATTGCCTGATGATCTGAGGTAAAACAGTTTCATCTCTAAGAAATGCTCCCCCTCCAAGTGTCCATGGAAAAATTGTCTTCCACGAAACTGGACCTTAGTGCCAAAAAGGTTGGGGACAGCTGCTCTTAGAGGTTAGGATTGTATCCTACTAGATTGGGCGCAACACTGTCAAATAAACTACCTAATACTTTCTGATAGGGAGAAATCAAATAAGTTTCTATTCAGATGGCCATACCCATTTACAGAGAAGGGGAGAAAACTTACTCCCACCTTGAGCATTATTTTGTAGCATGTAGATGACTATAAACAAAAATAGGAAGATATTTATAGATATCTACGTGTTTTTGTTGGAAAATACCTTCACTTTACCGTGGCTTTGAATTTAAACGGGGCAGAAATGTTTGTGTCTCAGTATTAATATGAATGAATGAGTGTGAAGATCCAGGAAACGGAGTAGTTGGAATCTAGTCTCTCTGCTCATCTTGGAGACTATTTGGTGACTCTTAACTTCCTAGCACAAATCGGACTTGGCTCTCAAAAAGAAATGGGAACTGGTAGCATTAAATGGAAAGTACTTGGGAGCTGTTACGGAAACACTACTAAAAGGGAAGGAAATTCACCCACCAATTTGTTCTTTCCACTAGAAAAAAAAGCCCCACAGAAGAAGATGCCCTGTGTTGTGTCTTGAACTGTCCTCAAACCACACCAGGCACATAGGCAAATTTTGTTTGAAAAAGTCTATTTCAGAAGTGTGATTTGATAGTGTAGATGCAGACACACTATTCATATCCTTGTCATCTCTGAAGAGCACATGTGGCTACTCAGGGAGATGGGTATGCTTCTTCTCTACTCTCCTGGACTGCAGTAAGTCAGCATTGGTCACATGGTTGCCATTTGCCTCCCAAAACAAACCCATCTTTGTACCATCTTTGGGGCAACACTGGGATTTTATTATATTTTCTGCTGAGACGTACATTCTAGTAATAGGAACTGCTTTGTATTGAGTGTAGAAATTTACATTCTTACATCATGGCATTAAGTCTTACTTTGGTTGAGCAAGTCAGTCACTTTCCAATAACTGCATCACTATTTGTTCTTTCCATGGATCTAATAAAATGCATTTAGACTGAAATTAGATCTCGGAAATGAGCAGTTTTGCTCTTAGAGTTCACCTCAACCAGTCTTGCCAAATTTGTGTCATTAGCCAGAAATGCCAGTTGATGGCTTGGCAGAAACCCTACACTGCTGTTCAAATGAAAGTACATTAATGTCTCGAAAGTAGCCATCTTGATTTAGAATATGGATGCTGAGGATTGTGATAGTGAAGGAAAGCACTTTTTTCTAAAAAGAATATGTTCCCTGTATACATTGGGTTTCAAGAATATCAATAAAATATTAAAAACAAAATATTAAGAAATTATGTCATCCAGTTAGATGTTTCCCAACATTTTCTACTACGAAGACCATTTTTTAATGTCTTCACAAACACCTGCATAATGGTAGTCATGCTTTTAGCATCTTTTGATTGGGCCAAATATATAATTTGTGTAAGTTTGAGACAAGTAAATTTGCATTTTCTTAATTATAGCACACTTAATTATGTTTGGAAAATGTCATTACATGTGTTTACAGGTCTTATTTAATATAGTCAACAAACAATACTTGGTTCATGTGAATTTATGGATCCTTTACCAAAACTCCAAAGGCTGGAAGTTGCTGAACTGTAACCACCAATCCCTTCACTTTGCAGAGAAGAAAAAATCAGGGTCCAGGCCAGGCGCAGTGGCTCACGCCTGTAATCTCAGCACTTTGGGAGGTGGTGGATCACAAAGTCAGGAGATCGAGACCATCCTGGCTAACACGGTGAAACCCTGTCTCTACTAAAAATACAAAAAATTAGCCGGGCACGGTGGCAGGTGCCTATAGTCCCAGCTTCTCGGGAGGCTGAGGCAGGAGAATGGTGTGAACCCGGGAGGCGGAGCTTGCAGTGAGCGGAGATCGCGCCACTGTACTCCTGCCTGGGCGAAAGAGCGAAACTCTGTCTCGAATAAAACAAATAAACAAAGTAAAAATCGTCCAGAAAGATGCAGTGATTGGTCCAAGGTTTTGTGGTTACTGGAAGAACTAGACTACAATTCGTGTCTTCCGGGTTTCCACTCCTACAGGCTCCGCAAGGAGGATTAGGAAAAGATGCCCAAACACTTGTTTCAATTAGAAAATTAAAGGTGATGGATATAAATGGAAGATGCTGACTTTTCTTTAAGTACAGGAAAAATGGGACCCCAATGTGGAAGCCAAAACTGGCAGTGCCTGGCACATATTGTTCAATAAATAGAGCAGACAGAAGCATAACTTCTTTCCCATATCTAACCTTCTACTATCCTAATCATTCTGTTTTTTTTTAAACATGAAGCTCTCGTTGTCCTTGTTCACTCAAGTTGTCCAATTGAATGTTTAAGCCTGCTTTTCCCAAAGATAATTATTTATGGTAATTCAATTCCCACTCCCCTCTACCCTCCCCACCCCTATAGCTTTCTGTAATACCTGTTTAAGGGGCTGATCTTCGGTTCCTGTGGACCATCCCTCTGGCAGGAAGTGGGCACAAGTAGATGTCCTCTTTACCAGTCTGTCCTAAGTAAAGTAATATTGATATGAACAATTACATAAATTTTTCCTTGGTCTTTTTTTTTTCCTTGTGTAATAGGAGTTATTTCTAAGCTAATTAAGATGGTGCATATTTCCAAAACAAAATTGTATCTATATCATAAGTGTAAACTAACCTGCAGTACAAACACCCATTTCACAAACACATTTCCCCACCTCCGTGAAATTATTACTTGAGTCCCACAGAACTCACTTTTGTGGCACAGCCAACGTAAATGTCTAAGGAAAAATGAAACCTGTTGCATGTGTTAAAAGAAGAACGTCAGACAAATTTAACAGAGTTCATTTGAGCAAAGAATGATTGATGAATAGGGCAGTACTCAGAACCAGAAGAGGTTCGGAGAGCTACACCCAGGAGTGTGAGCAGTGAGATTTTATAGGCTGGACACAGAAGCAAAGTAGAGGAATCACCTGATTGACTACAGCTAGGCGTCTGCCTTGTCTGGGCATGGTTTGATGAGCTGACCATCTGTGATTGGCTGAAAAAACTGTTTGTTATACTCCTAAGAGAGGTTGCAGTTTGCTGGGTAGGATCTCAAAGTATGGACACAACTTCAGGCTAATGGCCTTATGCTTATTTAAACACCTGAAGAGTAGGTTTGTTAGGCAAACTGCATTTCAGATGGGTCCTTCCTGGAGTCAGCACTCTTTCAGACAAGTCAAAGTGATACTCCTGATTTTTCCCAAAGGAAAGAGGAAAGAACAGAGACCTCTGGCTGCCTAAAGAGACACTGGGCATTTAGAAACTTCTGCTCTTAGTTTCCTAATGGTTATTTTTAAGTTGATAGTGTTCATGTATAAAGAAAGAAATTTTAAGTCTGTATGAGAATGAAGTCCTTACATTCGTTTATAGAAAAATTGTGGCTGCTTGCAACCCATATCATTTACTTAATAGGAAGGTTAAGCAAAATTGATTATCATGAGGCTAAATTGAGCCAATATTAGCTACTTCTGATAGGCAAAATCATGGTGGGATTTTGCACAGATGTATGCTGCTGAGACTTGAGAGCCCTAACATCTTTAATTTTGGGGGGAGAACATTTTAGAGTAGATTGGTAGTTCCGTCTAGAGTTGGCTTCATTAGATCTTAATCCTGGTTTGTAAACACACACACACCCCCCAGAGCTTTTGTAGCATGCACTTCAGTAGAAGCTTATTTTTCAATGACAATTCTTAATGCTCACTTTGCCCCGTTCTTCTCGGTTGTCTCAACCTCTTTAATCTCTCTTCTCTCTCCACCCCCGAACCTTCTCAGGACAGATGCAAAGCAGGGACTGAAATGATTGGCCTTGGTATTTGGCCCAGAAGCAGTCAGACATGTGAGGCGAGTTGCTCACAATTTTCTCATGAAAAATTAGTAACTGAAAATTAAATTGATAAAAATTAAAATGACACACAGCAAAATGTATCACAGATGAAAATTTGATTGAAGAATGACTGTATGAAAACTACAACTATGCCTTCCGCCTTGTCTTCCGAAGCAACTCTGGAGTTCTGCTTTCTTCCACGAGACAGCAGCATCGTTTCCTCCCACAAGAAGCATCAGCTTCATACCTTCCAATTCTCTGCTCTTTTATGGTATGCATCTCGGCCCCAGCTGGCCTGCATGCAAGGCAACTGGTGTCCCTTCTAAAATGCAGCCTCCAGAACTAAACAATGCTCATCAGGGTGACAACCTGAAGTTCCTCACTTCTGAAAGAGCCGACATGTTTGAAGCCATTTCCAGTTAAAGAAAAACAAAAACACAAGCTATTGCAGAGAAGGAAAATGATGAGCAATAAAATTTACAAAAATGATACACTTTCAGAACATGCCTAAGAAAGGCATGTCTGTATTATGCCACTGGGGATAGATTTGGTTGCTGAGAAATGTATTCTGTATAACACGTGGTTTGTTCGTTCTTTAAGCAGGCTATTACTTTCTCTGTTGCTTTCCTCTTATTTTCTAGACTCTCTAATAAAATTGTGTTACAGAGGAAAATTAGAATAATATGATCAGATATGTTTTTTACAAACAAAAATGGCCACAAGTTGAAAATATTTTTTCAGCGACGGGAGTTTCAACTAGGAGAGCAGTGGTGTGAGCATCTTAAGCTTGTCCTTCAGCACTTGGGGTAAATGACAGCTGGTAGAGGTGAGGTAGACTGGCAAACTGCTGTCTGAGCCTCAGATGGCTTTGAACCTACACAGCTGGTGCTTTGGACCATAAAGAGAAATAATTGCATCTGCAGAGTTTTACATGTGTTTCATTTAAGATTTGTAAGAACAATTTACTGTTCCCTTTTAAACTCTTGGGGCTCAGCTGCCTACTATATAGAGTCTTTCTCCTTCTATTCTGGCACTTTTTCAACATGGGAAGCCTTATTTGCCTTTAAATGTTATATCCGGGTGGGGGTGGGGGGACCTTTCTTGACTTAGCAGTACTGTTTCTAAGATTTCCATGTGCTTATGACTGACGGATGGATATTTAAAACAATCAAATATATTTTATTCTGTAAAACTATATTATAGTCTCTTGAGGCTAACGTGTTACTTAAAATAAAAAGTGTCCAAAATCCTTAGCTCCAAACATGGTGTGTGTGTGTGCATGCCTGTGTGCATATGCACATGGGTATATATTTACAAAGAAGGAAAACAGAAAATCTCGCTATGTGCTGGTTTCCTTGAACTTTAACTTCACTTGCAAACAGGCAGATCTCATCTGTGATGTGTCTAATCAGGAAGTACTAAAGTTATTTTTGTAACTCTTTTGCAACATAAGGCTGTGTCTTTCTGCCTTCCTTCAAAATATGCCCTGTCCCTCAAATACCATGACACTTGGGTTAAAATTTGAAAAAAGCAAAACACAATTCCATGATGCCAATTTGGACTGTATCCACCCTACTCATCCAAAGTCCCAGATGTCAGGCCCCGAGAGGTCACTGTTAATTCCTTCCCCACTACTGGAAAAATTTAACTTCCTTTCATGCTGTGGGGAAAATTCTCCATTTCTCTTCTGCGGCATGGACTAGCATTAGCCTTGTGGCTGTAGACCATTATGACAGATTCATGGTGAAGTAGGGTGAGACAGATAGCAGAACTGATGATGATATCATGGAGAGAGGGACACGCCCAAGCTGTGTGAAAGAGCAGCAGGCAAGGCAGAACTAAACTCTTGGGGTTCGGCTGCCTACTATATAGAGTCTTACTCCTTCTATTCTGGCACTTTTTCAACATGGGGATTTAAAGGACTGGAGATTACAAGTGGGAGGAAATATTCTGCAATGGCAAAAGTGTTATTCAAATTGGATGCCTTAACATACTATCTAATTAATAAAGTGTTCAATTACATCCTTAAATTTATCCTTCCCATTAGTCTGCTAGAACAATTATGAAAAATGATTATTTTATTATTAAATGTAAAGTTACTTATCTAAATCATACAATTAACTTTTCAGAAAGAGTCAACATAGGAACTTTTCTTTTCCTTCCAACTTTTATTTTAGGTTCTGATGGCAAATGTGCAGGTTTGTTACGTGGGTATTGTGTGTCACAGAGGTTTGGTGTACAGATTTTTTTGTCACCCAGGTAATGAGCATAGTACTGTTACCAGTGGAGTGTGTCCAGATTCTTAGTGTCTTGAACAAAGAATTGGACAAAACGCACAAAGCAAGGAAAGAATGAAGCAACAAGAAGAGAGATTTATTGAAAATGAGAGGACGCTCCACATGGTAGGAGTGGGCCCGAGCACAGGGGCTCAAGCGCACTGTTACAGAATTTTCTGTGGTTTAAATACCCTCTAGAGGTTTCCACTGGTTACTCGGTGTATGCTTTATGTAAATGAAGAGGATGAAGTAAAGTTACAAAGTCATTTACTGTTGTACGCCCTATGTAAATGGAGAGGATACTTTCTGTTATAGCTGAAGTGTTTCCATTTGATTTAGTTCTAGGAAGACCTTATGTTCCTTGTCTCCAAATCCTATTATCCCGCC
Organism: Chlorocebus sabaeus; assembly: GCF_047675955.1. Classification (NCBI taxonomy): domain Eukaryota; kingdom Metazoa; phylum Chordata; class Mammalia; order Primates; family Cercopithecidae; genus Chlorocebus; species Chlorocebus sabaeus. The sequence goes on from NC_132913.1 coordinate 78,757,631, forward strand.
TCAGTACCTGATAGGTAGTTTTTCAGTCCTCCTCTTCCTCCCACTTTCCCACCTCAAGTACGCCCCGGTGTCTATTGTTCCCATCTTTAGGTCCATGTGTACTCAATATTTAGCTCCTACTTAAAAGTGAGAACATATGGTATTTGGTTTTCAGTTTCTGCATTAGTTCTCTTAGGATAATGGCCTCCAGCTCAGTCCATGTTGCTGCAAAGGACATGATTTTGGGTTTTGTTTTGCTTTTTTTTTAAATCAGCATAGGAACTTTCTAAATCATGAAACAGCCTGTATATTTGGATGAAGTTGTGTGCTGTCTCCCCACACCCCACCCCCATTCCATTCCCACTGACCCCCTCTGGACAGCATTGCTGCATGCCCGGGGAGGACATGTCCTCTCTACTTCCTTTCTCCCCGTCCCTCCTAGGGGTGTTGTATGCGGCTGTGCTCCACACTCCATCTCTGCTTTTAGCTCAGCTCACTGCCTGTCTGGAGAGTTCATTCTCTTCTGCATGCACACATTCTTATGATCTCCTTCCTTCTTGCTCCTTAGCCTGTCGGTTTCCTCGAAAGAATGATATTTCTTCCTCAATTTCATTAAAATCTTTGAACCAAAAATATGCGCCAATCATGGTGAAGTAACTCTCTTTTTGAGCACTTAGTTAATTTTAAATCAAGTTTACATTCATTCATGTGATTCTTCTATGAGTTTCTCTCTCCCCTACAAGAAGGTAACTCCATGAAGGTGGAGACATCTTCAGTTTCGCTCAGCTTCTTTTTTGCTATTTCCCAGCTTCTTTATAGTGGCAGGCACATGGCAGACGCTCAATAAATATTTGCTGAATTAATGAATGAATGCAATAAATATTAAAAGTAATGGCAAAAACTACAATTACTTTTGCACCAACCTAATATTTATTGAACTCCTCTCTATGTAAGATACTGTTCTGAGTGCCGGGGACATATGGCAAATAAAATTGACAAGTCCCTGGGCTGCTCCTGAAGCTTACATTCTAATCGATGAATAGATCAAATTATCCTCCTCTAAATAAAAGAAAAAGCATTTTAACTGAAAATAAACATAATAAAACCAGTATGATCAACCTCTAAAATACTTGAAAATACATATAAAATTCTATCTCCTCAAATTTTTCGAGTTAAAGCTTCTCCCAGCCAGGCGCAGTGGCTCACACCTGTAATCCCAGCACTTTGGGAGGCTAAGATGGACGGGTCACCTGAGGTCAGGAGTTCAAGACCAGCCTGACCAACATGATGAAACCCCATCTCTACTAAAAATACAGAATTAGTTGGGCGTGGTGGCACACACCTGTAATCCCAGCAACTCAAGAGGCCAAGGCAGGAGAATCACTTGAACCTGGGAGGCAGAGGTTGCAGTGAGCCGAGATTACACCATTACACTCTAGCCTGGGCAACAAGAGCAAAACTCCGTCTCAAAAAAAAAAAAAAAAAATAGCCTCTCCCTAAGCTTTCAATTGGAAATATTTCTTATTTTACTTCATTATTTTTCTCTTTCAATTACTAATATTATTATTTTCAACTACATGTCATTGCAAACATAAGATGTTTCAGCCACAGTATATGGATAAATTTGAGATGAGCAAGGGAACCCAACCATCTTTTAGAATAGCTTTTATGGCAAAAGATATTCACGGTCTCTAACAATGCACTAAGTTAACTTTTGAAATATAGTCTATCTAAGGTGAGAGGGAATTTCAGCACAGGCAAAACACCGTGAACTGTTGAAAGAGGAACTGCGGAGTGTTAATAACTTGGCTCCTAAAAAATAAAAGATGTAAATACTTTGTCTACTCATTTCGCTCAACATCATTATCAAGAGAGAGAACTCAGTCATGGTCCTGCAATGTGTTAGTGCTATCTCCTTCCCAGCTGAGGGCCCATCGCACACGCTTCTCCCATTTCAAAGGGAATAAAACAAACAAACAAAATAGCTGTCACCTCTATTGATGTGGGAAGACTGTTTGCCAACTAGAAAAGGTAGGCAAAACTTTTCAGCAAATCACATGAATTCTTGTGAGGTATTAAAGTTAAAAGGCATATTGTGAGAACTTCCTTCCAATATAAATACTATTTTGCTTTTTTTTTTTTTTTTTTTTTTTTTTTAAGCCAGAGTTTCGCTTTTGTTGCCCAGGCTGGAGTGCAATGGCATGATCTCTGATCTCAGCTCACTGCAACCTCTGCCTCCGAGGTTCAAGCAATTCTCCTGCGTCAGCCTCCCAAGTAGCTGGAATTACAGGCATACACCACCATATGCCCAGCTAATTTTTGTGTTTTTAGTAGAGAAGGGGTTTCACCATGTTGATCAGGCTGGATGGTCTCGAACTCCTGACCTCGGGTGATCCACCCGCCTCTGCTTCCCAGAGTGCTGGGATTACAGGTGTGAGCCACTGTGCCCGGCCGCTATTTTGCTTTTGCAAAATTGCATTTATTTTCTTTATCTTTCTGTATTATTGCTTCCCTTTCATTCATTAATTTATCCATCAAATATTCATAGAAAGGAATATTGTGAAAACTATATAACAACATAAAAGTGTATAATACTCCCCCCTGAAAGCCTGGAAAGCAAAATTGTGCCTTGTGTATGGAATATGTACATATGCTGCATGTTACATTGTTATTGCAGTTAAAAGACTTTAGTTATGGTAGCAGTGACTCTAAATTGAACCTAACAAGTTGAAACTCTCACTATCTTCTCTGTCACTTATTTTATATAATTGTAAGTGTGGCAGAAAGCAAAAGGTGCATTAATATTTAAGATGGAATGGCATGTATTCATTCAAATGTATTTAATCTTCTAGTAAATTTTTAGTCACATCAATTCTGCTTAAATATTTTCAAATACTTTGATAATGACTCTTTCCACGAAAGACGAAATCTGTTTTCCGCTGAGGCAAATGCTTTCTTGTGAGTCTTGTTATCGTTGCTGAGAACACCTAAGTGTGTGTAGTATACCCATGTGAATCACAGGATAGTGAGAGTGTGCCGAACTACTGAATACGGGTGAGCCAAAGCGTCATGCCAGACTCTTCTACATGTCTCATTTAAAGGCACACTTGTATTGAGACCTGTACTTGGAAAACATGATTTCCGGACAGTTTTTGCTTCCTTAAAGATTTCTTCCCATTAGGAAGAAACGTATCATGGGTCATTTCCTTTTTTTTTTTTCTTTTCTTTCTTTCTTTTTTTTTTCTTTTTCTTTTGAGACAGAATCTTGCTCTGTCACCCAGGCTGGAGTGCAGTAGCACAATCTCAGCTCACTGCAACCTTGGCCTCCTGGGTTCAAGTGACTCTCCTGCCTCAGCCTCTGGAGTAGCTGGGATTATAGGTGTGTGCCATCATGCCCAGAAAAAAAAATTTTTTTTTTGGTAGAGACAGGGTTTCACTGTGTTGGCCAGGCTAGTCTCAAACTCCTGACCTCAAGTGATCCACCCATCTTGGCCCCCAAAGTGCTGGGATTACAGGCATGAGCCACTGCGCCTGGCCCTTTTCTTTCTCTTTTCCTTTCTGGTTTTTTTTTTTTTTTTTTTTTTTTTTTGAGACAGGGTCTCTGTTGCCCAGGTTGAAGTGCAGTGGCACCATCTTCGCTCACTGCAGCCTCAACTTTCTGGGCTAAGCAATCCTCCTCCTGCCTCAGCCTCCTAAAATGCTGAGATTACCACACCCTTCCGTGAGGCCTGAAACACCCAGCCTGGTTCTGTGGGGCTTTTCCACGTAGCCAACAACATCAGTGAGCTTTTAATGTTCAGTTTCTAACTTTTCAGGGTGATACTCCTGAAGGGGAGGTAAGACACCCGGGGTCTCTTCACGTAATTCCCATGTTTCCCTAGATCTCCCTCTTTCAGTGTCTTTCACTGCTTTGGTGCCCCTGGCTGAATGAGTACATTTACTTGCTTCGTTTTTCCAGTCATGAGCCTTTTCGGACTCATGTGAAGGTGTAGGTAACACAGCAGCCCTATGCCTGTTACAAATTGAGCCTCCTACATGAAGCGTTCTGCTCAGGGCAGATATAAAAATCTCTTCAGCTTGGAGAAGCTGGCTGATTCTTTTCCTAGACCAAAGCTGTCATCTCGACCATTAGGGAAAATGCCACATAAATCGTCCAGTCAGTGCTATCTGTGGAATGCAGCACGTGCCTCCTTTGGAAGGGCCTGCCGTCCTAAGTCGGGGGGAATAGAAGCCTAGCACTCAGACCTGCTGAAGACTGGCCTCTGAAAGACCGGTTCCTCCCTTTTTATTTCCAGTGTGGGAAGTATGACAAAGCCTTCCAGGAGAGTGAGAATCAAAGTCAGACCGCCGGCACCGCCTGAGGCAGAGGGCACTCTAGCAGGCCAGATGTTCCGAGTCCCATGTGGAGAAGTGTTTGTGGTTGGATTCTATTTGAAACTGATTGTTGATACTCTCATGAGACAGCCTGTGACAAATTGTATAATAAAATTGTTAAAAATAGCGTATTTACTCCCTGGAAAAGCTGAGTTCCCACAATTCAGTGAGCTGGGAAAATTGCTAAGCTTCTTGAACATGTAGTGCTGAGTCGAGTCCCTGTTCGTATAACCCTTTCCTTACCCATTTGATTTTTCGTTGTAATTTTTGTTTTTCTGAACTGCTAACAATGCTCCAGATAGCCCTTTTAAAAGAATTTAAATAAAACAAATCAACTTAAATTTTTGAATGAATTCGTAAAGCCAATAAAATGTACATAAAATATTGACAGATTAATTACAAAAAATTATTTCTATGTATATACTAACACTGTCCAATAGAAATATGTGTGCCACAAATGCAATCCACACATGTAATTTCAAATTTTCTTTCTTTTTTTTTGAGACAGAGTCTCGCTCTGTTGCCCAGGCTGGAGTACAGTGGCGCAATCTCGGCTCACTGCAGCTCCGCCTCCCGGGTTCTCGCCATTCTCCTGCCTCAGCCTCCTGCGTGGCGACCGCCACCACGCCCGGCTAAGGTTTTTTTTTTTTTTTTTTTTGTATTTTTAGTAGAGATGGGGTTTCACCATGTTAGCCAGGACGGTCTCGATCTCCTGACCTCGTGATCCGCCCGCCTCGGCCTCCCAAAGTGCTGGGATTACGGGTGTGAGCCACAGCACCGGCCTGTAATTTTAAATTTTCTAACAGCCACATTAAAAAAGTAAAAAGAATCAAGTGAAATTAATTTTAATATTTAATATGTTTTATAATATTTGATCCTATATATCCAAAATATTATCATTTCAACATGAAATCAATATAAAAACATACTGAGATGGTTTACATTTTTTCTTGTATTAATCGCTCAAAATTCATTGTGTATTTTACATTTACAGCACACCTCAATTCAAACTAGTCACATTTAAAATGCTCAGTTGCCACCGGTGGCTAGCAGTTATCATATCAGATATCACAGGTCTATACCACAGCAAACTATTGAATAAAAGTGAGGAAAGGAATCCTCTGTCTAGAGATAGGTAAATATTTATGAGTGTTTCCTAGTGCCTTTGATATACAATAGAGAGGTAAGATTTTCAGAATCATTGATCTTGGTTGAGAATGTATGTAGGTGATGAAGAATAAGTAAAAACAGATCAGGGAAGTACTTTGTGCGGTTGTGGCTAAGGTGAACTAGGATAAGAAATATTTGGAGTATCAAAGTAATTTCAGAAATTTCAAATAGCACTATGTATCAGGAATGATTTTGGCTGTAAATCACATAAACCTGAAATGTAGTGAAGTTTATATGTCAACGTGGCTGGACCATGGTTCCCAGGTATTTGGTCAAACATTATTCTGGATGTTTCTGTAGGGGCATTTTTGGATGAGATTAACATTTCCATCAGTGAACTTTGAATAAAGCACATTCCCCTCCATAATGTGAGTGGACCTCATCCAATCAGTCGAATATATTGACTGCCAAAAATACATAACTTAAATTAGTGGTTCTCAGCTGGGATTCATTTCCTCTCACACTCAGGAGACATCTGAAAATGTTTGGAGACTTTTTGATTGTCAAGACTGGAAAAATACTACTGGTCTTGAGTGAGTAAAGGCCAAGGATGCTGTTAAACATACAATAAACACAATGCAGAGCACAGCCTCCTACAACAGAGAATTATCTGGCCCAAAATACCAATAGCGCCAAAGCTGAAAAATCCCGACTGATATTTAATCATGAGGAAATGTCAGATAAACCCAAAGTTGGGGACAGTCTACAAAAGAACTGGCCCACACTTTTCAAAAATATAGACAAGCAAAGATGGAGCAACTGTTCAAAGTTAAAAGAAAATAAGGTGAGAGGTAACTAAATGCCATGTGTGATGCTGGACTGAATCCTGATGAAGAAAAGGACCATCATGGAACAATTGATAAAATTTGAGTAAGCTCTATACATTACACAATAGAGTTATATTAGTGTTAATTTCCTGATTATGATAATTGTACTATAAGCATGTAAGATATTAACATTTGAGGAATAGGTAAACAGTAGATAGAAATTTTTGTCCTATATTTTACAACTTTCTCTGCCAATATGAAATTACTTCCAAACGAAAAAAATTTTTAAATACAAAATATTTAAAAATTAAAAGCAAAAACCGAGTAGCTGGGTGCAGTGGCTCATGCCTGTAATCCTAGCACTTTGGGAGGCCGAGGCATGCAGATCACCTGAGGTCAGGAGTTCGAGAGCAGCCTGGCCAACATGGCAAAACCTCGTCTCTACTAAAAATACAAAAATTAGCTGGGCGTGGTGAAATGAACCTGTAATCCCAGCTGCTCGGGAGGCTGAGGCAGGAGAATCTCTTGAACCCGGCAGTTGGAGGTTGTAGTGAGCCGAGATTGCACCACTGCATGCCAGCCTGGGCTACAGAGTGAGATTCTGCAAAAAAAAAAAAAAAAAAAAAAAAGAAGATATCCTTTGAGTATCTAGAAAAACTGAACGCATTGCTGGCCGGGCGCGGTGGCTCACGCCTGTAATCCCAGCACTTTGGGAGGCCGAGACAGGTGGATCATGAGGCCAGGAGATCGAGACCGTCCTGGCTAACACGGTAAAACCCCGTGTCTAAACACAAAAAACACAAAAAATTAGCCGGGTGTGGTGGCAACCGCCTGTGGTCCCAGCTGCTCGGGAGGCTGAGGCAGGAAAATCGCTTGAACCCGGAAGGCGGAGGTTGCAGTGAGCTGAGATAGCACCACTGCACTCCAGCCTGCGCGACAGAGCGAGACTCTGTCTCAAAAAAAAAAAGAAAAAAGAAAAGATGAGCACATTGTTTATAAGGAAAAGAAATTAGATTATTATACTTTTTAACACTAATGCTGTATGCAAAAATATATGGATTAAGATATTTAAGATCCTCATGGAAACAAGTGTGAATTCTATATCTAGCATGGCTTTTAAGTATAATAGGCACCAACAGAACTCTGGGAATATTATTCTCATGAGCCCTTCCTGAAAAATCTTTTCAAAAATGAGGTTCAGATAAAATAACTAGACAAATATTGACTACTATACAGACTGTTGGTGAGCATTGAGGACATGGGTCCCTAGAATGAAGACTAACTGAGGGCTAAGAAAGAATGCTAATCAACTGTTCAAAATGGAGAGGGGGAATAATTTCATTGGTTATATTGGTATTAGTCTTACTACTGCCATTATGAGACTGTGCATAAGATGGAATAAAACAAATGAATAATTCTGAGATATTAAATCTATCATCTCCTTTGTCCTTGAGAACCAAGATTCTTCCTTGATATGGAAGCAAAGTGATACTAAAGTAGAGAAGAGATTAAATAAAACCTCAGTGAAGGTATCAATATAAACCTATGAGATTCTTTGTCTTATTTTATTCCCAGATACGTCCACTGAAAAGACCTAGAGGCTGGGCGTGGTGGCTCATGCAGGTAATTCCAGCACTTTGGGAGGCCGAGGCGGGCAGATCACCTGAGGTTGGGAGTTCGAGACCAACCTGATCAACATGGAAAAACCCCGTCTCTACTAAAAATGCAAAATTAGCCGGGCATAGTGTCGCATGCCTGTAATCCCAGCTACTCGGAGGGCTGAGGCAGGAGAATCGCTTGAACTAGGGAGGTGGAGGTTGCCGTGAGGCAAGATTGCACCATTGCACTCCAGCCTGGGTAATAAGACCAAAACTCCGTCTCAGAAAAAAAAAAAAAAGAAAAAGAAAAGAAAAAGACCTAGAGACAACAACTACACAGCAGCAGAGAACATCTCTAGCATCTATATTGTGGTTTTGCAATACCGTTCATCACTGCAAGGGACCAGGTCTCTTTGGAGACATTGCTGATTCCAGGTGTAATTCAGGAGATGAACAAGAAGACCCTGGAACATTTTGTCATACCAGATGGTGAGGGAGCTGTCAAAGACAACAAGGGTCACGTCTAAAGGACTCAGGAGTCAACTTGAAGAGGCTACCATTGCCAAAGATGGAAAATTTTGAGTTAGTAATGATATTTGCAATGGATTAAAATTCATCAAATAAGTTTAAATCTATGATTTCATGATAATATAAAAAAGCAATTATTAGTTTTGGAAGACGATAAGAAATGAAATCATTATCTTGGTAAATAGAGCCAAAAAACCAAACATTCATCCTTCATTTCCTATATGAAACGTTTTACTCTGTAAACAAATAGTGGATAAAAGGAAGTGTCACTTTATGAAAGTATTCTAACTAATAAATGAAAAAGAAATGATAGAACTAGAATATCACCATTTTGCAACCTCTAATGAGTGGCTATAGGCTTTAAGTATCAACAGTTCCTAAAATCACAGAGACAACCAGATACAATGTGCCTCTATAGTCTATAGTCTTCAAAAACACTGCCTATAAATTTGTCAAGCGAATAGAACCTGAGTCGGACCCTGTCTCTGGATTCAGCTTCCTATTGGCAGGAAATACAGAGACCAGAGGAACACGTCAGGATAGTGGTCATTTATGGGGAAGGGAGAGACTGTGATTGGGCTGGGCACACTGAAGGGGTTTCCAGGCCAAGTGGTGAAGTTCTGTTTCATGACCTTGGAGGTGTTTGTCTCATAATAATTCAGTTAGCTACACATTTGAAAAGTGTGGTTTTCTGTATTAGTGTTTAATTTTACAATAAAATTTAAAAGGAAAGGTGAGGAAAAAAAAAAAGAAGCCAAAACAACAAAAGGGTTGAATAAATTTTTCTGTAACTGTTTAGTTTGGGAAGGCAATGCCTCACAGAGGTCATGGGTTGATTTGACATAGAAAACTCACTTCTAGGGGACTTTGGGTTAAGTTTTCTCCAATTTATTGTAACCTTTCATGAGCAGTAGATTTATTTTTAAAAAACAAGTGAACAACATAGTGATAAGCTTTGTCCCTTGCTCTCCCAGAAGTGGTGAGAAAATAGAGTTATGTGTTTTCTCTTGCAAAGGCATTGCACAATATTACCTAAAACATATTTGTAGTTTATCAGGGCAATAAATTTTTATGAGACAGTTAAGCAGCATAGGCAGAATGATAAGATATATGACTCTAGATTGTTTGTTCTTGCTACCTACTAATTCATATCACCTAGGTGGAATCTTATAGACATGTTGGCGCTTGCATAATAAGCATATGGAGATGGTGCCCTGCATACTGAAAATAATAAATACTTGTTTTAGAAAATGTAAGTGAATAAATTAGGGGAAGATACTGAACTCCTCTATGAGGATGCAAATAGCTAAATACAGACTGTGGGTTTACATACTATTTATAGATTGAGAGTAGGCAGGTCTTTATCAAGAATGTCTCAATCCAGTATTCTATGTTAATTTCCTAAATCATCTCATGGCCTTAAATAAACTGATGACTACCAACTTTATATTTGCAGCTCAGACTTCTGCCCCAAACTCCAGATACGTATTTCAATGGCTTACTGAACAGCTCTACTTGGATGGCTGATAGAGGGCTCAAACATCCTAGGTCCTAGATCATCCTGATTCCCATCTCCGCACACTTTCTCTACCCGCTGTTTTCCCATCTAAATAAATGTTTACTTCTTCCTTCCATTTGTTTTAGTTCCAAACCTTGGAGTCCTCTTTGATGCCTCTCTGTTTTTCACACCACAAAGCCAAGCTGTCGGCAAATCCTTTGGGCTCTATTTTTGAAATATGTTCAGAAATCTGACTGTTTCTTATGACATGCACCCCTACCACTGCGGTTCAAGCAGCCATAATTTCCTGTTGTTTCAATATAATTGTAAATGTATTAAAAAGTTGCCAAAATAGTACAAAGAATGTCCATATACCCATTGCCTAGATGTACCAATGTTTTATATTTTGCTTTAGTTGCTTCATCATTCCCTCTCACCTCTTTTTTCTTCCTTCTCTCATATACTTATCCCCTCACATACACACAGGTATACACATAAACACACATATATATACTTAATTCTGAACCTTGATTACTTGATTAAAGTGGTATCTGCCTGGTTCTTCAGTGTCGTTATATTTATTTATTTATTTATTTTTTTTTTTATTTTATTTTATTTTATTTTTTTTTTTGAGACGGAGTCTTGCTCTGTGCCCCGGGCTGGAGTGCAGTGGCGCGATCTCGGCTCACTGCAAGCTCCGCCCCCCGGGTTCACGCCATTCTCCTGCCTCAGCCTCCCCAGTAGCTGGGACTACAGGCGCCCGCCACCTCGCCCGGCTAGTTTTTTGTATTTTTTTTTTAGTAGAGACGGGGTTTCACGGTGTTAGCCAGGATGGTCTCGATCTTCTGACCTTGTGTTCCGCCCGCCTCGGCCTCCCAAAGTGCTGGGATTACAGGCTTGAGCCACCGCGCCCGGCCCCAGTGTTGTTATTTTTTTCTCCCTTTATAATTTTTTTGTTTTTTTGGCTTTTTTGGAGATAGTCTTGTTCTGTCTTTCAGTTGCATGATCTCGGTTCACTACAACCTCTGCCTCCCAGGTTCAAGGGATTCTCCTCCCTCAGCCTCCCGAGTAGCTGGGATTATAAGCGTGCACCACCACACCCAGCTAATTTTTTTTTGTATTTTTAGTAGAGACAGGGTTTCGTCATGTTGGCCAGGCTAGTCTCAAACTACTGACCTCAGGTGATCCACCCGCTTCAGCCTCCCAAAGTGCTGGGATTATAGGCGTGAGCCACCATCCCTTTATAATTAACAAATACTTTGTGAGAAGATTCTTAAAGACTATATAAATACGCTGTTCCTCATGAAATTCTCAATCACTAATTTTAGCTTCCATTGGTGATTTTCAAATTCCAGTATTTCTTCTACACTTATCCGTTGCTATTATTCTGTACAGAAGAGCTTTCCTTTCTCTCCCATTTATTTATGTATCGCATATTTATTTATATCCATGTATACTTAATGACTCATCTTATTCAGCACATTATATTTCTTATATTTTCCAATACATTTTGATTCTCTCTTGAGCCAGATTTGGCTAGTGATAGCCTTTTTAAACTGGCTCCTATGTCCTTTTGCTATGTTCCTATTTATCTTGAAGCTCTTCCCTACTTTCTGACATGATGTTCCAGGCTCATTTTGTCTTTTTCCTGCCCCAGTCTTGGAATCAGCTACTTCTGCAAAGACCCCTGGTTCCTTCAAGTAGGGAAAAATATTTAGAAAAACAAAGCTATGGGCTCTTTGTGTGCTCATTGTTACAGGAGCTATTACTTCCAGGCCTTCTCAGTAGGCATAAATTAGAAAACATCTATCTTGTATCTATCTATCTATCTATCTATCATGTAATCTATCATCTATCTACCTACCTTTATCATGTACTTATCTACCTATCTTTAAAAACGTAAGTTCATACAGATACTCCCAATTCTAATTCAATGCTGCAGGATCCATTCAAGTCTTTCCATTGTCCAGATTTGAAACTGCCTTCTCCAGCAGTGAGAAACCTGGCTCCCACCATCCTCTATATACATAAGTGAATATATATATATATGTATATATATGTATTCATGTTCATTTGCTCACATATAAAATAATTTCAGAATTAACTCATATGCTAATTTGCTCACACATAAAATAATTCATTTGCTCGCATATTTGCTCACTCATTTCATTCATTTGCTTACACATAAAATGTTCATTTGCTCGCACATAAAATAATTTCAGAATTGCTAACTCATACTTGCTATAAAAAGCGTATGTGCTTGCTGGATTCTGCAAAATATGGATTTTTTAAAGGTAATCTCACTTTATATACAGTGAGATTAAGTGGTCTTAATTCTATAATTTAATGAGTTCTGATAAATGTATATATTATCAACCAACTCAAGATACAGAATATTTTTATCACCCCAGAAGGTTCCCAATGACCCTGATATGATTTGGCTGTGTCCCCACCCAAATCTCATCTTGAGTTGTAGCTCCCATAATCCCCACATGTCATGGGAGGGACCCAGCGGGAGGTAATTGAATCACGGGGGTGGGTTTTTTCCCGTGCTGTTCTCGTGATAGTGAATAAGTCTCACAAGATCTGATGGTTTTATAAAGGGCAATTCTACGACACATGCTCTCTTACCTGCTGTCATGTAAAACGTGCCTTTGCTGCTCCTTCACCTTCCATTGTGATTGTGAGGGCTCCCTAGCCATGTGGAACTGTGAGTCCATTAAACCTCTTTTTCTTTATTAATTACCCAGTCTCAGGTACTTCTTCATAGCAGTATGAAAATGAACTAATAACTAATAACTTTTAGTCAATGCTCACCTTTTCCATAAGCAACTGTGCTGATGTCTATCATCAGAAGTTAGTTTACCTGTTCTTGAACATAGAAAAAATGGAATCATGAAGTATGTATTCTTCTGTGTCTGTTTTGTTGTTGTTCAGCACCATGTTTTTGTGGTGCATCCATGTTGTTGCATGTATAAGTAGTTTATTTTAGAAAGTTACTCTATAACTAGGAAAGTATAGGGTAGAAGTAGGTTTAACTTTTAATAAGCTGTCAGTTTTCCCCAAGTTTTTGTACCATTTTTCATTCCCATAGTCATGTATGTGAATTCCAATTGTTCTTCCTTACCAGCACTTACCTTAAGAATTTTTTTTTTTTTTTTTTTTTTTTTTTGAGACAGAGTCTCACTCTTTTGCCCAGGCTGGTGTACAATGGCACAATCTCGGCTCACTGCAACCTCCACCTCCCAGGTTCAAGTGATTCTCCTGCTTCAGCCTCCAGAGTAGCTGGGATTATAGGCACCTGCCTGGCTAATATTTTTGTATTTATAATAGAGATGGGGGTTTCACCATTTTGGCCAGGCTGGTCTTGAACCCGTGACCTTAGGCAATCCGCCCACCTCAGCCTCCCAAAGTGCTGGGATTACAGGCATAAGTCACCATGCCTGGCCCTTAAGCCACTTGAGTGTTTTAACTTTAGTAGGATGCATGTCTCATTGTGGTTTAAATGAGTATGGCTCTGATGACAAATGCTGTCGATCATCTTTTCATGTGCCTGTTGGCCATTGGTATATTTTTATAATGGTCTATTCAGATATTTTGCCCACTATTTTTACTGAGTTGTGTGTGTTTTTATTATTGATCTGTAGAAGCTTCTGTATATTCTGGATACAAGTCCTTCGTTGGATGTATGTATTGCAAATATTTTCTCTTTGATGGCTTGCCTTTTTTTTTTCTTAATGTTATTTTTTTGGTGAGAAGTTTTTAACTTTAATGAAATTCAATTTATCAGTTTTTCTTTTTATGTTTATTGCATTTTATATCCTCTATAAGATATCTTTACCTACTCTAAGTTTGCAAAGATATTCTATTTTTTTTCTTCTAAAAACTTTCCAGTGTTAACCCTTACATGTAGGTCCATAATTCATCCCAAATTAATTATTGTGTATGGTATAAAGTAGAAGTTGAAATTAATTTTTTTCTATGTATTTATTCAGTTGTACCAGAGCTATGTGTTGAAAATACTTTCCTTTTTCCATTAAATTGGCATATTGGTCCCATGTTAAAAATCAATTCACCAAATTGGGTTTATTTCTGGATTCTCTATTCTGTTCCATTCCATATTTATCTTAAGCCAATATCATACTTGCTTGATTCTTTTGTTTTAGAGTTAGATTAGAAATTAGATTGTGTGTGTCCTCTATTTTTGCTTTTATTTTTAAAGATTATTTTGGCTTTTCTAGGTCTTTCACATTTCCTATACACTTAATAATCAACTTACCTATTTCTAGAAAACAATCTAGAGGGATTTTGATTGCAATTGCATTTAAATCTATGGATCAATTTAGGTATTTTATTATATGAGGTTCCCAGGAAACAGACTCTAAGACTCTGTTATTTACAACCAGGCAGTTTATTACCTAGTGCTTTTATGAACAATACCTGTGAGGCCTGAGGAAAGAAGGATTAGGCCGAGGGGGAAGTTGAACTGCAACACAGTTGCAACAAGGGCCTCCATCCATTCTACAGAGAGCTCTGAAGCTGAGATGACCCTTCAGAATTGTTCCACCTTAAAGGAAGGGGGGCTATGACTTTATTTTCTCTTAACCAATCGTTGAAAGAAGCCTGTCCCAAAGAGCTCTCTTCAGCCAAGAGCAATTCTAAGAAAGGAATTCAGCTGAGGACCATCAGTGGCCAACACTCCAAGCAGCTGAGGAAATGCCTCAGTTCTGAAGAGGGAATCCAGGATGTGCAGCACATTTTACACTGCAAGACAATGATGGGCAAGATAAATCACATTTTAGTTTTGAGTTTTCCAAGCTGTCAGCATAGTATATTTCTCCATTTATTTAGGTCTTCAGATTCTCCCTGCCATGTTTTGTAATTTTTGGTGTAGAAATCTTGCATGTTTCTTTTTTAAAAAATTACTTATGCCTGGGCATGGTGGATCATGCCTGTAATCCCAGCATTTTGGGAGGCCAAGGTGGGTGAATCACTGGAGGTCAGGAGTTCAAGACCTGCCTGGCCAACATGGTGAAACCTCGTCTCTACTAAAAATACAAAAATTAGCCAGGCATGGTGGCATGTGCTTGTAGTTCCAGCTACTCGGGAGGCTGAGGCAGGAGAATCACTTGAGCCAGGGAGGCAGAGTTTGCAGTGGGTTGAGATCATGCCACTGCACCGCAGCCTGGGTGACAGAGTGAGACTCCATCTAAAAAAATATATATATATATATACACACACACACACACATATATTTTTCCTAATAATTGTATAGTGTTTGAAGATATTTTAAGTGAAATTCTTAAAATTCTATTTTTTTCGGTTATTTGCAACTAGTATACAGAAATACTATTAATTTTTGTATATTTACTGTATCCTGTAACCTTGCAAAATTTACATATTAATTATCATAGTTACTATGTGAATTTTCTACTGTTGTAAAACAAATAACCACAAAATTAGTAGCTTATAACTGTGTTTTAGCTCATGGTTTCCATGGTTCAGCCTTCTGGGCGTGGCTTACCTGAGCCCTCTGGGCATGGTCTCTCAGGTTGCACTCAAAATGTCAGCTGAGCAGGGAAACAAGAGGCCCCAGCCCTACAACCACAGGGACTGAATTCTCTCAACACCAGCATAAGTTCAGAAGAGGACCCTGATCTCCAGAGAGAAACGCAGCTCAACTGACACCTGGAGTGCAACCTGTGAGACCCTGAGCCGAGCGCTCAGGTAAGCCATGCCCAGAGGCTGAACCATGGAAACCGTAAGCTAAAATACAATTATAAGCTACTAATTTTGTGGTTGTTTTGTAACAGTAGAAAATTCCCACAGCAGCTATGATAATTAATATGTAAAATTTGCAAGGTTACAGGATGCAGTCAAGGATACTGGCCTTGCTTGCTTTTAATCACTTACTTCTAGATGATCTTAAAACTCCCACCAGCAAGCCAAACAATACATAACTCCCACTAGCTTCCTCATTGATAACATCTCTGACGGTGGATCACTATAGCAACAGGTGCTTAAAGCTGTTTTTCAGAAACTAGGCGGCAGCTCTTTCCGACTCAAGCTGGTTGAGACCACCCACCCTTCCACTCCAGGTCTGTATGGGTGACCGAAGAGTGACCTTTTGACGTCAGAGAGCCAAAACCCCACCCTCAGATCATGCTGACACCACCATTTTATGAACATGCATCATATGAAGAGTCATGTAGCTTAATTACACTTGCGCAGAAACCCCAATTATCTCACATTTCCTGTCCACCAATCACCTTTCCCACACCTTGGATCACCTGGCTCCTCCATTCCATAAATATTCCTAAAACCCCCATCTTCAGGGAGGCTGACTTGTGACTTGTTCTCCTGCTTCCTCACTTGGCTACTTTGTGAATAAACTCTTACTTTTGTGCAAAACCCGTCATCACAACAATTGGCTTGCTGTGCACAGACAGAATGACCTTGGCCCAATAATAGAATGACCTTGGCCCAATAATACTTCCGTGGAACCTTATAGACCTCTCACAACACAGTGGTTTATTTCGAGGCCAACCGGAGAATCTGTCCCTCCAGTGTGCTGAGACAGAGTCTTACCTAAGGTAACATAATCATGGAAACAATTCATCACCTTAGTCATATGCTATTGACTAGAAGCAAGTCACAGGTTCTGCACACTGAAGAAGAGGGGATTATATAAAGGTATAATTCACTGGGGTCCCTTAGCACAGCTGTCCCCAGTGTTTTTGGCACCAGGGACTGGTTTCATGGAAGACAATTTTTTCACAGATGGAGGTGGGGAATAATTTCAGGATGAAACTGTTCCACCTCAGATCATCGGGCATTAGATACTTGTACTTGCACGCCACCTAGACCGCTCACATGCACAATTCACAAGAGGGTTCATGCTCCTCTGAGAATCTAATGCTGCTGATGATCTGATAGGAGGTTCAAGTGGTAATGTTTGCCCGCCAGCCATTCACCTCCTGCTGACTGGTACTGGTTCCTGGTCTGGGACTTGGAGACCCCTGCCTTAGGGTGTGTCTGTCACAGTTTCCTTAGGATTTTCTACATAAATAATCATATTGTCTGTGAATAGAGTTTTACTTCTGAATTTTCAACATTTATGTCATTTATTTCCCTGATTGCACTGGCTAACCCCTCTAGTTAATGTTAACTAGAAGCAAGAGTGAGTATCTTTGCCTTGTTCTTGCTCCTTAGGGCAAAAGGTGTAATACGTCATCATTAAGGCATGATGGTATTAATACCTGTAGGTTTGTCATAGATGCCCTTTATCAAATTGAGAAAATTCCTTATATTCCTAGTTTGTTTAAAATCATGAGTTGGTTTTGAAATTATTGAGGCTTTTTCTGTATTAATTAAGATAATATATTTTTTCTCCTTAATTCTAATTATTAATCCTGGTAATTGTATCACGTGATTTTTGAATGTTAAACCAACTTCTTATTCTTGAGATAGATCCTGCTTGGTCATGAAATATTATTCTTTTTACATATTACTGGATTTGGTTTTCTACGATTTTGTAAAAATGTGTTCATGAAGGATATTGTTCTGTAATTTTTTTTTTTTTTTTTTAAGACGAAGTCTCGCTTTGTCACTAGGCCAGAGTGTAGGGGCGCAATCTCAGCTCACTGCAACCTCTGCCTCCCCGGTTCAAGCAATTCTCCTGCCTCAGCCTCCCAAGTAGCTGGGATTACAGGCATGCACCACCACGTCCAGCTAATTTTTGTATTTTTAGTAGAGACGGGATTTCACCATGTTGGCCAGGATAGTCTCAATCTCTTGACCTTGTGATCCACCCGCCTTCGCCTCCCAGAGTTCTGGGATTACAGGAATGAGCCACTGCGCCCAGCAATTTTCTCTTCTTTTGATGCTTTGTTATCAGGGTGATACTGGCCTCATAAAATGAGTGTTCTCTCTTCCTCTAGTTTCTGTAGGAGCTTGTGTTGGACCGGTATTATTTATTCCTTAAATGTTTAGTTGACTTTGCTTGTAAAACCACCTAGGCATGCAGTCTCTGTTGTGGGAATTCTTTTGATAATGCATCAACATATTTTCTTCAACATATATAGGCTATGTTCCATTTTACTTGTGTCACTTTCATGTCATTCAAATTGTTGAGATTATTGGCATAGAGGTGTTCATAACATGCCCTTATCCCTTAATGCCTGAAAGGTATATTTCAGTATGGATACTGGTAATTCCTGTTTGCTCCCTTTCTTTTCTTAATAATTTTTGCAAAGCATTTCAAAAACCTCCTCAATTCTTTCAAAGAATCACCTTTTTGCTTTGTGGATTTTCTTTATTCTTAATCTATCTTATGTTAGGTTAGTTTTACTCTTCATTATTTCCTTTACCTTACTTTGGGTTTAATTTGCTCCCACTACCCCCCACCCCATCTTCTTAATGTAGAACTTAGATCATTGATTTTTTTTTTTTTTTTTTTTTTTGAGACGGAGTCTTGCGCTGTCGCCCAGGCAGTGGTGTGATCTCGGCCCACTGCAAGCTCCGCCTCCCGGGTTCACGCCATTCTCCTGCCTCAGCCTCCTGAGTAGCTGGGACTACAGGCGCCTGCCACCGCCCCCGGCTGATTTTTTGTATTTTTAGTAGAGACGGGGTTTCACTGTGGTCTCGATCTCCTGACCTTGTGATCCGCCCGCCTCGGCCTCCCAAAGTGCTGGGATTACAGGCATGAGCCACTGCGCCCGGCCTAGATCGTTGATTTTTAAATATTTTATCCTTTTTTTTTTTTTTTTTTTTTTGAGATGGAGTCTCACTCTGTCACCCAGGCTGGAGTGCACTGGTGCAATCTCAGCTCACTGCAAACTCCACTTCAGGTTTAAGCCATTCTCCTGCCTCAGCCTCCTGAGTAGCTGGGATTATAGGCACGCGTCACCACACCTGGCTAATTTTTGTATTTTTAGTAGAGATAGGGTTTCACCATGTTGGTCAGGCTGGTCTCGAACTCCTGACCTCATTATCCACCTGCCTCAGCCTCCCAAAGTGCTGGGATTATAGGTGGCAGCCACCCCCTGGCCATCTTTTATCTTTTTAAAATATAAGCATTTGTAGTGATAAATTTCCCTTTAAGAACTGACTTAGCTGTATGTCATAAATATGATGTATTTTCTTATCACTCAGTTTGAAATGTTCTAATTTCCCTTGTAATATCTTGTAAGACTCATGTTTATTATATGGAATTTATGTTGAATTTTATTATATGGAATATTAAATATTCCAAATATTTGGAATTTTTCTAAGTATCTTATTGTTACTGATTTCTAATTTAGCTACATGTGATCAGAAAATATACTTTGTAAGATTTAAGTGCTGTGAAGTATACTGAGATTTATCTTACGGCCCAGCATAAGGTCTGTCTTGGTGAGTGTTCTATGTACATTTGAGAAAAATGTGTATTCTAGAATTGTTAGATGTAGTGTTCTATAAATATCAATGAGCTTAGGTGGTTGATAGGGTTGTTCAGGTCTTCTATACCCTTATTAATTTTCTTTTAGTTTATCTGCTCTGCAATTACTGGAAAGGGAGTGTTAAAAATTCCCAACTCTGAAGATTTTTCTATTTCTTCCTTTAGTTCTGTACGTTTTTGCTTCATGCATTTTGGAGCTCCATTATTAAGTGCATACTCATCCTCATTTATGATTATGTCGTCCTGATGACTTTGTTTTGTCTTTATGAAAAGTCTTCATCTCTGGTAATAGTTCTTGTCTAGAAGACCACAATGTGTTATATTAATACAGCCACTCCGATTTTCTTATGCTTGCAGCTTGCATAGTATGCCTTTTTCTACCCTTCTACTTTCTGGGGGTTTTTTTCTTTTCTTTTCTTTTTTTTTTTTTTTTTTTGAGAAGCAGTCTTGCTCTGTCTCTCAGGCTGGAGTGCAGTGGCGCGATCTCGGCTCACGGCAAGCTCCACCTCCCGGGTTCACGCCATTCTCCTGCCTCAGCCTCCCAAGTAGCTGGGACTACAGGCGCCTGCTACCACGCTCAGCTAATTTTTCTGTATTTTTAGTAGAGACGGGGTTTAACTGTGTTAGCTAGGATGATCTCGATGTCCTGACCTCGTGATTCACCTGCCTTGGCCTCCCAAAGTGCTGGGATTACAAGCGTGAGCCACTGTGCCCGGCCTACCCTTCTACTTTCAACTCTCTGTGTCTTTATAGTTAATATGTATCTCTTGTAGACAACATATAGTGCAGTCTTTACTTTTTTCCCAGTCTGATTATATCTGCCCTTTTGTTGGAGTGTTTATACCTTTTTACATTTAATGTATTTATTGATACAGTTGAACTTAGGACTACCATTTTTGCTAGTTGTTTTTTTCTGTAATCTATGTCTCATATTCACCCCCACCCCCCATTTCTAGTATTCCTGTCATTTTTGGAGGGAGGAGAGTGGTTAATCAGATATATTTTAGTATTCCCATTTAATACTCCTATTGGCTCTTTGGTTACACGTCTTTGCAATTGTTTTTTAGAGGTTACTCTGGTGATTACAATACGTATCCTTAACTTATTGGTTAATTTAGAAATATGTATATATTATTCAACTTTAGGTAAAATGTAAGAGCCTTCCAACATTTACCTTCTGCTATCTTTGTGTCATCCATCACATGTATTTTATATTTATGTATGTTATAAACTCCATAATTTAATAATACAATATTATTTGCTTTAAAAAGTGAGAAAATTTTTAAATAAATAAAAAAGATTTTAGAAAGGCTTTTACTCACATGTTTACCATTTTAGTGCTTTTCATTCTTTCCTGAAAGTCTATGGTTTTATCTGGTGTTACTTCCCTTCAGTTTGAAAGAAAGTCTTCTCTTGTTATTTCAGTAGTGCAGGTCTGTACTCTCTCTCTTCTTCTGTAGCTTTAACTACATAGATATTGCACTGTTTGATATTGTTCCCATATGTCACTTAAACTCTAGTAAGTAAAAAAAAAGCAAAACTTTTTTCATGTGTTTTTTTTTTCTATCTGTTCCATGGATTAGATTATTTCTATTGATCTATCTTCAATGTCACTGAATTTTCTGCTTTTGTCTCCAGTTTACTGTTAACCCCATCTTAGTGAATTTTTCATTTGAGAGATACTTTTCAATTCTAAAACTTTCACTTTTTTATCATTTCCATTTCACTGCTGAGATTCACAATAATTATGACTACATTTTCCTTTAAGTCCCTGAGCATATTTCTAATAGCTGCTTTAAAGTTCTTGTCTGTTAATTTTAATATCTGGTCATCTTAGGATTAGTTTCTATTGATTACTTTTTTCTCAACTGAATCACATTTTTCTGTTTCTTTACATGTCTAGTAATTTGGATTGTGTGCTAGACATTGTGGATGATATGTTACAGAGATTCTTGGATTCTGTTATCCAGTTATTCTAGTAGGCAATTAACTTACCTGAACTTAAACTTCAAATTAGTTAAAATCTCTAGTCAGTTTTTATGTTTTTAAATCTATTGTTTTCCATGGGGTCCACCTGCTGCAGTTCAGAGATCATCCAAAGACTTGCATGGAATTTATACGCAGATTTTTAGGTCCTCTACTCTGTATTATCTTTTTTTTCTGACATTTATCTGCTCATGTTTCAGTTGCTTTTACAACCCCTAAACTCTGTCTTCTGTCTCCCTAAGTCAGTAAGACTATGCTTTCTGAGTGAGTGCTGGGTGTCATATAGATTACACCCTGCTGCCCAGTGAAAATCCACAATTTCACTTAGCATAGTTCCCTTCTTTTAAGGGTTGACTTCACTGCCATTTCTGCCTGGTCGAGTCACTTTATATGCCTTAAAATTAAAAAAAATTTTCAGAGTTTCTACTTGTTATCTGTGAGAGGTTTAATCTGATACTTGTTATTCTGCCATTCCTGGAACCAGAATCTGCCATCATTTCTCACCTAGAGTACTCTTGTAGCCTCCTGTTGTTCTTCCTGCTGCCTCTCTTGCCTCTTTAGTCAATTTTCTACATGGCAGTCTCCTTTTAATATTTAAGCATAATCATTAACTCTTCTGATCAGATCCCTCTATTTATTTCTCACCCCATTCAGAGTAAAAGTCAAATTATTTGCAACGACCCACAAGGCTCTTTGCAATAATCTCTCTGACCATATCTCATATTTCATACTCTGCTTCCTTGCAATGCTAACACATAACACATGCTCCTACCTCAGAGTGTTAGTCCTGACTGTTTCACCTGCCTAAAATGCTCTTTCTACAGATAGTCACCTTGTTCACTCTTTTACCAAAATTGTGTCTTGGTTCAAATGTCACCTCAGTGAGGCCTTCCCTGAATATTCTTTTTAAAATGCATTCCCCCATCCCTCCACAAACACACCCCACTACCATCACTACTAAAAATGACATTCCTTATCTCCCTTCCTTGCTTTAGTTTTTTTCACAACACTTATCACCGCCTAAAATATTATCAGTTGACTATTATTTTATGTATCATATGTTTACTTTTACTGAAAAAAAAAAAAGAGCTGTGTAAGGACAAGAGTTATTTCTATTTTGTTCATTTTTGTATCTCCAGTTCCAGAACAGTGCCTTGCAGTTAGAAGATACTCATTGAACATTTGTGCAAAGAAAATTTACTAAATTTGGATCACCCCTCTTTGTTAGGCAGGTCTACATTTAAACCATAGATACAAATTTACTAATGGAGCTTGATTTCTCCTAATTGGGGACTGGGTGATAAGACAGGTTTACCAAATTCTTACTGTAAGATAAACCTATGTCCTGTTTGTCCCAGAAATAGCAAACAGCAATAATAAGCTTCATTCTACCATTTAGCTCTAAATTTATACAATAATTTAAACACAGTGTAGTACAAAGCACTCTGAACTTTATTAGCTACATGGCTTTGAGTTATTTAACAACTCTGAGCCTCTATTTCCTTATCTGGAGAGGAGGTTAATGGCCATTATCCAGGTTTATGAGTTAAGATTAGGTTAAGTTGGCCGGGCGCAGTGGCTCAAGCCTGTAATCCCAGCACTTTGGGAGGCCGAGACGGGTGGATCACTAGGTCAGGAGATCAAGACCATCCTGGCTAACACGGTGAAACCCCGTCTCTACTAAAAAATACAAAAAACTAGCCGGCGAGGTGGCAGGCGCCTGTAGTCCCAGCTACTCGGGAGGCTGAGGCAGGAGAATGGCGTAAACCCGGGAGGCGGAGCTTGCAGTGAGCTGAGATCTGGCCACTGCACTCCAGCCTGGGCAACAGAGCCAGACTCCATCTCAAAAAAAAAAAAAAAAAAAGATTAGGTTAAGTTAGGAGTGACAGAAAAATCCCAAATAACAGTGGTTCAAACAAGATAGACACTTATCTGTATGTCTGGAGGCTGTCCAGAGTCAGTATAGCACTCCATGCCTTTAGGGACTGCGGCTCCTTTCATCTTGTGATTCTGCCCTTAGTGGCCCTCAATTCCAAAGTCCCCCAAAGTCCAATATGGTTGCTTCTGGTTGAGCTACTATGCTTACTCTCCAGCCAGCAGCCAGGAGGAAAGAAACAGAGAATAAAGGGTCTCAAAGTCTATCACAATACATTCATCTAACAACCAGAACTTAGATAAACGGCCACATACATGGTGGGTGGAAAAGTTAGTGTTTGTTTTGCATGGCCATCAGTGCAGCTGAAAATTTTATTACCATGCAAGAAAGGGAAGAATGACTATTAGGGGCCAAATGGTAACCTTCCACTCTAGTTTACTGTAAAGATTAAATGTAAGATTCATGACATCTAAAAACATGTAAACTAATAACCATCTTTCTCCCTTTTGTGTATTAAATTATCTCTTGGCCTTTCCCTTTCAAGAAAACAAACTAACATTATTTAATCCTTTTCTTCTGGTTCCTACCTTTTACACATTTCTGCTATACTTTTCCTAAATGTCCTTAGTATTATCCAACTCTTACAGGTAGAGATTAAATCTGCTCATACCAATCTAAGTAAGGCTGTTACTGATGATGCTAAGCTACTGATGTCCATTCTTGGGTGGGCCTGTCATCAGCATAGGGATTTCCTAACGAAACCATTTTGATTGCTGGTTTCAAATGAGGTCCCTCAGATTCATAGGATTCCTTGCGATAAGATGTAGTAAGGTACGTGTAGCTTATTTTATGTGTGTTTACTGTAATACTTTTAGCCCTTTTATCAGCACTGCATGCAAAGTGAGGGCCTAGGATGTCATTAACACTCCCTAAAAGATCAATGTTTTTATTTTAAATGGAGGAATTCTTTTTTCAAATAAAATCTTACAGATATGCACCAAACAGATTAAAGCAAAATTTTACTCTGTGTGTTGTGGAGGTGGAGCTCTTTGCAAAAGACTGGTCTAGATCATCTCTTAACTTGTTGAGAATCAGTTAGGAAGGGATGAGTGCTACTGATTACGAAAAGGGATTGGCAAGGAAGTCAAAGTTCTCATTCACTTGGATAACTCCAGCTATACCTGAGGCCTGGTTGCCTGGCAACTCAACCCAGTCAGGACAAACCCTGCCAATATTTCCCTAAGAATCTTTCAGTAAAAAAGGCAGAGCTAATGATTAAAAGTCAAGAAACCAATCCACAGAGTTATAAATTAAAACATAAGCAAACAAACTGCCATCAGGCCCTTAATGTGTTGGGAGCCCTGAGGACAGAGGGGGCAGGATAGGTGAGCAGAGTGAGGTCAGCTGCCTGCCCTCCAGGACAAATAATAAATGATCTGGTTTCCCAACCATTCTCTCACCCCTGTCCCCACACAGCCTTGCCTTTCCCACTTCACTTTTCTTGCTATAGTATTGTCTTGTGCCTTTTACCTTCTCTTACCTAGCCTTTTCTTTAGTTCACATTTAAAAAATAGTTTTGTCTGCACTTTGCCAAAAAATGCAGTTCTGACTTTTCTTATACTTTTATGTACCTTCTTCTTTTTACATATCTGATACAGTGTGGGAGTAGTTTTGTCTCTTAGGGGACATTTGGCAATGTCTGGAGATATTTTTGTTTGTCACAACTTGTAGGGAGAGGGTACTACTGGCATCTAGTGGGCAAAGGCCAAGGATGCTCTAAGCATCCTACTATGAACATCTTACTATATGTGGGTCAGCCCCTACAACAAAGAATTATCTGGTCCCAGATGTCGATAAGTGACAAGATTGAGAAATCCTGCTCTCATGCATATATTCTCAACAGGGATAGTAACTTAAATATGGCTCCACCTACCTGACAGAGTCTTATTTTCCAGTATTTATTTTCTGGAGATGGGGTGGTGAGATGGGAGAGTTCCCTGGACCCCTTATGGGACTTGTTACAGGTGTGTGGCTCACCTACTTGGCCGCAGCACTCAAACTTATGAGAGGGGGAGCACACAAGTCAATGGGTGCTGAGGCCAGGGTGAGTGCTTTGGGGCTAGAGCCTCACGGTAGTGTCTAGGGGTGTGTTACAATTAATGCTATTTTAGCAATTGCTGTCCATGGACAGCTAAGTATTAACAGCTCAGTGGAGAGTCAAGGTGACAGCCTTTTACACCCTGCCCTCTTGGTACCTGGGTCCTTGTCCAGCATCCAGGAAGAATCAGGACACACGGACTTGAAGGATGGTGAATGCGGAGGTTTTACTGAGTGATGATGGTGGCTCTCAGTGGAATGCAGAGCTGAAAAGGGGATGGAATGGGAAGATAATCTTCCCCTGGAATTCGGCTGTCCCCAGTCAAACTCTGCTCTGACCATCCAGCTCCCTCTTCTACATTCAGATACTTCTTCTCTTCTGTCTCTCTCTGCCATCCCACTCTGTTCCTCTGCCAGAGGAGTTTAGGGTTTTTATGGGTACAGGATGGGGGGTGTGGCAGGCCAGGGTGGTTTTGAAAAAAGCAACATTCATGCAGGAAAACAGGGATATGAAGTTTTCATTTAGGGCTGTGGGTGGGGCCTTTCCCAGGGAACCACCCTCTTCTACCCATATTTCCCTGCCTTCTGTCCTTATCAGTGGCAATTGGAAAAATAAATGTCTACAGGGACTCCTTATCAGAACAATAATTTATAATGTTGAGAAACACTGGTCTAGTGTTAGGAAACTTTCAGGGTGAAGAGTCAATCGTATCAAACCTTTATAAAGCACACAGTTACAATTCAGCAAAAGCTGGTTCCTGGCACTGATACACAGCAGCCTCCTAGAATTAAATGTGAGTTTAAAATAGATTGATTTTGATATTCCCAGGGAGAAGGGCAGGCAGGCCAACCATCATGGAGTCTGGTCCTTCTTTGAGAAAAGCATATAAGCAAATATATTTTCAGGCCCCAAAGACACCCTAAGGTGTCTTGGGATGGTAATTTACTTAATGACACCCAGGGATCTAGAAGAATTAATGTACATTTAAATGATGAGCTTTTATGGTTTCCCCAAAGGTCCTAATTTATTTGGCAGTTGAGCACTGTGATGTTGGAAACAAAGGCAATCATTTCAGAACATCTCATTTCTATCATTGAAAATTTTTCTCTCAACTTAATATGTTTCCTTTTGTTTAAAGGTACCTCTATTTTAAAAGGCTTGAAATCCCTTTTTTTCCTCTGAAGGTCAAAAGTAAATGTATCTTGTTGGGACATTTTATCCCACCCTGGGTATTAGAAAAATCATTATATATATAAAATATGTAACTATATATATGATTTTATAAAATTTTAAATTATAATATTTATTACATTTAAATTATTTATAAAATTCATAAAATTTTACATTTATAAAATTATAAATAAAAATTATATAATATATAACATATGATATTATAATATATAACATATATGATATTAACATGTATTATATGATATTTTATTACAGGCATGAGCCACCATACCCAGGTTAAAACTTTTCTTTAAATCAAAAAATAGGCCTGGAATCCCAGCACTTTGGAAGGCCCACACAGGCAGATCACTTGAGGTCAGGAGTTCCAGACCAGCCTGGCCAACACAGTGAAACCCTGTCTCTACCAAAAATACAAAAAACTTAGCTGGGTGTGGTGGCATGTGCCTGTAATCCCAGTATCTTGGGAGGCCAAAGCAGAGGAATTGCTTGAATCCATGAGGCGGAGGTTGCAGTGAGCTGAGATTGTGCCACTGCACTCCAGCCTGGGTGATAGAGCTAGACTGTCTGGAAAAAAAAAAAGAAATCAATTAATTAATTACTTAATAGTCTTACAACTTTGGGACAAAGTTTAAGGCCTTGTTAGTCAGAGTAATTAAGTGGAGGTCAAATCAAGAATGTGGCCTCCTCGATCCACACAGCTGCAGAAGACTCTGGGAAGAAAGGCTCCTCACTTCCTGTAACTGTGGATTGCTCCCTTGGGACTTCCTGTCACAGGCTGTACTGAAGGCTCTGAACATTCCCCCCACCAAGTTCTCTCTCCTACCAGTTTCCATCATCTTTAAACAAAAGAATATGAGGAAGCTCATTCGACTTTGATGGCAAAAGATGTTTTACAGCAGACCAACTTTTTAAATGAATTCACATCTTGAAAAATAATTTACTAAGTAATTTTAGTTAGAGCTTAAAAAATAAAATGAGCTAGGAATGGAAAAGAGAGAAAGACCTTTATAAAGCCAAAATAGAAGTTTTATTGGATTCCATTCCAAAAATAGAGTTCCTGTGTACAGCTCTATGGATATGATTCAACTTATTGTGGCAATGTAGGGCAAAACCAGTTAGTTTTATGTACAAACAATATTTTCCTTTTAAACTTGTTCTGATGTTCCAAAAGAGGAAATTATTTTGGCATTGTGACAGTTTGCTTTTCTGATTCCTTTGAGAACAATATAATAGTTTCATGGCACTTTATATTTTTTAATTTTAGTGTCATCAGTGTTCATTTAATAGTACATAGAACATGTGTTGTGCTTGTTAAATAAATAAATGATCTAAGGGCCTAGAATGACAATTCCATAGCAAATTGCAATGACATAAATAAAGTGCATGTGCAATTTTGTAGGCAGAGCCCTTCCCACTTCCAAATAAAGTACAAAGAAAAATTTAATGTTTTATATTGATAACATGAACCAAAAGGAAGTGTTCTGGCCCCAAAGCTCAAAGCTGTTGATAATGCTTTAAATTTGTGTGCATTTCATCAGTTTTAAAACAATTTCTTCACATATGTTATCTCATTTGATTTTCTCAGCAATTCATCATGTAGGCCTGGCAAACATTATATGGTAAATATGGAACTCACAATTCAGGAGTGGAAAATGGAACTTCTCTATAACTTACATTAATTTCTGACTCTGGATGGGTGGGAGTAGTTAACTTTCAGGGCTCCACAAGCGCATAATTTCCAGAAAGCACCTCTTCCAGAGAGTAGAATCACAAAACACACCTTGGGTGGGCAAATTACAAAGCCTCTTCCTCTAGGTGCAGTGCTTGGGCTGCAGAGTACACTGGATTTTACCCACCCTCTACCCCCATCCCTTGGCCAGGCACTTTTGTATAGGACACAACCAACATAACACAGGGTGATGTCAGTCACTCTGACAACGCTGATCTTCCCTGGGCTTCTCCCCCTTCCTCCCAGTGTAGGTGCCAGAGTTCTTGGACATTGAACTCTGTTCCAGAAGTTCCCAGACCTCAAGACGGGGTGGTGGGAGAGCAGAAGAACAACTTCTGCTTGTTCATATACGTCACCATGGTGACATCCATCTTACTTGTCTGTGTAAAGACCGCCTCTCTGCTATTTCCATGCCTCATGTACGCCAGTGAAATGTTTGCTCAGAAGCATGTGGTCCCTTCCCCAGATGCACTATGCAGCTATTTTCCCTTGGCCTTCTGGAAAGGGCTGCACTGGTGCCCTCTGCTCCTGGTTCTCACCCTCTCAGACCTCAACTCTGTTTCCACCTCTCACTCTCACTTGCTTTCTCTCTCTCACATTCTGATTCAAATGGGACGGGTAATCCTCTTCTGGTCTAGAGAGAGAGAAAAAAGGGGGCAAAGAAGCATTTCCTTAAGGGCTCAGACTTTTGCAGGACACAGCCAGAACTTCCTCAACTGTTCCAGACCTGCTACAAATGTTTTTGGAGACGATGAGAGTAGGACTGACCAACACTTTGAAAAGAGAGAAGCAAAAGGAAGGAATACAAGGTAGAGAAAATTATTCAACCACACAATGCTAATTTTTAAATATAAAATATATTGCTATAAAGGTTGAAACAAGAATAAAACTGACGATAGATGCTATTGGCTCTTTTACATCACAGAATGTTAAAGTGAACTAAAGATTAAATTTCCAGAGGGAAAGGATAGGCTGAGCCTGCCTATGATTTAAGTGGACTGTCAGAACAATATAGTCAAGGATAAGAACAAAGCTGCTCTATTTTTTGTTCTCCACTCTATTGGGTAAAAGATCATCTCTTGGGAGTAATGGAATCCAGCAGTTCTCTGACAGGTCATCAGGCAGCAAGGCTCTCTGGGGAAGACTGAAACTACACCACTAACCTGGATGTGTACACCTTCCTACCCCACTGTGCTTTTCCCATATGTTGAGCATATTGAAGGCATGGCATTCTCAGAAGAACCCTTTGATGTATAACTTTTCTCATGGAGAGTAACACATGCTTTAGAATACATAGGAAAGGCTTTACATCCAGAAAACAGGTGAGATGGTGGTGGTGGTAGGGGTTAGGAAAGTGACGTCTCTAAGGAAGAAGTGCCATCTCGAGTGAGACCTAGAGGTTGAATAGCAATTAACCAGGAGAAGAGTGTGAGATTGAGAGGGGAGCTCAGGGAATAGCATATAGTTAATAAAAGGCCTGTAAGCAAGAAGACATGGCTCTTGGTGGGACTGAAAGTAGTTTGCTGTTGCTACAGCAGAAAGTGTAAATGAAGGATAAGGGAATGGAATGAGGGAGAAGAGACTGGAAAATTAAAGTCAAGAAGTGAGCAGAAGCTGATTTGCTATCTGTAACTGAAAATCCAAATAACAGTGGCTTTAATAAGATAGGCATTAGTTTTTCTCATGTAGTAAGTAAGAGGCAGGAAGATATTTGCTAGTATTGGTTGGGTGGCTCAGCATCAAGACCAAGGTCTCGGTAAGTCTCCTGGCCCTTCTTTCATGGCTCCAGTCAGCACTTCCACTTTTCAGGAATAAGGGAAAAAGCAAAAAGAGCAAAAATGGTGCATACCTGTGGAGCTTAACTTTTTAAAGGAGTTTTCCTGGAAGTCCCACTCTAAAACTTCAAATTAATATCTCATTGCCCAGAATTTTGTCACACGGAGGCCAATTTTTTTTCTCCTAAACATCTCACAAAAATCTAGGGATTTACTCTGCATGGGTACATTTGATACATATTTCCACTTTCCTGAACCAATCTCTGTGGCTAATGCACTGACTGGCCCAATCTAGGCCTTTGTTATGTTATTCCTGAACTACAGCAGGAATTCTTGATGTCATTTCATTTTGCCAGGCCCCTGCTCCATAGACTTCAAAGACTTTCCATCACCTGAAGGCTGGCATTCAAGACTCTCCTCCAGGGTGCCTTCAGTTAAACTAAACAAAAACATATTAAGTACCAACCACATGCAAACCAATTTAGTCATTAACTTCCTTTCTCAAGCCCTCTGTCACAGGCAGCCTGGATGAGTCAATGCTCTCTAAACAAGCATCGTCATTTCCATCCCCTTGCCTTGTTCTCTCCTTTTCCTCATTCATCCTATGCATTTTACCTAGGTTATTCTAGTGTTCCCTTCAGGACCCCGCTGAAGTCCTAGCTTTTCCTGGATGCCGTCCTGCACAGTAACTTAGGAAGATTCATTGCTCCCTGTAATTCATGACACTTACTGTAGGGCACCACTCAACCAGCAATTAGAATTGGACTGCCTTGTTGCTTTTTAATTTTTTAATTTATTTATTTAGTTAGTTTTTTTTGAGACAGAGTCTCACTCTGTTGCCCAGGCTGCAGTGCAGTGGCACAATCTTGGTTCACCACAACTTCCACCTCATGGGTTCGAGCGATTTTCCTGTCTCAGCCTCCCGAGTAGTTGGGAACACAGGCGCGTGCCACCACACCCAGCTAATTTTTGTATTTTTACTAGAGATGGGGTTTCACCATGTTGGGCAGGCTGGTCTTGAACTCCTGACCTTGTGATCCTCTTGCCTCGGCCTCCCAAAGTGCTGGGATTATAGGTATGAGCCACTGGGCCCAGCCTGCTGGGTTTTTTTTGTTTGTTTGTTTTTGTTTTTTTTTTTTTGAGACGGAGTCTTGCTCTGTCACCAGGCTGGAGTGCAGTGACATGATCTTGGCTCACTGCAACCTCCACCTCCTGGGTTCAAGCAATTCTCCTGTCTCAGCCTCCCGAGTAGCTGGGAATACAGGTGTGCGCCACCACACCCAGCTAATTTTTGTATTTTTACTGGAGACCGGGTTTCACCATGTTGGCCAGGATGGTAGGATGGTCTCAATCTCTTGACCTCGTGATCCACCCGCCTCAGCCTCCCAAAGTGCTGGGATTACAGGCGTGAGCCACCACACCCGGCTGCCGGCCTGCTTCTTTTTAAGTGTAACTGAACTCTCGTTCTAAGTTCCATATAAGCATGTCCTATCTTATCTTTACACTTGCCTCAGAAAACCTTCAAATATGTTTGATGTTGAAGAAAGAAAACTAATAAATGAAAGGTTATAACTTAACTGTTCTGAAAATGTTCACTTGCAATTTTAAAATCATTAGGAAGCTTCCTTGATTGAACTTTTTGCTTGTCCTTGGAGCTGTGTAGTCAGATTCCCACTGAGGAGCAAATCCCCCAAATGTTTGGAGGAACTTAGTCTGTTACACCTCCAGTTCCTTCTATATATTTATTACAATCACTTTCTTCTGTAAATGGAGCAATGATTTCATAGAGCCTTAAACAAATATTAGCCATTGCTCTAAATAGGTGTTAATAACATGGGATGCCTAGCAGGTTAGTATCTGTCCAAGCAAATGGAACATAGGTGATTGCAAAATTTCTTGTTGAAATAAAAGATATTCAGATTCCATGGTTACTATTTAATTCTGCTGCATAGCAAGTGGATGTCTTTAGAAAAGTAACAGTTGATTGCCAAGTATAATTATACCTAAGTAGTAGTCAAATTGCCTGAGAAAACTCATAAAACTCTGGAGAGTTAATCCTGAATATAGCAAAGAATTCAAGTTAGACTTCTGTTGTATCAGTGATCAAACTAGCTTTATGGCATAATTCTCAAAATACATAAAATAGGCCTCTGATATTTAGTAAAACTGATGAGGACTTTAAAGACTATGATCATACAATGATTAAGTGCAAGGTGGGTGTGTAAGGTTTGCTTTTTTCATGTGGCATTTGAATAGGAATGAAAACCCTTTCCTAGGCCTGCTGGCGTTCAGTATACATGGACTTCGTTTTGAATACAGAAAAATCTAGGTCATGAATCAGGCCTGAAATAATTTTTCTAAAATAGAGAGTATTTTGCTTTCCTACTTTCAAATAATTTTGTTCAACAAGACTAAGCTACATGCTAAAAATTAATGTTATAATCTTTCACAATGTGAACTAATCTCAGCATCTCTTGTGCTTTCTGGATTTGGGTCAAGATTCACCTTGAGGCCTTTTTATATCCTTCTGCCTCTGGGTAGCAGCTTAGAGCCTGAGGCTACTCAGGCCTTATTAGCAGCATGAAATGAGGCAGACAGAAAAAAGTCTTTCCCCCAGGATCAGTGGTCACCTGTGGCTGTTTGTCTGCATGACTAGTGAATTCTAACTTTAGAATTATTTGCCTGTCTTACCTCCCATATCTACATACTGTGCCTGGAAACACCAACCCTCCTGTTTTAGTTAAAAGTCCTCAACATTTTTCTGTCCACTTTAGATCTACAGAAGCATCAAGGAACACTCTCCATCAACAATATAAACTACACTCCTGGTCACACCTTGACTTAAGCCTCACCTTCCCATTCAATGCCTGCCCTGGTGTGACATTTATGGGACCTTCTACTGTCCATATCTTGCCTCCTAGTGAATTTGGAACATACAACTATTAAGAGCTGCTGTAAAATCATTCTTATCCTATGAGGTCAGGACTGGGAGTTGGTAGGTAAATTATAAAGTTAGGTCGGGCATGGTGGCTCATGACTGTAATCCCACCACAAAGTGGGCGGATCACCTGAGGTCTGGAGTTCAAGACCAGCCTGACCAACATGGTGAAAACCTGCCTTTACTAAAAATACAAAGAGTTAGCCGGGCATGGTGGTGTATGCATGTAATCCCAGCTACGCAGGAGGGTGAGGCAAGAGAATTGCTTGAATCCAGGAGGTGGAGGTTGCAGTGAGCCAAGATTGCACTACTGCACTTTAGCCTGGGCAACAGAGCAAAACTCTGTCTCAAAGAAGAAAAAAAAAGTTGATTAAAGCACAAAATTATAAAAATGATATGTACATATCTTAAACATTTTATTTTACTTAAAAACATTTTTATGTACATTTATTCACCAATTGTTTGATGAAATACCAAGTTCTCTCTGATTATAGTTCTGAGTTATGTTTCTTGCATAAACCACTCCATAGTGCATTGTCTATAATTTTTAGTTTTGGTTTCTTTACAGTGGAGGGAGAACTTACAGATGCTTTTAAATCTAAATTTTTATGATTTTTTCAATCTTGTAAAGTTTTCTTGTCCACACTTAAATTGATCACAACTTTATTTTGTGCAATACTTTGCCTTCATCAAGTATTTCCAAAGCATTTGACTTCATTTTCACAGGTACAACTCTGAGGATAAGTCAAACAAGACGAGGACAGAGCAATTATAATTGGATTTAGCCATGAAGAGGTTATTGGCTACCCGGAAAATAAAAGTTACATGAATATTCATGTAACTTTTATTGATTTATACAGCATACATTATACTATAAAATTATAGTAAAGAACAGAATCATAAACAGGTTTGGGAATAAATGCAACTAATTCTCCATAGGACATAACCAGTAAGAGCAGATGTAGCAAAACAAGAAAGTAAACTAGAAGCAGTGAGCAAATATTCCAAGTACTGTTAGCATCATGTAGTATGTTCTAAAGAAGGAATGGAGAGCATCAGTTGGACGTGTGTCGAAACTCAGTTGAAAGCATCTGCGGGACAATGGTATACAGCATCTCCCAGCTTTGGCAACCAAAGAGAAAGAAAACTCTCTCTCCCAACTCTTTACACCAATGTACCAAAATAATCTGATTGGCCCATATGTCTACCATAAGATTG
The DNA here is from genome assembly GCF_047675955.1 of Chlorocebus sabaeus. NCBI lineage: Eukaryota > Metazoa > Chordata > Mammalia > Primates > Cercopithecidae > Chlorocebus > Chlorocebus sabaeus. The sequence continues at coordinate 78,791,795 of NC_132913.1, forward strand.
ACCCCTGTTACCAGGGACACAGGGTGCTATGGAAGCTCAACGTGGGCCACACTGTGAATGGCACCCCCAGAGTTGTACACAGCACAGCTTGTTCAGTCTACATAGTAGCCCTAGAGTATGTCTCTCAAGCAGCATACACGCTCTGATCTAGTTAAAAGCAGGGGCTTGTAGTGGGAAATGGTAATGAAAAATTCTTGTAACATGCTACATTCGTTCAGTATTAAATTTCCTTCCCCCCTTTCAAGATTGCTTAAAATTTCTTAAGAGTGGCCAGGCGTGGTGGCTTATGCCTGTAATCCGAGCACTTTGGGAGGCCAAGGCGGGCAGATCACAAGGTCAAGAGATTGAGACCATCCTGGCTAACACGGTGAAACCCCATCTCTACTAAAAAAATACAAAAAATTAGCCGGGTGTGGTGGCCGGCGCCTGCAGTCCCAGCTACTGGGGAGACTGAGGCAGGAGAATGGCGTGAACCTGGGAGGCGGAGCTTGCAGTGAGCCGAGATGGCGCCACTGCACTCCAACTAGACTCCGTCTTAAAAAAAAAAAAATTTCTTAAGAGTGAAGAGTGTGGTATAATGATAATAATATATGGCTATCAATGATAAAGCTATTATGATGTGCCAGGCACTGTTCCAAGTCCTTTACAGGATTACCCCTCCATTATCCTCTCATGAACGCTAGTTTCCGCTGGGCCCCTTACCGCCGCCCAGTCACCTTACTACATTTTTCTAGTTTATTCCTATTTCCTGAAAAACTGTTTCGTAACTTTATACCTCTCCTCAATCTCCCTACCCCCCAAGTCCTTATGCTGATGAACTTGCTTCCTGTTTCACTGAGGAAAACACAGCTATGAGAAGAGCTCCTGTCACCTGGTGTACATACCTACCCGTACCTGCACCTCTGTTCTCTGACTTCCCTCTTGCTTCCGTGAACCGACTGCCTGCACCCCTGTCTGTGGCCAGCTCCTCTATTTGGGTTCTGGATGCCATCCTTCCCTGCCACATGCTGAAAGACTGACCTCCTACAATTATTTCCTCTCCTCAGAGCATCATCATTTTTTCCCCTTTCTTCTTACCATTTCCATCAGCATACACATCTGCTATACATTTTACTATATCAAAATGTTTTTAAAACCCTAAAAAAAATTTTTTTGGAGCCCATATCCCATACCAATTTTTTTCCCAATTCTTGGCTCTTCTTGATGGAGTCATTCATACCCTTCAGTTTCTTTCCTTTCCTTCCTTTCTCTCTCAAACCCTCTGTAACTGGGCTTTCTCTCCCATTACTCCACCATAACCTTTATTTTCAAGGTAGCCAATAAACTTTGCATGACTAAATCCAGCTGTCAATTCTCTGTCCTCGTCTTGTTTGACTTACCAGCGGCATTTAACAATGCTAGTCATTCCTTCCTCCTTAAAACACATTGATCTCTTTGTGTCTAGAACCATCTTCAGTTTTGCTCCTTCATCACCGTCTGTTCTTTCTTAGGTTCCTTTGCCAGTTGCTCCTTCTCTCTCTAATCCTTAGAAGTTAGAAGACCTCAGTCTGCATCACTTCTCTATCCACACTCAATCACTGGATGATTTCATAGATTTAAATATATATTTAAACTGATGGTGCCTTCATTTATATCTCCAGTTTTGATTCCTTCCTTGAATTCTAGACAAAAGTCTATTCATTATCTCCATTTGCATGACAATAAGCATCTCAAGCTCAACACAGCTAGTTCTGCTCTAACATTTTAAATTGTTAATTTCTTCCAACATGATTGATACACTAGGGTATAATTTGAGCGTAACACCAATTTCACCTTTGCTTATGTGCAATTTTGTCTGTGAGAAATGCTAGGTGAATGCAGAAAACTACATCCAGCTGAGCCACATAGGAATACACCAAATGCACACATGCATGCACCACCCATCAGCCACCTCACCTCAAATTGTGTTATCCCATTAAGTTATGTCTGGCTATTTTTTCGCCTTCATGAACTTTTCTATGTAAAAACAAAACAAAAAAAACTCTCATTCTATATCCCAAACATAGATCTAAGTGTCCTGGCTCAAAAACACCAAGCAGTGCATACAAAAGGAGAATTTTTTTTTTTTTTTTTGAAGTGGTGTCTTACTCTGTCACCCAGGCTGGAACGCAATGGCACGATCTCAGCTCACTGCAGACTCTTTCTCCCAACCTCCCAGGTTCAAATGATTCTCCTGCCTCAGCCTCCTGAGTAGCCGGGATTACAGGCATGCGCCACCATGCCTGGTGAATTTTTGTATTTTTAGTGGACACAGGGTTTCGCCATGTTGGCCAGGCTGGTCTCAAATTCCTGACCTCGAGTGATCTGCCCACCTCAGCCTTCCAAAGTGCTGAGATTACAGGCGTGAGCCACCACACCCAGCCTGGAGAAATATTTAAGTATCAAGGAGATGCTTGAAATAGCAATGTGGGGTTTAAAAAAAAAATTGGGAGGATATAAGCAATCTTGGTTTTACACAGCACCACGTTCATTGTAACCCATGCAGATTGGAAGGAATGATGTGCTCCCTTTGTAGCTGACAAATCTTAGCATGAACAAAGTTCTGATACATGTTTCTGTTAACACAGCGTCAGGCAGAACAGCGTCATGCAGGACTGGCTCTATGTGATATCTCCTGAGCAATAGGCATAAGGGAATTCACATTGTAGACAATGACAGACAATGCCACAAAAATGAAATTTAAAAAAATCCATGCTTAGGACAACTTTGACAGTAAGAACAAAGACTAGAAATACAAAATAAATGGAAAGATAATTGAATGTATAAAGACCAAATAGTTAAAAGTACAGGAAAAATCTTTCTCATGACAAGGCACTGTCTATACTCAAAAGACTCGAAAGGAAATCTCCAATCCTCAAATCCTGCAGAAGTGATGTCTTTTCACGCTATTGATGCCTGGTTGCAAGATTTCAGACATTGCTGCCGTTTCCAAAGCCTCCAGCTATAAGGCATATGAGGAATTTGCAGAAAAATTTCCAGCAATGCAGAAGTTAAAGTAGATAGTTATAAGTTGGACCAAATTTGCAATTTTGATGAAACAGGTAACTGTTATAAATGCATACATTTGAGGACCTACATCTCAAAGGAAGAACAACTTCTACCAGGATTCCAGCCTGAGAGAGCTCACTTAACTGTGATGTTCAATGCCAATTTGAACAAAGGACTAAGAGTAACACCCATCCACATCTGGTGTTACTGAAAAAAACTTCCTATTATTTTTCAGATAACCCTATTTCACCACTTCACAATAACATCCCTGCAGCCCACTTCCACACACAAACTTCAGATCTTTATGAGGTGATGTACCTCACTCACTGATTGTAGTATTTATGCATATCTTAACCATTTAGTATGTGTAAAACTGTATTTCTATTTGCATTAGGTTTCTTTCTTTTTTAAATGCATCACTGAGGGCATTTTTGAGTATTATGCCCTCAATACCATTTTTTTGCTTCATCATCCTGGTGATTTTTATTGTGTAATTTTGTGGTAATATTTAGGAGCACATATTATAGCAGAACTGACTGTATATCCTAAACTACATTCCTAATCTTTTCCCTAAAACTTTCCTCAGCTCAGTTAACATAACTTCAAACAGTTGCTTGTACCAAAAGCTTTGGAGTTATCTTTGAGTTGTATTTTTCTCTTAAACCTATATCCATTCCAGCAGTATAATCCTACAGGCTCTATTTTTAAAATACATGCAGAATCTGGCCTTTTTTCCCTCACTCCCTCTACAACATCCCCCTAGCCATCATGAACTCTCTTGTGAACATCACACTGGCCTTCTAAAGTCTCCTCGCTTTACCCTTCAGCTATATCTGATCTGGTGATGTTGTTAACAGCTAGCATACACTCAATCCTCTGCTCAGAACCTTCCAGTGGCTTCCATGTCACCCAAGGTCAAGCCCAGAGTCCTTTTAGTGGCCTATAAGGGCCTGAGTCTCCTGCTTTATCACCTTCCATCCCTCAACTGCTGCTTTCTTCTGCCCCTACCCCACTGGCCCTCTTGGTATTTTGTGAACATGCCAGGCTCAGTGCTGCCCCAGAGCCACTGCACTGCTGTTCCTTCTCACTGGTGTGGTCATGCCCAGGGATCAGCATAGTCCATTCACCTCCTTCAACTTTTGCCCAAACACCAGTTTGTCAATAAAGCCTTCTCTGACTACCCTATTTAGAATCACAACCCTAGTTCCCCAAGTCACAGTCCTTTCTGTTTCCAGTATTACTTTATTCTTCTTTATAACGTGTATCACCACTAAACATATTACATGTAGTATTTTATGTATTTGTTAGTTTGTTTTCAGTCAACTGGTGGCAGTTTTAAAGCATGATTGCAGATTCTTCGACAATTCTTTCATGGAGAGGTAGCTTCTATGGCCCCTTCGCTTGAATCTTGGCAGCGTGGTAGGAATGACAATATGTGACTTCCAAAGAAATGCCATAAGGGGCCATGCAGCATCTGCCTTGTGCACAGAAACACTTGTTCATAGGTCCTGACTACCCTGAGGCAGCCATGCTGTGAGGAAGCCGTTGTCAAATGGAGAGGTCATATGTGGATGTCCAGTCATAGTATCAGCCAGGCCTAGTCTTTAGCCATGCTGGACCAGGTGCTCAAAATCTAGTGGAAAGATGGATGTATAAGTAAACAATTACAATTCAAGTGATAGATGCTACAATGAGATGTTTCTAGAAAGTTGTGGGAAATGATGGGAGAATGTAATTAATTTTCAAAGAGGACTGTGAGGTGTTAGAAGGTAAAAACACCTCCAAATAAGGAAGAGGAACAGGCTATGACCTAAGGCTTGCTTGGACCAGTATAAGCATGCCAGGGCAAATATTTAGGCTAAATTGTGGGAGCTAAGAACACAAAGTATATTGATTTCTTTATTACGGCTAGCAGATATTTAAGAATGTTAGCACAGGTCTTTGAATAAATTTTGCTTCTAAGAGAAGTTACATTTGTTCTTAATTAGATGGGGAAGAAAGTCTCTTTGAAGAGAAACCTCTACTTCACTTTTTACAGAGGGCTCAGGGATGAGGTGACATTTGAGCTGCCTTGAAGGATAAGCAGGGATTTGCCAGGCAATAGATAAAGGAAAAAGAACTAGACTCTTGGCCTGCTCTTCTTTCCAACACTCAGATCGTTTTGAGGGCAGAAAAGGTCCATCCTTCTAATAACTGGAATCAACAGCTGACCAGAGCATAAACTGAGCTGTGTAGTCAATACTGGTACTACAGGAATAAAACCACCAGGCTTAAGCAAGACTGTAGATGGAGACCAGCATGGCATTGGCCTTTCCTGGGCCTGTTTTCTCATCTGTAAAAAACAGAGGTTAAGTAAGAGATGTAGAGTAGGTTATTTTCACTCTTCAATTCTGTAATGCTAGGTCTTCCCTAAATGTGATCCTCTGAAGGTTAAATAGTCTCCACTTCCTCAACTATTCCTCATACGATGTTTTCCAAGATTATGTACCACCCATGTGCCTTCCGTTGCGTGGATTCTACTTTGTCAATGTGCACTTCAAAACATAGCATAGAGCACTGTGATACCCAGAATGAATGTAATACTCCAGACATGCTCCCACCAGAGGGGAGACTCTGAGGCAATATCCTTTACCTAGATATTGTACTTCAATTGGTGCAGCACAAGGCTTCATGAGTTGTTTTCCAGTCACACCATAGGTTCAAGGCCTTGTTTGCATGAACTCTTAATTAATCTATCCATGTATTGTTAATTAATCTATCCTATGTATTGTTTATACAGGAGCTAAGAAGGAATTACTTAGGCAGGTTGCAAGGGCATGTGAGTCCTCAGTAAGTCTTTTCTTTTTAATGAAATGCAGCCCCAAATCATTTTTAACAAAGAACAGCCTGCAAGCTGGAGCTTGCATGGATGAATGCTGGCAGCAACTAAGGACTAGACATTTTCTTTCTTTTTTTCCTTTTTTTTTTTTTTGAGATGGAGTCTTGCTCTGTCACCCAGGCTGGAGTGCAGTGGCGCGATCTCAGCTCACTGCAAGCTCCCCCTCCTGAGTTCACGCCATTCTCCTGCCTCAGTCTCCCAAGTAGCTGGGACTACAGGTGCCCGCCACCATGCCCGGCTAATTTTTTTTTTTTTTGTATTTTTAGTTGAGACGGGGTTTCATCATGTTAGCCAGGACCGTCTCGATCTCCTGGTCTCCTGATGGGCCTGCCTCCCAAAGTGCTGGGATACAGGCGTGAACCACCGCACTCGGCCAGGAGCAGACATTTTCAAGATGGCGGCTCCACCTTCCGTTCTCTGCCAGTCCGGTATGCTGTAAGAAGCAGACAAGATGGCACTGATCAACTTGCATAGGAAGATTAGGGTGGGGCAACTAGCCTTCCCCGCGTGCTGTGTAAACGTCATACCTAATCAAACTAATCTACAAGCCCTATGAAAATCAGACACTGTCTGCTCAAACTGGACTATAAAACTCGGCACATTCGCCATCAGCAGGCCCTTTCCACTTGGAGACCTCTCTCGGGCAACCTGCTTTCTCAGCATGTGTAAGCTTTCTTTCTCTCTCTCTTCTTCTTTGTCTATTAAACTTCCTGCTTCTAAACCCACTCCTTGTGTGTGTCCGTGTCCTAAATTTTCCTGGCACGCAAAGACAAAGCCCAAGGTATATACCCCAGACAACATAGCCACTTCATTGTAAGTTTATGCAATTGATTGAACCTAAATGGAAGACCTGATACTTGTTCATGTAAAATTTATCTTAATATTCTCAGAAGTATCTAGCATAGTCAATAAATATTTGTTGAATAGATTTTCATTTTGCTTTGGGCTGTCAATACAACTTTAGAAAAGCTTTCTGAATTTGTATTAATTTAATATTTTGTAATACTTAAATCTTTCTACTCTAAAAAGTGATTTGAGATAAGAACCTTGATTCAGCATTCCCTCTCAGCTGTGTGATTTCCACAAATCAAATATCCTATTTCTGTACCATAAGGAATGTGACCTAGAAAAGGCATTGACCTGAGGTTTGCCACCAGCTTTCTCCATTAATAAGTTATGTCCTGCTAATAACAGTGTTAAATATAAAGGTCACAAAGCACACTAAAAGCAAAAAACAGAATCTTCAATGTGCAGATTTTCAAACATTACAAATAATAACGTGGTCATTTCACTGAAAGGTTCACCAGTGCAAATCCTACATGGAATAGGAGATGTAAAATTCCCTGAACCACTCGGAAAGTGTGACCACGCTGACAGGCTTGAATCTCAAATTTTAATTGAGACCATCTTGGTTTTTGTGAAGAATTTTAAAAGCTGTTCTAAATTGGATTGTTCAGGGTGGTTTCTGTCAGGCCTCTGAGCTCAAGCTAAGCCATCATATCCCCAGTGACCTGCAGGTATACATCCAGATGGCCTGAAGCAACTGAAGATCCACAAAAGTGAAAATAGCCTTAACTGATGACATTTGTTTCTTCCCCACCCTAACTGATCAATGTACTTTGTAATCTCCCCCACCCTTAAGAAGGTTCTTTATAATCTCCCCCGCCCTTGAGAATGTACTTTGTGAGATCTACCCCCTCCCTCCAAAACATTGCTTGTAACTCCACCACCTATCCCAAAACTTATAGGAACTAATGATAATCCCACCACCCTTTGCTGACTCTCTTTTCGGACTCAGCACGCCTGCACCCAGGTGAAATAAACAGCCATGATGCTCACACAAAGCCCGTTTGGGGGGGGGGGCGGTCTCTTCACACGGACATGTGAAACAGTTTCCATGCACTCACAAGGATAACACCGGCAGCTGAATAGAAAACTCTTAAGAACCAGGAGGCTCATACGCTGCACGGATACTGATTCTCCTTTTTACCCCAGAAGCCACGCCCAGCCTTCAAGCATCTGTCCGTACATCATTACACAGCGCCTTCCCTTCCCCCTTAGCAGATGGAAGGTTATAAACAGGTGGAGCCAAGAGGGACAAAAGATTCTAATAATTGTATTTTCCAGCAATTTTTTTCTTTTAATTCTGCGCTCTTCAAAAACTACAGGAGTGACTGCATGTAAATAGACCTCTCTAATGGATGGCTGATTGCCATTGACTCTTTGCAAATTTAATCCATTAAGTGCCTCCTATAGAAAGAGAACACAATGCCCCACAATGCAGAGGGTCAACCTTAGAAAATAAAACACAACCTGAATGGGGCAGTGCAAGAAGAGAAATCCACACAGCCTCTGATGGTAAAAAGCTCTTTGTTGTTTACTTATTATTTCAGAAGGAAAGCTAAATCAGGACTCTGATGCTTGTGCTGATCTTTTTCTTTCCTTTTTTCCCCTCCCTCAGGAAGGAAGCCATTCAGGCGACAAGCAGGCTCTTATCTCCGGCTTCTTATCATTAACCAGAGGAGCCTGTGCTGGAAATGAAATTCAGAGGCACAGCCAGGAAAGGCTGTTTCCCTAATTGAGCGGCTGCCTTTTGAAGTCTTGTCTTCCTAGTGGAGCCTGGAGCTGGCTAGGTCTCCCTGGCCAAGATCACTCATTGTGTAATCTTTCACACACCAGGAGCAGATGCTCTTCGACTGGAGCCTTTTAGAAAGGCCTTTAATAAGGCTTCTTAACTCGCCACATGTTGGGCAGCCAGAGGGAGTGGCAGTTTTCAGAAACGCCTCTGATCAGGGGGTTCAAGACTCTAGACGTGTTTGGGCTTTCCTGTCAGATGCACTTCAGTTAAGATTCTGCAGTTTGGGGAATTCTCAGCACCCTGAGGGGACTTTCCATTTCATCCCCTCCTTTGCTTTCCCCTGCCTTGCCTTCACAGGGACGTCGTCAAATTTAAATGGCATTGTGTATAGAAAGGACTTGACACAGATTAAGGGTGTAGTAAATAATATTACAATAAATGTATGCTGTTGTCTTACTGGGGTCCTATCATTCTCCATCATCCATTGCTGGTCTCTATCCCGTAGCTAACATTCTCCCTGCTCCCCTGGTGAATCTGATACTCAATCTTGACTCTACGAGTGCTCAGTGTTAAGAACAAGAACTCTGAGCCCTGGGTATGGAAATTGCCTTTCTTTCCCTGGGCAGATAGACCCTGGGTAGGGAAGAAGGTAGGATTTGGGTATTTCAGGAAATGACCAGTGCCTGGCACTCCCAGACTGACATCTCAGGGAGAAACAAGGCACATCAATATGGCCTTACATGATAGAGGCCCCCACCACCTCTCAAACTCTCCCACCCTTTTCCTACTGGTTTACTACTCTGCAATCACATTGTCCTATTTGCTCTTCTCTAGACCCTCTGTGAATGTTCCTGCCTCAAGGCCTTCACCTGTGCTGTTTCCCCTGCCTGGAAAGTCCCTTCTCTGCCTGCGAAGTCCTTTCTCCATATTCTCACCTGGCTGGCTCCTTGTTCTCATACAGTGTCTGCTTTCATATCAGTACAGCCTACCCTGGTCACTATCTAAAGTAGCCCTCTTCTTCCATGTAATTTCAGTCACCCTGCTTTACATTCTACAGAGCACCCATTGCTATCTAAAATTATGCTACTTATTCATTTGCTTGTGTGTAGAATAATTAGGGCAGAGTCTCTGTCTTGTTCTGTGCTAATTCCCAGTACAATGCCTGAAATGTAATACACATTCAATAAGTATTGTTTGGATATTTAAAGAAAATGACAGAACAACCACCAAAAAACATATGAGCAATATGAGCAATTAGATAAAAATACAGGGACTAGGGAGGCTTGGGGAAAATGATGGGTTTGTGCTGATAAAAAGAAACCAAAAGGGTAATCCAGAAGTAGAAGATATCAAAGGAAAGACATGTAGACTAGAATGACTAAGGCAAGTTTAGGTGACAGTATGAAGACTGACCTGGCTAGAGCACAACTGCTCTTTTGAAAAAGAAAAAAGATTCATGGATGGTGATGGTGGTGGTTGTTGTGGTGAACTCAGGACTGCCATGTACAGCTGTATACGTTGTGTGTTGATGCTTCTTGCTATACAAAAAGCTTAACATAGAAAGTGGTGTCATTGACACTGGAAAGTCTTCAGCCATTGTTTCTTTTTCTTCCTTTTTAATGAGACAGGATCTCACTCTGTCACCCAGGCTGGAATGTAGTGGTAATCATAGCTCGCTGCAGCCTCTAACTCCTGGGATCACGCAATCCTCCTGTCTCGGCCTCCTGAGTAGCTGGGACTACAGTCATGTACCTCTATGCCTGGCTAATTTTGGTATGTTTTGAAGAGATGGGACCTTGCTATGTTGCCCAGGCTGATCTTGAACTCATTGCCTCAAGTGATTCTCCACCTCAGCGTCCTAAAGTGTTGAGATTACAAGCATGAGCCACTGTGCCCAGCCTCATTATATCTTAGAATATAATTTTCTGCTCTTTTCTTTCTCTTCTCTTTCTGGCACACCCATTATACATATGTCGGTGCTCTGTTCATTTCTCTTTATTCAATCTCTGTTCTTCATATTATACAGTTGCTATCCATCTAGTGTGATGATTATTTCTTCTACTAGCTCAAATCTACTGCTAACTGTCTCTCGTCAATGTTTTGTTTTACTTATTGTACTTTTCAACTCCAGAATTTTCGTTTAGTTCTTTTTAAATAATTTATATCTCTTATTGATATTCTTGATTTGATGAGACATTGTCATCGTATCTTCCTTCACTTCTTTAAGCGTGACTTCCTTTAGTTCTTTGAATGTCTTTATAATGGTTGCTTTGAAGTCTTCATCTGTTAAGTCCAACAACTGGGCCCTATCACAGGGAGTTCCTATTGCCTGCTTTTTTTTTTTCCTTTGTATGAGTCATTCTTTCCTCTTTCTTTGCCTATCTTGTAATTTTTTGTTGAAAATTATTTTAGGTAATAAACTGTAACAACTCTGGATGTTGATTCCCCTCACTCATCTCTGGAGCTTGCTTTTGTTGTTTGCTTATTTGTTTAGTGACTTGGCTAGATTGTTTTAGGATAGTCTATTTCCCCCAGAGTGTGAAGCCTTTGGTGATGTTCCTCAGATGGTGCAGGCTTGGATGTGTACACAATCACCTTGGGATGACAGTGGTTCTAGCAGGACCTTCTTTTTCTCTTTTCCTGATCTTTCTGTTAACCTGTCTGCCTCAATTGGTGTCACGCTCAACTGTTAGGTTACATTAATTACTGGCTGATTGTGCTATTGTTTTATGACAATCCTTTGGAGCATAAATCGCTCAGCAGTCTGATCCAATTAAATTCAGGCTCTTTGGCAGGAATAGTTTTAAGTTTTTTTAAATGATCCCAAGAAGGCTCTCCTTAGCTGTCTCTTTCCTTGGTGAGCTAGGTGGTCTGTTGTTTACCTTGTTGCTCTATATTGAAAAGAGCTGTTGTTTCCAAGAGCACCCTTAGACTTAAACTTGCTACATTTTGTTTCATTTAAAGTCCAGTTCTCTGGGAAGAGCAATAAACCCCATTTTTTTAATGGACTTCCTCTTCTCCTGGTCAAAATCTCTAAGCAAATATTCTGGGTGCTGAGTGGGGCAACAGCCTCTGATCTTCCTGGCTTGCATGTTCCAGGATAGAACACCCATGTTCCCTATGAGTGAGCTGAATTGAGAGTAATCAGATCTCAGTATTCCTGGCCTTCCATGCTTGAGATAGAGCCTCTGTCCTGTGACTGACAGAAAACAGTCCCCAATGTCTCAGCTGCAGTCATCAGGAATTTAGTTTCTTTAATCCAGGGTAAGAAGAGATAAGAAATGCAGGTGACCTTCCTCTCCTGGTGATATATGGCAGCTCTGATGGGGAGCTGAGGGGAGAGGGAGTGCCATCTTCTTGGCCACACCTTCCAGAGGAAAGCTTTCATCAACTGAGCTACAAGGGGAAAGATGGGGAGAGGGAGTATAATGCTGGTTGTGAGAGGGAGTTGGCTATGCTTCAAAATGAGGGAAAAGTGAGAAAGGAACCAGTTAGGCAGATAGCTAGGACAAGTCCGTGGTAGAACTCATTTTTTTCTAACATAGGAACAGCCTGAAAGATCAGGTTGCAAGCATAGATAAGGAGGCAAGGTCTACCATAAAGATGCCTTCTGTGTAACCAGCAAGGGTCACGTATGGTTGAGCTTCAGTGAGCCCATTCCTTTCCTTTTTTGGATATACTTAGATAAGGGAGTTTGCACAGGCGTGCAGGGGGGTTTGCTTGAAACATGACTAAGAGGAGTAACACAGAACCAGGCATGTCTGCAACGGAGAATTCTACCCCCTTACACATGTGCAGTAATGGAGTAACCTAATAAGAGTCCACATGTGCACTAAAAGGACACGGAGGAGCTTTCAGGAATTTGTGCCTGATGTAAATGAAACACTAGTCCTAACCAGTTTTTTGCACCTTATGTAAATGAAATATCTTGCCCTATAATCCTATTTATAAAAGCCCTTGTATTTGACTGTAGAACAGCAACCCTCGTTTTGGCCCCCTCTTCGCTGTGGAGTTTTCTCCTTTTGCTTTATTAAACTTTAGCTCCAACCTCACCCTTGCGGCCTCACTCCTTAATTTTCTTGGTCATGAGACAAAGAACTCTCGTTCCTACTTCAAACAACAAAACTGAAACATTGTGGGGCATTAGCAAAGCTACTACAAAACGTCATAGAATCTCTATGTTCTTGAATTTAAATTGTAGTAGGTTTTCCTAAATATTTCTTCATTTGCTATATGTTTATAGGACAACTTCCAGAGACTTTAAATGTTGTTGTTTTTAAATAGGTCCCTCCAATTTTGCTTGTTTCTTTGGGGAGTGAGTCTATGGCACTCCTCATGCTGCCATACTGAAGTCATGGGCCACATTCACATTGTAGGCAAAGTAGATTTGTATGTTGATAATTATAAATGCTTTATGGTAGATGGCTATAAGATGGCTTATTCTAACAAACACAGTATGTTCCAATCATTTTCCATCAAATGAAAGTCAGGTATCTTGAGGAAAGGCCTGTCTTTTTCTATTGCACAAAACCTCCCTTGGGTCAAGTCTTGGACCTGGTGGTGAAGGTTAGGGGGATGGGAATGTAACACTGGTTGGCGGTGGAGGTAGGCATGGCCGTAGGTCAGTGGTAGGGCTGCTATGTTTGGTTGTGCAGTTGTGAAACTATAGGATCATCATAGATTTATATTTATTATTACAATTATGCTGAATGTCTCCTGTTTACTCCTCCTGATCCACTTTAACACTTTTCTACCCTTCTTTGTTTCTCAAGAAGTTGCCCTTGTATGAACTGTCTCCATATACTGTCTTGCTTTCTGACTTCTGGTTGGATTCAGAGAAGATCAGAGGGCAAAAGAAATTTGAGGTGGGAGTATTTCTCCCCCTAATTTTCTCTTTGCTGGGTCACCATGGTTTGGCCACATCCCTCTACTTAACGTCATAGTTCTTGTCAAATAGCCCTTTTCTTAGACTTACCTTTCTCTGGATTGTGGTGACTGTGCCCTGACCTTGAACCTTAATCCCTAGTGGGTGATAATGGTTTCCAACTGTTACAAGTCCTGAGGTACTATATTCCCCATTATTTCTTTCTCTAAATCCTGCCCATAGCTTTGTAAGTAGTTCTTTTGTTAAACTGTCCTTAAATTACCCAATTTGAACACACCATCTGTTTCCTGATGAGACCCTGGCTGATAGCAACAATTCTGCTGCAGATGGCAGTCAAATATCTTGAGGACAAGGTGCCTTTTTCTGCTTCGCACTTGAACTAGCCATCCTGGGAGTGGTAGAGGGAGGTTGTAGAATAGTGGTGGTGATGGTTGGGGATGGTAGAGCTAATAAAATGGTTTTGAATGCCAGAATAAGACTAAGATGTACAATAGGTAAGACAGATTGATGCACATGTGGACAACACTCTTTGAGAAAGATTATTCTGGCAGCTTTGTGAAAAACAGACTGGGTTAAGGATGGCTTACAAAAAAAAGGCCAACTGGGAAACTGTTGCTGTATCCTTAGAACAAAGAGTAAGGGCCTAGACTAGCAAAGGAGCCCTAGGAGAGAAAGGAAGTATTGGAAAGACTCAGTGCAAGGAAGAAGCAGAACTTCCTGTCAACTTATTTTGGGAATAGCAGGAAAGGCAAAGAACAAGAATAACACATTATGATAGTACATGTTGCCAAACTAGAGAGTAGAGGAAGATGATAGAAATACTACTAATGAGGGTAATTAATTGCAGCTTAGATTTATCAAATGTTTCCTGAATTATGACATCAGAGTTCTAAGAGCTTCACAAATATTAACTCACTTAATCTTCCCTTTGATTTTGTGAAGTAGATCTCAACATTTTACCAATAAGGAAACAGGCACAAAAAGCTCCAGTTACTTATCTAGAGTCACCTGTGATGTAAGTTAGTGAGTAATTGAGCTAAGATTCACTCCCCAGAGCCTGAATCCTTCTGCCCTCAAGATAAAAAAGAAATGGCTCAAGGGCCAGGGAACAGTTGCCCCCAAATCAACTGTCCAAATTTATCTTTACCTCAAGTGCCGACCACATGACCATAATTAACTTCTTGCTATTTCCACACTTACTACATCCTTTTCCATCTCTTATTGAAATGGCCTCAGCTTGCTTGCCCACCTCATAGTAATAATAATAGCTAGCATTTATTGAGCATTAATTATGGGCTGTCACAGTTTTCTGTGCTTGATGTGTATGCACTGATTAATCTTCATGACAACATTAGAGATGGGTATTACTAGTAGTAATAGTAGTATTCTCATCCATTAGAAAGCAAGCTACGGGAAAAAGGAATTTTTATCTGTTTTATTCACCATAACGCTGTGTGGTATATTGTAATGGTCAGCAAAGATTTTTCAAATGAATGAACTTTACAGATAAAGAAATTGAGGCACAGTTGGCCTAAAATGATGCAACTAGTAAACAGTAGGGCCCTGTTTGGTCCCAGACTCTGGCTTCATAGCCTGTGTAGTATCACTAACTCACACCAACTCAGTCCTTAACATCAGCACAAAGGTCACCTCTCCTGGGAAATTGGAAGGAAAATGGATACTCGGAGAAAACCTTCCCACTCCTCTCCATTTCCCTTGGGATGTCTTAGATGAAGACATCTTTAACATCTTACTGTGTATTTAAATTCCATACAGCATCCCTGTGGTCTTCCTCACTTCTCTTTCGCCCTCACTCTCATTCTTTTTGGTGCTTCTATCCTCTCAGGCACTAATTTTGGATTCCCAGGATCATGCTCCCACCCTCAGCCTTGCCCTTTATCTCCCTTGGCCAAATTTTAGTAATAACACTGTCCATGCAGCCACTTCCCTCCATTCCCCGGGGCCCATTGTGCTTGCTCCGCAGAAGATACCACTTGGGTTTCCATTTCTATCCAATCCCCAAAGCTCTTTTTATAGTCTGCAAATTGTGTTGCTTCTTCTCAGGCTTTGAAATCAGGGAGTGTAGGCTGACCTGGTTGTAGTACTTTGAAAGTAGGGCTGGCACCACCGCCTTCCCGATTTATCATGTGGTAGCAGCAGGGAGGGGACTATCAGTGAATATCTATTAGACATCTAGTAGTCCAGCAAGGAGCTAAGGTGAGCATACCTGTGGGGATGAAGGACTGCCCTTAGAGGTTTGCTGATATTGCAAAGCCTTGCTTTGAACCCATACCTTAACATTTAGCAAAGGGAAAATGCCAAAAGGACAAGTAGCTTCAGCAGACTTCCCAGATAAAAGCAGATTGTATCAATGACTGTATTCTGTTCAGCACTGCATTCACTAGACTTAACATCCCATGAGGAGCTGTGGATCCAACAACTGATAATAATAGCTAAAATCAAAAATCTAGGTGTTTCCAATTGGAGAATTAGGAATTCATTTCTAGAGCCATGAGCTTGTGAGGAAATACTATTTGATATTTCATAAACCACATATACTACTTTCTGTTTGGGAAGAAACCAGTTCCTAGGAAGCCAGGTATGGAAGGCAAATTGCCTTTCAAGGTCTCATGTCAATTCCTGGCTTTAATGGGCTTGTGACTCATAACCACAGAGAATTCAGTCTAGGCCCAGGCAGCAGCTTGGAGCTGGGAATGGAGGTTATTACTGCAGATGACTAAACAGCATCCAGCTGAGGTAGCAGAATCTGGTGCTGCTAATGAGAAAAGATGACTATGCCTTTTCTTTTCCTCATACCAGAGGTTTTCTTTGGTGGAGTTTCATTTTCTGCATGAAATGGCAGACTCGCCTCCCCAGACATAAAGTTGCCACAGATGTAGAATTATGTAATGTTCAAACTAGAAAGTTCCCTAGAAATCATCTCCTCCATCTTCTCAACTTGTACATAGGGAAACTGAGGCAGAGAGACCAGGTAACACCTGATTTTACCTAATTTGCCAATTAAGGCCTGGACTGTGTTTCTGAGTCCAGCGTTTTTGCCATGGAAGCCATAAGGGTGTCTCCATGGGCCTTCTGGTAGTCTGAAGTGAGTAATTGGAGAGGACAGAATATCCTTTTGTGAATGACACTGTATTCACACTCCTTTTGAGGTTTGCCGCATTCTGATAACCATAGCTATTGGGAAAGACAATGTCTTCATGGCATTTTGGATAAAAACAGGAGATCAAAGACCAGTGAGCTGAGGAGCCTGTGGAGCTGTACAGAGCTTAGGCTTGACTGGTCATTGCTGGCCAGAGGGGCTCCACACATATTTCATGTTTTCAGTCTGCCAAGTATCTGTGTGGAAGATTGTGCTGTCAAAGTATCTAAGCTGGGGACTGTTTTCCAAAGTCCTCTTCCTTGAGGGAGTCAGGTTAGAGATGGTCAGAATGGAATTTGCATGAGATTTGAAAGGCAAAAGAGAGCCAGTGGCTATGACTTTCTGAAAATCTTTTCAGGGTCATATGTGGTGACAGACAAAACTTGTCCAAATTCCGCTCTGCGTCCAGTTCTTCCAGACTGCTGGCCCTGCTGAACAATAGCAGCTCCAAGCCTGCCACTAGATATTGGGCTGTACCACTAGATACTGTAAGCCAGCATCTAGTGGCAGACTGGGAGCTGCTGATACAGTGATTTTAGACCTCACCATGAATCCCCGCTCTACCGTCCTACTTTAGTCTCTGGAATGTGACTAACTCCTCTTTGTGACTGGTTCGTGACTCCCTCATTCTCCAACTCGTCCTTACACACCTGTTCTTGCTCAGTTCCTCTCACAGGTGTGAAAGGCCTAATTCCTTTAAGAAGTCCTTTATCCTACAGCACTTTGGTGTAGTGACTCTGCTCCCCTAAGTGACCCCTGATGATTCATGCTGGATCTCCAGGAATAGCGAGCCCGGGGCAGTCCAATTCACTTGCCTCTCCCTGAATTTGGCAATTCATACGAAACCGATGTGTCAAAGGAGGAACGAGGAAGTGCTCTCTCTATGTGCAGGCAATATGTGTTGTCAGCACCTCCCTGGAAGATTCCTCAGGTGAACAAAGAATGTTTCCGACTCTGACAGCAAAGGGCAGTCAAGGTGGCTGGGGAAAACCTGAGAGCGGTGTATTCTAGTGGGCCTGCCCACCAGGACAATGCTTCTGTCATCCCAAACCTTTCCTAAGCCTTTGCAATGGCCCTCCATCCGAAGTCCTCTCCCACTCCTCACCTCCCACAAAAGAACTGAACTATACCATAAGATTTTTGGCACCTTTTTGTCTAATTGATCTGCAGAGCTGAAGACTGGCTTCCTTAATCTATTTTGACAGTTCCTATTTCCAGTCCCTTCTGGGACCAGATTAGTTGTGAAAATCAATCTTGAAAGGACTATGATTAACTGAACTTTTTTAACCCCTATAAAATATATGATTTGTAGCTTCTCACATTATTTTCCACCCTGCACCCCCCCACACATCATTTAAAAACATGAACTGACAGTGGTAAAAAGTTAGAATATCATTTGAATGAACATCCCAATGCCCAAGGGAAAAAAGCCCCCAGATTCGGCTGAACTCTAAATGGTTGAGGAAGGATACAACTACATCTGACAGTTGGAACATCACTTTTTGCTTTTTAAATAAAAATTTCCCTCTTTCCTTCTTTTTGGGCAATGCAAATTTTCCTTTTAAATTGTGCATTGATTTTTATGTTTTTGAATAGCGAAGTCAGCAATTCCCAAGAACCCTGATATGACATGCAGGCTGTTAAACAGATGTTACAGCAAGAAAAAATTCTCTGGTCAAATAAAGTGTGGGAAATACTGGCTTTGTTCAAAAAAGAGTTACAGAGTGCCCCCTTGTCTCAGGAGCTTTGCAGGGCACTGAACAAAATATAGCTAGTCCCAGTCCACATGAGGCTCACAGTCTACTAGAACACAGCTAAACAAGTTTCCTTACTGCAAGATTCCTGAGAGTATCTAATATGCTGATGTGAATTGTAAATACCAAGGGGAAATGCTGTGCCACATTTTCCAAACTGATTTATTTGCCAAGCTTCTTTTCTCTTTTTTCAAGCTTACAAGTAGAACAAGTTATTCTTGGGGTATCTGTTTATGAAAAATTGACCTAAATCAAATAAAATCCTGAACCTAACTAATTTATAAGAAAGCATTTCTAAAGAGCAGCGTTAGAATTCTTGTCTGAGTTGAATCTTACATCATTTAAAAAAATACAATCAAAGACGTCATTCATTTTACATAAAATGAGCTAAGAGCAGTGACGTATTTGTTAGCAATCTATGCAATTAGCAATCTATGCAAAGATGGATTTTTATATTCTTGTAACTAAGTAGGACAAATGCTTAATGTATCTGCTGTAGTGCTGATAATTCGCAAAGCTGTAAAACAATAAGATAATTATTGAATTAGGGCTGTGTTTATGCTTCTGTATTCTATCATGAAAGGTTGATTAATTACAACTTGATAGTATGCAGTAGAGGAACATCTGGTTTCTGGATTGTTTTTTGGGAATGATAATCCAAGTGTTTGCCTATGTCTGTTCAAGGATTATCATCTCTGGTAGCTTTGAAAAGAGGGGAGCTTGTCCCATTTCTACCCCAGGGTCAGTCCAAACCTGCCCACTTCTCTGGTGTCCCCTGGCTTTGCCTCTTACTCATAGCCCCACTCACCTGAGTCCTAGGACCCCCATAGATTCCGGTATCCTTCCTGAATAGCATGCAGCTATTATTACCACCTTCAGCAGAGTGGCAATACAGGTGCCATGTTCAATTTCATTCAGATCCTTAGGCCAGGCGTGATGGCTTACGCCTGTAATCCCAGCACTTTGGGAGGCCAAGGCAGGCAGATCAACTGAGGTCAGGAGTTGAAGAGCAGCCTGACCAACATGGCAAAACCCCATCTCTACTAAAAATACAAAAAAATTAGCCGGGCGAGGTGGTGGGCGCCTGTAGTCCCAGGTACTCAGGAGGCTGAGGCAGGAGAATTGCTTGAACCCAGGAGGTAGAGGTTGCAGTGAGCTGAGATTGCACCATGGCACTCCAGCCTGGGCAACAGAGCAAGACTCTGTCTCAAAAAAAAAAAAAAAAAGAAAAAAGAAATTCATTCAGATCCTGGATTTTCCACTATGCTCTCTGGGGTAAAAGGCACTTTTAAATTTCTTTTTTTTTTTTTTTTAAAGGATTAGGGTAACCAGGAATGGAAATGAAATTTAGTCATTATTCTCTTAAAATTTCTTAGTCATTTCTTTATGGAGAACATCTAATCTCCTCAAAGTCCTGGATTACCTGTGTCATCATTGTCCTCTTCCTCCTCTTCTTTTTCTTCCTCTCTCTCTCTGTCTCTTCCTCTCTCTCTCTCTCTCTCTGTCCCTCTCCCACTCTTTCTTTTTAAAGTCAGGTATATTGAAGTATAATTTATACACGGTTAAAATTCACTTTTTAGTGTACAGCAGCTTTATGAATTTTGACAAATGCTCCATTTGAATCACCATCACTGCAATCAAGACATAGAATGTTTCTGTCACCCTTCCTGCCGCCCCTCAAACTCCCTGGTGCTCCTTTCTAGCAGCCCTTATCTTAGCCCCAGCCCTTGGCCACCCCGATCTGTTTTCCATCCCTACTATTGGAGTATTTAATAAAATACTTGGAGAATTTAATAAAAACATTATTTTTAACTCGTAAAAAAGGAGTTAACAAGGAATCATATATTACATAGCTTTATTTCCTAAGCATAATGAATTTGAGACTCCTGTCGTGTTGCACGCATTAGTGGTTTGTTCATTCTTTTTTTTTTTTTTTTTTTTTTTTTTGAGACGGAGTCTCGCTCTGTCTCCCAGGCTGGAGTGCAGTGGTGTGATCTCAGCTCACTGCAAGCTCCGCCTCCCGGGTTCACGCCATGCTCCTGCCTCAGCCTCCTAAGTAGCTGGGACTACAGGCGCCGGCCACCACGCCCGGCTAATTTTTTGTATTTTTTTAGTAGAGACGGGGTTTCACCGTATTAGCCAGGATGGTCTCAATCTCCTGACCTTGTGATCCACCTGCCTCAGCCTCCCAAAGTGCTGGGATTACAGGCGTGAACCACCGCGCCCAGCCGGTTTGTTCATTCTTATTGCTGAATAGTATTTTATTGTAGGACGACACCACAGTTGTTTTTTAAAAATCCATATGCCAGTTCAAAGACACTTGAGCTGTTTTTTATTTCTGGTATTTATGAATACAACCACTATAAACATATGCATACTAATTTTTGTGTGAACGTAAGTCTTCATTTCTCTTGGGTAAATAACTAGGAATGAAATTTCGGAAATATGAGGTAAGTGTATGTTTAACTTTATAAGAAACTGACAAATGATTTTTAAAGTGTCGGTACCACATTGCATTCCCACCAATCATGTATGAAATTTTCACTTGATCCACATCCTCATCAGTATTTGACACTGTCGAGTTTTTAAAAAGCAATTCTAAAGACTATGTAGTAGGGGCTGGCCATGGTGGCTCACACCTATAATCCCAGCATTTTGGGAGGCTGAGGCAGGAGGATTGCTTGAGGCCAGGAGTTTGAGACCAGCCTGGGAAACACAGCAAGAATCTCTCTCTCTCTCTCTCTCTCTCTCTAAATCATACACACATATATATGTATATACACACATACACACACACATATAAAACAAGAATACATAGTGATATCTCATTGAGGTTTTCATTTGCCTTTAAATTGCCTTACCCTACTGACTAATAGTGTTGCATATCTTTTCATGTGCTTATATGCCACTCATATATCTTTGGTGAAGTATTTAAAAATGGGCGAAAGATTTGAACAATCTTAAATCTTAAAATAAATTAAGATTTAATTTAAATAAATTTAATTTAAATTAATTTAAATAAAAATTATTTATTTAATTTAAATAAATTAAAATCTTAAAATAAATCTTAAATCTAAAAATAAATAACAATCCTAAAATAAATTCGGTGCTTTGTTTTCTTATTATTGAGTTTTGAAGATTTTTTGTAAATTCTAGGTATAAACATTTCATCAGACATGTATTTTATAGCTATTTTTCCCAGTCCATGCCTCATTGTTTCTTTATGAAATTACTGTGGTCAATTGCAATCAATTGACCATGTATATGTGGCTCTATTTCTGGACTCTCTCTTCTGTTCCAATGTTCTCTCCTTTTACTAATATAACAGAGTTTAGATTAATGTTGTTTTATAGGAAGTCTTAAAAATCAAGTAATGTAAGACCTTACAACTTTGCCCTTTTTCAAAATTGTTTTGGCTATTCTACTTTCTTGGCTTTTCCATATACATTTTAGTATCAATTTGTCTGTTTCTGTAAAATATCCTGTTGTGATTTTGATTTAAGTTGAATCATTAGATTAATTTGTGGAGAATTAGTAGCAACATTGAGTCTTTGAATCTATGAGCACAGCAAATCTCTCCATTTACTTAAGTCTTCTTTGGTTACTTTCACCAATGATTTTTAGTTTTCGGTATGCAAATATTCCATATATTTTATTAGATTTATGGCTAAGTATTTCATGTTTTTAATACTACTATGCATGGTACATTTAAAAAATTCAACTTCTAATTGTTTACTATTATTATATAGAAATAAATCTGATTTTTCTGTATTGACTTTGTGTCCTAAAACTTTGTTACACTGATTCATTATTTTTTTCCAACTTCCATCCATGTCTGAATCCCTGAATTAGCATTCTGTCAGAGCTATTCATTGCTGGCCGGTTTTTGTTTTGGTGACAGTATCTGAATTTCTTTTCACAGTTTTTTAAAATTTCCTATCTGATATTGTGTGCCTGGTTTTGTTAATTATTTTATCTCATGGTTTGTTTTCTCTTGTAACTTTTTTTTTGAATTTTGGATATGACATATAGAATGGGAAAGACTGAGTTAAATGGAATTTATGCCTAAAAATGAGCATGCCTCGTCAACTGGTAGGCCATTCACCTGGGGAGTTGAATCAATCTAAGAGTTTGAGCTGGGTTGGGTTTTATTGTTGCTGTGATTACCTTAGTGTACCACCAACTTTAAATCCCTTTAGTATTATCTTGTGTTTAGGGTAGGGACTGGGTGGCTGGAGACGAAATGGGAGAGTTCCCTGATCCCCTCATAGGATGTGTGACAGGGATGTGACTCGTCTGTTTGGTCACCATGCACCCAAACCCCTTATGGGATGGGGAGCATACAGACAGGCAGGTGCAGAAGCTGGGGTGAGTGCTTTTGGAGCTCCGACCCCATGGTAGCATCTAGGGGTGGGTGCTTGTGGTTCCCAAAGCCCCACTGGGTGTGTTACAATGCTCTTTTAGCTCTGCCATCTGCAGACAGCGTAAGTGTTAACCAGCTCAGTGCCCTCTTGGTACCCAGGTTCTTGTCCAGCGTCCAGGAACAATCAGGTCACACAGGCAAATTGAAGGATGGTAAATGCGAGGGATTTTATTGCTGGATGGAGCTGGCTCACTGCAGGATGGATGGGGAGTTGGAAAGGAGATAGAATGGGAAGATGATCTTCCCCTGGAGTTCAGTTGTCTTGCAGCTGATCTCCTCTCCGACAATCCCCACTCCTCTCAACATTCAGGTGCTCCTTTTCTTCTCTTCTTCTCTGCTGTGCTGCCCTTTTGCTTGTCTGCTCATGGAACCTGGGGTTTGGGGTTTATATGGGTACAAGATAGGGGGACGTGGTGGGCCAAAAGGCACATTTGGGCATGAAAGCAGAAATGCCTATTCCCATTTAGGGCTGCAGGTTTCCAGGCTTGAGGGTGGGGCCTTTGCCAGGGAACCACCCTCTTCTACCCATCATTTCCCTGTCTCCTGTCTTTATTAGAGAGATTTTCTCAATGCTCTTTTTCTACCTTCAGCTTATATCTTCTTCATATATCTATACCTCAGCGTGGATCTCTCTTCATACCCTGTCTTTGCCACATCAGCAAATGGCTATGCTTACTACTCAGTGCTTGTTAGCCTGATGGTGGAGGGGAGCAGGGAGTGGTCCTGTATTGCCTTCATCCAACCTCAGTCTTAGGTAAAACCTGTTTCACTGGATCTTGGGTGTCAAAAATTTTTTTCATGCTCCTGCCTCTTTACCACCGGCAGCCAAACTGCATTGCATTTTTTAAAGGAATTATGAGGGGGAAAGTTTCCTGCCACTTCCCCAGGGATAGAAATCCTCTAATGGCCTAGGATCCGAGTGCTATACTGAGGGTGTCTCTTACATTCTGCCACCCCAGTGGGTTTCATCTGCATCTTGGGATTGACTGGGCTACTCCCACTCACCTAGCAACTTAAGGCTTTCTTTCCATAGGGGCGATGGCTCCAGCCAGGGTTTGTGGATTTTCCCACTGTGGCCACCACTCCTCTCCTCTAGACATCCACCACAAAATGAGATTTGCTAGGTCTCCCACCCTGCCCCCAACTTTTCTCTGAGTGCCTGGTGTGGGGTGGAGGTTTGTGGAGAGGAGCCTGTGTGGGGCTACAATCTTACCGTGAGTCAGCGGAATTCCTGGGAATTTTCAGAATTGGCATTTAGCAGGTTATTAAACACTTTAGCTTACCTGTGTGGATGGCAACCAGTTCCTTTTCGTTGCTGTGTCTTGAGCCAATGCTTGCATCCCATCTTCTTGAAGGACCTGTTTTTCCTTACATTTTAGGTTAATTGGTTTCCCTATGCTCTCAACGAGGTTCAAGAAAATTATTATTTTGTTGCTTTTGCACTTGTTTCTTGTTGATATGGAGTGATGCTCTTCCCAGCTTTCTATAAACTAGGTAGAAGTGCCTTATTCTTTCTCTCTTTGTAACCTACACACGTCTTTCACTTCTTACTTCAAGCTATTGACAGAAATGCAAGTCCTGATTCCATTAGGCAGAGAATTTCAGCTCTCTTTCTGTTTCATTCTCACACATTCCAGGCCACCCATGGTTAGGTGTCCTCACTTTTCTTAACCAAAAAACAAAACAGAATAAAACAAGAGCACATGAGGATCTTTTGTAGGACTAAAGAACCATGTACAACTTACAACAGTTTGTGTTCAACTGAAAGTGTAAGAAAATACACTAACTCTTTACTAAATCACTATGACACTGAGAATCTTGTTGTAAGAAATCTGGAGGAAATGAGTCCCAGGATTAATTTGAAGACTTAATGAATGATGTCCTCAATGGCACTATCTTGGAGTCACATTTCTTAGATGCAGACATTCAAATCCACTCTAGTTAATTTAAGAAGGAAAGGACCTATTAAAGCATAGTAAATAGTTCATAGAGTTTCTTGGAAAGCCAGGAAACAGTCTTTTTAACCAGGAACAATGCAATTAGGCAACTGCCTCTAGAGGACAATGCGCAATGAAACCACAGGGCCATTATTGATGAAGTGCGCCTATGATTACCACCGACCTTGCAGCAGCTATAATTCCAGAGCCGCACCTGAGCTGATTCCTAAGAACCAGATTCTTTCATCCCCGTGGATGCCAGGATATCAGCCATAGTGATCACATACACAATCCAAGTCTAACACCATTAAATCTACTTGATAAAACCAAGGTCACATGCCTCTAGCCCGGCTGCAATAGAATTTTTGATATGTAACTTTTAGAGTTTTGAAAGTGGGGCCACATGCTTACCTCAGGACCAGTTACTGGCAAAGGTTGTGATTCGTTCTTAAGGGCTGATATTTTCTGTCCATCAAAACTGAAATTTCCTGTCTGGTTGTGGTGGATCATGCCTGTAATGCCAGCATTTTGGGAGGCAGAGGAGAGCAGATCACTTGAGGCCAGGAGTTTGAGACCAGCTGGCCAACATGGCAAAATCCCATGTCTACTAAAAATACAAATATGTTAGCTAGGTATAGTGGCACATACCTGTAGTCCCAGCTACTTGGGAGGCTGAGGCACGAGAATCGCTTGAACCCGGGAGGTGGATGTTGCAGTGAGCCGAGATCATGCCACTGCACTCCAGTCTGGGTGACAGAGTGAGACTTAAAAAACAACAACAACAACAACAACAACAACAACAACAACAACAACCCTGAAATTTTCTTAGTAAGAAAGGGATGAAGAGGAAGGTTATTGGATATGCAAACACTGTTTGTTAAATTCAAATAACTGGGTGCTAACAATGCCAGATACTGTTCTACTTGTTTGGAATACATCAGTAAACAAAATGAAAATTATTCTTGCCCTGAAGGACCTTATATTCCAGTTGTGTGTGTGTCGGTTGGGGGGGGCAACAGATATTATTGATGAAGTATATGATATTGACAACATGTCATGCTAGAATGTGATACATGATTTGGAAAAGAGAAATATTAGAGCAGGGGATTGGAAGTATAGGGGCTGGAGATGGAGGAAGAATCAAGCTATTAAGCAGGTATTCAGGAAGGACTTCTTGAAACGTGAGATCTCAGCGAAGGCTTGAAGGAGGAAAGGAAGAGAGTCGCATGACTATGTGAGGAGCAGCTCTCTGGGCTCTCTTGAAGGCCCTACAGGAGGACTGCTGTGGCAAATGAAAGGGACAAGAAGGAGGTCATTGTAGCTAGAGAGGAGCAAATGAGGGGAGAGTGATAGGAGATGAGCTCAGGGAAGGAGTGAAGAGCAGGATTAAGTGGGGCCTGAGGCTCTTTGAAGGACTCTAGTTTTTAAACTGAATGCAATGGAGAGTCACTGCAGGCTTTTGAGCAGAAGAGGAACATAATCTGAAAGTTAAGAGGATCACTCTGACTGCTGTGTTGCCAATAGATGGTTGGAGGCAAGGGAAGAAACAGGGGCACCTATTAGGAAATGAATACAGAGACAAAGATGATAGGACCAGGGAGAGAAAGTGGAGGGTGGCGAGCCGTGGTTGAGTTTTGCATGTGTTGTTAAGGCAGAGCCAGCAGATCCGCTGAGGGGAGGGATGTGAGCTGGGAAGGAAAGAGCACAGGTTTTTGTTGTGAGCAACTGAAAGGGTGGGGCTGTCAACAACTGTCATTGGCTGGGATGGGAAAGCTGTGACTGGAACAGATTTGGGGGAGATGGTGACTAGAGTTCAATTTTGGAGAGGCGAGCTAAGAGGTATCTTATAGGCTGTTAGGTAAGCTTACTATTTGGGTGAAAACTGGGTTACAGATATAAATGATCTAGAAACAGTAGCAGTTGGTGCCAACTTTTCTTTTAAATGAGAGGAGCAGTTTTTTTTTTCTGCCTGGTACAAGGCCTCCAAACTAAGAAAATCATTTGATACTTTCCAAAAGCAACTGTACTTTCAGACATTGAAATTGATTTGTATTTTGAGAGATCTAATCAAGATAAAGGAACTAAATTATAACAAAGAATTGTTAACAGGATTAAAGATCCTTCATATATTTGTTCTTTATTCTTTTGTCTTCCATCTGAGTTTCGAGGGGAGGCAGGATGTTGTAGTATTAAGGGTATGAGCTCTGGCATGAGACAGAGCAGGGTTAGAGTCCAGGTTCCACCGTGTAATAACTGTGTGGCCTGGGCAAATTATTTAACTTCTATGAACTTCAAGGTCGGGAGTATTTATAGCACCTACTGTCATTAATGCTTTTTAAATAATATTTTTACTTAGCACCTATCAGTATGCCTGGCAATTCATTCATTCAGTAGATAATGATGCCTACCTATCATGTGCCAGGCATTGTGCTAGGTAATGAACATACAACTATAAATAACACAGACTATCCTTGGCCTTCTGGACATTACTGTTTAGGAAGCAAGCAGTTTTTCGAAGAAGAAACTGGAATGTCCAGTAAGCTTGTGAGAACCTGCTCACTCTCACTGATGTTTGTGGTAGGGTGGATGCAAATTAAACTCAAAGTGAGATATCACTTCACATCCATTAGCATGGGAAAAAAAAGTAATAATTCCAAAGTTTGTTGAGGGCAATGGTGGAAAAAGAGATCTTTTTCAGTGAAGGTAGGAATTCAAATAGTGCAACCACTTCAGAGATCAACTTGACAATATTAGTGAAGTGGAAAACACATGTCCTCTACCACCCAAAATTTCCACTGCAGGACTGTGCACCGGAGAAACTCTTACACATGCACTCAGGGTGACGTGCACAGGGTATTCACTGCAGCACTTGCAGTGCTAGCAAAAGAGTGGAAGCAACCTAAATGTCCATCAGTGGGGGATTCGAACAACAGAATAATATTCAGAGGTTAAAAATGAATGGACTACATAGGTCAATGTGGAACGATTTCCAAAAATACAACAAAAAGTAAGTGGAAGATATATTATTATTTGTCTGATTAAAACATCCCACAGAATAGTGTATTACTATACAGTAAAACATTAAAATATACAAGGGAAGGAGGAAAAAGATGAATGCAACTGGAATGAGGAGGGACGGTTTAGCTGTACCCGTGATGATTTATTTCTTAAAAAAAAGAAACAAACATGACAAAATGTGCCTATTAAATCCAAGGACTTACACAAGTAGCTGATATTTTATGTATTTTTCTGTATGATTAAAATATTTCATAACCAAACATTAAAAACTTCTTTTTTCTGTGGCAAAATATACATAATATGAAAGTTACCATTTTAACAATTTTAAGTGTGCGGTTCGGTAGTATTAAAGCACATTCACATTGTTGTATGCTATCACTATAATCCATCTCCAGAACTTCTTTCATCTTCCTAAACTAAATCTCTGCATCCATTAAACACTATCTCCCTGATATGGTTTGGCTCTGTGTCCCCACCCAACTCTCATCTTGTAGCTCCCATAATTCTAAAGTGTTGTGGGAGGGACCCAGGGGAGATAATTAAATCACAAGGGTGGCTCTTCCTTGTGCTATTCTCATGATAGTGAGTCTCACAAGATCTGATGGTTTTTAAAAGCAGAAGTTTCCCTGCACAAGCTCTCGTTGCCTGCTGCCTCCATGTAAGATGTGATGTGCTCCTCCTTGCCTTCCACCATGATTGTGAGGCCTCCCTAGCCACGTGGAACTGTAAGTCCAATAAACCTCTTTCTTTTGTAAATTGTGCAGTCTCAGTTATGTCTTTATCAGCAGTGTGAAAACGGACTAATACGTTCCCCATTCCTCCCTCTTTCCAGACCCTGACAACAACCATTCTACTTTGTGTCTGTATGAATTCAACTACTCTGCATATCTCGAATAAGTGGAATCAGACTATATTTGTCCTTTTGTGACAGTTTTATTCACTTAGCATAATATCCTCAAGGTTCATCCACGTTGTATCATGTGTTAGAATTTCTTTCCTTCTTAAGGATGAATAATGTAGCATTGAATGTA
The DNA here is from genome assembly GCF_047675955.1 of Chlorocebus sabaeus. Lineage (NCBI taxonomy): Eukaryota > Metazoa > Chordata > Mammalia > Primates > Cercopithecidae > Chlorocebus > Chlorocebus sabaeus. Next base: position 78,820,486 of record NC_132913.1, read on the forward strand.
TATGCATAAACAGATTTTGTTTATCCATTTATCTGTTGACAGACACTTGCACTGCTTCTTCCTTTTGGGTGACATAATTTCACATTTTGGGTGACAAAATTAAACAATTCAAATAAAAATAAAGTAAAATGACAGGAAAGTTCTAGAGGCAAAAATAAAATGTGTGTCACATACGTGAGTGTGGTATGTTGTGTGTTTTACAGTTGAGGAGGAGTCTCCTTGTCCCTCACATGGCATGGTGGCATGGACCATTCACGCCAGCTGGCTGTATCCCCTGTCAGAGGCAGGGCTGGCTGTGGGTGGCAGCTGCACTCTGCCACCTGGGCTTGTACATCCAGTCCTCCTTGGGCCGCTGCTCCCACAACATGTGATATTCTGGCTTAAGCCAAACAGCTTCCTTCTTCCTTCTTGTTGAAACTGGCAGAAACCAAGAAAGAAAGCAGTCTCAGGCAGTTGGCAAGTAGTAAGTATTGGGACTGAGAAGTATTTGGAGCCTTTGTGCTGGCACGCCAATTGCATTGAGGCAGCCCCAGCCCCACCAATTCTTGCTCACAGTCCCCATGCTTTTTGGCATCATGCCTCATCACTACTGCTCCCCTGAGTGCTTCCAGATGCCCTCCACCAGGGGCTTCTCAGACTGAGAGCTTTAGACTGCTGCCTCCCTATCAATGCTACTCAGAACCACAGTGCATTACATAAAACAGAGAAAAGCGGAGCTGCCCTGTGGGGTTAAGGGGCGGGAGCAGGGTAGATATGAGGCTGTGGATCCAAACCCCAGTGCAGCTCCAGGGAAGCCCCATTTGAAAATAGCCGCATAAGGCTAGTGATTAGAAACGCCAGCTCTAAAGCACAGGGAAGAAGAGGAGGATTGTAATCTGGAGAGGGTCAAGCTCTTCTAGGCAAGGCCAACCAGCTATTGTGATTAAAGTAAGTGTGTGTGTGTGTGTGTGTGAAGCGTGTGATATCGAACTGCTGGAGCTCCCCCTGCATTGCCAGAGCAGCTTTTTTTTTTTTTTTAGATATGTCCTCCAGAACCTTAGGGCTCCTCAGGGCACAATTTGAAAATCACAGAATTGTCTAGTCTCTTTTAATCCTGATACTCTGCAGACTGTTATCATCCCCACACAACGAAAGGTGAATCTGAGGCCAAAGCCCCACAGGTAGGAAGTGGCTGAGTCAGGAATGCTCCTTCCAAAGACAACTTTATTATCCTTCAGTAGAGATGCATACGCTGCGGCAGCTTGAAGTAGAGAGGCTTCTGGAAACTGTGGGGATGAACCAAAAATGAATCCTTTCCCAAGCTGGGGAAGCCCACTCTGGCACAGAAACAAAACAAATTATAGCTGTTGGGGAAACAGGCCAAACACGGCTGACAGAGCCAGAAGTGGGGTTATTGCTCATCTCCTGGGATCCCATTGCGTGTAGGTCTCTTGTCCTCCCCACACCGAGCTCCGGGTCTCCTCACCTGCGTGCCAGCTGGGAGGCCCACAGGCTGCCAGGCGTCTGGTAGAAACACACCAGAGCAGCCGCAGCTTCAGGTCTTCCCTCCCTGCCTTCCCGTCCAGCCCCAGGGTGAAGGAGAGGGGGCTGGCCATGGGAGAGACCAGAAAACGAAGGGAAGAAACGGAAGCTGGTTGCCACAGAAAGCGATGGTTGGTGGGACTGGTGTCATATGTCAAGTTGGAGGAGCAAAGGCCGGTTGGGAGATGGCTGTGGCCTTTGTTGAAAGGTCTGCCTGGGAGCCAGGTTTCAATTTCTGGCTCTCTTTAGACAGGACTCGTTTCTCCAATAGCTCATTGAAAGGTGAGAGAAAAAGGAAAGAGCACACAAATGACCCCTTTAAAAATATGACAAAACCTAGAATGTCTTTGGAAATTTCAAGAAGTTCTTGAACAGAATCATAGTTTCATTTTTATTTTTTCTTTCCCTGAGGAAATTCAGCATGGACCTGTCTCCCTCTTGTGGAATTAATTTTGCCTCTTGGTTGTACAGAGTTTACTAAAACAAAAGGAAAACTTATGGGGACTTCTTGTTACCTTGTCTCTCCATTGTCTTTCTTTGTGCAAGAAAAGACAGCAGTATTGTAATTATCAAAGAAAAACTTTACTTTTCTGAAATGAACAAGTATTTAGAAATAAACTTTTAATCTAACACTTTATAGTACCAAAATTCTGCCTGTAAAATCTAGTGCTTAAAGATTTAGTTTTACTTAATTCTTCAACGTTAGACAGAATATCCTCTCCATTTTATGGTTAAGTGTCGACAAAAAGAGTCAAATTCTGTAAAATATTTGAAGATATTTATTCTGAGTCAAATATGAGTGACCAGGGCCCATGACAGCCCTCAGGAGGTCCTGAGAACATGTGCCCAAGGTTGTCGGGGTGCAGCTTGGGTTTCATACATTTTCTCGGAGGCAAGAGACCAATCAAACACATTTAAGAAATACATTGGTTTGGTCCAGAAAGGCGGAACAACTCAAAGGTGGCGGGGGGGGGGGGGGGGGGGGGCGGGGGCGGGGAGGCCGGGAGGCGGGGGGGGGGGGGGCGGGGGGACGGGGCGGGGCGGGTAAAGTTAATAGGTAGATTTTAAAATTTTCTGGTTGACAATTGGTTGAGCTTATCTAGACCTGGGATCAATAGAAAGGAAATGTCTGGGTTGTAATAAGAGGTTGTGGAGATCAAAGTTTTATCATGCAGATGAAGCCTCCAGGCAGCCGGCTTCAGAGAGAATGAATTGTAAATGCTTTTAATTTTTTTGAGACAGAGTCTTACTCTGTCGCCCAGGCTGGAGTGCAGTGGCCCGATCTGGGCTCACCACAACCTCTGCCTCCCCTGTTCAAGCGATTCTCCTGCTTCAGCCTCCTGAGTAGCTGGGACTACAGGAGAAAGCCACCATGCCCGCCTAATTTTTTTTTTTTTTGTATTTTTAGTAGAGTCAGGGCTTCACTATGTTGGCCAGGCTGGTCTCGAGCGCCTGACCTTGTGATCCGTCTGCCTCAGCCTCCCAAAGTGCTGGGATGACAGGTGTGAGCCACCATGCCTGGCCTGTAAATGCTTCTTACCAGACTTAAGGTCTGAGTTGATGTTGATGCCAGGTGAACTATAATGAATGCTGTCCAGCCCCCACTTCCTGTCCTGGCCTGACCCAGTCTCTCAGGTTAAATTTTAAGAGCACCCTGGCCGAGAAGGAAGTCCATTCAGATGGTTGGGGGTTGGAGGGGGGCTTATAATTTTATTTTGGTTTACATAAGGAAGGTAAAAGAAGGGCCATGACAAAACGAAATTTATTTTTCTTCAGCCAAACTCCAAAGTTCTTTGCAGAATTGTTAGCAACAATGATATAAAACAACAACAGCTTGTTACAGAAGGTAGTTGGTTGGGCATCAGAAGGGCAGGACGGGGCATCTCCACTCATCAGGAATGTCAGGTGACCATCGGATGACGTTCAGGCAGTTGTAACACTACCTCTCTAATATAATAATTGGTTGCAGCCAGCGCTGCAGGGAAAGGCAGTTTCCCTGTACATAAAAACCCCTGAAACTGGTAATGGGCAGCTTTCGGCAATTGGGCACTGGTCTCGAGCATGCGTTAAGAAGCAAAATGGTGGAGTACCACCTTCCCGGCGTTCCACTGGAAAAGGAGGAAAGCCTCGGGTGAGCATGCATACAACTCCAGTAAACACGCCACGTGCTCACCTCCTAGGCGCCAGTAGGCTACCTCGCATGTGGGCAGCTCACCTTAAGGGAAGAATCAAGGGAAAAGGGGCTCACAACGCCAGAAGTGAAATGCGTGTGAAATCCTAGGTTCAAGGTCAAATGGGTCAGTTGACCTCCAAGTTGCCGCTTTGGTCTCTTCCAAGTGTACTTTCCTTTCTTCTCTAAAGCTTTTTAGTAAACTTCCGCTCCTGCTCTGAAACTTGCTTCAGTCTCTTTTTCTGCCTTGTGCCCCTCAGTTGAATTCTTTCTTTTGAGGAGCCAAGAATTGAGGTTGCTACAGACCCATAGGGATTTGCCACCCTAACGTGGATAACTTCCAGCAGTAACAAGCTGATATTTATTATCATTTGGTTTTCGCAAAGCATTAGGCCAAGCACTTCACCTAAATTATTGATAAGGCTCTGGTGAGTGGAGGAACACCAGGGCTCTTGTCTCACATCGAATTAGATAAGACGATACGGACACACATGGAGCGGTTTTTAGGAGCGGAGAATTTAATAGGCAAGAAGGATTAAGAAGGAAGGGAGAAGGAAGAAACGCCCCTGTACAGAGACAGAAGGAGGGGGACTCCAAAGCCAAGAGAGGGAACCCCACCTGCCACGGAAACCAGTCAGGTTTATGAAGAGGCTGGAGGAGGCGATGTTTGATTTGCGTAGGGCTCAGGTTGGTTTGACAAGGCATGTCATTCACGTAACCCGTGAAAAAAATGGCCCTCCTACCCTAGCCTTCTAATATGCAAATGCAGGAATTTTACTAGGAAACTGAGGCTTAAAGAGGTTAAGCAACTTGCTTGAGGTCACATAAGCAATTGCTGAGGTTTAAGTTGGATTAGTATCAATGATCCTAAATGGAGACTTAGGAACAAAGAATAACAGAAGCACATATTAAATTGCTCTCTCAAATTCTGGCCTTCAGGAGATGAGCTGAGAGAGACGTAAATAATCCATAGGGGTTTTTTTTTTTTCCTTCTGTGATATTTTGAAAAATAATCAACCTGTATGTGGGGTGGCTTATATTTCATAATTATTTGCAAGGTTAAATTAAACATTTAAACAGAATACTTTGGATAACACAGAGAAATTACTCATGCTACAAGACAGGTGTTGGGACTCCCCTGTTAGGAGATGTGGAAAGTGCCTCTTGTCAGAATTGTTCCATTACTGCTTCTAGCCACACCCATTCCATTGGGTACTGGTTGCTAGTAAGACAGATATTACAAACCAGCATGATCAGGACGTGACAAAGCCACATTGCTGATCCTAAAACCCCTGGGGCTGGACAACAAGATAGGATAGGGTAACAGAGGCGCATTTGAAACAAGTCCGTCTTACAAATATTTACTATGGCGTCTTTGTCAATTTCCTATAAAATGTCTTTCTGTTATCTTTGAACCAAATTTAGGTCCGCATACAAGACAGAATAAAAAGATACTGTTAGTGACCTTCATCGGACTATGGAACCTTTACTGCTTTGGTGATTCTTTTTCCCATAAATTTGGCTGTGAGTCACAGGGAGCCATTCCTGTGACATCACCAACTCGTCTTCTCTATAGCACTCTTCTTCTTCTGGGGACTGTTTGGTACAATGGAGAAGAAAACACAGGGTCCAGTTGTTGATTTTTCTAAGCCAAAATAGCTGTTATTAATTGCCAGGAAGGCAACACAAACAGAGCAATTCCAGAGGGGTTGGTGAAAGAGGCATCTTTAAGCATGTAGATGAAAATGACAGCCTGGGCCAGGCGCGGTGGCTCGCACCTGTAAGCCCAGCACTTTGGGAGGCTGAGGTGGGTGGGTCACTTGAGGTCAGGAGTTTGAGACCAGCCTGGCCCAATTGATGAAATCTCATCTCTACTAAAAGTAGAAAAAAATTAGCCGGGCGAGGTGGCAGCATGTGCCTATAATCCCAGCTACTCGGGAGGCTGAGGCAGGAGAATTGCTTGAACCTGGGAGACGGAGGTTGCACTGAACTGAGATGGCACCACTGCACTCCAGCCTGGGCAATAGAGTGAGACTCCATCTCCAAAAAGAAAAAAAAAGAAAAAAAAAAAAAAAGAGAAAGTGGCATCCCTGAGATAGAAGTTCACATCAATTCAGTATAAATATTGTGTTAAAGGGGTTTAGTTTTGGTCAATAGGCTTGAACACAGCATATCAGGAGGATGCTTTTGGCACAAGAAACAAAAAATCCAAACTCACCTAGTTTAATAAGAAGGGCAATTTATTTTTCCTAAGAAAAAATAAGTGCTCAGGCAGTTCGGTTGTTTAATTCAGAGGTGAAAGGATGTCATGAAGGATTCCATTTTTTTTTCTGTGTGTTCACTCTGCCATCTCATCTTGGCAGTGTCATCCCCTCGCTTCCCATACTCATAGACACAAGACAGCTGGCACAGCACCAGGTATTGTGTGCAGACATGAAAACGTCTAGAAGAAGAAGGGAGTCTCTCTTCTTTGAGCTTTTTTTTTCCTTTCAAGAGTAAAGAAACCACTTTTTAACCCCCACCCCCAACCCCGAGCAAATATTTGCTCATAGCCTATTGGTCAGAACTGGATCACATGCACATGCTTAAAATGTGCCAGCAAGGAAAATTGCACCACCACAACTGGCTTAGACCAATCAAGATTTATCCCTGAATCACATGGGAGGAGAGTAGCCTCAGGAATAAAATAAGACCTCTGACATTATTTTTAAAAAGGAGCGGAGTAGGGGATGGCCATTGTGTTGGCAATCAAAAGTACCTGTTTTATGGTTTGGGATATGTGAGTACATGTACATATGTTTTCTTTTTTGAAAGGTCCTTTCTTTTGGGGATTCTATTTATAATCTAGACCCCTTCTCAACAATTTGGAATGTAACTTGGCAGAAATAACCACCCGCAACACCTATAGGAACTTTGAATGAAACACCTCTTAGTTTAAAAAAAAAAAAAAAGAAAAGAAAAGAAACAAACCTCGTAAGAGTACAACTTTCTTGGCATTAGGAAATTATAAAGAATAAACAGTGTTTATTACTGACACTTTACATTCATTCTAACAATGGGCCTTCCCTAAGCAACTTTGCCAGCAGTCTCCAGACCAAAAAAGAGAAGAAAGCCCATTACATCTTTATTCCAAAATACGTGTTTTAAATAATGTTCTCTAACTATAAAAGCAATTTTATATAATCCAAAAAAGGAATATTTATCACACTACGTATGTGTGCATGTATGCGTGTGTGTGTGTGGAGAGAGAGAGGGAGGGAGAAGGGGGCAGAAGAAGTGGGGGAGAGGACAAAGTGGGGGAAGAAGTTGGTATATTGTTTAGGAAAAGTGCTTAATAAGTCTCTAATATACAGACAATGAGGCTCCAGGGAACATTTAGAAGGAAACAGCAGAGACAGTGAAATTGCCTTCCATGTGAAATGAATACGAGTGTAGCTTTGGGAAGAGAAGAGAAGGGAGGAAAGAGAGACAATGAGAGGAGAGGCGAGCAGAACAGCCAGCGAGAAAGCTATTGCCTGAATTCAATACGAGAGATCCTACAGTAGGGCAGGTAGAGAACTTTTACAAACAATTTCATTTGAACTTGTGTTCCTGATATGTGATCTTCTTGGATACCCCAACTCTGTGTTGTCTAGCCTCATGCCCTAAGGTTTCACGAGTTTTGGGAAAATAAAAATGGCTGAATTCCATGCCTGCGTCAAGGTGGAAGAAGGGGGTCGAGAAGTGCCATGGATGATGACGTTTTCATGAGGTCAAGTTTAATAGAAGAAACCTGGTACCACAAGTGACAGTGACAAAGTACATCCCAGGATGCACAGGAATTTTGGAGATGACCTCAAGCTCCCCATGAAATTTGGAAAGGTGTGAAAACAATTGTATTTAAATCTTAAAGGCAGGAGGCATCAGCTGACACCTGGGTTGCATTGATACAATTAAAAATAAATACCATGTCACTGCGCAGCTTTATGTACTTCCCCCCACATATCATAAGCATTTTCATGTTTTTGAAAATATATTCTATCTAAATCTGAATTCTTAAAAACTGTACTATGATTTATATCCTATTCCCATTCAAATACATAAAATGAAATTTTATAAGCCTGCTACTTTGGATGATAATGGAAGATATTTGTGCAGTTGTTATAAATTCATTTGGGTAGGTTTGGACAAATATTTAATTTTTATTGTGTACCTATAAATAACTAAATGCTGTAATAGCCAACGAGTTGTCCTCTTAAATTTTAAGTAGTAAAATTGCATAAAATGTGCCAAAACCTCAAAATAAATGTAATGTGCTGAGTTTAAATGATGTGGACAATTAAAACAGATTCGTGTGGTTGTTTTCCTTCTTCAAAATTGATTTTCCTCTTACTCCTGCATTATTCTTCAACTCTTGGATGTAAGGGTGAAGACACAGACTGAGTCTTCCTTATGCTATGAGGCTAGTTTACTTCTTTGTTTAATTTTTTATTTAAAACAGTTTTTATGGGTACACAGTGGGTGTATACATTTATGGATATGAGAAATTTTGATACAGCCATACGATGTGTAATAATCATGTAATAATCACATCAGGGTCAATGGGGTATCTAGCTTACTTCTTTGTTTTTTCAAAACTGAGTATGGATGGATTTTCCTGGCACATAAAAACTCTTCATTTGTTTTTAAGACAAAATACTGATCGTGAATATCAGCTGTTAATACAAGCAGATGCATGGACCTGTGATACCAGGTGTGAAAGCATCAAGCAGAGCACTTGGCTCTTAACCAGGAGCTGAAGACTTGCTTCTCCCTTTCCTTCCTTCCCATGACCTCTTCTGACATGTCCAGTTCAAAATTGCAATTTTTCTGACTTTGAGATTTAAGGAATTTTCTTAAACTTCATAAAAGAACAAATACAACTGAAAACAAATTAACGCTTGACTTTTTTTTGTTATTTTTTTGAGTCAGAGTCTCACTCTGCTGCTCAGGCTTGCCCAGGCTGGAATGCAGTGGTACAATCTTGGCTCACTGCAACCTCCGCCTCCCGGGTTCAAGTGATTCTCCTGCCTCAGCCTCCTGAGTAGCTGGGATTACAGGCATGCGCTGTCATGCCCAACTAATTGTTGTGTTTTTAGTAGAGACGAGGTTTTTCCATGTTGGCCAGGCTGGTCTCGAACTCCTGACTTCAGGTGATCCACTTGCCTCGGCCTTCCAAAGTGCTGGGATTACAGGCGTGAGCCACCGTACCTGGCCTAACACTTGACTTTTAAGGGGCCAATATCACTGTGATTCTAAAATCTAAGGAGATGTTAATGCTGGCCTCTGCATCTACACTTGGAAGATCCTTCCCAGATAAGTGTTGTAACCAAATGTCTCCCACCTGTGGGTTAGAGGCCCCCAGAGATTCTCTAGAAGGTATAGCGTGTCAGGGAATTATATGGGAATCAAATAGGTTTTGTAGTTGTGTGTATGTGGAACCACCTGTTAAATATGTATAGATGCTATTGTAATTAATGAAATAAAAATTCATTGAAATGTATTGCTAAATTAATAGTAGCTGTTTCTAGAAATTTCTTCAGTCAGTGAAATACTAGAAATATAACTATTACTATGTGGCTGTGATAATCTCTTTTTATGTTTAAGAAAGGAGCTGGGCACAGTGGCTCACGCCTGTAATCCTGGCACTTCGGGAGGCTAAGGTGGGAGGATAACTTGAGCCTAGGAGTTCGAGACCAGCCTGGACCACAAAACAAGACCCACTCTCCTCTCCTCCTCTGCTGCCACCTACAATAAATTAAAAATTAGCTGGGCTTGGCAGATTGCACCTACAGTCCCAGCTACTCTGGAGCCTGAGGCAGGAGGATCACTTGAGCCCAGGAGTTTGAGGTTATAATGTGATATGATCACACCATTTCTCTCCAGCCTGGGCAACAGAGGAAGACCCTGTCTCAAAAACAAACAAACAAACAAGCAAGCAACAATACAGAAACCAATAAATGTTCATGTAATAGCAAAAAAAAAAAAAAGAAACAACCTAAAAGCCTAACAGTAGGGGGCTGGTACATGAAAGAGTATACATTTTTGGCTGGGCAAAGTGGTTCACACCTGTAATCCCAGAACTTTGGGAGGCCGAGGAGGAGGGTGGATCACCTGAGATCAGGAGTTCGAGACCAGCCTGGCCAGCTGAGTAAAACCCCGTCTCTACTAAAAATACAAAAATTAGCCAGGTGTGGTGGCAGGTGCCTATAATCCCAGCTACTCAGGAGGCTGAGGGAGGTGAGTCACTTGAACCCGGGAGGCAGAGGTTGCAGTGAGCCGAGATGGCGCCACTACACTCCAGCCTGGGCGACAAGAGTGAGACTTTTTTTTTTTGAGACAAGAGTGAAATTCTTGTCTCAAAAAAAGTACATTTTTATAATTGAAATATTAGGCAGCCATTAAAAATTATGTTGTAGGGTCAAATATCAAAAAACAAGGAAAAATATGTTAGCAGAATATTACTTATGGAAAAAAGCAGGTTTTAAATCAGTATCACGGCATTTATTGGTAGATACCCAACAAATTTGTGTGTGTATATTATATATATATATATATATATCTCACATAGAATAAAAGGATGTCATAAGGGTATTGTCTCTGGGTAGTAGAAGTAGGGATTTTTTCTTTTCATTTATTTTCATGTTCTAACTGTTCTATAATTTCAGTTATAAGACAAAATTTAAATTTTAAGGGCCCTCTTATGAAAGACTTTGCTATTATCCTATAAATAAATCAGTGTTCCTGACCTTTGACCTTTTCAACCCACTAAAAAATGCTAAGGTTGTTTAATATTTTGGATGTGTGAGATGACACTGATGAGCTTTTGCTTGAAGCCCTCTCCCTCACCCCGTCTTCTGTGTCAGTCCTGTTAATGATGTGACTTAATGTGCTGTTATCGTAACCCTGGGGAGAAAGCGCAGCTGGGCACTTCTTTCTCAGGAACAAGAGCGGCCTTCCCTAATGGCTGTAAGAAGATGTTGAGTCATGTAAGAGAAGTGTGGAGATAAAGAAACATCCTCCCTTACTCTAAACAACAATGGGTGCCTGTACGGGTGTGGGCAGCATGTATGTGCAGTGTCTTTCACTAGGGAAAATGGTAATTAGAGCCACTGTTGCTCTGGGCGATAGTGAGCCATTATTGCCCTTTTCCCAAGCTTGCAGGTGGAGAGAATTATGTTGCCTTAATAATGAGTCTCTTAAGTGCCAGCTGTCATATAGCATGGCAGTCCTATATGCTAACAAAGCCTTCATTAAATGGTTTGCTCCCAATCATTTGCCTGCTCTTTTTGCCTTTCTAGCAACTGACAACTTGGCCCCTCCACCCCTGCCTCCAGACCTTCCGTGGACACCCTTAATCACTGCAAGAGCAGCCTGTGCCGTGCTTGGTGAGATGGTAATTTTTTTAATCCTACGTGTCTTCATATTATTTTTATGCCCTATTTCAAAAGTTTTTAAACGAGGTTGGTAGCTTACATTCTGAGCTATCATTCATTCCATGGCAAAATAATAATTGCTAATTTTCTTCTTCAGAGAACCAGAGCTTTATCAGGAATAACATTATGCAAATGACTATGCAAATGCCAACCAGAAGAGTACAGTATCTGGAAAAAAAGTTCAGATAAAACCTTCAGAACACATCCAAAGTTGGCTGGAAAAAAGAACTGAACATTTTAAACTATAAGGTCACCATGGTAGCAAAGGGAATGTATTACTAATAAGAATTTTGCAAGAAAGCTCTGCACTTAAAGTAAAAGAGGTAGTGCATGCATTCATATTTATTCTAGCTTAATTTATTTATGACATTATGGTTGTCTTTGCCAACTGTTAAGTCCCCTTGGGGTGGGACTCTTCATCCTTTGTGTGGTGTCTAATGGTTCAAAACGCTTCGTGTTCAACCTTCTGAGGCTTAAAAAAATAATCCTCTATTTTTTCTACTTTCTATATATTTTCTTATCATTAGTATTTTTAATTTTCTCATGCTAAATCTTACTGGAAGAAAGTTCATGGAAATACTACAGAGAAAAATGCTCAATTTTTTCAAAACATAACTTTTAAGGTATTGGTAAGGAAATTGTGTCTTTTGGGGAGACTGAGGCGGGCAGATCACGAGGTCAGGAGTTCGAGACCAGCCTGATGAACATGGTGAAACACCGTCTCTACTAAAAATACAAAAATTAGCTGGGCATGGTGGCAGGTGCCTGTAATCCCAGCTACTTGGGAGGCTAAGGCAGAAGAATTGTTTGAACCTGGGAGGCGGAGGTTGCAGTGAGCCGAGATCGCACCATTGCACTCCAGCCTGGGCAACAGGGCGAGACTCTCTCTCTCTCTCTCTCTCTCTCTCTCTCTCTCTCTCTCACACACACACACACACACACACACAAAAAAAAAAAAAAAAAAAGAAAAAAGAAATTATGTCTTTAAAAACTATACGTTATTCCTCAGGACACACCCTTTGAAACACCTGGAAAGAAGCCTGTTTTCAGCATAAAAGGAATTCCAACACTGTTTATTTCACCTGTGTGATGTATGCATCTATTTAATGACCAAATAAAGGAAAAGTTATTATTTAGTAAGCTTTGTGGTAATAAACTGGAGGTTTTAATTTTATTCTATCTTTTTAAAAGACCAACTATTTAAATTTAAGAGAAGAGTATTTGAAAGGCCTTCGATTTAAAATTTACGTAAGTAAAATGTATACCCAAATTTGACCAATATGATAGCCAAAGGAAAACAAAACCCAAAGGCTGGCTAGGTGTGGTGGCTTATGCCTATAATTCCAGCACTTTGGGAGGCTGAGGTGGGCAGATCACCTGAGGTCAGGAGTTTGAGACCAGCCTGGCCAACATGGTGAAACCCCATCTCCACTAAAAATACAAAAATAGCCTGGTGTGGTGGCGCACGTCTGTAGTCCCAGCTACTTGGGAGGCTGAGGCAGGAGAATCGCTTGAACCTGGAAGGTGGAGGTTGCAGTGAACCAAGACTGCGCCACTGCACTACAGCCTGGGTGAGCGAGACTTCATCTCAAAAAAAAAAAGAAAAAAGAAAAAAAAAAAAATCCCCAAAACAAACAAACAAACAAAAACAAAACTTGCCCTGGTCTGAAATTCCCAACATAAAGTCCCTTTCTCTGATGCAAATCTTCTGTCAGAAGATGTGGACACATTGGACCAGAGTCAGTCAAGGTGGGCTGCCCACATCTGAATCATGGGGTGCTTACTGAAAAACGCAGATGCTTGGGCCCACCAAGCTCTGCTGAGTCAGGACCACTATGTCTGTGTGGCCTGAGATTTGCATTTTCAGCACTCTGAAGTGCTATATTATACCATGAAAAATTAGGAAGGGCTAATTCATGAATTCCCTTATAGAGGCCCCTTCAGGAAGGAGACAAAGAAGAGTTTTATAATGGGAGGGTAGGGGTGGTTGCAGCGGGAGATGGGCCTCGGGGAGAGTTCAGAGATGGAAAGGGGATCAAACATGGGAAGGATAGAAGGTGGAAGCTCTTGAAGAAAACTTCAGTGACTTAACTCCTTTGTCCAAGGCTAGACAGCCACAGAAGCTTCTGGGGTGATAGAGCTCTGTACCTCGCATCCCCAGGCTTTGGTGTCTCATGACCCTGAACAGAACTCCAGCTACTACCCACGTTAATTAACAACTCTGAACCTCAGCTTCCCATCTGAACTGGGTATAAAGTAGAGCTTTGATGAGGATTAAAAGTAACTGAACCAGGAAGATAATTTAACGTGATGACTAAGGGTGTGGTTTTGGAGTTGGGCTTCCAGGCTTCATGTCCCAGCTCCAGCATTTACTACTTGCGTGACCTTGGCAGGTTATTTAAACTGTCTGCACCTCAGTTTCCTCATCTATTTAGTGGTGCTAAAAAATTAATACATAGCCCTTAGGGTAGTTGGGGGGAGTAGGCATTAAATGAGAAAATACATGTTACAAATCTGTGACAGTACCTAGCATATAATGCACAACTCAATAAATGTTACCACCTCTCATCATTATTTCATATATCAAGCAGCTGGCACCTGGTGGGAATTTAATAAATGATAGCTATTATTAGTAGAAATAATCACTCCTGGCTTCAAGACAGGCCAAAACCCTCTTTATTGCCAAAACCCTATGACACAATCCTGGCTGAGTCCCCATGCCTTGTTCGTAGTCTGTCATGACAATGCCACTGAGGTTATTTGGGATAACATGTGGCCAGGAGAGTTATTGTGCAGTGGTATACGCACATATAATTGAGCAGAGAGGTTTCTGAATGTTTTATGAAGGTGTGTGGGTGGAGGGGTCGATTGCCCTGGGGAAGCTGCAGGAGCCTCTCTCCCTCCTTCTGCTTGGAGAACCTGGTAGCTGTGGCAACAGCAACAGCAGAGAGACGGATCTTTCGGAAAGTAATGGACACACTAGAAAAATATTTGGAAATCCGTGACCTGTACTCATTTGATTCAAAGCCTATCATATTCCCTCAGGAATCTGTTGTTGTTATTTGCCTGTTCACCACAGCAAAGATTACTTCTTTTTCAAGACTTGAAACAATGATCATGTATGTATATTTTTCCCGATGGGCACCGTGTTTTAATCCCTCTGTTCTTAAAATTTACCAATTTGTATTTGCTGCCCAGTTCTTTATCCTTTGTTGCCACATAAATCCTGCAATCTTGGTAGAAAAATAAAGAATGCAGGAGAGCTGTTTGACCTTTGCTCCTTGCTGGGCATTGGTGTCATTTATAGTTATTAGAGTGGGGACAGAACGGAACTCATTGATGGCTGAGCGGATGGGGAGAGAACGGGAAATGGGGAAGTGGGGAAAAGAAAGAGAGAGGGAGGAGAGCACAGATTACCACAAGAATCTCATGTTGTGCTTTCACTTTGGGCAAATATGACACTACTAGTCCTTTGTGGGAGCTTGAAAAGGCACGCAGGGGAAAGAAGTCTCTGGAATAAACAGTATGACCTTGGCTGCCATGGCTCTGCTACTTTGGTTTTGCAGAACTGAAATAAATGGATGCTAGTGAATTTGCATCAATTCCATTTAAGGCTTTAAAAAGACATATGGATAACATTATTGGCTAGAGACCCTTAAGAAAACTAAGGTAAATTCTTCTCATGGCTCAAGCTAAGTCTTATAGCGGTTAAAAATTGAAAGCCTTAGGCTGAAAAGCTGAAGGTCTCTATGTTACCATTGCTAAACCATTGGTTTACTGGGTAGTAGGGCTGGGGATCAATCTAAAAACCTGTCAAGCATGGTTTTTTTAAAAAGTAAAACAGATAGGTCAGGTGCGGTGGCTCATGCCTACAATCCCAGCACTTTGGGAGGCTGAAGCAGTTGGATCAATCGAGGTTGGGAGTTCAAGACCAGCCTGGCCAACATGGTGAAACCCTGTCTCTCCTAAAAATACAAAAATTAACCAGGCATGGTGGTGTGTGCCTGTAATCCCAGCTACTAGGGAGGCTGAGGCAGGAGAATTGCTTGAACCCAGGCAGTGGAGGTTGCAGTAGCCGAGATCACACCACTGCACACCAGCCTGGGTGACAGAGTGAGACTCCATTTAAAAATAAAATATAAATAAATAAGTAAAACAGACAACTTGCTTGTTCTCATGGAATACATGACAACCGTAAGCAAATGAAATGCACAGCATAAACCACAAAAATTTTAATTAACAAAAAATGTAGTAAGAGAGGAAATAAGATTTGTTGTCAATGTAAATATTTTAAAAACAGTGATTCTTCAGATCAGGCTAAAATTAATGTCACTATTAAAGTTTCAGACAACTTTGTAACTTGGGCAAAGAAACATTTATTGAGCACCTACTCTGTGCTGGATACTGTGCTATACCATGGGTATATAGTGATAAACAAGGAGACAGAGGCTGGCTTCAATGTAAGGACCTTACACTCTACTGGGAAAGATTAAAAAACCAACAAACAATGATGCAAATGCAGGACCCATAATGCAAGAGTACAGGCACTTAATAGGTGTCACTTTGGGGGCCCTCTACTGATGGCTACAGATGGTGTAAGCTATTTTTGAAGAATTAATGATGGGAGAGATCTCCTAACCACATGTTATCCCAGATAACCTCAATGGCACTGTTATGTCTTGAAGACAGCGTTTGAGTTGGACCTTAAAGGAAGCTTAAAACTTCAACAAAGATGTGGAGGGCAAGTTCTTCTCGAATGAGGCACAGCAGTGGTGGATACCTCCACTCAGCTGGGCTGCAGAGTGTGTGTATGAGAGAAGTGAGATGTCAGCTGGTGTTACATTGAGCGGTTTGGACTTCACGGAGAAATACTGAGCCATCAATATTTTTGAACAGGAAGGTGACATGATCAAAGAGATCATTTAGGAATCTTAATCTGGTGCAGTTGGGCAGAAGGATTGTCAGGAAGCGGGTATGGAGGCTGGAGATCAAACAAAAGGGTGAAGTCAGAGGCTCAGTGGGAATGATCCAGTCCAAATAGGATATAATCCATTGAAACAGAAATGAAAGAAACTGTCAGTAGTCAAGTTTTATGGTTTAGAAACTAAGATGTTAATAAAAAAAATTTGATTACCAGCTCGACAGTATATAGGTAGCTTTGCTACATTCTGAGGCTACAAACTGCTTGCTCCAATCAACTCAGTAAAAATAACTGCATCTCTAATATTTTTATTGTTCAACTAGATCCTCTGTGACAGCATCTAAGGGCAGCATAAAGCAAAACCTAAAAATACATGCATACCATTTAGTCTGTTTTATGAACATTTTTGTATTTGTGTGTGTGTTCGGTAATTTCTGGGTGAGGAACTTAGGTAGAATAAATCAGTTTGAAAATGGCAATGTTAGCCTCACCAAGGTTGGCTTTTTAAGAAGATTATGAACCATTATTTGGGAGGTTATTCTATTTTTTTTTCCTGAAGTACAACTTCTTATTCCCGAGGAAAAATATTAAACTTTCTGATAATGAACTATGTGACAGATGAGACTTACAGCAAGCTGTTCTGCAGTTCCTGCCACAGGAGAGTGCTGTTACCTGTGAACAGTCTGACAGACTACAGGAAGAACTTGGCTTAAGTCTCTCAAAGAAAGAAAGAAAGAGAAATTGGAAAATGAAGTTTGAGATACTGGCTTTAACTTGTGATAATAATAGGTATTAATAGGTATTCCAAATAGAAAAGAAAACTTGGAATTTTGAGAGGTGTGGAATGGAGACTTTAAGCATATGATACAGGCTACTTCAATATATATCATTCCTTATTCATTGATGCTGTTGTTCCCCTCTTTTCTCTACAAAGAGTCACAAACGAGAAAAATCAAAGAACTGACAACCAGGGCTGAGCCACTTGGTCATATTCCATTTTGCGAGCATATGCTCCATATAATATTTATGAAGGATATTTGTAATTGGTAGGAAAATGATCTAGGGTGCTGCTCTGAATTAGAAAGTGCATGTAATTAGGGATCTATTTCCCTGAGCAATTATCATTTTACAGGTAAAGGTCTGGTCTGTAATCTGAGGTCATTAACTCTTAAATACAATGCTGCTAAAGAAGTCTTCAGAGTTTTCACTCTCAAAGAGACTGTCTTGAATCCTTCCATTTGAATATGGCTTTCCTCCCATTGTGCACTTTTCTTTTCTTTTTTGTGTGTCAGATGTACTCTCTTTTTTAGAAAAGAATTATCTATTTTTTTTTTTTTTTGGTACAGTGGCCGGATCTCAGCTCACTGCAAGCTCCGCCTCCCGGGTTCACGCCATTCTCCTGCCTCAGCCTCCCGAGCAGCTGGGACTACAGGCGCCCACCACCACGCCCAGCTAATTTTTTGTATTTTTTTTTTTTAGTAGAGACGGGGTTTCACTGTGTTAGCCAGGATGGTCTCGATCTCCTGACCTCGTGATCCGCCCGTCTCGGCCTCCCAAAGTGCTGGGATTACAGGCTTGAGCCACCGCGCCCGGCCAAGAATTATCTATTACTCATACTATTTGCTTAACTCTCTCTTCTCCAGTTAGTTGATAAGTTTCACGAGGCTGTATATCTAGCCATCTAGCTCTGACCTCCTCTCTGAGCTTCATTTTTCTTTTCTTTTCTTTTCTTTTTTTTTGAGACAGAGTTTTGTTCTTGTTGCCCAGGCTAGAATGCAATGGTACAATCTTGGCTCACCGCAACCTCCCGCTCCCGGGTTCAACGATTCTCCTGCCTCGGTCCCCCGAGTAGCTGGAATTACAGGAGCCTGCCACCACGCCCGGCTAATTTTGTATTTTTAGTAGAGATGGGGTTTCTCCATATTGGTCAGGCTGGTCTGGAACTCCCGACCTCAGGTTATCCACCCGCCTTGGCCTCCCAAAGTGCTGGAATTACAGACGTGAGCCACCATGTCCAGCCTGAGCTTCATATTTCTACATCCAGCTGCCAACTTAACTTTTCTACTTGGATATTTAATAATCACCTCAAATTTATCATGGCCCAAACAACTCCTCACCCCAAGCAAACGTGCCTCTCCCGCAGACTTCTCGGCTGCAAACCCAGGAGCCATCACTGACTCTGCTCTGTCCTTCACACGCTATGGCCAGTCCATCAAGAAAGAAGTCCCTGTCATTCCAACCTTCAAATACGCGCGGAGTCTACCTGCTTCCCATCATTTCCACTGCTACAATCCTAGTCCAACCACCATGTTATCTCTGCCATTGCCTTTGCACCTGCCTCCTTGGCAGAGGGATACTTTAAAAGGGGATTCAGTTCAAACCATTTCCCTGCTTAAAAAACTCCAGTGGCTTCCTATCACAGTCAGAGTAAATTCTAAGCCCCTTACCCGGTCTGCCAAGACCCTGGGGTATCTGACAGCCATCTGTCACTTTCTCCTTTATTCACTTCAGTGGGTCAGTTGTAATAGCCTTCTTTGAGATTCTTAGAGAAGCACAGAGCCTTTGCAAGCCTCTTCGTAGAACGTTCTCCAGATCTAGTCTGTCTTATTTGCCATAGTATCTCGAGTACCAGAAAGAGCAGCTAGAATGTGGGGGACACCAGGCTGGGTGCGGTGGCTCACCCTGTAATCCCAGCACTTTGGGAGGGTGAGATGGGCGGATCACCTGAGGTCAGGAGTTCAAGATCAGCCTGACCAATGTGGAGAAACCCTATCTCTACTAAAAATACAAAATTAGCCACTCATGGTGGCGCATGCCTGTAATCCCAGCTACTTGGGAGGCTGAGGCAGGAGAATTGCTTGAACCCGGGAGGCAGAGGCTGTGGTGAGCCGAGATCATGCTGTTGCACTCGAGCCTGGGCAACAAGAACAAAACTCTGTGTCAAAAAAATAAAAAATAAAAAAATAAAGTATATGGGGGACATCAGTACTTGCTGGTTAGAGGAATGAATAAAATTAGCGTTGTGGAAGTCAAATATAGTCAAAGTATTATCAAGACCAGGGCAAATCCAGATCACCTAGAAAACTGAGAAAAATGGAAGGAGATGTAGAAAAGAAGGTCAGATCTATATATACATGAGAAGATTTATACAGAAGATATGTTTTAATATGATAAGAATCCATTGTATTCTAGTGATTATGTTATCATAAGAAATAATATACTAACAATTTTCATAATTCTTTAATGATAATACTAAAATATTCCTTAAGATGAGAAGAGGTAATATTTAAAAGTACATTCTAAGTCCATTTGTACCTTGATTTTTGCATAGATGACTCATAATAACAAGTATTTTGCATACAAATTTGAATGTGGGAAACGTACAGGGGCATTGCAAATAAGAAATGTAACTATTCAGCTAATATTTGAATGAGTGCTGCTGTAGATGGTGAGAGCACACGAGACCACTTTCCAAATCAAGCCCCAAGTCAAATGCCTTTTTAAATGAAATTGAACATATACAAAATACTAGTTTCAATGTTGGACAACAAAATTATATAATTAGTCTTCCACCTTAGGCTATCTCTTTGTCAATAGCATAAATTTCTACTCTTTCATAAAGGGCTGACAATTGACTTATTCCATGGTTAAAGAAGGCCTGTTACCAAATGAGCAAGCCTATTTATTGTAGAATTTAATTCAGCTTTCTTGTTTGTCCATTAAAAAACACATACAGAAAACTTTTATAAGGAAACCTTTTAGCTTTTCTTCCCTAAGGATTGCTATTAAAAAGCACACCAAAGCAAGGAAGATTTGAGCTATTTTAAAATATGTAACCCATAGTAATGAATTAATTACCATATAATACTTAAAGCTTTGATTATTCGAACATGAGAGCTTCCATTATTAATGATTGCTTATGAAATTAATCTTTCTAATTTCCATTATGATTCAAATTAACTTGATTAGTTGGTCTCATGATTCACATTTCTATCAACCTCTACTTTTAATTTCTGAAGCATGAAATGACACAAAAGGTCTTTGGGGGGAAAACCACTTAAAATTAAGATTTTACTTTGATGTAGTAAGTAAATGAATTGAATTAGATGAATAGCAATTGAACTTTGCTTTCATTCACACACTGTCCTCTGGTGTTTAAATGTCTACATTACATGTTAAAATGAAAACCCAAGATCAAATGCAAAAAGTTAATAGCTTCTTGCACTTGGGAAGGTCCGTTTAACTTTATGTTTGGTCTAATAATTATCTGCCCTATCAAGATTGTGAGTGGATAAAAAATTCAAATGACTTGATAAAAACTCAGTGCTTTCTAATAACACAGACTGCAGGTTTATAGAACACATATTTATGCTGACAGGATAGAGACTATGTTTTTAAAAGTGCACTTGGAGATTTCTTTTAAAGTGAAATCATTTGGTACTGAAGAGTTCACTTCATTTCCCTCCTACATGTTCTTACTGAAGACTCTTCACTAGAGGTTTTGAAGAAGGAGAATTTAGTGATGGTCTAGTGTAGCCATCAGGAGCAATTAGGCCCTGAATCAGGGCTTCGGCTCATTTCGGAATTCTGTAATCCTAGCAAACATTCCCCAATTGCTTCAACTTGATTGCTTCTTCCAACACCTTCTCTCTCTTGATTTAAACTGAAACCAGAGTTAAAATTTTCTTAATGTTTTTTGTTTCAATTTAGTTTACAATTTATATATGTGTGTGTGTGTGTGTGTGTATATATACACACACACATATATATACACATACATATACATATATACACACACATATACACATATACATATACACACACACACACATATACCTTACATGTCTCATTTTAAATCTTTTGGATTGGCTGGAGTCTAGACTTGTCGATTTAATTGTTTTTTAATTTTTTTAGCGGTTTGTTTGCCCCATTGTCTTCTAAGTGATGACTGTAATCATGCTGCCTTTTCAAATGTCATGAATGTAATTTTATTTGTTTAGTACAGTTGACTGAGGAAGCCCGGTGAGGTCCATGACCAGGGTCTGGAAAATGATAAATGTTAGCCTCAGGGAATTTATCATTTTATGACAATATGTTCACTAAGGGAAAGTCATTCCAAGTAATTAGCATGATGCCATCAGGGAAAAGCTACTTTTTGAGAGCAATGATTTTTTTTTTTTTTTTTTGCAGGTAAATATATTTATCTGAAGCTGGAAGAACACTTTCAGACATAATGGGAGCATTCCCTCATGGAGAGTGAGGGTGGCCTAAATGACCTTGTAAGTGATTTTTGATACGAGGAGTCTGTGACCCAGAATATGCTTTTATAAATTTCCCACCGTGGGGCACTGATGAATGACACCCAGCAAAACCTGAACATGTGATCTCCAAAACATGGGAAATTTACTCTTGGAGTGATTTATGCCCAGGAAAATTAGGACTAGCAATCATTTGATGCTGGTTCTTGGAAGACCTTAAAGGATTTAAACATTGAAAAAGGAATGCATCATACAGGTCACTGCCTTGATATATTACAGCCCTGCAAATTACATTGGGATGTTCTGTTTTCAAAGGCTCATGAGGGCAGAGAGCATCCCTGGCTTTGCCCACTATCAAATTCACTGCTCCTAGCAAAATGTCTGGCATGTAATAAGCATTCAATAAATATTTGTTGGGGGACTGGATAGTGAAATTTGGCATGGTAAACCAAAACTATTCAAATTATAATATTTTAAACTTTCCACTATTGATTATCTATCTTTTGTCTGTCTGTCCGTCCATCCATCCATCCATCCATCCATCCATCCATCCTTATATCTAGAAAAAAGACTATTCTGCAATTTGTGAGAACTAATATGAATGGCTTCATTTTTTATAAAGAAAGAACTTACACTGGCCGGGCGCAGTGGCTCACGCCTGTAATTCCAGCACTTTGGGAGGCCGTGGCGGGCAGATAGCTTGAGCTCAGAAGTTTGAGACCAGCCTTGCCAACAGGGTGAAACCTTGACTCTACTAAAAATACAAAAATTAGCTGGGTGTAGTATCTTAAGCCTGTAATTTCAGCTACTTAGGAGGCTGAGGCAGGAGAATTGTTTGAACCCAGGAGGCAGCAGTTGCAGTGAGCTGAGATTGCTCCACTGCACTCCAGCGTGGGTGACAGAGCGAGACTCCATCTCAAACAAACAAACAACTTACTGAAGTCTTCATGCCTGCTGCCTGACTGGCATGGATGGAGTCACTGTGGTTTGAGGTCTGGCCCTCAGCTTGCAGGTTCAGATCCTGGATTTTGTGGCTCAACTGCTGATGTTACTACTACCTCAAAAATCTGCTCTTTTGCTATTACTACCAGTAATAGGTATTTGCTTGGTTATTTTTTTGTTTTGTTTTGTTTTGTTTTGAGACAGGGTCTCACTCTGTCACCCAGACTAGAGGGCAGTGGTGTGATTGCAGCTCACTGTAACCTTGAATTCCTGGGCTCAAGTGATCCTCCTACCTCAGCCTCCTGAATAGCTAGGACTACAGGTGCATGCTACCATGCCTGACTAATTTGTAAAAAACTATTTGTAGAGATGGGGTCTCACTATGGTTACCCAGACTGGTCATGAACTCCTGGCCTCAAGTGATTCTCCTGCCTTGGCCTCCCAAAATGCTGGGACTACAGATGTGAGCCACAATGCCCACCTAATAGGTACCATTTATCAGCGGTTTAATAATCTGCCAGGCTCAGTGTCTTAAATCTATTACCTTATTTTATCCTCACAACAACTAACTTCCTGTGATCAATTTTATCATTGCTCTCTCTTTTTTTTTTTCTTTTTGAGATGGAGTTTCACTCTTGTTGCCCAGGCTGGAGTGCAATGGCATGATCTCGGCTCACTGCAACCTCCGCCTCCCAGGTTCAAGCAATTCTCCCGCCTCAGCCTCCCAAGTAGCTGGGATTACAGGCATGTTCTGCCACACCTGGCTAATTTTGTATTTTTAGTAGAGATGGGGTTTCACCATGTTGGTCAGGCTGGTCTCAAACTTCCGACCTCAAGTGATCTGCCCACCTTGGCCTCCCAAAGTGCTGGGATTACAGGCATGAGCCACCGCTCCCGACCATCATTGCTCTCATTTTTATAGAAGAAGAAACTGAAATTCAGAATGGTTAAATAATTTGCTCTAAATTACACAGCTATACTGAAATAAAAACAAGAACGCCAATCTTATAATAAAAAGAATAGAATTTAGGTATTACAATAAAGACATTTTAAGAAATACTTTCAATATAGTAAGAGAAAAAGAAATACCAATTCAAGGTTACAAAAATTGTAGTTTAGCTTAAATATCCAGTCTTCTCAGTGTGTCTCTATGACTACAAACCCAAAAATCTACTTCATGAATGTGAAGCCCCAGTTCAGCGACTCTCTCTGCCTCTCGATAAGTCGTGGGATATAACTGTTTGGGAAAAAGCAGCCCTGAATCTTCCTTCACTACTGGAAGGCCAATGACTGCTTCCCTGTCACTGTTGGAACTTCTCAGTCCTTTATTCTGGCCAGACTGGGTGTGGACCCCAATCTTTGATTAGCTTTAGCAACGCTGTGGAGAGTAACATGAGTTGCATAATGTGGCTTGCCAGATACTGTTTGCATGCTTGAACTTGGAGCCATCAGCAGGAATGTGGTGTAGATTCAGTCTGGGCTTGTCTCTTTGTTCAACTTTCTTTAACCCTTACCACTCAGGAGTACGCTAAGCACTCTAACCCCAGGCTTATTGTATTAGGAACTCCCTGGGTTTGGGTTCAAGTATCTTTATTTAAAAGCTTCCCTAAGAGATTATTATTGTTTTTGTTTTGTTTTGTTTTGTTTTGTTTTGAGACAGAATCTCGCTCTGTCACCCAGGTTAGAGTGCAGTGGCACAATCTCAGTTCACTGCAACCTCCACCTCCCGGGTTCAAGTGATTCTCCAGCCTCAGCCTCCCGAGTAGCTGGGATTGCAGGTGCGTGCCACCATGCCTGGCTAATTTTTATATTTTTTAGTAGAGATGGGGTTTTGCCATGTTGGCCAGGCTGGTCTCGAATTCCTGACCTCAGGTGATCTACCTGCCTCAGCCTCCCAAAGTGCTAGGATTACAGGTGTGAGCCTCCATGCCTGGCCAAGAGACTATTATTCTAAGTGAAACAACTCAGGGATGGAAAACCAAACATCGTATCTTCTTGCTGATATGTGGGAGCAAAGCTATGAGGATGCAAAAGCATAAGAATGATACAATGGACTTTGGGGACTTGGGGGCAAGGGTGGAAGGGGGGCTATAAAAGACTACAAATAGTGTACAGTGTATACTGCTTGGGTGATGGGTGTACCAAAATCTCACAAATCACCACTGAAGAACTTACTTATGTAACCAAATACCATCTGTACCCCAATAACCTATGGAAAAAAAATTAAAGCTCCCCCAAGGATTCAGAGCAACTAGATTGTGGAAACACAAGTTAAAGACCTTGAAATCCAGGCCTGAAAGAGTGAGGTCAAGGGACAGAGCGGGGAGAGAGCAACGGTGTCCCCTGCAACACCACCACCCCTACCTAAGACATACCCAGTCTCCTAACAGACACCTTCCTCTTTCTGTGATGACTGACACCAGAAGGCTCCCTCCCTCCAGGGAGACCAGCCTAACCAAGACCTAAAGTCATCTTTACGTACAACACCATTCATACAAACACTTCTTCGGGAGAAAATTATGCAATGACCATCATCATAATAGTCACTGAACACTTGCTATGTGCCTGGCATAGTCTAAGTGCTTACAGATATTATCTCAATTAATAGACTATATATGTATCTATATTGATACATATGACTGTATATATATTAGATTATTACACAGAGATATAAGGCTTATGTAGATATAATAACTTGTGTGAGGTCAGGGTAGGGTTTTGTACCCAAAACAGAGATGTTGTTTTGAGAGATGTTGTTTTGAGACAATAAATAATGAAAAATAATACTATTTCCTTGTTTGTTTCCTTTTTATGTGCTTCCCACTACACTTTGAGAATAGTGAGCTCAGGGACCATGTCTGTCTTACTCACTGCTCTATCCCATGTGCATATTGCAGTGCACAGCACACTGGAGGCCCAAAGATATGTATCAAATGCATGAATAAAAGGGAACTAAAATGCTGAAAAAAGTGTACTTTTACACTGATAAAAAGTGTATTTTCTGTGGGAAAACCTATGTGGGAAACCAGATTACATTCAGATTCAGAGCAAAGAAGGTTATTTGGAAGATACTGTTGGCTGGTAGCACCACACAATGATGCCATCTGTCTCCTTGACCATTTCTGCTAAGAGGGATTGTGATCAGCACACCCTCTTTCCTGAACATAAATGTGTTTTTGTTTTGTTTTTAAATAACAGCTTTATTTACATACTACACAATCTACCCCTTTAAATTGTACAATTCAGTGGTTTTTGTATATTCACAAAGTAACACATCCATCACCACTCTCTAATTCCAGAACGTTTTCATCACCCCAAAAAGTACCCCTTAGCAGTTGCTTCTTATTTGCCCTTCCCCTCGGTCCTTGGCAACTACTAATCTACTTATTGTCTCTATGGATTTGCCTATTTTGAACATTCCATATAAACAAAATTATATAAGTATATGTTCTTTTTTGTCTGGCTTCTTTTTGAACTTAGCATAATGTGTTCCAGATTCATTCATGTTGCAGCATGAATCAGTACTCATTTCTATTTATTCCTATGTAGTATTCCATCATATTGACATACTGCATTTTGTTTTTCCACTCTTGAGTTGGTGGACATTTGAGTTGTTTCCACTTTTCAACTACCATGAATAGTGCTGCTATGAACATTCATTCACATATGAGTTTTTGTGTGGCCATGTATTTTCATTTCATTTCTAGACATGGAATTGCTGGGTCATATTTAACTATATTTTACTTTTTGAGGAACTGTCAGACTGTTTTGTAGAGTGACTACATCTTCTTACAATCCCATCAGCAATGTATGAATGTCCAATTTCTCCATATACTTTTTTTTTTTTTTTTTTTTTTGGGGGGGACAGAGTCTCACTCTTGCCACCCAGGCTGGAGTGCAATGGCATGATCTCCGCTCACTGCAACCTCTGCCTCCCAGGTTCAAGCAATACTCCTGCCTCAGCCTCCCAAGTAGCTGGGATTACAGGCATGTGCCACCATGCCCAGCAAATTTTTGTATTTTTAGTAGAGATGGGGTTTCACCATATTGGCCAGGCTGGTCTCAAACTCCTGACCTCAAGTGATCCGCCTGCCTTGGACACCCAAAGTGCTTGGATTGCAGGCATGAGCCACCTCGCCCAGCCACCATATACTCTTCACTACTTGTTATCGTTTTAATTTCAGCCATCCTAGTGGGCATGCATCGTGGTTTTAATTTACATTTCTCTAATAATTAATGGCATTGCACATCTTTTCATGTGATTATTGGCCACTTACATCTTCTTTGAAAAAATAACTATTAAATCCTTCATCCTTGGCCAGGTGTGGTGACTCACACCTGTAATCCCAGTACTTTGGGAGGCCGAGGCAGGTGGATCATGAGGTCAGGAGTTCGAGGCCAGCCCAGCCAACATAGTGAAACCCCGTGTCTACTAAAAATACAAAAAATTAGCTGGGTATGGTGGTGGGCACGTGTAATCCCACCTACTTAGGAGGCTGAGGCAGGAGAATCACTTGAACCCGAGAGGCGGAGCTTGCAGTGAGCCGAGATTGTGCCATTGCACTCCAGCCTGAGTGACAGTGCAAGACTCTGTCTCAAAAAAAAAAAATTCTTCATCCGTTTTGTGGTTGGATTATTTGTCTTTTTATTGTTGAGTTATAAGTGTTCTTTATATATTCTGAATGTGTTATTGAATATATGATTGCAAATACTTTCCCCCATCTTATGCATTGTCTTTTCACTTTCTTGGTGGTATCCTTTGAAGCACGAAAGTTTTAAATTTTGATGGTGTCAAATTAATTAAGTTTTTCTACTGTTGCTTGTACTTTTAGTATTGTTCTAAGAAACCATTGCCTAATCTAAGATCACAAAAATTTACGCTTATGTTTTCTTTGGAAAGTTGTATCATTTTAGCTTGTACATTTAGGTCTATGATTGATTTTGAGTAGATTTTTATATATGGTGTAAACAAAAGTGGTTAAACTCCTGGAATTCTTTCTTGCTGAAACTTCCAGGCTTGAAGCGGATCTTTTTTTTTTTTTTTTTCTTTTTCTTTTCAGTTTACGCGATCTTTCTTCAGATCTGCAAATCTCCTTCACCAAGCCTCTGTTACTCAGTTTCTTGGTTCTGTTCTGGTATGCTGACCACAGAAGTAGGCTGATTACTTCTGTAGATTGATAACCATGTTCATCATGTGTTGATTCTTCAAGAGAAAATGTAGTTCCAGGTTCTTTGGGGTGGGGTTAAGGGTAGGATGATCTAACAATAATGGTTTCCTATATGCTGACCATATAAAACAGATGGTTTCAAACTTTTAGGCATGGTGAGAGTTTGTAAGTTTGTAATGGTAGAATATATAGCTTTGCCTGAACTAAATTGAAAGTTATAACCAAGAAAATAAATACCTTGGTAGCCCTTCACTTTTTGGGATCTTAGAATAAAATTTTGCCTTAATGTTAACTCAAAGTTGTGGCTGAAGTTTAACAGGACAGCATTTAACATTTGCAGAAATATGTCTGCTTTCTAACTAGGTTACAAATTTACTCTTGAGGATAACTCAAGGCAAAGACTTGCAGGTCTGGGCTTCCACAGGCCCTTTGGTGGCAAAGATAAGCCGTGAACTCTTGTTAATTGGTCCCTGGGTTGTAATCTTCAGATATGGAAGCCAACAGTTCAATTGTAGACAATTCTCATTTGGCAACTGAGTTTTCCCAAGTCAACAAAGCTAAGGCCACTAGTTCTCAGAAGATGGCACATCTATTTAATGAAGTCTTATTTGTTGGAAGTGGCTAGAGATCAGGGCCCAAATGAGCTTTTTTCTTTTTCTTTTTCTTTCTTTCTTTTCTTTTCTTTTTTTTTTTTTTTGTGAGATGGAGTCCTGCTGTGTCGCTCAGGCTGGAGGGCAGTGGTGCGATCTTGGCTCTCTGCAACCTTCACCTCCAGGTTCAAGCAATTCTCTGCCTCAGTCTCTCGAACAGCTGGGATTACAGGCGCCCGCCACCATGCCTGGCTAATGTTTTGTATTTTTAGTAGAGACGGGGTTTCACCATCTTGGCCAGGCTGGTTTTGAACTCCTGACCTCGTGATCCACCTGCCTCGGCCTCCCAAAGTGCTAGGATTACAGGTGAGAGCCAACGCACCTGGCCAAATGAACTCATTTTCTAATCACTATACTTGACTAACACACAATGGCATGGTGGTTTTCCTTAGGTCTAACCATTAATGAGAAGAAATAATTTTTTTTCAACTAGCATTAAAATAAGTTTTCTAAATTGAAGACAAAACTTCTGCCATCATTATTTTATGTTGTAGTATCCCTATTTGTGTTCTCAATAAGAAATTCTTGTTGTCCTCTCTTATATAAGCAGATACGAATACATTCAAAGTAGGAGTATGCAACATGATACATGGTTCAGAACATAAGAACTGAAAAACACAGTTTTGATGGATTGTTGCTATATCTGGTTATAGACAGCTGATTCACAATTAATTGGGCCATGGAGCAAAGTGAGATTATATCTAGAAAATTCTCAACCCTTATTTTAATCCATCACTTAATTTTTAAGATTTCAGCTCGTGTGTGGATTTGCCATAAAACCAATGACGCAAAAGCTTCATTTGCCAGAGCCCCTTCCAGGCCCTGTATCAAATTTTGCTTTTGTAATTTCATATTATTTTCCTTAAAAGGAGTCTTCAAAAATATATAGGTTTTCGGTTTCACCCTTGCCTGGGTTAGTTAGCTACATCTCACTTCTTTATATAGGCTATTTTTAAAATGCATACACAAGTGGTTAAAAGCAGATGATTTGTAAAATGAGTTATTTCTTCAAGTTCTATAAAGAGATAGCAAGAAAGAAAATCCTGGATTTCTGTATCATCTATCATAAAAAAAAAAAAACCAAAAAACCTCTAGTTATCTGTTTTTTTCTTACCCTTTTTTGCTTCAAACCACAGTGTTTCACTGAGCAGTTGAGGTCGCATATGTTTAGTGGCTGGAAAATATGGTTCATGTTTTTGACTTGGTAGGGCTCATGGAGAAGTGTATTAGTCTGTTCTTGCATGGCTGTAAAGAAATACCTGAGACTGGGTAATTTATAAAGAAAAGAGGTTTAATTGGCTCATGGTTCTGCAGGCTTTATAGAAAGCATGGTGCTGGCATCTGCTTAACTGCTAGGGAGGCCCCAGGAAGCTTACAATATGGCAGAAGGTGAAGGAGGAGCAGGCTTGTCACATGGCCAGAGCAGGAGCAAGAGAGTGAGAGTTGGGGGAGGAGGTGCCCCACACTTTTAAATGACCAGATCTCATGAGAACTCATTCACTATCATGAAGACAGCACCAAGCCATGAAGGATCCACTCCCATGATCCAAACACCTCCCACCAGGCTCCACCTCCAGCACTGGGGATTACAACTCAACATGAGATTTGGGCTTCAGATATCTAAACTGTATCAAGAAGCCAGTTCTATTTTACTTGGTGGTTCTCCAGACCATGCTATATAGGAAGCTCTGTTAGGAAGAAAGATGGATTTGGCTTATCCAAATGCCACATTCTGCTTGGGCTGTAGCTTCCTCATGTGTAAAATAGGCATAAATTGCTTTCCTACTTCAGAGATGTCAGGTGAAATGCAGCAGAATAGGCGCTCTTAGGGAGAACAAGATGATTTAGAAATTAAGGACTTCTTCTGTGTAAGCTCTGTGAGTGCTGGACTATGTCTGTCTAGACCCCAACCTTAGTACGGGGCTCTGGATATAGTAGGTGCTCCATAAATATTTGTGGCATGAACGATTGATTGCTGTAGTAGGCTTTGATTTCTTTCATTGCCCTCATGTATTATTTAAGGTACTGCTAGCTGTTTCAATAGTAACCCCAGCAATCTCAATGACATAATACAAATGAAATCTGTTTCTTGCTTATAGACAGTCCACCTGTGGGAGGAAGGCAGATGGAAGGGGAAATCATTGAGGGTCCTAGGCTGACAGAGGCTCTGCCATCTTCAGCGGATGGCTTCCAATATGACCATGGGTGGGCATCAGCGTCAGGTGTCTGAAGTAGAAAGTGAGAGCATGGAGGATTCCACAGATGATACATTGCACAGAAGATTGCATAGAGGCCTGGAGAGAGGGTGCACTCTTCCTCTCACTTTCCACTGGGAAGAATTCAGTCACTTTGCTTCAACCTACTGCAAGGGAGGCTGGGAAATGAGGGCTCTTGCTGGTTAGCTGCTGCTCAGGGACATCTTTACAACACGGAAAGGCGGCATATGGGTGGCAGCTGGCCTTCCTGCTGCTCTAGAATACAGAACCTAATGAGAGAAAGAGAGAGAGAGAAAGAAGAGAGGGAGAGAGATAGAGAGAGAGAAAGAAGAGAGGGACAGAGAGAGGGAAGAGGAGGGGGTGGATGATCCAAGGCAGAAATTATATGGCATGTGACAAGAGAGGAACAAGGACAAAAAGAGTGTCCAGGACATCAGTTAGAGAGATGAATGGAAGCACAATAAGGATGCAAGTAAAAATAGAAGCAATTAATGTGAGAAATGTCCTTTGATCCTTTTGTACAAAAACAAAGCAGCATGCTTCAAACCTCCCTCTGTGTATGTCTTGCCTACATTTTTCTCCTCGGACTCAACCTTCCATTCATTTTCTATGCTTCACTCTGCCAAAGAGACTATGAAAGCCTTTCAAAAGTAGTTTTCAGTCCTGACTTTGAGTAAGAATGCTACACAATACTAAATCTTCAACATTCTACTTATTCCAGTTTCCCCTTAGTGATGTCACCCTGAGGAACTTTATGGCTAGGAAAAAAAAATTACAAGTATCACTTTTTTTTTTTTTTTTTGAGACAGAGTTTCGTTCTGTTGCCCAGGCTGGAGTGAAATGGCGCCATCTTGGCTCACTGCAACCTCTACCTCCCAAGGTCAAGCAATTCTCCTGCCTCAGTCTCCCAAGTAGCTGGGATTACAGGCATTGTTCACCATGCCCGGCTAATTTTTGTACTTTTAGTAGAGACAGGGTTTCACCATGTTGGTCAGGCTGGTCTCGAACTCCTGACCTCCAGTGATCCGCCCATCTTGGCCTACTAAAGTGCTGGGATTACAGGCATAAGCCACTGCACCCAGTCCAAGTATCACATACTTTTTTTTTAAAACAAAAACAAAAACACAAACAAAAACAGCTTGTCATCCATTGGCTATATATATATATATATATATATAAAAATGCTGGTTAAATTGCTGATTTTTTTTTTTTTTTTTTTTTTTTGGTTAAGTGTTATTCTGTCAGTGACCCAAGAGTCTCAGATATACAGTGAATTTCTAAAGAGAGAGTCCTCACCCCCAGAATGAAGGTGGAAGGCTACTTCTGGAAATAAAATTGTGCAGATGTAGTTGCAAGTGAGTCAGCCTCAGTGAGAAACAAATTGTTTGAACAATAGACTTAATTAACTTGTGTTTATGTCTTCCATCATGGCAGGTGTAAAGTCCCAGGGCACCTGGGGATACACCTGAGCTAGAGCCTAGAGTTGCTTCTAGAAGAGAGTGAAAAATGACTGAAGCGTTAAATAAGACCATGACGGTATGGTAGCTCTCCCCGGCTGCCTGTGGGTAAGGCTCCAAAGGGAAGAGAAATATAGTACTGAGTTCCTGGAGCTTTGTCTACTGTGTTTCTTTTAACTTGAAAAGAGCATTTAGCACTAACAGAATACAGTTTGGGTTGGCTTATAACAAGGACTCTCTCTCTTAGGGGATGCATGCTGCTTCTAAATAAGAAAGAGGAGTGTCAGGAAGGTGAGTCTAACTGGTAGGAACGGGGGTCCAAATCAAATCAATCCCTTTCTCACATCTAACCTGATGGGGAGAAATCCCTTGCTTGTACAATGATGCATATTTGGGGGAATGCTTGAGGTACTTTATCTCAGGTTTAGTTCTCTGTAAAAAGAATTAAATGTTTCTCTTTTTGGAAATTTTTCTGTCCTAATTTGGACCTGCCTTCATTAAATGCTCTTTTTCTTAGACTTTTTTTTAGTGTTTATTGTAATGTGTATTAAATATGGCAATAAAATGCCTAGAGATAAACAGTACAGAGCATAAACATAACTTCTTGTCTAGTTGTGTGTTCAAGGTTGGCTTCATCCACTAATGATTGGGTTATGAAACTCACTTGGGTTTTTTACATATTTAAAAAACTCAATCTACTTATTATTCATCTTACTGATGAGGCCAACTACATTCAGTGTCAATGATGCAATACTCACTTGATAGAGAAATAGCTTCCTTCCTGAATTCTTATTTTCAGCCTGAAAGTTTGCTGCCAATTTATAATATAGTTTTAGAGAGAAAAATATAATTGATAGGTAGAACTCTTTGAAGATTCAGGTGAATCCAAGGTGAAGAGAATAATTGAACATATTGTAGCTGTATTACTTTTATTTAAGACTGATTAAAATGCTGATATAGAATGTGTGTGTATTTTTGTACATGATTTATTCATTTCTCAAATATCTCATCAACAATTATGGAGCACTTTCTCTATGACCAGCAGTGTGCTGGGGGCTGGCAGTACAAGGAGAATAAGATGGCCACAAGGAAGTGGGAGTAGAAGGAGATCTGATCTGGTAAGATGATCCGTTCAATCATTTTTGGAATATGTTCATTAAATGTGACCTTGGGAAAAGATTTCATGAAGTGCTCTTACATTGTTGCCGGCAACTGTCGGCCTTTATACATTGAGCCTTTTAGCTATTACAGCATATGTGACCTGTCTACAAACTCATTCAGTTGAATTCCCCAAACTGCTATTGAACCACCTTTGTGCTACAGGCAGTGATACGATGTGAAAGAACACATGGTCTTCTTCAGGAGTTGCTTGAGGCAGAGAGTCATGCAAACAATAAGTTATATGGAAATAGCTTAAGCACCAAGCAGGAAGGGAGCACAGATGAAGTCAGGTGATATGTGCTGCCTAGAGAGAGCTCTTGAGATGAGGGGCCATTTGAGGTCAGCTTTAAACGTTGAGTACGAGCAAAGAAGAGAGAAATGGGCAAGCCAAGCAGAGGGAACAGCAAAAAGGGAAGAACTTGAGGCAAGAAAAGGCATGGACTGTTTAGAAAACAGTGGGAGACTCTGTGTGGCCAGATCAATGAATTCATGGTGGTTAATGGTTGGGCATGAGGGCAGAGAAGTCAACTGGGAACAGTGGGGGCGTGCCACTTTGAAGAATATTCCAGAGGATTTTAAGCAGGGAAATGAAGTTCTTATGTGTGGAAGGAAAAGTGTGGTGGTAAGGGAGCTATACATTGTGGAGGGGAGAGACTGAGGATAGCAAGGTTTTCTAGCCCTCTATAAAAGAGGTGCTGGGAGCCTAGATTGCAGAATTGGAATGAAAAACCAAGTTGCTACAGATAAGGAACTGGGCTGGGCTTAATGCAAATAAACCTTTACATCAGTTTAGTTAAAAGGGTAAGGTTCTGGGGGTTTACAAAGGCATCAATGACAAGGAAACAAGGTACTAGAGGAGGCTCATGTTCGTTAGGAACCAGTTAGTTTGAGGTGTGGGGAGCTGATTTAATGAAAGTGTCTTGGCTAAAGTATTGGAGTGTAAGGACGAGCCACAGATGTAACACAGTAATTATTGAGAACTTTGCTCAAAATAAATTATCCCACTGATGCTGTTTTCACTATCAAATACAGAGGTGAATATCTGTCAAAATGACCTGGCAACCCTGCTTTGGTGGGGCAGCTTATTTAATGTTATGAATATTGACTATTCATTACTTTCCAATTTCAATCCCCTTATGCATTGCATAACTCAGTTGGGCTAAGGGGTCCAAGGTCTACATTCTTTGCCAATTCTACTACCACAAACAGTATCTTGAGAAAGCGAACTTTCAACTTTCCTTCAATAAAATGATTGCTATTGTATATCAGTATAGCTTGCATGTCTGTTCTCTCCCATTGCTCAAAACGAGCACATAGTCTACTACATCCTTTGTCTTAAGGATGGGCTTAGTTAGAAGTTACAAGGACTGCTAAATTTTGGAGCATTTGCTAAGAGAAAATGCTCAGAACTATCTTGTTTTTCTCTTCATTATAATGACTATTGGATTCTCTCGATTCTACTCACTTTTGAGATTTGTCATTAGGAGAAACTAAAGCCATACACTTGTCTTGGCATATCGTTAGGGCCCTTTTGACAATACTTGACGGTAATCCAACTCTGAATAGTTTAAATCTGTTTTTAAAAAGGGAATTTGTTTCTCAAAAAATTTGGAAGTCAAGAAGGGCGTTGCAGGTTGGTTTCTTCCAGAAGCAGACACACAGATGGCATTAGGAGTGTAAAAGTTTTCTTGGGTAGTAACACTAGTGAAAGGAAAAGGGAGGAAGCAGAGTGGGCAAAAGAGGCCATCAGTCTGCAAAATGGATCCCACAGTCTCTGCTAGCACCACATAGGGCTCTAGAGGAGAACTCTACCGACTCTACCGGTGAACTGCACTGCCCGACTCTCCAGGGTGCCAGGAAAAACACTCAGGGGCCCTGCAGGGTGTTTTTAATCTTCCAGGGAAGCACAGTAATGTATGTCAGGCACTGCACAAACTACTACTGTTTACTCGTTTGGACCTAACTATTTAAAAAAGGGAACTAGAGGCATTTCTTTTGACTTCTGGGGTGCCATGAAAAAATTACTGAGCACTAAGAGTGCCATGAACTGAGAAAGTTGGAGGATCTCTGAACTAGGCCTTGTTTCTTGGGACCCTGGAAAAGAATCTGACCTTGGTTATCAGAGCCTTGCTCAGTCATGGGCTGGGGCAGCCTCAGAAGAGTGTGACCTCAGTCTAAAGGCTGGTGGCCCATGAAGCTAATAGCTGGAGGCTGTCTTTAGTAACTACAGCCAAGCACACTCCTCATAGATGGAAAGCACATCCTTTCTTGAAGCGGGATCTGACTCCATGTCTGTTACAGGGTGGTCTGGCTTCAGGTGTGCTGCTGTATCGAGGGACTCACTCCTCGTGGTTTCATTCTGTCTGAGTACAGGATGGGCTTTCTGCAGACTTTGAAGAAGATGCATTTTGGCAGTCTTTCCCCAACTGAAAGATAAGGCTCTTCTCTTTGACTTCAAATTTTGATTGGCCTGGCTTGGGTGGCATGCCCAGTTCTGGGCTAACTGCTGTGTAGGAAACGATTGTTGGGGCTGGTTGCAGTCACATGCTCCTTTCCAGGTATTTCCATGCCAGGATTGTTCCCATCGTTCGGGTCTCTGCTCCACTATCGCTGCTTCAGTATCCCACAGGTGGTTTACAGATGCCATCTTGCTTTATTTTCTTCCTGTTACTCATCGTTAAAAATTATACTATTTACTTTTCACTCTGTGGTTATAGTCCACCTCTGCCAGCAGAATCTAAGCTCTGCGTAGGCAGAGAGGCTGCCGTTCTTGCTCACTGCTGAAGCCCCGGTGCCAAGACAATGCGCTCAACAGATATCTGTGGAAAACTGAGTGAGAATCCATTCCTATGGCCAGGGGAGCATGGCACCATAGTACTCAGAAGGAGCCAATCAGAATCATTTCCTACATGGTCAGGGTGTGTGGGGAGCAATTCCCCCAAGGAAGTGGAGATTTGAGGCAGAAAAAAACAATGAACAGCTAGTTGTTCTAGGTTGGAGGCAATCTCATTTTTCATCCCTCTGAGGCTGGACCTCACCATGGGATGTGGCCCAGACATTCAGATTAGAATCAGTTCCTTTGATAGAAGTAGACACAGTCATCAGTGGAATTATTAGAGAACTGCAATTGGTAATTCCAAACGATTTTATGGAGGCTGAGGAGCTGTTATGCAGTTCTAATATCCATGATCCCCCAGAGCCCTCCCACTCTTTGACAACTTATTTCCAACTCACAAATGTGTTCTATGGGTCTTAAGATGACTATTAAGTCACTAGGCCCAGGCTTACCAATAAGCTTTTATGTGTCAAGCCTTGCATTTTTCTTGTGAACTGCTTCTTATCTGGATGATAAAAAGCAATTTCAGTAGCACTTAACAAAATTGGTTTGTGACCAGACCAGGACCCAGGGCTCCACTTGCAGAGTTGGGCAGTATGACTCTTCTCGTCTCAGCAATTCCAGAAAGTTCTCATCTTTTAAGTTCAGTCGGGACCTTCAGTCACTCATTGCTTCTGAGCCTGGAGGTGGGCAGGTTCCCTGCACCTTAAACAAGGCTTGTGGAACCTCCTCATGTAAGTCACTGATAGAATTATTAGACAACCAAAAGGTGCAGCTCTGCTTGAAAAATGTGCCAGATGTCTGATCTGGCCTGCTTATTCACATATTTTCATCCACCCTACTTATAGAGCCCCATTTATTCATGCTTGCATTTGCATACTATTCTCGTTTCATTTGCATATTTAAAAAGCATTATTATTTTAAATACACATGTTTACTTGACTGTCAACCTCATCAGAGCAGATCTCATCCTTTCTTACTTTTGTGAACTGGGACATAACAGAAAGAGCCCTGCACAGACATCTCATCAACTCTGCCACTAACTCATTGCACGATGTTGGAAGTCTCCTGCCCTCCTTTATCTCCGTTTTCTTACCTGTAAAATGAAGGAGAGGGAAAGGCCCTTCGAGCTGCTGTGAGTCTAAAAACCCTGTACCTCATCCATAGTAGGTCCCATCCTGTTCATAGGGAACCTCTTCTCCACAGTGCCTGGAGGAGGGATCCCCTTCCCCAGGCTGTTTTCTTCATCCAGCCTCTGAGTCTCTATTCCCAACACTAGTCTTAGATAAAAGCTGCTCAGAAAGCTGATAGGGCAATGACAGTCTCCTTGCTAGGGGAGGGGGACACTTGCCTCACTCTTCTTATTGTCCTCAAGGGAAGCAACCATGATAAATGCAAAACAGGCACAAGGGCCCTCTCCTCAGCTGGTGACACCAGACCGTGCTTTCTGTTGACCCTAGCCAGTGATACTCATGCTGCCTGGGGGACAGGCGGGGGGCGGGGGGGAGATCTATTTTTATCTGAGTTGATAGACAGTAAATCCCATTCCTGGTTTACAGTAGCTCAGGGCCAAGGGAACCCTGCCGCTTAGCAGGAAACATGGGCCTAGGGTATGCTGACCAGCCTCCTGAGAGGAAATAACCCACATGAAGGAAGGGCAGGGAAGTTTGTGACTTTAGTTTTCACTTGAATGGGAGGCTAATTAACATAAAAATTAATTTTATTGTGGCTATCAAACAGCCTAGAGTTCATATGCTTTAAAAAAAATTGTAGTAATTAGTGCATCCAGCCAGCACAACAATACAAATATTCAGTGGCATTTGTGATTTCCAGCAGAGCATTTGCTACCTGGGCAATTCTCCTTCTGAGTATCTGTTTCTCAAGAACATGGTTTTTAATAGCTTTGACTTGACATTTATATCTTGAGCAAAACTGAAATGGGCAGCTAAAGACTAATTATGCTAAATATTCTAACAAGCATAATTACCGTTGTTCCGGCAGGGGGCACCAAAGGCAAAGTCTCAGTGTGTCTTTTTCTTTTTTCTTTTCTTCTTCTTCTTCTTTTTTTTTAATCCCCAAGCTGCTTCTTTTAGGCTTATTTAATGGAAGCCGATTGCCCTATCCTAATGATTCTTTTTTTTGCATAACCTACACTGCAATAACCTACAAGCATTTTTATTTTAGCATAATTTCAAATTTTGGTTTTTGCTCTGTTAGATTCTTTCTGTTCAGAGAACAAAGAGATTACCAAAAAAAAAAAAAAAAAAAAAAAAGCAAAATCTTGGCCCAAGCTCAAGTCCTGGAGGTTTTTGAGCAGAAGCTTCTGACTTATTCTAAGGACCACATGTGACACTGTGCCTTGCTTGGTGTTGGAGTTCATTGCGGAGGACAGGAGGATGTGCTCACATATCTCTGGTAAATTTGGTTTCTATCCAATCAACAGCAAAATTGAGAAATGAGTTTTTCACTAGCAAATGGTAATTATAATGAAAAACTCCCAACCTCACACAGTACACAGGAGAAAAACAGACTGCACTGTTATTTCCTGATTTCCTGCAAATCACAGTTGGCAGGATTTGACGGCACAAGTCAAGGATCTTACAGGCAAGATTATCTAGAAAATCCCTTGCTTCAGAAGCCAAAATCCTTTAAGTCGTCAGTATTTAAATGCAGCTGTATTGCTGATTAGATGTCAGAACTAGAGCACACTGAAGTGCCCTATTTAGTGATTAACTCAATGGACCAATTTTGCTTTCAGATATTATACTTCCATGGAGGAAAAATTTGCATACAGATTTAGAAACAAGACTGCCTTCTTTCTGGGTTATACAGGGACTGGGGGATGCAAAATGTGTGAGTGCCACCATAACCCGCATTCCACAATTGTCTTTTCTCTAACTTAATCTCTTAGTGAATCATCTTTATCACCAAGAATATGACATAGCCACAGGGATGTTGCTAGGAACAAATCATTTCTTGTTTTTCAGTGCTTTATTGATTAATGTATCTTTACTCTCTCTGCTATGTAGGAGCCAGCACTCAGAGAGACAGCTTACAACTCTGTACCACGTATTAAAATCTTTGGCTATATGTTAGGTTCCCTAGTGTAAATTTTATTTGTTTATTTGAGACAGGGTCTCACCCCATTGCCCAGGCTGGAGTTCAGTGGTCTGATCTCGGCTCACTGCAGCCTCGACCTCCAGTGCTCAGGTCATTCTCTCACTTCAGCTTCCTGAGTGGTGGGGACTACAGGCATGCACCACTATGCCCAGCTAATTTTTTGTATTTTTTTTTTGTAGAGACGGGATTTCGCCATGTGGCCCAGGCAGGTCTCCAGAGCTCAAATGATCCATCTGCCTTGGCCTCCCAAAGTGCTAGGACTACAGGAGTGAGCCACTGTACCCTGCCTTAGTGCAAATTCATATGTGACTTTTTTTTCTGCTTGTGCTTATAATTACTCTATCTAGTGCCTGATGTGTTTTGGATATAATCTGAGGACTCCCCAACATATAGAGACATTCCTGCAATTCTAAGCTTAAATTCTTCCTCCTTCCCTGATCCCCAGGTACGGGTAGTCAGGGCCTCTGCTGCCATCCCACAGCACTGTGGGTAGCAGAGGGCCAGGGAATAGGTGTGAAGTGGTTTAACTATAAAGCACAGCCTGCCTCAGCCCACAAGGGGCAGCTGATAGTGCTACACAGAACGTGTCTCTGTGACTTTGGAGACTTATCCGCAATTTGGAAATTGCACTTCTCACTAAGAAGACTGGGCAGAATATAGAAAGCATCCCCGCACCAAAAACAAACAAAAAACAAAAAAACAAAAACAAAAACAGAAAAATGAAGTACTAAACTCTAAACCCCTGGACATATAAAAATCCACAGTAAGTGATAAGCACCAGGCATTTATGAGGGGCATTAGAGGAAAGCAAATACAGTTGATGAAGACTATAGATAAAATCTGAACTGTGAGCACCTGCGGACACAGAGAACATGCTACAGTGACTAAAGAGGGGTCTGATACAAGGAAACAATTTCTAAGTGCCCATTGGTGAGGGGCCAGAGCAGTAGGCTTGCTCCTAACATATGCAGGGTCCAGGGCAAGAAAAAAAACGGGCGGCCCACATACCATACGCCTACATGTTACAAAATCAGTATCAGGTTTACAAGTTGGTAGATAAAATATTCTCTAACTCCCTATGCTGACACACGTAATGTTATTTTATTTTATTTTGAGATGGAGTCTTGCTCTGTTGCCCAGGCTGGAGTGCAGTGGTGCGATCTCAGCTTACTGCAACCTCTGCCTCCCGAGTTCAAGTGATTCTTCTGCCTCAGCCTCCTGAGTAGCTGGGACTACAGGCGCCTGCCACCACGTCCAGCTAATTTTGTATTTTTAGTGGAGACAGGGTTTCACCATGTTGGCCAGGCTGGTCTTGAACTGCTGACCTCAGGTGATCCGCCTACCTCTGTCTCCCAAAGTGCTGGGATTACAGGCGTGAGCCACTGCGCCTGGCCAGACACATATAATTTTAGAATCGCGACCTCTCATATTCCTCAGGCCTAAAACCTACTCCTTTTCTTACCCCTCCAGGCTCCGTCCTGTACAGACAATGCTGACCAGTAAACAAAGTATAGATCTGTTGCTCAGTGGGCTCCCCAATGTTCTTACTTGAATTACTCTTTCTCACCCCCGTCTAGCAGGCTGGAGGCCACAAAATGTCCAAGTAGGAGGCAGTAGAAGGAAGGCTGCTTCCAAAGGCTGAGAAGTGCAGTGCTGAGCACGACTGGGTCTTTTTCCCAAGTTCATTGGTGAGATCCATTACACCTTTGTAGCAGTCAGTGCAGAGGGGCAGGACCTGACTGTTCTGGAGGTGGAAAAATTTTTCCCTCTCCGGAAATTCCAGCAGTGATCTTTAAGTCATATCTTCCATCCTGGCTAGCACGGTGAAACCCCCGTCTCTACTAAAAATACAAAATAAATAAATAAATAAATAAATAAATAAATAAAATAAAAATTAGCCAGGCGTGTGGTGGGCGCCTGTAATCCCAGCTACTCGGGAGGCTGAGGCAGGAGAATGGCGTGGACCCGGAGGCGGAGTTTGCAGTGAGCCAAGATTGCACCACTGCACTCCAGCGTGGGCGACAGAGCGAGATTCCGTCTCAAACAACAAAAAAAAGTCATATATTACTAAAAGACTTGGAAGAAACTTTGAAAGCAATAGTTACCTGGTTGGGCACAGTGGCTCACACCTGTAATCCCAACACTTTGGGAGGCTGAGGCCAGTGGATCACCTGAAGTCAAGAGTTCGAGACCAGCCTGGGCAACATGGTGAAACCCCGTCTCTCCTAAAAATACAGAAGTTAGCCAGGTGTGGTGGTGTGCACCTGTAAACCCAACTACTCATTAAGCTAACAGCAGGAGAATTGCTTGAACCCAGGAGGCAACGGTTGCAGTGAGCTGAGATGTTGCCACTGCCCTCCAGCCTGGGCAACAGAGCGAGACTCTATCCCAGAAATAAAATAAAATGAAAGCAATAGTTACCTAATGTCTTTAAGAACCATATGTAGCCCAGTCTGCATAGTTTTGTCCTGCAACTATAAGCAAAATATTTTAAAAGTAACAATCTCTTTCTAATGGTTTGTGCTCTGTAATAATACAATTTTAAGTCCTTTTTCCAGCCATGACACTCTCCTGCCTGCTTCCATCAAGGGCTTTATACTATTTTTACAGCAACTTGCGGTCTACCACTTGCTTCAACTCCTTCATGGCATGTCATCAACTGATAGACTAATGAGAAATTACTGTAATTAAAACTATAGACTCGTTACATAGGTCTCTTTTTTTTGAGACAGGGTCTTACTCTGTTGCCCCATCTGGGGTGCAGTGGTGCGATCATGGCTCACTGCAGCCTCAACCACCTGGGCTCAGGTTATCCTCCCACCTTAGTCTCCTGAGTAGCTAAGACTACAGGCACCTGCCACCACACTCAGCTAATTTTTTGTATTTTT
Source organism: Chlorocebus sabaeus (assembly GCF_047675955.1). Classification (NCBI taxonomy): domain Eukaryota; kingdom Metazoa; phylum Chordata; class Mammalia; order Primates; family Cercopithecidae; genus Chlorocebus; species Chlorocebus sabaeus. The sequence goes on from NC_132913.1 coordinate 78,862,248, forward strand.
TGCAGAGACAGGGTTTCACCATGTGGCCCAGGCTGGTCTCAAACTCCTGGGCTCAAGCAGTCCACCCACCTCAGCCTCCCAAAGAGCTAGGTAGGGTTACAGGTGTGAGCCACCACACCTGGCCTACATAGATTTTAATCATTAAACTACATACAGCAAAGGGTACTAAAATAAGACATAAAATAGAAAAGTTGCTTTTATTCATTTTGAGTTGATTACCTATTGCTTTTCATGAAACTCCAGTGGCCAGCAGTTTCTTCCTCCGTCTCTTGAGATCAAATGATCTCCCTGATTAGGAAACTCAGCGTGATAGATAAAACATCTTTTCATGACATTTATTTTTTTAGAAAGTACCATGTAAATTAAAGGCCCCTCTTCCTAGGTGCTCACCCTTTGTGCTTTGCTAGCTTGATTGACATTTACCCCTTTATAGCTATTCAGTATTTTCTCGTTATTTTGCCCAGGACCTCCAGTGTCCTGAGAAGAAACCAATCATTTAGAAGATAAGTATTCAAGATAAAGTATTGTTGCCGAATTGTAAAAAGTTGGGATGCATTTCTACTTTTTTTTTTTTTTTAACATCACAAAAGGGCCTGAAAGAAGTAAATTTCCCTTCCAAAGTTGACACATAAATCTTTTTTTGCTTTTGCTCAAAAGGATGAAATAATCTAGAGAAGGCAAAAATAAATAAGTTCTCACAGTGGCAATACTGGAGGTCGTTGTAGAGATCTGAAGTCATTGTTGCTTTAACCTTGGCTTGGGGCGTTAGTGTGACTCTTAGTTAAGCCATAAGATTCCCAGATCTTTTATTCCTCAGATATTTAGCAATTTTACACCTCATGCAAATATGTACCCTGGAGGAAAGTTGCTCTCTAGTAAATGTTCCTTTACAGTATTGGATTTGGCTTTGGCTCCTGTGGAGCAGTTTTTACCAGCTTTACAAACAGATCAAAGCTCTTTAAGCTCATGCTGCAGGCTTTTATTCGTATTTGTGATGCCTGCCTGCTTTGCCCAACCAAAACACACCACTCAGCCCCTCAGTTGCATCCACCCACACGCCACGCTCTTGCCTTCACAGGGTCACCAGCAGTTGAAGAGTTTGGGGTTCAGCTGTTGGCATTGTGCAGTGAAAACCGACTGGAACTGAGGACTCAGCCTTGTTGGTTAGGCTTTAAGAGAAATATGAAAGTCAGGAATTCTGCTTTATTTACTTTACATTATGAGGAATTTCTACTTAGAAGACCAAGGTGAAAATAGGTCAGTTTGTGGATGTGAGATTTTCTCATAAGCTCGTTTCAGAAGAAACTAGGTTTTCATGAATGCTGAAGCTTGTCTTTTGCAGTAGGCGCCTGTTGTTCTTTTCCACTCCTCATTTCTTCTTTGTTCTTTTTGTTTATGTCTCTACCCCTCTTGTTTCCTAGATGGAACTTCCTCTCTCCAGGAGGAAAAATGAAGAGGCACTTGTTACCTGAATTCTTACTTGCTGTGTGACCTTGGGCAAGATACACAACCTGTCCAAGTGTCAGATTTCTTATGTGTAGAATAAATGTAATGATGTAGTTTATGAGGAGATGATGAGCATTAAGTGTAATGCTTGTAAAGCACTTGGCATAGGGCCTAGCACTTAGTTAACATCTAATAAATAGTAGCTCTTAGTATAATGAAAATGGTAGTATAAGCCAGTGAGATATTGATTTACTCACTTGCTATTTAGCTGGTAGTTACCTGGTACAGGTGTCGTGGAAATTCTTAGGAAATAGGCCATTCTGCCTGAGGGGGTTGGTCTCATTGGCTGAGGGAGGTAGTCATAGCTCAGGCCTGTGAGTGTTATCTCCTAAAGGTAGTTTGTAGGTTTCTACTGGAGAATTGCCTTCAGCAGATTTCTTAGCTGAAGCCCAGTCCTTTGGGGCCTGCTGAGAAAGAAGACTTCAGCTGACTACCCCTCATGGTGCTATCTTCCCTCACTTTTCAATTCTACCTCTGAAGTAAGGGTTCTTACTCTTTACAGCAAGGGAACATTTTCCATTGTTGTTTCATTGTTCTCCTTTGTTGAAGATTCAACCAAGTGCTTTCTCTATCTTGTACAGTTTGCTAGATGACCATCCTTTCATTTTCTTCCCCCGATGTCAGTTCCCTAAGTGTGGTCCTGAACAGCAGCATCTTTATCACTTTGGAATTTGTTAAATATGCACATACTTGGGTCACATCCCACATCTAGTGAATCAGAAACTCTTAGGTGGGGCCCAGCTGGGTTTTGAAAGCCCTCCCAGTGATTCCAATGCCCACAAATGTGTAAGAACTATTGCTCTATGTTTTTAGATTCAGGCTTTTTCCTAACATACTTCTCTAAGATTTGTCCTGTGAAGCCCATTGCAGTGACATATATAAAGTCAAGGACTATTATCTGTCAAAAGCATGCATTGCCCAGTCAGTCTTGTCTAGTGACTCACTAGGCTGAGGAGGAGGATCCCATCTGGCAGGGGTTCCCATTGGGCTACTGTCCACCCAGGCCTGGACTCTACTTACTTCTGTCCTAACTGGCTTCTTGTCTTTCCTTAGCATCCTAGCCACCCACGTTCTTTGGGTCACTCAAATCCCCTCTCTTAGGAACTCAGTCATTTCAGAATGAATCCAGTGATGCTTCAAATGTGCCACATTGACCTTTTGGCCTTTCCTGATCAAATCTGTCCAGATCCTCCTTACACAGGAATTACTCCAATTTTCAAGGTGTGTCCCAATCACTCCAATTATGGATGTCACTTGCAGCTTCAAGAGGGTCTCATTAGTGTTTTTCAGGGTCCTGAGTCCTTTGCCCCATGGGAGGTTACTCCAGTCAGCTCCAGAAATGTGGCTTCCTTTTCAACTCTCTTCAGGCCCCAAGAAACCCTCTTTTCTAGTCTCATCTCTAGTGGGACCTGTGAAAATATTCCTCTGACCTTCTTATCTGTCTAGCCCAGCCTCCAAGATCTCTCCTTCCTTCCTTCCTTCCTTCCTTCCTTCCTTCCTTCCTTCCTTCCTTCCTTCCTTCCTTCCTTCCTTCCCTCCCTCCCTCCCTCCCTTCTTCTCTCTCTCTCTCTCTCTCTTTCTCTTTCTCTCTGATATGGAGTCTCATTCTGTTGCCCAGGCTGGAGTGCAGTGGCGTGATCTCAACTCACTGCTGGGACTACAGGCGCCCACCACCACGCCTGGCTAATTTTTTTGTATTTTTAGTAGAGACGGGGTTTCACCATGTTAGCCAGGATGGTCTCCATCTCCTGACCTCGTGATCCACCCGCCTTGGCCTCCCAAAGTGCTGGGATTACAGGTGTGAGCCACTGCACTGGCCCTCATTTTTCTTTGAGTATGTGTCCAAGATCTCAACGTCTCCCAAAGAAAACAACGCTCTTCCCCCCAGTTTTCTTCTATTCCTGCCCTGATAGGAAGACTCACACGTGATTTTTCTTCCTCCCAACATTTAATTTTAGAAAATTTCAAACCCACAGAAAAGTGGATAGACTAGCACAATGAAAGATTTTACACCCTTCTTCTGTGTTCACCAGTTGCCAACATTTTGCCACATGTGCTTTATCTTTTTCACTACACACACACACACACTTTTTTACTCTGAACTATTTGAAAGTAAGTTGCAGACACCATGACACTACTGCTAAACATTTCAGCTTGTATTTCCTAAGAATAAGGACATTCTCTTATATAACCGCAATACCACTATTATATGTAATATATAGTTATATATCATAGATGTTATTTACCATATAGTCCCTAGCCAAATCACTCCGAATACCCCAATAGTTGTATGTTATCATGTCTTTTTAGTCACTTTTAATCTGGAATAGCCTCCCCACTCCCGGTCTTTTGAAAAATTTAAAAAAATTTTGTCTTTCATACGGTGGCATTTTTGAAGAGTTCAGGTCAGTTGGTTATAGACTCTCCCAATTGGAATTTGCCTGATTATTTCCTCATGATTAGATCCAGGTTAAACACTTTTGGCCAGAATACTCCAAAAATGACATTGTGTTCTTTTCATAGCCACATGTTGTTGCGATCTGGTGAAATTCAGGTTACAGAAGCAAAGAAGGGTGTGTTAGAATCCCAGAATCATAGAGCAGGAAAGAGCCTCATAGTTTGACCAAACCATACCATGTTACCAATGAGCACACTGAGGCATGAGGAAATCAAAGAGCGGTCCCACAGTATAGCCAGTGGCAGTCAGCTGTTGCTGGTGCACCATCTACTAAACTCTCCTAAAATGTCAGCATTCACTTTCTTCAGCTTTTCAGGACCCTAGCCAGTATGAGATAAACACGGGATCCATGGGGCAGTTGACATATTTATACAGATGCCAGAGTGTGTTGTTACAAAGCTTTTCCTTTCCCCTGCTTTGAAGTCCGGCAGATTTCCCTAGTGACCTCTCTGAGAGATACTCAAGAAGCAGCTAAAGCCTCTTTTCAAAAGAAAAGACAAGTTTTATGTAGAAAGTAGCCTTCCAGCCAGCTCCAGAAACACTTCTAGGTTAAGAGAAGCCGCAGCCCAGCACTTCTGAGCTATTTGTGTGATCTAAAAGGCAGGTGTCTTTCCATTGACCTGTTTTCAGTGCTATAATCCCATTATCTTGACATTATCCTCTGGAGTTTTGCTTTGTTTGGGAATTTTAAATACCTTTATTTGTAACAGATCAAAAGCTATCTGGCACACACCCTGCATTTGGATGCAGACTCTTTGATGGATCTTTCAGCCTTCCCTAATGCACACATTCACGTATTTCCCAGATAACCACTCATGGTCTGCCCACTGCCGCCAATTTAAAATAGCAAACCTATTCACAGACTTTTCAGATTCTGTCTGTAAGAGATTAATTGGGGCCAGGTGCGGTGACTCATGCCTGTAATCCCAGCACTTTGGGAGGGTGAGGTGGGTGGATCACCTGAGGTCAGGAGTTCGAGACCAGCCTGACTAATATGGTGAAACCCCGTTTCTACTAAAAAAATACAAAAATTAGCTGGGCGCGGTGGTGGGCACCTGTAGTCCCAGCTACTCAGGAGGCTGAGGCAGGAGAATTGCTTAAACCCAGGAGGCAGAGGGTGCAGTGAGCCAAGATAGTGCCACTGCACTCAAGCCTGGGTGACAGAGTGAGACTCTGTCTCAAAAAAAAAAAAAAAAAAAAGAGAGAGAGAGAGAGAGATTAATTAGTAACTTTGTCAATGAATAGAAAGACGGTTTTCTATTCATAAAAGGGAAGGATAGTTTGGGCCCAGGAGTTCAAGACCAGCCTGGGCAATATAGTGAGACCCTGTTTCTTTTCTTTACTATTTTTTTTTTTTTTTGATATGGAGTTTCGCTCTTGTTGCCCAGGCTAAAGTGCAATGGTGCGATCTCGGCTCACCACAACCTCTGCCTCCTGGGTTCAAGCAGTTCTCCCACCTCAGCCTCCCGAGTAGCTGGGATTACAGGCATGTGCCACCACACCCAGCTAATTTTATATTTTTAGTAGAGACGGGGTTTTCATAAAAAAATACATTTGAAATGTATTTTTGTGAGACCAGGTTGCTTTATGCCGTGGAGTGGGGTATCTCTAACAGTCACTTCCACTCAGATTCCTGCAAAACCGTCCTAGAGCACCGGCAAGCTGCGTCGTCTAGGTGGGGGGGCTGCATCCATAACCTCATCTTTACAACTGTTTTCACAGATCAGACAGTGGAACAGCCGAGACCAAGAACTGTGATGGGTGATTTGAAGGGCTTGCAGCAAGGGTTGGTAAACTATGGTCCTCGGACCAAATCTGCCACCTCCTGATTTACTTTTTATTTTTATTTATTGAAATGGGGTCTTGCTCTGTTGTCCAGACTGGAGCACAGTGGCACAATCACAGCTCACTGCAGCCTCTACCTCCCAGGCTCAAGCAATCCTTTCACCTCAGCCTCCTGCCTCAGCCTCCCGATTAGCTGGGACCACAGGCATGTGCCATTGCACCTGGCTAATTTTTTATTTTTATTTTTTGGTAGAAACATGGTCTCACATCATGCATGGAGCTCACGCGTGTAATCCCAGCACTTTGGGAGGCAGAGGTAGGCAGATCACCTGAGGTTGGGAATTCGAGACCAGCCTGACCAACATGGAGAAACCCCGTCTCTACTAAAAATACAAAATTAACTGGGTGTGGTGGCACATGCCTGTAATCCCAGCTACTCGGGAGGCTGAGGTGGGAGAACTGCTTGAACACAGGAGGCAGAGGTTGTTGTGAGCCGAGATTGCGCGCCATTGCACTTCAGCCTGGGCAACAAGAAAGAAACTCTGTATCAAAAAAAAAAAAAAAAAAAAAGAAAAGAAACAGGGTCTCACTATATTGCCCAGGCTGGTCTTGAACTCCTGGGCCCAAACTATCCGTCCCTACTTCGCCCTCCCAAAGTGCTGGGACTACAAGCGTGAGCCATCACACCTGGTCACACCTCTTGTTTTTTGTTTGTTTTTTGTTTTTTTTTTTGAGACGGAGTCTCGCTCTGTCACCCAGGCTGGAGTGCAATGGCATGATCTCGGCTCACTGCACCCTCTGCCTCCTGGGTTCAAGCAATTCTCCTGCCTCAGCTTCCCAAGTAGCTGGGATTACAGGCACCCGCGATCACGCCCGGCTAATGTTTTGTATTTTTAGCAGAGACGGAGTTTCACCATGTTAGCCAGGATGGTCTTGACACACGTCTTGTTTTTGTACAGTCTACTATTAGAATGGTTTCTACGTTTTCAAATAGCTGAAAAAAATGAAAAAAGAATTTTCATAATGTGAAAATTGTATGAAATTCAGATTTTATTGTACGTACATAAATATTACCGGTACACACCCCTGCTTATTCATTTACATATTGTCTATGATTAATTTTGCATGACAAAGGCACAGTTGAGTAGTTGCTACAGATATAACATGGCCCACAGAGCTGAAAATAGAGACCTTTCCTTCAGTCATTCATCAAATACCCATGTGGCACTTTTTGTGCACCAGGCACTCTGCAGAGCATAGCAGGTCAAAAGATACAGAAGAAAGCCTCTTCTCTTGGGGAGATCTATCTATCAGGTGAAACACGGTAAATGTAAAAAGTGCATCAAAACCGGGCGCGGTGGTTCATATCTGCAATCCCAGCACTTTGGGAGGCTGAGGCAGGTGGATCACCTGAGGCTGGGAGTTTGAGACCAGCCTGATCAACATGGAAACATCCCTTCTCTACTAAAAGTACAAAATTAGACGGGCTTGGTGGCACATGCCTATAATCCCAGCTACTCAGGAGGCTGAGGCAGGAGAATTGCTTGAACCTGGGAGGCAGAGGTTGTGGTGAGCCGAGATCATGCCTCACGCCATCGTACTCCAGCCTGGGCAACAAGAGTAAAACTGTCTCAAAAAAAAAAAAAAAAAAGCGCATCAGAAGTGCTGTAGTAGAGCTGCATGAAAAGTGCCACCAGAACACAGTAGGCAACCTTTTCTGTGGGGTGGGGAAACCAGACAATCTTGACAGACAAGCCGCTGGCATTTCAGCTGCAGGAGGAGTGTGTGCTCAATACCCCTACCACCTCACACAACCACTATTGTAACCTTTGTGGTGTCACCTGTCTCCTTTCTTATGCACGTTTTATATGGTTGTGCTCATCTGTCACCTGTTATGAGTGGGAGGTAGTGAAGGGTTGGCGTTAGTGTCAGTGTTGGGACTAAACTGCCCGGAAAGTCACTTTACCTCTCTAAGCCTCAGTTTCCTCATCTGTAAAATAATAATACAATGAAAACCTGCCTCAGAGGGTTGCTGAGAGGCTTCAGTGAAACGAAGCGCTTAGTGCACTTGACACGGAACCTGATGGGTAGTCAGTGCTCAGTCAAGGTCAGCTAGCATGGCCCTCCTTCTCAGTAGCAACCCACTGCCTGGCTCTTCTCCTCCATGCAGGAATTCACCAGGTACGTGGAAGTGGCTAGAAGGGAGAGAACCAGGAAGGAAGGTTAACTGCTGGCAAAGGTACTTTAAGAAATGAGAACAGCCTGTGCAAGGGCACCTTGGCCTTGGATCACATGGTGTTCAACACATTCAGTAGATTTTTTAATATTTATTTTTAATTTTTTTAGTTTTTGAGATGGAGTCTCACTCTGTCACCCAGGCTGGAGTGCAGTGGCACGATCTTGGCTCACTGCAACCTCTGCTTCCCGGGTTCAAGCGATTCTCCTGCCTCAGCCTTCCAAGTAGCTGGGACTACAGGTGCATGCTATCATGCCTGGCTAATTTTTATATTTTTAGTAGAGATGGAGTTTCACTGTGTTGGCCAGGCAGGTCTCGAACTCCTGACCTCAAGTGATCCACTTGCCACAGCCTCCCAAGGTGCTGGGATTACAGATGCAAGGCACCGTGCCCAGCCTCAGTAGATTTGACAGATTTGGTTATCCACATTTTACTTTATTACCAAGAGATTCCAGTCAGGCAAAATACATCAAAATAATTATAATCATGCAAAAAGGATGAAGAAAAAGAAAGAGAAAACCACACCATAGTAGCAGGAGTACGAACAGTTGACGAAGATGTTGCATTCCCATTGCATTCCTGGCAGGAGCTCAGAGTTCGAGGTATAACAGATGCTCAGTAAATGTTTTTTGAATAACATTGAACAGTGTTTCAGGTAATGGAAAGAGTTTGGCACAGCAAGAACATGGGAAGGTGTGAGAAGTGGTGGTAAAATATTACGCTTGAGCCCCGCTATTGTGCCTTGTTGGGAGTCCTCCAATATTTATCCATCGGAACTGAGGAGGTTAGAAAAGCCAGGTGTCCAGGGGAACTTAGGAATCCACAGGACCCAGAGCAGGTGGTGAGTTGAACGAGATAAGGTTGGAGACGAAAACACATCTTCAATTCATTGGGAATCTTTAGGGAGAGTTCTTTCACCAGAGTCTTAAGGGCAGGATTGAGTTTGTGGTGCTTTAGTGACTGAATAGGTAAGAAGGAAGGGAATGCCCCGCCCAACTTCTTTGATTATAACACTGAGACTTACTCGTCAACTATGAACTTACATTTGATCAGCAAAATTCAAGAATCGGAAAAAGATTTCATCAGAGTACCCTCTCCTGCATCACAGACGGTTCTCTAACCCAGTGCCCCAGTTTATAGTAAATTCTTGAGAGAGAAAGACGATCAATAAAACCGCAAAGGAAAACCTAGGCCAAGCTACTTTAGATGTGAGCTGTTTGCTAGTATAATGTGTCCCCAACCAGCATAGGTTATACTACCAAAATAAAATGAAGAGGAAACAAATATTGTGGCTGCCGTCTGTGTAATACGGAGTTAAATGTCTTTCTGGCTCTACAGAAGGCACCACAAGCTAGATGTGTTCATGCTCGAATACCCCAGAGGCTTTTTTTTTTATTATTATTGGTTGGAACAGCAAGAAATAAAGACTAAGATGAATTTAATATTTAACTCTAAATCTTTAGTCTCCCTCATTAGGCTGACTTGCCTGCAACCATCTTGCTGTAAATTAAACAGCCTAAGCTGGTATGTTGCCAAAGCGTACAGCGGTGAAATGTTAACAACTCTTGTTCTTATGCCCGATCAAGTTAAAAACAAGAAAGTAATCCGTTTGCCATCCAGAGAGGTCATTAGAAAGGATGGTTGAAAAAAACAAAAACAAAAACAAAAAGCTGTCAACTTATTTTGGAAGTTGGAAACTGAAAACCGGCGCTACGGCTCTAAGCTGGTCTTTGTAGAAAGCAGCTAATGGAGCTAAATATGGAAACTACTTCTTTTGATGGGGACGAGCTCATTACAGAAGAGTTTCAGGAAAGCTGGTTTATAGTTCCCCTGTCACAATGTTGCCACATTATCAATGCCCAGAGGAGTGAAGACAATGCCTTCTGACCAGTGGAAGCCGATAAAGTAATACTTTCATTTGGAATGCCACAGAAAAGATAGCAGAAGTTAGAGTTCTCAGCTAGATAACTCACTGTGCCAGGTGTGGTGGCTCACACCTGTAATCCTAGCACTTTGGGAGGCTGAGGCGGGCAGATCACCTGAGGTCAGGGGTTCAAGACCAGCCTGGCTAACATAGTGAAACCCCATGTCTACTTAAAAAAAAAAAAAAAAAAAATTAGCCAGGAGTGGTGGCACATGCCTGTAGTCCCAGCTACTTGGGAGGCTGAGGTAGCAGAATCACCTTCTCCGGGAGACGGAGGTTGTAGTGAGCTGAGGTCGTGCCACTGCACTCCAGCCTGGGCAACAGAGTGAGACTCTTGTCTAAAACAAAACAAAAAACCAAAAAGATAGAGAACGCACTGAGCCAGAACACAGGAACTCTCCTTCATGTCAGCAACTGGCCAAAATCTGTTTTTGTTTTTTTGGTGGAAATGGGGGGGAGGGGCTTGGTCCTCTCTTCAGATTTAACTCATTTGATCAATCTTATTGATCAAGGATGGACAGTTAGCTGTCATTCTCTTGCTTCCATACTAACGACAGAAAATAAGTCCTGATTCAACAAATTATTTGAATAGCACAAACTGTTTATTAACAAAGAACAGAGAAGGACCACACATTATCTTTCTCCTGCTTTCCTGTGTCTGTAATAGAGTGGCGCGAAGACAAATACATTCCTGGATCTGTCAGCTTCACCTGACTTGACTCTGGAATTCTCAGTAAGCCTATCTACTTAAACCACAGTCTCTCAGCCTCGGTTGCTCGTTTGAATCACGGGGAGCTCTGGAAGCTCCTTGTACTCCAGCCACACTCCACACCAGTTACATCATTATCTTTGCTGGGGGCAGGTGTGACCCAGGTATCTTTATTTTTTAATAATGCCTAAATGATTCCAGTAAGCAGCCAAGTTTAAGAATTGCTGCATTCTCTATCTTGGTGACATATTAGATTGACCTGGGGGCCCAGACCAAGTTAATCAGAATCAGATTTTTTTTAGTCCCCCAGGTGACTCTCATATGCAACCGGGGCTGATAACTTCTGCCGTTATATAGTGATTCTAAAAGTATGATCACAGAGCTTGCATTAGGGTTACTCACTTTCCTTATTAAATATTTGGTTTTCAGCTCCACCCCAGACCTATTGAATCAGAAACAGGACTTCACTTCGTTTTGCGAGTTCTGCAGGTGATCCACATCCTCTTTAAAGCTTGAAATCGACCACCTGAAACTTCCTCTATCTCTGCTTGAAGACTCCTCAACTTCCACAAAGTAAGATTTATTCTTTTTATCTGAGGAAGATGGAGTTTATATTTCTGTGAAAGTGCTGAGAGGCTGAGACAAGAGGATCGCTTGAGCCTAGAAATTCGAGACCAGCCTGGGCAACATAGTGAGACCCCCATCTCTACTAAAAATACAAAAATTAGCCAGGCGTGGTGGCGCGTGCCTGTAATCCTAACTACTGGGGTGGTTGAGGCACGAGAATCGCTTGAATCTGGGAGGCGGAGGTTGCGGTGAGGCAACATTGCGCCCCTGCACTGCAGCCTGGGTGACAGAGCGAGACCCTGTCAGAGCGAGACCCTGAGAAAAGAAAGACAGACAGAAAACAAGTGGGGGCGTCCTGCCTTTCCCGGGCTCCCACTAATTGTGTGTAGGGGTTGGGGGTTTAGCACTCGCTTCTGTGAAATGCTGCCTCAAATTATCTTGTAGCCACCAGGTGGCAGCAGCAATCCACCTTTTGGTCTAGCCTGGGAGAGGCAGAACTAGGATGGTTCTTCTCCTTTAATTAGTGTACTGGCCATAGAATCGTGGACGTTTAGACATGAAAGAACCTTTCTCAAAAGTTCTGACAACTACAGATGTTTAAACGGAGAAAAAAGGACAAAACATATTAAGAACACTTCGTAGTTCACGCAACACATTTAATCCATTGAGGGGAAGAAAGGAAGTTGTAACATCTGCAATGTGCTGAGCACTTTGCGTGTTACCTCATTTGATTATCAATACAACCTTGTGGGATGGATCCCAATGCCTCTAATTTACCATGGGGGAAGCTCAAGTTGTTCAGACTTGACTGAAACTCAAGGTTCAGACTTGTCTAATGTCTCAGAGAGGTAGGTAACAGAGGCATTTAAAAGTATCAGACACCAGTCAAAAGTCTTGGAATTGAACCACAGCATGCTTTGGTGTGTGGGGGGTGGGACTGATCAGTCGAATGGCAGGATTTTGATACTGAGGGAATATGGTTATTCTTTGAGGACCTTCTGTTTTATGTCCCAGTACTTGCGCTAGTCACAAAAAAGTAAGAGGATCGAGGGTGCCTTCTAAATTTGAACCATCTTGAATAATCAGGAAGAGCTTCTTGAAATTAGAGGAGTCTTAATCAGAGAGAGAATCATGCTCTGAAGAGGGGACAGAATGCTTATTTCTCTTTTTTCTTTTGAGACAGGGTCTCACTCTGTGGTCCAGGCCAGAGTGCAGTGGCATGATACTGCAGCCTTGAGCTTCTGGGCTCAAGTGATCCTCCCACCTCAGCCTCCCAAGTAGCTGGGACTACAGGGGTGTACCACCACACCCAGCTTATTTTTTTTGTATTCCTTGTAGAGTCAGGGTCTCTCTGTGTTGCCCTGGCTGGTCTTGAACTCCTAGGCTCAAGCGATCCTCCTGCTTCAGCCTCTCAAAGCAGTGGGATTACAGGTGTGAGCCACTGTGCCCAACCAGAACACTTACTTTTCTAAGATAATATGAACCTGAAGTAAATGACAAATTTTAAGTCATGTAAAGTGTTGGGGGAAATTTTTACTAGTGGGATGTTGTTCTATACTTGTTGCCTTCATAATTAAATAATACACTGAAGTCTCTACTTTTTAATAGTATCTCTTCCCTCTCATTAGATGAGACGAAGAAATTATCTTCCCATACTTTCCCGCACCTCTTTTCTCCATAATTTCCCAATTTGGGCTGGGTAAACCCTATTTTTATGTTGTCAAGGTTAGTAATTTACATTCAGTCCTGTAACTGTAAATAAGAGCTGTGATAGTATAATTAAACAAAGTATTTAGTGAAGAACTGAGCGGTGTGATTGATCAGCAGGAAAGACATGTCATCCTCTGTGACTAACTTCACGTCCTCATAAGGACAGTCATCAAGGTCAAATGCATCCTGTTCTCTAACATGCTCAAGATCAGGCGATGCTTGGTTTATTTGTATCTGTACACGGCTTTCTTGCAAACATTTTCGTTTTCTTTAAAGGTCGTATTGGCCTTACCTTATATCAATTGTTAGAGGAAAATAGGCCTCATTTGTCACATCACTAGGATATGCCCTCTTGACCATACTATCTATTGAATGGTGCAGTGTGGACTGCTTATGTGTTTGCTCTCCATCTGTCACTGTGGGCTTTGTTTGCACTGCACTGCTTGGCTGGCTTCCCTCTTTGTTATATCTTTGTAAGTTTCCTCCTTAATTGGATTTGTCTATGTGTTTTGTTGAACATCCTTAATAATTTCAGAAATAGTGGTCAGGGAGTATATTTTCAAAGGGTTTGTATGACTGAGATGTCTTCTTGTTATTCTCTTTGATTGAAATTTCATGACGAAAATGTTCCTTTAATTTCTCTCTTAATAGCTCATAGTAATTCCTTATTTTTATCTACTACAAATCACTAAAATGAATGTTAGTTGTGGCTGGCATAATTTCTATTAAAATTATTTTAGTACTATTTCAATATTATTTTTAAATAAAACAGATTATATGAGTAAATTATGGTCTTAAGTGAATCTTTCTGGCTGTTTCCAGTAAAAAGTAACCCTCTCTCATTTCCTTTACGCCTTTGTAATAACAACTAGACATTTTCTTCTCATATATTCTATTGTATTTCCATGAAACCTTCTGGAAAGGTTTTTAAAGCAGTATTTCTGTCATCATTTTGTGAGTTCCATTTTCACAATTCACTTAGAAGCAAAATGTTTTATGAGAAACCGTGTGGGGCCTAGAATGAGTACTAGTCTTTGAGCATGATTCAGAAAATTAAGTCTTCCAGTAGTCTTAAAGCTGTCGTAAGGCCCATCTGTGTGCCTAAGGAAAGACTGCTTAACGCACAGAGAAAATGCCTGTGAGCGTAAGAAACCTCCTTTTCTCCTCTATAAAATAAAAAAAAGGGTTAAGGTTTTACGTGTATGACCGATCCTTTGCTGTTTACAGCATAGAAATCTGTGATTCTTCTGCTCATAGAACGAAAGTTACTTTTAAATGGTTAGAATTGAAAAATGCTCAGACCCAAATATTTGCTGAATTTGCAAATAATACCTGGGTGCATATGTAATTATTCCTTGGTCTGCTGGGTGAAGTAGCCCACAGAGTTTTGTCTGTCTTTGCACATGTGGAGAGGACTGTTCCGTGGTCAGAATGTGGCTCTGAGGGCCTGACTGCGTGGGTTCACATCCGGCCTCTGCTATTAACTAGCTGAGTCACACTGGGTCACTCTGCTCAAACTCCCTCCAACTCTGGTGTCCCCTGAGCCTCAGATGTCCCCTCTGTGAAATGAAGATAACACTAGCACTTAGGCTGTGAGAGAATTGTAAAGGTTAGGTGAGTTCGCCTCTGTAGGGAGCTAAGCACATTGCCAGGCCCCTGAGAAGCCTCTGGGATGTCTGCTAGCGCCATTATCATTCAATCATGAATTAGGTGTACAGAGCTCACCCTCAAGGAACCCTTGAGGCATATTCACGTCTAAAAAAAATGAGGTCATTTTGCGTTGTTGGAGAAGGAGCCTTGGGAAGAGATAGGGTTCCTTTTCAAAGCTTTGTGGGGTGAGAGTGGAGAGGATGCATCTCCAGTGACAACAAACGCTGCCGATGGGCTCTAAGAGATGTATGGGAACGGGGCATGGGTGAAAATGGGAACCTGCCCAAGTGTGTGTGTGACCAGTAAAGAGAGGGGAACATTAGAGATGAGAAAGGGAAATCTTTACAGAACCTTCAAAAGATACAAAAAGCAGTAACAATACACTAATGCTCTAGAAAAGAAAATCTGACTTCACATAGGCATATTAAATATCCCACCAATACTTGAAATGCACTGAACTAGTAGATAATTGAAATAAGGTATTTAAAACTGCATGATAGGCTGGGTGTGGTGGCTCACACCTGTAATCCCAGCACTCCGGGAGGCTGAGACGGGAGGATCACTTGAGGTCAGGAGTTCAAGACCAGCCTGGCTAACATGGTGAAACCCTCTCTCTACCAAAAATACAAAAATTAGTTGAGTGCGGTGGCAGGCACCTGTAGCCTCACCTACTTGGGAGGCTGAGGCAGGAGAATTGCTTGAACCTGGGAGGCAGAAATTGCAGTGAGCCGAGATGGTGCCATTGCACTCCAGCCTGGGCAACAGAGCAAGACTCTGTCTCAAAATACATACATACATACATAGATAAAAATAAAATGGCACAACCCAACTTTGCCTTCCATTTAGGGCACAAAGAACATTTCTGAGCTGTGGAATCCTGAGTTGGGACGGATGAAAGTGCAGGTTTGAATGGGGAGGTTGCTGAAAGTCAGAAAGGGTCAATGAAGACCTGAAGGGAGGAGGCATTCCCTTTCCTAGTTTGTTTCGTCTTTTATACTGGACCTCAGTCTCCTAGACTGTAAAACCTGAGAGCTGTGTTCAGCGGAGTCTGTGTGCTTTTCCAGTGTGTAGGTCTGAGGCTCAGCGGAGTCTGTGTGCTTTTCCAGTGTGTAGGTCTGAGGCTCGGAGGAACAGTGGGGCCATCTTGTCAGCCAGTTGACATGGTGAGATAGACATTTGAGAGAAAACCTGAGAAGATTAGCCCATGAAAGATTTGGTTTTAAAGGTTTAAAGCCCTTGAAAGATTGGTTTTAAACCTCGGATTCAGGTTTTAAAGGATAGAGAAGGACAAAAAGATGTACGTAGGGATCCAATCTAGCACTAAAAAAAAGAAAAAAAAAAAAAAAAAGGCCGGGTGTGGTGGCTCATGCCTGTAATCCCAACACTTTGGGAGGCCAAGGTGGGAGGATTACTTGAAGCCAGGAGTTTGATACCAACCTGAGCAACAAAGCGAGACCCTGTCTCCACAAAAAATGAAATAAAATAAACTGGCTGGGCATGGTGGTGCACGCATGTAGTCCCAGCTCCTCAGGAGGCTAAAGGGGGAGGATCGCTTGAGTCTGGGAATTCTAGGCTGCCATGAGCTCTGATTGCACCACTGCACTCCAGCCTGAGGAAGAGAGTGAGACTCTGTCTCTTAAAAAAAAACTTTAAAAGAGAGAAAAAAAACCATGAACATGATGAGATATTGAAGCAGATTTTGAAGTGGGGTCCATGGAATCTCTGGGTGTCTGGGATGTCTGTGTAACAACATTAAGAGGGAGACCAGATTTCAAGGAAGAAAGCTCCCAGTGCTCCATTTCCATCTGAACTGACAGGTTGAAGTTCTCAGCACATGGCTCCATAAGCTCTCCTAAGACCCTAGACTGAAAACCTGACATTACTTTGTGTTAAACAATTACTTTGGGGATTCTCTTAAATTTGCTTGACCATGAGTTGTTGTTCTTTCTTTTTTGTGGAACAGGGTCTCACTGTGTTGCCCAGGTTGTAATGCAGTGGCACAATCCCGGCTTACTGCAGCCTCTACCACCTGGCCTCAAGCGATCCCTGTGCCTCAGCCTCCCAAGTAGCTGGGACTACAGATGTGCACCACCATGCCTGGCTAATTTTTTTTTTTTGGGGGGGGAGCAGAGTTTCACCATGTTGCCCAGGCTGGTCTCTAACTCCTAGGCTCAAGCCATCTGCATATCTTAGCCTCTCAAAGAGCTGGGATTATAGGCGTGAGCCACTGAGCCTGGCTGACCATGAGTTTTTGATATCATTAAAATGGTTAACTAATTACTCATAAACTGGAAATGGTAGGCAGGTTTTGAGTAATTCCTTTGAAAACAAATATGTAAAAGGTTTCTTATGCACATCAAGTTCTCTTTTTTGGGCTGAAATGAGCAAGGCTCAGCTACGCTTCAGAGAAGAACCATGGAAGTGAAAGATAATGGCTTATCTTGCCTGAGGTTTCAGCTACAATTGCCAGGTCCCCACTGCTCAGACATGCACTCAAGTTCTCCGTCAGAGACTCCAATGGTTGGCCCTGCTTAACATTGTAGCATCCTGAATGTGACAAGGGAAGGAAAATTAGGAGAAGAAAATCTACTTTTCTTGAAAGGAAATATGGCTTTCCAAAGGTTGGAAAATTTGAAATAATCTTAAGATGTCCACCTGACAAAATTTGGCCCGAGAAAGGTCTGCGCTGTTCCTACACAGGGCCTTCAGCCTGAATGATGCATTATTTATTTATTGAAGTAAAGCATTCTAAACTCTTGTTTATCCACATTTAACCAACCAGAAGAACAAGATAATTCCTTCTCCCCGAACTCTATCTTTAAGAGAAAGAGATAATTAAGGTTGTTCATTAGGAGGGATACATCAGAACAGAATGGGATCACCTTGACTTAAAAGCCCATTCTGAAGATAATGTCAATTTTGTGACATCCTTGGCAGTGTCCCAAAGCACTGCAGAAACTTGGAGTACTTGTGCATGCTCAGAGATTAAATCGCATACAGTGTCATTTTCCTACTTGTATCACATGCTTTCCTGACTCTAACCATCTCTGATCATCCTATATTAAGTACCCATAATGAGCTCTAGGTATTTAAAATAATCTTTAAGTGTATAGAAGTTTTCCCTGATAAAACATGGCTTTTGACTCCTCCTTTCTTCCCTACAGAACTTACCTTTAAAAAAAAGATAGGCCGGGCATGGTGGTTCATACCTGTAATCTCAGCACTATGGGACGCTGAGGCGGGTGGATCACACTTGAGGGCAGGAGTTCAAGACCAGCCTGGCCAACATAGTGAAATGCCATCTCTACTATTAATAAAAATAGAACACAAAAATTAGCCAGGTGTGGTGGCACATGCCTGTAGTCCCAGTTATACGAGAGGCTGAGGCAGCACAGTCTCTTGAACCATTGGGGTGGAGGTTGCAGTGCGCTGAGATTGAGCCACTGCACTCCAGCCTGGGCAACAGAGCAAGACTCCATTTCAAAAAAAAAAAAAAAAAAAACAAAAACCGGTAGGTAGATAATGATAGTTGGATAGATAGATAATGACAGAGATATTTAGTTGGGCATTGATAAGACATAATACAAAGAAGAAGTTGATTGAAGAAACTACTGTGATCCTTATTTCTTAAAGTCATTCTTTGTGTTTCTAATTTCTTATAAAAATAGCTCAATATCTAGAAATAGCTTGTCTTCACAGAGGTAAGCCCAGATATATACAGAAACTGCTGAACTTGTGGTATGATATGGAGGGTGTAGGGATTAAATGAAAGTTTTAAGTGCCTTATCTATCACTGATACACAGTAGGCATTCAACAAATACAAATTTCCTTAAAATCCAGCATTAGGGTCAGTCTTTGGATTCTTTATTTAGTCCTCCTTAAATATATTTAGTTCATTCTTTCATTCCCCCCCCCTTTTTTTTTTTTGAGACAGAGTCTTGCTGTGTCACCCAGGCTGGAGTGTAGTGGTGCAATCTCGGCTCACTGCAACCTCTGCTTCCTGGGTTCAAGCGATTCTCCTGCCTCAGCCTCCCAAGTAGCTGGGATGACAGGCATGTGCCACCAGGCCTGGCTAATATTTTTTTCTGTAGAGACAGGGTTTCACCATGTTGGCCATGCTCGTCTTGAACTCCCAAGCTCAAGTGATCCATCCGCCTTGGCCTCCCAAAGTGCTGGCATTACGGGTGTGAGCCACCGTGCCTGGCATCTCCAAATATTCATTGATGGTTTACTATGTGCCACACCCAGCACCAGCCCTAGGGGTACAGGGTGAATAATAAATCCCTGAACTCAAAGAACAAGTGTGGTGACTGACAGTGTTAGTGACGTAACAGAGAAATGTCTCCTGATTGGAGGGATCAAATCAGGAACATGTAGGAAAGAGTGGGAGACAAAGAGTCAGAAAAGGGTTCAAAGTAAATCACTGGGGTTTGCATGCTCCTAAATCTGCTTCTCACTGTGGTCCGGAGTGGGCCACGGTACCATCCCTGTGGCTAGAGACTAAGTGGGGAATGGTATCCCCTCCCTAGCTGTGGCTCTAATTCAAGTGTAGTGATGCCTTAGGAATTGCTGCCTGAAAACAAAGAAAAAGAAGAAAACAACAACCATAATGAAATAAAAGCCTTAAAGCGAAAGAAAAACAAAATGTCATGATTTGTGCATTTTTCTGCAAAACCGATTTGTTCTGTGGTGGAAGATAGAGTCTGCATTTGATTTCTACAAGATATGCAGTAATGGGTTATGTACTCCAGGGAAAAACTATTCTTAAGGGAGCGAGAACGTGATGGATTCACTTCCTTGGTGAGGTTTACAATATGTGGCAGTTTTAGTGCGAGCAGGTATTTGGTCTATAAACTTGGAAAGCCAGGCATTAGTGGGAGCTCGTTTCTAAATGAAGAAGAATGCAGCTCTCCCTCTCACTCTGGTTATTAGTCCTTCTGGGGATAAACAGGAAGATTCAGTGTTTTCTTGATGCTGTGTTTGCCTGTCACAGTAATGTGCACACACCCCATTGCCAGCACCTTTACGCGGCGCCGCAGACTTGCTATTTTTGTTGGAAGGAGTTGTTCATTGAGAGGCCCGGGTCTCATTCCGTGCTGAATGGTGGCAGGGTTATTTCCACCCTTTGTTCAAATGCTCCCTCTCAATTAGATGCTCTACGATTAGCTGCTTTGCAATTAGAAACTGGATCTGTGAACATCCAGTTTCTTGGTCCCCGGAGGACATTTCATGTCCTCACTCCTCAAAGCCTGCTGTTCTGCTTGTTGCAGTTTAAATGGTGCTAAAGACAGGCCAACCTGCCAGCCAGCTGGCTTCCCGGAGGACCTTGGAGGCCGCCTGCGCTGGGGTTGCTGGAGACCTGCTCGGCTGGGCACGGGTGGGAACTTGAATTGTCATCTCTGTGAGAAGTGACTTCATTCTAGGGGGCTTATTTGTATTAACTAATCTCTTAAAACACTGGCTGGGTGATAAATTAAAATGCCAATTTATTTATTTACTATTAGAAATATACTTGCTAAGCAATATATCTGTGTCAACCATTCAGTTTGTTCTCTTCACACAAATAAAACCTATTTGGGGCCGGGCAAGGTGGCTCACGCCTGTAATCCCAGCACTCTTTGGGAGGCTGAGGTGGGTGGATCAGGAGTTCGAGACCAGCTTGGCCAACATGGCGAAACCCAGTGTCTACTAAAAATATTAAAAAAAACAAAAAACAAAAAAAAGCTAGCTGGGCGTGGTGCCGGGTGCCTGTAGTCCCAGCTACTTGGGAGGCTGAGGTGGGAGGATGGATTGAGCCCGGGAGGCGGAGGTTGTAGTGAGCTGAGATTGTGCCACTGCACTCCAGCCTGTGCAACCGAGCGAGACTCCATCTCAAAAAAAAAAAAAAAAAAGAAAAAATCTATTTGGGAAACCAAATTATAAATCATATATTTCGTAGTGAGGGAAGAAGAGACTCCTGTACACTGCTCATTGGAATATAAATTGAGACAAGTTTTCTGGGCGGCAATGTTTTATTATTACGTGGCGCCTTTCCACTGGACAAGCATGATGGGTTCTTCATTTGTGTCTCCTATCATTGCTTAAAAATTGATTTGGTGGTGGAAGCTTCCCCTACTCGCTGGCTGAGAACTTGGATGCCCCTCTGTTCTGCTTGCTCTTGGGGTATAGATTGGCCTATGGTCTAAGCCACAAATGCTGGCTTGATTCAGAAATAAGAGTATACAATCCAAGCTATTAATCAAACTTCAGTCTTTTATTTCACAGGTAGGACGTTTCCTTTACTTCTCCCACCTGAGGTCTGTGTTTGCTGGGGCACCTACTCTTTGCACGGTGGTTTTGGTCGCCTTCTCTCACTCCTCTCTTTCCCTCTTGCTACTTGTTAATTGAATCTTCTGGCCTGTCAGAGGATGGGACACAGCAATGAAAGAGGTCACTAAGCCTGTGGTGGGAGATACCAAGCTCCCCCTCCCCGGTGATGGGCAGGCTCTCAAGGCACAGCTTAGCTAAAGACATCACCTCCCAAATCCACTTCTTCCACACTCAGCACTTGTTTAGTCTTTGCCTGAGTGATCTAAAGTAGAAAGCCTAGCTTTTTTGTCTATCTTTTGAACATTGTGTTCAGGCACCTACCTTTGGTGTGGAACATCTATTGCATGTATTTTACTTTGTGTGTGTCTGGCAAGTATTTCCTCAGCCTAAATTCCTAGAACTGGAATTGTTATGCTCATGAGTATTCGTAAGCATTGCAGTTAAGAGTGTGGGTTCTGGAGTCTATTGTTTCCAAGTGGCAGGGTCAAACTTTAGTTTTAACATCCTAAAATGTTGTATATGCATTGAAAACTTTAAAGGTTTTCATAAAAACAGCAAATACTTATTCAGCACTTTTACTAAGTTTAATTTTTCAACAATCCTGTGAATTATGTGTTATCATAATCTCCATTTTGCAGATAAACCGAGGCATAGAGAGACTCAACAACTTGTCTAGAGTCACACTAATAGACAGGAATAAATCTAGTATTCCATCCAGTCTGCCTCCAGTTCTAGGAAATCAGTCTGAGGAAATAGTAAGATTCACTAGATAATATAGCTGGATTTTAATAGCAATATTTCTGATAACTTGAAAAAACTGGGTACAACTTACATATTTGATAGTAAGAGATTGATGAAATAAACAGTGGTATCTTAATATGCTAGAATCCAAAGACTTTAAACACGTATTTTAGAGGAATAGTCATATATGAACAATGCATAATTAGTGTAGTTGCTCTGTCACCCAGGCTGGAGTGCAGTGGCACGATCCCAGCTCACTACAACCTCTGCCTCTCAGGTTCAAGCGATTCTCCTGCCTCAACCTCTCAAGTAGCTGGGATTACAGGCATGTACCACCATCCCTGGCTAATTTCTGTACTTTTAGTAGAGATGGGGTTTCGCCATGTTGGCCAGGCTGGCCTTGAATTCCTGACTTCAAGTGATCTGCCCGCCTTGGCCTCACAAAGTGCTGGGATTATAGGCGTGAACCACAGCGCTCCGCCAACATATATTAATTTTATTAGAAAACTGTTAGAAATAAAATATAAAGAAGTCAAAATGGGAAACTGGTTTATAAGAGAAAATTGAGCTAGAATTGAATTTGAAGTGAAAAAAATCTTTTTAAGAAGGTGATTGGTGAAATGGTATCAGAACAAAAAGTTGAATGACCTTAAGGATGGTCCATTTGAGCAGTTAAATGCCTGAAAACACTCTTCCATTAGAGGGTGACGTTAGCCTGCTATCTTCTTGACACAATATATGACCTAGAAAGATTTGGGGAAGAGATACAATTTTGAAATTTCTTTTTGTTACATAAAGGCTACATTTTCCACCTAAAATGCTCTAGTTTCTTCTAGAGAATGCTGATATATAAGGGGGGGGGGAAGATAAAAAAATTAAAATAGAAGTTTAGCAAGAAAAGGAGGTAAGTTTGGGAAGACTTGTAGATAGAGCAGGAATAGAGTGCAGTTTGATGTGGTGTGGTTGGTCGCAAAGGAATCCCAACGCAGTTTGCAGTGTGACTTAGTATACCCTGCAGTCATAAAATCATATCCATTGAGAACATCAGGACTAAAGTAAGTGTTTCATGTTAAGACCTGGACTTGGCTCTTCCAGCCAGAGGCAGATGGTCTTTGTACCATTCATCACTTGCCATTTGCAAAACTTTGTCAGGTACATTTGGGGATAGTGGGAGTGGGGCACAGAAGGTGGTATATGCAACATTTATCAAACCTCCATAGTGTTAAGAGGAAAGGTGGTTTCAGAAAAATAAATCCTTTGCATTTCTTCCCCATTTTGACAAAATCCAAACTAAAGCTTCAGTTATGTAGAACCTCTCAGATCTGATATCTTCTCAGGATATAAATAGTACATGGAACAAAGGAAGTAGGGTAATTATTATAAAATTAGAGAAATAAGTTTAGTCAGTCAAAATCCTGAGCTGCTTTGCCATTTAAAACTGTGTGTAAAGTTTAGAACTCTCGTTGATTGGACTGTATCATAAAACTGAAAGTGTGAAGACCAAAGACCTCAGAATTCTCGCTCTGCTTTAGAGGATCATATTCAGAGAGAGGACTCCAATGTGAAATGAGGAATAGCTACCAATTGATATTTTACTGTCTGTAATGTCAAGTGTACAGTTTTGAACTCCATTGTGGGGAATGTCAATGGTACCTCACTTGTCCAGGGTAACTAAGAGATGAAGAGTTGAGGGGAGGGGCTGCGGTGCAGCCTATTGTGGCTATTAAGTGGTGGTATTTCCTGGAAGGCTAGTTAATGGCGAAATGGAAGGCCTTTCCTTTTATGTCCCTTTTGGTCTGATATTTTCCATTGTTGACTGCAGCTGAAATAGCTCAAAATAAAAACCAGAAAATAAAAGCTGCAAGTAAAAACTCTATTTTGCCTATGCCAAATAAAATAGAAAAACTGGACTTCTGGCTTTTCAACATCAATTGTAGTGGGTACTATGGAAGATTCTTCTAATCAGGCACTTCTGGAGAAATTCAGGATGTGTAATCAAGAAATAACCACAGCCTAGAAGCTGATTTTTTTAAGGAGAGCTTCTTTGTTTGTGTTTTCTTCTCCCCTCCTGTTTTGGAGGATTAGATGTAAATGCTCCTTTGTCAAGTTACCCCATCACCTATTCTCTTTAGCCCATCCTCATGTATCCCACTGACTTTTATCACTGGCTTCTCTTTGTCCATGGGAGTTTTTTCTCTGCCCATAAACATACTCAAATCTAATTTTTCTTTAAAAGCAACCATCCATCCAGCCCAGAAATCCTTCTGTCAATCTACAACTCTTTTACCTCCTCTCCTTATCTTGAAGTCTAAATTCACCAGAAGTCTAGTCTGATCTTTTTTCCTATGACTTCACCTTTCACTCTTTCCCAAATCATTTCCAAACCAGCTTGCATATTCACCTGTCTACTAAAGGTAAAAAATGACCTCAGATATCCCATTTACATTCTTCTGAGTTCTGAGGCATTGACATGTGAATCTCTTCCTCTTCCTTGGAATTCTCATTCCTGGGGTTTGCTTTTTCACAGTCCTTCTTGCTGGCTCAATCTTCTTTGGACTGTCCTTGGAATCTGGTGTTTTCCAGGTTCTGCCGTCTGTCTCTTTTCTGGCTTTCAGATAATAGCATGACATTTATTCATTTCTGGTACTATGCTAAAACCAGAGACACAAGGATGGCTAAACATCACCGCCTATTAGGAATCTTTGGACACATTAACATTCCAGAGCCATATTATGACCCATATAAAAATGGGTCATAAATACTTGAGGTCCAGACCTACATTTGCAGTTCCCCATGGTGCAGCCCTGGCTATGAGCCCAACGTGACCAAAAGCAAATGCCCAATATCCCCCTTGCACCATCTTTTCCTCTCTCAATAATTCCTCCCATGGTTAATGGCAGTAACATTCCTCTAGTCTAGATACAAACTAGAAACCTGGGAATCATCCTTTGTTTCCCTTTCGCTCAACCTCTACATCCAATAAATCTCCGAGCCTACCACTTGTCTATCAGAAATATTGCTTTAAAACCTGCCACTTCATGACCCCACCCAGACCTCCTTATTTCTCCCCTGGCCAATACTACAGTAGCCTTTGTTCTCCTTTCCTTCTTCTAGGTTCTACACCAACTCCAAAATTCATTCTCCACAATGCTGCCAGAGTGACTGTTTAAAAGTACTATTTTGATCACATCTTATCTGCTCTAAGACTTCAGTGGCTCCTGCTGTCTATAGGATAAAGTTCAAGCATTTGTAAAACACTTCCTGTTTTGTCCACAACCTCCTTGTGTGGTCTCACGCTGTGTCCTCCTTCCTTTACCCAGTCACCTCTCATTTTAGCCAGAAGGGTTACTGGACTTTGCCGAGAGGAGTGAGGTCCCTGTGCCACGGTTTATGTTGTTCCTTCTGTTCGCAGCACTTTCCTCCTATTCCGCCACATGGGGACATCCTCCTGGATTTCAAAACATGTTCCAAAGTTCTCTTCTTCCCCGAGGCCTTCTTTGAGCCTTCTCTGGAGGGATAAATCCTTCTCTATTCTTTCTGTGTCACAGAACTTTGCTTCCCTGTTCTCTTTGCCACCTTATCAGCTCGCATTCAGAGATGTGAGGGTTATCTTATCTGCTTATTGAGCAAGGACTGCACCTCGGGCTTTTGACCATCCCAGGAGCTTATCATGGTCCCATGACCAGAACTCAACAAATATGTGTGGCAAGAAGCGAGTAATTAAAAAAAAAAAAAAAAAAGGAAGACTGCAGAATGCCAGCAGGTCCAGGGTTATATGGCAAAGCCAGCCTTGTGTTGGTGGGAACACTGAAGCAATGTTTGTTTCTGTTCCCAGCAGATCCCAGAATGTTCTTTAATCCTATACTGTGACCTTCAACCCAGAGTCAAAGGAGCAAAGCCATGAAGAGAACCATTTTGTCCACATGGGGGCAGTGCAGTCACTTCCACAATCCTATCCGAGGTCCCCAGGTTTCTCACCCCAAGGGTCCGTTTATAGCCAGATCCAACTTTTCCTTGCCTGAGCTCCAAACTCAAGAGGACTCATGTCTCCTCCACCACCTTCTTCTGGGCTATAGAAGGCATTAATTTTAAGGTGATTTTAAAAAACCACGTATGGAGGTTCATCATAAATTTCTTGCCCCCAAGTGTTGGAGTAAGTGTCAATCATTCACCGTGTTCCTGAATAATGAAGAAGCTTCCCCACCGAAACAACACTATCATACACCCAGATGGGCAACGCCTTTTTCTGTGGGTCCCCAGAATTGTTTGAAGAGCTCTAAGGGGAGCCACATCTCATGCTCCCTGGAGTTTATGCTGGTTGGAGTGGGTGATTACTCCCAGGCCCAGGGGTAGCACCAGCATCCCTACCATCCACAGTCATATTAACTTTTCCACAAGGATTTTCTTTCCACTGCATTCCTACTTTTAAGAGCAGGCAGCCACAGCTGTGACAGTTTGCCATTCCTTTCCACTTGTTTCCAATAATGCCTCTTTAGTTACTTTGTGAAAAGATTTTCGACTGAGATTTTTCTTGCTTTCTATCTTCTAAAGTGTTTATTACTAGAAGATTCAACTTTCAGATTCTCTGAAGAAAATTCTTTCCTAGGAAAGGTAAGCGGTAGAAGAAGACGTAGCTAAAATTAGTTTCTTTTTTGGCTCTGCAAAAGCGATTGCAGCAATGGCAATAGTCGGCTGCAATAACTTAACAAATGGCTTCAGAAATGAGCTCTTCACTGGAATTTGAAAGAGCTCTCCGTGAATCCTGTTTTATAATTACTGCCTGATTCTAATGGGGCACTCTAAAGCTTGAGTGTCTCCCAGTTTCGTTCCTCAGGTGAGCCCTCTGGTTAACTTCGTCCAATTTGACACATCGGCACTGAACTCTCACCCTGCAGTTTATGGGCTGATGACTGTTTAATTACACCTGCCAGCCTGCAGAAATCTCAATGATTAAGAATTGCAATACTGTGTCCTATTAATCTGCCTGGATTCCTTCCCATCTAAGGAAGTCAAAGAGTTTTTTGTTAATTTTTGATATACTTAGTGGAACTTGATAGAGAGTGTCAGAAGAAAACAGAGTTAAGAGGATGGTAATTGACCTCCCCAGGATCATTCTAAGTCAGCAGCAATTAGAATAAGAATTTGGAGATTTGGGTTGCCTTTTTTGTTTAGTTAAAATTAGCTTTGGCCATAAAATCTAAAGCATACTATCATTATACAGGTTTGACTTGTCTTTGCTGTGTCTGCATATATTCGTGAAATACTTTACCTCCACAGTTAGCACTTTCCATCTCTAAAATGCAGAGAGCAGGTAGGGCATGGTGGCTCATTCCTGTAATCCCAGCATTTTGGGAGGCTGAAGCTGGTGGATCATCTGAAGTGAGGAGTTCAAGACCAGCCTGGCCAACATGGTGAAACCCTGTCTCTACTAAAATACAAAAATTAGCCAAGTGTGGTTCGTGCTTCTGTAGTCCCAGATACTCAGGAGGTTGAGGAAGGAGAATTGCTTGAACCCTGGAGGTAGTGGAGGTTGCAGTGAGCCGAGATTGCAGCCACTGCACTCCAGCCTGGGCGATAAAGCGAGACTCCATCTCAAAAAAGAAAAAAAAAAAATGCATAGAATTTTTGTCTACAAATTTCCAGTTACTCTTGGAGATTTTCATCTTTTCCAAACAAGTGGACCTACCAAGATTTACAGAAGAGTCTGTGGCTGAGTAATTTAGAAATAGAATGTTGTAATTTATACTTTTCCTAAGAAAGTCTTTGGTGTAAATAAAGCTGCATGCTCCATTGACATGGAAAGAAAAGGGGAAGGAATGAGGAATATCAATGATCCAGAGTCTAATTAATGTTGCCACCAATTTTTATGTAATTAACAGTACATTTCTATTCTTTAATAAAATTATTAAGATTCTACTAAGTTCATTGTTTCTGAAGTTGGAAAATGTGAGGTGGCCCTGGGGGTAGGGAGGAGAAAGGTGATTATGCAAGTACATACTTCCCTGAGATTGGTCAGGTAACATGCACCTGCTAATGGGGATAAATATTAAGAGATGAGGAAATGGATACAAGTAAATGCTTTCTCCAAAAACAGAGGAATCAAACTAGTGACCATGGGCAGAACTTGCTTCTAATGTTTGCACTCTGGTACTCAAAGGTAAATGGACTTATGCATAAAATGTGACACCAATCTGATCATCTAGGTAGCCTGAAGATAGTATGCATTTTGGGGAGACTGTTCTATTTCTAGGATTTCCCAAATTGTTCAGCTAAATGTAGGTTGTCCCTTTAATTACCTCTTTACCATCACCACTCCATGACTGCCTCTGAATGATGACTTTGTGCATTTTTCACTTAAGGGTAATGAACTGCTCTCTTAATATAGTTCCATCATTCAACTTTGTTCTAGGGAGTTTTCTTACACACAATTTTTATTTTAATCAGAAGTGAATGGGACTATTGCCTTTAAAGTGGACCATCTGTGGGTTTACCAGGAAATTTATTAACTTTGATCTTTATTCAATTTAACTTTCTGCCAGAGCTTCCAGTAAACTTCTTTCAAGCTTGCAGAAAGCAGAGCTCAGAGCTCAGAAAGTGGGCTCTGTGGGAGGGGGAGAGGGGAAACCAACTGGGAGGATAAGAGAAGGGAGTGTGTGGATAGAGACTGCAATCCCAGTTTCAGCTGAGGTGGCAGTGGGGAGCTGGGAACATTCCTCTGGAAGAGCCTGGAGCAAGTCCTCAACTTGAGGCCAGTTTGAGACTCCTCTGGGCTAGCAAGGTACTATATATATATATATATATATATATATATATATATATATATATATTTAAGAGATAGGATCTTGCTCTGTTGCCCAGGCTGGAGTGCAGTGGCACCCTCACAGACCACTGCAGCCTTGAACTCTTGGGCTCAATCGATCCTCCCGCTTCAGCCTCCTGAGAAGCTGGGACTACATGTGTGTACCACCAGGCCCAGCTAATTTATTTTTATTTTTGTGTTTTTGTAGAGATAGGGGTCTCGTTCTGTTGACCAGACTGGTCTTGAACTCTTGGCTTCAAGTGAACCTCCCATCTCAGCCTCCCAAAGTGCTGGGATTACAAGAGTGAGCTACTGTGCCTGGCCTAGCAAGGTAATTTTAAACAGACACTGCCTTCCTAATGATACAGCCTCCAAAGCCCTGATGCCAGCCTGGGCTGAATGTGATGAGCGTGAGGACTGATCCAGGCACTACCCAGCTCTGCAACAAAACAGGGAGACAGGTGGGGAGTATCCACAATGCTGTGAATGGATTGGGTGGCAGGCAGAGGCTTCTGGCTTGCAGCTTATGCAGACCACTGCACAAGCTCTGCTCTTACAGCTTCCAAATTGCTTCTCCGGCCTTTGAAGTGGAGCAATTTAGGATGCCCGCAGATCCTTCCCTGTTTAACAAAGCCTCCCTGCTCTCAGTCCCGGGACGCTCACTCTTCCTGTCCGCTCACTCAGGAAAGATTCCTGTCTGCTACAGGTGGAAAGGAAATCTTCTTGGATATCCAGGAAGATGGATATCCAAACTTCCCCAAGATCCTAGTCCATTTCCTCCCTTTCCTTCCCTTCCCTCCTTCCTTCCCCTTTCTCTCTTTCTCTCTTTCTCCCTTCCTTCCTTCCTTCCTTCCTTCCTTCCTTCCTTCCTTCCTTCCTTCCTTCCTTCCTTCCTTCCTTCCCCTTCTTTGTTTTCTTTTCTTTCTTTTTCAACTTTATTGAGGTAAGTGATTTATAGTAAATGGCAGAGATGTAGTGTACAGTTTCACAAGTTTTGACGTATGTGCTTACCCAGGAAACCACCACCTCAGTCAAGATAATAAACATTTCCTTCACCCCTAAAGTTTCATAGTTGCCCCCTTTGTAAAACCTCCTTCTTTTTGCCCCTATCCCCAGTCTGCTTTCTGTGAGTATAGATTACTCTGCAGTTTCTAGGATTTTATGAAAATGGAATCATCTTTTCTTGTCTGATTTCTTTCACCTAGCATAAATATTTTGAGATTCATGCATGTTGCTGCATGTATCAATAATTCATTCCTTTTTACTCCTGAGGGGTAAAAGTATGGGCCTATCACAATTTGTTAATCCGTTGAGGAATCATTCCTTCTGTTTTGTTTTATAAGATCATGAAGCGTTAGATGTGTAAGGGGCGTTATATGTCACTTAATCTAAGAAAATCATCAGTTTTCTGTGGTTATCGACCTACAGATTAGATAACCGAAGCCAGAACACTACTTAAGAATTTCCCTGGAAATTGTTTAAAATTGAGATTCATACCTCTTCCTGCCATTTGATTCCAATGATGGAGTGAATCCTGGGATTCTGCACTTTTAGCAAAAGCCTCTGGTGATTCTAATCCAGATATATGGTCTACCCTACTTAAAACACCAAATGATTTAAATATTGAGGTCATAGAAGGTAAGGAGCAAAGGCTGGATTTAAATCCACAATTTTTGATTTCTAAGTTTAGGGCTCTTTCTACTTCATTATGTCAACCCCAAATAACATCAGACACATGGAAGCCTGACACTGTCTGCCAGCATAAATCTCTTTGCCTTCTCCTCAAAGAAATGCTACAGCTCGATTCCAAGCTACTTTCATGTGTTTCCAGAAGAGGGCACTGATAACAAATACTTTCTTTAATGCACATATTTCTTTCTCTTTCTCTCTCTCCCCACCCCCTCTCCTCCCTTCTTTCTTTCTCTGCTTGTTTTTGTTTTGGTTTGGTTTGGGTTTTTTGTGGGTTTTTTTTTCTGGTCATCAAAGTTGCAAATATGAAAAGCAACAAAGCGAGACAACAAAGGTGTGGGAAAATTATTTTACTTCAGTAAAAAGCCAAAGCCCCCAGAGAAATTTCTTGACTTCATTACATTTTTTAATACAACCTTGCCTGTAAGTGCTGTCACTTACTGGCTTCCAGTCAGTAATTTTATGAGTCAGCACTTTCTCTCAGTGACTTCCTCAAAATTATAGCAATAGGAGGGGCTGGACAGAACATGCAGAGGTAAGAATGCTGAAAATTTAACCAGAGCTGAAGAAATGTTGACCTTTAGGAAGAACAATGACAAAAAATGTCATCTAGTTATCTTACTCCCTATCTCTGTCCCTTGGGTAGTTAGGGAGGAAGCCATAAGCCTAACTTGGTATTTATTTTTTCCCTTTATTTATTATAATTCCAGTGACCTTTGGGCTGCCTTCCTCCAAACTCTGAAAATTTGAACTCAGGCAGTAGGGCCTGAACCCTTCCTTGATATCTGGTGTCTGAGAATGTTGTTTCTAAGTACGGATATCAAGATTGTGAAACACCAAGCAGTAACATATCAAATGAAAGAAGAGACATGAGTCCAACTCAAGCTGTCAGAAAAATTTAATTCATCTTTGACAGTTTTGGCATTTTCCTAACAATATTTTATGACAAATTGGGTAATTCAAATGTGCTGGCTACCTTTGAAGCCTAGAATGAAAGTGAGCTTTTGCCTCATGAGATGAAAGAAGACAAGGCTTTGAGAATTCAGTCGCCCCCCTGGGTAGAATTGTGAGAAGGCACACTGTGTCCCTAAGACCCTCAGACTCACTTCTCTGCAACCTTTTCTTTCCACACTCTTACCAGGTATGGGGGCTCCACTGCTCTCCTCATTGGATCCTCAGTGTGAGTTACACAGAGTCTTACTATCTTATGCTGTCTACATTTGCATTTGAACATTAATTGTGGCATGACAAGCTTTGTCTTTGAGTCACAAGGCTTGGAAATAAGACAGAAGATTGGTAATTAGAAGTTCTAATATATGTTCATCCACTCATCACTTGTGGGCCCTTAGGCGAGTCATTTAACCTTTATAAGCCTTTTTTCTCATGTGTTAAATAGTAATGATGATAGTAATATGCACATTTGTGAGTGGCTATAGGGATTAGAGATTAGGTATATAAAGTACCTGGTCCATAAATGGTAGTTAAAGGCATGTCAGCCATGTGGGTGTCAGGCATGCAGATGATGGAAATTTTGGGACTTCTCCTATTGACAAGAGGACTTTTCTAGCACAGCTGAAACTGGTTCATTAGAATGGAGAGTGGTAGCTGCCTACTCAATTAGGGTGGGCCTATGTGTTTTGCCCTAATGCCTCATGTCTACCTAATTTGTCTATGGGTCCATTCTAATCATGGACCCTGAATCTTTGGATTATTTATGAGAGTCATAAATCTAACTGGGTGAATGTAGAATTGAGAAGAGACTCCAGTGTATTTGTGAGACCAGGTACTTAAGGGTTGCTACATTTGAAACACAATTATAGAATACATACATATACAGAATGACAAATGATTTCCACAAGTTTGACAAGGAAACTAATCTTATTACTTTATGGTCACACTTCTGTTACAATGCAATTTAATTTTGCCAAAATGTATGTCTATGTTTATGCACATCTACATGCTCCTCCATGGTCTATTTCTATACTCACCCAAATTATATATAATCAAAAACACTGTCTTTTTTTACAATCCAGTTTGTTATTTCTTGCACTTCTTCATGGCAGAAACATTCATTGTGATTTCCGTTCTCAGGTAATGAGAAGCTGTGATAGACATGAACAGAAGAGGCTTCGAGTGGAAAGTTCTCCCAGATTTTCTCACTGCCTCGCTCCAAATTTGATATGCTGTAATATTTTTAATCTTACTATTATAGTGTCAGGGTGGAGATGAATCATATTGAGAGGAAGAGATAAAGTATTAGACTCTAAAAGTGTGTAAACAGCCATCAAGGGAAATTCTGAGCGTCCT
Organism: Chlorocebus sabaeus; assembly: GCF_047675955.1. NCBI lineage: Eukaryota > Metazoa > Chordata > Mammalia > Primates > Cercopithecidae > Chlorocebus > Chlorocebus sabaeus. The sequence goes on from NC_132913.1 coordinate 78,894,639, forward strand.
AGTGCTTGGGGAAGGTTTAAGGAGTTTATTCTTGACATCGTTGCCTATAATCTGTAATTAGCAACCCATTGATATGGTATTTGTTAAATTCCTACATTATAGGTTACGACTATTGAAATTGCAGTACACCAGTGGGAAAACAGACTACAATATTCACACTGGCATAGATTTCAGTCTCTGGGAGTAGGTAGTTTGCCTGAAGCCAGATAGTTCTTAGGAATTAATAACCTCATTAGCCCCAGGGGACTGGATCTCTATACTTTGTAGAGTGGTACAGTTGCTGGAACATCTGCCGATGGGCACCTGCCTTAGTGGAAAGAGAAATTATTTTGTAGGCATTAAAGCTCAGAATAATTCAAAAACATTCCTCCAGGTACTGAACAACTATTTATCAATCTTACAGATGGAATTGTTGCTGTCTCTGCCCGAAAACCTTTGTTGACGTCTCCCTCCAATCAGTCAGCTCAGGGTTTAATCTGGTTAATCCCACAGAGCAATGGAGTTCTTTTTCTGCCATAGCTTTTCCTTAGTCCAAGGAGAAGGAAGAAATATTTAGATTCGTGAGAGGTCTGTGTTCTCCAGCACACTGCTGCAGCTGCAGTATCAGAAATACGTGTGCAAAAATGAAGCCGCTTGCTTTCCTTCTTCAAGGGGTAGATGAGAAATAGCTGCAGTTTTTCAAACTCTGGAAAATGTAACTATGTATGTTTCTGTTGCGTGGTATAATTGTCAGGTGTGGAGCAGAAGTTAGTTGATGATAATAATGAAGTATGTCATTATTTCCCCATTTCTAGAAGTGCTCAGTGTGAACAGATAGTGGATCCAAAGTAGAGAGTAATTAAGACCAGGCCCTCATAAAACTCAGATCAGAAGGTTGTCTTGGCTCTACCTATCAACTTCCTTTTCTATCAATTAAAATATGTGTGGAATGTAATGGTAGTCTGAGTCACATCAGTGACATAAATCGAGGGGAAAAGGATGGATTCAGAGATATTAAAAAGGTAGTCTCAGGAGGATTTGGTGACTATGTTAGTTTCCCAGTGCTGTCACAACAAATTACCCCAAACATAGGGCCTAAAACAACAGAAATTTATTCTTTCCTAGTGCTGGAAGCCGGAAGTCTGAAATCAAGGTGCGAGCAAAGCCATGCTCCTTTAAAGGACCTGGGTGAGAATCCTTTCTCGCCTCTTCAGCTTCCTGTGAGACTCTAAGTCTGCCTCGGCTTATAGCTGAGTAACTCCAACCTTTGCCTCGTCTTTCTTCACATGACCTTCTCCTTTTCTCTGTCTTCTTTCCATGTGAAATCTCTTTCTGTCTTTCTCTTATAAGGATGCTTGTCACTGGATTTAGGGACTATCCAGATAATCCAGAATGATCTCATCCCAAGATCCTTAACTCAATGACGCTTTTCCCAAATAAGGTTCTATTAACAAGTTTGGGATTAGAACATGGAGGGTACCATTTAACTCACCACAGTAACCACATGAATGTATTTGTTTGATTAAGGAGTTCTAATAAGGATGAATCCCAAATGTCCGGTCAGGACAGATGGTAAGATTGTGGTGGCAAATACCTAGAAGAGGAAACATTTGAGGAGATGCTGGTTTTCTCATTTAGTTTTAGACACTGAGTTTAAGGTGGGGGATAAAGGAAGCAGAACTTGACTTCCCCATTTTGTCTCATATTAATCCAGCCTTGAGATTTACAAGAATGCTGTCAATGTTTTTCAACTAGCCCACATGCAAATAGATAACAGTTACAGCTATTCCTGAGTTGGGCCTTAGATTATTCTATGCCTTTGTAAAATTTTACTTTCAGAATACTTTGAGATAAACAGTGTGATTTATGAACAAAATTAATTTTTCCTTTATATCCTAGCAGCAGTTAGTATTTGAAGTACCCTGATCAAGAATATACACTTCAGGCATGATTACCAAGCACTTCAAATATTGCCATGGAAATCTGCTCATAAGGACTTGATAATTAGCATAAGAGATGTAAAAATAATTTTTCACTAATGAAAAGATGGGTGTTGGACATATGTATTGACTCTCATGTCCCACCACTGTTGCATGAAAACTTATGGGAATCTGACAAGCCCAGCCACCCAATTTCAGTTCCTTCAGAGGAGTCCTCAGCGTAGAGCTCATTTGTCCTGGGTCCCACACGTCACAGAACATCATTGCCTGATCAGAATGTTGCCTGTTCCCATCATTAAACATTATGGCATCTGCCTTGGAGTGAGACTTTTACACACACACACACACACACACACATACACACCCCTCTGGATGTGGGGGAGACAGACTTTCTGGTGATTTAGAACTGATACTAACTGCTACTTCAAAATTGGAGGACTAAGGCATAATTGTTATTTGATATTTGCTTCTTCAAATAAATAGCATTCTTGATAATTCAAATAATAGTTATTATTGGAAAAATAATAATTTCAAAAATCCAATTTCTTAAACCTGTTACAATTGTATTTCATGGTTTGAGAAATCACAAAAGGGATCAGTTCTGGTAATTTAATAGTGCTGCTAGTTCTGTATATCATCAAGTCACCACTGGGTTTATGCTTCGGAAAGTGTCCATATTTTATTGCAAAAAATGAAGGGAATTTATTGAAGAGAGACCATGGAAGTATTACAAATGTATAATAAGAGTAAAATCCTCTAACTAAAACATTTTATGTTTCCAAGATTACAATTTGCATGTGGAAGAGAAAGTAGCTTTCATAAATGAGGGAAATGTGTTGGTTTTAGGGAAGAATACAAGCAAAGATTGTGAAACATTAGCAACCTGTCTGTAACTTTTAGCTAAATCTGATTTTCTCTCTATTTTTGGTAAAGGAATTAAAGACTAACTAGAAATAGAAAACATGTCAAAACTTTTTATTGGAGTTATCTTTCTAAATAAACATGTAGCCATGGGTGGTGGCATGCACCTGTAGTCCTGGCTCATCAGGAGGCTGAGCCCAGAGGATTAGTTGAACCCAGAAGTTTGAGGCTACAGTTGCTAGGATCACACCACTGCACTGAATGACAGAGCAAGATCCTGTCTCCAATATGTATATTGAGACACACACACACACACACACACACACACGTAATAACTAAAAGGTAGCCATTTGGGATTGAGATTTCTCTTCAAATAGAGTCAGAAAATGTCACATAGCTGCCCAAGTCTGAGTTAGGTATGACACTGAACAATGGAAGAGGCTCTTGGCCAGAAAATTTTACTCAAATGGGAAGAAGAAAGGAGGGAAGATGAGGAAACAGGGCAAAGGAAAGATAACAAACCCAGTGAGAATACTCGATTCTTGTAATCATGAACTCATAGAACGGAGCAGCAGAGGTTCCATAGAGATCACCTAATTCCTGTTCCTCAACTGTATTGTAGATAGCGGTCACCTGGTTTACTTCTACTCAAGGCAGTATTTACAATTTACACTGCTCTAATTGTTAGAATGCTTTACCTCACACTGAGCAGAACTACCTTTCTTAGATTTGATGGGTGCTGGTTCTGTCCTCTGGAAAACATAGAATAATTCTTCTCTCTTTTTGGCCTGACAACCTTTCAAATGTTTAAAGACAGCTGCCATCTCCCTTCTGTATTTTAAAATAAATGGATAATCAAGGACAGTTATAATCACCTGAGATTTGTATGACAGGGACATTCTGGGGACTTTCACGCCAGCTCTATCCAGACAGTCTAAGCAAAACAACCTGACAGCTACAGAAGAGTCTCGAAGATAGATTTACTGTCTCATCTCAGTTTTCTGGCCAAAAGTCTTAAGAATGTGAAATGCTGGCCGGGCGCGGTGGCTCAAGCCTGTAATCCCAGCACTTTGGGAGGCCGAGAGGGGCCCCTCCTGGCTAACACGGTGAAACCCTGTCTCTACTAAAAAAAATACAAAAAACTAGCCGGGTGAGGTGGCCCGCCTGTAGTCCCAGCTACTCGGGAGGCTGAGGCAGGAGAATGGCGTGAACCCGGGAGGCGGAGCTTGCGGTGAGCTGAGATCGGGCCACTGCACTCCAGCCTGGGTGACAGAGGGAGACTCCGCCTCAAAAAAAAAAAAAAAAAAAAAAAAAAAAAAGAATGTGAAATGCTAATGCTATTTTGAGTACTTTTTTTCTCAAGTGAAAGCTAAATTAAATCTTGTGGTCATGAATTGTGATACGATTTTAAAATGGCTGTTTTCATTCATTTTTAGCCCAATTTTACATCCTCGGTTTTGTGATGTAAAAAGAATGAATTCAGTGCAACTAAAAGATCAACATGTTTTGCCAAATACTTAGATCAACAACAAGTGATTATTGTATATTTAATTTTCTTTTCTAGAACCACAGAGACACAACTTAACAGTAATTTACAGTTTTGAATGTAAGATGGCAGGTATGGAAATCACCCAGCAAACATTGTTTTTTGGATATCTAATTGTGTTGTCTGTAATTTACTTTTAAAATACTTTAACATAGTGATTTAGTTTTAGTGTACAGTGTTAGCGTACAATTCTATTCAGGCGAAGGTTGGTTACCATTTGGAGTACCCTGATTGGAAATCTATCCTAATTGGGAATACTGGGAATGGTTATGCTACACTGGAGAGACGTGAGTCAGAGACACTTCAGCAAGTTTTCTTCTTAAGTTTTGATCAACACCAGAGATTTTGGTAATAGCTAAATTATTAGAAATATGTTTATGTTTATTAGAAATTATTTCTGTATTGATAAAATTAGTAATGATAAGGAAATGTGGATTTTCTGAAAATATTACACTGAAATTCCTATCTTTGCATGCATAGGACGTAATATTTTTAAAGCCCCAATACTTGATAGATTTCAGAATGGTACTCCCGACTTCTGACTGAACCAGTAGATCATTTCTATTTGATTTGAAAAATCTGACCATTTCTATTAAAAAATTAGGTAAATCTTGCCACTATAATAAACCTTTTCATTCAAGGAGTCATCAGAGCACATAAAAAGGTAGAGATCTGGGACCTCCTCAAGCTTACAGAACAGGTTCTATGACTGCTTTTGTGCCTACTTATCTGTATGTGTGGCAGAATGCCATCTGAGACTTGTTTCCATTGTATCATTCTGCCTGGTGGCCAGGATTTAGAAGAAAAGACCTATGGCTCTCATCTACCTAGAGTTATGAAAGGTGTGTTAAATTGGATTATTGTTTAAAAGTACTGTGTAAAAAGAACACTTACCATGCTTTGACTTTAGGATGACCACAGAGCATGCTTTAGCCAATGTGATGTTGTGACGAAGACAGGGATTAAAAATGGGCTTGTTCAGTAGGCTTGCCCTCTTGCATCTCTGCTAAGACCATGATAGAAATATGTTCTAGGTGCCCTTCTGGTCCAAGAAAGATGAGAAACACATGGAGCAGACTTGGATCTCAACTGCAGCTCAGAATCACTCAGATGAAATCAGCTGGGTGGTTGTTTGATATGCGACAATCACTGACTGGTATTCAAGGCTGCCAGTATTTATCCTCCAAACCTAATGATCATGAATGCTCAAATTGGACAAAGTAGTAGACAATTTTCAAATAATGCTTCATTTAATTCTCACAACAAATCTGGGAGGTAGACATTATTTTTTCTATTGTATAGATAAAGCAATCAAGGCTAAGAGAGATAAAACAACTTGGACCGAATCACACCACTACGAGAAATAGAAGGAGAATTAGCTCTAAAGAGACTGTACAGCGCATCCTTTTCCATTACACTGCATTTCTCACTGACATGATTTGCTTAGATTGAATTGAACTTTTTAGATAAAGATGTATCCATGCATGCAGCAAGAGAGACAACAACTGAACACATAATCCGATGAGGGTCATTCATGTGCATGCTTACTCAGCCAAGTCATCTTTAATGAGCACCTACTATGTGCCAGTGCATTGTGGTATGTCATAGGGATTTAATGATTAAGCATGATAGACATTGTCCCTGTCCTTACAGGGCATCTAATCTTATTATGGATGTGTTTAATATATACATGCTTTAAATTTTGTTTGTGATGTCAGAATTTGGCCTAATTATACACTGTGTATATAAATAACAGCCCTAGACAAAGGGAACTTTGTTCCTGATGGAGTGACTTTTCAGGTGGTAACTACTAACTATTTGGAATGCAAGTAACAACTACGCTCAGAAATGCATTCAACTACTAAATGCATCTGAGGGTTGTTCTTCCACACAATGCTCCAGTATATTGCAGTCAGAGAGCTGGAGAATAACAAAATTACTCCTACTGTTCTGCAGGGGGAAAAAAAGCAATAGAATATTATAATTCTTATTAATAAACATTATTAAACTCAGACAATTTCTGAAGTTTAGAATAAAAATAATTAATCTACTGAAAGAATGGTAAACCAGAAAAGATTAAAAATTATAATTAAAGAATGAAAATGACATTTGGTATCAGAGTCATCTCAGCAGACTATCTGAACAGTGCACTAAATAAAGTGAATTATTTCTACCATAATAATGGTATTTACTGTAATACAATGGCATACTAGAAATCTAATTGCAACCTGTCAAGGATTAAAAAAACACAGTTATAATGTGAAAATACACGAATAATAGATATGATCTGTATTTCTAAAGGAATATGGCAATGCTACTATATGGTTCAATTTTCAGATATCAGGATTTAATATAATAAGAAAAGACAGAGAAAATGAAAATTGGGGGAACTTTTGAATAGGTGCTTTAAGAAGGGGATTTGCAACCGATTGGAAACAGGCTGATTTTGATTACAGTTTAATGTGAGATAAAGTAAAGATGGGGTAAATCCAAAGTAAAACATAATTATAAGTTTCTGCATAATCCCTGGCAAAATATTAAAGATTAGATTTCAGAATTGTGTTAGTAGTTCCATACAACTTTTATTATTCATAGTTACCCATTGTACATTAAGCGTTGTCAGAAACAAAAAATATATTCACAAATGGAAATAATAAAAAATATTTAATAAGATATATGGATTTTAAAGTTTTGTCTTTTCTCAAATAAAAGAAAAAATAAATAAAACACAATAGAAAACAATCTAAATACTAGGGTATGAGTGAGGTGACAGAATGATATGAATTCATTTTTAAAGAGAAAAAAAATTAAGGGCAAAGTACTTTATTAACAAAGCATGAACATACCATTTTATATACTATCCCCTGATTTATTTTCACAATGTCTTATGTGTATATATGTATATTACACACACACACACACACACACACACACACACACACACAATAAGTCCCATGGGAGCACATTTGAATGGCTATGCATGAGTCATGGAGGTTAATTGGCCAAAAATTCGGATAAGTAGTCCTATTTCCACAATGGCTGAAAAAGATGAGCATCATTTATTCTAACATACATATAACCCTCAAATGTGATCAGAAAAATCAATAGCTCTTAAATACTGATAATCGATAGATTCACGGTACTGATACATAGGTGAGAATAATAGCATCATTTCAGGTAAGTATAAGGGATTTGGAAATATCTGGTTATGAAGAGTCTAAGATTGAAAATAAGTGTTAATAGAAACTGTTCATGAAATGTGGCCACCATCCATTCTATATTCTGAGAAACAATGTGATAATAATCTGGTGATTTTGGTCTTTTTTGTCTGTTTGTCCCAAGTGCAGAAGCTAATGGACATACAGAAAATAAACTTCTACTAAAAACCTTGATGAGTGATAAAGGCCATCTGCCAGCAGCTGGTGAAGTGTACTTTGACAGGCTGTATATTGTAGAGAGAGAGAGAGAGAGAGAGAGAGAGACTATTAGAAGATATTTTCATAAATAGTTGTGGATTTTTTGTAAATGAAATTAAAACATAAAACACAGAAGGCATATTGTAGGGAAACGTAAGTCAAAATTGCATTCCTAAAGTACTGTCGTCTCTGAGGAAATTGTATTAGCTTTATTCATCTCAAAGTATTTTTCTGATATATGTAATTAAATAATGATAATATTGACTTCTATTTAAAGATACATTATTTTATTATTATGTTACTTTGCTGAATTCATTATAAAAGATATTGACATTTGAGATGGTTAGAGTACTAGAAGGCATAGGTCTGGCTATAAATTTATTATGTGTTAGAATAATATTTATTTTCTCTCTGATTATAATGGCACTACATTGTAATGAATTTGGATCATAAGAATCACACACAAAAAAACAGACAAATCTGCACTTCTACCATACATTATAGGTGAGATTATAGGTGTCATCATTCTGGCATGTTTCCTTCCAATAATTTTACTGCTCTATTTTAAAAAAATATATATATTATATGTATACATTTGTTTCCAGGGTTTTTCTTAATTTTATATCAGCAACATTTTCCTATGTGATTAAAATTTTCAATAAACATTTTTTTTTTTTTTTAAGCAGAGTCTCTTTCTGTCACCCAGGCTGGAGTGAAGAGCGCAGTGGCATGATCTTGGCTCATTGCAACCTCTGCCTCCCGGGTTCAAGCGATTCTCATGCCTCAGCCTCCCAAGTAGTTGGGATTATAGGCACATGCCACCACGCCCTGCTAATTTTTGTATTTGTTTAGTAGAGATGCGGTTTCACCATGTTGGCCAGGCTGGTCTTGAACTCCTGACCTCAAGTGATCTGTCCGCCTTGGTCTCCCAAAGTGCTGGGATTACAGGCGTGAGCCACCATACCTGGTGAGAAACTTAAGTTTTAATTGCTATGTAATATTCCATTACATAAATGAACTTTATATTTAGTGTTCTATTTATTTATATATTTATTTTTGTGACTTTAAATGACCTAAGAATTAACATGTTCAGAATATTTTTTAGCAAAGATCTTTACAACTGGAATTATTGAGTCAAAGGCTAAATGTTTAACATGAAACTATGGTAAATACTGGCCAGCTGTTTGCCAAACTTGCTTGATTTTCCTTCTGAGTACAGAGATAGGCTACATTTCTCAGCCTCCCTGGAAGTGAGGTAAGGACATGAGAATGAATTCTTCCCAAAGGAATGTGGCAGAAGTGATACAATCATGCACAATGCTTCCAGGTCTGGCCTAAAATTGCCTCTTACACAATTCTCAAGGCTCTCTCCTTCCTTATTTGCTGATGGTGTGTCAATGCAGGGTGAGCTTGGAAGGCATTTGTGAAAGACAGCAGGGCATTTGTCAGGCTGTTTCTGAAGAACTGTGGGGCAGAATACCCTTCATTCCCACTGGCTTGAACTGATATCAGATTGAAAAATAAAATTCTATTATGTTAAGATACTGAGATTTGGGGGTTATTCATTTTAGTGCTAGCATAATCTTAACTAATAGAGATATTAGCATTGAAACTGAGGTACTACTCTGTAATAAAAACCTAAAATATGTGGAATCAGCATCGGGTAGTGAGGACATTACTATCAGAGGATAGGAAGATGGAGACTCATGTAATACAGTGGTAAAATATGTGTTAACTACTCACAATAGCAAAGATATGGAGTCAGCCTAAATGCCCATCAATGACAGATTGGTTAAAGAAAATGTGGTACATATACACCATGGAATACCATGCAGCCACAGAAAAGTATGAGCTCATAGTCTTTTGCAGGAACATGAATGGAGCTAACCGGAAAACCAAATACCGCATGTTCTCACTTACAAGTGGGAGCTAAATGATAAGAACCATGGACACAAAGAAGGAAGCAACAGACACCAGGGTCTACTTGAGGGTGGAGGGTGGGAGGAAGGAGAGGAGCAGAAAAGATAACTATTGGGTACTGGGCTTAATACCTGGGTGATGAATTAATCTGTACAACAAATCCTATGACATGAGTTTACCTATATAACAAATGTGCACATGTACCCCCAAACCTAAAATAAAAGTTAAAAAAGAAGTAAGGAAGATAAAATCTGTGTTAAAACTGTCACCGGAAATAGCATAAAGGCAGCCAGGTACTTATAGAGCCTGTAGCTCTAGGGAAAGAGATTGGAAAATAGAATTTTGTGATACATGTTGGTGGTTACTGGCTTCCATTAGGAAGGTATTAGAAGAAAAAGAAAATGAATCAGTAAATAGCTTGACAGGTTCCAAGCAGAAATAACAATAAATAGAGAGAGAGAAGAAATTTGGGGCATCAAAGAGATTGAAAGACCAACTGTTTTTAGATTCCAAACAATAGGAAATACAATTAAAGATGTAGTTTTTTCTCCCAAACCGTGTGACTTCAGGGATGCTGGCATCAAATTGGGTGCATGTGAGAGAGGCATGAAGCTGAGGAAGCAAGGAAAGAAATAACGGATAATAGTTATGTTTATGAAAGAACTTTGGGTAGGGTTCCACATAAGCCTAGACTTAAAAAGCCATTGACTGCCTGAGCCTTAAAATCACCCTTGAGGCCGGTCGCGGTGGCTCACGCCTGTAATCCCAGCACTTTGGGAGGCTGAGGCGGGCGGATCACGAGGTCAGGAGATGGAGACCACAGTGAAACTCCGTCTCTACTAAAAATACAAAAATTAGCTGGGGGCGGTAGCGGGCGCCTGTAGTACCAGCTACTTCAGAGGCTGAGGCTGGAGAGTGGCGTAAACCCGGGAGGCGGAGCTTGCAGTCAGCCGAGATCGCGCCACTGCACTCCAGCCTTGGTGACAGAGCGAGACTCCGTCTCAAAAAAAAAAAAAAAAAAAAAAAAAAAAAAAAAAAAAAAAATCATCCTTGAGCCCCCGAACAGACAGAGAAGTTTCTTATCAAAAGCAGAATCAGGGTCGAGGAAAAGCACTCATTTACTCTCAAGTAGGGCCTTCGGGATTCACGAATGGTTCCATTTACATGAAATATTCAAAAAAGGTACATCTATAGAAGTAGGAAGTAGATTAGTAGTTCCTCGGCATTAGGGTGGGAGTTACAAATGGGCATGAGGGGCCTTTGCAGGGTACTGGAAATATTCTAAAGCTGGATGGTGGTGAGAGTTGTACAACTGTGTGAATTTACTAAAAATCATTGAATCGTATAGTTCAAATAAGTAAACTTTACGATATGTTAAATACATCTCAAAACAACCTTTTAAGATAAAAACCTGTGCTGGGATGGATCCAGAAGCCAGCCCAAGCGACTGCCTACTTCTCTTGGACTGGGAGCTGACTCTGGTACTCTCTCTACTGGCAGGGTGTTGCCGACCCAGTGTGCATGGATTTAATTGCAATGGAGAAATAGTCATGGGGAGATGTCCCTTAACTGTAGGCCTATCACAGGGTGTCTGTAGCCCCATGGTGAGGTGTCTGTCTATAGCCCCGTTGCAGGGCATCCGGATTGGTGATTATCCTAGGTGCTGCCAATGCCTCTTTCCTTCTCCCCACTGGTTCTGTAGCCCTATGGTGGGGTGTCCGTAGCCCCATTACCTGATGTCTGTTTGTAGCTTCACCATGGGGTGTCGGTGTCTACAGCCTCATTGCTGGGTGTCTGTTCGGCTCTTGGGAGGTCTTGGCTCTTTCTAACTAGTAGGAAGAGTCCTGGTTTGGGAGACTTCTCCATCAAGATGATTTTGAGGAGGTTTCTCAGATGGAGAAAAGGAGGATAGTTTGGAAGGGATACTCTTGGAGTTCTTGGTTGGCAATCTGATTTGGAAGGCCTTCTGTCCCTCTCGTCTTTGTGTGTATTTGCATATGTGGAAGGGATCTCAGAAGGGGTTGCGGATGGAAGTCCAACAGGCCTAACTCAGAGAACCCTCCTTATTTGTCTGGTCACATTCAGTGAGCCCTAAAGAAAGCTCAACAGGCCTGTCTCTTGGGGCCTGTCTCTGCTCTTCACTTTACCCAGAGACCCCATGTGAATTACCATTCAGAGGTCGCCCATCCCCACCTGCAATGGATCAAAGGCAAAAGGGACCAACAGGAAAAAGTTTGAGCTTTGCCAGGTTGATACTGGGGGCTGAAGGAGGTGCTATGTTTGCTTTGATGTGTGTATTGCTGGGATGGGAAATGATAATTCAGTTTCCCATACTGCCTGTTGGGTAGCATCTGGCAAAGTAAGAATCTTGCTTATGGTTCCATAAAACAGGAAAGGGTGATTTTTTCTTGAAAAGTGGCTTGAACCCCACAGCTATGGCGCAGTGAGCAGGGTCAGCAGAAGCCACTCTGTTCTTCTGGAAGCTGCAGAGAAAGGGAGCCCGGAAGCCCGGTATGCCGGCAAAAATGGTAAGAAATTCTTACCAGCCAAGTTCCTGGTCTCTCTCTCTCTCTCTGTCTGGGTAAATGGTAAACGTCACTATTTGTCTCTCTACAAAGATCTGATTAAGAAAAAGGATTTGTGAGACTAGTCTTAAGCGGTAGCAAATCTGGTGTACTTTGTGCTAAGAATTTGTCTTTCTGTATTCTGTAATGGAGAAAGGAGTATCACCGGATAGAATGTGGGTTTAGGACCCTTCTAAGCCTGCTTTTCAAGTCAGCCCATCAGGCTTATGAGTCACAAACTTTGCTACAGGTCTCTGAAACCAATACTGTATGAAATTTCTGTCTTGTTTTGTTTCCTTAAGAGCTTAACCTTGTGACCATGTGGGGATACTTTCTCTTGGTTTCCATCATCAGAGGACAGGAATTTTGAGGTTCATGTCATAGTTAACCCTAAAAATTTCCTTGGGCCGTTAAAAGCCTTTGCAAGCTTCAAATTTGCTTCTCTAGGCTCCTTCTGGGAAGAGCAATAGAAATTGCTCATTAGCTAAGGTTTTGCTTTTTGACAATGGCGGCCTGGCTTCTATCCTTGGCTTCTGAAATGACTCCTTTCTGTTTTTTTATTTATGTAACTTTGCCATTTATTGAGTTTTTTTCCCCCCTCATGGATAGTTTCTGATTTCCTGTCTTGAATTTTCCTTTCTCTAAACGACCCTGGGGAAGATTCTAAATCTTGCAAAAAAAGAAACTGCTTACCACGTCTTTGAGACACCTGTGTCCCTGGTTAAATTATAACCTTAGTTATAACTGATTAAGTTCATGTAGGAAGTTACCTGTGGTAGAATTCAAAAGTCAAAAATATTGGCCACTTGGCATGGCTAGAGTTGGGTAATAAAAAATTTTTAAAGGACTTTTTTTTAAGAGTGCTATGGTTAAAAGTCAGCTTAATTAAAAGTGGATAAACAAGCTATAGGCATATTTAAAAGGCCTCTATGTTTTTCTCTTCTTGGAACTTGTTTTTCTGGAAAAAGGTTTTTTCTTCTCACTTGATGGAATTATTTTTCTCCATTTTCTTTCTTTGTCTGTCCACTCTTAATGCACACACAACAGGCTCTTCTGGTAGCCTGGGACTCATTGGGAAAAAGGAGAAGGCACCACAGACCCCATTTTGGGTAAAACCTCCATTTTCCTCATGAAACCCCAGGAATTAAAAACGGGTAGATCCCTCTCAAAATCAAAGTCTCTGTTCTGTTTTGCATTGTGTTATCTGATGGTTTTGAGTTTTAGGGGTATCAGAAATTACTTTGCATTGTGAGACAGCTTTGGTGTGTAATAACTAGGTAGGAAATATGCTTTAAGGGATGGCTAATAGTAGTTATGGAGGGATACTTGACTCTTTGCACACTTGGATCAGACAAGCACGCTATTGTCCACCTGGAAGATAAGGAAACATCTCCACCCTACACTGGAAGATAAGATCCCCATGGGGGATGGACTGATGACAAAACAGGTTGACTGGCTTTGGGTTGTCTTGCAATGAAATGTATGGTAAAAGCACCGCACTGTCTTCTTCAGTAGTATTTCCTTCCTTCTGGGGATCCAAAATCCAGTATAATATGGCAAGCTTAATTTTGGGGATATGTCTTTGCCTTCAGCTGCTTATTTACTGCTTATTTGGCCCTAGAAATGCATGCTTTCCTGGCCCTGTTCCTCCAAGGGCTCCACTCTGAAGCCAGTAATCCAATTAAGAAACCGGCAAATGAAAACTCTTACAAGTGCCAAATCTTCTGTCTGTCTGTATTTATATGTGTTGGGTGTCTGTGTTATGTTTATATATAAAAGAACTCTGATTAATTGGCTTTGAAAACTAAGCACTTAAATTAAATATTTTGTCAGAAAAATAGAAAATTTAATGCCTTTTTGTTCATGTGACTTTAGCAATCTTTTGGAAATAATGACAGTTTTAAAGATTATTGGTAATGGCTGGGCCCAGTGGCTCACGCCTGTAATCCCAGCTCTTTGGGAGGCCGAGGCAGGCGGATCACCTGAGGTCAAGTGTTTGAGACAAACCTGGCCAACATGGCAAAACCTCATCTCTACTAAAAATACAAAAATTAGCTGGGCGTGGTGGTGGGTGCCTGCAACCCCAGCTATTCAGGAAGCTGAGGCAGGGGAATCACTTGAACCCTGGAGGCAGAGGTTACAGTGAGCAGAGATTCCATCGTGGGACTTGGTCTCAAAAAAAAAAAAAAAAAAAAGCCTTGAAAATGTAGACATTTGGTCTAAATTAATGTCAGATATCAGATTTGCTATATGCTTTAAGGTCAAACTGACTAGATTGACTTTGTAGGACTAACAGCCACAAGATTAGAAATTATGGCTTAGGAGTCATGCAGGAAGAGGCAACAAGATTCTGACCACCCCTAAACTGCTCCTAAGATCAGTGCTTGAGATATTTTGCAGACCCTGCACTTGATGGATCAGCTGACCCCACCCAGATCGATAAACTGGCTCATCTGATCTTGCAGCCCCCACCCAGGAACTGACTCAGCACAAGAAGACAGCTTCAACTCCCTGTGATTTTATCCCTGACCAATCAGCACTCCTGGCTCACTGGCTTCCTCCCACCCACCAAGTTATCCTTCAAAACTCTGCTCCCAGGCCAGGCCCAGTGGCTCACGCCTGTAATCCCAGCACTTTGGGAGGCCGAGGCGGGTGGATCACAAGGTCAAGAGATCAAGACCATCCTGGCCAACATGGTGAAACCCTGTCTCTACTAAAAATACAAAAATTAGCTGGGTGTAGTGGTGCATGCCTGTAGTCCCAGCTACTTGGGAGGCTGAGGCAAGAGAATCATTTGAACTTGGGAGGCGGAGGTTCCAGTGAGCCGAGATCACGCCACCGCACTCTAGCCTGGCGAGGGAGCAAGACTCCCTCTCAAACCAAACCAAAACAACAACAACAAAAAACTGCTCCCCAAATGTTTGGGGAGACTGATTTGAGTAATAATAAAACTCTGGTCTCCCTCGAAAGAAAAATAAAAAAAATTTTAAAAAAACCTGTGCTAGTGATCACAGAGGAAAACAAGCACTTGGTAAGCATGAAATTTGGTGTAACATCTTTGGGGACATCTAGTAAAACCTATTCATATTTCAAATATTTATGTTGTCTTTCCCAGCAATTCCACTTCTAGGAATTTATTGTAAGGAAATGGATATGTGATACAAGGTTGTTTCTTGTAGAGTTGTTTACAATATTGAATAATAGAAATAAATGTCAATCAATAAGGGATTAGTTAAATCACATTAGGATCCATCCAAACATGGAAATAGTCTACAAGTCTTTCCATGGAAATCTTACTGTAGTTACATGGAGAACTATCTAACAACAACAACAACAATGCAGTTCAAGTATGGTGTCTATGGTATGGACCTATATATGTTTACCAAAACATAGGGGGTATGCTATGACATGAATGTTTGCATCCCCCCAAAATTCATATGTTGAAACCCAATCACCAATGTTATGATATTAGGAGGTAGGGCCTTTGGGAGGTTGGGGGGAGTGGTCAAGAGGGAGAGTGGAGCCCTCATGAATGGGATTAGTGCTCTTATAAATGAGGCTCCAGAGAGCTGTCTTGACCTTTCTCCATGTGAGAACATATGGAGAAGCTGTCCTTTCTACGAACCAAGAGGCAGGCCCTTACCAAACACTGGATCTGCCAGCACCTTGATCTTGGACTTCCCAGCCTTCAGAACTGTGAGAAATAAATGTTTGTTGTTTATGAGACACCCATTTATAGTATTTTGTTATAGCAGCCCAAATTTACTAAGACAGGGTATAAGAGTAGAGGTTCCAACTTTTACTTTTCCTGAAATAAGTGAATTCCTTTTAGCCATTACATATTATCAGGCAAATAGCAACAAAGACATATATACTTCGGAAACAAGTGTGAAAATAGTTAAATTTGTGTGCATGTGTGTAATACATTTAATATTAAATAATCCATTTGACATACATTTTCACATTTTAATTTGGCATTGATGGATTAAATCTTATAATTCACCTTTGTTTAGTTTGTCCTGTGAACTGATTTATATTAATAAGTTAGCACCATAAATAAAATCTGGTCTGTGTTCTGGAGAAGATTCAACTCTGTGATACAAGACATAGGATCATAGTATCTTTTAAAAAAATGGGCTAAAATAGGTGTGATTTGAAGTAAAGGTCAGTCCTTCAAGCTTATCCTTCACAATCACCTAAAGAAAACTGAAAAGAGGGCATTTAGAACTTGATTCCTACCATGAAGGAAAGGCAGAAAGAATTTGTAAATTTCTTTCATATAAGCAAATATTTAAGAAATTTACACATCAAATACACTGGGAGAAAGAAATGTGACTCTAAACACCTATTTCTCACAGTATGTTACAAACATATTTGCTTGAGGGATTTATGATATTTGTTGATAGATGCTAAAATCCAAAGTATCTTTCTGTACATAGATTAATCAAATTTAGGATAAAAATGAGTACATATATCAGCTCACGTATCAAACTTTTATGAATAGATTGGAGCCACTCTTGGGGGGCAGATAAGAAAAAGCCCCTCAAAAGGCAATTATTTTTCGAGCTTCTTCAGCATTGGCAGCAGGAGAAAACTGTGCTAGAAAGTAGTACCACCTTGCAGTTATTTCAAAAAGGAGCAAAAGTAGCATATTCTACTTGCAGCATGACCTAAATTCTAGGTCATGTAGATATCCACAGAAAACGATGAATTTAAATGAACAAAACCTGAATTGACAAGTTACTAACAAATTGGTAATTAGACATTGTTTGGAACCAATGACTATTCATGACAATAAAAATAGGGTGGGTGTTTGTAAGAAGGAGAGAAACACTTGGATATGAAGCATGGGACATTAACTGCATGAAAAATAGAAAATAAGGAGGCTATTTGGGAGATAAAACACTGAACTTTTATTTCATTTAAGAAACTGTGGTTCCTTTGAGTCCTTCTGTAAAGATTAAAGGCTTTTCTTAAAATTTAAAACAATTCTAAATTTTTATATAGACAGTGTTTAGAATTGTATTATTTGTTTCAACAGGTTACCATTTTCCCCTGTCATAGCCTTTGACTAGGCAGTATGTTGTAGCATCATATTCTTATTCCTTGAGATCAGATGTTTTTAAACTTAGACTGTGAGGCAGGAGAAGCATCTGCATGGCAGGGCATCCTAGGCTCAAAGAGCGGCTGAGGGGTTGGGCATCTCACTGGCAGTGTTGCTGTTTCTTCTCCCTAACATGTACCTGCTCCCCTTCTTCACTGTTTTATTCATTCATTCATTCATTCATTTATTTAGAGATGGAGTCTTGCTTTGCTGCCCAGGCTGGAGTGCAGTGGTGTGATCTCAGCTCACTGCAACCTCCGCCTCCTGGGTTCAAGCGATTCTCCTGCCTCAGCCTCCCAAGTAGCTGGAATTATACAGGCACGCACCACCAAACCTGTTGGTCAGGCTAGTCTTGAACTCCTGAGCTCAGGTGATCCACCCACCCTGGCCTCCCAAAGTGCTGGGATTACAGACATGAGCCACCGTGCCAGGCATTCACTGTTATTTTGACTTTGAGAACAGTGGTTAGCAACTTTGGATGCACATTGGCATCACTTGGGGAGTTTAACATAGTGATTTCTGAATCTCAGTGCCAGGAAGTCTGACTTAATTGGCCTCAGTGTGGTTTGGACACTAAGGCTCCTACACGTGCTCAAGTGATGCTCACCTACACTAATGTTGAGAGCCACTACTGTGGTCTGCAATTTTCAGAGCATGATCCCCGGACAGGCAGCAGGGCGGCACCATGGAACATGTTAGAAATGCACCTTCTCAGGCTCTGCGCCTAGACCTACTGCCTCAGAAACCCTGGGGTGGGGCCCAGCCATCTGTGTGTTAACAGGCCCTCCAGGTGATTCTGATGCACACTCAGAATGAGAACCACAGCTTAGAGGAATGAACCCTTTACTGGTAAGAGTGAAGCAAGGATGAGTGGGAGAAGGTGGCAATTGTTCACCTATTTTTAAATATTCCAAACAAGGGGATTTGAATGCTTTTTCCCTGTGCTATGTTCCTTCACAGGTTTTACTGTGTAACTGATGACATCACATCAAATATGTCCATTATGAATGAGTTTCCTGATTCTTCCTCCAAATTAATATTTTTAGACTTGTCAGCTCTTGGGAGAGTAGACACTAGTGAAAATGGTGTCATTAGCTATACACAGTAGATGGTATTCTGTATCATCTGACAGTGTTGTGAAGGTGAAATGAATCGGAAACGAACTGTTGTCAAGTAACTTAGTTTCTTTTTTTTAAGGTTCTGTAATTTTTTATGATTACTGTAACTACAGATATAGTTAAGACTTCTAGTCAAAGAAATTGTTTAATAAATATAAATCCCAAGGGAACACTAAAGATGCTATCTCTTATGTGTTAGAATCTCCAAACGAGGTAAGTTTCTTCAGTTAATAGCACTACTTGTCTCTAAATTATTTTCCCTTCTATATCTTCTACATATTACATTATTTCCCTGTTGCTGGGGTATGGTAAATGCACTTGATAGCAATAGCTTAAGCATTTCCTGAGAATGACCCTGTATGGCAATGCACATGAATGTGTGTTCGGAGTTCCAAGCTAAGGGATCAGGGATTGGCCAACTGGGAGATTCACTCCTTTTCAATAAGAAATATCTGAGCACCCCCCTCTCTACTCTGCACCCACCCCAGGCCATGGAATGCAAACCAAGCAGGGGATTGTTTTGGGTTAGGTGAAGGTTGCCAGGTGGAGAAAAATGCTATATAAACTGCATTCCTTTTGCAAGCAGTTGCGGATCTGTTCAGCCCACCACCATTGGACTCTTTATTCTGTATGTAAGGCCCCAGTAAGACCCCATGTCTCTTTTGGTGGCTCTGGGTCTCTTCTTGGGCCTCTTGAATCTGGTACCTTCCCCCACTGGAGTCAATGGGATTTGGAACAACAGCTGGTATAATATGTTACCACAAATCTGGGTCAGAAACCCAAAAAGGGTTTAACACCAAAGAAGGTGTTAGCAAGGCTACATTCCTTCAGGAGGCTGTAGGGGAGACTGTGTTCTTGCCTTTCTAAGCTTCTTGGGGCTGCCTGCATTCTTTGGCTTGTGTCCTCTTGCTCCATCTTTAAAGCCAGCACTGGAACATCTTCAAAGTGCTGACTCTGACCTGTGAGCCTCCTCTTATAAGGATCTTTCTCACTACATCTGGCACACCCAGATGATCCAAAGAATCAACCATCCACCACAATTTTTTTTTTTTTTTTTTTTTTTTTTTTTTTTGAGATGGAGGCTCACTTTGTTGCCCAGGCAGGAGTGCAATGGTACAATCTTGACTCACTGCAACCTCTGCCTCCCAGGTTCAAGTGATTCTCCTGCCTCAGCCTCCCTAGTAGCTGGGATTATAGGCATGTGGCACCATGCCTGGCTAATTTTTGTATTTTTAGTAGAGATGGGGATTTACCATGTTGACTAGGCTGGTGTCGAACTCCTGACCTCAGGTGATCCACCTGCCTCGGCCTCCCAAAATGCTGGGATTACAGGCATGAACCACCATGCTCAGGCCCACCACAAATTCTTAATCTTGTCTGTCAAGTCCTTTTTGCCACATAAGATAACATTTACAGATTCAGGGAATTAGGATGTGGACATCTTTGTTGGGGGCTATTATTTCCTACCACATATATAAAGAGACAAAGGGAATGTTCTCTGAGAGACTCCTGGGGACTTGACTGTAATGGACAGTTAAAGTAGCTCCTTAGAGGGCTTGACAAAGTGGTACCCTTCAAATTGTTGTGTGCTTAAAAATCTTCAGGGGGTGGCCGGGCGCGGTGGCTCATGCCTGTAATCCCAGCACTTTGGGAGACAAAGGCGGGCAGATCATGAGGTCAGGAGTTCGAGACTAGCCTGACCAATATGGTGAAACCCTGTCTCTACTAGAAATAAAAAAATTAGCCGGTCACGGTGGCACTTGCCTGTAATCCCAGCTACTCAGGAGGCTGAGGTAGGAGAATTGCTTGAACCAGGGAGACAGAGGTTGCAGTGAGCCAAGATAGCGCCACTGCACTCCAGCCTGGGTGACAGATTGAGACTCTGAAAAAACAAAAAAAACAAAACAAAACAAAACAAACAAACAAAAAACCTTCAGGAGGTTTGTTTAAAAAATACATGCTCCGGAGTCCTCCCTTCAAAGATTCTGATTCAGATTCAGTAGAGCCATGGTTCAAATGGGCAGATGTTGCCTTATGTATGTGCAAACTCCCATTCCCCTGTCCCTAGCAGTGCTGCCATAGGTGACTCAGTTCAGGTGAGCCCTAGAGCATACCTACAGAAGCTGACGGGAGGGCAGTGATGAAAAAAACCACAGAACCCACACAACTTTACAGCAGCAGCATGATTAACTCGGGGTGGACTCAGCGTGGACATCAGAGTTACTGGGGGGAATTAACAGAATACTGCTTTCCTGAGCCCCACTCCCAGAGACTGTGATTCCAGAGGCCTGGGGAGGGACAAGGCTTGTGCTGGTGAAAAAATCCTCCCAGGGGATTCTGACTAAGCACCACTGCCACAACCTCCATAGCAGCCTCAGGATCCTTGGTGGTCCTACCTGATCCAGCTGTGCCCAGGCAACTCTCCTGTATTCAAAAAATGATGAGCAAATATTCCTTTTTAGTGACCGATTAAACTATAGATCGTAATAAATCTCCATTTTGTATCTCTAATTCTTTTTTCAGAGGCTGGCACACAGTGGGCACCCAACAAATGTTTTTGGAATGAGTCAGTGGTTCTCGGACTTTACTCTGCATCAGCATCACCTGGAGGGCTTGTTGCAACACAGATGCTGGGTCCCACCCCTAGAATTTCTGACTCAGTCGGACTGGGTGAGGCCTGGGATGTGCAATTCTAACAAGTCTCTGGGTGCTGCTGGTGCAGGAGATCCCATTTTGAGATTCCCGGAATAAATAAAGTTTGAATTGTGAGAGTTCTAATTCTTTTATTACAAAATGGAAATGTTTCTTTTTTCTTTTTTCTTTTTTCTTTTTTTCTTTTGAGATGGAGTCTCACTCTGTTGCTCAGGCTGGAGTGCAGGGGCACGATCTTGGCTCACTGCAATCTCTGCTTCCCGGGTTCAAGTGATTCTACTGCCTCAGACTCCCAAGTAGTTGGGATTATAGGCTTGCACCACCATGCCTGGCTAATTTTTTTGTATCTTTAGTAAAGATGGAGTTTCACTATGTTGGTCAGGCTGGTCTCAAACTCCTGACCTCCGGAGATCCGCCTACCTCAGTCTCCCAAAGTGTTG
Source organism: Chlorocebus sabaeus (assembly GCF_047675955.1). NCBI lineage: Eukaryota > Metazoa > Chordata > Mammalia > Primates > Cercopithecidae > Chlorocebus > Chlorocebus sabaeus. The sequence goes on from NC_132913.1 coordinate 78,916,179, forward strand.
GGATCACAGGTGGTGAGCCACCACATCCGGCCAAAAAAGGGAAATGTTTCTATGTGGTCACGGGATTTAAAACTTTCCCCAGTTTTTGAGTTGCCCTTACTTTTTCATCATTTCAATTTTTTTCCTTTAAAAATTTTATCTTCGTGCAGTAAACCACCATGGCATGTGTATACCTATGTAACAAACCTGCACATTCTGCACATGTACCCCAGAACTTAAAGTATAATAATAAAAAGGAATTTATATTCTAGAAATTGAAACAGAAAATCATATTTTTCCTGTAATAGCTGCCCTGTAATGCTTTGTTGCTTGTTTCTTCTCTATATGTGAATTCCCTAGAGACAAAGCAATTGAAAATATTGGGGGAGTTCTTGCTGATAAAGAATGTTTTTAGACTCATACTTAGCATTGTGGAGATATAACCTAACAGTAAATTATTTTATCTTAACCTGAAGCTTACAATTTCGTTTGCATTTTTGATTTTTCGGTTAGTTAATTTTCTTTGTCATACTCCTTAAAGTGAGTAAAAATATAAAAAATAAAGGAAGATAGTCACAGATACATTATGACCTCAGTCACTGCTGGAAACAGCACAATTAAGAAAAGTAAGTACTACTAAGTGATTTGTCCAATTTGCCTGAGACTTGGTAGTAGACAGTTTTTTATTATAGAAATATAAAATTCATCCACTATATATTTTCAGAAAATTTATTTCTTTGGAAGACTAGCTGGTGCCCCCTCCCCCCACTATATTTATCCAGTAGAGGTCTGCATAGAGATTGATAGCTCTTATATGTATTTTTTTCAACCTAAGAAATCCTTACGATTTAAGGATAGCTTTTCTTATTCATACAAAATTATAGCAGTGTTCTTTCCTCAGAAAGAACTCCCTAAAGTTTGGATCAACATTGCAGACAGCCTTATACCTTTGAATCTGGGTGTAGTAACAGTTGCTGGTGGTGAAGTAATAAAATGTATTGATTTTATTTATTGTACTCCCATGAAAAGGCTGTATAACTGGATTGATGGAATAGAAGATTACTGGAAATATTTATATGGGGCTGGGAAACTTTAATCTTGTACATGGTGCGGAATTGGACTATATTGCTGGGCTGAAAGGAGGCATCTTGTAAGAAAGAACTCTTCGTAATGAAACACTCTTGCAAAGCTATTCATCATAAATAACATTTTTATTGAGTGCTTACCATGTGTGCAGCACTGTATTAGATCTTTTTCTAACGTGTAAGTTTTCTTTTTGGCCTGTTATGTACTTTTAAAAGATATAAATTGGTAAAAAAATTATCATTACCCCATATAATTCAACATAAAACACTTAATAAGGTATTATTTGCTTATGATGATGTACATGGATCATAAATGTACGATTAGATCTATTTTTGACAAAGCCATGCACTCCTGTAATATACACCATCGTCAATCAAGACAGACATTTTCATCTCCCAGAAAGTTCCCTCAAACTCCTTTCCCATCAGACACTCTCCCTTCCTCAGATAACCACTGATCTGTTTTCTCTCTGTATGCTCTCCTTTCTGTCTGGCTTCTTTGGCTCAGTGTATTGCTTTTGAGATTCAACCCTGTTGTGTATATCAGTGGTTCATTCCTTTCTACTTCTAAGTAGTAATCCAATGTACAAGGTACATACAAATTTGCTATGTACCGCTGAGGTTTCCCCAGTTGAGTGACAGCATAGACAGGATCCAAGAGTTATCCTTTAGCTATTTTCTCCACTTGTCACACTTTAAGACTTAATATTCAAGCCATTGTTCCTTGAGGTGCAAACCTTGGACTTCCTTCATTAGCACCACTAGAGCTCCACTACTGGATCTGAGCTGATCAGGTCAGAATTTAAATACAAGAGAGAGGACCCGCTATTTCTAGCAACCTCCCTCTTTAGGATGCTTCTGAACATTATTAATTGACACTACTTCTTTAAGCAAGGTTTTATGAATATAAAGGGTTAAGGAAAGGGCTAGAAAAATGGGAAACAAAATGTCCAAATTGCTCCCAGTAATTAACGTTGATGCATTACAACAGGGGGCAGACTGTGTGAGGTGAAGCAGCAGGCTCCTAGGGGCCAGGCTTAATTAATTAGAGATAGAGAATCAGACTTGAGCAAGTTACTTCACCTCTCTGAGCCTGAAAAGAAGGGTGTGGGCAAAACAGAAGGGGAGAAGGTGAGAAGAGAAGAAAACAAGCCTCTGTCAGCTCATGGTGTCTCAAAGAGGCAGAAACATTTCAGTTTAAAGAAAACCAAAGCCTTCCTTGCTTTTCCTGATCACTCTTCCCACCTGCTATTTCCCTGAAGGCTGCAAGCCTCACCTGTTATTTTCCACGTTGCTGCCTCCCAGCAGAAATGGGAGTACGGTTCAAAATTAAAAGAGCAGCATATCAGTGCTTCTGAATCACAGGCTGAAAAAACACAGTCCAAAGAAATGGGATCTTTTCTCTCATGTGTGGTGATAAGGTGCTTAAACGTCAACTTGAGAAGAACAAGATAAATAATAGCAATGAGCCATGTGATGCACCCAAAAATGTCAGGCTGGTGCCACATGCTGTCCAGTAAAATATTTTGAATGATCTAGGGGTGGGGATGGGAGTATATACTTTTTATTTATGCAGTTTATTCTATCTTTAAGTGCCAAACTGCAACAAAACATTTTCATCACTGTGGTGAAATGTCTGGCTATCTCATGGTTGCAGTCGCTGCACAGACGCTGTGCACAGATAAACACACATCTCCTATTTCATCTGTCTTTGTTCAACATGTCTTCAGGCGTATCTCCTGGGCTGCCACCATCACCCGACTATCCCGGAGGGTGGGATTCAGAGCTTCTCGGGCTACCTGTCAACAGGCTAACACATCCCCACACACTGCTCACCTTTGCCCTTCCTCTCTTCTCAGGGTTTTTGGGGAGAGGGGAGATGAGGTAATTGAAGCCATCTTGACCATTGTCCTAGCCAGATCTTTCCTCTTCCTCAAGGGAAAGGCTTCTACCTGCAGTTAGTCAGGTCCACTGGGTATTTTAGAATATAGGTTATATTACATATCATTAATGGAATAAAATCTGACAAAAACACAAATTTTTGTTAGTAGTAATATTAATATCTATATATTTTAATAAACCATATTATATTTCTATTTTGAGACATGTATACTATACTTGTAAATAAAAAATTAATGTTGATATTTTTAGAAATCGTAATTTTCACTGTAAGAGAAAGGAGATAACGAGTATAAATTTCATTTTTTTTTTTTGAGACGGAGTCTTGCTCTGTCTCCCAGGCTGGAGTGCAGTGGCATGATCTCAGCTCAGTGCAAGCTCTGCCTCCCAGGTTCACGCCATTCTCCTGCCTCAGCCTCCCAAGTAGCTGGGACTACAGGTACCCGCTACCATTCCCGGCTAATTTTTTGTATTTTTAGTAGAGATGGGGTTTCACCGTGTTAGCCAGGATGGTCTCGATCTCCTGACTTCATGATCCGCCCTCCTTGGCCTCCCAAAGTGCTGGGATTACAGGCATGAGCCACCGTGCCCAGCCTAAATTCTTCTTTTTTTTTTTTTTTTTTGACATGGAGTCTTGCTCTATCGCTAGGCTGGAGTGCAGTGGTGTGATCTCAGCTCACTGCAACCTCCACCTCCCGGGTTCAAGTGATTCTCCTGCCTCAGCCTCCCGAGTATCTGGGACTACAGGCACACACCACTGCACCCAGCTAATTTTTGTATTTTTAGTAGAGACGGGGTTTCACCATGTTGGCCAGGTTGGTCTCGATCTCTTGACCTGGTGATCCGCCTGACCCAGCCTCCCAAAGTGCTGGGATTACAGGCGTGAGCCACTGCACCTGGCCACGAGTATAAAATTTAAAAGAAAAACTTGGGTTGTTTTTTATTAAATTTGAAAGTGAACTAATTGAATATTGAAATTGAAACTTGAATTTGATATATAAAATATTCAAACATATTTGAATATTTGAATTTGGGATATAAATATAAGTTCTTAATGTCTTTAAAATGTTTTTTAAAAAACCCAGAAACAGTAAGAACCCAGTCACACGAGAGTGTTAATACCTACACGATGGGCTCTGAATACTATTCTCTACTAAAAACAAGTAGTTCTTGGAGGAATAACTGGTTCCAGGGGTGGGGTGGGAAATGACAAACCGAAAATGAATCACCTTATTATGCTGGGAAGTAAGGAAGCTGACCACTGGCCAATGGTGGACAATTTCACCATCAAAAAGAATAATGATGGCAATTTATTGAAACTCACTAATTAAATAAAAATTCATGAATTTATAATACCCCAAAGAGAAAGCCAAAGTAACAAACACAACTCATTTGTCACAGCTGGAGGTAGTCCATCAACTTCGTACTCTGAAAATTAATAATTAAGAGGAAAGAATTAGGTCTTGATCTGCATTTTCTGTGAAAACTCTATTTGTAAGTCACAAAATAGTTGATGAGAGAGAGCTGTTCTGACAGAATTATTCAAATAAATGTAGAAAGAATGATAGAAAAATCACCATTTTACAACATGTAGCGAAATCATTGATTTAGGAAATGAGTATCAATGGCTGCTAAGACTAAAAAGTAAAATATTAATGAGGAGCTGGACATTCCGAGGGTGCCAAAGGGTCATACAACAACTTTACAACCAGGGATCAGGCAGTTACCACCTGAATCTGTTGATGAGTCTTAGCACCATTGAAAGCAGGGCAAATGGGTATTATTTACTTTCTGATGGGATGTAATATGAAGCACACAGTACCACCTTGAAGCATCCATGCCACAAATTTTAGCCCTGAAACTAACCAAGCCTTCATATGTAACTTATAGGTTATAGGGCATGGAAACAGATTGAAAAACAATCTGCAGAATCCAGAATTTTCTGGGACAGCCACCCAGTCTGTTTAAAAAAAGCCACTGCTTGAATAAGCAGCAGTTGGGAAAATGATCATGTCTTGTGGTTATCACGAGGCATGATGACCTCTTTTGTCTCATGACAAAAAACACTTAAGAGCAACCTCAACTACAGCAAAAGAAACCCTCCACCTTCCTAGTTATTTCTGTCTTGAATGTGCACATGTACGTATGTATTCTAACTAAAGAGTGTGGTTAGTATGTTGAGTGCTTAGTGTTTCTACTGACCTCTTGTGAAGAATGCAGCTGGCTTGTGATTCCTGCACTCCTTCCCAAATTCTCTGCCCTCTCCTTCTCACCTGCACTGAAGTTCATGAAACTAGTAGCAACTATAGGGGTATAAACAGAAATAGTTCTGTCAGAGGTGTTTGAACTAGAGCAACTCCATCTTGAATAGGGGCTGGGTAAAATATGGCTGAGACCTACTGGGTTGCATTCCCAGACACTGAAGGCATTCTAAGTCACAGGATGAGATAGGAGGTCAGCACAAGATACAGGTCACAAAGACTTTGCTGATAAAAACAGTTTACAATAGAGAATCTGGTCAAAACTCACCAAAACCAAGATGGCCACAAGAGTGACGTCTGTTCGTCGTCACTGCTACACTCCCACCAGTGCCATGGCAGTTTACAAATGCCATGGCAACATCAAGAAGTTACCTTATATGGTCTAAAAAGGGGAGACATGAATAATCCACCCCTTGTTTAGCATATCATCAATAAATAACCATAAAAATGGGCAACCAGCAGCCCTTTTATTCCTTTACTTTCTTAACAAAGTTGCTTTCACTTTAGGGACTCACCCTGAATTATTTCTTGCACAAGATCCAAGAACCTTCTCTTGGGTTCTGGATCGGGACCCCTTTCTGGTAACAGTTCTAACTCAAAATAGAGCTTCTCTGAGGTAGTCACATATTCTGGGCATCACAGAGTCCAATGTTATAACATACACCAGATAATGTTTGTGAGTAATAACAATGGTTATAGTTGCATATGCTGAGATAAAAGTCATCAAATCTCATCCTCTATGATGGAAATCCGTTTCTGTGCTGTGCAGGATTGTGCTTCAGGGGTCTAAAAAGTTTCACCCTAACTGTGTGCAGAATACTAATACTTGATTAGAGCTCTCTTTCTATCAAATGCAGGTAGTTCTAATGGGAATCGTGGTCCAAAATATGATACAAATCTCACTGAATCAGCACCCTCAGGCCCCCGTTAAAAAATCTGGAACATTTATATGTGTGTGTGTATCCATCCAGGTTCATTTAACTATTATAGTCACACTGTCAGAATTATTCTGATTTATTTAAAATTTTAATTGGTTGAGTTTCTTAGCGAATAGGTAGATGTGGAGCAATTCCAAGTAAGTGGCAGAGATTAAATATCCTTAAACCTTAATAGGAATATTAGTGTATAAAATAAATTTAATTATGTAATAGCCTATAATCTACCTAGATCAGTGATTGTTTCTTCTCCTTCTCTCGTTCCCTCTTTCTCCCTCTGCCCTTCCCCAGATCCGCTTGAGAATCTTATTAATGTCAGCGTTCCCTTCTGAAAAAGATGTAACCATGAGAAAAATTAGTCCATAATTTCAGAGGACTCCTGTCAACTCCCCCACTGTGGCAGATGGTATCTTCTGTAGACAGCCACAATAACAGCTCCCATCCCACATGCTCTTCTGCCATGGGATTTGCTGCTCTCCCACCAAGAGGCAGAGTCTAAGTTTTTTCCTCTCGCTTCTGGGCATTCCTGAGTGATTTGCCGGACTGAAAGAATGCAGTAGAAGAAATTTTCTAGGACCTCCAAGGTTAGATCATAAGAAGCCTTGTGATTTCCACCTGGGAGTTTTGGGGTGCTTGCTCTTGGGACACACCCTCTTACCACACAACTGCCATCCTGTTAGGGTCACAAGCTGCAAAGAGAGGTCACATGTGGCCCCTCTGGTTGGCACACTCAGAGCTCATAGCCAACAACTAACACCCGTTGCCAGAGCCATGGGAGGGAGCCATCCTGGTCATTCATTCCAGTGAGGTCTTCGCTTTGACCTCAGATAACAACTGACTGCAGCTGGATAGAAGAGCCCATTCTAGCCCAGCTGACCCACACAAGGAAGAGCAGTAATAATAAATGGTTGTTTTCAGCCACTGAGTTTTTGGGGTGATTTATTACATAGCAAATACAACAAACTGTAACAGCCACCACCCCTGTTGAGAACCACTGCTCGTAATGATTTATTGAGAAAAGGAAATAAGTAACATTTGTAAAGTTTAGCTAAAAATTATAAAGCCCTACAACATTAGCTGTATATTTGTGCATCTTATAGAAATCACTACCTAAGTTTGTACAACACTGAGAGAGCTTCTGATATGAGAGGGTTTGGCTTTTTATTTTATTTACAAATCAATAAGAGTAAAACTTGCTGTTCAGAAAGTGTTCTCCCACTTCCACAAGTAAGTAAGTGTAACGTCTGAGTAGTGTTCTACATTGGATTTAATGTTTCAGAATGCAGCAATATACCTCCTTTCCCCTCTTTTTTCCTCCCTTCTCTTTTTCCCTCTCTTACCTCTGTTCCCATCTTGTCCCCTTTCATCCCTATTTATATACACATATAAACCACATACATTAATTACTATATTACTTATGTTCTATGTGGTCAATATTGCAAATCCCCTTATCCCCAACTGACTGCCTAACATTGATTATCTTGATTTTATTTATTTATTTATTTATTTATTTATTTATTTATTGAGACACAGTCCCATGTGTCGCCCAGGCTGGAGTGCAGTGGCACTACCTCGGCTCACTGCAACCTGTGCCTCCCAGGTTCAAACTATTCTCCCGCCACCACGCCCGGCTAATTTTTTGTATTTTTAGTAGAGATGGAGTTTCACCATATTGGCCAGGCTGCTCTTGAACTCCTGACCTTGTGATTCACCTGCCTTGGCCTCTCAAAGTGCTGGGATTACAGGCATGAACCACTGCGCTTGGCCAACTACCTTGATTTTAATACCAGGTAACATTAAGAAAAATCTTTTGAAAAGAATGTGTTATATGCTTTGACCCAGAAATTCCACCTTTAGATATTTTTCCTTAGAAATTAATAGTTAATTTGAAGATTTAGTCACAAGGATGTTTATCACAACTTTACATATTATAGGGGAAAATTAGAAATAACCTACATATACTTCAATAAGGGCCTTAATAAATGATGGTATCATGTGCTACAAAATAATATGCAACAATTAAAATTAGGCAAATCTATTCATACTGACACAGCAAGATGTTCAGGATATATTGCTAAATGAACAAAAAAAGCAGGCCAGGCACCCTGACTTATGCCTGTAATCCAGCACTTTAGGGGGCTGAGGTGGGCAAATTGCTGGGCTCAGGTGTTCAAGACCAGCCTGAGCAACATGGTGAAACCCTGTCTCTACAAAAAATATAAAAATTAGCCGGGTTTGGTGGTGCCCGCCTGTAGTCCCCGCTACTTGGGAGGCTGAGGCTGGAAGATTGCTTGAGCCTGGGAGGTTGAGGCTGCACTGAACTGTGTTTGTGCCAGTGCACTCTGGCCTTTGTGACAGAGCAAGATCCCGTCTTTAGGAAAAAAAAAAAGGCAAATTGTGAAACACTAGGTATAATGAAATATTTTAATAAGCAACAATCAAATATGTATGTGTATGTATAGAGAAAACTAAAATTATATATACTGCTGTTAACAGAGGATATGTTTGGGTAGTGAGACGATAGCGTGACTTTCTATTTTCAACATTTTGGTATTACACTGATTACTTTGCAATATTAACAACTTTAATGACGTTTTATTTAGGTTGAAACTTTCTAAGAGAGTAGAAACAACTGCCCCCCTGCCACACGTAATTATATGTGGTGATGTGTTAATTTGATTGTTGTAATCATTTTGCAATGTATTCACATATCAAATCACATTGTGCATTTAAAATATATACAGTTTTTGTCAAATACTTTATATTTAAGAAAAATTCATAAAATAAGATAGACTATACTATTGGAACTTATTATCTCTGAAAGTTTTTTTCTCTGTCTATGAAGAAATAATTGAGTAAACTTTCAATGAATCCATGTCCTCATCTACAAACTTAGTTTTGCAAGGAATTCTGTCTTACTTACTATATGTGAATAACTTCTTCTTGGCACCATGCCTCTTATGATTTGTTGATTTGTGGTTTAGGATTTGTGTTACCATATATATTATTTTTCAAAGATTTCAAAATAGTTTTTATATGTGTGTATTCTATATCCTCAATGATATTGTAAATTCCTTGGTTATTGCATTTTCTTTCTATTGTACTATCTTCTGAGATGAATAAACATCAAGTGCTTTGCTGGTTGATGGTATAATTCAGGAGCTGCCAAACTACAGCTCATGGATCAAATTTGGTGAACCATTTGTTTTTGTATAGCCCTCCAGCTAGGACTAGTTTTTACATTTTTAGATGACTGAAAAAAATAACATCTTTTAACACATAACAATTATATGAAATTCAAGTTTCATTTCCCATATACAAAGTCTCATTGGAGTGCAGGTACATTCGTTTACATATTGTCTATAGCTGCTTTCATGCTCCAACCTCAGAGTTTTTTTTTTTTTTTTTATTTTGAGACGGAGTCTTGCTCTGTGCCCCAGGCTGGAGTGCAGTGGCGCTATCTCGGCTCACTGCAAGCTCCGCCCCCCGGGTTCACCCTATTCTCCTGCCTCAGCCTCCCGAGTAGCCGGGACTACAGGCGCCGCCACTTCGCCCGGCTGGTTTTTCGTATTTTTTTTTTTTTTTAGTAGAGACGGGGTTTCACGGTGTTAGCCAGGATGTTCTCGATCTCCTGACCTTGTGATCCGCCCGCCTCGGCCTCCCAAAGTGCTGGGATTACAGGCTTGAGCCACTAACAAAGACTGTATGTCTCACAAAGCCGAAAATAATTACTAGTCAGTTTCTTACTAAAAAAGTTTGCCAGCCCCTGAACATAATAAGTGTAAGTAGCATCAGAAAGGTCCCATTAAAAGTGTCCACTATTGTACCTTTAGTAGTATATGATAGATTATATTATTATTCTCAAGTCCTCTCTGCTTCTGTGTAACAGGATTATACATTTATAGCCATGTGGATATGACATTGCAGTGTCATCCAGTAGTATTCTACAAAGTATGCATCCCTGCTCTGATGTCTTTAGGCTGGGTCATGATATGCTTTGGCCAGTGGAACATTAACAGATGTGATGTGAGTGAGGCTTTAAATGTGCTTGCAGAGTTTGGCCTAGGTTCCTGAGCTTCTGTTAGCTGCCATGAGGTAGCAGCCATCTGTTCTGGTAACCATTGGTCCTAGAGTGAGAGACATGCAGAGCAGACCTGAACTTGAAGCCGAGTCAACCCAGCAGGTGTGCAGACCCATGAGTGAGAAATGAAGGTCTGCTGTTGAGAGTCACTAAGATTTGGGGGTTATCTGTTATGCAAAAACTTGACTAATACTGTCAAATGCATCCCTTATTAGTTATGGTGAGATTTGTGTAGCCCTCCTATACTAATAATATAAAAACCGGAAATCTTATTAGGTTTTGAAAGAAGTGATATGGATTACTGCAGGTAACCTGTAAATGTAACATATTTATACTGCTTTATGAGTACAGTCGTAAGTTTGAGAAAAGTCTATTTATCTTTTTCACAGAGCTGTTCTAAAGCCCTGAAATCACATTTTCTGTGGATTTATTGTCCAATTGTATAAAAGACACTTGGTTGCTGTTAAAATGAATGAGCTGAACTAGTACGCTTCTCCAATCCTCTACTACTCTTGTCTGATGTATGGGGTGACATGATTTTCTGTATGCATTCTGTTTGTGATTGCTAAGTCTTGAAATGCAAATGTATTTTTACCTACAAAGTGGGAATCTTTTGTTGATATAAAATTTTGCCATAGTAATAATCTAAATCTATACAAACTTTGTGTTATTTCCCATGGGTATTTAGAATCTGATTATATTAGTGAAGGTGTATAATTTCCTTAAAGCAAGGTTACTTAACGGTGGCACTATTGACATTTTGAGCTAATTACTTGCTGTGGGGAGCTGTCTGTGCATTCTGCAATGTTTAGCATCCCTGGCCCCTGCAAGTTAGATGCCAGTAGCACATCCCCAGACCCTACTCTTCTTACCCTGTGCAGTCATGACAATCAAAAATGTCTTCAGCTGTTGCCGAATGTCCTCTGGGAGGCAAAAATCATCCCATTTGTGAATGACTGCCTTATTAGGGAAGTTCTAATACAGTGTTTTTCATAACTAGTTACACATTATAATAATGTAGTAAGCCTTTTTAAAAAGTCTTATTTTGAGATAATTTCAAAATTACTGAAAAATTGCAATAATAATACACAGAACTCTCATATACCAATTGTTAGTATTTGCCAGATGTGCTTTTCATTCTTTCTCTACATATATACATAAATATTTTACTCTGACTCATTTGGGAATAAGTTGGATACAGGATGCTCCCTTGCCCCTTAATATTCAGTGTTTATTTCCTAAGAACAAGGACATTCTCATACATAATCCCAGTAGGATTAGCAAAAACAGGAAATTTAAGATAACTACAATATTATCTAATCCACAGTTCATATTCAGGCTTTGCCAATTATCCCAAAATGTCCCTTGTGACTACTTCGTCACTGTCCACAATTCAATAAAGGATGCACATGGTATTTTATTGTTGTATCTCTTGAGTCTCCTTTAATTTAGAATAGTTTCTTAGCCTTTCATTGTTTTTTTATAACCTCAGTATTTTTCAAGTGTACAGGCGAATTATTTTGTAGAATGTTCTCGATTTGAGTTTGTCTGATATTTCCTGATGATTAGATTCATGTTATGCAATTTTAGCACAAACATTAGTGAGTAATGCTGTAAACTTCTCAGTGCATCTCCTCAGGAGCCACTTGATGAAGGTAAATCCCTTTATTGGTGAGGTTAACGCTGATCATTTGATTAGGATGTATATTAGTTTCCTAGAGCTGCCATAACAAATCATCACAAACTGGATCACTTATAAAAGGTAGACAGTTCTCTTGCAGTCTGGAGGGCAGAGGTCCAAAAATCAAGGTGTTGCTAGACCCTACTCCCTCTGGAGGGTCTAGGGGAGAATCCTTTTTATGCCTCCCAGCTTCTGTGACTGCCAGCATTCCTGTGGCTGCATCACTTCATTACTGCCTCCATCTCTGCATGGTCATCCCCTCCTTCTCTTTGTCCATGTCTTCTCTTCTGTCTCTTATCAGGACGTTTGTCATTGATTTAGGGTCCATCTGAGTAATCCCAACTGATCTGATCTCAAGATCCTTAGTTTAATTACATCTGCAAAGACCCCCCCGACCCCGCCACCACCACCATTTTTTTTTTTTTAAATAAGGTCACATCCCAGGTCCTGGCAATTAATATGTGGACATATCTTTTGGGGTCACCATTCAAGCTAGCACATTTGGTGGCTGCCAGCTTGTTTCACTGTGAAGTTATTATTTTCTCTTTGGCATTAAAAAGTAATTTGTAGGAAGACTATGTAAATATTTTATTCCTCATCACAATTCTCACCCATTAGTTTTAGTATTTATCGATAATTCTAACTCAACTGGTGATTTTCTAATTTCATCATTCCTTCTAAATTTATTAGCATTCTGTTTTAGGAGCATCTCTCCCTCCCTTCTTTCCTTCCTTCATCCTTTTGTCTTAACAATATAGATGTGTTGATTCTCATTTTATTCGCTGGGTTGTAACCTATTATTAGTTTTATTTTCATGATCAAATTTTGCTACACCTGGCCTGCAAAAGTCTGCTTGCTTCTGTTTCCTTTGACATGATCTCCATCGTTTTGAGCATTTTTTTTTTTACTTTCTGGCACAAAAAAATGTTCTAAGGTCAGGTTTTTCCCACCTCAGCCCCATTTCACTAAGGAGTCACTGGATTCTTTTAGTGGGCAATAGTGGGTTTTTTTTTTTTTTTTTTTTTTTTTTTTTGTAGACACTGGGTCTCCCTATGTTGCCCAGGCTGGTCTCGAACTCCTGGGCTTAAACTGTCCTCCTGCCTCAGCCTCCCAAAGTGCTGAGATTACAGGTGTGAGCCACCGTGCCCATCTTGGCAATGATATTTAGAAACCAAGATCTTGGTGTCTCAGGAGCTTTTTAGGAAAAAATGTTTTGAGTTCTACTTTGGGAGATTGTAATACATATATCCTGGGGCAGGGCCCAGAAGAGAGAGAGAGAATGTGTGTGGGTGTATGTGTAAAGTTCCAGGTTGTTCTGTTGCATAACATTGTGTGGGAACCACTGCTGTAATGCATTTAAAACACGATTTAGCTTGTGCTAATTTTTTCAGGCACACATTTTCATCTAAAGGGACAAACAACTGTCTCATATCTTAAATACTGGATACCAGAAAACTAAGCAAGATAAAACCTACAATATCTGAAAGAATTTACTAGGTATTATATGTCAATGATGGATGTTTAAGATAGAAAATGTGTTGCATAATGTAAAATAATTATTGATTATGAAATCAAGCCAAGTCAGATTCAAGTCTAAATATAATTACAATTTCAATTAAGAGAAAGTGGAATTTTTACTTTTAAATTGCATTTCTCTGACTATAATCCCTTTCTCTGTCACTCTGTATCTCACATTATAGAATTCATCACTTTATGGGAAGAGGTACAGGGAACACAAAGGTTTTCACAATGGAATAGAAAAATCATCTATTTCAATATCTGTGCTTGACTATCTTCAATAATAGATAACTCAGAGAAGGAACAAAATTACTTCAGTGAAGTCAACTGTAATGTTGAATAGCTATATCACATTTTGGTATTGAGCGTGAAAAAGCGTTTTTTCCTTATGAAATTTTAGGTTAATCTTTTTTTATTTCTTAAAAAAAAGAGCATTTCAAGGTACTAAGATTCATATCGTGGGGAAGAATTTTTTTTCTATCTACAGATGATCAGTGAATATACCGAGACTTTGAGTCTGTAACTTTGCCTTAGTAAAAAGGAATATAATATACCTCCTCTTTCAGAAGATAAATTAGAAGAAAATTCCCCCATTGCAGTGAGAATTATAATTCTTAGCATTAATAAGTAGTAATTGTCATTTTTGAGTATATACCAGGAATTTTACACATTATCTTTATTTTACCAATAAAGAAACTAAAGTTCAGAGAAATGAAAATTTCCCAAGGTCATAAAGTTAGGAAATGGTTAAGCAGGGACTTCAGTCCAGTAAGGATAGGCTAAGTTATGGTACAGTAACAAACAACTCTCAAATCTCAGCAGCTTATAATAACGAAGGTGTAGCTCACGCTGTATGTGCATTGTTGGTGGGCTGTGGTTCCACTCAGTTACAGATTCACTTTAGAATTCAGGCTGACACTGAAGCCTCTGTCTGTCTGGAGTTGTAGCAGAGGGGAAGGGGAGCACAGAAAACCACACACTGGCTCTGAACGCTTGTATAATACCTGAGAGAAGGAACAAAACCGCTTTAGTGAAGCCAGTAGTGCTGCTGAACAACTATGTCACATTTCGTTGTTGAACAATGGTATTTTGTATTTCAATAGCCAGAGCAAGTTACAGCTAAACCTGATGTCAGTGAGGTAGAGAAGTAGTGTCCTCTGATAGGGAGGGCCAGCCAAATATTTGTGGACAGTAACAGATTGATGTGTGGATGGCGTCATTTAACCTGAAGCCCATGTAATAGTTCCTTGGCCTTGGCAATTGATCTACATTGATCTACAGAGGGAAGCAGAGACTGTTGTCTGATGATGGCGGAAGACTTGATCTTGTTCTTTCTCTAACCAATATGGAGCTGCTGCAATCATTTTTCTACCACAAGGAAAGAAGTGTGACAAAAGCAGGAAGGCAGTGTCAAGAGGAAGGGAGTCACAGCACTGAGGACCCCATGAATCTCTGGAACAGTTCACCCTGAGAGTGGTCCACAGTCTGAACTTTCCAGTGATACGGTTTCATACATTCTCTCAGGTTTAATCCAGTTTGCATAAAATCTTTTATTACTTGTATTTCTAAGACATAATATTAAAATCCAAGGCCTAGCATAGTTCTGAACTGTCTTGAAAGAGGCACACAAGTGTATATGTATAATATGCTTAATTTTGTGTAAAGCCAATGTAGCAACATTATGAACATTTTTTTAAATAAAGAGAAAATGATCTATTAGCATATTACCTAAAACATCAACTATTGGTAGGTTTGTGTATACACTTCCAGTCCCCTCATCCCCACCATGTGCATTTATTTTTACATAGGTTGTTTCATTGCATACAAATAATTTTGTATGCTAGCCTTTTCACTTAAATGTATATTAAAGTTCTTTTCCAACATTGTTGTATAACATTTATAAGGATTGTTGGAACAGCTACATAATATTTCAGCCAATGGCCATAGTATAGTTAGATAAAATTTTTCCTAATTTTGGACATTTAGGTTGCTTACAGTTTTTTTATTTCATAGATAATAGTGCCATGCCTGTATAAATGTATGTGTGTGAAGGAAAATTGGAAGGGTATATATAAAAACTGATATGATTGGATGCTTTTGTTCAGCCTCTGTGACCTCTAGACCATAAGTTGATGAAACTTACAGAATGTCTTTGTTCTAGAGACCTACATATGTAACACTGGTATCCTTTATTGTGCTAGGATAAAAAATGGTATAAAGATGTTTACAAAATCTTTTTATAAAAATTATGTATAAACATAATTTTTGTTAGATTAAATAATTCTTATTTAGAATAATATTTGGAATAATTGATTAAAATTGAGAATACTAACTTCTGAATGGAAGCTAGTAGGGTGGGGGACTTGCTAACATATTAGTAGTAAGTCAGAAGGAAATGCTTATTGTGATAAGTCAATAAAGAATATAGGCTCAAATTATCTTGTGCTGGGATCCTCCAATGGCATATGCTGTTCATGCAAATGTTTGGCCACTGTCCTCTGAGGAAGGTACACTGAAGGGGTCCAGCTCTATACTGTCCCCTGAGAGTCAGTTTGGTGTTCTGTATGGGTCAGATGGCCCTGCAGGCCTGGCCTGCTCACTGGCCTCCAAGAGCTCTCTGTCTCTGGTCCAGCATGCCCCAGTAACTTCACAGCTTGAACACTTTCCAGAGAACTCAAGATAGTAGTCCCCTTGCTCACCTGAGATTTGTTTAGATTTTTATGTATTTGTTAGAAATAATTAAAAGGGGCTTAGATGTTGGTATTCAACAGTAATGTCCAGGCAGTTCTCCAAGCCTATTTACTTTTCTCAGTCCCTTTTAGGAATTGGAAGACCAGTGGATCCTTGATTGGATGTTGAACTTTGTGGCCCTGCTAATCTTGCTCTAGAGGTACAGGGCTGCAGCTGTAGATCTTGATACCCATTTCTCATCCCAGGTCTCTAGGTCTCAAACATGATTTCTTGACAGTGATATTAGCAGAAGCATTTAATCTGTGCCCATAAGGGCATTAACAGCAGGGCCGGTTTGTGCAGTGGATCTGATTTCCTAAATCAGGGAATTGTTCCTTGGCAGGGCGTAGGCTGGCTTGGGACAAAGCAGTTATGGGGAGTGGAATCATAGGGGTGTATATTAGTAGCTTTTGAGCAGAGAACAAAAAAATGGGCCTACTTTTCAAAAGAAGCCTAGTAAGAAAGAATCTGCTCATAATAAAGTTGGTCAAGTAGAGGCTCACGAGAAGAGGCTATACCATCTCTTCAGAGACGGTGGGAGTATAGGTTGATCTAGAAGTGAGAGGATCTGTAGCATCTGTTCCCAGAAGTGGGGACAAGGATTAGGGACTGCCAGTGAAAATTAGACCGTGTAAAACAGACAAAATGCAATTCCATGATCGCTGCATAAATGAGCAACTTGTGCAATCACTTTAACTGAAATGACTAATTATTTAACATATATCTTTGGCTAAATTCCATTCAGAGAACACAGAGAAATAATGGCTTATTTTTTTATTACAAATTTTAAAATGTTTAAATTTTCAACCAATGGTTTTAGTATTATCTTAGATATTGCCTTAGAGTCTGCTTTTATAGCACTTCTCTTCCAAAAAACTTCCAGTATAATGCCAAGAACATTTATCCTTCATAATTCAAATTTGGAGTTATGCCAAAGCCTGTTATAAATTTTATTTTGATATTTGGTTCTGAATATGTAATGTAGACCAACATATCCTTATTCATTTTCAACAAATGCCAAACTTTCAAAGCAGTGTTATACAAGTGACTTCTTTATCAAGACTTTAGGGTCCTCAGGCTATCTCAGGTGCACAAAATGGAATCTCCCTGAGGGCAGGGCCAAGCTTGTAGTGTTCAGTGGCTTCTCCTCAAGCTTAGTGAGCCCTTTACTGGCTCAATGGATAATACATGCTAATGGATTTCTTCTTATAGCTATATTTACGGAAAAAAAGGTTAAGGGGAAGTAGAATAATACATTTTAATGGATGAAGGAACTTGAATGAAGTTCCCATTTGGTGAAATATGTGCTTAGCACATAAACAAAGTATATAGCTGTTTAAAAAGAGACAAGAAGCCAAAAAGTCTGTAGCATGTTTTCTCTTTTTAGTATTCCCCAATCTACAGTTTATTATTCCATTTTCTTAAGGGTTTTTCTCTGCACTCTATAATTACCCTGAAGGACCATCACTAAAGGGCGAATCTGGTACTTCTGCTTGCAGAAGTAGCCCCTTGGTACCTCATGGAGATGAAATTCTCAGGCTTTCAGTTCCCATTTGGTAATAGCCCCATGCACATCCACTCTGACAGGCGATTGATTGCTTTTGGCAGCAGAGTGAAGTGTGTGCACAGGAATGGCTGATGGAGGAAACTCTGCAGAAGAATTCAGGAGTGAGGACAGCTTGGACTGGTTGGGAAGGGGGCAGCTAAGAGAACAGGTGCCATGGATGCTGTTCAACAAGAATGGCAACTCAAAGAGCTGTGGATAACTCACAGGGAGCCCGACTGGCATGTCCACCTTCCCTATTTTCTGAGGGAGCCATTGCCCTCCCATGTATTCTTGGAATCCTTATCCACATTGCTTGCCCAACAAACATTCAGTAAAGACAAATGAGAGAACTTGAGAATAATCCAGAATAGCTTGGTACATGGAGAAAAGCAGTCATAGTATACAGCAATTACTCAGAGAGCTAAGAGTCTGAGGTCTTCAATTTTATTTCTGAATAAAAATTTACTTTAAAGTAGAAATATACTTGGCATCTTTACTTTAATCAGTCCCCTGTGAAATGGGCATAATTTCATTAATGTATGCCACACAGATGCTATTGTGAAGATTAATTAATGCTTTTAAAATGTGGACTTCAAATTAAAATTATTTCACCTTGAACCAAATAAAAGACCCTTAAAATTAACAGACATGTATATCTATACATGTTAAATACTAAGGAATTTCCTTTCTTTTTTTGTCTGCTAAAACTGAAAAACCCCAAACAATAGGATATTTTTAACCCCACCATGTAACTGTAGTTACTAATGGCAGAAACAATGCTCACATAAATGCTGTAAGACTTAGCAATTCCTTGAAGAATCTGATTCATAAGGGAAAAGTGCTCTTCCACTGTTTTAAGCACTTAGGTGCACATTCTCTGAGTGAGTCTACTGTCATAGCAACTGATTTACCACAGAAAAGCAGGGAAATGTCTTAAGTCAGAGGTGCTTTTCCTTACCCTTTATTTGGGAATCTTTCCTTGACTTTTAGAATTAAGCTTTGTGACTCAGACAACTCTCATGAAAAATTTCATTCAATGAATAACAATTCTGTGGCAGTTAAAAAATTTCTAAAGTGCCAGGTTTAATGGTTCAGATGTTATGGTTTAGCACTAAGGTTCTGAAAGCATACCAGAATGTCAGATAGTCATGTGACAATGAATGAGAAAATGAACCTGTGGGTCTGTATAAATATATACAGAAAATTCAGATTGAGAGAATCCAGACCAGTCTGAAATTTAAAATTTAAAGTTCATCTGGATCATCCTGTTTTTTTTTTTTTTTTTTTTTTTGAGACGTAGTCACTCTGTCACCCAGGTTGGTGTGCAGTGGCGCGATCTCCACTCACTGCAACCTCCGCCTCCTGGGTTCATGCCATTCTCCTGCCTCAGCCTCCTGAGTAGCTGGGACTACCGGCACCTACCACCATGCCAGGCTAATTTTTTGTATTTTTAGCAAAGATGGGGTTTCACTGTGTTACTTAGGATGGCAAAAGTCAGTCAAATAACCAATAGCCTGAAAAAAGTTATCCCACATTTAGAAACTGCGGGGAAAAAATTAATCCTTTGGGGTAGATGTTTTAGTGGCTCCCCATCAATAAACAATGAAACAATTGGTGAGGCGGGAGATACTATGTAATGACTGTTGTGTGACGATAAAGTTCTAAAAAGGGTTTCGTTTCCTCTATATTTGAATTTTCTAAAGTCACAAAGGTTTTGTATAAAATGGCCATAGACATTCACCAAATTAAAGTGTTCAACTTGGGAAAGCATATTAACCTTTTAAAAAAGAGGAGCGTAAGAAAAGAAAATACATACCTGAAATCACTTATACAAAACCCTCAGGGTCCAGAAGTGTTTTGTAATTTAGGACTTTTTGAATCTTGGAGTGATAATAAGATAAATTACACCAAATCATACATAAGATACCCAGTGGGGTCTGGGGCAGAACCCTGTAATGAAACAAATTGATATTGCTTCAGTGAAATGTGTGAACATTCACACTGATTGGGATCAATGGAGATTAAAAATAGCCTCAAGTCAGTTGAGGACAAGCTTTGTTGCCAAATGAGTTCACATCAGGTCAGGTTTTGATGCCAAATGAGTTATGAAAAGTCTTTCATTTATCAAATCTCTTTGGACTTCTAAATAGGTAGAAAAGGGATCGTCAACCTATACTGCCTTATGCAATGGCTACTATACTTTTCCCTCTGCTCATTGAGTACACCTGAAAATATGCACTGTTCAAAAAAGAAAATAGATGAATTAAGAAGTGTTGAAGCTACAAGAAGTTAGCAAAGAAAAATAGAAATATTTAGGAACGTCTGCCTTTCAACAGAATATTTTTACTGTTTCTAATAAAAACAATAAGCTGAATGGATGGAAAAACTGACCTGAGATGTAGTGTGATGGTGCATCATTGGCACAAATATGGGCAATTAGGAAAAAGCTTCACACAGTAGTGGAATGAGAATGTGAAATGGGGAATAATGTTCTATATATGGGCTGTCTAGCAACAATAGGTATTTTTTAAAGAAAGATTTCAGGCCTGGTGCAGTGGTTCACGCCTGTAATCCCAGCACTTTGTGATCCACTTGAGGTGAGGAGTGGAGACCAGCCTGGCTAACATGGTGAAGCCCCATCTCACTAAAAATACAAAAATTAGCTGGGTGTGGCGGCAGACTCCTGTAATCCCAGCTACTTGGGAGGCTGAGGCATGAGAATCGCTTGAACCTGGGAAGTGGAGTTTGCAGTGAGCCAAGATTGTGCCACTGCACTCCAGCCTGGGCGACAGAGCAAGACTCCCTCTCAAAAAAAAAGAAATACTTCAAAGGAATTAAATTTAACAGAGTTTGAGCAAAGAACAATTCATGAATCAGGCAACACTCAGAACCAGAAGAGCTAGGAAGAGTCTACCCAGACGAGTGAGCAGCAAGCTTTTATAGTCTGGACACAGAAGCAAAGTAGAGCAATCATCTGATTGGCTACAGCTAGGTATGCCTTATCTGGGCTTGGCGCAATGAGCTGGCTGGCTATGATTGGCTGAAACTCGGCTGTTGGTTATACTTCTAAGTTAAGTTTCAGTTTGTTTACATACTAAGTTAGGTTGCAGTTTGTTATACAGGAATCGCAAAGTATGGACACAACTTCAAGCTAATGCCTCGTGCTTATTTAACAGTATTATCATGTGACAGACAAAGCTGTGGAGAGGCAAAGAGTAAGGGATTTAGCATCAGTAAAACTGAAGTAAGCCTCAGCTTCCCCATCTGTGAAGTGGGAGAGTTACAGGTTGTTGGAGGTACAAATAAAACCTGTAAAACACTTAGCATAGTGTTTGGTGTATGGCTAGCAGTGGAAAAAAGAAGAAAGCAAAAAGTTTTTACAGTTGGTAAAGATACAAATATCTCATTCATCCAGTATGTTTAGCTGACATCAGTGATGTCACTGGATTACACAGAAATGGGCAATATTCTCTACTAGCAATATGCCTCTGATGAGGCCACTCTTAGGATAAAAATACATTAGAGTGATGTCTCTTGAATAGAAATCTTGCTTCGGTTATACCTTAAAATAACATCAAATTGACTATAGTAAATCATAACTTAATTGTACATTTAAAAATAACTAACGGTGTAATTGGATGGTTTGTAACACAAAGGATAAACACCTGAGAGGGTGGATACCCCCTTCCCCATGGTGTGATTATTATGCATTGCATGCCGGCATCAAAACGTTTCACATACCCCAAATATGTATACCTAGTATGTACCCATAAACATTTAATTTTTTTTAGAAAAGAAGAAAGAACATTTTTTTTTTTTTTTGTCATTGTTGTTAAGATAACTAACTTCTCCATTCTGGCTCACTGCCCTAAACTTTCCAGTTTGTTTTGTGTGATACTGGGTTTTATATCAACCAGTGTAGAAGCCCCCAGAATTTGGCTACATCTGGGTTCAGAAAACTATTTTCTTCTCCAGTTTTCTGAATTAATCTTATTTCTTGGTTGTCATATCTCATAACTCACATCCTTCTATGTAGTGAATTGTGAGCTTTCTCTTTCCCCTTCATCATAAAGCTACGTACCTGAAAGACAGCGAGCCATTCCCTTTTATCACTTTTCTTCAATTTTCCCCATAAAACTAATTCATATACTTCGTTGAATTTTCTTTTAAAAGCACACACACATATATGTGTGAAGTAAACAAGTAAAAGGAAAAAAATCTACCATGAACTTTCACAGTTTCATTACCTCAATTCCACTCTCCAAAGATAATTGATGTTAACCATTAGGCCTGTGATCTTCCAAACAACTTTTTAGGTATATCCATAACCATTCACATTTTATGTATTAGGGAGAAATTTATTGTTGATGACTTAGTAAAAATAAAGTAATTCTATACATACTGTTCTGCAGCTTGGTTTTTTTCATCTTTAACAACGTACTATGGACATCTCATATTGTTACAAATATAACTTTCCCATTTTTGTAGTAAGTTGTGTTCTTTAAGCATAATTGTGTGTAGTCATTAATTTATTCATTTGTTTACTTAAGTAATACGTGTTGATCATCAAAATGAGGAAAATATGTGCTAGTTGCTGTGGAAAATACAAAGTTGTAAGATACATAGTTTTTGCCTATTAGATTCTTATTATAATCTGGAAAAATAAATAAGACACAAAAATATATAACAATGATATTAAGTAGTATAAGTCAGAAGAAAGTAAATTAACTTTTAAAAAGCTGACCAGGAAGGCTTTTTAGGAGATTTTGGATTTGTACTGAGATTGGAAAGATTGATTGGATTTCAACAAATGTAAAAGAGATTAAAAAAAATCACATTAGCCAAATCTTCCAGGGAAGAAAAAATAGGACATGTTTAAAGGAAGGTCACCTCATTTTGTCAAATCCAAATGTACTGATTGTAAAACATCTTGATTTCAAAGATATTAAAAAGTGGGAGGGTGGGAAATGTTCAAGTTAAATCAAGAAAATATAGCATTTGGTCAATTTGATTGGAGTGGCAGATTTCCAGAAGGTAGAACCAGTGCTAAATCTGGAACAGTAAGTAGAGCCTTTAATGGAGAATCTTGAATGCCAGGGTAAATCTGATATTTTCTGTTTTTATTTTTTTTCCCAGATATTTCTTTTTTTATTAAAAGCTATTAGAAATTAGGATGAGACCAGATAACCTAATCTTAAAGAATAAGTCAGCCGGGCATGGTGGCTCACACCTGTAATCCCAGCACTTTGGGAGGCCAAGGCAGGTGAATCTCTTGAGGTCAGGAGTTCGAGACCAGCCTGGCCAACATGGTGAAACCCCATCTCTACTAAAAATACAAAAATTAGCCATGTGTGGTGGTGTGCACCTGTAATCGCAGATACTCAGGAGGCTAAGGCAGGAGAATCCCTTGAATCTGGGAGGCAGAGGTTGCAGTGAGCTGAGACCATGCCATTGCACTCCAGTCTGGGTGACAGAGCAAGACTCCATCTCAAAAAAAAAAAAAAAAAAAAAAAGTCTATATTCTAGAGTTCTCATTCAAATGATGTCTTTAAAACTATTGGTACATTTTGGCAGCCTCTTCCATTGGCTGTTTCTTTCACTAAAAAGTTAATATTTTAAAAATTAATTTGCTCGTGTGTTATTTCATGTGCCCAGTATTATGCTAGGTGCCAGGGTATCAATGGTGAGCAGGACACGTTCTTAGCTCCCAGTGCTTATAGCCTGGTTGACAGACTTTCCAGCACCTTCTCCTCACTTCCCAGACATCACCTGCATCAAACTTTGCCTGCCTATCAACCATTAAAAATAAGCATCACCTAGACGTCACCTTCTGCTGCTGCTTCAGCCTTGTTCCTGGTTTGTGGTTATGATTTCCTGTTTGCCTTGCTGAACTATGATTTCTTGAAATCCCCATGCCCTTTCTTAACTCTTAGGTGACTTTTTTCCCCAATGTACTTTTACTTAAAGCAGAACTATTTACAAATAAAATTTTATTTTTGTTACAGCATCTTCATAATTATTTTCTAAAATTAGAATAAAAGTTGGCTTTTAGATTCCCTTAGTGTTGATGAAGACAACTGCAATGAAGATGCTGTTGTGGACTTAGAAATATGCTAAAATCCACCACAAAAAGTTTCCTTTTATAAACACATATGGAGAAAATCTCTATTTGGGACAGAATTTGGCATGAAGCTCTGCATTCACACTTAAGATTTTTAGTTTCCTTGAGAAATTGACCCCTCTAGTGTTATGAAATGTCCCTCTTTGTCACTAATAGTATTCCTTCTCCTGGAGTCTACTTCATCTCATGTTAATACAGCTATTCTAGTAGTCAGCCTTCAGGATAGTCCCCAGTCATCCCTACTTCACAGTATATAGACCTTTGTGTAGTCTTCTCTCACATTGTACCACAGTTGGTCTGTGTGACCAATAAAATATGGCAAAAGTGATGTTATTTCACTTCTGAGATTAGATTATAAAAGAATATGGCTTCTGTCACAGCTCCTGCCCTTGCCTCTCTCTTTCTCTCTCTCTTTTCCTTGGATCACCTCGGATCACTTCCTCCCAGGGAAGGCATGTCATAAACAGCTCTGTGGAGAATCTAGGTAGCAAGGAGCTGATGCCTCCTGCCAAGCACCACATAACTGGGCTTGGGTGCAGATCCTTCAGACTTGGCCAAGCCTAACTCCTAGACAATGAGAGACCTCGAATCAATACCCGGCCAAGCCACTCCAGATTCTTGACCTACAGAAACAATGAGGTAATAGATGTATGTTGACCACCCCACATTTGGTGGTTGGTCAGGACTCATAAGACTCAAAAGAAGGCTATATTCACAGCTATGGTTTATTATGACAAAGGATACAAAGAAAATAGCAGGATAAATATTTTTACTGGGCGGAGTCCAGAGAGAACCAGTATAGGCTTCAGAGTCCTTCTTCATTAGAGGCCACACAGGATGTACTTTCTCCCTAGCAGTAACTTACAGGAACATGTGTGAAATATCTCTACCCAGGATCCAAAGAATTTTTGGTATGCTGGTCACATAAGCATATCTTGCTACGTGACCAACCATGGCAACTGAAATACAGGACTCCAAGAATGAAGCCAGGTGCACATCATTAATCTTGATACTTGTACGAAGCAACCTGAAAAGCTAGTATAGCGCAATCCATTGCTTCAGGTGTACACAACAAAATCATCAATCCCTGACATCCAAGAGCCATGTTCTCAGTGACTGGCAAAGGGTCAATCATGGTTCTAGGTTCTGTTGGAGCCATGCAAGGAATAAAGGACCACATCTGCTCTGTTAACTCTTTCCTCACAAAAGGTGGCCAACAGTCAGCACTAACTGCAAAATATATAGATAAATGAGACTTTAGATAATTCCAGCCCCCAGACTTCAAGTCTTCCAGCTTAGCCCCCAAGCACTTTAAAGAAGAAACAAGCATTCCCCACTGTGTTCTGCCAGGATTCTCGACTCACACAAACTACATGAAATAAGAAATGTTTATTGTTTGAAGCCGCCAACTCTTGGGGTAGTTTGTTATACAGCAATAGATAAATATACAGGGTAGTATTTTCCTATTCTTTCTAAGTGTGGCAATTTTTTATTGAATGACCAATATGAATTTTATATTTTAGGAAACTGGATTTTGTTGTATTTCATTAAATAGTACTAGGCTTCTGTTTCATTGCTAGCTAAGTTACAAGTAGAATCCTCTTGAGGATTGCTCTCAAATTTGTTAGGGTGGGTCCAGGACAGTATTTATCTTAGGGCTAACTTATATCTACTATTAACCTGATAACAGGCCAGGTGCAGTGGCTCACCCTATACTCCCAGCACTTTGGGAGGCCAAGTTGGGCGGATCACTTGGGGTCAGGAGTTTGAGACCAGCCTGGGCAACATGGCAAAACCCTGTCTTTACTAAAAATACAAAAATTAGCCAGATGTGGAGGTGTGTGCCTGTAATCCCAGCTACTTGGGACGCTGAGGCATAAGAATCGTTTGAACCTAGGAGGTGGAGGTTTCAGTGAACTGAGATCGTGCCACTGCACTCCAGCCTGGGTGACAGAGTGAGGCTGTTTCTCAATAATAATAATAATAATAATAATAATAATAATAATAATAGTAAAACTGATAGCTGTCTATAGACTATTTGGAGGATTAGTAAACTTTTTTGGTAGTGGCCACATAGTAAATATTGTAGACTTTGTAGGCCACACACAGTCTGTTGCATATATTTCTTTGTTTTTCAATCCTTCAAGAATACACACATCATTCTTAGCTTGTGAGCTGCTGAAAAAGTCTGTGGGCTGGATGTGGCCTGTGAGCTGTAGTTTGCCAACACCTGATGTCCTGTGCATTAAGAGGTCTCTCCATTTTGGCTGAAAGGACCATTAACTAGTCCAAGCCTTGTGTAAGTTCCAAATATTTTTCTGCCTACTCATTCTCATGGTTCTTTCCCCAGCCTTGGGTAGTTTCCTGTCATGCTTGTCCAGAATAGCACGCAGTCAAATACCTGAATGAACCTCTCTGTAGATTTCCCAGACCCTGCAGGTCCCTCCTTGATGGTACTCAGGGTTACAAATCCTAAACACCTTAAGCACTCTGAACTCTGGGTTCCCCCTTCCAGTGCTGTTATTTTCTTACATATAGTTATTCCTCTGTGTTGGTTCCTATGTATAGCGAACATAAATTTCTAACAGAAACTGTTTCGTTCTACTTAATATCTTCCTTGTTAAACACAGTACCATATTAACACATATGCAGATCATCATCATGCCATTAACAAAAGCTATATCTCAATGGCCACAGGATTTCTAGTTGAAACAAATCTTAAATGATCTATCTGATCTTAGTCCAATTCTAAGCCTTCCTAGTTGTGAACATGTACATTTGAGGGTCATACTCTACTTTTTAAGGTAGCCCATTTCACCATTGGACAGCAATAATTATCAGAAAATGTACTTCATAATGAGCTAAAATATAATTCCTTATCACATGGACTTTTCAGTTCTTATTAAATTTACATTCAACCTAAATCTAGAGGACCTTTTCTTACCAATTGCTGTTAACCCTTGTTGTGCATCATTGATTCAGTCTGTGAATATGTCTTGAGTGTCTTCTCTGTGCCAGATTCTGTGCTGAGTCTGGGCTGGCAGAGGTGAGAAAAGGGAGGTAATGATTGGGCCTCATGCATCTTTCAGCTTGGTGGGTTATTTAGAGAGAAATCTAAGCATGCAAATATGTGTAAAATTTACAACGTGGTATGTGCCCTGAAGAAGCATGGTGTGATAACACTAGGTATAGGAAGATTTGTCTTAGTCAGGGAAGTTAGGGAGGACATTCTCGAGGAGCTAATGATTTGAGATCTGAAAGCAAAGTGGGAGATAATCAGACAAAATAAAGATGAGAGATTTTTAGGAAGAGAGGTCAGCCTGAGTGAAGGTACTGGGGTGAAAGAGAGCAACGATTTTTAAATCTAAATGTAGGACTTTCAGATAACCCTGTTAAATACTCACTCAATGAATACACTCAATCTCAGAAATATCACTCTATCACTGAGAACATGTTTCTGATATTTTCGGTGTACTTGTAGAAGCAGATTTCATTCCAATATAAGAAAGCATTTTACATTGCTCTTTGGAAAGGTATTATTGTCCCTACCTCAGGTTTTGTGGGGCCAGAAGCTTATACAGGGCCCCCAGAAGGCCCTTTTTAAGAAAAAAATATAAACTATACATACAAAATTTAGTACAGGGCCTGGAAGAAGACCTTGGCAGTGAGAAGCACCAAATGGAACATTTCATTAGGTTCAGGGTAAAAAATCTACCTACTGTCTTTACAGATTTGGACAAAGGGTACGTGATCATACATTGGTGAGGTAATCAAGAGATTTCATATTGTATAGAAATTTGGACTTCATAGACCTGTAAGTTTCCTCCAGATTCAAACATTTTGTGTTTATTTGGCTTACGTTTGAGAATGGAATAGGTCAAAGTTAGCCTCCTTGCAGTTTTGGCCCCCTGCCCCTACTCAGCTGGTTTGTAGAATGAATTATCTGATGGCCAAACATTGATGGGGTGTTGGCTGGATGCGGTGGCTCACATCTGTAATCCTAGCACTTTGGGAGGCTGAGGCGGGTGAATCACTTGAGGTCAGGAGTTTGAGACCAGCCTGA
Organism: Chlorocebus sabaeus; assembly: GCF_047675955.1. Lineage (NCBI taxonomy): Eukaryota > Metazoa > Chordata > Mammalia > Primates > Cercopithecidae > Chlorocebus > Chlorocebus sabaeus. The sequence continues at coordinate 78,944,078 of NC_132913.1, forward strand.
CCAACATGGTGAAACTCCGTCTCTACTAAAAATACAAAATTACCTGGGCGTGGTGGCACATACCTGTAACACCAGCTACTTGGGAGGCTGAGGCAGGAGAATCGCTTGAATCCAGGAGGCGGAGGTTGCAGTGAGCCAAGATCATGCCATTGCACTCCAACCTGGGCAACAGGAGCAAAACTCCATCTCAAAAAAAAAAAAAAAAAAAAAAAAAGATGTGGTGTTTGGCACTGTGTGGGTGTGGTGTGGGTGTGGTGTGGGTGTTGGAGGTAGGGGAGTATATACTTTAGACTCTGAAGTAAATGAATCCTAAAGTTAAATGCCTGGCTTCCACCTCTAGTCAACCGTTTTGTTCTAGCACTCACATCTCAAGTCATAGAATGAGAGCTAAAATGTCTTATGAATCAAAGGCTGGGTTTGAGTCACATGCCAACCAATGTGTGCTCATGGAGAACACCTCAGTAACAGCCCAGAGACAGCGTCTCCACCCCACCCCTGACTATTCACCTCACACCCGATTCCTCTGTCCAGAAGAGGCTTGAGGAGAGGGGATGGATGTTTTAGTGCCATCCATCCTCCCTGCTGTGTACATGCATTATGGTGCTTACATGGCACCACTGTCAGAAGGAAGAGTGAGTATTGCAAATAAGGACTTCCTACCCCACAACAAAAATAGAATCTTTGCAGCCAATTATGTGCTGAATCATTATTATAAAACAGGAAGAATCCTAATAACAACAAAAGATTAAGAGCAGCACTGTGTATGTATGAGCACTTCTGCATTCCCAGAGCAGTTGTCTGGGCAATTATAAAGCTCTTAGCAAACTTTAATTAGAGCTCACAGGTTGGTAAGTTACATGGCTAAAGTTCTTGCTAGTGTGGTCACCAGAGAAGTAAACTCAGGTGAGGTTAAATGGTCAATTTATGGACACCTGGCCATGCTCATCTGTGCTTTTCCAGTCTGTCAGGTTCTTTGGAATCTGACTTGTTAGCAGCTCTGCCAGGCCCCATCCCCTTGCTTGCAGGTGCTCACGTCTGAAGCTAATGTGTTAATCATATCAGCTCACGAGCCTGGGGTTCAGCCACGCCAAGTCTGGACCTGCTGGCTTTCTTTGGAGTCAATCTGCAAGGGACATCTCTGAGCCCAGGGATAACAGTCCTGAAGTCAGTAGATTGTGTCTGAGCTCACCTGCCAGGCATTATGTGGAAACAAAGACACTGCTTTTCAGTAGGCAATAATTGACTTCAAAGGACTCCAAGTTGGTTTAAGTTTTTTCTACTTTAACATTTAGGAACAGTGGAAAGACATACTTTTTGTTATTTGTGTATTCTTAGAAATGGTTACCACTTCTAAGAAGATGGGAAAATTTTAAGGTTAGTAAGGAGATAAGAAATGAAATCCCCTTGAAGATATGTAAAAAGCTAGCGCTTCTCTGTCCTGTGTGTCTCCCACCCCACCCAGGCTTCTCGGGTATCTTTGGTTTGTGCCCCATGAGGACACATGTGAGTTCTATCTCAGGCAGGGGCTCTGGGATCAACGGTGGGTGAGTGAGTTTGTTCACCCTGGATTCAGCCTTTGCTCCTTAGGAATTTCTCAAACATTAAGTTTCCTTTAATATTATCCATTCATCAGTATGTTGACACAAATCCACTTCAAATCTATATACATTTTTTTTGGTCCAGCCAACAATTGGGAGAAGAATAGAATATTGTCTATTACCTATCAGGCAAGGGTTGATTGTCTTTCATGTATCCTAAAGCAAGACTTTTAAACTTCACAAGTTTTCATCAGGTCTGGCACTCTGAGGTTTGAGGGAAACAGCAGCTGTCTACCCAGACTTCATCTCATAATCTCCAAGACTGCAGTTCTGTTCCTTCTTACTCTTTTTCCTGGTCTCTTCTGTCCTCATATTCCTTACTCTTTTTCCTGGTCTCTTCTGTCCTCATATTCCATATTCTGTCCTCATGTTCCTTCTTTCCCTTCAAATTTTCATTCTCTCTCTAGGCCTTTTCTTTTTATCTGATGTCTTTTCAAAATTATTCAAATTGGGTTTTTACATAGTCATTCATCTTTCACTGTGTTTTTGTTCAAGGATACCCTGATGATTTACTTTTATGCTTTATAAAAAATGTTTTGTGTATAAAAATTCACAATGTATGACTTTTTTTGGTCTCAGCAACTAATTGAACTGATAGATTTAGGAAAGAATTAACAACAATTCCTGGTGTTTTTCTTAACTTTTAACTAATAGCTCAGAAGCCATCTTCCCGTAAGAGAATTTTTTTTTTTTTTCTTAAATTCCTCATTATTCTTGTGTACATCAAAGCTCATTTCTCTGTCTCCTTGCAGGGTCCAGTCATCTATTCCTTTCTCGTCAGTGAGTTGGCGGCTCCGTACCTAGAAAACCTTAAAGTTTGCAATAATACAAACAGGTTAAATAAAAGAGTTGTCCTGAGACACGGGCTTCGTGAGGGGAGCCTATGGGATAGCTCTTACTGTTCTCCACTCCAGGCATAATCTCAGGACACTACACCACAGGTGAAAGCTGCCTGGTTAGTGTATTAGTCAGCTCGGGCTGCCATAACAAAGTACCACAGACTAAGTGTGTTAAGCAACAAAAAATTATTTTCTCACAATCCTGGGGGCTAGAAGTCCAAGATCAAAGTGTTAGCAGGGTTGGTTTCTTCGGTGGCCTTTCTCCTCGGCTTGTAGACTGCCATCTTCTTTCTGTGTCTTCACAGGGTCTTCCCTCTGTGCCAGTCTGTGTCCTAGTCTCTTTTTATAAGTACACCAGTCCTGTCAGATTAGTTTTTGACTCATTTTAACTTAAATACCTCTTTAAAGACCCTATCTCCAAATACAATCATATTCTGAGATACTGGGGATGGGGTTTCAACATGTGAAGTTTGAGGGGGACACAATTCAGCTCATAACAGTATATTAAAAACTCCTCATCTAGATGCCATATTTCCAGCACCAACCAAGCTCCCAAGCACAGCTCTAGCCTACAAAGTCTGTGCAGAAGGTGGGTTATACAGTCCCATCAGGGTCAGAGGTTGCAGCTCCCTCTCTTACATTACAGATTCTTCATAACAAATCATAACAAAACAAATGTAAACAAGCGGCTTATCTGATTCTCCAAATAGCAGCAAACCAGTGTACAGGGTAATCACCAACCAGAAAAAGCTCAGCTGCGGGGGCAGATGTGCCAACAGCAGCAGGAAGTGACTTCAGCACTAAGCAGGCAGCAGACAAAACCTTAAAAGGGCAAAACTGTATTGTCAGTTACCATGTCACATAATGACAGCCGAGAGTAACAATACTTCTGAATTTGTCAACAGTAGGTGACGTTATTTTTAAAAACCTATAATAGAAGGCTGTGGACGTTTTCTCATTAAATGCTGTATAGATAAAATTGTGTATTTGAGGGCGATACACTTGTTATTGGGGTAATTTACCTATGTAAAAATGAAAATTTCCGAGTTCTGCTGGATAAATGCTTCTTTCTGTGTATATGACAAAGTCCTGCTTGGAGGTCATAAACTTTGCTATAATCCTGGTTCTGAGGGTGGGGGCTTTCCTGTCAAGAGGGCCCTAAGGTTTTGACTGACCTCCCACAGAGGTTCAACAAGGAGTCACTGAGATTCACTAACAGTTTTCAAAAAAGATGTTTATCAGACATCTTTCCATTGAAACCATACCCTCTGTAGTGCACAGTGAATTAATATTTCAATAACTTCTAAAATGTTACGAAGATTGCAATTGTATAGCACTATATTTTGTGTATAGGTGTATTCAAAGTAGTAATATATTTAGTAAAGACATATGACAATGTTTGTAATCCTGTTGTGGCATTTCCTCCTGTGTTAGTACAACAGGAGGCTTAGAAATGGGTGCAGCCCGGGCATTTCTCACCTGCGAGAGGCCCTACACCTGGCCGTGTGGCGGGCTCAGCCTTTGCCTCCTCTGAATAATCTCCTCTCATTTGTATGTTGTGCCTCTGCCCACCTTCTGTCTCATATCATAGTTATTTATGAAGCTGTTTTATCCATCTTACAAGATTGTGCTTTTAATTCCCAATGGCTACCCCCCACAGTTAATGTTAGCTTCTGTGTTGAATCCAGGGGCACTCTATTGCTATCATTCCTCTACAAGAAAAAGCCTAGCTATACCTATTTTTTTTTTATTTGTTAATCCATTTGAGACTTTTGTAGCACTTGTTGTAGCTGCCTTCCAAGGTCAGCCTCAGAATTCTTCTTTAGGCTCAGAATTCTTCTTTAGGCTCAGAGGAATATTATCCAGAATGCCTTGCTGGAGAATTTGTACAATTCTCTGCAGTGATGTGCTGGCAAATGTTCAACAACTGGTTCTGATTCCTAGTGTTTGCTGGTTATAGATGACGCTGAATGTAGAATTGGGAAAAATATACCCAATTGGCTTTTGCTCCCTAAACATACTTCATAAGCTTCTAGCATACCATTGGTTCACAGCTCAGGGATAATGAGAAAAGCTATTTTGTCAGAAATGGAGAAGCCAATTGAACCCCTTCTGTACCCACAGAAGGCAAGCCTGTAATTAATCTTCACAAAACTGTGTCATTTTCCAGGTTTGCCTCCTCTTAGCCCTCCCCATCTAATTTCACAAGATGCTGACAAAGCCTGGAATAGCTTTAAAGTCATAAGCAATGAGTCATAAATGGATCTACTCAGAAGTTAGGGTCACTAATTGGAAGGCAGCTAAAACTCTCAAAATTGTTACTGCACAGATGCCTACTTTGAGGTTATAATTATTAAAACCCCCAAATTAATTTTTAAAGCATTTGCTGAATTTCATCCCACTTTACACCTCCATACACTGACGACTTAGACACATGCTAAGGTGCTGTGACTCAACAATTTTTATCAGAGGCAATGGTACCACCCCCTTCCCATCCTACCTCTTTTCCCTACTTCCATCTGCTGGAGTGAGCAGATTTTAAACTTGATTAATTAGATACTTTGTTTTGCTCTATCTCCCTCCCAGCATAATGTTTTGCTTGCAACAGATATAAAAAATATATTGAAGTTGAATTAGCTGATTTCTTATAGTACGTGAGAAATCCCTTTTTTCATCTCTCTAAAGGTGCTCATAAATGTTCATAAATCCTTGCGTAAACAAGTTGAGATAATTTCTAATCTGAAGGAAACTCTTTGTCCTTAGAAGATCTGGTTTTCCTGTCTTGAACAATAGAGATTGGACAACAGAAGGTGTCTGGCCTTGCTCTACCCCTTCCTTGTTACAGTAACAGGGATGTGGTTGTCCATCTCCACAACCACACTCTTCCCAAAGTACCACCACCTCAAGAGCTTTAGCCATCTAGGACCCAAATCTTATGCTTAGCCATGCTGGTTTCTGGGCCTGGAGGGTGGGAAAAATCTGAGTCTTCAAAATATGTAAACCAACTAAAAAGATTATAGTGAAAAAGATCAGTGTTAGGGAAGATGTGGAGAAACTGGATCCCACATATATTGCTGGTGTGAATGGGAAATGATGGAGCCACTTTGGAAAATAGTTTGGCAGTTTCTAAAAAGTTAAACATAAACTTGCCATATAACCTGCTAATTCTACTCCTGTCTAGCTACCCAAGAGAAATGAAAACATATGTTCATATGAAGACATGCATGGGAATGTTCATAGCAGTTTTATTCATAATAGCCCAAACTGGAAACCATCCAAACGTATATCCACTGGTGAATGAGCAAACAAAATGTGATCTATCCATACAATGAAATATTCTGCAGCAGTGAAAAGTAAAGAAGTACTGATACATGCTACGGTGTTGAAGGAGCTCAATAACATGATACTAACTGAGAGAAGCCAAACGCAAAAACCTGTATATTGTACGATTCCATTTATGTGAAATTTCCAGAAAAGGCAAATCTATAAAAAACAGAAAGCAGAATCATGGTTGTTTTGGGGCTGGAATTGGCTATAAGTGGACACAAAAGATCTTTTGGGAGTGATGGAGCGTTGGCAAATTTCACACAACTGCCAATTTATTAAAATTCCTTAAATTGTGTTTTCAAATAGATGAGTTTTATGGTATGTAAATTATGCCTTAACAAAGCTTTTTACAAACAACACAATAAATGAAGACCTTTATTATTTCTATTTAGCTCTTGCTCTTCCTTGTCTGATTACAAATCCCGAAGGGGCTACATGTCACCCAGCTGCATTTTTTCTTTTTACAAGTAGGTGAGGAAACTGGATAAATATGTTGCTGGAACAGGGAGAGGTTTGGCCCAACAAAGCCAATGCATTGCCAGAATTTTCTTTAGCTGCAGGCACACTAGTCACCTTATCTGCAGGGGAGGACGTGGCTCATTCACTGAGTTATGCCCTGCGCCTACCAGCCTTCCTTTCATGTAGGTGGCTCTGCGGGCGAATGACCAGTGTGTGCTCCTGTTGTCCTATGCATGCTGGGGGATTGTGTTGTATGTAGGGTATTGTACTGTCTTGATCCCAGGAGACAAAGGCACTATTTGTTAAACTGGAGCTAGTCTTACCTTAAAGGATAGGATCATTTCTTTGACCACAGATCTCTACCTTACCAAACGATATGCCCTTACATTAGACCAAAAAAGAATAGGAAGCCCATAGGGAACCTTCTGATTTTCACCTTGGTCTTCTGATGCTGCCTTTGAAATATACCCTGGAGCTTGCTCCAGAACTAGAACTAGAAGATGACACTTTTCATAGGGGATCAACCAGGAGTTGTGGGGATAGAAACTGGTCAGAAGCCTGTGATATTGTTCCAGTCCCAGGGGAAAACAATAAACTATTTTTTTCTTTTTTTTGCTTATCAAATTGGCAAACTGGCAAAAATTAGGATGTACATACTGTTCTAATTTGGAGTACTTAGGAAATAATGGGCTTGAGACCCTGATTTGGGTGGCTAAATTTGTTTCCCGCAATACCTCTACAGAATGTTTCTCCCTGGTGGTTTAGTTCTGCCCTGTGGCTCCAGCTACCTTTCTGTTTTCACATCTTTGACTCCCTTGTTTATACCTGATTTATTTAAAGGTGTATTCACCCTTCTATTTTGTTTAGCTTGATTTTTTTTTTATTGTGGTAAGAACACTTACTGTGAGATACACCCTCCTGATAAATGTTTAAGTGCACAAAACTGTGTTGTTAATTACAAGGCACTATGTTGTACAGTAGTTCTCTAGAACTTATTAATCTTGAATAACTGAAACTCTGTTGAACAATAACTTCCCGTTTCTCCCTTCCCCCAGCCCTTGGCAACCACCATTCTACTTTCCATTTCTGAGTCTATTTTAGATGTCTACTGTAAGTGGAATCATGCAGTATTTGGGCTTCCGTGACTGGTTTATTTCACTTAGTATAATGTCCTCTAGGTACATCCATGTTGTCGCATATGGCAGGCTTTCCTTTTCATAAAGGCTGAATAATATTCCATTGTATGTATATACCACATTTTCTTTTTCCTTTCATCCATCAGGGGACATGTAGGTTGTTTCCTTATCTTGGCCATAAATAATGAATGTGGGAGTACAGATACTTCTTTGAGATCTTTATTTTAATTCTTTTGGGTATATACCCAGAAGTGAGATTGCTGGATTAAATGGTAGTTCTATTTTTAATTTTTTGAGAAACCTCCATCCTGTTTTCCATAGCAGCCACACCATAACACATTCCCCCCAGCAGTGTACAAGGATTCTAATTTCTCCACATGCCTGCTCACACTTGTCTTGATTTTTTCAAAATATAATGTCCATCTTAACTGTTGTGAGGTGATACCTGATTGTGGCTCTGATTTGCATTTCCCTGAAGATTTATATTCACCCTTCTAATACTGGTGCCTGGCAATGCCTAGAACATAGCAGATGCTCACTAAATATTTGTTGAATGAGTGCGTTAAGCCATAAGAAACTCCATCCTCAGTACAAGCACAAATGAAGATACAATATGAGCTATTGGGGACAGGGTGACTGTGACACAAAAGGAAAAGGTCTCCAGACTGGTGGGATTTCTATCCTTCTGGTTTAATATTAAAAGGCTGACAAAAATGGCTAGGACCCAGGGATTTGGATAAGTTCACCATGGTGGAAAGAGATAAGTGTTTTTAGAAGGAGTGAAATTAAAATATTTTGCATATTCTTTTAAAAATCATTACAGTATCTTCAATATTTGGACTTGCTAAATGCTTGTGCTCTGGAGGCAAAAAGCCAGAAATTTTTTTATTCAATCCCTCTCATCCTCCAAGCCTCTGCCTCCACAACTACCTTTACTAAATGTCTGATTTATTCTAGGATAATTTTTTTCAACAAATATTTGTTGTTTCCCTCCCTGCTTTGCATCTCCATAGGTTTTTGCACTCCTTTTGCTCACTCACCCCCCTCATCCCCCATCTCCTGTGACAGCTGCTCTGCCCTTATCTAACCCTTTCCGCGGATGGGGATCTCTGTGGGAACAGCATCTCTTTGTGTCCCATGCAGAAACTAACACTTAGGTACTAACATTTGTTTACTTGGACTGAATAATCGAATCATTTGATTAGTTTCAGAATAGTTTGTTAGGCAAGGGAGGCAACTCTGATGAAATGGCTTATTTTAAATGCCATTTTATGCACTATTTAAAAATAGCTCTTCTTCCAGAAACTGATGTCTATACATATGTGTTGTGATTCAGTTTAAAATAGAAAAGCATTTTTTCCTAAAAAACTTTCACACTAACTTGATAGTTATAGAGAGAATATTTTCAGTTGACCAAGATTATCAAAACAATGTCTAATTCCAGGAAGAAAGGAAGAAATAGTGGTGAAATTCGACCTCTTTTTAAAATTGCTGCTATGAAAATATACAATCTAGTAAATGATATTTTGTTAGTTTCATCCTATCTATAAACAGTTTCAGTGGAAATCTTTGTTTTGTTTTGTTTTGTTTTGTTTAAGGCAGGGTCTAGCTCTGTCATTCAGACTGGAGTGCAGGAACCTCACGGCAGCCTAGACTTCTCCAGGGTTAGCCTCCTAAGTAGCTGGTACTACAGGCCTGTGCCACCACATCTGGCTAATTTTTTGCATTTTTTGTAAAGATGGAGTTTCATCATGTTGGTCAGGCTGGTCTCAAACTCCTGGATTCAAGAGATCTACCCACCTTGGCCTCCCAAAGTGCTGGGATTATAGATACGAGCCACCACACAGACCCTGGAAAGCTTTTCTGATATCTTTCCCATACTCCTGTTGGCATGAATATTTCTGGAAAGACCACAGTTTTCTGCTTGCATCTAGCACAATAAAAGAAGCAACATCAATTGGGTGATATTTGTGTGAGGTGTATTCTAGTCTTGACTTTGGCAATAAATGAATGAGTGATCCTGAACAAGTCTCTCAGGACCTTAACTTCCTTATCTGAATCTGTACTATGAGGCAAGTAAGCATCAGGATCTATGATCTGCAGCTTGTAGGATTTCTAGCCTCCGTCTTATTTACCAATGCCCATGGCTGAGGCTGTTGGATTCACTTCACTTTGTTTCCTTCTATGCAGCAGCATCCCAACCACTCTCAAAAGTGCCAGAACCAAGTTTCTGGAGGTTGAGCAATGCCCAGTCCGGGATAGGAAGGCTTTCTTGTCATTCTTGGGATGGGGGCAGGGAAGGGGCAGGCGAAGAGACCTAAGCACCCAGGGCAAAGACTGGAGAAGAAATTGCAATAAGAATGGATCTTGCATGCCCAGCATCTTGGAGTGGAGGAGAAGAGAAAGAAATGGGGTGAGAGCAGAGAAAAGTAGCTGGGCTAGGAGACCTGTGCTCAGGTTGGCTGGGCTCCAAGTCCTAGGGCTGTCAGTAGGAAGCTTGGATTCTTACACAATACCCACTCCTTTCCAATCCCCACAAACTCTAGAATAACCTAGCAGACTTGCTGACAGCCAATCCTGGTTTAAAAGCTCCATCACATTACAGGCTAAGTGTAAATAATACCAAGTGAGGATTAGATCTCTTGGAGGAAAGAACAGGACAGTGTTGTGAGTCTAAAGTGGTAAGAAGCCCCTCTCCATCCTCCCTCACCAGAGGAAGAGTCTGAGAATAGAACTGGGCCCAGGAAAAGAGACCCATGGGATCTTTCCTTTTTTTCCCCCAGTTGGAGCTCACGCAAGCCCACCTGGGCCCCAGTGGATCTTGTTCCCTTGGGGGTTTACCTCCATGGCTGGACTTCACACTTCCCCTGGCCCTCATTCTTCTTTGAATTGCATCCATCCCTTTCTTTTCAGCCTGGAGGCAACATCCTTTTAAGTTGGGGAGGGGAGAAAGTTACAAGGGGAGGCAAATAGGTGCCACAACTTCAGTTCCTGTATGATTTTGCTTGGGGTAGATTGGACCTTCCTTCCATTTTTTTGACAGGTCTAAATAAAAAACCCAACACATAAACAGTGCAGGCAGTGTTTCCCAGCATGAGGTATGTCAGGTATTTTAAGGGAACACTATGCTTCTCCATTTCTTCTTAATGCCTTGAGTCTTGCTTTTCAGTCTTGGCTGATAGCTGGGAAATACGGACCTGCATATTGCCTCTACTTGTCTTATCTAGTATTTAATTTTTTAAAAGCTCTCCTGACAAGGCAGGTAGGCTGATGTTTCCTGAAACATTCTTTATACTACCCCTCCCACAGTTAGACTTTTTTCTTTTAAAAAGAAAATTGTTTAAAATATAACAACAACAACAATTCTAATAGCTCATGACTATTAAAATCTAAGTGCTCTGCCCTTTCTGTTAAATCCAGGATACTATTCTTGCTTCTCCAGGACATGATTGTATTTAGAGTTAGAGTGTTGTTGAGAATGGCAAACCCTATATTACCTACTTTTCACTTTGGGAAAACCCACAGAAAAGTTTCTCTTAGACCTAAGTGTGGGAAACCTTTTGCTTTTTTAAAAAACTACATTTTTACATGTGATAATGTAATTTTTATCACAACCATGTTTCTTTTTATATTTTAAATTGATACATATTTGATATACATATTTTCAGGTATATGTAAGTGATAATTTGATACATTCATATAATCAAATCAGAGTAATTGGGATATCCATCACCTTAAATATTTATTTTTTCTTTATGCTGGGAACATTCAACTTATTCTCTTCTAGCTTTTTTGAAATGTGCAATTGATTAATGATAACTATACTCACCCTACTGATCTATTGAACATCATTTCATGTTTCTTTTTTACATTGGCGCAACTCTATTATGGTAGTAATTGTGTGAAACCCTAGAGTGTGCCCTGCTGTGGAATAATTCTCATATTGGCCTCATCTTATCATTATCTAACTGTGTGTGTGTATGGTTTGATTTCTCTTAGTTTTGGAAAATGGTGTCTCTCTAATCTGTGTATATTTCAGGCTATTCTTTTTTTCTTTTTTTTCAGATAGAGTCTCGCTCTGTTTCCTGGGCTAGAGTGCAGTGGCACGATCTCGCCTCACTGCAACCTCTGCCTCCTATGCTCAAGCGATTCTCCTGCCTCAGTCTTCCAAGTACCTGGGACTATAGGTGCCTGCCACCATACTCGGCTAATTTTTGTATTTTTAGTAGAGACAGAGTTTCACCATGTTGGTCAGGCTGGTCTTGAACTCCTGACCTCAGGTGATCTGCCCGCCTTGGCCTCCCAAAGTGCTGGGATTACAGGTGTGAGCCACTGCATCCAGCCTTCAGGCTATTTTTTTAAAAAAGCTTTTTATTTTGAATTAATTTTTGATTTATCCAAAACATAGAACAGAGAACAGAGAGTTTCTGTGTACCCTTACCCAGTTTTAAAAAAATTTTTAATATTGTTTTGTTGAATATGCTTGTGAAAGTCACCTAAAATTCTTTTTGAAACAAGGCTCATAGTGAACACTATTTTGAACACTCAGATGTTGTGTGCATCAAAACAAACGGGATGGAAATGACCAATAAGGTTATCTCAGGTAGGGTGATATTGGAAGGATGACCTAGCTTAACACTGAACTGACCCTTCATGTCCCAATAATTTGCTCAAAATTATTATTTGATCAAAATAATTTGATCAAAAGTGATTTGATCACAAGCAAATAGGAAGCAAACAATATGTTCCAAAGAAAAGTAGCCAATAGGACAATATGGTTAAAAGTCTTAATTTATGGAAACTGGATTTAAAATATATTAGTAATTAGTATTAATTATGGGATTGAGTCATAGCCCTTTATGTGGCTTTAAGCATTTTGTCCACATATCAGATTTTTCTGTTTATAATTATAATAACCCTTAATTTGTTTCTGGCCAATGGAGTATTAGTTGAAATTATCAAAAAGTCTTAACAGTTTAAAGCTTGCTTATATGTGGTTTATATTGAAAGTTATGAAGCATTGTTATGGCATGATCCTATTTTGCAGGGGGTCAGGGGTATATGTGTGTATGTGTGTGTGTGTTTATAAATGTGTATGTATGTGTATGTGTGTAGGCATGTTAAAAACCACCTGAGAGGAAATCACTCAAAGTTTCAACCAGGTAGGTGATTCATAATGTCCTTTTTTTTTTTTTTGCATATCTGTATTTTCTATTTTTTTAATTGAGTAACACTGCTTTTATACCAGGGGAAAATTAACAAAGAACTGAAATAATAAAATAAAGCATGAAACAAAATATATAATTCCCAGTTTTAATAGATTTCCCTATTACTTGCTCTTTAGGTTGTTTTAGTAAGTCCAATTTTATTGGTTATTTAGGTTGTTTCAAATATATATTGTTATTGAACAATTCTCTTTTCCAACTTTTCAGTATTGTAAGAAGCAAATAACATAAATAATTGGCAAAAAAGGAACCAACTGTGACAATCAGACAAAAATGCTGATGACGCACAGAGAACTGCCTCACTACCGTGTGATGCATACACACTAAAATTACCAACACTGAAAAACCAGTGATTGTATTCACCCATTTTCAATAAGTATTATTTGTACCAACTGTTCTGTTGACAAAGTTACTTTTAAAATAAAAGTTTTTACAATAAAGTTTAAAGTAAACTCTAAGTACTTTTTATTCGGTCAAATTATCTTTTTCATTTAGCCAAATTGTTTTCAGCCAAATTATCTGCTGTAGTTTGTGAAATTTGAAACATTTTGACATTTCCAGTCAGGACTTAATGTGCTGATAATTCACAAAAGTCCTGAGATATGAAGCAAAAAGAAGGCTTTCATCAATCCTGGGGCCAGTCTACTTTCTGGAATATGTCCATCGTACAATATGAGGAATGAGCAAGGGTTATATTCTGCAGAAAGTTATACAGCAAACTAAACAAATGCAGTAACAGGTGTATGGCTCTGGTGGAAGCTTGGTCAAATTGAAACTGGAAGAAGAATAAACCTTTACTTTATTTATACTTTAGGTGACAAGGTAGCACATTTGTACATAATAAGGCTGGTCTGGGGATGGAGGGAGTCCCTGCTCTGACTGTGACTCAGTGAGACTGTCTGCCTGGTCCTAGTCCATGAGAAAAGCATGCTATGATCTCACTGAAGCCTGAAGTGACTCTGAAACTTTGCAATAAAAAGAAAATTTCATCCTTTAAGATGCTGAGTTACCAGAGAAGTCACAAGGATAAAATGAATGATGGAGGTTTCTGGCAGATGTTATCACCATATTCATAGCATCTAGCCTTTTGTGTTAATTGGGATGGAATGGGTAAGAGACAGGCTTGGGGCTCAGTCTCCTAGCTGGTTAGAAACTAAAGATGCCTTGAAGAGGAGAGTTGAGAGTCCATATTTTTCACAGAAATTCTTTTTGAGCCACATTGACATTCCTAAAACACTGCACATACTGATGCTATGGTTTCAGGGTCATTTGGTCCCCTAGCATAGTTTTAGAGCATTTGTTTAACAACAACACCCCAAACCAAAACCTTACCTGCATAAACCAAGCATATCTGTGGTTTGGAAAACAGGCCAGGAGTTTAGAGTTCTATTTCTAACTATGCAGCTAACTTCCCGAGTGGACTGGAAGAAATCTTTGAGTCCTTTGCTCCTTAGTTTCTTCATATTCATCCATCCTTCTGAAAGGTATTCCTTAAGTACCAGGACCCTGTGGATACAAAAATAAATAGAACCTAGTTCCTTTGTCAAGATCCTTGGAATTTAGGGGACAAGACAAACAATAATCAAAGATTGCAATCCAGTGTGGTAAGTTTGTTGTTGGAAGTAGGCACTGAGTGCTAGGGGAGCATAAAGATGGAATATGAAATCAGGCTTGGAGTTGGGGAGGTGAGTCAGGGACCACATCAAAGGAGCAGTGATCTTTCTGCAAAGTTAAACTCTGTAAAATGAGAGGGCTTATTAGTGGATCCAGAAGAATATTTAATCTATATTCCTATGTTAATTGAAGAGATGGTAATTTGAGGTCCCTATATAGGGAGAAGTTTTTCCAGAGCTGTAAGAAAGAAACAAAGTACAAACAAATTTGCCTAATATATCCAAGGCTGCTTATCCCTAGAGAGTGGTCTAGCTCTTAAGATCTTTCTAATGTGCTCCAAGAAGAAAATATTTGTTCTTGGGACATTCCTGTCACTTAATATATTTGCCTTTAGACATTTGAAGGGTATCTGGCTTTCATAAGAAGTCCTGGTCACCTGTGTCACTTTCCTCTCAACAGCCCCTTTCTTTGCACATTTCCTTGTAATGAACTATGAACTCTAGGTTGAATCATTCAAGTGCTGTAGTATTCACATGAAAGCAACACCAAACTTTGTCTCCATTTATAGGTTCATGTCAAAGCTAGTTTTTCACTAAATGTCTCTGGTTACCATTTCATTTGATTTTAAAATAATACCTCACTTTTCTAAAAGTTGATCTGTTCCAAGTCTTAACTCATTGTAGACACAGTTATAAAATCATAAGTAGACAAAAAATTCTCATTTCTTGCACATACGTTGGTTTCTTCCCAATGTCCACTTTTCCTCTTCTTTTTCCCAAGAGAGTTTCAATTTGTTCTAGGATGGATACTAGTTAGCCAAGGTCACCTTTAAGAATTCTATTCCTTTAGTCAGTGATTGACTTAGGAAAGGGCAATTCTGGTCCCTTTGGGAGAAGTCAGCTGGCAAGCCTCTGGAAAAGGTTTCCTTCTCCTAAAAGAGACACAGAAGTTGATGTTCTCTCTCCTTTTTGGGAACATGGGTGCATCTAGATGTGGCCCTGGAACCACAGCAGCCATATTGCCACCAGCTGGAAGACAAAACCAACAGTGGGAGAAGACAGAGCTGGTCGAATCCCCCAGGAGTAAAATGTAGCCTGTGGTACTCTTCCTGGACTGTATCCTACTTGGAGTTTTCTTGTTCTGGGAGGTAATAAATTTCTTTGTTATTTAAGCCATGATGAATCAGTGTTTTCAACTATTTGCAACCAAAAGCATCCTAAACAATAGCCAAGTATGCATGGAAGTTCATGCACTTCTCTCACAGAACATTATGTCAGACATTTAGTTCTAGGAAACAGGCTTATCTGATTTCTCAGTTCGAGGAAGCAGGCTTATCTGATTTCCTAGCTCCTGGCAGATTAGAAATAGCAAGTTAGAAATAGAGAAAGTTAGAGACAGGCAGCTGGACAGAGAAGGGAGAGAAACAAAGGCAGAACCAAGAACTCAAGAGGCAGCATTGTGGAGTTATTTAATGCTGGGGCAAACAAGTTCTCCCATCTCTGTAGCTCTTGTGGGTATGAGAGCATAGTTCAGTGACTAACCCATAATGACAGTCATGTGTCTGTCATCAAAGGAAGTTTGTTTTCTGTTTAAAGTACTCTGTTTCAGAAGGGAGTGAAGCTGAATAGTATTTAAAAATATTTCTTTGTAAACAAGGAAAAGCTTACATGATTAAAAGGATAAGCTTATCTGAAAAGGCACACAGAGAACAAACTAACTCCCCGGCTATGCTAAAAAAAATGAGTGCTAATTATATATACAAATGAAACCTATTAAAAAGGTTGCTTCATCCAGAGAAAAGGGAAGAAAAAAAAAAATCAGGCAGTAGTTTGATTGCTGCACAGAGCAGCTCATTTCAGTTTTGGTCCCCATGAGAAGCCCCAGCAGAGAAGCAAAGCTAAGAAGTGAGGACATGGTGTTGCTCTTCTGCAAGTGACTTTACTTTGGCTCAACGGCTCAGCAAGCCTGCCTAAGCTGTTTCCTCAGAAGCCTGCCAGTAGGAAGTAAATAAGCTGTTTGACTCTACTCATAGAGGGGGTTGAGCACTCCTAATTAAAATGTAAATAATTCTCAAGGCCAACAGCTTGTAGATGAAAATGACTGGAAAGATCACAGAAACTAAAATTGCACCACGCAAAACAGGTTCTAAGTCTTTGTCTACACAAGCACTAAGCCTACCAATTGATTTAGTCACCTCCATGAGAAATCACTGAAGCCAAGTTATTTGCAACCATGCACCAGGAACCAGGTAGCTGCTGCTGTATTCTGGTGACACCATGGACTAAAGCACAGGGTGACTTGCTTACCAAGTCCATGGGGCGTGGACGACTCAAAAAACAAGGGCTTTCCGCAATCAGCTGGTGAATCTGTGGTCCCACACAGCTCTGCCCCAAGGGTTAGGATAGCTCCTCCTGCCCAGCCCATCAGAGGTCTGGCCAGAATCTTCCAAGGCTCATATGTGGAAGATGAGCTATCTGGACAGGCCCCACCCAACAGAGTGTTACTTTGGTTTTAAAATCACCCTTCACTTGAGAAGTACCCTGAAACTTTAATATGCAAATAACAGCTAAATAAAAGGAAAAGCCCAATACAGTTTCTAATTACCAACAAATGCATATGTATCTTACACATGGTAGGTACTCAGAATTTTTTAAAATGAATAAGTGATCTATTAACCTGAGTACTACATGAGGGAAACAGAGAGAATTAAATGATTTTACTAAGAATTAAACTTAAGGCTATTGAATTTAGTGGTTTTCAATGGCATTTTTGTTTTCTTCATGCTAGGATAATGCCATACATGCTAGGATTATCTTACTGGTAAATTACTATTGTTGTTGTTAGACAACATTTTGTCGGCATTCTCCTAAACACTCCACATTCATTATTTCATTTTATTGCCATAATAGCGTGGGTACAATTATTAACTCTATGGAAAAAAATGAGGCTTAGAGATGCAGAGTAATTTGTCTGAGGACACAGAATGAGGACATGCTGGGCCACCAGGCGAACATAAGTTCATTCCTATGGTATAACTACATATTTACTGATAATAGTTGTACTGAATTTTTTCCAGATTTTCTTTCATTTTTTTTAAATAGAAGAGACTGAAGATTCTCTCATCTGCATTCTGATATGTTGTTTTCAGGAAGAGAGAAAACTGGAATCATACATAGAGGATGGTGAGAAATTATGTATGTTCATGGAGTGTCTCACATGTTTGTCAACAGAAGTGAAAAGATCATGACCCAATTTTAGAGTTACTTATTCAGGCAACTCTATTATAATGAGTTACTTCAACACTATAGTGTTCTCCCATTCTAAATTCTAAAAAAAAAAAAAATTAATGTTTTTTTAAATTCTTCTGATGCTTACTTGATTTTTCAGGTTGATTTTTTTGAAAACAGACTTAAACTTTTTTGACATTCTATATTCATTCATTCATTCATTCATTCATTCACATAATTACTATTTATTGCCTTCACAATGTCTGGACAATACTGTGAGGGTTAAGACACCAGCAGTTTCTGTTTTTCATACAATCTTTCTTAAAAGTTTCTTTTTTCTTCTTCAATAGCTGGTTTGGGTTCACAAGATATATAAGGTTTGATTTTGATGACCTCCAAATGGGTCCAACCTGCACTGCCTTCTGCATATATAAGGTAGCTCATAACCATGTTTTTGAATACTGTGTCTTACTATTTTTTTTTTTTGTGTGTGTGTGTATATATATGTCTTTTGTAATATATGTATGTTACATATATAACATGCATATGTTAGATGTTACAAACACATGCTCAATGTTACAGCAATACAAGCTTGCTGGGAAAAATGTATTAAATCACAAGAAGTGTATAAATTTAAAATGAAATATTTCAGAAATTTTATTGCTAGAGGTAATCATTTTTAAAAGTTTAGTGTTTTATATTCTATATTTTGAAGTTGACTATTTTGTGAATTCATTGCTCTGTTCCCTCTCCCACTTTTGTGTGACCTCTTTCCTTGTTTTTTTATTGGCCCTCTCTGCTCAATTTGATTCCACTTCCTGCAGTTACTCCTCTGGGTGGGCCCCATCCTGCAAGGGAGTTGCTGTTCTCAGGTCCGCTCTTTTGTGGGTCACTTTGTCTCACATCTTTCAGACAGCTAGTTACTTCCCTCTTCATTCACCTGATGGACACTGTCTGTGGTTTGCCCCTACCTGCTTTTATTTAGTGGTTTGGGGGGCTATCTTATAGCCAGTTTGGTTGCATATGTTGTTCATGGGAATTTGGGTTTACTATTTCATTGTTCTGTATGTTTTTATGTAAAATACAGAAAGATTCCAAAGCTATATTACTGTTACTTCCATCTTCTCAGAGTCTCCCTCTACCATCAGACTTCCTTCTGTGAATAACAGGTTAAAGCTAGTGATGGAAGATGATCAATGTTATCCTTAATTGGCCCCAGACTAATTAATATGGTGCTACTTAAGATAATGTTTGCCAACCTTGCATGTACATCAGCAACACCTTAGGACAGTAAAACTGCTGATCCCCAAGAGCTTTCCTGATTTAATTGGTCTGGGGTAGTGTGTTCTCACATGATTCCAGTGTGTTGATAATCACTGATATGAAGAAAACAAAATTAAAGCATTTCAACTCCCTTAGCAATCTACTGAGACTAAGCCAATTACTGTGTGCTCAATCTGCACATTAAGTGTGGTCCCTTTCCTCACTCTAACCCCCTATGTCTCAGGTGAGGCTGATTCATTCTCCAGAAACCAGAGTAGCCAAGTCATCCATACATGGCCAATCAGTGTACTTCATGCTTGTCCAAGGATAGACACGTCACCCAAGCTGAACCAATACAAAATTTTCCCCATGATATTCGCTAGAGTTACTATGCATCACTCTCTTTTTATAGAAATTGTGAGCTTCAAGATCAGTATAAACAACTTCCTTTTGCCATCTTTACTCCCAAATGAGGAGAATCTGCTTGGGAATGAAGCTTAGAGAGGAAAACATTTGACAGGTGGAAAGAGTAAAAAAGTATTCTGATTACACTATTGATGGGATTTTTAGGGGTCCAAATACAATACCTTATTTTACCTAAATTCAGAACAAATTTAGAGATAAATGCAGGCTAGGTAATTGGAAAAGAAATAGTTTTATGATTAAGAAGCTGATTGAGCTCATGGCTTTAGATTGCAGCCCAAAAGAATTCTCTAACACTCTGCTCCTTAGTTTATCTTAGTTCATGCTTCTACTTAGTTCTCCTTAATGCAACCGGCCACTGGCATGGCTGGAATCTTTGGACTTTGTCCTCCACTGTGGACTGCTTAGCACAAGGAAGGCAGACGACAAGACAGACAAACTAATCAGAGAGAATGAAGGGCACTGGAAGAGCTGAACCATGCTGAGATTTCCATTTCTTTCCCAAATCCCCAGTTGGATAACTCTCTCCCAAGTCATGGCTCACGGTTTGGTGAGGTGAGTTTCTGCTAGATCTTAGATGCCTCTTGTCTCTTCTGTCCCAACACACCTGCAGACCCAGATTACTCTTCCTACCTTTGGGAGAAATAAATGAGCACACTGAGAGAAGGTGTGAGGGTTCTGTTCATGCTTTCTCACCCTGAGAAAGAAAACAGGGAATAAGTATTCTCCACTTAAAATTGTTTGAGCCTCTGAATCCAGCAACATATGAAGCCAGCTGCACTCCTGAATTTCCGAGTAGTGATCACATACATTTTCTTTCTTTCTTTAAACAAGTTTTACTTAGGTGTTTGTCATTTGCAAACCCAAAGTCTTAATTAATACATTAACTAGTTTTCTTCTGTTTAACAAAAGTAAATGTCAAGAGCCATGGATGGAGTGACTCTAAGGAAAGACCATCCTTTCTTGTACTGTAAGTGGGCCTCCTTTGAGTGCACATTAGGCTTCACATGTTGGATTTGGATCTGATTGTCCTTTGGGATCTTCATAACATGGCTTTGTCTGAAGGCCTTCCACTGCTCCTCCACCCCTGCCTTTTGGTCTGGTACAGCAACAGTTTCATTGACACTGGTCCCACTGTGCTGCACCGTCCGTTGTAGTTCTATACTTCTGAACCTTTTATAAACAGTACTTTGATTAACGCTCCTCAAGTTATTCTAGTTTTAAACTTTGAATGAAGCATCTTTTTCCATTAGTTCACAACTGATAGCAGATCAGTCATTATGTTACTTTGACACAGTCATATCTTGGCTGGCACTAAAATGTTCTTAAGAGTGTTGACATATTCACTTTCAAATATATCTACTATACAAAGGTCAAAACCTTTGAATATATTGTCAGTTTTTTCCCTTGATAAGTACAAAATTTGGCTATTTAAGAGAGATCAAGTTTTCACAAGAAATAGTTATTTTCTCTTGGTTAGATTAACAAGAATAATAAAACATGAACATCTAAACGGGAAGAAATATTTGCTTATCTCACAATTCTTCCAGTGGTGAGAAGACCTTAAAATTTTTATTTAGTTGATTTAAAGTGTAAATATTATTTTAAGATATCACATAAAAAAGAAAATTGAGCAAAAAGTTTTTCTGCGGGGAGGTGTAATATGCTATGACTTTTTGGGTACTATTCTCAGATGAGTGTATTCATTTTTTCTACTCTTTTCTCTCTTTATTCCTCTTTGACCAAGGGTGAAAAAATCTAAAATGTTATTTCTAACCTCCATTTTTTTCTCATTATCTATCTACTAACTTCATTTGATATTAAAAGAACATACATAATTAAAACTGCTGTTTGGCACGGAATTTTAAATGGTACTAATGTGCCGCTAAGGTTTTCTTTTAGCTACTCAATGTAAACAAGTCAATAGCTTTTGCTGCATCCCCAAAAAAACCAATGAGAAAACATAATAGGAAAAAGAGACACCCCATGCACAATAGTACAAAAAGGCATGAAATATTTATGACCAGCCTTAACAAGAAATGTGCATGACCTAAATGAAGACAATTATACAGCTTTATTGAGAATGTAAAGAAGATGAACGATGACAATAAAAGTTAGCCTTTCTGCATTCTTCATGCTGGGCTCTGTGCTCCATGCTCCCCTGTGTCACCTCCTTATCTGTGAAGCAGAGAAGCCCTGTAGTAGTTGGCACACTGCTCGTGAGCCCGACTCAGGCCTCAGGCAATTTACTTAACTTCCCTGTGCTCCAATTTCTGCATCTATAAAACCAGGACAGGGAAAATACATACTTCACAGGATTGTGGTGAGATTTAAATATGTCACTACAAAGTGTTTAGTACAGTGCTGGGCAAATGGCAAGCCCTCGTTTATATTAGTTATGTTCACCATTTCTTATAACAACCCCATGACGCAGGCGCCATTATTATAAT